>NC_092814.1:211460300-212860300 GCF_023375885.2 Dermacentor andersoni
CTTGTCGGGCTTTGGAGGTAGGTTTTCGAGCTCTTCAAATGTTGAAAAAGAGCGCTCACTTGTACGCCTATAACGGTCCATACATAAGCTCTACTCAGAAAATGCTAGGTAGTAATTATACCTGCCCGAATATGGTACCTGGCCAAAGCTGACTTGTGGGCCGAATCCAAGTCTTCATGCCTGCGCTTGTGTCTAGCTACAAAGGCGGTTTCGTGCGCCAGCCGGGTGGGTGACAACATTCCTTTTCATGAACCTTCATCCACCTTGTGGGCTTTCGCAAAATTGACTTGCCATATTAAGCCCGCACCACACTGCAAAACTGCAAATATGTTTTCTTGTTTTCGTAATGTATCTTGAGAAAAAACAGCCTATAAAAATTTAACGCATGCTCCCCTTCTCTTTTAAGTAAGGTTTAAACACGACCGTGTCTATAAGCTGACCTGAAAACACCAATGGAAGGTTCTGTGGCTGCCTCTCACTCGGTTAACCCCGGCTGTCAGTTCTGGGAAAGCGGGGTGGGATAGGAAAGAGTAGAGAGTTACAATAATCCCCCCCTTCCCCCCTGTGGTGTGTCACTGCTTCTAAGTGCAAAAAGTTCTACCATAACACTCTAAGACCCCGCGGAGAGAACTGTTATGAAAGACAAGTACGCCTTTTCCTTGCGCCTCTCTCGTTTGAACCCACGCTCACCTCCAGGTGGGGTCGTCCGTGCGGGTCGGCCCAAAGCACGCAGACGTCAGCGAGAGAGACGTCTCCGCGATCAGAGAAGCCGATGGCGAACCAGTCTTCGGATGGCAAGTCGAGTTTCAGCTCCGCCGTCAGTAATTCGGCTTCGTAGTCGACCGTCCAGTAGAGCCGGAACCGGGACTCTGGGTCGAGCACCAAGTCGAAATAGCGCGTCGCTTCCGCCGCCACCGCGCATGCGACCACCAGCCACGACATCCAGCGGGGTAGCGCCCACAGTGCGAGGCCAACTGGTCGTCTCGGAACCCCAGCCGACATCTTCTCGTCGGCTGGACCCCTCCAGCAAGTAAGTCGCCTAGATGCTCGGTCTGTAATGAAGAAAACAAACCAAATGTGGTCGACATCACAGCCAAAAAAGCTGCTATAAATGAATGACGAGGATATGGTTCCCATTTTAATTTCATTTGTGACCCAGACGGATTAGCTTTCGCCAATATTTTGATAGGAGAGGAGGAGGAGACAAAGGGGACGAAAGACAGGGAGGTTAGCCAGTGTAAGTACCGGCTGGCTACCCTGTGCCGGGGAAAGGGGTAATGGGAATAAAAGGAGAAAGAAGAAGAGGAACAAAAACGAAACCGGAAAATTCACACAGGAACGCGATACTACGCGCTACAACACTCAAAGACGGTCGCACAATTCGCATGTCCTTAAAAACTTCAGCAAAGCCCTTAAGGCCTTGAGTGCCAAAGTCTCTGGACCAGTGTCCTAGAGCTTTTTCCTCTGATAAGTTGACATTGTTTCTATTGAATCTTGTGTCTATTCAAATGCTTTTCTACACACCTTGCTTAAACCTGTGCAAGGTCCGCAGTATTGTATAAATAAAATAAATAACCTTATTCGCAGCTGGACAATGACAAATAGCATTGGGGAGGCTTCCGGGTTAATTGAGCACGCCGGGTTTCTTGACGCGTACAAGAAGCTAGGCTGGCTTCATAGGCAGCAATTAAAGTGGGAGGCAAGGCACCAAGGCAACCAGTAGGCAAGCTCTCCCAAGGGACAAATCACCTAATAAAGAAAGGACAAAGAATGAAAGTGTCCAACTCAAGAGATAAGATAGAATTCGCGGAACTGTCAAAACTAATCAACAAGACGAAAGTAAGTCATAATGGAAACTATAACGTGAGAAAGACTGAAGAAGCCGTAAAAAATGAACGCAGAAATCAGTGAGAAAGAAACTTGGCATAGGACAAACCAAGATGTATTCACTGAAAGATAAGCAGGGTAATATTATCAGCAACCTCGAAGATATAGTAAAAGAAGCGGAAAAATTCTATACTGACCTGTACAGTACCTAGAGGAGTCGGGATACCTCCATTAGAAACAGTATTCAACAGGATAAAGAAACTCCTCCTATAACTAGCGATGAGGTCAGAAGGGCCTTGTAAGACATGAAACGAGGAAGAGCAGCAGGAGAAGATGGAATAACAGTCCATTTAATCAAAGATGAAGGAGACATAATGCTTGGAAAACTGGCGCCTCGTTCTACGAAGTGTCTATCGACTGCAAGGGTCCCAGAAAACTGGAAGAATGCAAACGTTACAATAATCCACAAAAAGGGAGACGTTAAAGAATTGCAAAATTATAGGCCCATTAGCGTACTCCAAGTATTATATAAAATATTCACCAAAATAATCTCCAGTAGAATAAGGGCAATACTGGACTTTAGTCAACCAAGGGAACAGACTGGCTTCAGGAAGGGACACTCTACAATGGATCACAGCCATGTCATCAATCAGGTTATCGAGAAATCCGCAGAGTACAATAAGCTTGTCCATATGGCTTTCATAGATTACGAAAAAGCATTTGATTCAGTAGAGATGCCAGCAGTCATAGAGGCATTACGTAATCAAAGAGTACAGAATGCTTACGCAAATACCTTGGAAAATATCTACAGAGGTTCTACAGCTACCTTAATTCTACACAAGAAAAGCAGTAAACATCTATAAAGAAAGGGGTCAGACAGGGAGACACAATCTCTCCAATGCTATTCACTGCGCGCTTGGAAGAAATATTCAAGTTATTAAACTGGGAAGGCTTAGGAGTAAGAATCTACGGCGAATATCTCAGCAAACTTCGCTTTGTCGATGACATTGTTCTATTCAGCAACAATGCAGACGAGTTACAACAAATGATTGAGGACCTTAAATGAAAGAGTGTAAGAGTGGGGTTGAAGATTAATATGCAGAAGACAAAGATAATGATGTATGGTCGGGCAAGGGAACAAGAGTTTAAGATCGCCAGTCAGCCTCTAGAGTCTGTGAAGGAGTACGTTTACCTAGGTCAATTAATCACAGGGAACCCTGATCATTAGAAGGAAATTAATAGAAAAATAAAATTGGGTTGGATCGCATACGGTAGACATTGTCAGCTCCTGACTGGAAGCTTACCATTATCACTGAAAAGGAGGGCGTACAATCAGTGCATTTTACAAGTGCTGATATATGGGGCAGAGACTTGGAGACTGACGAAGAAGCTTGAGAACAAGTTAAGGAGCGCGCAAAGAGCGATGGAACGAAGATGGCTCGGCGTAACGTTGAGGGACAGAAAGAGAGCGGTTTGAATCAGAGAGCAAATGGGTATAAACGATGTTCTAATTGACATCAAGAGAAAAAAATGGAGCTTGGCAGGTCATGTAATGCGCCGGTTAGATAATCATTGGACTATTAGGGTTACAGAATGGGTACCAAGAGAAGGGAAACGCAGTCGAAGACGGCAGAAGACTAGGTGGAGTGATGAAATTAGGAAATTCGCGGGCGCTAGTTGGAATTGGTTTGCGCAGGGAGAGGCCTTCATCCTGCAGTGGACATAAAACAGCCTGATGATGATGATGACAGGAATCAATGCGCCGGGGATACAGGGGGACCTTTTAGACCGCAGATCTTAGGCTCCCGTTCCTGCGGTGAGCGTCGGCGGCGTAACCGAGCGAATGAGCACAGCGAAAGATGAAAGAGCGAACGCGGAGCGGCAGATGAAAGACGCGAGCCGCTAATGGCGGAGACCAGTGAGAGCGGCCCTTTCAGTACGTGCGCGCAGGAAACTGGTCTCAGCCGGACCGCTCGTTTCGTACTATCGTCTTCTCGCGTCAGCTCTCGCTCGCGTTTGTTTGGTTTGCTTGGTTTGGTCTCGTTCAAGTTTGTTCCGATTGCCATGGCTTACGATTGTTTTTTAATCTGATTGTACGCGCGACGCGAATTGTGTAGCCCTTTCTGGAAGCCACGCGACACCAGCGATTACACCGGAACCTTCGACGATTCATGTCTTGACCTGCAGATCAAGTTTTCGACGATCACCGACTCTGCTACATGTCTCTAAAACTGTTTGCCCCAATATACCGCGAAATGAAAACACGTATAGAGCCGTGCTCAAATTTCACATTAGGGAGTAGGTGAATCGTAGGTGATTTTTTTTGCATTCTGCTCTCACCAGTGCCTCATGGGTCCGGAACAGAACCCGCGGCCTCGCAGTCAGCAGCAGGACGTTGTACAAGATGAGATACCCCGGCGGAGCTGCCTGGGCGTTGGTTAACCTATTATATAATTATTTCTCTACTTCATGTTTATGAAGTCGGTGTTGGGATTCACCACGCGCAAAACGCTTTTTGGTATTTTATGGAATGCGTTTTTTTAATGCGTTAGCATAATGAGTTTTAAAGTGTAAAAAAGCGCATGAGTGTGAAGTGTGGGAAGCCGGCCGCAGTGGTAGAGGGTAGGGGGATGTAGAGAGGGGATGGAAAAGCGCAGAAAAGCGTGTGTATATGTATATATACACCGGGTAATCATATTTATGTTTTCCAGAATTTAAGGAATCTTCTGTGGCAGCAATAGCATAATTCCATTCCTTGAGCTGGTATATTCAAAGAGGCGAACATTACTTGCATGAGAAATTGAAACATGTCCAACTAAATAACGAAAATTAACTTATTAAGTTTATAGTTAATTACTTTACAGCACTTATTGCACTTCACGAACTGTAGCCGTTGAGGCCAACCATTTCTAGAGTCTCTGATATAGCCTCATGCAGAACATTGGCATATACTCCTTTGATGTGGAGGAACATGAAGAGAGATAATCGGCGGTCGACTGTATCGTTAGACACGCAGTTCTTTACATATGCGATCTTTCTTTGTGAATCCCGAAGACGGCCCAACTACTCAACATTATACACACCGTGAAGTACCGCCAGGGTGGTGTGTTGAGCCCAACACTCTTCAACCTTGTGCTCATTGGCCTCATAAAATGTGTATGAAGTACGGTGAAATTGTCAATCTGTGCCGATGAAGTCTGCGTCTGTGCATCTGGTGTGACGCGTCCTAAAGAGCACGCAAGGCTGTAAAAATCTGCGACGTTGATATCGACGCACCTTAGTGAACGAGACCTCAGGATTTCTCCAGATAAATGTGCATTGGTCAAATTGGAGCCTGAAGCCAATGACTTCGTACGCCATATCCATCGCTGGACAAATTAGCTCTCACGGAGATCAAGATCCTAGGGCTCTATATCCCGCAGGGGCGACAGAACAACACCACTATGAAGAAGCTTACAACATCCACCGAGCAAATCCTCCGGATGATACATCGCATCAGAAATAAGCACCATGGCATGAAGGAAGGGGACGTCATCCGCTTAGTGCAAGCTTTCGTGATCTCTCGGATAATGTACGGGACGACATTCCTTAACCTCTCCAGGTCGGGAATTGAAAAGTTGGAGAGACTGATCAGGAAAGCCTACAAGACTGCACTGGGGTTACCAAACTCCACGCCAACGGCAAAGTTCATGGCTCTAGGAGTACATAATACCCTCAAAGAGATGTGGGAAGCACAATGCCTCTCACAACTCAGTAGGCTCGCACCCACAAAACTAGGTAGAGATCTGCTCGAAAACATCCATATTAATCAGCCCTATACGATAGACCAAAGGGAAGAGGTACCACGTGATGTGAGGAGACGTATCAACATGTACCCCATTCCGCGGAACATGCATCCCGCATATAACATCGAAAGGAGAAAAGCAAGAGGGGAAGCCCTGCAGAAGAAATGGGACGAGCAACCTAACACCCTTTACGTGGACGCCGCAGGACCAAAGACTGGAGTAATGACTATTGCGGTCTCAACGCATTCAGGATCGATGGTGAACTGCACCTCGATGAAAACATCCAACACCACTCACGCAGAGGAAGGAGGTATTGCATTAGCTAAAGCATCTAACCCCAACGCCGATGTGCTCACCGATTCCCAGAACGCCTGTCGCAACTTCAATAATGGATCAATTCACAGGTCAGGGTTGTCATTGATGATTAAGCATCCACCGAGCCAAGCCTCAGTCATCTGGTTTCCCGGTCACCTGGAACTACCAGGAGGAAACGAAGCCGCTCACAGGCTTGCCCGAGCTCTTCTATACCGGGCGTGTCCCTCTGATGACCTTGAAGGGTGCTGCGACCTAACTGCTTTAGCAGTGTATGCTGACAATCTCGCACCATACAGAACAGCCAGGAAGGAGTACCCAACACCACATAAATCCCTCAATAAGTTAAAAGAGAACACCCTTAGGAGACTACAAACCAACACATACCCAACGCCAGCTAAGTTACACCAGTGGTACCCTTCACTATACTCTCCGCAATGCTCATATTGTGGAGAGGTAGCTAACCTCTACCACATAGTGTGGGCATGACAATTTAATCCCATAGTAGACCTTATTCCAGATCCCCCACAAGAGCAGTGGGAGGCTATTCTGCTCAACGATGATCCTGATCGAGAGCACTGGCTGGTGGGGAGGGCCAGCGCAGCAGCAATAACCAGTGGACTACCGGACTAGGCGGTCCACCCACGAGTTCTACGAATATTCGGCAAATAAAGATGTTTTCAATCAATCAATCAATCAATCAATCAATCAGTTGGAGTCCCCACGTGGGCTACCTACAGAAGCGCCTGACAGCCATCTCTCGTCTTTTCAAGTTTCTTGGAGGAAAAGCCTGAGGTACATCAGTACACGTGATGATGCAAGTGTACCGGACGCTGTTTCTCGGGTATCTGAGGTACAGCTTGGCAGTGCTGACCAATACCTGCAGAACTAACATCCGTACACAGGAAAGTGCTCAGGCCCAGGCGCTTAGGGTTTGTTTAGGGCTGCCACGATGTACATCAACATCCGAAACCATTGCAATTGAGGATTCCTACTTAGCCAATATTCACATCGTTATGGAAGCGCTCAGAGCCCACGTCAGGCATCTTGCTCGCGCCCGGCCCTCTCCACTATCTCGCCTCACTGCCAGAAGACCGACCACGTGTCTGTTTTTGTCAAACGATGCTGCCGTATCGTGTATACCTACCATCAGATTGCACAGCTGCAACGAGAGTTTTGCTTCCTCCTTGGTGCTTAGCTCAGCCACAGGTTCGACTGGCAGTACCAGGGATTCGAACGAAAGAAGGCTCTCATCGCCAGCTCTCAAGCAGCTTTCGCTGCTCTAACTGTAGGAACAATACAACGATCATACCGATATATACACTGATGGTTCAACCACCGTGGACGGATCCGCAGTATCAGTAATTTTTCCGGCGAAAGTCACCGCCTTCAAGTTGAAGACATAGCATCAGACTACATCGACAGCCACGGAGCTTGCTACTCTTCGTAGCGCATTACGCATAATTCGATAGGAACCACATCAAAAGTGGGACATTTTCAGCGACTCTAAGGCAGGTCTACATTGCTTGCTTTCCACCTTACCCCGTGGACCCTACGAAAAACTAGTGCTACATATCCGAGAGCTCTTCATCGCCTCGTCGAGCAAGGACACGACGTCACATTTCAGTGGCTCCCTAGTCACTGTGGCCTAAAGGGTAAAGAACAAGCCGATGAAACTGCTAGATCTCCCCGTGAATATGGCGTGGAGGAGCCAATCCCGCTATGAAGAACAGGTGCAGCAGTGCAACTTTTGCATATGATGCCTTACAATCGTTGTGGAACACACCTAGTTTCCAGCACACACGTCTACATCGACTGGACCCCTGCCTGCAACTTCAGCCTCCACCTGGACTATCCCGACCCGAGACAACGGTACTTTACCGATTGTGGCTGGGCGCCGCATTTACGAAGTCGTTTGCTTGCCGCATCGGATAGGAGGATAGTCTGCGTGTGACCACAGTGACGGCGAGGAAACTATCGAACACGTTCTTTGTCATTGTACCGGATACAGTGCACACAGGTAGTCACTCGCGACCACGCTGGCGTGTCTTGACGACCAGCCGTTTTCGGAACAGACAGCCCTGGAACACCGACCTATACGGTCATCACACCACAAGACAGTGAAGGCACTCTTGAAATTTTTACGTTCGAGTGGCCAATTGGAGACACTAATTATCATGGACGTTCACGACCTTCCCTACATTTTTTTCGTTTCTTTCCTTTTTCTCTTTGCCCTGTTCTTTCTGTCTTTCATTTACCATTACTCTTCCCCCAGTGCAGGATAGCAAACCCGAATTTCATCCGGTTAACCTCACTACCTTTCCCATCCCGTTCATCACTATTTTCTCTTAATCGGTGAGTATGCGAGGTGCACCCACTTAAAATGAATATTTAGGATGAAAATAGTGAATATTTTCAGGATACCGTAGCTCGCAGGACTTTTCAGTAAAGTTATTCCATCCGTCCGTCTTCGTCAGTGGCGGGCCAGTGCGGCAGCTATTGTAAAGTGAGAGTGAGAAAAAGTGTTGTGTTGTAAAAATAGGCCTACCGTGGAAGACGTAGTTCCGCTTCACACTTGTCTTGGAGTTTTCTAGTGACGTCGACGTTGGATGCACCTCTTCTAGTCTGAGCGAGATCGCCTGCTGTCTCTCACATCCGGGCAGCCGGCACTGCGGCTTTGACTGCTCAGATCAGGGTTGAGGAAGCTTGTGGGGGGAGGGGGGAGGTGTATACACTGCGCCGGTTTGCAGGAGGCCGTGTATAACCGTACAGGAGGCTGTAGGGAGTGCCACGATTAGTGCGGGAGGAGAACACTGCCGTGGGCCTTTTTGGGAGCGTAAGACACGCGAGACGCCAATGAACGAGGATCAGAGGCGGGGCCCCGAAGCTTCTCGGTTCCAATGGGGAAGGTCCAATCCGGACAGCGGTGACATCGGAGGAGGATCTGCCCTTTGTTTGGGCTTGGCCACCCCATTCAGCGCAGCCACCCCCCTTTCCCATTACTGGCGCACAGGCTAAGGCATGCTAGCGTAAACGACAAAGAATTAAAAAATGAAAGAAAGAAGAAAAAAAGAAGCAAAATTGTAGACAGCTGGCAATGGAATGAAAGGATTATAGCTGGCGTACGCAGTTCATAAACCCGTACATGAATGACCCCGTCTGATTCTAGGCTGCCCTCTTCCCGTTTTCCTCCAATTCCTCCCGCACCTTATGAATGCGCCTGCAGCGCGCAATATGAACCGCCTCGACGTAGTTCCCCCATATGAGGCCTGGTTGAATTCCTTTGTCGTCCCACACTCTAAGGGCACGCGGGAGCGAAATGAAGGCGCCAGAAGAAAAAGAAAATAACGAAAAATGCTGCAATATTGCAGTAGAAGAGAAGAAACGGACATGATAAACTATAAGGCGCCGCTTTGGAAGCATGAAATGACCACGGAGTTTGTTTCTTTAAGTCTAAACACAAATTGAGTTCATATTCGGTTGAAAAACTGGGGTGTTTGGTGCTGTGATGGCAGAAACCGGCGATAATTTGTTGACGAAATGTCGTCGGTGCTCGTCGGGAAATTTTTCTGCCGCAAACCTGAGATGGCACAGAATATTTGCCCTCGAAATTTTGCGTCGCATGCCACGGTTTTCGAGTGAAAGGTGGCATAGAAAGGAGCATTGTTTCAGAGGATGAGACAGACTTTGTTCCTCGTAGACTGCCGTCATAGACTCCCGTTGTTCGGCAAGTACACTTTGTTACAGTAAACCTTGAAAGGAAGATGAATTTGGACGTGTTCTTTTTAAAGGGTCAGCAGGGCAACAAGACACGGACAGACAAAAAATTAGGCTACCTGGACATGCGCTGACCCTCAATTAGAGTTTGTTGAAATGCACTGCCATTAGGCTAGTAAGTGAGCAAACACAACAGGAAAATAAACAAGCAAGCAAACAAGCGAAGAAAGAAAGAAAAAAAGAAAGAATGGAAGAAGCAAGCAAGCAAAGATACAAACAAACATACAAGCAAGCAAGCATTCAAGCAAACCAGGGACAACACATTTTCAAAAGTAAGACACAGCAGGAAGAAAACGCAACCGTCGGTGTTAAATGCAAATCACAGTAGAGCGCAAGAGGTAAATTATTGCCTAATCATATGCGCAAGACATAACCCGCCTTCAAACGTGCTTTAAAGAAAGTCAAGTGCTCGAAGTTAACGCTTGAACTTAACAACGGCGTGTCTCATGGCCCGCCTTTTTGCTGTAAGACGGCAAATCCCACCAATCAATACCTTGCGTTATTCGCTGCTTGTGACGAGGCATGATTGTAGCGTAGTGCGTGAATCCGAATTACATTGCTTTCGTTCTATATCCTGTTCTTTTCATCCCTTCTTGCCTCCTTTTCTTTACTTTGCGCCGAACAACCCATTTTAAAGGGAGGTTTAATTAAAATGTGGCGCTCGTCCTGTCTACTTCCTTCAGTTCGTGCTTTGTTGCGCGCTGACCACTTTGAAATATGAAGACTTGGTAACACCCAGGTTAAGAAATTTAATGCGGCTTATCTATGCATATTGCAATTGATGAAAGGCTTTTCTTGTGCTAAGAACGCTAGAAATGATTATATCATTTGTATACTATATTCCTGATGCTTTTGCTATAGAAGCGTGTTAGCGCTGATAAAATTACGACTCGTTTTTAGCTTTCCTTATCAATAAAGTGGTAGAAGAATTTTTATTTCATTTTGAGGAGGGATTGCCTTATGGAATCGTAAAAAAAGACAGCTTATGAATGGAACGGTTTTCTACTAAATGAATGTGCTAATTGAAATCTCCCATTTTTCGACTGAGAAAACAGCTGCTTGCGGTTCACTTACTTTAATCGAACCAGAACAGAAGAGAGTATATCGAAATTGTACCGATCCCACTCACTGTGGAAACCATGTCATGCGAAGCATTTTGAAAGTACCTGGCTATCTAGCATTGTTTGGGGTTCCGCAAAGCGATACCAGTTGGTCCAACGTGTTTGCGTAAACTGAGTAGTTGTTTGTGTGTGTGGGGCGCCAGCGTGTACATGCCTCTGACGACGGCAGCACGATGACGACCGCGTGGAAGACAATCGTATGGTGGCAACTGAATAATTTTCACGCCAGCCATTCGACGCGAGCTTACGACAAGGCAAATGTTGGCTCCTACATAAGCAGTCGACGAGCGTAAGCGAGTGGAACATAGATCGTGAAGTCAACAGCGAATACGTGTTATGCAGTCGTAGTACGTGTGGCTATGTGATGTGGTGTATGTTAAAACGACGATGACATTCGTACACCGGCGAAGAAATGTAGCATTATTAACTTGGGCGACCATAAAGTACGTATAGCGTCGCACAATTTTTACGTAGCGTGCTGCGCGGAAAGTACGGACGAAAGTATGTCGGTCCCGGAGACAGCGTAGTTTGACACGGCGCCTTAGAGCGCGAGCTGTCATAGCGAAAGAAGAAGAGAGAGTGGCACGTGGCGGGTGTTTCAAAGAGCTGTCTGTCTTTGGAACGGACGGGAATGCAGAGATTCGGCACCATCTCTGGTGCACGAATGAACTGTGGTAAAAGTGTGGGACTGTGGTGTGGCTCGCGACTCTTTGAGCCGACACAGTTCGCGGACATTGAATATACTTATGATCCAACAAAATATCTTGGCGTTCCGTTGGATGCATACAAGTCAAGTGCACATTACTCGTGAGAACATGCACCAACCCCAAGGCGTTATGCCCGAATATTCGTTCCCCATAACTTCTCAATCATTGGCAGAGCTAGAGTGTGCAATTTATTTTTTGCAACAAAACTCTTGTGTGGGGTGCAAATACCTCATTGTTCCAAGTTTTACACGCAATGGTATGACCGAATTTTTGCAACATTTATTTGATCGTCATCAGCTTATGAGCCAATGAGGCGCGATAATATTTTCAGACCAGTTAGCGCAAGCGGACTAGGACTGCTTCACTTTCAATTCGAACTGTACGCCAAAAAAACGGCTCTGCAATGAAAGGGTGGAGGGGGGGAAGGGAGCGTAATTCACAAAGATTTTAGTTCATAAGTACCTTTTGCCGTCAACTGGCCATCTTAGATAATAAAAATAACGCAGATACAACCCTCGTGTGTGAATCTGAGAAGCGAAGCTTTCGTGAAGCGGGTAAATAAATGCCCTGCCGCTGATCATATCCTGCGCAGCGTTTTGCACCACAGCGAGTACCTGCCTGCCAGTGAAGACGGCAAGACGCGGAGACTTCCACCACGTGACTCACCTGACTGCGAATTATACTGGTTCCGGGATTGACCCCCTTTGCTATAACACTGTATCCAGGGTCGGCGCGCCGACTAGAGCGAGCCCACCTTGGAGATAGTGTAACTGTAAACTGCATTCATAGCAAATAAGCAACGGCTCACTAGAAACGAAAACGAAGAAAGATGTATACAAAAGCCATGAATAAATACCAACTCGCCCAGTTTTTCATCCTCTTCCGTAAACTGCACTTTACTCGTTGAAAGACCGACCCAGCAGATGCCCCAAACCCCAAACCGTAGGAAAGCAGGCATAGACTCGAAGGTTGGCTTTATTAAATGAATTGTGATCTTAATGACGTATATTTGTTGCGATGAGGATTTTTAGGCAGCGTTTGTTGTTTCGTTGCGTATTTCCGTAGACAACAGAGTCGGTGACCGGCACATCCACAAGACTTGTAGAAATGGCTATACGCATGTGCCGCCTCGATGTGCCGTCCTGTGTTGCGCTATATTGGACGATGACAGTAGTTTCCGTAAAACGGAAGTCTGAGGGAGACCTCGAGAAAAACCGCTTATGAGGTAAAAATTGCAGCGCTGTTTAAGCCTAGTTGCAATCAAGTGTTTCACAATTCCGCTTGCCTCGTCTCTAGCTTTGTCTCTCTCTCTCAACACTGTCTAAGGACTGTTATGGGACTAGTTTAACAAGTGTAGCTGCTCACTAGAGAATACATCAACGCTGGTTGAAGCTTCGCAGAGGCGCATGTCGGCGACTGCAGGATGCAAAGAGGAAGCGTGCCACCAAGCCCCTAAAGGTCTCTGCTTCCGTTCTTCCTCCTATTTGCGAACCGATCCTATAGTTGTGATAGTCCAGGGTTTGAATGATTTATGCAGGGACAAGGAAGCCTCGGTTCCGTGTGGAGCGCCGAGTATATGAAGAACGCCATGATTTATAATGCCCGAGGTCGCCCACTGCCTCGGCAGCCTATAGGGTCGCCAGGGATTGTCGGGAAGGAAGGGCCGTGGCGTGATCAGCAAGGCTTCCTGTCCTGAGATAAAGCCGCACCGGAACAATGCATGGATGGTGTGTACAACGGCGGATGGGAAAACAGCGGCAACGACTGCAATAGCAAATCCTGTGGAGATTAGTACGCGTACTCCGTTCATACTGTCGTAGGTCACTGTAGCGCTTCCGCAGCTTACATTGTAAGCACTAAAAAAGGAGAATGAGAAAACAACCATACCGACAGCGATTGAACCACTCGGAAGAAAAATCGCGTGGCTATTGGTGTTGCCAGCTTTAGGAAAGAATTTAAACAGGAAACATATCTACCGATGACTTGATTAAGATTGGTTGGTTTCTTACTGGGTAGAGAAAGATAGACGAAGAGCGAAAGGCACGGAGGTCAACCGAGCACGTGCCCGGTTGTCTACCGTACGCTTGGAGAGAGGAAAGGGGGAAGTATAAATAAGAAGAGAAGAAAGATAATAAAGGTTTAGTCGTTGTGAACACATTCGCATGGGAACGTCCGCTGTCACAAGCGTTTGAGCAGGCCAGTCGCCTTCAAGAAGTGCAAAAACGATTTGGTGGTCTTGTGCAAATGCAAGAATGCATAGGCTTCTTTTTCACCGAGAGCGGTCTATTATCCAATCGGCTGAGTCTGTATTGTAGAGCACATCGTTGAGCGTCGAAGAATAGACAGTGGCACAAAAGACGCTCCATCGTCTCGTCGCACCCGCACAAAGTGCACGCCGCACTGTTGGCCATTCCTACACTCTAAACACAGTAGCCTTTACGAAGGTGGCATTTTCACATTTTTTGTTCACCTTTAACATAAAAGTTACAACAATGTAACCTTTACATTTTTAACCTTTGCATAGGTTACAAAGGAAAAGGTTACTTTTTTGTTTATACAGGTTACATGCTTTCTTTGCAATGTAACCTTTATGAAGGTATAAAATCTTCAGAGAAACATAGGTTACTTACTAGAACGCGTGTAAGCTTTCGACGGCGCAATGCTTCTGGTAAGATCTCTTATTAAAAATATCCTTGGTGTTTCTTCAGGGTCACGAAATACGGAACTCCCGTGGACTGCGATTTGACGTGTATGAATGATACCCATCAAAAAAAAAGTCTACAGACAAGACAGACAAATATATTTAAAAATGCTCACCGCCTTTAATATCACTGAAGATGGACATAAATACACAATGTACCTTAGCCACAATACCAACGCATACCTCCCACAATGACGCTTACTGTTACACAAAGTAGCCTGACTTCCTGAGTCTAGGCTGTATCAAAGAAAACCTACGAAAACCAGTGATGCATATGCGGTCAAGGCACTATATTTGTAATGTAGTTTTCTTATGTAGTGAACAGGTACTAGAGCAAATATGTATCACAATAAGTGCTGCATATAATGCACTGTAAATCTGAGCTCATCTTATATCACTGCTTACAGTGCGAAAAGAGGAACCAGGATGAATAAGCCGTGTAATAAAGCAAAATTGTCACATGAAATCTCAATTTCCAAGAAGTCCACGACAGATTGCTCCCCTCACAATATAAATAAAAGTAGACACTGCTATAATGATGCAGAAATATGCACAAAATCAAAAGCCATGATTTAAAATGAAGTGCTAAGGCAGCTTGACTTCTTTATGAAAGCCGCAGTAAACATACAACTGGTATAAAAAGAGGCAATGTCATATTGTGACTATTGACTTTATCACATTTCTGAGAAGACATTAAAGCAGCCACATACTGAAAGCTCAAGAGTGGTGCTATAAGCACAGAAAACACAAAGACCAAAGCTTGTAGCCCAATACAAAATCAATTGAAGAGGGCCGTGATTTTAATCGACTATGCTAACCTATATGTATATCAGGTGCATGCGCCTGCAGTTTTCAGAGTATCAGTTTAGGAAATACAGCAAGAATCGCTTAGAGTATACCAATATATACCTGCACCTTAAATACCATAGTAGAATTAACACCTCGAATCACCTTAAGCAAACATGAGATCAACTTGTAACTCGAATAGTATTAAGTTTGACAACACTCATTGCAACAAATGAAACAAGTACACTGAAGTTCAGAAAAAGACTGAAGCCATCCGTTGAGAACATACTGTCACGTGGTAGTGACGGTGAAGAAAGAAGCAGTACGGTGGAATACAAAACTAGCTTTTATTGGGCGAACCTGTGCCCACAAAACAGGCTACACTTATAGCACAACGAAAGCGGCGAACACAGTCGGCGATCGTCGAAAAATCTGATCTGCGGGTCAAGCGGGTCGGCTTTTATAGAGCAGTCGTCGAATGTTCCAGACTAATCGTTCGGACCCGCGTGCCTTCCACAAAGTTCTACACCATTCGCGTCAGGTGATGAAATCAGATAACATAAGTCTCGGCGATAACAGACAGCGGATAGAAGCATCGATAACTTTCCAGAAACTTCGGATACATGCAGGCGCGTCCCATGCTGTGCGATTACATTTGTTAGGCGGCGAAACGTGGTTGCCCGATAAAGATAAGTACACGTGTCAATACTGTGGGCACGGCGGCAACGAGTGGGCTATGTGCTCAAACAAGTTTCTGCTTTTTCAACAGGCGCTTCTCATCTGCGCTTCCTTCCATGGGAGTGCACGGAGCATGCGCCTGACCGATCCGGCTGCTGCTAATGATTCTGCCGAATTGGAACTTCGCCCGTGGATTATCAACAACCTCGACTCCAGGAACCAAGGTGCAACAGCGCCGTGGGAAGACAGTATAAAGCAAGCACCCTTGCCGGCAGCATCCAGTGGGCACGGCGGCAACGAGTGGGCTATGTGCTCGAACAAGTTTCTGCTTTTTCAACAGGTCAGTTCATATTTGAGCTATAGGAGCGACAATCGCTTTCTCGCAGTGCTGCCGTGCCCACAGTTGTTGTTTTCTGCTTTTGTTCACTGTGTCTGCTGTTGTCGGGGGACGTTGAGACGAATCCTGGACCTGAATTAAAAATACTTGTACAAGAGCTGTGTGAAGGCCAAAAGGCCATTCAGGCCAACCTAAGCGGCCTAAGCGAGAGACTTAAGGCGCTGGAAGAGATTGTACAGCTTTTCAAGGACCAAGCGGCAAGTCTTGCTGAGCTAAAAGAGACAAACGATAGGCTGAATTCAGCTTTGGAAAAACAAGAAGAAAAACTTGCTGACTTAGAAGATAGAATGCGGCGAAACAATCTAATGGTGTTTGGGATATCGGAGAATGGCAATGAAACTTCAGAAGAACTTGAAAAAAAAGTTGTTGTAGAATTATTCAAGAAAAAGCTCGGTCTTAACTTGAAAACTATAGAGCGGATGCACAGAATCGGAAAGCCGCATAAGATCAAATCCGCAGAAGAAACCCTGAGGCCTCGTCCAGTAATACTGAAGCTTTATGATTATAGGGAAAAAGAAAAGGTTTTTCAAAACTGCGCAAAATTGAAAGGAAGTGGTATTTCTGTTGGCGACGACTATTCAAAAGAAACACTGAATAAGCGCAGGCTACTCTGGAAGTCTGCCTTGAAAGAGAAAGAAGAAGGTTCGCGCGTGCGCCTGAACCGCGACAGGCTTACTGTAGATAACAATGTCTACGTATGGGATTATTCCAAGAACAGCCGTGTCAAGATACGGCAATTTCCGAAAACCAAATTGACACACTCAAAGACTACACCGACAGATAGTAACCATTGAACTGATACCGTCTTCCAGGAAACAGTCTTTCGACTTATAAACCTTAATGCTCGAAGCCTCACGAATAAAGTCGGTGATATAGAACATGTGCTAGCCAGTTATGACCCCCATGTAGTTATTGTTAGCGAAACATGGCTGCGACCAGAAATACAAGATAGCGAGTTGTTACCTCCAGGTTTTAAGATAATACGTAATGATAGAGAAACTAGAGGAGGAGGAGTTGCAATAATAATACAGGAAAATATTGAATGTGTAAGGATGAACGGTATCCCAAATCACGAGAGCGCTTGGTGCCAAATCAAACTGGGAACTACTTCAGTCATAATAGGAGCAATCTATAGATCCCCTAACGCATCGATTGAATATTTAGAGGCCATCCAACACTACTTAGCAAAACAGAAGGCGCGAAACCAAAGGATCATAATTGCCGGGGATTTTAACTTGCCAGGGGTTGACTGGAACTCGATTACTATACAGTCACGGGAACGAGCTGACTGCGAAGTGTTGCTCGATATTGCTTTCGCTAACGATTTAACACAGGTCATACAGGAAAGCACTCGAAAAACGGGAACAGTACAGTCCATATTGGACTTAGTATTTCTTGATGGACGGTTTGAAAGTTATCAGGTAGCAGTTGAAGCTGGCATATCAGACCATCATCTTGTATTCGTACAAATCAAAACCAAGGTTCCGGCAACAAATATTAAAGAATGCACTACGCACGTTCCCAATTTTGATAAAACTGACGACACGAGCATCATTGATTATTTGTCGTTTCATCTAGGCAGTCTGAGCTCTGACAATGACGTCAATGTGTTGTGGGCAAGATTCAAAACCATTATCTTGCACTGCATAAGCTCATTCGTACCAATAAGGAAAAAGAGAAGAAATAAAAGAAACCCCTGGATAACACGAGAGATCGTTCGCCTGAAGCGAAAAATAGGAAGACAAAGGAAAGTAAAAAATCGTGGAAGGATATCTAACCTATCAGCACAGCTTCGAATAAAGCTTAGGCAAGCAAAAAAGAAATACTACGAGGAAACCCTTCCTAACTTCATGGTATCTTCTCCTCAAAAGCTTTGGCGTCACTTGTCGCAAACCACTCAAAGCCAATACAGCATTGTTGTTAACAACGAAATCATAACTGACTGTTCAACAATTGCCTCTTACCATAACCAGTACTTCCAGTCTGTCTTTTCAAATGTTTCTAATTCTATTGCTCCAACTACAGTAACATCATTTTCAGACGTGTCAGATATATGCCAGATGTACGAATTAGCTATGAAGGATTACTATCGCTGCTGCTAAATATCAGAGAACATAAATCTGTAGGTCCGGATGGAATTCCAAATGCCTTTTTGCGAAGATACGCTGAATGGGTTGCTAGATACCTAGAAGTTATCTTTAATGCATCCTTGCAACAAAAACAGGTCCCAGACGATTGGCTTGTTGTGAAAGTTATCCCAATACACAAAACCGGTGACAAGCAGAAAATTGAAAATTATCGACAAATTTCTTTAACCTGCGTCTGCTGCAAACTCCTCGAACATATAATATCGAAAGCAATATATAAGTACCTAGAAGATAAGAAAGCACTACATTCGAACCAACATGGCTTCCGGCAAAAACTGTCAACTATCACACAGCTGGTTGAAACCATCCACGACTTTTCAAAAGCAATAGATAACGGAAAACAGGTTGATGCAATATGCCTTGATTTCTCAAAAGCTTTTGATAGGGTCCCTCATAATGAATTAATTATCAAATTGAAACAGCTTGGAATAAATAACAATATAGTGGAATGGGTCAGGTCATATCTATCAGGTAGGACGCAGTATGTGGACGTAAACGGCTACCAGTCCGATCGTTTATTTGTCACTTCAGGCGTTCCTCAAGGGTCTGTCCTTGGACCTATATTATTTCTCGCTTATATTAATGATATTTGTTCAGATATTAATGAAAACGTAACTGTGCGACTGTTCGCCGACGATTGTTTAATTTATCGAGAGATATGTAACCACAAGGATCAAAAAATGCTCAGCGAGGCACTGGCGTCTGTTGAAGAATGGTGTGAAACATGGAAAATGCAAGTAAATAAAGAAAAAAACTGTTGTTTTACGTGTTACAAACAAGGTTAAGCACGTCCTAAATTTTGATTATCAACTAAGTTCCACTATGCTAACTACCGTTAACAAATGTAAATACTTAGGAGTAACAATATCTGAAGACCTCAACTGGACTCAACATATCACTAATATTTGCTCTACCGCTGAAAAAAAGTTATGGTTCTTACGTCGCCAATTAAAACTCGCTCCAGCCCCCGTAAAGCTAACAGCGTATTTAACAATAGTAAGGCCTACACTGGAATATGCAAGCATCATATGGGACCCCTACCAAAAAGGATTAATTCATAAAATTGAGCGAGTGCAAAGAAGGGCGGCTAGATTTATTCTTTCAAGGTACTCCCGTACTGATTCTGTGACAGAGATGTTGCAAGAACTAAATTTACCCCCCCCCCCTCTTGGAACGCCGTCGCATAGCCAGACTTAAATTCTTGTTTTTGCCTTCTCAAAATTTATTTAACTTTGATGCAGCGCAGTACCTAATTCCGCGACAAGTCCGGAGCCTACGAGGTGACCACCACAGCAACTTTCTAGTATGTCAATCTCGTGTGAATACATACACATACTCTTTCTTCCCTAGAACCATAAGAGACTGGAATGATTTACCGAACGCCATATGTGATTCTCAAGCTGTAGAACATTTTGAAACCGAACTTACAAAATATTTTATAAACGGATCCTCATGATCTAACATTTCTCGTGTAAGTTGTAGAATCTAGTATTGTTATATGTATAATGTTGCGATGTATGTGATCTAATATGTATCATGTAAGTTGTAGTATGTAGTACTTGATGCATTTTTTGGCTACACATTGCTGCTTTGTTTCACATAACGGTTGTTAGGTCAGATTTTGTATTATATTTATGTATAATGGCACGCTGTGATTAAGTATTAGCTATACAGTGCTGCTTTATGTAAGCCGGGATGCGTTTTGTGCCATATTTGTACCTCACCCCTGTAACGGCCCAATCGGCCAACACTACCTGCAAATAAAAAAAAAAGTAGGCTGTCTCAGCAAGTTTCTTGAACTTAACACAAATTCTTCTTTTTCAAGAGTATGAGAAGATTCTTCAGGCGGTTTGTGAGCAGTACACGAGGCACTGTTGTGTCCGGCAGGGCAATCTTTTGGAGCAGCACAAGCATCGTTCAGAATGCAGGAGGATACTCAAAGTTTTTGATGTAGTTGATAAGCAGGCAGAAAATGAGGACCCGCTCTATGTTTCCACTTGCGATCCATATAACTTCATCAGCAATTCCAGCATAAACACAAGTGTTCAGAGGAGACATACACATGAGGTGCCGTGATTTGCAGCTCATTAGGCAGAGCAGTCTGATCACATTAGAGGCATGAGCAAACATCCATCAAAAAACCATGGCGAAAATGCCCTCCAGTGTGAAATAAGGTCATAGAAAATGCTGCGCGACTTTCAGAACATTCATATATTCACTGAAAATGAATTTTAAATTGTGACAAGGCACTTGTTGCCACACCAACTGATAGTTATCAGTTGGTGTGGATAACTGATAACTGATAGTTATCAGTTATCAGTTATCCCACAAACCTCGTTGATGAACGCGTGCTTTAAATGGCGTTGTATGTGCTTGCCAATGTCGGTGAATATGCATTCATGTTGCTCTTTGCAGGAGAATGCTTCTGCCACTGCTTTTAGTTTTCCCTACAAGTCACCAATCTTGCATTTAAACCTGAGTTCGGCTTCTATGCAGAACTGGAAAAAAGTAGGTATTACGAAGCGAAAGTTGTCAACAACAATAAATGCAAAATCAAACTTCTGATATCCCTCGTGCCATCAGGGTTGAAAGCAATACAAATTTTAATTTCAATCACTTCACTGACAGTTTACCTGGTGGCAAGTATTCTTTCCACAGTTGATAATTTTATATGTCAGTGACCTGCCATTCCCTACAGTAGAGAATTAGACAAGGCTGTGTTTTTGTGTTCTTCTAACACTGAGACATAGACATGAACTCACAATGTTTTCTAACAAGAAACTTGTTACCCAGTGATCATTCTTGAATACCACATGGTGACCTATGTGTACGAATGTACTACACATCAATACAGCAAATGAAACATTCTATAAACAAAAATTTTGTGTATAGTGCGTTTACGTTGAGAAATCACTAAAAAACCAGCACCACCAAACATGCGAAGTGATCGGCGTGTAAGGAGTAGAGGTTTCAGAAAAAAAAAGTTTTACAAAATTTGCACTAGTATTCAGACCGCTAACCTCTCGCGCAACCAGGCTGTGGGCTCTGCTGGGGCACTTCGCCCATTCCAGTATTTTGCTCTGTGTGACCAAGGGAAAATACAGTGTAAAAAACGGGGTAATTTCATCACAAAGCGCGAAACTATGCCATGCTATCCAGGGCCGCTGCTGCGGTGGAAGGAAGTTAGCTGCGCTATCCCCATCCTGTGGGGATAGCGGGGCACTTAAAGGGACGCTGAGGACAATATAACAAAATTTTGTCGTTACCAAAATCTCATATTGAGCCTTTCATAGCTTTTTTTTTAGCTTCTCCGGAGCCGAGAAACGCACTTATTCCTGAGAGATCTTGAATTTTTCCCGCCGCTCTGATTCAACCCCGGACTCGCTGGTGATGTCAACTGGAAGAGTGACGTATACCACGACGTAAACGCGTTAATTCGCACTAACCGCCCGCACCTTGCACAGCGTCGAATAACTTCCGTTTTCCACCGTGGCCATGCCGTTCATGCGGCACTGGCGCCTCAGTCGAACAGTCTTGCTTTTCTTTTGCATAAAGAATGGACCGTGTCTACTCGGTTTTGTATACAGCCACTTGAACATCTTTACTCGTTCCCGGAGTGTGGCGCTGAAAGCTTACGGAACAGAAAGTAATACACAAGGTGCGAACATACGTGCAGAGTTCTATAAAATAGGTCGAATGATACGAATACAGTAGCCGTACATTGAAAACGTGCGCATTGATGAACATACAAAAGCATAGACATCACCAGCAGCGCACACGCATGCAATCAGGCAATACCGGTAGGTGAGGGACAGCGGTTTCACGAAAGTACAAGGTGTCTTTTTTTTCCACAGAAGTTAAACATTATCAGGTGTGCTGAACCCACTAAACTTTCGAGCTGCCAAGCTGAGAACTCTGATGTGGCACTGCGGCAACTCCACTCTTTTTCTGAACCACCTGGGTAGAATACAAAATAAAACACGCGATGGAATTTCTTCACGGCATAACGAGAAATTATGTCAGGCTATCCATGTTCGCCGCACGCCGTCTATGTTACGCAGAAGCCTCACTCGCACACGTTTGCTTGCGTGCTGCATAAAGCTTGGACGATGGTTCTGTAGTGTCGCACATATTTTCAATCGTACCCGGCGCACAAACCAATTTAGAAGTAACGAAATTACGCGCAGAGTTCTAGAAATCAGGTTTAAAACGCTAGTACCACAGTCGTGCCGTGCAAGCGTGCGCATTTATTACTACACGATATCTTGCACACCACCACCACGGGCACACACATGGGAAGAGGAAATGTATAATTAACTGTGGATTACCACCATACTGTTCAGAGAATGCACGCGACGACACTAGGCACCCGAGGCAGTACTTGGCTAAAAGAAGTGTATCACAGATAAGCAGATATATCGGCCCAAAGTGTCGCGAGCTAGGTCGTCATGCACTCGTATAAACCGAGTAAACCTCATCTATGTTCAAAATGCACCAACAAAAAGAGCTCTACAACGGAGCCCGCTTTTGAAAGCAACGCATAGACTCGAGTTGAGAATAATTAAGCTAACGAAGACCTTGCACGCCTTAAATGCGGCTCGGAAACAAAGGACACTTACCCAAGCCCGTAATTCTGCCATGGGCACCTGGACAGCGGTTGCAATAGTCGCAACGGATTCCGTTCTCTGCTGAGTCGTCCGACGAACAGATCACGATGTACCACCTACAGTCGCAAAAAGGTTCGTTGCAGCTGCCGTGCCGCACACCGCACAAGTCACTGCTGCTTAGCGCCGTTACAGATTTTGTCGTGCGCACACACAAACCAAAACACTTCAAAATTGGCAGTGGCTTAGCTTGGCTATGCCAGGATATACGTAGCGAAAGCTAAGGCATAGCATGGTTAGCCTTGGTTAATCTTGATTGCAAGTCGAGGTTAGTCTGGTTGTCTAGCTATGTTGCGGCGTTTAGCCAGCCGTTCGGCACGCGGTTCATCTGTTTCCTGGGCGATTCGTTTCCTCTTCATCGCGTTCCGATGTCAATTCCAGGCCTCCTCCTGCTTATCAGAATTGTCGCCGTCCATACTGCCGCCTCAACTGTGGTTGCGGCGCACGCGAGCTCTCATTTTCAATCCTCCGACATGTTATCAGGCATGCGACGCAGCTGGCGAAGAGAGCGGAGGCGAGCGCAACGACGACGAACGCGGTGTGACGAGGAACGTGGTGTGACGTCATGTGCCTCCTGAGAGCATGGCCACGGCGAAATCGCAAGTTCACGGCCAGTAAAGCTTTCGCTTTAGTATGGCGAATAAAGCAGAGAAGAAACGCCGCTAGAAAGCGGCGGCGTGGTTTGAACCGTTCAAACGACGCGTATGAAGCAGCGCGGGCCGGCGCGTGCGCACTGTCGCCTTCCCGCCGTCTAGACTTCCGTGGTTTTTTTGCGCATGCGCGTCTGCCGCGTATCGGAGCGACCGTTGTGCGATATTTTGAGCAGCTCTACTTACAGTTACCCGTTTTTCGCGCGCTTGCTGTTCTCATTTCACCTTAATGTCGACTCGCTGCGTTGACTGAAATATTGGAAGGGCAGGGGAAATGTAACAAAATAGCCCATCGATTTGCGCACTCGGCCTCGCACATCCGGTTACGTCTTCTGCCGCCCTCTCAGGTGCTGCCATTCTCCGTCCGTGATTTTAGAACGTGAACTGCGACGGTTTTTAAAGCATTTCGGCTTATATGGCGAAGAAGATGCAAAGGCTGTGTTGTAGCATGCCAGGATATTACGTGTTATTTGAACAAATTGCGATTTTGCGTCAATGAGAGCGGAGAGCTGGACGAGTTGGTGCATATTTGTAGGAATATAAACCAGCGCACAGGACGGTGACACAGTATAGAAAAACACAGGACGACGTTTGTTTTTCTCGTCGTCTTGTGTATCCACTGTGTCTCTGCCCTCTGCGATAGTTTTTCTTCCTGCAAAAATGAAATTTATTTGCGAGGTAAACCATCTCGCCCCGCAGTGAGAGCGGGCTTAGAATAAATGGCACATGGACCTCGTTTTGCAACTCACTTACGGACCGAATAATCAAGCTGTGCTGTAGCACATTGGGCTGCAAAATATTGCCATTGCGTTGCATGTCACAGCTTCTTTCGACGCAGAAATCAGACTTTTAATCACGCGCAAGTCTGCTTGTAACTGCCATCTAAAACGACAGTACTGAGCTCGTGCGGCAGACTGTCACAAAGAGTTTGTGGTATAATAACATTTATCCTGTGGCCAAAACAACACCCGCGCTGCCTCTGAAATAAATATATTTGCACACTTCAAGCAACAAACGTCCTCTCTACATATGCGCAGCTCCTTGCTTCTAGAAACATAAGTCACCGCGCTGCTCATATGTTACGGCGCAAAGGTTACATGGCATCATTTGTGATGGTAACCTACAGATTGCTTGCATTTTGGAAGTTGTAACCTTTAGAATACCGAAAAATATAGGAAACAAGAAAACAAACCACTTGTAACCTGTACTTCATAAGTTACTCACGCCCAAAAGTTACATTATAGGTTACTGTGTTTAGAGCGTATTAGGAATGAGTTGGCGTTAGTAAATGTGATGTTCAACCACATGTGACCCAATAAAGTTGTTTCACGACGGGAGAGTCCGGGTGGCAGGCGAATTCGCAAGTTAGGGTCGAGAGAGTGCAAGCTTGATTTGGTGAAACCCACTGAATTCCATCGTAGAAGTGTGATGTGGCGAGCAAGTGACTGGAACTTTCCGCGCAGCGTCGATTCCGAAAGTGGTATAGGCAACCGCTCATGTTTTTTGATGATCTGAGCGCTCGTGTTCATCTGCACTGTCGTTGCCGACAATTCTGCAGTGGCTCGGCAACTATTGAATTTGAATGTCGTGTATGTTCTCGAGCGCTTGGTGGTGAGCATGGCTTATTTCATACCCTGGCTGCTCGTGAAACCCGTGACGCAGGGAAAACTGCTGCAGTGTTCGTAAGGCTGCTTTCGAACCGCAGGAAATGGCTCAACGATTTGGTGGCTGCCAGAGCCCGTAACTGATTGCACCTCGAAGAGCCGCAAGTTTTGCTGCTGTCAACGTTGTAATGTGAGAGAATTTAAACGGCAAAGAGAAGGCGTCCGATGGAACAACCAGTGCTCCGGTATAGCTGTTGGAATTGGTGGAACCATCAATGTAATGTGTATGCGGTCAAACTAGGACTCGTTTAGGGGGAGCAGAGACAACTGCTCAAGGGGCTAGCGGTGACAAGCCTGCCTTGTTACGAAT
This sequence comes from Dermacentor andersoni, assembly GCF_023375885.2. Lineage (NCBI taxonomy): Eukaryota > Metazoa > Arthropoda > Arachnida > Ixodida > Ixodidae > Dermacentor > Dermacentor andersoni. The sequence continues at coordinate 211,485,827 of NC_092814.1, forward strand.
GCGAAGAACTGAGAGGCACACGTGAGGTTGCCAGAGACACTACAATGCTGATGTTGGGCGCTTCGCAGGTTTTAAGCCAGGTGGCGTCTAGTCGGGGTGTCTCGTCACAATAGCGCAGAATGTAGCGTGTGCTCTCCGCGCTGGAAAACATACTAACTGGTGGGATGGTGGACGTGAAAGGTGTCGAATGTGCGCTCTTATCATCTCAATGACGATATGAGTTGGTGAACGGGTGGTCCTGTGCAATAACAATCGCTGCAGCTGTCAAAGACCATTTAAGGAGGCTAAGACGTGACCGAATGCTTGGGCTTGTTCGTTCGGTAGTGCAAGGATATTAGTCTTGCATCTGTTGGACAAAACAGGAAGACTGTGTCGTAGGAATCGGAGAAAATGTTCCGTATATAGCTGTAACATAAAGCGCATGGATGGTCCCTATGATTTTCCAGCTACGAATTTAAACATAATCTCAAATATATATTTGGATATATTCTCGGGTAACTCTGTTTCGGCGCTTCCATCTATGTGTCAGAATCAATTTGGATCTCTCCGTCTTGGCCTCTGGGATAGCCGTGGTGCTGAAAGATTAAATTATGGGGTTTTACGTGCCAAAACCACTTTCTGTTTATGAGGCATGCCGTAGTAGGGGACTCCGGAAATGTGGACCACCTGGGGCTCTTTAACGTGCACCTAAATCTAAGTACACATGTGTTTGCGCATTTCGTCCCCATTGAAATGTGGCCGCCGTGGCCAGGATTCGATCCCACGACCTCGTGCGTTGCTGCCCAACACCATAGCCGCTAAGCAACCACGGCGGGTGGTCCTCAAAGGTGTTAACTAACTAACTAACTAACTAACTAACTAACTAACTAACTAACTAACTAACTAACTAACTAACTAACTAACTAACTAACTAACTAACTAACTAACTAACTAACTAACTAACTAACTAACTAACTAACTAACTAAATAACAACTAAATCTTGATTCTACCCCCGCAGCCGAAGTCTTGTATTGCTAGCTGGGCAGGCAGGCACGTACCCCGGATTTCTTTTCGGGAGGGGAGGGGGGGGGGCACCCCAAGGTAAATTTTCTATTAAAATGAGGGGGGGAGGTACCGTTACTAGTGCAAATATGAATAATGCCCACAACTCGCCATAAAGGCGCGTAAACCCGCAAAAGAGAATTGAAATAACGTGTATCTCACAGGTACGCCTGTGAGATACACTTCACCTTTACGTGGCAAACAAAAAGCCACATCAAATGGACACGCGCATGAAAGATGCGCAAGAAGAACACTGCTAAACAAAACCCGCAGTGGTTGCTCAGTGGCTATGGTGTTGGGCTGCTGAGCACGAGGTCGCGGGATCGAATCCCGGCCATGGCGGCCGCATTTCGATGGGGGCGAAATGCGAGAACACCCGTGTGCTTAGATTTATCTGCACGTTAAAGAACCCCAGGTCTTCTAAATTTCCGGGAGTCCTCCTCTACAGCGTGCCTCATAATCAGGAGGTGGTTTTGGCTTGTAAAACCCCATAATTTAATTTAATTTTTTTTAACACTGGCCAAAAACAAGTAAACAAGAGGAACTGTAAAATAAAGATTTCTAGTTGCGTTTTCTTTAATTAGCTCTGGAAGAATTATAGAGAAATATATATTTGCGGAACAATCAGTTCTTTTGGATCGCTCGTTTACTGCTCTACCAAGTGGCAAAACCGACTCCTGTTGTTATTTGGAAAGTTGCGTAACGATGCATGGTCGCCAGTCCCGTAGAACCACGTAGAGCACAGGCCGCAGCGGTTCTAGACGTACTGCGCCCACCGTGGAAATTTCGAAAAACACCCACATTAGCACAGCAGAGAAGTGGCTACGTCAGGCGGTTCGAGTGATAACTGTAGAAGCGTCATTCAAAAAACACGGAATTATTCTCCGCTTCCGGTGGCGTTTTGTCTACTTCCTTTTTAAATAGAAAGATGTTGATCCATAAATATTTTCACAAACAACGATTGATTTAGTTAATTTTAGTTTTTCCTTCCTGGTTAGCTGTTGCCTTGGCTCTCTCCCTTAGTAGATCGCTTAATTTCTCAAGTCCTTGCGACTCTTGTTTCCAGTTGCCAATTTTGCACCAAAAGTACCGTACAATTAGGCAAAAGCCAGACGAGGTAACGGGTGACAGTCGTATTGCTTAGGGGTTTAACGGTTATTGCAGGGTCTTATGATGGACGCAGTTTCGCATTATTTTATTTTCCCCCTTATCTAATCCATCGCGGGTATACGGTTCCGAGGATCTGCCAGAGTAGCGGCGAGCCGTCACTCGAGGAAATAATGAAGCAAAAGGAAAATTTAAACGCAACTGGCGTTTTCTCCAGCCACAACTCGTTCCACGAGCATACAGACCAGCTGACTACGAACCGAATCCCTTTCCTGCCCCTGGATGAATCTAAACAAAGAAGGTTGAACTAACGAAGCAACCGCGATGCGCGTGATCTGAATAGATGATGATATAAAAATTTTGTTGGGCATTATAAATAAAATAAAATAATATAATTAAAACAATACACTACGCCATGCCTGTTGCAATAGATGGTGGGTGACAACTGAACTCATCTTCAGTTAATTGCGCGGGCACCGAATCGATGAGAAAACGGGTCTGCACACCCCAGGGGTTGTTAATGACTGTCGCCATCCAAAAGGAGTGTAAAGATTGACAACCATTCCACTCTGTGAAGATAGAATGGCAGCGAAAGCTGACGACAGTCAGAGCTCTCAAACGAAAAGCAGTGTTTCACCTTCTCCACGGGTCGGCCTGAAGATAGCGCAACACCTGGCCGACCCCCGGCGGAGGTGAAGCAGGCGTTAAACACTCCCCATGCGTGGACCAATCCCTACGGTGGTGCAATGCCGGTCCAGCCCGCGGCAAAGGTGAAGCAGGCGTTAAGCACTCCTCATACGTGGGCCAATCTCGAAAATCGTGCAGCACCGGGCCCACTCCGGCGGAGGTGAAGCAGGCGTTAAGCACTCTCCATACATGGGCCACTCCCGAAGATCGCAAAGGGTGCGTTACATGTTCCTGATCCCACAGGAGTATGTGCCATTGAGCTTGGATCCTTTCTGTACTATCACCAGGATCGGACCACATGATAATTTTTTCTGGTGACGGACGCCGCAAAAACTATGGAAGTTAGTCATATACTGCTTTCGCAGTAAAATTCAGCAAAATGTTGACCGCCCAGTAGATTGATCTGTCGGCGCTTTAGGAATGTGTGGGAAGAGTGGTGGCGTGGGCGGATGGGGGGCGGGGATGGTATGCCGCTTAATTTCGGGGAGGGGGGAGGGGGGCCCCCCTTGCGTACGTGCCTGTGGGCTGGTAGGCTTTACTTTTGGATTACAGTTCCGCTTTCCATTGCGTTTATCTCATGTCTTATATAACCGTGAATGTATAACCGTAAAGAAGGAAGGGAATTTAAAAGTACACTAAAGGAAAATATTAAGTGGGGCTAGATTGAAATATGAGGCTTATACATATAATAACAAATTCGTCGTTCGTAACGAAAACCGAGTATTTGTAAGCCAGATGATTATTAAATAGAGAACCGGAGTGGCGCCACCAATTGTGTTCTGTGGTGCCTCCCATGTGACGTCCGCACTGGCTGATTCACAGCAAGCGCGGCTACTGTGGGCCACCATTGTGAGCCCTATCTCTTTCTCTGTCTATAACCACCAAGGCGTCAGCACCGCTTCGCCCGCTTCGGTCACCAAGGCTCAAGTGACCGCATCCGGTAACTTGAACCCATGGAAAAAGTCAGCCGCAAAGCGTGTATAGCTTCAGCGAAACACGCAAGCAAAACCACAGAAAGCTTTAAAAAAACATAACAAAGGGATAAAAGGAGTTCGCGTGGAGATTTCGTCAACTCGTTCGTTTTGGAGCGGGTAGTTCAGTTATAGGAGCCGCAGCGGAGCCTTCAGCAGCATGTTCTACGCAAGGAAATGATACTATGCACACAGAAAACGATAATTAACTTCTAGACGAATACTCTAACTCGACTTAATATTTTCCTTTAGTGGTCCTTTAAGCAGGCCACGTGCCGTTGCTGTCGCCAGATTGACGTCAGTCACCTGTAGTCACCATGTCACCGTGGATGTGTGACATTTTCATCGTCTTCATTACTGCCAATATATGAAACAGAATCATGCAGAGCAAGTCAAGTTATGCATAAAGGCGCTTATGTGCAACTTAACAGGCGAACTTGCCATAATAGCCTAACAGAAAAAAAATTATAGGGTTTTACATGCCAAAACCACTTTCTGATTACGAGGCACGCCGTAGTGGAGGACTTCGGGAATTTCGACCACCTGGGGTTCTTTTATCGTGCACCTAAATCTAAGTACACGGGTGTTTTCGCATTTCGCCCCCATCGAAATGCGGCCGCCATGGCCGGAGATAGCCTAGCGCGGTGAGGGCGCATTGCAATTGGCTCTTCTGGCGTTCGAGGCAGCCTCGCATTTTCCATAAGGGGTAACTTTCATGGAAGCTTGGTGGCAGACGGCACAGAGCTCGCATTTCGAATTGGTGCCGTCAAACGTCCCTGCTACGGATGTATACTCCGAGGAAGTGAATTTGGAATTGAGGCTGGAGCGCACAACCGTCTACAAGTGTCTATGATTGAGACTACACGGCAAGACGGATGCGTATGCACTGAGGCGTTGGTATTAGAAAACAATGCGCAACATCGCAGTGTAAACGCGAACAGTGTTTCCGAAGCTGAAGTGTTTCTTTTCTGGCACTTTGGGCCATTTCTGTCTCTTCGCATGACAGTCAAATGGTGTGGAAAAGGGGGTGACCAAGTCACCAAAACTTCCAATGCCATTTCACGGATAGAGCAATCAATCGAAGAGCGATGTCTTCGCTCATGCAGGTGGCCGAAACACTATTCTGTGGAAAAAAAGGAAGCCTCGCAACAACATGTGCCTTGCAATTTACTGAGAACAACGTGCAATATACGCACCAGGCGTCTTACCGTTGAGCCTACGTTTATTGTTCCTTATTCAAATCAACCTTTCAAAGTGCTAGCTAAGTCTGTTTATTTGTAGTATTAGATTGAGAGGTTCGAAGCAACATGCTTACCGCTACTACATTTCGCTCTTCAGGAAAAAAAAAAGGTTATCACGCACTGGCATTAAGAGATTTAAAAGCTACAGAAAGTTAACAAATAAACAAACAAGCTAGCAAGCAAGCCAACAAAGAAAACAAACAAACAATAACGAGATGTTAGAAATGCCTTGGACACTGCAAAATTGTATTATTTACGAAGTATGAACATAAGTGACACAGTGATGAGACGAACAGCTTAGAGTACAAAACTGATAGGCCAATTTGTATAATTTATACAGCGAAACGCACAATTTGTGTACGGCAGGGGATGAAAATTCAGTGTAATGTTCCGCGAATAAAAAACAGCACCCGAAAAGCTGACTAGAGCAAATCACTCAAACGAAACCAGGAACAATAACGAGGTTATCTTAGACTTTTCAGTTAACACGGATGGCAAACTTAGGGTAGTAGCATCTGCAGTTAGACGCCAAGCAACAACAACTTCTCGGCATTATTATTCTGCTTCCGCACAGCACCATCTGCGCCTCAAATCTTCTCAAGCCAACTGTGCTTCGGGGTCGTGTTCGTAACGCATTTCTTATGAACTTCTTTGCGCGTATTCTCGCTGCGCTAGAAAAAGGGAGAGCGTAAGTGCAGAACCAGTGGGGGATTTGCGAATGACGAGAACTTTCTTCGTGGTTCGCCATGTGGTCCCCACCCTCGATTCTTTATATATATTTTTTTGCTCTCAGCCCTCGTGCCTGTAGCTTCTGCCACTGCTGTATACTTATCTCCGTCTTCCTCTCTGTAACTTTTTGTGCCCCTGTGAATAAACCAACTGTGTTTTCTGCACACGCCGTCGGGGCGAATCTCATTTTATACTGCAAATACTTCTCTGTACCGCCGGTCTCCGGTCTTATCCACTTTACTTTGCCTGGTCCTCTCCGCATTCCTTCAGCCGATTACCAGACGTGAACCTGTTGCTGACATTCGTGGAGCTGCCATCAGATCCCCAACCCCTGACCAATAGCAGTTCTGCTCAGAATTTTACTGCCAGCAGCGCTTTATACGTATGTGTATAGAGTCGGGTCGGACCTCAGAGCTCGTAAAAAAGTTCCCATATACAAAGGTTTATGCAATCCATACAAACAGTATATTTAGACAGAAATAGAGACCGAAAAAGAGAGAACAAGTACGCTAAAATTAATTTGTTACTGTACTCTGATTACAGGCGATAAAAGAGCGTCTGATGAATTTTGTAACAATCATGATAAAATATAATAGCGGTGCTAATATAACAGTAATAGGCTATATTACAAATAATGAGTAGCGTGTTAAAAGAAACAATGGGAGACGAGCAAACTTTTACTACGGTTACTAAAGTGTTATAATGCTACTGTGAAATATTTTTACCGTTTGCCTGCTCAAGTCAGCGAACGTGATTGGTCGCGAGCACGAGAATGACACACATTCTATGCGGCGTCACACGCGCACATAACAAAGAAGAAAAAAAGGAGGAGAAGGAAAGTTAATTAAAAAAAAAACAGTGCCTTCAAACAAAAAGGGACGTTTCGACATTACCAGCAAAATAACTGGCATTACATCAACCATTTGAAAAATGTCTGGACCCTATTCACCTTTACACGGACGGTTCTGTCGACAGTGATTAATGTGTGGCAGTAGCTTATGTGATGCCAGCTTTACAAGTGGCGTCCCCTTGACGGCTAGGACGCATGTCGTCGTCGACAACGAGAGAATTAGTGGCACTTCTGCAAGCAACTAATTTTGTGCACACGCACGGGACACAAAAAAAAGGGGTAATCTGTACGATCTTCTTATCCACTTAGCAGGTCTTAAAAATTTCGATAAAAGCCAATCACATGCACGAATAACGTACGTAGCGTCTGCGATTATAAAGCGTTGAGCTCAGTCAATGTTTCTATATGTACAATCAAGGTGTTAGCATCGTCTGAGTGCAGCACGCAATCTTGAATTGGGAATCACTATTCGTATCTTCTACTGGTCGCGCCTGGTCTAACTGTGAGCAGTCAGATTGGAAGCCGCTGCCGATCTAAAACGGAAGGCACCCTCGAACTATCGTTGAATTTTCGTAGGGGTGAAAGTTCCGTAAACGGTCACCAATGGGTAACTTCCTCAAGACAACGCCGTCAAAGACGCGCGCAGGATCTTAAACAGTGGTGCTCTTACTGACTCTTCCAGGTTTCAATTAGTATGCATTTATATGCCCCCGAGCGGCCAGCAATGGAGCAACCGGTATTTAGGAAGTCAAAAGGGCCCGAAGGTATTTCCTTTCAGCCAGATGACATGTGTTGACAGTCTTCGGGCTGCCCCGAGCAGGCCCAAACAAGTGACCGCTCCTCGGTGGATCTGGAGCGCGCTTTAATGAAATTGTGACGGCACCTCCGAGTTGGGCGTTGGGAAATGACCTGGTGAACAGAATCACGACGCCTTACCTCGGCAAGGTAAGCACACCGCCCACTTTGGAAGTACTCTAAGCCGACCAGCTGATGATGCCTTAGAAAAGAGGATGTCCCTTATTTTGGATCCTTCCGGAACACATAAAAACAAGTAATGCATGAAACGACACGTGTCGTACATCGTAGCCCACCATAAAATATGAACAGCGGACGCCATATATTGACACGCATACTTGTTGATCTTTTTCAGGTGAAAATTTATAACTGGCTGAGAAATGTAGGTTATCACTAAGCGCAAGACGTGCCTTCATGTATCGTAACTTTCTCGAATGTTGCGGCCAATTCTACAGCAAAAGAACCTTGTCTGTAATCAGATTGCATGCGCGACGCGTATATTGGCGTACGTTCTAGAACGTGCTCGAACACCAGTGATTACGCTTGAATGTACGTTGACTCATGTATAAATAGCCGACGTGCTTGAACCGTAGATCAGATTTCTATGATCGGTGACTGTAGTCGGTGCTTTCGTTGTGCTAGAGTGTAAAACGCTAGAGTGCTAGAGTGTCAAGCGGGCAAGTGCACTTACGGAGAGCGTCACTTGTTTTAGGTGCGCATTGCCAAATCTAAACGCCGCAAGTGGAGTGTCACTCGCAGAAGAATGCACTCCGGTCGGAGTGCGTTTACGGAACGCTCTTTGCTGGCCGAGTGCGAAGCCGCCGCTAGCGGTTTCAGTGGTACAATGTACGATATATAAAATAAAGACACAAAAGTTCATTTTAGTTGTTGAACCGCTTTTAACAAAACAATTTGTGTTTAGCGAGAAGAGAAGCAGCACAATAAAGAAACGAAATTATCGGGTACGCAACCAGCGTCGCGAGCTTGATGTGGCACCGCGGGGTCGCAATTTCCATTCAGTTCACCATACTACTTGCTAAGACCATGACCACTATGCTACTTATAAGCAAAAAAAAATATTTCCATTTTGTTGTTGAGAAAAAAAAACAGATTAAGTTTGTCTTTATTTATAATATAACGTAAAACAATGTACATCTTCAAAAAACGCGCTCTTAGTCTATCGCCATTTTTTTTTTTTTTTTTTTTTTTACTGCGAGTGCTCTCTGTTTTCCCGTTCAGCACTGCGTAGCCTCAAGTGCCACTTAAGGTGCCGAAGTACACTCCCCGTAAGTGTACTTGCCCGCTTGACAGACTTTCAGTGATACCTTTCAGTGATAAGGACCCCTGTTCCCACGCTCATTATGGCGTGACAAATATCCATGCTTAGAGAGGGTTCCTGAGGGGGCAAGGGGGATGGAGTGAGGAGCATGCTCCATCCCACCTCGCTTCTTCTCGGCATGCGTTGGAAGCCACGAAGCACCGGCCTTTGTCGGCTTGGGCGCTTGGGTGGCTTCTCTGAAGCGAGCTTAGCTCACCAAGCTTTTCGCAATCCTCTTCTTGAACTTCTGCTTCGACGGCGCAGACTGCGACGAACCAAGACGCTATGACAGTGGCAGCATGCCGGCAAAGTAGAAGCTGGGCCACTGCGGCCGCATTTCGATGGGGGCGAAATCCGAAAACACCCGTGTACTTAGATTTAGGTGCTCGTTAAAGAACCCCAGGTGGTCGGAATTTCCGGAGTCCCCCACTACGGCGTGTCTCATAATCAGAAAGTGGTTTTGCCACATAAAAGACCATAATATTTAAAGTTGGAGCTGAGTGTGCTGCAGAGAGATTGGGCAAGACGCTCTCGCCGGTGACACTGAAACTAATTAACTAAGAAAGGGCTTTGCGAAGCCCTCGCGCATTTCAACAACGCTATCGAATGTAAACCGTGAACAAGACCCTCGGTATATCCTTGCACAAAAGGACGAATTCCCTCTCAACCATGACACGCCCGAAGCAAGCTTGGTGTGTTGAGTTCGTCGTGTCCGATTCAAGGGAAAGCCTACTTCAGGACATGTCAAAGTGGCTGCGGCGATATTCAAACAGGTGCAGAAATACAGGCACAACTGCTATCCGCGTCAAAGTAGAGGTGTAGGTAAATGCAAGAAATATCTCATCCTTTGGAAATATTAAAGATCCGCACAGACCGATAGGTTTAATTTCCCTTCGTTAGAAGAGAGATCATTAGTTTATGATCAAACAGGGCACAAGTTCTGATAACTATGCCAGGACCAAGTGAACATGTCGATGTGAGGAATACAAAACTATCATCTTTATTCTGCGCGCGACTGCGGCGGACGAGCCAAGGGCAGTCACTCGGGCTTTCCGTCAGAGAAGCGAGCTTCGCTGACCTTCATGACCCGCTCGTATCGGCACTGCAGTCGCGCCATCAGCCCGTTCGCCCCAGCTAGACCCTGAGACATGCGAGTCGCGGAGCTCCGGGAAGGTCTGGAGAAGGACTTTTCTCAGCTCGGACGAGGAGTAGGCGTCCAGGCAGGCCTCGTCCTCGTCGCACAAGGTGGCTCTGATTGTCTCGCTGGTTTGCCGTGTAAACGTTTTTCGGTCATCAGCGACTGGACGGCTCTGAGCACCGTCCACATGCTGCGCACCGACGACTTCCGAACCAGTCCGGGCCACGTCCCCAGCAGGCTCAGGCAGACCACGCCGTCCGCATTCAGGTTTCGGCGTCGGTGGTGATGAGCCTGACGCGAGGGGACTTGGCGGGAATGTCCGTGGGACGCTTGAGCAGGAACCGGAAGACGCCACCATCGTAAGGGCTGCAGGACGGTCCTAGCAGAAGGGCGCGGATGCGAGTGACATCGTTTTTGCCCAGAGCGATGATGACTTACAGGACCGGCTGGGCGTAGATGTCCAGGATGTCGCGCTTGGTCTTCGGCAGACCGCGGGGCGGTGGTGGTTCGTCCTTTCCTTCGCGAAACGTCGGTTTCCACACGCGGAGGTTCGGCGTGAACGACGCTTCGACTCTGCTTGCGGCGTCTTCCCGAGCGTAGGACCATCGTTCTTGCGGCTTTGCGTGGACGACCTCGCAATGAGCTGTAAGCGGAGCTCGGACGTTCGCCGCGTGGACGTGCTTCCATGCGAGCGCGTGTCTTCTTCATTATCTTCTTTGTCATCCCGTCGGGACTTTACCCGTTCCGAGGAAGAAGGTGAAGTTGGTTGGTCGATACTTCACTAGGAAATGAGAACAAAAACTTGTAACCTCTAGGTTGCTGTTTTGTACCATTTAAAATTTTTATTTATGCGAGGAGAGTCTTGCGCTATTAACATATTGCTCTGTTTACGATGAAGATGAAAACAGACCGTTTCTTACTCTCTTGTCTACGATTTTCTAGTGTGCGAAAAGGAACTTTAGAAAAACCACTTTGTCATCACGGACACAAATTGCGCTCGTATTTGGCTTAGGCGCAGCGAATCTTGGGCAGTGTGACAGTAAAGTGTGCTGGACCTAGTAGGTATCTTACTTTTTGATTCCACGCGGTTTCATTACTATATAGGATAGGACAGGAATAAACTTTATTTTTCCAACGGTTATTGCTGTTGGTGCCCGGGGCTAGGCTGCTAGGCGTCCGTCGCCAGAGGAAAATCTTCAGAGATCGTCGGCAACGGCCCACTCCTGGTCTTCGGGTGCTTCGCTGAGGAGGGTGGCTTGCCATCTCTCAGCGAGGCACCCCGCTTCAGAGGATCCTGCTGTTGTCTTCCCCCTTCCTCCTGGTCCTTCTTGTTCATGGCGTTGGCATTTCCAAAGCACATGGCCATATCGGTCCTTTCGTGCTCGCACCACGGGCAGCCGGGCGATGGGTGCAGCGCGGGCCACAGACGGTGCAGGTGGTAGGGGTAGGTGAAAGTGTCCGCCTGCAACTGTCTGTGACCGCCTGGGACCTGTCCATCCGCCCGTGGGGTTGCGGATATTTCCTTCGTTCCTTCCTGTAGTGACCAAGCACCTCTCGGTACGTTGCCGGAAGCTTCTCGACATCGCGGTCGGCGTCCCCGTGATCCCCAGCTCCGTCTGCCGCGATTTCTATTGTGTTGGTAACGACAGCGACGGCGCCGGACGGGGTGGCCGCCGTCGCCGTCACTCCTCCGCTGGGGTACCGCACAATAACGGCAGCGGCTGCCCTCTGGGTGACCGTGTCGAGGCGGGTAAGCTGCCTCGAGACGAGGTGGGCGCGCTCGTTGTGGTTGGGCGGAGTGTCGGCGTGTCTTCGGCCGTTAGCATTGTTGTAGTAGTTGTTATCGCGGCTGTTGTTGTTGTTACTAGTGCCAAGCTCTCCGACGTGCGCGGGGAACCACATGAAGTTCCGAATCGCTGATTTGGAGTTGCTGATGATCAGGCTATCCTCCGCTCCTCCTTGGAGTACCGCGAGGGCTATGGCCATCTGCTCCGCTGTTTCGGCCGACGACAGCCTCGCTGATGCCGCGACTCGGATCCTTCCCTTCGTATCTACGACTGCCATGGAGAAGGCGGGCCCCGCCGCCGTCGGCCGGCCGTGTCGATGTTACCGCTGTTGCTGTTTTCGTCGTAGTAATAGTAATGATGGTGGTGTTGGTAACTCCGTTTCGTCTCACTCATTCCATTGTAGCGGCGGTGGTGGCCGACGTCCCTCGTCGCCATCACAGTCACCGGCTCGCCGCGGGTACCTGGCTGCATCGACGAAGACGACGCCTTCTCGTCTTCCGTGCTCCTTGATGATTGCTACCGCCCTGCGTTTACGTCTTTGCACGTCATGCACCGGGTGCATGTTCTTCGGCATGTTTTCCGTCTGTATGGCGCCCCTGACTTCCCGTAGCAGTGTTTTCTTCAGTCCCCGCACCTCGTGATATCGAATCCCGAGCAGGTCTAGGATTCATCTTGCCGTTCTGGTGCTCGACAGCCTCTCCAACTGCGCGATTCTCTGCGCCTCGGCTATCACCTCGAGCGTGTTGTGTACGCCCAGCTCAAGGAGCCTGTGGGTTGGCGTTTACTGGAGGTACTCCCAGGGCGGTCTTCAACGCCCTGCGGATCGTCACGTTCAGTTTGTCGGTTTCGCTTCTGTTCCAGTCGGCGTACGTGGCGACGTACGCTACATGGCTCTGCGAGTTCGCCTGTATCGGCCTTGTAACGTTGTTTTCCTTAATTCTTTTCCTCTTGTTCACGACCCGCCGCACGAGGCATGTGGCGGCGGCCACTTTCTTCTGCAGTTGGGCAACCAGTTCATGGTTGGCACCGTTCTCTTCCAGCCACAGGCCGAGCACTCGCAACTCGGACACCGTCGCTATTCGGGCCCCTCCCTTGTCGTGACGCGGACGCCCAAACGATGGACGTCTAGCACGCCCTGCGGGAGGGGTCCTTTCTTGCGCGGTCTGTGGAGCAGAATCTCCGGCTTGCCGGGTGAGTAGACGAGTCCCGCGTCTTCGAGGTGCCGCTCCACCTCCCGGACGGCCCGCTGCAGCCGGTCTTGCATTTCGCCGACGCTCGTGTTCTCCGTGGTCCACACCATCACATCATCTACGTAGATTGTGTGATTGATGCCCTCTATCGCCTCAAGACGCTCCGGCAGGCCGATCATGACGAGGTTGAAAAGCATGGGGGAGAGTACGGAGCCCTGCGGCGTTCCCGCACCACCCATTCGGACCGTTCGCGGCGGGATCCCGTCGATCTTGACCGTCGCCTCGCGCCCATTCAGGAAGCTTGTGACATATCGGTGGAACCTCGCCCCGAGATCGAGTCGTCTGATCTTGTCCAGTATGGCCATGTGCTGCTTCACAGTGTGGAAGGCGCTCTTGAGGTCTAGCACCCCTTACAAAAATGACTTTAGACTGTCTATAGAAAGTCTATAGACTTTTCATAGACGACCTTTCCTTTCTATAGATTTGGACTTTTGTTGATACAAAGTCTATAGACTGTCTGTAGACGAAAGTCGATAAAGTTTCTATTTCTTTTTGTCTATTCGCAGTCTATAGACGGTCTATAGAAAAAAGTTGATAAGGTGTTTGTTTCCTTTTTGTCTACTTCCCCTCTATAGAATACCTACAGACGAAAGTCGACACAGTCTCTATCTATTTTTTTCCATACTTTGTCTATAGACTTTCTATAGACGAAAGTCGATAGGGTTTCTATTTCTTTTTGTCTACTCGCAGTCTATAGACGGTCTATGGAAAAAAGTTGATAAGGTGTTTGTTTCCTTTTTGTCTACTTCCCCTCTATAGAATACCTACAGACGAAAGTCGACACAGTCTCTATCTATATTTTCCATACTTTGTCTATAGACTTTCTATAGACGAAAGTCGATAGGCTTTCTATTTCTTTGTGTCTACTCGTAGTCTACAGACGGTCTATAGAAAAAAGTCGCTAAGGTGTTTGTTTCCTTTCTGTCTACTTCCCCTCTATGGACTACCTATAGACGAAAGTCGATACTGTTTCTATCCATTTTGTCCATACTTTGTCTATAGACTTTCTATAGACGAAAGTCGATAAGGTTTCTATTTCTTTTTGTCTACTCACAGTCTATAGACGGTCTATAGAAAAAAGTCGATAAGGTGTTTGTTTCTTTTGCCTACTTCCCCTCTATGGACTACCTATAGGCGAAAGTCGATACAGTTTCTATCCATTTTGTCCATACTTTGTCTATAGACTTTCTATAGACGAAAGTCGATAAGGTTTCTATTTGTTTTTGTCTACTCGCAGTCTATAGACGGTCTATAGGAAAAAGTCGATAACGTGTTTGTTTCTTTTTTGCCTACTTCCCCTCTATGGACTACCTATAGACGAAAGTGGATACAGTCTCTATCTATTTTTGTCCATACTTTGTTTATAGACTTTCTATAGACGAAAGTCGATAAGGTTTCGATTTCTTTTTGTCTACTCGCTGTCTATAGACGGTCTATAGAAAAAATCGATAAGGTGTTTGTTTCTTTTTGTCTATTTCCCCTCTATGGGCTACTTTTAGACCAAAGTCGATACAGTGTCTATCTATTTTTGTCCATATACTTTGTATATAGACTTTCTATAGACGAAAGTCGATAAGATTTCAATTTCTTTTTATCTACTTGCAGTCTATAGAAAAAATTCGATAAGGTGTTTGTTTCTTCTTTGTCTATTTCCCCTCTATATGGACTACCTGTAGACGAAAGCCGATACAGTTTCTATTTATTTTTGTCCATACTTTGTCTATAGACTCTCTATATTATGGACAATATAGTCGACAAGGTTTCTATTTCTTTTTCTCTACTCCCGGTGTATTGAATATGTATAGAAGAAAGTCGATAATTTGTAATTCCGAGTTCCCATACCCCCCGCCCTCTGCGAACGCGATGATATGGCACTGGTTCATGCACGACGGCACCGCAACTCCGGCGCGGCGGGCAAACCGTGCAGACTGCTAGTCTGCGTTCGGTGCAGCTGCCCCGAACGAGGATCGCGGCGGAGCAGGCACCGTCCGAGTCACCAAGGTCTTCCAGGCACCCGAAGGCCCTAAACCTGGCTGCTTCCCGGACGTACACTTCGCGAAGACCAGGTGGTGAAGGTCAGATGGTGATGATGTGGCAAAGGTGGTGAATAAGTGGCGAAAGCCGGCAGACCAGGTGGTGAATTCACCACCTGGTCTTCCTCTGAGTTGTCGTGGTCTTGCATGTCTATAGATTAACAATAGACAAACATCGTTAATCTGGGCCCAACCCGTGTACGCTGTAACCAAGCGCAGGTACCGGTGGATAATACGTAGCTGCGTTTGATATAAGCCACTGAAGTTGTATACTGCTGAGATTGCTGTAGAGCCTATTTGTAGACATTAGTATACACATAGTGTATACCTCCGCATTTGTTGACCACATGATATCATCTACGTAGCCGCTCTCGGCAATCCCAAGACAGTCTTCACAGTTGTCGCATCACTTTTGCGGCAGTAGAATAAAGTAAGCAAAACGCCGATCCAATTGTTATAATAGATGTTATGAACGCCAGCTTCAGCTACAAGTGGATTCCAAACAGGCATCAAGCTAACAGCAAATACACTCGTAATGTTTGTAGCTGACAACGCGGACTTTGTGAATGTGCGATGAACCGATGTCGCGCATGTGGTCTTCGCGTTGTGTGTCGTCCGATTCTCGGATACATTTCACATTGTCTTCATATCTCGGCTGCGTCACTAACATCGGGCGGTTTTTTGTTGACTGATATCCTGCGCTATAAACCTATCAAAGTTTCTCATTCACTTAAAATAGGTGCCAAATTCTCTGAGCCCACCCAGTATTTCGCCGGCGGTATGCCTGCGCAGCCACGCATATGAGTACCTTAATGCTGTACTGATTGCTTTGACCTATCATCGGAACAGAAAATTAGCACTAACATACGTGCGGGCATCACATTTGGCGGTACGCTGGAAGATATGCTACAAGTACGCTGTATTACTAATCGACGCTGGCAATAATGCGTCTGAAACGTCTGAAGGGCCCTGTAACGGCTTTTACAAACAGCGCATTCATGTTAGCGTTCCAGTCTCATACGATAGCCCACAGCGTTTGTCATACAACCTACCAGCGCATTTCCTTCGTCCATGAAAAAAGATGAATAGTGGTGTTAAAGATGAATGAGCCACCCGTTCCGGCGCGCATGGCGCGCAGAGAGAGAGAGAGAGAGAGAGAAAGAGACAAAAAAAAATGAAGGAGGAAAAGGCGCTCACACTCCTCCGAGCGCGCACGCCCTCGCGCGCGGAGCTCCTGCGCATGCTCGGAGCTCTTGCGCATGCGCGGCGGTGCGCCGTCTCAACGAGTGCGCCAGGCACGTAAACGGTTGTACCGGTGTGCGGTGTATGCCTGAACGTCGGTGTCTGTGTATGCGTGTCATCTTTGTGGCATCACACGTCAACTACACTGAACGGTAAGCTTTAGCAAAGACGTTTTGCGTCAATAGCTCATGATTATGTGAGCGCATCTCTTAGCGCGAAGCGGCTGCATGTAGCGCAGGCGACTCGGGTATAGTGTCGGTTTGTCGTTGACATGGTTTGATAACGCGCTCTTGTTCTCGCTTCTACTATACGGAATGTTTTACGGCGAGCGATCGCTCGGGCTTGTTGATTTTAGCATTATAGTTTACGTGCGTAAAGAAGGACGTACACCATGTTTTAACTTGATACTGTATGTTGTGTATGTTGTGTATGTTGTGCATTGTGTATGTTGGGCAGCCAGTGCGGTAGATCTAATTTCGTGGCGCTTGATCCGGCCGCGATGAATGCTGCGCCGCATGTCTAGTGAAATTCTCGTGACACGCTTTACGTATATATCTCGAAATTGTGTTAGCATCAAGAATGTTCAGACAGACACGTATAGTTGAATAACTGCTAACGTACTCGAATGAAAGGCCGTGTTTGCGGGGCATGCATCAGCAGTGTGTGCGCTGCCGTTTTCGCATCGTTTGGGAACTTACCGCAAGTTAATTTTGGGAAGTTACCGCAAGCAAAACACGAGACTTGAAGAAATATCAAGCAAAAATCTCTAATTCACCCAATCTATTTATATGCAACCACAAACGCTTTGGAGCATCAAACCTGCGATAAGCTCAGTCACTTGCAGCTTCGCAACTTAGCCGAAAAAATTGGAGAACACTAAATTAGTCGTTCCGGGAAGCACCTTTACACGTTTCAAACTGAAGGCATTGCGTTTGACGGTAGTTGGAAGATTTTTTTTTGTCTCTTTTTTTAAACAGTTTAGCAGCAGAAGTTATCTTTCGAGCTATATGAAAAGCGTTAAGCGCCTTTCGATGCTTCGGCGTTATGCAGTTTACGTGCTCTTAATCACTAGGCAGCTGCTGGCGCGGATTCGCATTGTGCCAGTCGTGCATGGTATGAAGCCCTTGTCGTGTGTAATAAGTGTTCCGGTTTTCATTACTGTTGCATGTAGTGCCGTCGTCTTGGACAGACTGCATACTATATGCGCTGTACAAAAGAAAAAAGAGCCAGATTATCAATTTGGTGGTCTTTTCTTAGTAGATAACGCACAGATTATTCAAATAATTCAGTGGACATTGCATTTGTTCTACCCTTATCACCACGCCTAAGAGATTGTAACATGTTTTAGTTGCTAAGTAACCTGATCAGTACGCCCCCATTCATGTGCATTCTACTGAAAGTGTGGCAAATGTATTCATCTCGAAGTATGAGAAAAGAGACATTGCAGACTGTTCTAAACGGAAATAAATTGCAAATGTTAACGTGATTGTTCAAAAGTGCAGTCAGTATGCTGAGCATGTTCGTTCGGCACGGGCATATTGCATTAACACCTGAAAAATGTGCACAGTCCAGCCGGGTATCTTTGTTTCAACAATTATTATTATAGGAATCGTTTGGGATTCTCGCATTTATTTTATTTTTATAAGTACACTGTGTGTCACATGAACCTGTCTTGAAACGAAACGTACCGTTGCTGGCACCGGCGACCATTACGGTTGTCTAACTGCTTATCACACTGTAATATAACGAAACATCATAATGGTACTGATTAATATTGCCATGTAGTCTTTAGTCAGAGAAACAAAGTTAAACTAGAGGCATAAGTGATGAGAGCAAATTATATAAAAAACTACTATTGAACCGTAAAAATATCTCATTGTATAGTTTTCGCTCACATTGTTGCATTTGTTTTACGTATGTCTCTGTGTCTTCCGTGCTGTACTCGTGTGGCCATCAATTAGGAACTTGCCGAAGCCCTTGTCAGCTTTATTAAACAAGGGATTCAAGTCAGTTGCATCTAATACTACATATCAAGTGACCGACGTGTTATTCGTTTTATCTAAATATTATGGACTGCAGGGCAGTACTTGGCAAGCATTAAACCACAATATTTTTTTTATTGCACTTAAGCTGCAGGCGTCATAGATTGCCAGAAAATTTTCATGAAAACAGCCAGGGAAGGCTTGGAAAAAGATCGGGAAATCTTAAAATGGCCACATAGGTATGCTGTCTTGTCATATGTCATACAACGTTACCAGAGAATCTCTGTGTTAAATATATTTTTAAAACCTTTCACTTCATAAAAATTGAGGGAAATTGGTCCTATTTATTGAAAAAAAAAAAAGAAAGTCAAGCATACTGACAAGGCATTTCTTACTCAATATGTTTTTTTTGCGTTAACGTCCTGAACCTCGATAGCCTAGAAAAAAATTTCATCTTTCAAAGCACCTTAAATAATTTACTGTGATAGAATTCATTCGAACTATCTTATCAGTTCTGTTTCCTAGGAGGTGCATATCTGTCGTGCCATGACACAAAGTGCTCGTGTGGTATTTCGGTAGCTCATGTGGTATACCTAACTTGGAAACCTGTTAGCATGCCCAAGAGGCCTCATTACCTGTAAGAAATTAAGTGACCATATCAATACAATCAACCCATCTGCCTTCTGTTGAAGTTATGGCCAATGACCATTCATTTAAAAGTATGAGAAAGACATTTAAATGTGTATTAAGCAAAATAAATTACAATCTTAGGCATGATACTGTGAATATTCCAGTCACGTCTTCTGAAAATATCCCTCTGCACGGGCATACTTAACTACCAGCCAAAAAATTGTACAGACAGCACAACTGGGTAACGTTTCAGCAATAAATATAGAGACCATTTGGGATAAGTACATTAATGCATCATATATGAACTTGTCATAAAAGGGAACATACTGTTGCTGGCACGAGCAGCAGTTGTGACTGTTTAATTGTTCACCATACCATGCAATAAAACATTGTATAAAGGTACTGATTTGTATTGACAAGCAGCCCTTAGTCATAGTTAAACCGCATTAAGTATTGACTTAGATGGTTTGAGCAAATATATTAAGCTGCTTAATGAACATACAAAGAATACACACTTGTTATTTTTGCCTCATATTGCTGCATCTACTTATTTGCAGCATACACCTGCAGCACCTTTGGGACTAATGACACAAAGGTCAAGGCCAGCCTGGCGACCATGCTTGCCAAGGAGTAGTGTAAATATGTAATCTGTTTCCATAATTAGCATAAGACATGAATTTAAGGAATTCATATATTATATCGAGCAATAAAAACGGTTAATGCATTGCCGGTGCATTTGTTTTATTTTTTTTGCACTGCATGATTCAACACTATATAAATTCTTTCTGTTTATGAAACATATATGAAAGTACAGCTGGTTCAGGAGCATTATTAATCTGCTAACGGTAATGCATAAGTGCAGATGAAAAGGAACAGGTGCACATGCATAAATACATTCAAAACGTTTTGCTACCGCATGTAAAGAAAAATGTAAACTAACTTGTAAAAAAAAAAACTAGTAGGTAGCCGCTATGGAGTTATGGCCTTATACACTCTTTGTAGACTTGTCTATAAAATGTCTGTGTCTATAGAGTGTCTGTAGATTAATGAAAATGCATGTTTGTTGACAAATGTCTGCAGAATGTCATAGAAGAAAGTGTATCGGATTATAAAGTTCTGTTTTTGTAGACTGAAGTCTATAGAATGTCTATAGACTATCTATATACATTTGTCTATAGACATTCCATAGACTTCAGTCTGCAAAAGTAGAAGTGTATATATAGTTCTACTTTTGTAGACTGAAGTGTATAAAATGTATACAGACAAATGACATCTATAGACATTCTATAGACTTCAGTTTACAAAAGTAGAACTGTAAGCCTATACACTTGTCCATCGACATTCTGCAGACAACTGTCTACAAACATGAATTTTAATTAATCCATAGGCACTCTATAGACTCAGACTTTTTATAGACTAGTCCATAAAAAGTGTATGGCCATAAGTCTATTGACAGTCTATAGGCTCAGACTTCTTATAGACTAGTCTATAAAATGTGTATGGCCATAAGTCTATAGATAGTCTAAAGACTCAGACTTTTTATAGACTAGTCTGTAAAAAGTATGGCCATCAGACTATAGACTGTCTATATGTAGTGTATAGACAGTCTATAGACTCAGACTTTTTATAGACTAGTCTGTAAAAAGTATGGCCATAAGTCTTTAGACTGTCTATATGTAGTGTATAGACAGTCTATAGACTCAGACTTTTTATAGACTATTCTATAAAAAGTGTATGGCCATAAGTCTATAAGCGGTCTATAGGCAGTCTATAGACTCAGACTTTTTATAGACTAGTCTACAAAAAGTGTATGGCCATAAGTCTATAGACCGTCTATAGACAGTCTATAGACTCAGACTTCTTATAGACTAGTCTATAAGAAGTGTATGGCCATAAGTCTATAGACAGTCTATAGACAATCTATAGACTCAGACTTTTTATAGACTAGTCTATAAAAAGTATGGCTATAAGTCTATAGACTGTCTATAGACAGTGTATAGACTGTCTATAGACTCAGACTTTTTATAGACTAGTCTATAAAAAGTGTATGGCCATAAGTCCATAGACTGTCTATAGACAGTGTATAGACTGTCTATAGACTCAGACTTTTTATAGACTAGTCTATAAAAAGTGTATGGCCATAAGTCCATAGACTGTCTATAGACTAGTCTAAAGAAATGTCTATAGACAGTCTATAGACTCCATAGACAAATGTCTATAGACTGTCTATGGACTTTCTATAAAAATTTTTGTAAGGGACCAGCAGGGCGCGCACGTGCGTGCTCGGAGCGTTCACGACCTGTTCCTTGATCGGCAGCATGGCATCCTGCGTGGAAAGTCCCTTCCGGAAACCGATGATGTAGGTGCCGAATGCGTCCTGCTTCTCGAGGAGCGTCGTCACCTTGTTGAGGCAGGCATGCTCCATCAGTTTCCCGACGCAGGATGTGAGGGATATCGGCCTCATGTTTCGGACCTCTAGCGGTTTGCCCGGCTTTGGTATGAGTGCAACGTCCGCGGTCTTCCACTCTTGCAGAATTCGGCCCTCCTTCCAGCATGCGTTGATGTACTCGCAAAGCTTCTCGATGGCGTCGTCGTTCAGTTTCCTCAGGATTCTGTTGGTGATCCCTTCAGGACCGGGTGCCGATTTGGTCTTCAATAGCTGGAGGACCGTTCTAATTTCCTCCACGGAAAAGTCCGCGTCCAGCTCCTCGTTGGGAGCCCCGCGGTACTCTGGGTGACTCTGCCCGCCCGGTCGAGCGAGGTGTGTCTGCACGATCTCTTGCGCGAAGGCCCATAACTAAATCGAGAACGTATACTGTTTGTTTATTCGCGAAATATTTTTTAGGATTAACTTAGTTATTCAACTTAATTAATCTGCGCTCAACAATTTTTCTTTCATTTGATTTTAACTACCCTTTATTAAACTCAAATAATTATTCAATACTTAAATTAAAGGGGAAGCGTTTCTTGACAAATATTTGCGACTTTGACTGCATCTATACATCTAGCCGCATAGGTCATGGTGCTCTAACGGTCGTTTCATTAACTTGGTATGTAGCAAAATTGGCATAGCATCACAAGAGTGTATGACGAACATAAATGATCGGTCATGACATGAATATCATTATGCGTGCGTCATGTTGGTCATGAAAAAGCTGCCTAGGTCTTGGTGCTCTCATGGTCGTTTCAATAATTTGGTACGCTCGCCGCACACTGCTTCGCATAACATCGGTTCCTACAGGGCGTGGGATCTGCCGGCTTTTTTGTTGTACCCGAAGGTTTGTGAATCCCCCTCAAGTGGACATGTGCCACTGATGCGAGGGACTAGCACGACTAGTGAAATGGCACAACCTAGTTTAGGGGATCGGCCAGGGCCGCTATAGCGTAATGCTATTCCAAGCTGTTTCTATTGGATTTCTGGATGAGCCCTTCCACGACTGGGCAAACATCTTTCGGGCGACCCCCGCCTCGCCTGTCTGTAACTCGCCGATCCAAAAATAATGAAAACTACCCTTATGACATGACGTGTGCAGACTGATTATCTATGATTAGACCGAACTAAAGAGAAATAACTATTTCTGTTCCCATGCTTTTTTCGCCATCAGCCCTCTGGTATGGGTCGAAAGCCTTCTGGCTGCGCACACTTCGCCGTTCTGTCACGCTAAGTAAAAAAACTGGGAATACTCACCACGACAAAGTGATACGTACTCATTAAAGATGCATTAATTATGACGATCACAGCTGAACATTCTTCGGGATAGCCGGAGACTGCCCCGTTCCCAAATGAATAGAAGTTGTCTGACTACCAATCGCTCTGGGACTGACTACTCGAAGCTTCCGGTAAGAACAGATTCCTTTGTGTATATGAAGGTTTTACAGCCAAGCTGTATATGGCTAGGGCATGTCTGTCCACCGCGAACTAGCTCGTTGGGGCCCCCAGCGCAACCGCTCGAACGCCCTCGTGCTCAAGCGTTAGTCGTCATCGTCTCCTTCCACAGCTGCTCATTGCTTAAAGGGGTATTAGCCATTCATTGGAAAGAGGAAACAAGCGTCATCATTGTCGTCATCATTATCATTATTATCGACCATCGTCATCAGCAATGACTTGAGCATCGTCGTCTTCCACAGCTGGCTCCGTTGCCGCTCATCATCAGAGCGCAGAATTTTATTTCTCTTCTGTCGTCGTAAGGAGAAGGCCTCGTTAATTTTTTTTTTTTTATTTACGGTGGTATTACCCATTGCTTAAGGGGGTATGAGCCATTTATTTTTTTACGTGACGGACGCATTTAGTAACAGAGGTGGCACGAGAATGTGTGTGCGTACCTATCGCCATGATTACCACCGATCAGGACAATGCATATGCTCGTACCTTTGTCAAAAATTCTGTCGCCTCTGTGTCATGGGCTAAACAACTTCGCTGGTCATGCGCTTTCACAGAGTGGAATGGCTCGTAATTTTACTTACCTAGCAGTATAAGGTTTACGAGCCCCTTTGGCATCCTGTACAGCATTACTCTGGCAGCTCTACAGCGTTGAGGATCCTTTTTCGCGCAATCTTTAACCTTCCCCTGCACACCGCGCGATTTTTGACCAGCAACCACAAACTAAGGCAGGTGAAGAGGGCCAACCCTAGACACCAGCACCGTCCTCTTCATCCGGTTATCTTTTTACACTGTTCTAGTTTGGCCCCATTGAAACCCTCTCCACTTTTGCGTTCTGCTCGCCCCTCCGCATATATTCAGCCAATTAGATTTGAAACAAAAACAATCGTAATTGACAATGCTATTCGCTTTGAAAGCGAACGAAAGTGACCTCATTAACAAGAAGAGCGCCTGATTGGGTGGGTCAAACAAAGTTGTGGGGCGATGTTTGCGTCGGCGGTTGCATAATTTTGACGCCAGAAAATTAGAATAAAAATAAACTAGAATAGTTTAACGTTATAGAGCCCCAGGAATCGTGCAGAGGGAGGGATAAAAAATACACGACAAGTTTGGCAGGCAGTAGATAAATAGAAGTTCTGAATATATGCAATGAATAATATTGAACATGTGGAATTTTGAATATATATAATTTGAATATAGAACTTCTCAATATATGCAACGAATAATGCACAAATATTGCTGTAATGTAAAATAAAAATACGACCAAAAGTTTATTATAAAGTTTCAATGTTCACTCGCTCTAAAAATTTCACTTATGGTTATACGATGATGAAGTGCTGTCAGTTTAGAGCCTTTGAGCCTTGAATTTGGAGCTTGCATTTAGTAGCACATAAAATACTTGCCTAAATTTGATTATTGAGCATATTTTGTTTGCGAAGTATTGCTAGTTAGGTAACGGTGTATTGTGATTCGTCTTAAGAGTTATGTTTGCTTCTTAGCTGTAGGAGTACAGGCGTTGTGTGAAAAAATCTTATCAGTCTTAAACCAGGAAATAGGTATTCTTGGCTCACAAATAGCAAAGAGGGATTCTTGCTGTAGCGTGAATGCGATGTCTATATAGGTCGATATAAATTTTCCATGAACTCCACAAAATAGAAAACCAAACGTGCTGGGCTAATCTTACGTGGAACCACGCTCGGCTGACCTATCATGGGAACGTACTCGGCTATCTTAAGTGCTGGGCTGACCTAACGAGGGAACATGCTCGGCTGACCTAATGCGGGAACGTGCTCGGCTGACCTCACGTGGGAACGTGCTCGGAACCTAAAGCCCCTGCATCCACGCGCCACCGCCGCTTTCTTAAGTAGCGACAACCTTTGTTGTGCGCCGCCTTCACCCTCACACCAAATCCGGTTCCGGTATTTCCGGTTCCGGCATTTCCGGTTCCGGCATTTTTGGTTTAAAAATTTCCAGTTCCGGGGTTTCCGCTTCCTGGAGTTGCGATGCGGGAATTTCCGCTTTGACTGCTGTTTGACGATGGTGAGACGCCCGCGCGTGCTTAGCAGAGCTGTGGCAGTCACCATAAGAAGAATGCAAAGGGGACAAGCTGTAGTATTCCGCTGAAGTAGTAGTTCGCGGTAGCTGTTTTCCAAATGCACGAAAAACGGCAGTGGTCTCCAAGCGCCCAGGCACTACATTCCACTTTACGTTGTCGCTCGTGCCACAACCCGTCGCAGGTTGACGCGAAGCAGCGAACACGAGCAGATGGCTGGTTACAGTGGGCGGTGGTTCTTGGATGGAATCGCATTCACAGTTTCAACTGCAGCTCGTGCAATTAAAGCCTCTCCAGCGACGCGAAAGTAAACAACGCTAAAAAACAAAGCGTCACTTCCACTCGGAACAGGAAGCTGCAGCTACGTAAGTTCCGCTTGACGCCGGAAGCTGAGGGGGTGAGTGGGAGAGGAGCGCGGAGGAGGAGAGAAGGTTGGCGGTACTTAACCTGGTCGGCGGAAACGTGTATGGAGGGGCTTTAGGCTGACCTATCGTGGGAACATACTCGGCTATCTTAAGTGCTGGGCTCACCTAACAAGGGAACATGCTCGGCTGACCTAATATGGGAACGTGCTCGGCTGACCTCACGTGGGACCGTGCTGGGATAATTTTACGTGGAACTGTGCTCGGCAGACCTAACGTGGGAACGTGCTCGGCAGACCTAACGTGGGAACGTGCTCGGCTGACCTATCGTGGGAACATACTCGGCTATCTTAAGTGTTGGGCTCACCTAACGAGGGAACATGCTCGGCTGATCTAATGCAGGAACGTGCTCGGCTGACCTAACGCCGGAACGTGCGTGGCTGTCATAATATGGGAACATGCTCAGCTAATCTAACGTGAGAACGTACTCAGGTGACCTATCGTGGGAACGTGCTCGGCTGACATATAGGCAACCACAGCGCCGCGCATAGTCACTACGGCTCTATTCGCGGGTGATACCTTAGCAAAATAATGCTGCCGGGGGTTCAGCGCGTGGTCCTCGTCAGCCATACATGCATGTCCTGAATGCCCGTTAGTCTAGCCATGTCATTCGTGTCATGCCTGTTACGGAAGCGGCGGATTGCGATGCTGCTGGTATTGAAGGAATTAAATGTCGGCATCACGTCTGTGAATTTGTTTCTCCGCAGTGGGGTGGAAAATTTCACGTCATTTTAGGAGCATATACAGGAACGTTAAAAGAAAGTGAATAACAGCCCCGGCTAACGACAGAAATGTTCACTGCGGTTCAGTGACATACCCCAGCAATTCTTGACAATCATAGCGTCTTCTTCAGTTGAGGGTTGGCGTTGCGCTCAAATGGGTTTAGTGGAGGAAGAACTTCGATTCGAAGATGGCTTGAGACTACGGGGCCAAGAATCGGAGTAATCAAGACTATTACATTCCTACCCGAATAATATTCGTACTACACTAGCGTCCCCTGTTGACTACTAAATAATAAGCAAGATCCGAAAAGGAATATTTTTAATAATTCTGCTATAGAGATGGAGTTAACGCCAAGCTTATCACAATGCCACGCGAAGTAACAAGACAACCATACAGAAGACGGTCGCACTGATTCACATCACACGTATGCCAGCTGCGAACTGAAGAGTTGGTTGGAGGACAATGATGTTTATAGGAAAGAAACCACCTCTGCGCAAGAAGGTTAGTTCTTTGATTTTGGTAGCGATCCGGCGCATTCTATTTTGTGATATAAGCCGGGCTTTGGTGAAACGGTTCTTTGCAGTGCCTCAGAAATGTATACACGGAGATGAAAGGAAAAAGAAGCACAAGAATAGAGAGAGAGAGAGATGACGCGCAGTTTGCGAAACTTTTTATAGATGTCGGAAGAGCACAGTTAAAGCAGTTACAGTGCGCAGGAAGGCCGATGATATCAGGACAGGGGTGAATATTTCATTACAACAATAATTGGTTTATGACCATGCCCTGCTACAAACCATTGCGTTTGGACAGCCCTACAGCAGTTCCTTCTAAACAGCCATATCATTAATTTGACTTGTAGGTTCTTGTGAAATCTGTGTAGGTTAGGTGTTTGATTTCAGTAATACCTGAAAGATGATATGCGTGTGTATCGCGTGGTGTTCTTATTGCACAGTAGAGATGAACTTCGTTTACTTAACGCGGATGCATATGAGTCACTTCGCCGGCTTTATTATTTATTTTACTACTTTACAATAATTTTTA
Organism: Dermacentor andersoni; assembly: GCF_023375885.2. Lineage (NCBI taxonomy): Eukaryota > Metazoa > Arthropoda > Arachnida > Ixodida > Ixodidae > Dermacentor > Dermacentor andersoni. The sequence goes on from NC_092814.1 coordinate 211,512,748, forward strand.
TTGCGATTTCAATTACATGGACACTCCAAGAGCTTTTCTCGCCGTCACCGTGATGTTCCGTATAGAGTACACGTTTGATATCAGTCACCCACGCGTCGCATGCTGTATGTGCCAGGTAAAGCATGCGATAGAAGCCGACGATCGCGGCTAATTCTTTAGCGTGCGAACGAAGAAAGCAGAGATCAAAACGCGCCGTTTTCCGTCGCGCGAAAGGCCGCAGGGGGATGGGAGGGAGGGACGGAGGGGGGAGGCGTCGTGCTCCGGCAGCAACTGCGCAATTTCGAACCGAGTGCTAAGGGAATTGACGATTGCAGCTCAATCTCACGCGCCATACATGTAGGCAAGCGAGTAGGCTGTGCGGCAGATAGAGGGGGCGGCTGCGGCTCCGCCAACAAGTGCGTACTTTGTAGGGCTGCGCGCTGTCACAGGCATGGTATCCTGAAAGTGCTCTGGAGACGGTTCATACCTTTGTGCGCGCTATGTTCTCGCCGCTTTTGCGTTGAAGCGATAGACCGCGCTAAGGTCACTTTGCTCGCTGGTCCTGGCGTGCTTGCTCAGACCGGCGTATTGACAGCGATTGACCGCGCTCATCGAGTGTGTTGTACTTATGTGACCCGATATAAAGCATTCAAAGGAGCTGAAAGAGGCTGAACGATGGCTTTTTGTGAAAAGAAATGATTTTGAGACGCTTGTCCAAGCCGACATCTGCATGGACGAATTTAAACGCGTTGCTGCGCTTTGTGGCGAAAGGAAAACTCAATGACTACTAATTACAGAGTTGTCGCATGTTTCCTCGACCTTATTTTCACGTGCCTTACTTCTGAATTCATTTACCCTTTTCCGAATAAAGTAACGTGTAGGCAGCCAGATGCCTCTCCGGCTAATCACCATGGTTTTCACTTACACTAGAATTTCTCTATCTCTCACTTGGACCGTGGCGCAGATGTGTGCGCGAAGGACTCAAATGCGGGAAGCGGATAAAATAGATGTTACAGAGCTCCCTGAAGAGCAGTTTGGTAGGAAATGCGTGCTACTGCATTAAAAAAAGTGGAAAAATATTTTAACAACGCGCCACTATCCATTTATTTTTCTTTAAGTTCGCGCTGATTTATACACCGCACGTCAACAAATATAAAGCTAAGTAAAATTTCTGCCCGGAATGCACGCAAAACATATTTCACGCCAGTGACAAAAGCTAAACGTCTATATTCTTTTAGAAAGAACCCCTTTTGAAACCTTTATTTCCGGTGAAGGCAAATCCCGCAGAAAGAACAGTCTGCACCATTAAAGGGCAGTTAATCAAGTGATTCAGTAAAAAAAAGCGCTTTCTGGCTCTTACTAAGGACAGCGGATGAGAATGGGGGGAACATTTTTCCGGCGAGTAGCCGAGCGTGCAACAAGGCATACTTGCACCTCCATGCAGACGAAACCACGTTTGCAAAGCTGCGTAGTAGGGGCTCATGTGGCGCACACCCACCATGCAACGAAAATAGAAAAAAAAAACGTCTTTCCTTGGTAGTCTAAGAGTAGGGTGTCCGCGTGTCATCCGTTCATGTGTCAAGACACGTCTGAATCGTCGCATTGCTGCACGGTACCGATTTAAGCGAATACAGTGTAGTGTGAATATTAAAGCAGGGAACTACAAGATTTTTCGCCTTTTTTTAATGAAGAGCCCAGAGCTTACAGAGCTTGAGGCATCGAAATTCAGGAATTGTGATTTTTTCGGAGCTTGTGAACGTTCTAACAAAGAGGCAAAAGCGATATCAGTAAAGGAACAATTCATGATAATTCAAAGGGAAGCTCTTTACTTTTCCAAGAGAGATCAAGATGTTTTAAAACGCATAGTTATAACACGAGGCACCCCAAAGAAAAAGAAGCATGTGCTTGATGAGGTAAAGCTAGCGAAACGATGGAACATATTTTATTGGAATCTATTTTTTTAGAATAGAAAGTAAACATGCGCGCAATAGGAGGAGGAGACAAACGAGCGGAAAGACAGGGAGGTTAGCCAGTGTAATTACCGGCTGGCTACCCTGTGCTGGGGAAAGGGGTAAAGGGAATAAAAGGAGAAAGCAGAAGAGGAAAAAAAAATGGAAACCAGAAAATTCAAACAGTAACGCGAAACTACGCGCTACAACATTCAAAGGTGGTCGCACAATTCGCATGTCCTTAAAAATTTAAGCAAAGCCCTTAAGGCCTTGAGTGCCGAAGCCCGTCTGGACCAATGTCCTAGAGCTTTTTCCTCTGTAAAGGGGCGATTGTCCAGTTTTTCGAGAGCGGTCACGATCACGTTTCTTGGCACTTTGTAACGGGGACAGTCACAAAGGAGGGGCTCAATCGTCTCCTCGCAGCCGCAGGTGTCACAAGTAGGGCTGTCGGCCATTCCAATGCGGAATGAGTAGGAGTTCGTGAATGCCACGCCGAGCCACAGGCGGCACAGAAGTGTTGCTTCCGCTCGCGGCAACCTTGGTGGTAGGCGGAGTTGCAGACGTGGATCCAATCTGTGGAGACGTGCGTTCGTGAATTCACTGGTGTTCCACAGATTCTGTGTAAGCTCGCGGGCGAGGGAGCGAAGACTTGTGGCTGAATCTGTTCTTGACAGCGGTATGGGTATAATCTGGGCACCATCATGAGCCGACCGGGCTGCGTCATCCGCACTGTCATTTCCTGAAACTCCGCAGTGACCCGGTATCCACTGGTAGATGATGTTGTGTCCCTTGTTGATTGCGTGATGGTGGAGTAGTCGGATGTCTGCGACTAGTTGCACATTTGGTCCATGGTTGAAAGGGGACATCAGACACTGAAGAGCTGCCTTTGAGTCACATAAGATGGACCATGAATGTGATGATTTGTGAACAATAAACTCCAGAGCAGCACGGATAGCTGCGAGTTCTGCAGCCGTCGATGATGCAATGTGAGATGTCTTGAACTTGAGGGTGACACACTCTGCGGCAATCACCACTGCTCCAGCGGAACTACTAGAGGAGACAGAACCGTCCGTGTAAACGTGGATGCGTCCTCTGTGCTTGTCATGTAGCACTGAAAGCACGGTTTGTTTGAGGGCCAGAGTTGACATCCCCGTTTTCTTTTTGATACCGGGAATATGAAGAAGAGCCTGGAGTGGATGGAGGCACCACAGCGGTTGAGATGATCGTGCTGCAGGCGTGAAGTTTGACGGTAAAGTTCCATGGTTGGCGGCAATAATCTTGCTAAACGCTGAACGAGGTCGAGCGGCAGGAAGGGAGGCGAGATGATGCGATGGAAGTCGGGCGAAGTGCCTGATATGCATCCTTAAAGTGTCGACTTTAAGATACGTGTTGATGGGGTGGTCATGCGCGATGGCTATTGTTGCTGCCGTGGACGCACATCTGGGAAGACCAAGGCAAATTCGCAGAGCTTGAGCTTGTACAGACTGGAGGGCACGCAGGTTGGTCTTACCGGTCCCACCCAGTACAGGTAAGCTATAGCGCAGGAGACTGAGGAACAGTTCGTTATAGAGGTGGAGCATCGCACTCACAGACGCACCCCATGAATTTCCCGCAAGAAATCTGAGCACGTGGGTTACCATGACTAATTTCCTTTTTAGGTAGGAGATATGAGGACTCCAGGAAAGGTTTCGATCTATTATCACTCCAAGAAACCGGTGCGTCTTTTCGTAGGCAATTGGCTGTCCGTTAATTCTGATAACGTACGGTTTCATTGCTTTACGCGTGAAAGCGACTATAGAGCACTTCTCGCAGGACAGCTCCAGACCTCGTGCTCGAAGATAACCTGATGTTAGTGTGGCCGCTTTTTGAAGTCTGGCGCGCACCTGAGGACGCGTCGCTCCTGATGACCAAATGCATATATCGTCTGCATAGATCGACACATGGACGGATTCCGGAAGGGTATGAACCAGGTCGATGAGCACCAGGTTAAATAGAGTGGGGCTCAAGACTCCGCCTTGTGGTACGCCTCGGTAGGTGTTGCGTTGTGATGACGCACCATCCTCTGTTTGCACAAAGAATGACCTGTCCTTCAAGAAGCTGGATATCCACCGAAAAACAAGGCCGCCTAGGCCGACATCGCCCAAGGCGTCCAGGATGGCTTGATGGGTCACGTTGTCATATGCGCCTTTAACATCCAGGAACATCGCCGCTGACAGTCTCCTGAGGATTTTTTCGTGCTGAACAGACGAGACAAGATCTATGACGTTGTCTATAGAAGAGCGTCCGCGTCGAAAGTCTGCCATAGCATCAGGGTATAACTTGTAGTGGTCTAGATACCACTCTAGACGCGTCAGTACCATCCTCTCCATCACCTTTCTTAGACAACTGGCCAGAGCAATGGGACGATAAGACGCCACGTCTAGGGGTGATTTACCTGGCTTGAGCAAAGGCACAAGGCGGCTGGACTTCCATGCAGCAGGAACTTCTCCTTCACGCCATGAATTATTGTACACGTCTAGAAGTGCATGCCGGGCTGTTTGACCGAGGTTTCCAAGAGCTGCGTATGTCACCCCGTCAGGCCCAGGCGATGAGGAACGTCTGCACGCTGCCAACGCCGCCTGCAACTCCTCGATGGAAAACAGATTGTCCATACGAGAATCCCGCGAGATTGGAACATCACGGGGATCACGTGTAGCGAACGATAGCGGTAGACCAGAAACCTTGAGACAGAAGTCCTCCGCTACGTCGATCTCTCTGCGACCTTGGTAGTGAGCCAGGCATTTGAAGGGGTGACGTTGTTACGGTGATGTTCGAAGACCACGCACTGTTCTCCATATATGTGACAGGGGTTTATGCGGATCAAGGGAATCACAGAAGGTTTTCCATCTTAGAGACTGCAGGGAGTTGATCCGACGCTGAATCTTCTTCTGTATGCGTCTCGCCTCCCTTAGGTCGTAGATGGACTTGGTGCGCCTGTACCTTCTTTCCGCGCGACGGCGGATTGCTCGAAGCCGCTCCAATTCTGCTTCGAATCCAGAAAATTTAGGAATAGGCCTAAAAGATCTTGTGGCTTCTTGAGCAGCGGCGTTAATTAGCTTCTCGATGTTGCCAGGCAGACAGTCCTGGATCTCTTGGCAATTCTTCTCCATGAGCAACGTGTATTTAGGCCGGTCGATGTGATGAAGAACTGTAGTAGATTGTGACTTGCGTATGCCGTTGATTTTCACATATGTTGGAACGTGGTCACTACCATGCGTTTCGTTGTCCGTGAACCATTTCACACTGGCACTGAGGCATCTTGAAACCAAAGTTAAGTCCAGGCAGCTGCTGTATGTCAATCCCCGCAGAAAAGTGGGACTGCCATCATTTAGGCAGCAGAGCTCATGGTCCGACGCGAATGATAGTACACGTCTTCCTCGACAGTCCATCTTTAAGCTTCCCCATAGCGGATGCTGCGCATTGAAGTCGCCGGTAATAACCCATGGTCCAGGTGTCGCTGCTAAAATTGCACCTAGTCTCGAAGGTGAAATGTAGGCACCTACGAGCGTGAGTGCGACGTACTTGCATTTTATAGTTAAACATACGTACTGATTGTCGTCATCAGGTGCCACTGGGTGTAAAACACATGTGAAATCGCATCTGATATAAACGATGACTTTGCTGCGTTCGCTACAGGTGGCAGACATGAAAGCTTCATATCCTGATAGGCGGATGGCGCTCTCAACGTTTGGTTCACAAATGACGATTATTGGAAATTTGTTCTTAAAAACTAACGGACGAAAGTCCGAAATGCGCGATTTAATGCCTCTGACATTCCATTGGAAGATAGACGCTTCCTTGACCTCTTTAAGGAACGAATGTAGAGGAGCAGCCATGGTGCTTCTCAAGACCGGACAATACCGGATTCAGGGCATCCAGTATTTGAAGTGCGCCTCGAGCCGCCGGAGTGTGTATGGCGGTCAGTAGCACTCGTAGCGTGTTCATAAGGGCCCTTATCATTGTGACAACTTGTTTGTCGTCGTCTGGGTTGCTGCCAGAAGGTGAAGCATGATTCGGCGAGCGTGCTACAACTTGTCGCTCCGCTGGTGGATCTAGCCGTGGCAATGGTGGCCACTCCTCGCATGAGGCTAAGACATTGGAGACTTTCTGCTGAGGAATCTCATTGCTGCTATTGCTAGTTGTATGCGGAAGTTTGTGGACTGTCAGTGGACGCGGTGCATCCTTAGCAATAGCAGTGGCTTTCCTAGATCTCCGGCGACGTGAACGTCGACGTCGTACCTTAGCGGCAGCCTCCCTGTGCGAGGAACCATCCCTGACCATTTGCTTCAAGACATTCGCCTCATTTTTCACATGCGGGCAATTCTTCGAAGTTCCATCGTGAGATCCCTGACCATTGGCGCACTTTTGGTTTTCTGCACGACAGGCGTCGGAGCTGTGCGACCCAGAGCACCGTGAGCACACGGCAGCATTTGTGCAAACCGCACTAACGTGCCCTATCCTTTGACACTTCCTGCACTGAAGCGGCTTTGGCACAAAAGGCCGTACAATGTGTCGGAAGTGACCGACTTTGACGTGTGACGGTAGGCTGTCTCCCTTGAAAGTTAACTTGACACACTGCGAGTTTCCCAGGCGACGGGCTTGCAATATGGCGATTCCCTCTGTCGCCGGCTTGATGAGTATATGCAGGTCAGCTACGCTTATGGAATTATCTACGTCATACACAACGCCGGCCGTAGAGTCATGATGGTCTTGTTTATAGCAGCGTACGTTGATGCTATCCAGCACTTTAACGTTGCTCAGAATGTCTAGCGCGCTGCGGTTTGTGACATCTATAGCGAGGATGTTCTTACGGGCGTTGATCCTTACATCTTTGATCTGACCCGGAACAAGTGCTTCGAGCGATACAGATGTGGCTTGGCGGTTGATCCGGTTTAGATTGTCGCTAGTAGCCACAGGCACAAATAAAATTGTGAGGTCTGATGGCTTTCGCGTCGGGATCACAGTTGCCTTACTTGTGGAAGATGTCCTGACGAGTCTTCTTTTTGCTTTGTGCTTCGCTACGGGCACGAAGTCGCTGTCATCCGAGGTTTCATCACTGGTCCCTGAGTAGATCACAGTGTCCTCGCTGTCGGTGTCACTCGGGCGACTAGACCGCTTTCTCGGTGCGGCCGCTGTTGACGTAGAAGGACCAGAAACGTCTCCAGCCGACTCCACGCCCATCGCCGTAGTTAAAAAGAAGCTGAAAGGTTTTCCAGAAAAAATGAGTGAACATCTGTACATAATGGTTTTCAACCCTCCGAATTCGAATATCGTATCGAAATTGAGCGAAAGAAAGCGCAAATATATTTTATTTCGACGAAAAGTGCAGCAGCGGACACGCCCAGCTCGCGCGTCAATTTTCCGCCTGTGATTGGTCGGGCGCCTCGTGACGTCAACTCTAGTAACCGATCGCTTCCGCTACACATGAAGCGCGGTGCCAGGTAGTTTGGTGCTGTTTTTCTGAAACGGTAATGGAAAATTTAGAGAGACTGCGTTTTTCTGAGGAGTTCGGCGTTACTCCCTACATGTACGAGCCGATTGCGAAGAGCCGGCCTCTCGAAGAAGCAAACGATGCTGGTGCGAGCAGTGCTTTCGACGCGAACGAAAGCAAAGTCTTGGGATCTCCTCGTGTTGGAAACTCTCTTTGGTGATCTCGCCGATCTTTCGCCGATCTAGTGAGCTCGTTTCCGGTCAAACAACTGTAGTGTTGTGTTCCTCCATGCCTCCTCGTGGAACGTAAGAGGGGATGCGATCGTCGGCATTTGTGCGCTGTCCAAAGCTGTCGGCAATCTACAAAGACGGTTTAAACGCGTGAAAAGCTTCCCGGTCCATGCAGTAGGTGTAGTGACCTTCATCTGTTGACTACCACGTTGACTACCACTCACGTTGATTACCACTCACGTTGACTACCACGCACGTTGACTACCACTCTACATACACGCAGACGCACCAACAAGGGAATGCAGGGTCGATCGAAGCAGATTACGATGGCACGCACGCAGAAACAAGCGCGGTCAGGCACGGTCGCGGACGCTGCGAAGGAACGAAACACTAGAGTTGACGTCACAACACCGCGGTTTCCGGTCTCCGCTCGCATCGTCAGCGTCAGCAGCAGCGCGCGGCATTCGACGGGGGGCGGAGCTACAGCGCAATTTCAACCGACGATTACGTCGCTCCTAATTGAAAAAAAAACCCAAAATTTTACCTACATGGTTCATAAGGTTCCCGCATCCGTATATGAGCGTCTTATTGAATTCGACAGACTCTTCAGCTTCCCTTTAAGGGAGCGGCGCAATAGAGATTAGTGAAAGGCGATTGGAGGTTTGGTGGTCGAGAACTAGGGAGACCACAAACAATGGTACAAAAGGAAAGGTCCCAATAGTGATACAGAAAGTTTGACGCTGGGAATGTGTGTGTGTGTGTGTGTGTGTGCGTGCGTGTGTGTGTGCGTGTGTGCGTGCGTTCGTGTGTGTGTGTGTGTGTGTGCGTGTGTGTGCGTGTGCGTGTGCGTGTGCGTGTGTGTGTGTGCTTGTGTATGTGTGTGTGTGTGTGTGTGTGTGTGTGTGTGTGTGTGTGTGTGTGTGTGTGTGTGTGTGTGTGTGTGTGTGTGCGTGCGTGCGTGTGTGCGTGCGCGCGCGCGTGCGTGCGTGTGCGCGTGCGTGCGTGTGCGCGTGTGCGTGTGCGTGTGCGCGTGTGTGTGTGTGTGTGTGTGTGTGTGTGTGTGTTTAAATTATAGGCAGGTCATTAGGCAAAGTAAGAACAACCGCTTGGTGGCACAACCCATCACCCCGTTTCAAAGGGGCCGCTCATAGCATCCATCCGTCCATCCATGTGGTCAAGTGGTAGTAAGTTAATCATTTATTTATTTTCAACAGTTAGCTTTTACATATAACCATCCTTCGGAGTATTTACTAAGGTAATCGCAAATAGAATCAGGAACACCTTAGACTTCTGTCAACCAAAGGACCAGGCAGGATTCCGTAAAGGCTACTCAACAATAGACCATATTCACACTATCAATCAAGTGATAGAGAAATGTGCAGAATATAACCAACCCTTATATATAGCTTTCATTGATTACGAGAAAGCGTTTGATTCAGTCGAAACCTCAGCAGTCATGGAGGCATTACGGAATCAGGGTGTAGATGAGCCATATGTAAAAATACTGGAAGATATCTATAGCGGCTCCACAGCCACCGTAGTCCTCCACAAAGAAAGCAACAAAATCCCTATAAAGAAAGGCGTCAGACAGGGAGATACGATATCTCCAATGCTATTCACAGCATGTTTACAGGAGGTATTCAGAGGCCTGGAGTGGGAAGAATTGGGGATAAAAGTTGATGGAGAATACCTTAGCAACTTGCGATTCGCTGATGATATTGCCTTGCTTAGTAACTCAGGAGACCAATTGCAATGCATGCTCACTGACCTGGAGAGACAAAGCAGAAGGGTGGGTCTGAAAAATTAATCTGCAGAAAACTAAAGTACTGTTTAACAGTCTCGGAAGAGAACAGAAGTTTACGATAGGTAGCGAAACACTGGAAGTGGTAAGGGAATACATCTACTTAGGGCAGGTAGTGACCACGGATCCGGATCATGAGACTGAAATAACCAGAAGAATAAGAATGGGTTGGGGTGCGTTTGGCAGGCATTCTCAAATCATGAACAGTAGGTTGCCACTATCCCTCAAAAGGAAAGTGTACAACAGCTGTGTGTTACCAGTACTCACATATGGGGCAGAAACCTGGAGGCTTACGAAAAGGGTTCTGCTGAAATTGAGAACGACGCAACGAGCTATGGAAAGAAGAATGATGGGTGTAACGTTAAGGGATAAGAAAAGAGCAGATTGGGTGAGGCAACAAACGCGGGTAAACGACATCTTAGTTGAAATCAAGAAAAAGAAATGGGCATGGGCCGGACATGTAATGAGGAGGGAAGATAACCGATGGTCACTAAGAGCTACGGACTGGATTCCAAGAGAAGGGAAGCGTAGCAGGGGGCGGCAGAAAGTTAGGTGGGCAGATGACATTAAGACGTTTGCAGGGACAACATGGCCACAATTAGTACATGACCGGGGCAGTTGGAGAAGTATGGGAGAGGCCTTTGCCCTGCAGTGGGCGTAACTAGGCTGATGATGATGATGATGATCCTTCGGAAAATTGTGCAGTAGAGCGGCTTGGAACACGTGAGTGCTCAGAGTATGACCAGTCAATGGAAATAGCGGGGCTACCGCTAGTGCGGGCATGTGTAAACATTCGTCCCTGATGTATGCGGCGAAACAAATTCATGCTCCGCCTAGTATAACATTGCACTTCGTTTAACACAGGAAACGTTTTCTAAGGTATGTTACACGAAGTCCAATGGTACTATAGAGCGTTGAATACCAACTTTTCCACCTCGCGTTACATAAATAGACATCTTGGAAGTGGTGTCAGAGCGATAGTCGCGGTGCTCGGACGCAGAACTCCTTATTCACGCTAAGTCAGCAGTCATCGAATATGGACGTGTCCTTATGCTAGTCAGGAGCAATGACTTGAAACAGTGAAATTTGCAAGCTTTTACAAAAAGACAGCACCTGGAAGAATAAAATACAAGGATACTTGGTCAATATAGAAGGCTTTAGAAGGAAGGACTACTCTGGGGAAATGTACTGGCGCTGAGCTGGTCACACTCTCACGCACTCAAAAGCTTGTAAAACACGAGGATCATTGCTCAACTTGTAATTTGACGCATGCAAGTGACTCCGTTTCGACTGATCAGTAAGCAAACTGATGTTGTTTCGTTATGATGCGCGGAAACTCGACGTAAAGCGAAATCCCATGCTGCGCCGAAATCATTGGTGAAAACGGGTTTAATGTTTTAGAACTCCTATGTGCGCACTTGCAGTAGACGCGTCCAGAATTCTGCATTTGGACAACGGCAACTGACCTAGAAGTCCACGCGGCCTGGACGAGCTTCTCCTGGACCTGTACTGGGAGCTTCGTGGACTATGCGCGTGTGGTCGGCTTGCCCACTCTACCGGTATTATTTTCCTTACTATCACTCTTACTATCAACAAGAACAATTTATGACAAAATGTAGCCTGATTGCTGTTTCCCGTCTCTAAGTGCATTGCGGCCGCGTTCGTGGTCGCTATTATTGCACCCCGCCCGGCTTCAAGGACAGACGCACGCCCTCGGAAGAGCGCACGTCTCCTCGAGCCCGGACGTAATTGTGCACTACGCGCGGCAACAGCATAATGACACGCCCGAAGCAAGCTCGGTGTGTTCTCGAGTTCGTCACTCGCCGTGGTTGCTCAGTGGCTATGGTGTTAGGCTGCTGAGCACGAGGTTGCGGGATCGAATCCCGGCCACGGCGGCCGCATTTCGATGGGGGCGGAATGCGAACCCCCGTGTACTTAGATATAGGTGCACGTTAAATAACAGCAGGTCGTAGGAATTTCCCGAGTCCCCCACTACGGCGTGTCTCATAACCAGAAAGTGGTTTGGGCACGTAAAACCCCGTAATTTAATTAAAAGCGTTTTTTTGTAACACTGTCGTGAAAATTCACGTGGTATCTATAAAAACGTGAGCGTACCGCTCGGCGAAGCCTCTGAAGCCGTGGCCGAGTGGTAGAATCGCGCGCACCTGTAGTCTCGCACCACGGTGGCCGCGGTTCGATTCCCGCTTCGCACTTTCTTTTTTTTTTAAAGCCGCATAGGACCTAGTTTTCTAGTCTCACACTAGATGGCAGAAACACAAAAACCAAAGATTGGCTTTCGGTTCTAGTTTTCCAGCAGCGCAGTTTTTTGAAGTTGAAGCTGAGTGTGCTGCAGAGATTGGGCAAGACGCTCTCGCCGGTGACACTGAAACTAATTAATTAAAAAAAGGGCTTTGCAAAGCCCTCGTCCATTTCAACAACGCTATGGAATGTAAACCGTGAACAAGACCCTCGGTATCTCCTTGCACAAGAGGACGAATTCCCTCTCAACCATGACACGCCCGAAGCAAGCTTGGTGTGTTGAGTTCGTCGTGTCCGATTCATGGGACAGCCTACTTCAGGACATGTCAAAGTGGCTACGGCGATATTAAAACAGGCGCAGAAATACAGGCACAACTGCTATCCGCGTCAAAGTAGAGGTGTAGGTAAATGCAAGAAATATAAATCTCATCCTTTGGAAATATTAAAGATCCGCACAGACCGATAGGTTTAATTTCCCTTCGTTAGAAGAGAGATCATTAGTTTATGATCAAACAGGGCAAAATTTCTGATAACTATGCCAGGACCAAGTGAACAAGTCGACGCGCGAGTGCGGCGGACGAGCCAAGGCCAGTCAGTCGGGCTTTCCGTCAGAGAAGCGAGCTTCGCTGACCTTCATGACCCGCTCGTATCGGCACTGCAGTCGCGCCATCAGCCCGTTTACCCCAGCTAGACCCTGAGACATGCGAGTCGCGGAGCTCCGGGAAGGTCTGGAGAAGGACTTTTTTCAGCTCTGACGACGAGTAGGCATCCAGGCAGGCCTCGTCCTCGTTGCACATGGCGGCTCTGAGTGTCTCGTGGAGCAGGAACTCATTCTAGGCGTCCCACCAGTCCGGTCTTCCCCTGACCGGCGCTGGTTTGTCGTGGAAACGTTTTTCGGTCATCAGAGACTCGACGGCTCTGAATACCGTGCACATGCTGTGCACCGACGACTTCTGAACCAGTCCGGGCCACGTCCCCAGCAGGCTCAGGCAGACCACGCCGTCCTCATCCAGGTTTCGGTGTCGGTGGTCATGAACCTGACGCGAAGGGACTCGGCGGGCATGTCCGTGGGACGCTTGAGCAGGAACCGGAAGACGCCACCATCGTAAGGGCTGCAGGACGGTCCTAGCAGGAGGGCGCGGATGCGAGTGACATCGTTTTTGCCCAGAGCAATGATGACTTACAGGGCCGGCTGGGCGTAGATGTCCAGGATGTCGCGCTTGGTCTTCGGCAGACAGCGGGGCAGTGGTGGTTCGTCCTTTTCTTCGCGAGACGTGGGTTCCCCCACGCGGAGGTTTGGCGCGAACGGCCCTGCGACTCTGCTTGCGGCGTCTTCGAGAAGACAGGGCCATGGTTCTTGCGGCTTAGAGTGGACGACCTCGCAATGAGCTGTCAGCGGAGCTCGGACGTTCGCCGCGCGTGGACGTGCTGCCATGCGAGCGCGTGTCTTCTTCATTATCTTCTTTGTCATCTCGGCGCGGCTTTACCCGTTCGAAGGAAGAAGGTGAAGTTGGTTTGTTGGTAACCGGTGGGTTGCTTTGCTGAGACCATATTAAATCTTTATTTATGCGAGGTTGGTCTAGTGCTATTACTATATTGTTGCGTTTGCGGTAACGATGAATAGTGACCATTCCTTGCTCTCTCGTCTACGATTTGCTAGTGTGGGGCAAAGGGATATTGAAAAACCACTTTGTCTTCACGGACCGAAATTTCACTCGTATTTGGCTTGGGCGCGGCCAATCTTGGGCACGGACACGGTAACGTGTGCTGGACCTTGTAGGTATCTTTCTTTCAGATTCCACGCGGTTTTATTACTAAATCGAGAACGTATACTGTTTATTTGTTCGCGAAATATTTTTTAGGATTAATTTAATTATTCAACTTGATTAATCTGCGCTCACCAATTTTTCTTCCATTTGATTTTAACTACCCTTTATTAAGCTTTTGTTCTCAAATTATTCTTCAATACTTAAGTTAAAGGGGAAGCGTTTCCTGGCAAATATTCGCTACTTTGACTGTATCTATACATCTAGTCGCATAGGTCATGGTGCTCTAACGGCCGTTTCATTAATTTGGTATGTAGCAAAATTGGCATAACATGAGAAGTGTGTATGACGAACATAAATGATCGGTCATGACATGAATATCATTATGCATGAAAAAGCTGCCTAGGTCTTGGTGCTCTCATGATCGTTTCATTAATGTGGTAGACTCCCCGCACACTGCTTCGCATAACATCGATTCGTACAGTGCGTGGGATCTGCCGGCTTTTTTGTTGTACCCGAAGGTTTGTGTATCCCCCTCAAGTGGACATGTACCACTGATGCGAGGGACTAGCACTACTAGTGAAATGGCGCAACTTAGTTTAGGGGATCAGCCAGGGCCGCTAAAGCGTAATGCTATTCCAAGCTGGTTCTTTCGGATTTCTGCATCAGCCTTCCACGATTGGCCAAACATCTTTCGGGATGCCCCCGCCTCGCCTGCCTGTAACGCGATGACCCAAAAATAATGAAAACTACCCTTATGACATGATGTGTGCCGACTTATTATGCATGATTAGACCGAACAAAAGAAAAATAACTATTTCCAATTCCATGCCTTTTTCGCCATCAGCCCTCCGCTATGGGTCGAAAGCCTTCTGGCTACGGACACTTCGCCTTTCTGTCACGCGAAGTAAAAAAAAAAACTGGAAGTTCTCACCACGACAAAGTGACACGTGCGCATTAAAGATGCATTATTTATGACGATCAAAGCTTAACATTCTTCGAAATAGCCGGAGACTGCCCCGTTCCGAAAGAAATAACAGATGTCTGGCTACTGATCGCTCTGGCACTGACTACTCGAAGCTTCCGGTAAGAACAGATTCCTTTGTGTATAATACACAGTGAAGCTGTGTATGACTTGGGCATTTCTCTCCTCCGCCAACAACCCGCGAATTAGCTACTTGGCGCTCCTCAGCGCAACCGCGCGAACGCGCTCGTGCCACAGTTCACGCGTTAGTCGTCGTCGTCTCCTTCCACAACTGCTCATTGCTTAAAGGGGTGTTAGCCATTCATTGGAAAGAAAAAAAAAAACTAGCGTCATTATCATTCTCATCATCAGTATCATTATTATCAACTATCATCATCATCAGTGGCTTGAGCATCTTCATATTCTGGCACAGCTGGCACCGTTGCCGCTCATCATCACAGCGTAGAATTTCATTTCTCTTCTGTCGTCGTAAGGAGGAGACCTCGTTAATTTTTTTTTTACTTACGGTGGTATTACCCATTGCTTAAGCGGGTATGAGCCATTTATTATATTACGCGACGGACGCATTTAATAACAGAGGTGACACGAGAATGTG
This sequence comes from Dermacentor andersoni, assembly GCF_023375885.2. NCBI lineage: Eukaryota > Metazoa > Arthropoda > Arachnida > Ixodida > Ixodidae > Dermacentor > Dermacentor andersoni. Next base: position 211,527,782 of record NC_092814.1, read on the forward strand.
TGTGCGTACCTGTCGTCACGATTACCACCGATCAGGACAATACATATGCTCGCACCTTTGTTAAAAATTCTGTCGCCTCTGTGTCATGTGCTAAACAGCTTCGCTGGTCATGCAGCTTCACAAAGTGGAATGGCTCGTAGTTTTACTTACTTGGCAGTATAGGGTTTACGAGCCCCTTCGGCATCCTCTACAGCATCACTCTGGCAGCTCTACTGCGTTGAGCATCCTTCTTCGCGGAATTTTTAACCTTCCCTTGCACGCCGCCGCCATTTTGGACCAACAATCGCGAAGTAAAGAAGGGGAAGCGGGCCAACCCTAGACGCCAGCAGTGCCATCCTCATCCGGTTATCTCCTTACACTGCGCTAGTATGACCCCACTGAAACCCTCTCCACTTCTGCGTTCTGCTCGCCCCTCCACCTATTTTGTGCCAATTAGATGAGTATATATATATATATATATATATATATATATATATATATATATATATATATATATATATATATATATATATATATATATATATCAATACGTTTATTTAAAAGAAAAAAAAACGCAGAAAGCGAGTGGGTGGAGCCCCTAGTCCAGGGCCAAACAATCGTAATTGACGATGCTGTTCGCTTTGGAAGCAATAGAAAGTGACCTCATAATAATCAAAAGAGCATCTGATTGGGCGAGTCAAACAATGCTGAGGGGTGATGCTTGCGCCGTTAGCCTTGAATTTGGTGCTTGCATTTAGTACCACATAATATACTTGGCTAAATTTAACTATTGAGCATGTTTTGTTGGCGAAGCGTTGCTAGTTAGGTAACTGTGTATTGTGATTCGTCCTAAGAGGTATGTTTGCATCATAGCTGACGGTTTACAGGTGTCGTGTGAAAAGATCTAATAACAGTCTTAAACCAGAAAACAAGGAGTGATTCTTGCTGTAGCGCGAACGCGATTTCTATAGGTTGATTTAAATTTTCCGTGCACTCCACAAAAGAACCACATGAACGTGCTCGGTGCACGTGCTCGGCTGACCGGAACGTGCTCGGCTGATCTAAGGCGGGAGCGTGCTCGGCTGACCTAACGTGAGAGCGTGCTCGGCTGACCTGACGCGGGAACGTGCTCGGCTGACCTGACGCGGGAACGTGCTCGGCTGACCTGACGCGGGAAGGTGCTCGGCTGACCTAACGCGGGAGCGTGCTCGGCTGACCTAACGCGAGAGCGTGCTCGGCTGACCTGATGCGGGAACGTGCTCGGCTGACCTGACGCGGGAACGTGCTCGGCTGACCTGACGCGGGAGCGTGCTCGGCTGACCTGACGCGGGAACGTGCTCGGCTGACCTAACGCGGGAACGTGCTCGGCTGACCTAACGCGAGAGCGTGCTCGGCTGACCTGATGCGGGAACGTGCTCGGCTGACCTAACGCGAGAGCGTGCTCGGCTGACCTGACGCGGGAACGTGCTCGGCTGACCTGACGCGGAAGCGTGCTCGGCTAACCTGACGCGGGAACGTGCTCGGCTGACCTGACGCGGGAACGTGCTCGGCTGACCTAACGCGGTAACGTGCTCGGCTGAACTGACGCGGGAACGTGCTCGGCTGACCTGACGCGGGAACGTGCTCGGCTGACCTGACGCGGGAGCGTGCTCGGCTGACCTGACGCGGGAACGTGCTCGGCTGACCTAATGCGGGAACGTGCTCGGCTGACCTAATGCGGGAACGTGCTCGGCTGACCTAACGCGGGAGCGTGCTTGGTTGACATAAGGTGGGAACGTGTTCAGCTAATCTAATGTGTGAACGTCCTCAGGTGAACTATTGTGGGAACGTGCTCGGTTGACCTAACGCGGGAGCGTGCTTGGTTGACATAAGGTGGGAACGTGTTCAGCTAATCTAATGTGAGAACGTACTCAGGTGACCTAACGCGGGAACGTGCTCGGCTGACCTAATGCGGGAATGTGCTCGGCTGACCTAACGCGGGAGCGTGCTCGGCTGACCTAACGCGGGAGCGTGCTTGGTTGACATAAGGTGGGAACGTGTTCAGCTAATCTAGTGTGAGAACGTACTCAGGTGACCTATCGTGGGAACGTGCTCGGCTGACTTATAAACGACCACAGTGCCGCGCGAGTCGCGGACGATACCTAAGCAAAATAATAATGCTTCCGGGGGTCCAGCGCACGGTCCTCCTCTGCTTCGAGCACTTTGGATGCACTACATTCGGAGCTTGCCGGACTGCACGTGCAAACTTTACGGCGACTGGTTTGTGTCGAAGGACATGCGCACCCTCCGTTTTGCATCAAACTCGAACAAATATTCTTGCAGTTCAAACGTCTCAAAAGCACAGCTAGCCCTCCATCGTTACGTAGACGGTGTGAAGCAAGTCATGAGAGAAGAAATAAGTGCTTTTACGAAGGAAATCTGTCTGTGTGAAGCCTTTTTTTTTTGCCTGCATTATCTCAGTGTATTTCAATGTCTGTAAGGCGAAATTTGTTCCGATAGTATGTTTTCACCTAAACTATCCCTGATATGAAGTATTTTTTACGTATTGAAATAATTGCAATTGTGGCTTAAATGAAGGATAGCATGAAGACTTATGGTAATTTGATGCTTCAAAAATGAAATTCGCTGAGGCAGCAGAAGTTTATGACCGCTTTCAGGAGTCTGCTGTGACTGTGGATATTTATTGACCTTATGTGCTTATGTTGGATTCCCATTCCCCACTTTCAATGCCGGAAGGCTGTGATTTAAATATTTTCAATCTGTAAGATGCGTTTGTTTCTGCCATATGTACATGTCAATGAAAAATGAACAGATTATTCACCCAATATCTTTTCTGTTATCCTTCATGCGATAAATATACTTAAAGTTGTGTAGCTGTTCCAGCGCACATCAGTGGGAAAAGGGTTCGATTGTAATAAATTGCGGAGTTTAGCGTTGAGAAACTGAAAAGTGGACCATGGGAATGAGGCTGCCGTGGCTAGGAATCGAACCTATGGCTTCGTGCTAAGCAGCGAGGATTGAGTAAGAAGACCAATGTAAAATGAAAGCAATTAGAATTTAGCCATATTGATACAACTCACTTTCTGGTGACTTTCTTTTCCCGATTTTTTAGCACTTGATTTTAGCTGTCAAAATAGTATAACTCATCTTCCTCTTTCCACGAAAAATTTGTTCCCGGGGATCGTATTTTTACAACCACTTGAAAGCATCAGCTCATCTGAGAGACAGTTACTGCGCTGCACTTTACCCCATGTTCCTACTTCCCAAACAAGAAATCTCTCTCCCTCCCTCCCCAATTTTCAGTCGTTAACACAGCTAAAAGCCTTCGTATTTCAACATTTTGACTCTGGTCATTCTACTGTGCACACGCACTTAGCAATTCTGTCATTCTACTGGGAACGGAACCCACAACCTTCGCATTTCGCGTGGGATGCTCTACCAATTGAGCTACCACGGCGCCGTTTTCCAATCCACTTTCTTGGGTATTTATGTGTCCTAGTAGAACCCTGGGAGTGTTAGCCAGCGCCACCACTCACAGACCTTGGCGGCGGACGTGGAACGTCCTTTTTGCCGCAGGCGTCACGAGAACGTGATCTTTTTGGGTCGGTTCCCACCAGCGGCAAGTTGTTTTTTCATCCACTTTAATTACCTTTAACTTATCGTTTCTTTATTTCATTTATTAAGCACAAGTAATTTCCCCTATGTTGTCCTTGGTGTCAGTGTTTGTTGGCTTCTTACGATATGACTAATAAAAATCGAGCCCCTCGGTTAACCCCCTTTCTTCTCGTTTATTACATAACGAGGGTCTCGACTCCGGCAACATTGATGCCTTCAGGTAGCATATGTGGTTTTATTGACCAGTTGCCTTCACCCAAAAGATCACGTTCTCGTGACGCCTGCGGCAAAAAGGACGTTCCACGTCCGCCGCCAAGGTCTGTGAGTGGTGGCGCTGGCTAACACTCCCAGGGTTCTACTAGGACACATAAATTCCCAAGAAAGTGGATGGGAAAACGGCGCCGCGGTAGCTCAATTGGTAGAGCATCGCACGCGAAATGCGAAGGTTGTGGGTTCGGTTCCCACCTGCGGCAAGTTGTTTTTTTCATCCACTTTAATACCTTCAACTTATCGTTTCTTTATTTCATTTATTAAGCACAAGTAATTTCCCCTATGTTGTCCTTGGTGTCAGTGTTTCAGTGTTTGTTGGCTTCTTATGATATGACTAATAAAAATCGAGCCCCTCGGTTAACCCCCTTTCTTCTCGTTTATTCTTAGAGTACGCAACATATATGCGCGGTGGGTGGGCTATGCGGTGTGAATAAGGTAAGATGGCGGCACGTGTTCAAAAGTCTATTGCCATAAGCTAATGGTCTGGCATAACGCAGCACCAACATTCTGAGCCGTTTTGCTGACAGCACTCATACGAAAAATATCGCATCATTTTGTTCAATATAAGTATATATACATACATACAGTACTATACGTGGCAAGAAAGGAATATGCGAAAAATCCGAAGAGCGTAACCCCCGTATTCTGGAATGTCTCTCCACTCAACACTTCATCTTGACTCAAGAAATTAATGTCCGTGTATATGCTCCCAAAGGCAGCAGAGTTGCCCAGAGGTCTGCCATTTTATTTCAAAGCTATGTGGTACACTCCTCACGCGCTCATAAGTCACACTTGGCGCATTAAAAAGCGTATTGGCGCTGTTACATATTTTTATCATGACATTCATGTCATGTCATGATTAGCTTGAACCACTAGGTATGTGCTTGTGTTCATGCGTCATTCACATCATTACATGTCATTCATGTGATGTACGTCATGCATGTCATGATATATATGCCATGCCATTCAAGTCATGTCATGTACGCCATGCATGCATGTCCTGAATTCCCATTATTCTAGTCGTGTCATTCATATCGTGTCTGCGTGGATATATTCACGTCATCCCACGGCGCTGGGCTCCAAAAGAATCAAAAACACCGGCACCGTGGTGGTCCTGTTCGAGGGGTACCGGGTGCCAAATTTTGTCTCCTACGGTGGCACTATCGTCAGGTGCACTTTATTTCGCAAGCAAATTGACGTGTGTTACAGCTGCGGCAGGCTCGGGCACCGCTCCGACATCTGCCCTTCGCCCAACGACGCCATCTGCAGAGGATGCGGAGACGCAAACCCCGACGCCCAGCATAGGTGCGATCCCAAATGCAAGCTGTGCGGTGGCGACCACCTTACCACCGCCAAGGAGTGCAAGCGACGATTTCAGACGCCATATCTCGTCAGGTACAGGCGGGGGGAACGCTCCCGCGCCCTCAACGCCGAACATTTCCCGCCCATGGAGGGCGCGAATCAAGCCCGGCAAGCATCGCCTGAACGCCAATACGGTCGCAGCCGCTCCCGGTCCAGGGAGAGATCCAGGTCTCGTGGCCGCTCCAGGAGTCGCACCAGGAGCCGCTCCGTCTCCAGGGCCAGGTCGATGTCAAGATCCCGAGTCCGATCCAGATCCAGATCCGGTTCCAGGGGCCGCCCGGGTTGCAGAACCCAGCCAGCATCTGGACCTCAGCCCACCTCCACACGTTTGGAGAAGCAGCCGACCCTCCTTTGGGCCGATCTGGCACGTCCCAAGCGCGGTGCCAATATAGAAGCTGCTCAGGCACCTCGTAACGACCCGCACCCAGAGCAAGCTAGGGACGCGGAAGTCATTCGCTTACGCAAAGAGAACGACGACCTCAAGAGCACGATCAAGAGGCTAGTTAACGAAATGGCAGAGATTCGGAAACTCGTTTCGAATGCGTCGGATAACGGTGCGCCAGGCAAGGCCACAGAGACTCCAACCCCAGCCCCAGTAGACGGTACTGCGACGTCCTCCAAACGCAGAGCAGTAGTAAAACAAACAGGTGAATCGGGAGCGTTGTCCGCAGAAGTCAGCGAGATTAAGCAAACTCTCATTGGGCTGGCAGATGGCCTCAAACAGGTCACTGCTAGCGTCAGTTGTCTCACCGATAACGTTCGTCAAATTCAGGTTGCACTCGGAGACCCCAACAGGGGCCTCGGAGCTCTCACTGATCGTATAGACGCCATTGAGGCGCGAATGGCTTCATCCGCCTCCGTCGTACAACCGCTCACCGTTCCCGCCATACTAAAGGAAGCTAGACTTCAGTATCCAACCAGCGCGGCGACAGGAGGTCCCAGTCTTTGCGCAGCCCTAAGTGCCCCGTTAGGTGGTAGTCCATCCGGTCCGCCATAATGGATAGGTCCAAAGAGAGTTTTCGCATTTGGCAATGAAACTGCAGGGGGTATTCTAACAAAAAAGCCCGTCTGCAGCAGTTCTTCAGGTCTTTCGCTGTCAAACCTCAAGTCATTGCTCTCCAGGAAACATTAGTCTCCGCCGCCTCGCTCCAGGGCTACAGGGCCGTGTCGGGCCTGCCCGGGGGGCGAGGGATTTGCACCTTGATTGATAAAAGGCTGACTCATCTCACCCACGACCTCAAGCTGGCGAGTGGTAGAATTGAATATGTCATGGTTGAGATCCTGCTCGACGTACCACAGCAGAATCAGCGCAGAAACAGCGTGTTCGTCCTCAATATCTACAGCAACCCCAGGAACTCGCGCCAGCAGTTCAAGACTATCCTTAAGAAAGCGACCGACTTGGCCGGCTCTCGACCCTTGGTCGTCGTCGGTGACTTCAAAGCACCGTACGGCATCTGGGGTTACGTCTACGACACTACCAATGGGCGCAACCTGTGGCAAGACGCGAAAGAGATGGACCTCACTCTGTTCACTGACAAGAATTTTCCTACGCCCATCGGCAACTCAGTCACCCGGGACTCGACACCCGACCTCGCGTTCATCAACAACGTTGAGGACGTGGGTTGGGAGAACACCGACATGGAGTTCGGCAGCGACCACTACATTCTAGAGACCAACTTCAAGATGTCTCGGAGTAGGATCAAGGAATTCACGTTCATCGATTGGGACCGCTTTTGCAAGATTCGCGAAGAACCCGGCAGAGCCAGGGCACCCGCCACTCTCGAAGAATGGTGCGAATGCGTCGGGAACGATGCTTCCGCGGCTACCAAGAAAGTGGAAACCGATCTCGACATCGAGCAGATGGACAGCAGACTTGCCCACCTGATCGAGGCCAAAAACGCCCTGCTCCGCCGATGGAAGGGTCAAAGGCTCAATCGCAGACTCCGAAAAAAGATCTCGGAGCTCAACAAGGTCATCAATGACTACTGCAAGGCGCTATGCCAGCAGCAGTGGCACGAGCTCTGCGAACCCATCGACGGACAGATGCGCAACGGCAAATCCTGGGGTATGCTGAAGCACCTTCTCGACGAAAGCGGCTCAAAGTCAAATCAGAGGCAAACGTTGGCCCGGGCCCTTCACGAAGCCACCAGGTCTCACACGGTCGATGAGCTCGTCTCAAAACTCGTACAGAAGTACTTGCCCGTCCGTCGCGACGGAGATCCAGTGACCCAACTACCGGACTACCGAGGCCCTCCACGCCCCGAGCTCGACGAAGACTTCTCCGTTGCCGAGGTCAGACAGGCCATCTTCGCGCTGAACCGCAAGTCTGCGCCGGGTCCAGACGGAGTCACCAACAGAATGTTGAGAAACCTCGAGGACACGTCGATCGTTTTTCTGACCGACAATATCAACGAGTCCTGTAATAGCGGCGTTGTTCCTGCAGAATGGAAGACGACCTGCACGGTGCTCATTCCCAAGCCCGGCAAGGCCCCGAACATCGAGAACCTCAGGCCGATTTCTCTAATCTCCTGCGTCGGCAACGTCATGGAGCGCGTCGTCCTCAACAGGGTCAACGGGTACCTCGAAGACAACGAGGTTTACACGTACAACACGATCGGCTTCCACGCCGGACTCTCGACGCAGGATGCAATGAAGCTAATAAAGCATCAGATTGTGGATGGCCGTTCCAGAGACGTCAAGGCTTTGCTCGGTCTGGACCTCGAGAAAGCTTTCGACAACGTGCTCCACAGCTTCATCGTAAAGACCATTTCAGACCTGGGTCTCGGTTCCAGATTCCATAGCTACGTCAGCTCTTTCCTAACGGACAGGAAGGCCAAGCTTCGCATTGGGGACTTCCGCTCCAACGATGTGCCCCTCGGAGGGCGGGGCAATCCTCAGGGCGCCGTCATATCGCCCACACTGTTTAACATCTGTATGATTGGCCTTTTGCGAGAGGTTGGCACGCGTTGAGGACGTCAAGCACACCATCTACGCAAACGACATCACCATATGGTGCTCCGGCGGCTGCGAGGGCAGAGTCGAAGAAGCTATGCAGGCAGCGATCGACGTGATCGAGGAGTATCTCCGCCCCACCGGACTTCGATGCTCCCCCGTAAAGTCGGGGCTTCTGCTTTACAGAAAAGAGAAGGGAGGCAGACCCAAACATTGGAAGCCAGTCTCCTAAAGCAGCATCAGTCTTCGCACTTGTGAAGGGGGGAGTGATACCCAGGGTCGACGTTATTCGGTTTCTGGGCATGTTTGTCGAATTCAACCGCGGGAACGGAACGGCTCTCCGCAAGATCATCGCAAAGACGGACAACGCTTTCCGCCTCGTTCGCAGAATAGCAAACCGGCACCGAGGAATTAAGGAAAACAATCTCCTCAGGCTTATCAATGCCTTCATACTATGTCACTTTACGTACACAATTTCTATGCACAACTGGCTCCGAGCGGAGCGAGACAAGCTCAACGCTCTCATCCGCAAAGTGGTCAAAAGGGCTCTCGGGCTACCCATCAGGACCCATACCGAGGATCTCGTCAATCTGGGGGTGCATAACACTGCCGAGGATATTGCCGAAGCCCAAGAACGCGCGCAACTCACTCGCCTGAGCACCACAGCGGCAGGTAAACACATCATCGAAGAGCTGGGTTACCAACCTGCGGGATTCCCGATGGTCAGTACCCCGATCCCTAGGTGCATTCGAGACAAGTTCGAAGTGGCCTCTGTGCCCCGAAACGTCCATCCCGTCCATATCGAGGGCAGACGCAAGGCCGGAGCAGCAGCCATCCTCAAACAGATCAAGCAACGAGACATTAGAGCAAGCTTCGTCGACGCCGCGGAGTACAGCAATGGGAAGACCTTTGCCATCGTTGTGGTCGACTCCAGCGGCAAGATTTCCAATAGCGCCTCCATTCGCACTTCAGACCCCGGAGTCGCCGAGCAAGCCGCCATCGCCCTCGCCCTGCTAGACGGTTGTGGATCCGAGAAATATAGCGATTTCAAAACGGCAGTTAGGGCTTTCCAGAAGGGTTGCATCGCCAAGCTAGCTGCTCGTATTCTTAGCAGCTCGAGTCGATATGCTCTCACGCATCATTCAATCCACTGGTTTCCCGCTCACGTAGGGTCGGTCGAGGGTGCTCCCCCGAACCTCAATGAGTCTGCTCACGAGGCTGCGCGTGACCTCACCGACCGCGCTTCCTCTGCAAGAAGCACCGACTCCCCTCCTCCATACGGCCACAGGGACGCTCCCGCTACTCACAACGAGATTATTAAATTCTTCTACATGTCTAGAAGGGTCTTTCCACCCCCTCACCCCAAGTTGAATAGGGCGCAAGCCGTTTCGCTTAGGCTTCTGCAGACCAGCACGTATCCGTGTCTGTCCGTTTTCCATGAGGCCTACCCGGACGTGTATCGCGACGACGCCTGCCCCTCCTGCGGGCAGACCTCCACTCTAGCGCACATGCTCTGGGAGTGCGGGTCGACATACCCCAAGTTCATCAAGGAGGAGTGGGACTCGCTTCTGCGTAGCCCCGCTCTAGAAAAGCAAATCCTGGCTGTCCGGCGTGCCCGCGACCGGGCCGGTGGGCTAGACCTGCCGGTTCCGACGTGGGACTAGCGGGGTGCGCGACGAGTTCGCGTCCTCGCCGGACCTGCAATAAAAGTTTCTTCACTCACTCACGTCAAGTGATTTATATCATGCGTGTTACCGAAGCGCCGGATTGCGATGCTGATGGTATTGAAGGAAATGAAATGACGGCGTTGGGTCCGTGAATTTGTCTTCTCCTCTGTGTGGCGGAACATTCGACGTCATTTTGGGAGCATATACAGGGACACTAAAAGAAAGTGGATAACAGCGCTGGCTAACGAGAGAAATGGTCACTGCGGTTCATTGACACATCCCCGCAATTCTTGGGAATCATAGCGCCTTCTTCAGTTGAGAGGTGACGCTTTGTTCAACTGGGTTGAGTGGAGAGAGAACTTCGATTCGAAGGTGGCTTGAGAGTACTGAGATAAGAATCGGAGTAACCAAGACTATAACATTCCTACTCGAAATTTCGAATAAAATTCCTACTGAACTAGCATCATTTATTCCCTGTTGACTACTAAATAATAAGCAAGATCCGAAAAGGAATATATTTAATAATTCTTCGATAGAGAGGCAGTTAACGCCATGGTCATCACAATGCCACGCGAAGTAACAAGACGACCCTGAAGAAGACGATCGCACTGATTCACATCACACGAATGCCAGCTGCGAACTGAATAGTTAGAGAGACAATGATGTTTATAGGAAAAAACCACCTCTGCGCAACAAAGTTAGTTCTTTGATTTTGCTAGCGATCCGGCGCATTATAGTTTGTGATATAACCCGGGCTTTCGTGAAACCCATCTTTGCAATGGCTTGGAAATGTACACACAGAGATGAAAGAGAAAAAAAGCATAAGCAGAGAGAAAGAGAGAGAGAGAGCAGACGCAGTTAGCGAAAGCCTTTAATAGATGTCAGAAATGCAAAGTTATAGCAGTTACAGTGCGCAGGAAGGCCGATGATATCAGGACAGGGGTAAATATTCCATTACAACTATAATTGGCTTATGGTCATGCCCTGCTAAAAAGCGATGTGCTTGGACAGCCGCACAGCAGTTCCTTGTAAACAGCAATATCATTAATTTGATTTGTATGTTCTTGTGAACTCTGTGTATGTTGAGTGTTTGATTTCAGGACTACCTGAAAGATGATATGCGTGTGTATCGCGTGATGTTTTTATTGCACAGTAGAGATGAACTTCATTTACTTAACACGGGTGGATATGGGTCACTTCGCCTGTTTTATTGTTTATTTTACTACTTTTCATTTATTTTATTGCGATAGCAATTATACGGACACTGCAAGCGCTTTTCTTTACCGTCGCCGTCGCCGTGATGTTCCGTACAAAGTACACGGGTGACATCACAGTCACCGCGCGTCTCATGCTGCATGTGCGAGTGAAAGCACGCGTGAGAAGGCGAGGATTGCGGCTCAATCTGGCGCGCGCGAATGAGGAAATCGGAGAGCAAACGAGCCGTTTTCCGTCTTGCGACAGGTCGGGTGGGGGAGGGGGGGGGGGAAGGCGTTGTGCTCCGGCAGCAACTGCGCATTTCGCGACCGGCCGCAAGGGGAACGGACGATCGCAGCTTAATGTTGCGCCAATGGTCGCGCGCCATACATGTTGGAAAGCGAGTAGGCAGTGCGGGAGGGAGAGGGGGCGGCTTTGACTTCGCCAAGTGCGTTATTTGTACGGACGCGCGCTCCATATCTTGAAAGGAATCCGCACACGGCTCATGGCTTTGTGCGCGCTGTGTTCACGCTGCTCTTGCGTTGAAGCGATAGAACGCACGGTCACTTCGCTCGCTCCTGCGGCCGCACTTGCTCCCACCAGCGTTATGATAGCGACTGCCCGCGTTCATCGAGTGTTATATGTTCGTGCTTGCTTGTGTGCGCTGACATGCTTGTTAATTCAGTTAGTAAGAGAATGGTTTCACGTTTATACGACCGATAAAATGGCTATCGTTACTTTGTATAGCTGCGCACTTATTTGCTATCGCAATCGACGCTTCCCCTTTCGGGCGAAACGGCGGCTTTTTTTTTTTTTTGTAGACTTGGTATGCTTGTGTATTTGTGACATGTATGTGCGTACGTCCCCGGAAATGGACAGTTACAATTTCTCAGCTGTTTATTCGGATATCCGGCTCTAGTGTATACGGCCTCCTCATCTCTATGCTGTTATGGAACAACAACACCAAAACGAAGATTGCCAAAGTACGCGAAGCTTGTACTGTTTCGTAGGATGTTCTGCGCTCGTCTCTGCGCTTTTTATTTTCGTGTCCACGGTTGAAGCGTTGTCTTTCTTTTTTTTTTTAGACTGTTGCCCGGATGCACCTCGCAATCAAGCGAGGCGCTGCCCTGCTCGATAGAATACCTTCGATCTGAAATTCATGCTTTGGTGACAGAGATTTGTGTGTCTGAATCCAAATATTAATGCGACCCTTGTGTTTCTCATTAAGTGCTATTGCTAGAGGATGTGTCTCACGCTGCAGTGAAACGCAAAAAAAAAAATCGAGTAGGCTGCATTGGCAACGCAGCCGCATTGGGGTACGTGAAACATCTTGTGCCCGATGCAGAGGGTGTACGGGCACTAGGCGTACAGAAATGGGCGTAACAAAATAGACAACTCCTTACCTGATCATCGTTGAGGCACCGCTGTCAAATCCGTGCGAGATTGGCCAGAGAAATGCGATTCCGCAATACCCTGAAAGATCGCGGCTGACGCCTGGTTAACGCCACCTGTGTGCAATTCATGCTTGTATTGGCACGTATTCACAAGAGAAATAGTGAGGGTGGTGTTTGTTCAGGCCGCGTTAGCCTGTAGCCAGCACCGGCAACTGTTCCGCTTGAACAGTTGCAATGCAATGGCAGCCGAGAGGAATGCGTATCGCCACATTTTCCCCGTCGTTTGGCGCCACGAAAATCTTTTGTTCATAACGCGTGCTCATAGTATTTGCATCGCTCTCGGGTGGTGTTGGCATTTGTGCTTGGGGCCATCATTCTTTAAAAGAACGCGTTTATACGAAATAATATTGGTTCTACATAGCAAACTTTCGGCACTGTTGTCCACTTTTCACTGCTGCATTTGTATTGTAATCAAGATTAATGCGCTTTCGCACAATCAAAAGTTATGACAATGGCCTTTTTCTAATTTATAAAAAGAAATGTACTCTATCCTCCCGTGGTGCGAGTTAACAGCGAAATGAACAAGAGACGGCAGCGCCGGCGCTTGCGTCGCGCTAGTGGATATCTCTGGCGCGCGCAACGCTATCGGTGATATTCGGCCGTTTCTCAGCCAGCCGAGTCGGGCTGAGTCACTTGCGTTTCATGAGATAGCGATAACGTGGCCTAGAACGTGCGCGCATCACCACTGGTAGGTCACGTACACTGATCTCCACTAGGGGGCTCTGGATGGCGCATCGCCGCTTTCGGGGCCGCGCGCTCACACGGCAACCGGAGGTGACCGAAAGTGTGCGTGCTTGTCCCGGAAGTCGGCGTCTGCTGTGGTTTTCAACGGCGGAGTTGGCGTTTTTGCTTGCGCTTTGTTGCAATTAGAACTGCACAGTTCAAATTGGCTATTGGAAGAACACGTAGTGAATGTTTAAAGGCGTAAAATATAACGTTTTCTGCTTGTATATCGTAGCAGTGCTCCCTAGAAATAGTAGCAGCAGCTCGAACGAAATATGAATAACACGATCTGGCGGGCTTGTTGGACCCAGTGGTTGGACCGTCCTGTCCGCCTTCTGTCCTTTTTCCTAACCGTGCTCGCGCTGCTGAAATCGTGTTGATAGTTCAGCGCTCTGTCCTGTCCGCCTCCTGTCTTTTTTCCTAACCGTGTTCGCGCTGCTGAAATCGTATGGATTCCCACCAACTAGCCTGCCAGATCGTGTTATTCAATCGTATGAAATCGTATGAAATCGTATGTCAGTGCTCTGTCCTGTGCGCCTTCTTTTTCCTAACCGTGTTCGCGCTGCTGAAACAGTATGGAACGAAATATGGGCGGTCCTGTCGCTAAGCGGCTGATCAAGGCAGCCAGTTCAACAGAATTGACTTTCAGTCGGAACTAGTTGGTCGATTGTAAACGGAAATTCATCGCTTTTGCAGCGCGTTTAAGATAAAAATAACCTCAAACTTGCTCTGATGCTTGTTTCTAGGCGGTAACTTAGTACTAAATGGCATTTCAAAAAGGGACAAGAAACCTACGCTTGAGCTAGCACAGCCGGGCATTATTGCTGTATTCAGAGTACACAGCACACATGCAGTATTTACCTTTCTTTTAAGGGTGGAGGGGTCTTCCAGAGAAGTCTGGTTGAAATGTTGGATAGCAGACTGAGGCTCCTCCCTCAAATCATTTGTGAGTTGTTCAACTTCCCAACCTCTATGTGCACTGTTAGCTCTTTTGGAGGCTTCATAACTTAAACCAACCTGCCATAGTGCCGTATCAAGATTTTAATATGCGTTGCACAGCAGGTGGTCAAACACTTTCTGCAGCCCTTAGCTACAACATGCTGTGCTGTTGGATCCACCTTGGAAATGGTAACCTGTAACGAGCTCCAAAACCTGATGGGTAATGGCTGCAGCCTATGAACGTATGTTATGGTTTTGTAGGGACCAACAACTATCTACAAATGGTCATCTCTTTACCAGTCATCATTCAGGTCTTGAAAAACAACTAGAAGAAAACATCAACGCACTTAACTTACATGTGTTTGAGGCCTTGACTAGGAACTAAATAAGTACACAAATAAAACATGGTTTATTTCACTCGAAAATTGGCAGTTTTCTCACATCACATATTACATTACCTTATTGGTGGTTGAAAAGTACCAAATTCGTCAAGCGCTTGCGGATGTTTGGGCCGTTGATCTTTGCTGTTGCTTGCTTTGCAGCGTGGTGCATTCTAAACTTGATGTAGCATCCAATGACACATTTACCCAGACGCACAACATGATTTGAGTCAGCAGCTGACTCAAACATGTGCTCGTGCAGTTCTGGATACAGCTGGCCGAGCTGAGTTGCCGAGAGCTCACCCATGACCTTGGCTGTCAAGGCGCTATCCACATTTTGTCTCTTTGAAAGGCTACCGCCATTAACTTTTTCCTGCAGACGAATGACCTTCTCGGTCGTCTCGCAGATATACGAGGTGGATAATACAACGAATACAACGGCACAGCTTTATTCTAGTTTGATATGTTTTAGGGAACATCAACTCAGAATCGTCCTACCTTCTGCAGATGTTTTGGGAAAGAAAACAGCGTGGGAACTGCGTCACGTAGAAGACGTATCCTTGCGCCCGTTCGATCAAAGCAACCCTCCTCGAAGTGGTCACTACAGAGTCTGCTGCCAGGAGATGGTGTCCATTTGTCCCTCTTTAGGTTCGCGACCCACCGCTGATACAGCTGAGGGTTTGAACGTGGAAACCTGCATAAGACGAGAAACACAACCTCTATACATGACAAGCGGTCGCGTTTTCGCTGTGTGTCGCATAAAGTCAACATGAATGCGTAATACTTACGCGTGAAATGTCTTCCCAGATGTCTTCTCCGGCCTGCTTGTGCAGTTTATAGCGCAGCAAGCAGGCATTTTCTCGAACAAAAAAGAACAAATACCGGCGAAACGGCGCAACGGCAGCTACTACCATGTAAACACGGCGGCCATTTGCCAGACTTCCGGGACATGACCTAGAACTTCCGGTAGCCGTGCGAAGGCACGCTCAAAGCGCCATCCAGAACCCTAGTGGAGATCAGTGGTCACGTATGTTGTCTCAAGCAAGAAAACAAGCGCATTGGCGCCAACATGTGATGACTCATTCCATTTTCTGGGGACACGCATCCTAGCTATTGAAGCAGACGACGGCTTGGACGCAGCAGACGACGGAAGCGAGAAGCGTTTTCGACGGAATAATCATACGCTTTGAGATAGCTGCTTTATTTTCACTGCGGAGGAAAACTGTTTTGCTTTACTGATAACGCTACATTCAGTGCCTTCATTTCAGTTTCTTAGGCGAAACAGAGAAAGGAATACAACAAGAGCGGACACTCCCATAGAGCCCAGCGGCCGAATTGACTGCAGCGCACCAAGCCGTGGATGTTAAAACCTGAAGCACACTTCCGGTTTCGGTTTTGTGCGCGCGCGTTTTGAATACTAGCTGGTGCGCGTCACGCCGGCTCCGATTTTTTTTTTTGCTTTTGCAGCAAATATTTATATATTTCTTATTTATTAAATATTTATTTGCAAATCATTTTATTAAGTAAAATTGAATCCGAACGATCTTCACAAGCCTCCATTGAATATGTGCCACGTGCAATTTCATAAAGACGCAAGACACCTTGTGAAATGAGGAAAAATTAACGTTTATTTTGTTCTTTGTAAATGCTCGTCGGGGGCTTCTTGTGCATTCATCCAGCTTTGTGGCACCAGGTAAGCAGCAGTAGTTTCCGCAGGAAGCTCCACCAGACGACGTGAGCTGAAAAAATTACAAGCGTTATTTTGGTATGAACATGTAAGAACAATGCCTGTAGAGGCGAAACGTGCGAAAGTGGCGAGTGCGCAGCATTACAAACAAAAGCGGTTAGTATTTACACACACGGCGTAGAAAATACCCGACTCATCCCAAGCAATACCGTACATACCACAAACACATTCTAATTCCAAGCATTCCCCTCTTCCCAATGCTTATTTCCTGCACTTTAATAGCACCAATGCGCGGGCAACGGAGCGTTTCACGAACTTGGCTACAACCGACGCGATAGTACTCTACGAATACACAGAGGTGGACACAACACAGGCTCTCAACCAGAGCATGCTGGACGCTCGCAGAATTCCTTCTACTCGCACTCAAGACAAAATGCGTGGGTGCCGTTCAGAAGACAGAATTTTCGAGTTACTAGTTCCTGGCGTTTGAGCTCCTTGGCTTATCTCTTGTGCGTTCTGCAGGCTGTTAAGAATGGCCGTACCGGGTGGCAACGTGCCAGCTTTCAGCCCGCTGTACGTGTTCCAAGCCCACCAGACGGGGCGCCCTTCGGAGAACTGCGAAGGGCCGGCAGCCACGTGGCGCGCGATCAACTCAGGAAATTGGTACTTGGCCGAGCCATCCGGGACAAAGCAGAGTTCTACGAAGCCCTCTGACGTCGACACTGAAAGCTGGGCGGTACCGAGAATTGTCCGGCCTTTTCACCTGTGTGTGTGTGTGCAACACGAACATTTCCGTCCACTGGGACTCCGTCCACGGGGACCTCGAAGAGTGACGTCGAACGATGACGTCGAACTGTGACGTCAAGCGGAGAGCTTATAAGCAGCGTTTGCCGGCTGCTAGAGTGTGCTCGTGTCGTGCTCGTTGTCGGGAGCTGAGTGCTCTGTCATGCTCGAAATGTAGTAGTGAGCTGTGTGCTCGTAAACTGTTTGCTGTATGTTAGTTTTGCGGGCTCCATATGGGAGTCGCGCTAGACTGCCAATGTACCTCGTGTTATAAAATGTAAAGACTGCCATTAAATCCTGCTCGCCCAGTCCTGTCGTCCCAAGGTCCTCGCTACGACTACGACCGCTCCAACCCCTACATCTGGTTGGCAGCGGTGAGATCAGCCTACGGCTCCTAGATTGGCCTACGGCTCGTAAATCGGCCTACGACTCGGAGACAGCAACGGCAGCTGACGGACGTTGGCACATGGTGACCGACCGGCATCCTGATCAAGTTGGAGGCGACTTGAGATTGACCACCTCTTGCAACTGACTGGATACGGCGGGGAAGGACTGGTGATATAGTGCTGCTTCAGTGGGTAAGCGTTTGGTTTTGGCTGTAAGATTTACCAGGCTTCAATTTCTCTGTGTTTTTGAATTTGATTCGCTGGGATCTGTTACTTGTATTTTGATCTGCGTGGGTATCGCAACAAGTATTGTGTGAAAGCAGAGCCAAAGCTTAAAGCAGCGACCATGGTCCTAATGTGTTTGACGAGAGCTGACCTGTTGTGGTTGTGTGAGGAGATCGGGGTAAACGTAGATGAGAACTTGAAGGAATCAGAAATTCGTAAGACAATTCTCGAAAGTGAGAATGATTTGAAATTCATAGGGCAAATGGGCAAACGAATTCTAAGTAAGAAACGGGAACAGGAAGCAATTAGGCAAGAACAGGATGAATTTAGGCAAAAACAGGAAACAGCTAGGCAGAAACTAAAAGGGGTTTCGCAGGAAGAAGGCCTAACAGCAGTAACGAGGCAGTACATTGATGCACTGAACAAAGAGATTGAAGGTTTTGAGCAGTTAATCGAGCAAAGTCAACAGTCGCTTGAAAAATCTGTAGGCTGGACGCAGCGAAAGTGGCAGGAAGTAAATAGCAGATTTTGTTCTTAGCCGAGGAAAGTAGTAGTACCTGTGAGAGTAGCAGCACGTTCACAAGTGAACTCGAAGTACTAGCAGCTAACGAAGCCTTAGTGGCAACAGAAGCCGTTAAAGGCCAGAGTGAGAGCGACGAGGTGCTGTGCCAACAGATGACTGTAGAGACAGCTAGGCCAGCTGCGAACAAATTGGCACAGTTACCGCGCGTGTGCGTCGCATCTCATGGTAGCGAGGTCGTTAGCGAGGGACAGAATACTACGGACTTGACAGACGCGAGCACCCAGGTCGAGTCAGATCTGTGTGCAGAAGTGAAGTGCGAACTGGACGATGCAGTTGAGAATAGTTCTCGGGGTGGCGAGCTCCGTAGCTCACGAGAGAACAACTGCATTGTTCAGGGATCGGTGCGGCTCTCCGCCAGTCTAGATAGCCTAGATAGGGATGATTCAGTTGTTAATCATTCGGACTGTGCGCGTGAGACAGCGATCGATACCGACGGGCTGTGTGCAGATGCACAGCGTGAGCTGGGCAATGCAGTAGAGGGCAGTTCGCAAGAGTGCGAGTTGCATAACTCGAGTAAAGCCTGCTGCATTGTGCCAGAGTCGGTTGAGCTGTCCGCCAGTCGAGGCAAAGTGAGAGTAGATTTTAATGTAAATCACTCAGACTGTGCGGGTAAGAGACCGATCCGGGCCGACGAGATGTGTAACGGCCAGCCCGAGGCGCGAGATGACGGCACGAAAGAGAGTTCGAGGAGAAAGCGCCGCAGAAAGAACCGCCCGAAGGATCGGAATGCGGTGGCTAATGTAGCGAAGCCAAAGACGGCGACAGGCGCGAAAAGGCAGGGCACGAAGAAAAGACAGGTGCGGTATTCACGGACGATGTTGACGCATCAAACACGTTCGAGCCACCGGTCAAAAGGGGACCGAGAAGCATGTTCTGCACGGACGCGGACAAAGGGCACGGGGCAGTTAAATTCCTCGTCGTTCCGTCGTTCTCTTCGAAGCTCAGCGTGCAGTACAAAGAAGCGCAAGGTGGCAAGACGAGACCAGGTGGGGAGTAGTGACGCGGTCAATCGAGGACATGCTGAAAACTAGGCGCGTGGACGCAAATTGGCAGGGGACTCTAACGTCTTGGGGGAGCTGATAGTGAGTCAGCCCTTTTGTTCTTCCCCCGTAGCCAGAGTAGCTTTCGGACCGCGACCACCTCGAGTACGGCTCAAAAGTATGAGTCAGTTGTAAATGCTTGGAACGGGATGCCAAGGGAGCTTCCGTGGAAGTAAAGCATGTTGTTTTGTTTAATTTTCGAGCACTCGGATAATTTTCGCGATTTAAGTTTCTTTCAATATGTAAGGCATGAGCTCTGCTTATGTTTTGTTTATGTTTTTGTTTATGTTCTGTTTGAGAAGCTCGAGATTTGAAAGACGCGTTTTAAGTAAACATGTAGTTTCGCGAGGTGCTTATTAATAAGTATATAGGCTTGCTTTTTGTGTGTGTGAGTAACCTGAAGGTCAAGGTTATCGTTGAGAAGCCTATCGTAACGCGCGTGTGTGTTATTTAACCTTCTTTTTTTAAGTGTTTTTTGAATTTTCGAAGGTTAAGCGCGTAGATTTTCATTAAGTGCACGATTTGCACTGAGAAGAGCTCTTAAGTCCATTAGCGCGTGTCCTGTGTGGACGGAAACAAGCAGATTTATGTCTGGGTTGCTCGTGTGTGTTGAGGGCAGCCGTATTCTGACTTCTCTAGTACGCGTGCGTAGAGCTAGTTATTAGAAGTGCGTGTGTGTTATTTAACCTTCTTTTTTAAAGTGTTTTTTTTGAATTTTCTAAGGTTAAGCGCGTAGATTTTCAGTAAGTGCACGATTTGCACTGAGAAGAGCTCTCAAGTCCATTAGCGCGTGTCCTGTGTGGACGGAAAGAAGCAGATTTATGTCGGATTTATGTCTGAGGGCAGCCGTATTCTGACTTCTCTAGTACGCGTGCGTAGAGCTAGTTATTAGAAGACACATTTGTTCGAAGGTTCCTCTGTGATGCGTAAGTTACGCAAATTTGGTTGCTTGTTTAAGGAACGTGTCCTGTGTGGACTAAAGGAACAAATGTGAGTCAGCGTGATGAAAACTTTGTTGGATGCAAGCACGTGTTCGGAATAGGGACCACAAATCTAGCGCGATTGTGATTGCGTACCTGTGGAGTTGGCCAGACTGTTCAGTGGCAACAGTACGTGAGATAAGTACGCCACTGCGATAGGGTAAGAACAGGCTGTTCGTGAAGTTAGGCTGCTTATGTTATGTTTGGGTATTGGTGTTCGAGAGCCTTCGGTTTAATTCTGTGTAAACCTTTACTCTTGTGCAGCACGACAGTCAGGTTTGGTCGAACTGAAAGGGGAACGTGAACGCTCGCTTTGGCGGCACGAAATTTTGGGGCAAAATTTGGGATTCCCAGTTGAGTGACTTGCATTGGAATTGTGAAAGGAGGCCTGGGGTGCGATCGGAGATGGTTGTTCGGCGCGTTCGTTCGGTTACCGGCGCGCGCGATTGGCCTACTCCGCGCCGACGTCGCCAGCCGCGGGGCGCCGCCCCGTTTTTGGTGACGTCAAAATGACGACACGCTCCTGTCAATCATCCGCCCACCGAGCATTTCGTCCGAACGCGACGGGAGTTGAGAAGTTTGGAGCGATCATACGGCTTCGCATGGCGCGTCTGGTGGATTGGATTGGATCCAACAGGCGGCCTTTTCGGCTTTCTTTCGGCTGCGGAATAGCACGTTTGAATCCAATCCATAGTTTAATTCGAGAAAATGGCGCTTCCGTTGGGAACTTTTGTTGTTGCGCTGGCGTTTCTAGAGGAAGGAGGAGAGCGGGTGGCGGTGCGAAACGCGTTTGAAGAAATGGCAGAAAGTGAATTCCGGCGTCGTTTTTGTTTCTCGAAACAAATAATTCGTTGGTTGTACAGATAAATCGACAACATCATTGGTGCCAGCGAGCCACTGGAATGTTGTCGCTGCCCCTTGAAAAGTGCGCCACTCCTCCCGTCGTTTTCTTTTTCTTTTTTCTTCTCGCTGTGCGCGACACCACCTAGGGACGACGCAAAGAACCTAATAGTTATAAATTGCAGTAGTGACACGTACTACTATTTGAAAACGTGCTTGGGCTTAAAAAGATAAAATACGTTTTTTTAGGTAACGATTTCATTCATTTGGAAGACGAGAAACATTTCGTTTTGTAGTATACTGTCTGCAAGCAGACGACAAACGACGGAAGTAAACTTCCGGGGAGGTCACCGCTTCCTGATTGGCTGCTCTCTCCGCCCCGCTGTCACAAATTTTGCATACTGCAACTTTGTGACGTTGCAGCAACTGAACAGAACGCGTATCGAACAAAATATCTCCGATCGCGCCCCTGGTGGGTTAGCAGCTGATTCCGGGCGTTTGAACGCTGAGCGGTATTGTGTTGCCGGGTCGGCTCTTCTGTGCCAGTTGTTGTAAGATGGTTGAAGGCATTCCAAGTACGCAGGGGTTGCAGAGAGCAAAGCCATCGTCTTGCTCGCCAGCCATTCTCTTCCTGCCCAGCGGTTGCCAGCACTGGCCAGGCGAGATTTTCCGGGCCATGGAGGAGCTGTTAAGAATGGCCGTACGGGGTGGCAACGTGCCAGCTTTCAGCCCGCTGCACGTGTTCCAAGCCCACCAGACGGGGCGCCCTTCGGAGAACTGCGAAGGGCCGGTAGCCACGTGGCGCGCGATCAACTCAGGAAATTGGTACTTGGCCGAGCCATCCGGGACAAAGCAGAGTTCTACGAAGCCCCTTGACGTCGGCACTGAAAGCTGGGCGGTACCGAGAATTGTCCGGCCTTTTCACCTGTGTGTGTGTGCAACACGAACATTTCCGTCCACTGGGACTCCGTCCACGGGGACCTCGAAGAGTGACGTCGAACGACGACGTCGAACTATGACGTCAAGCGGAGAGCTTATAAGTAGCGTTTGCCGGCTGCTAGAGAGTGCTCGTGTCGTGCTCGTTGTAGGGAGCTGAGTGCTCTGTCATGCTCGAAATGTAGTAGTGAGCTGTGTGCTCGTAAACTGTTTGCTGTATGTTAGTCTTGCGGGCTCCATATGGGAGTCGCGCTAGACTGCCAATGTATCCTGCTTAAACTGTTAATATGTAAATAAATCCTGTTCACCGAGTTCCCCTCTACGACCTTCAACTCCTTCAAATGGTGGCAGCGGCGAGTTAGTCCGACGACTCCTACATCTGGTCGACAGCGGTAGGACCGTCCGACGAATCTTACAAGGCGCAAGCAACGCACTCCCGTGTTATCACTCTTGATGATTGCTCGTCGCGTTTTCGACAAGCGTGGGTACCGAAAGAAGGCTTAAATTGTTGCGGGCCAAACTAACTGTCACACGGCAGAGCTGCTTTTCGCTGCGTCACAACAGGCGCGGCGAGCGGGCCTCATAACATAAAAGCATCGAAAATAATTTTCAACAATGTTGGGCGTCAGAGAAAGAAAAGCGCCATGAACTTGTCAGTGCATTAAAGCGCGAAACCGCTCACCATGGCCGAGCTTATCTTCGCTAACCGAGTCACAGCGCCAGGCGCGCCCACTGCACCCGAAAGGTAGCCCAAAAAGTAATGAAATTAGTTTCAATAATGTTGGCAGTCAGAGAAAGCGCCAAAACTTGTCGCAGTAAAATTCAGTACACGCGAAACTGCGTCACAGCACGCTGTGCGACTAGCGTGCCCAAAAACTACCGAAATTAGTTAAAATAATATTGGGGCTTATAGGAAGCGTCGCAAACATCTCCCAGTACGATTCTTTAATTCAAATTGAGTGCTCCACGACGGCCGCGCTGTCTTTCGTTAACTGCGTCACAAGTCTAGCCTCGGTGCCGGGCAGTAAGCCTAATTGCTTGAAGTGCGTCGCAGACTGACGAACAAAGTTTCTCACCTTGCCGTAGTCCAATAGTGCAGTGCTGCCATGTCGAAGTTCCGAATGAACGCAATAATTCGCCGGGAGGCCACCAAACCAGGCTAAATCCCAAATAGAAAAACAGGCAGACGGGTACCCGAACAGTCCAACGCTCAGATGCGCGGCCGGTCTCCCTCGCTTCGGCGGTGTGTCTGACGAATGACGCAAACATCTGGCTCGTCATTCGCCGGTTCGCCTGTCGCTAGGCAACGGAAGTAAGCCGCAAAGTTTAATTTAATTTATACGCAGATATTTTTAATTTTTCCGGGAAAGATTAAAAAAAATAAAACAATTTCTGTTAATCTCATTTCACATTCTTCTTTTTTTTCGATACTCGCGGCCCCAATTCGTCGATGTTAATACTATAGCGTGACGTGTTTCCGGTTTCCAATTTTCGCCGAGTGTCCGCTCTTGTTCAATCCCTTTCTCTATGGGCGAAACATCAAGTTGGCGTCACGTTACGTAAGCAAAACTGGGCCACCAGCGCCATTTTGTTTGCGTCGCGCCTACGTCACGCACCGAAGAAAATGGCGGAATGTCCAGAATAGCGCCCTTACTTTTTGAAGCGCTGACGTCGCATTACAGCTGCCAAAGACCAAAAAATCTATTAGTCGATAAAATTTGCAGCTCCACGTCACGTTTCGTGATCTTGATGAAAAAGGGAAAATTGCATTTTACAAAACTTCCTTTTCCGGGCACAAATTGCATGGCACGTGAGCTCTCCACAGCCACTTAGAGAGTCAACATGGCGGATAATGGCGGCCGTGCAGCCGCCATGCGTGTCGAGAATAGCGCCCCAGTGTAATCGCTGGTGTGGCGTGGCCTCCAGAAAGTACTACATAATTCACGTCGGGCATACAATCAGATCACAAAACAATCGCAAACCATGATACCAAACGAGGGAAACCAAACAAGGGCGAACGAGCGCTTGCGCGAGCAGACGATAGTACAAAAGCGGTCTGGCTGAGGCCAGATACGAGTACGCATCGAGCGGTTGGGCGGGTCCGCATGACACCAGTTTCCCACGCGCACGTCACTGAATGCTCTCATTGGTCTCCGCCGTTCGCGGCTCACGTCCTTCATCTGCCGCTCCACGTTCGCTCTTTCATCTATCGCTGTGCTCGTTCGCTTGGTTACGCCGCCGCTGCCGCCGCCGATGCTCGCCGCAGGAACGGGCGCCTAAGAGCTGCGCTCTAAATGTAGGTAGACATGTTTTTTTTTTTTTCTTTTTGCTTAGCGCATTTGCGATGACATTCACTAAGATCAAGGATTCGTTATTTTGGTTGACCCATAAGCACTGCTGTCCAGCCCGTAACCGTTTTTGCGTGGGGTCTCATTGAACCTTAGAACGCAATCTTCCAACGCTACGGTATGTCCGTTAGTCTGTTAGGGCCCCATACCGGCAGTGTACACAGTTGATGCCGTTCCGGCATATCAATTTTAAGCTGCATTGCGCAGTATCTAAAACGGCACAGTGCAACAAAAGGATACTGGTGCTACAGCAACAATTCAAAAAAAAAAAAAAAAGAAGTGTGTGTAGAACCACACAAGACGCCGCAGCAAGTGAGTTCGCCACTTATCGTGCCGCCTCCATTATGATGTCAAATGTAGGTAACTCGCCTCAAAAATAGCTAAATTGTTTGAAATAGCCACAACTCGTCTGCTTATTCGCGCAGTCACAATGAACTTTCCTGAAGTCACCCTTTCTTCAGCGCGACTGATCGCGTAGTCTTAATAAAGCGTAGATGATATCGATGTTTGCATTATGTGCTTTTAATGACCACCTCAATTAACATCGCAATAGTGGCATCCGGAAACGAAGTTCCCATCACGAATATTACCACTACGGCACTACGGCATAATCGCGGGTGTTCGTGCAAGTTTATATATTTAATGAAGAGTCACAAACAGTTTTTCTTACGACAATGATGTTGCGTTCGCTCAACTTCAACTGTGTTTGCTGCGTTGAAGGTTACGGATCATCTCTGAAATTCGTAGTGTTGTCTTCACCTATCACTCCTTTTTCATATGAAACAAACTAAGTACACGGAAAGTAGTTTGACAATATTCATGTCGTCTGTTTAGAGCAGGCGCCCCGCTTAAAGAACTGTACAAAGCAAAGCACGTAAAAATGCTGATGATGACTGCGTATGGGTGACGGCAGGGGCGACCATCTTTTCTCGACTACGAATTGAGCTCATGCGGTTTGACAGTAAGTTCGCGAGCGCACAATCGACGTTACTTTGAGTGGCTCTCCATGCGCTTTTATTTGTCCTTGCATTTAGGAATATTTTTTTCCGAGCGTCCCTCGTTTTACTGAAAGCGGAAAAATCAAAGGCGCCGTGCTCTCTTGGCATTCATCAGTGCGGGAAATCAGTGCCACTTGGCGATGCGGGCCTTCAAGAGATGTTCCCGCACTTGACAATGAAATAATAATGACGCAAAAATAAAAGGGTGAAAAATAGGGACTATAGAGTGTGCACGATGTGGTATAGAGTGTATGCATACAATGTGGTTCAAACGATTTCATCCAACTTTTTCAAAATTAATTGAAACTTGAATGGTAAACGTACTACATATCTGAATAAGCTGCACTCACGTTGAACTGACATGAAACCTTCCCGAAAGGTTGCGGTGTACAGGGTGTGTCCGAAAAGCAATGGAATTATTTTTTTTACTGCGCTGCTATTGGACGTACCACGACCGGATTGGTTGGGGGGGGGCTCTTAGCTTTTCATCATTGCCTAGCGCATACAGCTCCAAGCTCTGGGAGCGTCAGGATCGCTGTTTCCGTGACCCTCCTGATAGTGCTCTGTCACGACGTGCGATGGCATGCGCACGCGAACAACGGTACGCGATCAAGTTCTGTGCTAAACTCGATAAGAGTCTCACTGATACCTACCAAATGATTCAGCAAGCGTACTGGAATTTTGCTTTGTCATATTCTCAAGTTTCAAGGTGGTTGAAGGCGTTTAAAGGGAGCCGAGTAAACGTGGATGATGAATCCCGCTCTTGTCGGCCATCAACGAGCAAAAGTGACGAAAATGTGTCTCGTGTTCGTGATCTTTTGAACACCGACCGTCGTATGAGTATGCGGATGATAGCACAGACTCTCAGTATTCCGAAAACCACCGTGCACGATATCGTAAGCGGTAATTTGAACATGCGGAAAGTGTGCGCCAAACTGGTCCCCAAACTGTTGACCGACGACCACAAGAACAACCGAGTGGTGATCGTGAGCGAACTTTTGGAACGCGTGCAAATTGAACCTTATTTTTTGGACAGCATCATTATCGGCGACGAAACATGGGTATTTGAGTACGATCCTCAGATGAAGCGCCAAAGTTCCGAATGGCACACCTTGGAGTCCCCTCGCCCCAAGAAGGCAAGAATGAGCAAGTCGAAAGTGAAAACAATGCTAATTGTCTTTTTCGACGCCAAGGGTGTGGTGCACAAAGAATTCGTACCCCAAGGGCAGACAGTCAACGCTGCCTACTACGTGGATGTGCTCGAGAGATTGAGAAAAACAGTCCTCCGAGCGCGAAAGGATATCGCCGGTACCTGGCAGTTGCACCATGACAACGCTACCAGCCACATTTCTCTGCGCGTATGGGAGTTCCTGGCCAAGCACAACTTGATGACGCTGTCCCAGCACCCCTATAGTCCCGACCTGGCCCCGGCGGACTTTCTCTTCCCCAGAATCAAGAGCGCCCTGAAAGGAGTCCGTTTTGGAACAATCGAAGTCATCCAAACCACTGTGACAAAGGCTCTAAAAGAGGTTTCCGTCGACGCCTTCCAGGATGCGTACAGTGCATGGCAGAGTCGCAGGCAAGAATGTGCAGATGCCAGAGGAGACTACTTCGAAGAATTCTGAACGTTTGTAACGATATCTTGAATAAACGTTTTTCTACGGATAAAATTGCATTACTTTCCGGACACACCCTGCATATTGCAGCTTTTCGAATTCTTAACTCGGAACACTGACGTAATGTGTCATCACTGTTTCAGGTTCAAGGAAGGTTGGCACTCTGTCATACTCGAAATTAGGGACACTGAGGTGGAGATTAGCCGCTTCGACACCACGAGCCGCACTATGATCTTTAATGGGAGGAATTCTTCGCGATTGTGCAAGGAGTGACGTAGAATAGCATTGGCAGCCAATAAACAAACCAAGATGAGTTACACAGTAAAAAAATAAAATAAAAAAGTTATGCGCATAGCATTGGAGCCGTAATAGCGAACTTACATCCACGTTACCTGGATGTTTGATCGCCGTTCGTCGAAACCAGTCGGCCACGCGTCAGCTCACCAGTAGGCTTGTATCTGTAAGCTTACCTTCGATTTTGCTGCTATGTTATGAAGGCCGCAATTTCGGAACAACTGTTTTGTTTCTAGACACTCTTTTACAACGTGCTGGAATTGATTCATTGAACCTTGCAGTGTCCCTGGAACGCTAAAAGCAAACCCCGTAATTTTTTTCAAATTGGTTTATTTTCTGCGTAAGTTTGCCGCCAAATTTGCTCTCTTTCTATATATTTCTATACTTAAAACTTGGCATGCAATTCGGAACGGATTCTCGGCCACAAGAAAAAAAAAAACATTAGCTCTCCGTTGGATGTGGGGTTGTAATAGGTATGCATAATCCATTCTAGCCCCCTCCCCCCCTCCCTCACCTTGCCCCACCCTATTTTTTAATGATGGCCTCTGTGATTATTAATATGGAGATAAAAACGTTGTCCCACAAAACCAACTCGGTTTCCAGCCAGCTCGCTGTCGTTGGGAGCTCTGTTTGATGACCCCGATTTCGTGGCTTGAGACGCCACTTCAGAGCTAGAACGTAGCAACCCTTCGATACAGGAATATAATTTGCAAGAATATACCATTGAGCGAGTTGGTTAGACGCATTGTAATATTATATAGTATACTGTCAATATATTGGTATATAATTATAAGAATCAGTGCATCAATATCAGAATACGTCAATGGCAAAATGTTTCAATCAATGGCGTCGTAAGTGGCGTTAAGTTCCACCCCTCTCTCACTGTCTCTATTCAATGCGCGGAACAATCGTCCCTTCACACAATCCTGCCAGGCAGTGCAATACGCAGGCCCATATGAAAGCATACACTACTTAAATGTCTAGGGTGCATAGGCCATATATCATATCGGACATACCCACATATGATGACATGAGAATTCGTACTGGGTTTTTATACGGTACCCCGATACGAGATTATTGAGAATTTTTAATACAAATTTTGAAAGGACGAATGGAGGAGCTCTAGAGCGCTGTGTTTAACCAAGCGCTCTAGAGCTCCCCCATTCGTCCTTTCAAAATTTGACGCACCATTTGACTTTGACTCCTTCTTAATGATTTAAAGGCGTTCTGGTGATTACATAAGTTAGATTATATGGTTTGACGGGAAGTTAGGGGGAGACGCGAACGTAAAACAGCTTCGCCTACAAAGGAATGAAAAAAAAAAAAAATACGCCAAGCGCAGTTAAATTCATTGATTTTGAAGAAGTTCCGATAACCGTTTCGCCGCAGCAAGTGGTCACCGACTAAAGTCTAGGGCCGGTGAGGTCCTAATGCCGGCAAACTTACCGAGATGGCGCCAGCCATCGTGGTGCTCCGAGGGGAAACCTGCGTGCGACGCTGGGTGCGCTCGATTCGGGGCGCGCTTTTTGCCGGTGCCCGAGTGGCACGCGGACGGCCAGTCGACGCGAGAGGTCCGCCGGCAGCGGACGCACGGTCACCGGAGGCTCGCGCCACCGCCCGTGCAGCAGCAGCAGCAACACACGTGCTCGTGCCACTGAACGACAGCCGGAAGTGCCGCGCGACCAGCGGCGGCCACCCGTAAGCCGAGGGTCATCGCGAGACCACAGAGCGAGCCATGGGCAAGAAGAACAGCAAGCTCAAGAAAGAGGTCGTCAACCAGCTCGTCAATGAGACCTACTGTGAGTGGCAGACGACCTGTTGTAACTTCTTGGCCCAACCCTATCGACCGAATCATCGATCAATTAATTTATTGTCTGGCCGACTGATTGATCAATTAATTGAGCGAATTATCGGTCGACGCCTTAACCAGAAGTTGAGCGTAGTTTGACCGACGGGCCGACTAACCCACGCGCCTAGATGCGCGTAACAAGTTCTGGGCACGTATTCACATAACACATTTTACGCAAGAGCTTTCCTTAATGGCTGGCGTTGGAATGGCCTCGACTCGTGATAGTGGGCAAGCCTGATGACGTGGCTATTGCCGCAGTGGCGGCCGATCTCGGACGGACTGCACTTACGTGAGAGAAGTTTTGTGAATACGCTCCCTGAAGCTGAATTCACAAAGGTTCTCCTTCTTAACAACTGCGTTTTGATTGGTCGGGCACCTTCGCCAATGAGATGTTTCATATCACGATTGGTCGGCACTTGTTCTTACGAACCGATGCAGCATATAGGGGCTGCTTTGTGAATACGGGCCCTGACTCACTTACGCGTTAACTTCCGGCAACCTTTATAATTATTTTCTTGCCCCTAGATTGGCTCTTTGGATGTTCAGCTACCAATGAAGTCAATTTCTTAATTCACCCACCCGAAATTCTTGCCCCAGAACCGTTAGTGAGACATTGTAAGAGACGATGAATACAATGGCGAATAAAAGCGATTTCACCGTTGTTTAGATCTTTATAAATAAACAAAAGAGTTAATTTCAATTCCTTAGCTTTCCGACACAGCATCATACACCTTTACAATAGTGACATAAAACTATAACGCGCTGGCCGGGTATGGCTTAAGCGCGTGCCGAGCACTGTGAGCGGTGTGATGCAAGTGAACAATGTTCAAACGTGAGTGAAAAAAAGAAACATGAAGAAATGAAACACCAATACATAATTTGTGCGCTGGTAACCCTGATGTGGCCAGCACATGGCTAACCAAAAATGAAATGCGAGTCAGCGTATAGAAGCCATAGAAAATGTGGAGCCAGTGCTTGAAGATCTACCTGTTTTACACCGTTAAAGAAGGCACACTGATTACAGTGAATATTTTCTCAAATAGATTATTGTACAAGCAACTTGCTTAATGCACGTAGATTGGCTATCGAAACAGAACGTGTAACGTATCGTCTTTTTTACCACGAGAATAAAATGCGTGCCCACAATTTTTTTTTTTCAATTGTGGCTTAATTTGTGGCCCAGTGTCTGGCTCCTTGCTCAACCACTACTGTGTGTTGTTCTCTTTTTTCACTAAATTTTTGTCGCTACTCTAAAAGTCTTTCCGTATACGCAGTAATGAGAACTGAAGACGACGAGAAGCCACCAGCCCTACACGTGATCACATATAATAGTAGAGATTGCAGAGAGCCACGCTCTTTCGAGCTAGTTAGTTTGAATGAACCGAAGAAAATGCAATCAAGACACTAAGCTGCGCTAGCTGATTACGAGTATTACGAAACTATGTTAAAACTATATATATATATATATATATATATATATATATATATATATAGGAAATGAAAATTTTCGCTTTCACATTCTAGTGTGTGCGTGCAAGTCGCGACTCCGTTAGAAGCAACGCTACTGCAGCAGCTACGTAAAAGGCCATATCATTAAGCCTTCGACGGGCTCGATACGCAGTAAGTCGGTCAAGGCTGGTAGCTGGGCCTAGAAGTTAGGCATAGCGGCTACTGGCGCCGCTGTTGCGGGAAGCCAGTGGCTCTGAACGAGGCGCGCTCGATCTCGCGTGACGAAATGTGTAATGCTTCCCAAACACGCTTCCTAGTAACGCTGCTGCCAACGGCCCGGGCACGCAAAATCGCTGCTAGTCATCCTACGAACAAGATTTCGCTGTTAAAGGTTCGCATCGATAGCAAGCGTTTGCGAAGCCGTTTGCTTCGAGAAGATTCGTTCTCAATTTCGCCGCCTGCGTTTGTGCCGTGCCTTCAGTTTGCAGTTCTAGAGTGCCGTGCCTATACTAGGCATCAAGTGCGACGCTGTGGAAGCTAGAGATACTTCTTGCGGTGGCCGCGTCCGCACTTAGAAATAGTTTGATTTTCTTGATCGTAACTGTGCTAAACGGTTCTTTATATAGGCTCAGAAATAAATGAAAGACGTTTTAATCCTAATAAACAAACTATGGTATATGGTTATTTAATGAATTCTTTTCAATTTGTTTTTCATAGTGTTTCTTTTCGTTTTTGTTTGTTGTTGTTGTTGTTGTTGTTGTTGTTGTTGTTGTTGTTGTTGGCAGCCCGTCGCGGCAGCCTCACGTGCACGCTCGCGCGAGCATACGCGTTTGGCACGCAGCGCGGCACGGACGCAACGCGCGGAGTGATACATTTCCGTCAGCGAACTTCTTGCGTAGCTTCCGCAGCGTTGCACATGTCTGAAACGGAGTATAGTCAGTCAGAATGGGAGATGGAGGGTATAGCAAGATAAAGCAGAGTACAGAACGAAACGGGACATGGATTGCGAATTGTATTGCAAAGAAGCTTTTTTGTTGACTTTCGACTGCAGCCTGGTAAGCATTAATATTATGTGAGTGAATCGCCAATGTTATTAGCCCCTGAATTCGAAAGGAGAGAACTGATGTTTTATGGCTTTTATTTTCGAGGACAAATGCTCCAATTAGAATGTCCTAAGAAGTTTAAAACAGTCGAATTTCACTGTGCCTCGCACGTTGCATTAATGTTTACTTCGACACTACGTCAGTACAATAGATGTGTCTTTATTTGAATTATTTTACATTTCTCTCACTGCGCAAACACATAATATTTTCATGAGCATTTTAAGACTTAATGCCGCATTTACCAAGTAACTATATAGGGTGCCCAGGCTAAGGATAATCAAGCTGTTCAAAAAAAGAAAAGAAAAGCCGGTGTAAGATATTATAAGATTCCCGGTGTTCGGTCGTCAGGGTATAATAGCATATGTTGCACCGTTTCTTTTAAATCTTTTTTTTTTTTTTGTTAGACAGCTTGGCTAAAGATCATTGGGACACATGCATGGTCAACGGGCGCGCACGCGGACACGACAAAAATCCCAACCTACTAGAGGCTACCAGCTTCGCTGTAAAACATCAGCAGTAGCACACGCAAGGCTGCTCTTCGTTATTGCGGGTGTCAACAAGGACTGCTACCGAAGTGTCCTCTTTCTTTGATAATAACTGCTTTGTTATTAAAGACAAATCTTGAAATCAACGCAACGTAAAGCAAAAAAAAAAAAAAAGAAAGAAAAGCGAAGAAAGTCAGAAGACGCAAAATAATCGTAAGCGCACTAATATCCAATGTTGAGGGCGATTGGCCTATGTGAACGCCTTTGACTTGCTCAGGCCCTCCGCGTGCGTGCGTGAGCTCATCGCGTCTTTCTTCCCCCCTCCCCTCCCTCTCTCTCTATCTTATCTTTCTATTCCCTCTGTCCCGTCCCCCAGGATAGGGTAGCCAACCTGACGCTTTTCTGGTTAACATCCCGGCCTGCTCTCTTTCTTTCCTCCTCCTTTGTCATACATGGTCTTCGTCATACCCTGCTCGTCTATATCCTTCGTTTGCTTCGGCTGCCTTTTCCTTTAAAAGGCGCCACATTTACTGTTCGCTCTCGTTTTTTAAAAGCTTCTTTTTGTTACGTATTCCTACTTATTTTGCACTTCCTCGGATAAATTACGGTTCATTCTTAACTCGCCCAACTCTCAGTTTTGATGGAATTACGGTGCCCTTCTCGCTCGCTTATTTTTTTAGGGTTTGACTAGTAATGTTAATCTAGTTGTGACTTAAAGTTTTGCATACCGAAACATGCGCGCAATACAGGTGATGACACTTACAGGGGAGTGAGTGAGTGAGTGAGTGAGTGAGTGAGTGAGTGAGTGAGTGAGTGAGTGAGTGAGTGAGTGAGTGAGTGAGTGAGTGAGTAAAGACTTTATTTGAAAACAAGGTATTGACGGATGACCTTGTTGTTAGGCAGCCACGAGCCCCTGAGACCGGGCGGTGACACTTAGAAAAATATTACTTACACTTGAACTATGGTTGCCTTATGTTGTCGTGTTTGCCATCGGGCTCAGCTTTCTTGTAGGGACCACTGGCATGATGCATAGATTCCCGCGCACTGGTTGGACCTCTTACAGGTCTGTTACCAGCTACTTTTGACAACGCACAAGCTCTCGCGCGATAATCGCACTGCAGTCTACAGGTGGACGCTGTTTCATGTAACACCACAAGGTTTCCTTCAAAAAGCTTGAATCTTTTTTTTATTCTTTTTTCTTTTTGCCAGCGATGGGCGTATTTGTGAAGAACTCCATTACGTCAACCATTCCGACCTATGCTAGTATTAATCCACACGGGAGCATTAATCAATTAATCCAAAACCCGAAGAGAGGGGGCGGGCATGCAGGATTCATTCACCTGAGCTTCAATGTAGTCTGTTACCGACGTCCTTTCATCGTGCTGTGATTCACAACTTTGCTACCGGGACAGTGATTAGGAATTAGTGATTTGTCTGCGACCCTCTCCATCTTTAGCGGCGATACTTTTGTTTGTAGCATAAACGTTGGTTTGTATTGACCCTTTCTACTGTGATCCCGTGGGCGCTGCCATGTTTTATCACGTGGTGACGCATCCATTGCTTGCCTCAGCGACCTCCGTTGCCTCTGTGTTTACGATGGCTATACATGACGCCGGTGCGGCACTGAAAACCTGTGTCGGCGGATATAGACGGTGACTGGGTGGACGACATGCGAAGCTTTGGCTGCAGCTTCAAAGGCCATGTAAGCTCTTTCGGAGCTCATTACGCTTTGTACAAACGGCGCGAGTGGCGTATACAGTGCTTGTAATAAAAGCGGGGCTAAAAATCTATTCCAAGCTATCCTAACTTTCCGCTTTTGAACTGAATCAGTGTCAGTGTATATAGCTCTTCGTCTTTTATTTAGCAAGTACTTTTAAGCAGTGGCTTGTCACTTGACTCAGTAATGTTCCCCCGGGTGGTCACTATCCGATTGTTTTTCTGCCTGAGCGCTCGCGGGTGTGCTCAGTTGCGATTTATTGTTGCTGGGCACAAGGCTTGTAATATAGATGTTCCATACGTTGTAATAGCTTGTAGCAAATACGTATTATCGCTAGTCACTCGCTTACTCTGTGGACCGTTACGAAACGTTCAGCTTCGAACATTAGCGCGCTGTCGGTGTAGTCGCCGTCACCCATGCCTCGGTGCATTGACTAAAATATGCGCCCGTTCACTTAATTTTGATACGTTGGCGATAGAGGGGTCATAGGCGTAAGTTTGAGTGCCAGTTGGGGTGGATGTGTGTAGATAACGTGCGAGAAACTTACTATTGCCAATAAGCGGCGCTACTCCCTTTGTCACCGTATAACGAGAGGTACTCACTCGTGCAGACCTTCCACGGTTGAGTCCTTTACTTGGAGGTTAGCACTACAATGCTGGCGGATGAGTGAACTTTTTTTTTATCCTCGAGGGAAGCCGTGTATCGCGAAGAGCCGGCAACACAGGCAGTCGTTATGTAGCAGCGGTATGTGAACTTCGCCACACAGATTCACCCCATTCCTTAATATGCCAGCACCAATTTTTGCAGCCAGCTATACTGCCCACGTCTTCACTCCACCGCTCTACGTTATGCCGTATGAATAAAGCACGCTGCGTTAGCGAAAACCCAGTTGCATTTCCGACAGATGATCGCACAGAAGCAGTGCGGCGCGCCGCTGAAAACGCCATCTCGTTTCTCTAGAGCAAACTGCTTCGCGAAAAAGGTCAGCACCTGCCTCGGAATTGAGGATGCAAACACACACACGCACACACATCTAGCGTTTCATAAGATCTTGAGTGGATGCAATTCCCTTGCTTTCTATACCACAGTGGTCCTCGCTGCTATTAGACGCCTGTCTTCTGAGAAAATCCAGGACACTGCGTTTGAATGTCACAGTACTGGACGCAATGCAGTACCTGCCGTTTCGTCATTTCCATGGTAGGCTGCACTACGAAGAGATCACGTATTTGAATGTATTCACTTTTCCTCAGTCACGTGACGCAAATCTGTTTTCAGCCAGTCAACCTCTTGCAGGTTCGTATTTTACGCGCTTGCATGCTTTAGATATACAGTAGGCCTATATAGCGTATTACACGCTTTATAATCCTCGATAGTTACAGCAATGCCTCTTGGCAAGCAGCCTATATCTTGAAACTGGCAATGCCGTTTTGCTCCTGGAAATGACCATAAAGCGGAGGAACAAATAAAAAAGGCACATGTGTTACTGAAAACTCATCTTGCAGAACAAGAGTGCTTAATGGTATCCCTACTCTCACGGAGAAAAATTATAAACTAGTTCCAGAACTTATACGCTTGTTATTGGTTAGATCGCGCTCGTGTTCCTTCCGCGTCACGCACAGTTTGCCCGCTTTATTTTTTTTCCTTCTCTCGTTTCCGTGGAAGCGCTCGTTGTATTTTCACCGGACAGCTTTGGAAGTTCCCATGCACGGTGCCCGTGCTGATTTCTCATTGCTTACGTTGACGCAATGAATAATTGAATGAGACCCACAGGAGACAGGCGCCGCGGTTTTTTCTCCTTAACATCTAAACACGGAAACTTACGCCGACTGAACATTTACTATATTATGGTTGGTTTCGGGACACACCAAGGCATACATATGAATTTGCGTGCTCGGTTATACGCGCGCACAAAAGTTCTAAGTGGAGCGGTGCAGCGCGAAGGCGCAGAAAGAAAACCTAATTCGTAAAGGCCGCTCTTTGCAGTAATTTATGTGGCCGCCCATTAGGATCGGTTTTTCGCCTTCACGATCGGTTTCGCCTTCACAGGCCGCCATTGGAATCTGAACCTGACAACGTTTAACGTTAGAACGTTATCTAGTGAGGCGAGTCTATCAGTGTTATTGGAGGAATTAGAGGGTAGTAAATGGGATATAATAGGGCTCAGTGAAGTTAGGCGGCCAAAAGAAGCATATACAGTGCTAAGAAGCGGGCACGTACTGTGCTACAGGGGCTTAGCGGAGAGACGACAACTAGGAGTCGGATTCCTGATTAATAAGGATATAGCTGGTAACATACAGGAATTCTATAGCATTAACGAGAGGGTGGAAGGTCTTGTTGTGAAACTTAATAAGAGGTACAAATTGAAGGTAGTACAGGTCATGATGACCAGGAAGTCGAAAGCTTTTACGAAGACGTGGAATCGGCGATGGGTAAAGTCAAAACAAAATACACTATACTGATGGGCGACTTCAATGCCAGGGCAGGCAAGAAGCAGGCTGGAGACAAGTCAATGGGGGAATATGGCATAGGCTCTAGGAATAGCAGGGGAGAGTTATTAGTAGAGTTTGCAGAACAGAATAATATGCGGATAAGCAATACCTTTTTCTTCAAGCGGGTTAGCCAAAAGTGGACGTGGAGGAGCCCAAATGGTGAGACTAGAAATGAAATCAACTTCATACTCTGCGCAAACCCTGGCATCATACAAGATGTAGACGTGCTCGGCAAGGTGCGCTGCAGTGACCATAGGATGGTAAGAACTCGAATTAGCCTAGACTTGAGGAGGGAACGGAAGAAACTGGTACATATGAAGCCAATCAATGAGTTAGCGGTAAGAGGGAAACTAGAGGAATTTCGGATCAAGCCACAGAACAGGTATTCGACTTTAACTCAGGAAGAGGACCTTAGTGTGGAAGCAATGAACGACAATCGTATGGGCATCATTAAGGAGTGCGCAATAGAAGTCGGTGGTAACTCCGTTAGACAGAAGACCAGTAAGCTATCGCAGGAGACGAAAGACCTGATCAAGAAACGCCAATATATGAAAGCCTCTAACCCTACAGCTAGAATAGAACTGGCAGAACTTTCTAAGTTAATCAACAAGCGTAAGACAGCTGACATAAGGAACTATAATATGGATAGAATTGAACATGCTCTCAGGAACGGAGGAAGCCTAAAAGCAGTGAAGAAGAAACTAGGAATAGGCAAGAATCAGATGTATGCGTTAAGAGACAAAGCCGGCAATATCGTTACTAATATGGATGAGATAGTTCAAGTGGCTGAGGAGTTCTATAGAGATTTATACAGTACCAGTAGCACCCACGACGATAATGTGAGAGAGAATAGTCTAGAGGAATTTGAAATCCCACAAGTAACGCCGGAAGAAGTAAAGAACGCCTTGGGAGCTATGCAAAGGGGGAAGGCAGCTGGGGAGGATCAGGTAACAGCAAATTTGTTGAAGGATGGTGGGAACATTATCCTAGAAAGATTGGCCACCCTATATACACAATGCCTCATGACCTCGAACGTACCGGAATCTTGGAAGAACGCTAACATAATCCTAATCCATAAGAAAGGGGATGCCAAAGACTTGAAAAATTATAGACCGATCAGCTTACTGTCCGTTGCCTACAAAGTATTTACTAAGGTAATCGCAAATAGAATCAGGAACACCTTAGACTAAAAGCGTTTGATTCAGTCGAAACCTCAGCAGTGATGGAGGCATTACGAAATCAGGGTGTAGATGAGCCATATGTAAAAATATTGGAAGATATCTATAGCGGCTTCACAGCCACCATAGTCCTCCATAAAGAAAGCAACAAAATCCCAATAAAGAAAGGCGTCATATAGGGAGATACGATCTCTCCAATGCTATTCACAGCATGTTTACAGGAGGTATTCAGAGACCTGGAGTGGGAAGAATTGGGGATAAAAGTTGATGGAGAATACCTTAGCAACTTGCAATTCGCTGATGATATTGCCTTGCTTAGTAAGTCAGGAGACCAATAGCAATGCATGCTCACTGACCTGGAGAGGCAAAGCAGAAGGGGGGGTTTGAAAATTAATCTGCAGAAAGCTAAAGTAATGTTTAACAGCCTCGGAAGAGAACAGCAGTTTACGATAGGTAGCGAGGCACTGGAAGTGGTAAGGGAATACATCTACTTAGGGTAGGTAGTGACCACGGATCCGGATCATGAGACTGAAATAACCAGAAGAATAAGAATGGGCTGGGGTGCGTTTGGCCGGCATTCTCAAATCATGAACAGCAGGTTGCCACTATCCCTAAAGAGAAAAGTGTATAACAGCTGTGTCTTACCAGTAGTCACGTATGGGGCAGAAACATGGAGGCTTACGAAAAGGGTTCTGCTGAAATTGAGGACGACGCAACGAGCTATGGAAAGAAGAATGATGGGTGTAACGTTAAGGGATAAGACAAGAGCAGATTGGGTGAGGGAACAAAGGCGGGTAAATGACATCTTAGTTGAAACCAAGAAAAAGGAATGGGCATGGGCCGGACATGTAATGAGGAGGGAAGATAACCGATGGTCATTAAGGGTTACGGACTGGATTCCAAGGGAAGGGAAGCGTAGCAGGGGGCGGCAGAAAGTTAGGTGGGCGGATGACATTAAGCCGTTTGCAGGGACAACATGGACGGGGTAGTTGGAGAAGTATGGGAGAGGCCTTTGCCCTGCAGTGGGCGTAACCAGGTTGATGATGATGATGATGATGATATCAGCATTACATCTTAGTGAATTCACTTGGCTTGACAATGATGCCGTTCGCTAAGATGAAAATGCGTAGACGACCGCACTTCGGACCCGAGAAGTGCGCAGCAGAGGAAAGCAAGAGTTAACAGATGCCTGTCGCGTTTAGGATGCGGTGCTCAAGGCTACGCTGCCTATCGTCGCTCAAACGCGGCGAGTACTTTCGGATATCGCTTTTCTGGCACTCACCGTGTCAGCGATACCGAGCGTCTGCATGTAGCTATAAATCTTTATCTGTTCGAATCATTTCATGTTGACGAACTCAACCACGAAGAAACAAAAGTTTACGCCGCAGAGATAGCGCTTACTGCCAACTATATCGCGTCTAATCCAGTTGAGTTAGTTGGCAGTCAGAGTTATTCCGATGGTGTGCATATATTTAATCTCGTTTTTAGGTTGTATTCGTCCTGATTCAGTTATAGCAACGACTCTATCATCTTGGGAGCTGCAGTGACGCGTAAGAATTTACCGCAGAATTGATGTAGGACAAGTTGATTTCTGCCAGTGGTGTCCCAGAGAGAGAGAGAATGCTCATTATTGGAACTAAGAGAATTCTGCTGGCGTGTGTAAAGTCGCATACATGCTACTTTGCATGGGGGAGGATATGGGTGATCGAAACGCTCTAAAGGAGAACGGGAGAAAAAAAAAAAGTGTGAGAAAGATGGGGTTGGTGTTTCCATATGTTCGCTACGTTGTATTCAAGTGGAAGGCTATGTGAAAACGAAGCATTGTCATTCTAATGTATATATACAGCATGTTCGAAAGCTTGCCAAGCAAGCCAATATCCCGAAGATAAGCGAACACCGCTGCCGCTGCTTAGAAGGACGAGGCATACTTAGGACCTAATGTGCTTCTCAGCGTGAGTGATGCCTGGTTAAAATTGTCCATGTCGTTTTCATCAAATGCTCGTTCATTTATATAGGCTGTGCATTCGAACAGTACATTCGCGACCGCTTCTATACCACCGCCATTTTCGCCGTAGCGATTGGTAGACTGTCCAAGTTGGGAGAAATAACTGTTTGTAGCTGCCGCGTTATTTAGGTGAAGAAGGTGAAGACGACGATACAAAGTTTCTTGCCACCGGGGAAGTTGACGCGGAAGTTTCGATCTCAAGTCCGGGTCTACCGAGTGAAGGAAGGTACACTGCTGAATTGGTTGGGTACAAGTGCGGTTTCTTTCCACACGAGCATGAGTCTTCGCTATCGCCGATGCATCACTTTCGTAAAGTATGTCTTCACCTATTTCAGGTACCGAAGAGCGCTGTGGGTTGCTGCATCCACCAACTATTTTCTGTGAAGACCACTATGGCCTGAAACCCACTGGCATGTAATGCGGTAGCCAGCGGCGTTGGTTATGTGGTGAAAATAGCCGATATCTCGATCGAGCTACAAGATGCTGGTTCTGAGTCCAGTTCATGTTGCCAACACTTTGTAGAGCTGTTGTGGAGCTGTTACGGTGTCGGTGTCACAGGATGAGCATTAAACGCGAAAAAGAGAACATTTAGGTGTTTACATGAAGGGCAGATTTACACGAGACAGATCCACTCATCATTCGAAAAGAATTGCGCCGAAGTCCAGAAAGCTTGCGCGTGTTAAGAATGGACCTGAAATTAAATCTTTGGAGGCGTCAATGAGGTAAATGGCCGTAGGGAGACTGGCATAGGAAAAGATGCATTGGAGTACGCACAATGCTTGATTTTTTTCTTTGGGAACCAAACCATTAAGATTGTCTTGGAAACTATTTCTCTGGCGAATGACTCGGCAACTTCAATTTCATTCTTTTCTCCTTAACATATTCTTTATTCAACAAACGTTCGTCTCTCTCACAAAATTATCTCAATCACGAACGCTTGATAAAAAATTTAGAGATGGTTTCAATCTCTTGTAATGAAGAAATTGAAAAGTGCGCGAAAAGAAATACTAGCGAAGCAAGCGTTTTGTCCCTCCCCCCCCCCCCCCCCCCCTACCGTCTCCTTGATAGAAATTTTCCGTGCAATCGGTGCATTGTATATATACTTATGGTGCATGGTTTTTGAAGTGCATAAAAATATATTTTCTCAATGCGGTTCCTTTAGGTAAGTAAGTAAAAAGTACTGTATTCTAAAATCACGCAAAATAATATTTCCACCTTGAGTCATGCTTTTCTCTGAAACCTGAACTACGACTGGCTTCTCTCGGTTCTAGTGTGCCTTCGGCTTTTGTTTTTGTAGCCGCGTTCCACCAGTTCATTCCAGGCTGTCCTGAACTATGCTCACTGCACGCTGCGTTTTTTTCGTTGACCTCATTTAACGGCGCTTTGTTTTGCTGCTGCGTCTCGTCCATAGTGACTATACCTACACCTGCTGCTTTACGTCAAGCACTTGAGTCTTGCATTTCATTCGAGTCGAGGATGTTCATTAGCGCCCTCTTGCACGCATCTCGTTTTATACGTGATGTTACTATGGGGACAAAAACCCCGTCGCTGCTTTTAAATGCTCTCTAATGACTTCTCAAAGTCGGACTAATGCCGAGTTCCTTCTCAAATGCTGGCCATTTTTGTTACTCTCGTGTCCTCAGGCAGCAGCGGCGCCGTCTTTCTTCCTAACGATGTTCCCGTTTTCAAAGTACAGTCAGCTCTCTGTTTGCTCTTCCTACGCATACGTGTATTCCTGGCCTTCGGTATGGATTTTCACTGTCGCCTGAACGATTTTCTTGACCTCCCGGTTCGCTCGTCGGTGCACGTCTACTTTTCTACGTTTTTGCTGCTGCATCGATAACCTGTGCACTTTTCTGTTCTTAACTTGTTTCGACTTTCGGTTGCCAAGTGCACTGATATTTTTCATCTAATTTTGTGTGCCCCAGTTCAGCGTTCGTTTTATTCAATATTTAGTTCATGGCGCCTTTCTTTTTCGTACCTATACCACACTTTAATGTCCGCCGATTCGGACATTAAAGTGCGATATTTTCGTGATGGTGGTTAGCCTTTCGTTGAGTGTCTTTCTAGTTTCTTCCTGACACGGTTAGGCCTTCCTATATGCTTTATAAGGATGGCCCACTGTTTTCAATGAAGTTCTGCTTCGACGTCCCTATAAGACACTCTTATTCCGTATAAAGCGTAAACAGTGGCGCTGTTCTGGGTCGAATACGTGTTCGCAGCATTGTTGAAGCTAAGTTCACTAACAGAAACAGCGGCAGTAGTTCTGATGACCTTTAAGCGCAACACAGTAAACTTTATTTCACTACTTGGTCTTCCTGTTTTCGTACATGTGTCCTTAAAACGTTCACCGTAAGACCCTAAACCACCTCGGTAATTTCAAATAAGCATGCATATTGATTACAGGATGCCATGACGACGACCGTAGTAACATATTACTGGGCTTTCCTCTATGCAGTAGCCTAACGATAAATAATAATAATAATCCCGCTCCCCTTTCCAGTGCCTTCCTAACGCTTTTCTCCATGCGTGGCGACGTCAACAGAGCCGTGGCGTGACATCAGGAGGACTACAATTGTCAAATGATCGACCTACGAGTTATGACGTCTCGACCTACGTGTTGTGACGTCAGTTTCGCTTCCTGAGCTGGCGGCTGTTTTATCTGCAGTCGCGTGCGCGCTGTTTTAGCGTCGGAGAGTTTTAGCTTTGCGTGAGACGTTAGCTTGATACTTGAGGCCCTCGGTGCAAGCGCCGCCTCTCCGCTAAAGCGCGGCAGACATGCTGAGATATCAACGCTTTAGTATACCTGTCATCGTGTACTGTGCCAGAGCGTAGAATCAAGTTCGAATTCAAAATCAAATGTAAGAGCGTTCGAGATCGCGAACGCTTAACCATGATGATGATGATGATGATGATCTCTATTGGCATCCTCTTTGCAACGAGGCGGCTACAATTAATCACCTGGCCTGTTCGATTTAAACAGGTTTTACTACGCCTATCGCTATGTAGCTTTTTGCCTATCTGATATCAATCTTATACTTCATATTTAAAACCTTTGTCACTATATTGTACCCTTACCTACGCTTTCAATGACTCCTGTACTATTACTATCTTCCCTGCTTTTGTTTTACGCCAGTACTCTAAACCTGCCTTAGTTATCTCGACTGCTGATTAGCTGCTCCTTCTATGTTCTTTAAATTCCAACGCTTCTGGAAGGTGTACACTCCCTGCGGGTGTCGCTGGGTCAATATCTCAGCATTCCATTACGATGTGCCGAGTCGTTTCCGGGATTCTTTTTTTTTTTTTTTATGGCCGCGCACATATGCCTCATCCGGTGGCGAATATTTGCTCCGGTATGTTTTTAGCTTCAAGCAGCCAGGTCGGGCCTCAAAATAGCAAAGCACCCCCTTTCGTGTTATCATACAGATTTTTTTTCTTTCTCGCCGCTTTTGTAAATCTCCATTGTCTTTTTTGTTTCCATCCTTTGCATCCAATTTACCGTCTCTATTTCTCTCACTGTCTTTTGTATGACTCGTGGTTGTCTATTTGGCTTTGTCTATTTGGTTTAAGTTTAGCTGTCTGTTCGGCTTTTAGATCTCAAACTCGTTTTTAGGAACAATCATCTGTGCTGGATGTTTGAACCCAGAACTAACAAACCACTCTTGTCATTTAACTGAGCCCATTCTAAGCTCATAAGCTCATCAAGAGCGGCATTGCTAACACATGCTTCAAAAATACCCTTTCAATGTCATCTCAATGCATCATGGAAAATAGCTTCGGTAAACAAGCCCAGAGGCTTCAGGACATGGGTTACTCGGGCAATCTGCTTACGTCAGTAGCGGGAAGATTGCACAAGATAAGCTAGGAACCCTAAATCTACCATACCCAGAAAGACAGTAGAGAGTTTTAGAATAGGGGCCCCAATAGTTTGGGTCCCCAAAGAGCTATGCGGGTGTTAGCGTTATTGCACGCAGAAGTGAAGCGTTTTAGAATAGAGCTTTGCGTTGGCAGATAGCGTCTTGCGCTGACAGCGCCACTACGGGGTCAAAGAAAAGCTATTAGAAATACCTAAATAGAATATACCATTTTATGATAGGAATAGTAATTTTGACTTGCGTGTATTCGCGTTGAATTACAATTTAGATGTTATTCTGTGAGCAGCAAACAGTAAGTTGCGCTTAGTTTTGAGCAAACCAACTTTACGTGCCTTCACCAGCCAAGCTTAGCCGTGTTAGGCCTAGGAACCATAAAATCCACAATCGAATTCGGAATCAGCGGCGTCTAATGAATCAATCTTCATAACGCACGCTAGTTGAAAGAAAGCGATAACCGCAGTCACTTCTCCTAGCTTGCGAACTTCACGCGTTACCACGAATTGAACCCAGTTTGGTGCTAGGTTAGAGCCGTCGCTTCGATGGGTGCCGCCATGTTTACTGACGCAAAGCTTTTGGGGCCGCTATTGGGCTCTCGCTAAATCGGTGAAATAGCGTTCCCAAGCAAAACCCAAACGCAGTTTCTGTCTCGCGCATGCGCAGTGGCTTCGACGCTATTTCTTTGGGGCCCCAAAACGTTTGGGGCCCCTATTTTAAAACTCTCTAGTAAGTGTCATGCCGTACATCCACACACATTGTCCCTTAATCTCATTCAAGTTTGTCGGCGTGCTGGCGTAAATGTCGTGTTTTCGGCACTAAATAGGATGTATATAGGCAGCCCATGTATGCAGCCTAAACAGCTTCGCTGGTCCGTCCCCGTAGGAATGTTGCTGCCTTACGAATTTCTTTAGCTCCGTATATGGTCATTTTGGCATTCATTGCAGAAACCATCATTGCAGACTCATATTCAACGGCACACAAATCATCAGTCGCCACAACAGCAAACAAACTAAAGAGATAATTGAAGCGCAAGCAACTCACAAGTCTGGAGAGCGCTTTGCAAGTGTGCCTTCATTGTCACTAGAAGCCAACAAACACTGACAGCACTTTTTTATCGCACAGTGACAATGAAGGAAACGAGAAGAGATGGGGTTAACCGAGGGGCCCGATTTTTATTAGTCATATCATGAGAAGCCAACAAACACTGACAAGGACAACATAGGGGAAATTACTTGTGCTTAAGAAATGAAATAAAGAAACGACAAATTAATGGAAATTAAAGTGGATGAAAAAACAACTTGCCGCAGGTGGTAACGGAACCCACAACCTCCGCATTTCGCGTGCGATGCTCTACCAATTGAGCTACCGCGGCGCCATTTCCCCATCCACTTTCTTGGGTATTTATGGGTCCTAGTAGAACCCCGTGAGTGTTAGCCAGCGCCACCGAAATGCGGAGATTGTGGGTTACGGTTCCCACCT
This sequence comes from Dermacentor andersoni, assembly GCF_023375885.2. Lineage (NCBI taxonomy): Eukaryota > Metazoa > Arthropoda > Arachnida > Ixodida > Ixodidae > Dermacentor > Dermacentor andersoni. The sequence goes on from NC_092814.1 coordinate 211,572,659, forward strand.
ACGGCAAGTTGTTTTTTCATCCACTTTAATTTTCATTAATTTATCGTTTCTTTATTTAATTTGTTAAGCACAAGTAATTTCCCCTATGTTGTCCTTGTCAGTGTTTGTTGGCTTCTCATGATATGACTAATAAAAATCGGGCCCCTCGGTTAACCCCATCTCTTCTCGTTTCCTTCATTGTCACTGTGCGATAAAAAAGTGCTCATATTTAGACACGTGATCTACATGTCGTTTGTTGGAAGCAAAGTTCCGAACATGTGTCACCCACCTGTACTTTCTGTTGTGACATAGCATGGTACTTAAGCCTGGTTTATGTGCATAATAAAATTTTTGTAAGTCGGGCGCTCTTTTACGTCACTTCTCTTACTTACCACGTAGATCTTCGCGTTTCCAAGCGAAGATGCAATAATGCGCCACCCTTGCATTTTCTTTCCTTTTCTTGTGAAGACGTCAGTAGTTACATTGAAAACTCTCTCGATGTGCGCGTCGGAGGGAAGGACGGTGGCGTAACGTACGGACACCATGCGCACAATATTGTCGTTACGCAATGTCGTGATGCTTGCGTCTAATGAAAATCTGAAAAAAATTGTCCGCATCTGGTATTAACGTGAAGTGGAAAAGGCTATCGAGCCGTAACAGTGCCGGCTCGATTTGTCGGCCAACATCTGGTAGAACTCCAGTCGACACCCTTCAATACTTAGCCATTTACAAATAAAATCGAGGAATTATAAGGGACGCCAGGGAAAGCTCATGTCCCTAGAAAAGGAAAGTAGCTGATTACATGTAATTGGTTACTCAAGAATGTAATTACATTACAGTGGGCATTACAGAGCAAAAATATAATTGATCGATTACAAGGCTACCAAAAATGTAATTGATTACAAGTAGTTTATTACACTCAGTCCACTGCGCACAAGCCTGACACACACACATACACTCGAGTGTCCTCGTTATGTATTGTTTCATTATAGTAAGCTTTCAGAATGCAAAGCATATCGATGCAGAAGCATTTCCACATAAAGCGAAAAAAAGATAAAGGAAAGGGGTGAGCATGTCCGGCGTATGCACATATACTTGAGCGGTCAGTGACACCATCTAGTTCGTGCTCGCATCCCGAATAGGAAACGCGGTGTGTTTACTTACAGGCCAGTCACTTCCTCGCGCACTCTGTGGATGCTCATTAATGCAAAGCTATTCCTCCTGTTGAGGAGCACGCAGGTCAGCAAAGTGAAGAGGCGCGCACATCGCCACCGCCCTCCTATGCGTGCGCGTGCCCGGCATAAAAACAGCATCGGGGCCACAGAGGAAGAGCGAAGGAAGGAGATGAAGTGAGGCACGTACCTCATGTCCGAGCGACAGCTTTCTGGCTGCACTAGTTCGGAACACTTGCGCCCGATTTCGCTTGCTTTCCTGTCAGTTTCTCCTCTCTCTCTCTCTCTCTCTCTCTCTCTCTCTGTGTGTGTGTGTGTGTATATATATATACTCGCTTATAGGTGTTCACCAAGAGACTTTCAAAAAACACCTGCCTTTAAAGCCAGAACTTTAGCCATGTAAATTATCCGCTGCGTATTTATGTGCATTAATGGCCTACACAGCACTTAAGGTAGTTGTTTTTGCAGTGTAAGCTAAGGAAAAGAAATTAAGCGTTTAATGAGCGTCGTACGGTGACAGAAAAGGGCGTGCACGCTTGCGCAACTTTCGTTGTACCTGTATTACAAATCTGCACTCGCCCACGAGAAGCACGAATGTCTCCGTGGCTGTTCAGAAGTCTCAGAGTTCTGAGAATATCAGTGCTTAGAAACATGCGATGGCGCAGCTTGCTAAGAGTTTTCTGGACAAGCTGAATCCACTACTCTAGCTGAACTGAACTGATAAATCTGAGCTCATAAATACACAGCAGCATCAGCAGTGTCGCATGTGACTTCCCCTCCTTTAAATCATTCTTGATGTCATCATCATGTAACTTCTGAAGGCGGTCTCCTCGAAGGCCTGTCTCCAGTTACTTGATTCAGGAGATTCACTTGGCCAGCCTGAACTGGTTGATAAAACTGTGCCTCCTACCGCTCGTTTCGGAGAAGTTCCGTGCGACGCCTACTCAGCTTTGTTCTTTTGGTAAGAATACAACCGTCTTGAAGACCTGGTTCATGGCGCACCCTGTACTTGCGGCGCTTCGGCACGTGGTCAATGAGGAGTAGAAAATTTTTTTAGATATTTATTTTTTGCCGTTCCAGTTGAAGTCAACCCCAACTTATCAACCGCGACATGGCCTGAAACACTTCGCAGTACAGCTAACAACACCAGTTTCCAAAAAACAAGTTCCCTCGTTCGCCAATACGTTTCACGTTTTCCGAACCACGACAACCCACACGGCTCACTATTCACTTCCTAACCCTGTATCACGGAGGAACTTTCGGAGAAGCCGAAGTACCTCCCTCTTAAATATCCTTACTGTTATGCATTTTGTGTTTCCTCCGTGCGATTTGCTTTCACATAATGCTTAGAACACCATTGCCTTTGTTAATTTTCTACGCGCCTCGTAGTGCTTTCTTTTTTTTTCGTTGTTATTTACCGTTTGTTTACCATGGTTTTGCAGTTATTACTTCCACGTAAATCTAAGCCCCCCAACCCTTCCTGTCCCCCTAGGTAGTACCTGCGGGTTCTTTAGGTTAAAATAAATGATATGAAATGAGAATGTCCTAGCCATTGAACCAAATCACAGGGTAAAAAATAACGAGATCAGTATACAGTGCTTCTATCACTGTCGAGTGGTCGTTTTCAGAGAGCCGCCATCGCTCAACAAAAACTACGTGCGACATCAGTCAAGCTGCATTATGCGAATGAGTAGGCGATATGATTGTTTCATTATCGCCATCGGAGTCCGCTTACGCTCGCAGTAAAGAAAAATTCGGTTGCTGTCTTTTACGAAATTTCTAGTGCCCCCCGGATGCTCTGAAACGAGCAGTCGTGGACGCACCAAATACCTAGAGGGCGGCGATAACTGCCAGTCGGGAAGGAGCACAGGCAACAGGATGAAACGAGAGCCCGAAATCTTCGGTCGTGTGCGGCCCGAATGAAGTGGCGCTGGCATGAGAGAGTTACGAAAGCAAAATACCTTTAAGGAGTTCGCGTTATACTTGCTCGCGCGTGTCCGTGCATCACTTCGAACTTGAGATAACATAGTTGCCTTGTCTCACTCCCTGATGCTGCAGGGAAGCACGCGAGGACCATTTTCCGCTCACGGCCTTCAGAGTGAATGAACATGTGGCCATGACGAATCGACGTTGAGACGACGAACGCATGTGGGAAGAAGCTGTAAAAGTGGGTCGTCGCAAAAAGAGCGGGAAAATAAGGAGGGTCGAGTAATAAAGCAAGAGCAGCAAAACAACTTCATCCAGTTGCCCATTGTTTCGATGGTTCGGTGGGAACAGAGGAGGAGAAAAGAAACGGGAATGAAAGTGGATGAATGAGAGAAAAGTGCATAAGAGGAGAGGCATGGCGCGCTTACACGTAAGAGAATACGTCCTTGTCGGCAGCACGGGATTGAGTATTTGAGGAAGCGGAAGCGCACTTACGCTTCTTTGCATGCCATTGATGGAGCAGGCCAGCCCCTTGGCATTTTCTCTTCAGTAAGTGGGCTGCTCTGCATTGGGGTTAGCATAGTGGAAGTTATGCTTTTCGCAACGTGATAATCATACACTGATTAAAAACCGAAACAAAGGAAAATCGCCTGACATTATTCAGTTCACTCTCACAAATATAAGAAAAAGAAATAGATTGTACAACGAATACAACGAATATATATATATATATATATATATATATATATATATATATATATATATATATATATATATATATATATATATATATATATATATATATATTTATAAAACCAGAATGGATTGATCATGAATGGCTGATGATAAACAAACGAATAAAATATAACGAAAAGAATCAGTACGTTATTCCGTCCTTGCGTTAATTTATTTCGCAAACCACTGGAAAGTGCACCGCAGACTAAGCAAGGAAATCATGGTGGCACGTGTGAAGACAGGTCACTATATAGAGCCACACTGCAGTCCTCGTGAAACTTTCGAAGCGTGTGCGCGAGCGTAAGTGCCTTCATCGAGGCCCTATAGTGCCTCTTCTGTATCACTCCTGATCCACTCTAATCGCAATGAAGATGGAATGGCCATCCCCTGTTGTTTTCAGAGTTACCGACAGGCCCCGACACGCGACCTGGCGGCAGCTTCGGTCACGCGTGTAGTGACTCTTAGAAGGAGTTGTCCGCCCATTTTACAAAAGAAACCAATGGTCTCGGAAGGAAGCGGGTGCATAGTTCTACTGTTTGAGCAGTAGCAGCAGTATCTCAGCAGTGTTGCCCCCCCCCCCCCCGAAATCAAGTGGCATAACCCCCCCCCCCCCCCTCCCCACCCACGCCAGCACTCCTCACACATTCCTAAAGCGCCGCCAGATCAATGTTGATACTTGGCAGCTGTTCATCGGTCAGCATTATGCTGCCTTTTTCACTCCTTTTAGATGGCAGTAGTTACCAGCATCTCTTGTAATGTGAAGGAAAGTTTTCTCAGATTCCGCACCCGTGCGATTAACTCGAGATGCGTTCAGTTGTCACCATCTATTCAACCGTCACGCGCATAGCTGTTGCTTTTGTTAGTTCAACCTTCTCTGTTTAGGCTGATCCTGGGACGAGGAGAGGGATACGGCTGTTACTTAGCTGGTCTGTACTCTCATGGAACGAGTTGCGGCTGGAGAAAACGCCAATTGCGTTTAACTTTTCCATTTGCTTCATTATTTCCTCGAGTTACGGCTCGCCGCGACGCTGGCAGATGCCCGGAACAATATACACGTGATATGGGTTAGATAAGGTGGGAAATAAAATAATGTGCAAGAGCGTCCATCATGAAACCCTGCAATAACCCTTAAACCCATAAGCAAGATGACTGTCGCCCGTTACCTCGTCTGTTTTCCCTAATTGTATAGCACTCTTCGTGCAAAATTGGCAACTGGAAACAAAAAATCGCAAGGAGTTGAGAAATTAAGCGATCTACTAAGGGAGAGAGCCAAGACAACAACCAAACTGCAAGCAAAAGCGAATAATAAAAAAAGTTAACCGTTGTTTATGAGAATATTTATGCATCAACATCTTTTTATTTAAGAAGGAAGTAGAGAAAAGGCCGCCATAAGTGGAAAACAATTACGTGTTTTCAATGACGCTTCCACAGTTATTGGTCGAACCGCCTCACGTAGCCACTTCTCTGCTGTGCTTATGTGGGTGTTTTTCTAACCTATCGCGGTGAGCGCAGTACGTCTAGAATCGCAGAGTCCTGCGCTCTACGCGGTTCTATGGGACTGGCGGCCGCACAGCGTTACGCAATTCGCGGAACTGTCAAAACTGATCAACAAGGCGAAAATAACTGATATTCGAAACTATAACATGAGAAAGACTGAAGAAGCCGTAAAAAATGAACGCAGCCTGAAATCAGTAAAAAAGAAACCTGGCATAGGACAAACCATGATGTATGCACTAAAAGATAAGAAGGATAATATTGCTACGGCACAATATGCGCGATCACGAAAGGCCAGCAGTGTGAAGACGACGACGACGATTAGAAGCTAGCGCGGGCTGTTGCCTCTTGGCCAAGCGCAGCGTATTTTCCTTGTAAATATATTTGTACATAGCTTTTCGTCTGCGTCTTCCTACGTAACATATCTGGTGGAGGTGGACGTTCCCTGTACCTCGTCACGGAGCTTCGCAGTGGACGGTACGTCGAGCCTTCCTTCATGGCTCCCGGCGACGACAACCCGACTCCGCCGGCTCCGACACCTGCTGCCACTTCGACGACCTACATCACTCTCCCCGCTCCCCGTGATCCTGGCGTATTCTCGGGCCAAGATGGGGAAGACGTCGATGACTGGATCAGCCTGTATGAACACGTCAGCCGCAATAACCGGTGGGACCCTACTATTATGCTCGCCAACGTAGTCTTTTACCTCGGTGGCACACCTCGAGTTTGGTATCGCACGCACGAAGATGAGCTCACCAGTTGGGATTCACTTAAGACACAGCTTCGAGACTTGTTCGGCAACCCCTACGGTCAACAACTTGCCGCGCAGAAGGCGCTTTCCGGCCGTGTGCAGACGTCAACAGAGCCCTATGTCACGTACATTCAGGACGTCTTGGCTCTGTGCCGCAAAGTTGACACCCACATGACTGAGTCAGACAAGGTTTCCCACATCCTCAAAGGCATTGCCGATGACGCCTTCAACTTGCTCGTCTGCAACAACGTAGCGACGGTGGATGCTGTTATAAGAGAGTGCCGCCGCCTGGAACTCGCCAAAAGCCGACGTATTGACCAGCAGTTTGCCCGTCTGCCCAACACCCCAGCGACATCTTCCTGTGCCGACGCTCCTCGTCCCAACAACACTGCCGATGTTACCAGGATCGTCCGGCGTGAGATCGAGGCCGCCTATCCGGCTGCCTTCGACTCCAGTCCCACCAACACATCTGCAGTCACGGTCTCACTGATCCAGGCAGTTGTCCGCCAGGAGTTTGAAAACATGGGTCTTCACACCATCTGCTCGGCCCATCGCCCTAATACCCGCCCGGCTTCTTCGATTTCGCCCCGTCCCGCATCTTCTTACCCACCACGTTTCCGCAACCCATCTGAATGGCGCACTGCTGACGACAAGCCTATTTGTTTCCACTGCCATCGAATCGGGCACATTTCTCGGCACTGTCGTAGTCGCTGGAGTTCCCCGAGCCGGCCTACTTATACTGCCTACTCTCGCCCCTCAGGTGGCCCTTCTCGTCCCTATGCCGCACGCTCCGATAATGCCGCCACTGATTCTCCTGCAACGAACCGCCCCTATTCTCGTTCGCCTTCGCCCCAACGACGACAATCTCGCTCTCCCCAGCCCCGTCGCTCCTATTCGCCGACTCCCTTCGGACGCCGCTCCCAGCCGGAAAACTAGACGATGCAGCGCCTCGAGGTGACGCTGCATTGCTCCCTACGCCGCCAAATCCTCTACTGACTTTGCCCACTCATCTGAACCTTCTTGACGTGCAAGTCGACGGTGTTTCTGTGTCTGCTCTCATAGACACTGGGGCGCATTTGTCCGTAATGAGCGCTGACCTTCGTAACCGGCTCAAGAAAATTATCACGCCCGCCACGACGCCTGTTGTCCGTGTCGCCGATGGCGGAACAACCCCCGTAATTGGTATGTGTACCGCCCGCGTCTCCTTCGCCGATCGCTCAACAATCGTGCTATTCACAGTCATCGCCCACTGTCCCCACGACATCATCCTCGGCTTAGACTTCCTTTCCGCACATTCTGCTCTCATCGATTGTTCCGCCAGTACTCTCCGCCTTGACCTGCCTGTTCTGGATCCTGCTGAACCACACCCCAGTCGCCTCAGTTCCGCCGACTTCGTTCGCTTGCCACCTTCGGCACTGACCTACGTTGACCTAGTGTCATCCCCACCAGTCCCCGACGGTCACTACATCGCGGCTCCTATGCAAGACGTCCTCCTTACACATGGGATCACAGTACCCCATAAAGTTTTATCTATTACGGCGAATTGCGTCTGCCTGCCAGTGGTCAACTTTGGCTTGACGACACAAGTGCTGCCACGTGGGATGTCTTTGGCCCAGCTTTGTTCATTCGAGGATCACTCAGTAGCATCCATTGCAGTAGACGACACTTCATCCGATACTCCTCTACCATCGCAGTCGGCAAATTGTACCATCGCTGACTTACGGAAAATGATTGCCCCCGACTTGCCCTCCGAGCACGCTCGTGAACTCTACCGCGTTCTGTTTTCCTACCACGATATTTTTGACTTTAACGATCGTCCTTTAGCCCAAACTACAGCTGTCAAACATCGCATTAATACCGGCGATGCCCCTCCTATTCATCGCCGCCCGTATCGAGTGTCACCAGCTGAGCGTCAAGTTATTCACGCAGAAGTTCGCAAAATGCTTGCCAAGAACATTATTGAACCATCATATAGTCCATGGGCGTCACCTGTAGTACTGGTCAAAAAGAAGGATGGCTCATGGCGCTTTTGCGTGGATTATCGGCACCTTAACAGGGTTACCAAAAAGGACGTGTATCCCCTACCTCGGATTGATGACGCCCTTGACTGCCTCCACGGTGCTCGCTATTTCTCTTCTATTGACCTTCGCTCCGGCTACTGGCAGATTGCCGTGGACGATCTCGACCGCGAGAAGACTGCTTTTGTCACACCCGACGGTCTTTATCAATTCAAAGTGATGCCGTTCGGTCTATGTAACGCCCCTGCCACTTTTGAACGCATGATGGACTCCCTTCTTCACGGTTTCAAATGGTCCACGTGCCTGTGCTACTTGGACGACGTTATCGTATTCTCCCCAACGTTCGCTACGCACCTCGAGCGCCTCTCAGCAGTCCTGGACGTTTTTCGGCGAGCCGGTCTGCAACTCAACGCATCGAAGTGCCAATTCGGCCGTCGCCAGATTACCGTCCTTGGACATCTCGTTGACGCGAACGGAGTGCAACCGGACCCAGGCAAGATCCATGCTGTTACGCACTTCCCTGTTCCGAAGTGTGTCAAGGATGTGCGCAGCTTCATCGGCCTTTGTTCGTACTTCCGCCGTTTCGTGAGAAATTTCGCCGCCATAGCACGACCACTAACCGACCTTTTGAAAAAAGACGCTCCTTTCCAGTGGGGCGATAACGAGGCCTCTGCATTCTCTCATCTAATCGACATTCTCACAACGCCTCCCGTTTTGGCCCATTTCGATCCTTCTGCGCCTACCGAAGTCCGTACTGATGCCAGCGGTCACGGAATTGGAGCAGTACTGGCACAACGCCAGCGTGGCCACGACCGTGTTATCGCTTACGCCAGCAGGCTCCTCTCACCCGCGGAGCGCAACTATTCCATCACTGAGCGTGAGTGTCTGGCCCTAGTTTGGGCGGTTGCGAAATTCCGCCCATACTTATATGGCCGATCCTTTTCCGTTGTCACAGACCATCACGCGCTTTGCTGGTTATGCTCACTGAAAGATCCTACAGGAAGACTTGGTCGCTGGGCCTTACGCCTCCAAGAATATTCGTATACTGTCACCTATAAATCTGGCCGACTACACAAGGACGCTGACTGCCTGTCTCGCTACCCGGTCGACGAGCCTGACGACGCCGACAGTAGTAGCGCCAACGGCATTTTCTCTGTCTCTGCCTTCGGTAACATCGCCGATGAGCAGTACCGAGACCTATCGCTGCGAGCACTTATCGAGCGTCTGCGCTCTACACCTACCGACGCATCCGTTCGCCGATATGTCCTCCAGGGTGGCATTCTGTATCGAAGGAACTTCCTCCCTGACGGCTCTGACCTTCTTCTTGTCGTGCCAAAACAGCTACGACAGTCTGTGCTCTTTGAGATGCATGACGCACCCACTTCAGGACATCTTGGGGTAACCCGCACGTACGACCGCGTCCGCCGCCGCTTCTATTGGCCTGGTCTCGCTCGCTCCGTTCGACGCTATGTTGCTGCCTGTGATCCCTGCCAGCGTCGGAAGACACCTCAGGTGCTACCTGCCGGTCATCTCCAAGCCGATCACCGTCCCTGTGGAACCGTTCTTTCGTGTTGGATTAGACCTGCTCGGTCCCTTTCCCACGTCATCTTCTGGGAACAAATGGGTAGCCGTCGCGACTGATTACGCCACCCGATACGCTATCACTCGGGCTCTCCCTACCAGCTGCGCCACTGACGTCGCGGACTTTCTCTTGCGTGACATTATCTTGCTTCATGGCGCCCCGCGACAGCTGCTTACTGACCGTGGTCGAAACTTCCTCTCGAAAGTTATCGCTGACATTGTGCGTTCCTGCTCCATTCAACACAAACTGACTACTTCATACCATCCTCAAACCAATGGCCTGACAGAGCGGTTAAACCGTACTCTTACCGATATGCTGGCCAAGTACGTTTCCAAGGACCACCACGACTGGGACATTGCCCTTCCTTACGTAACATTTGCGTACAATTCTTCCCGGCACGACACCGCCAGATTTTCTCCCTTTTATCTACTGTACGGTCGCGAACCTACCTTGCCCCTAGACACGGCACTTCCTCCTGCTGCGGTCTCAACAAGCGAGTATGCGCGCGACGCCATCGCCCTCGCTGACCATGCACGCCAGCTTGCCCGTGCTCGACTGACGGCCTCACAGACCACTCAGCAGTGTCAGTACAACGCCCGCCATCGTGACGTACAGTTTTCACCTGCTGCGCTCGTGCTCCTGTGGTCGCCCTCTCGTCACGTCGGACTTTCAGAGAAGCTCCTCTCGCGATACACAGGGCCCTACCGCGTGCTGCGCCAGGTGACGCCTGTGACTTACGAAATTGCTCCTGTGGCCTCAACCTCGTCCTCTCCTGTGGCATCTAGTGATGTCGTACACGTCAGTAGGCTCAAGGCCTACTACACTGCTTCCGAGTCCGATCTTTAGTCGCTCCGGGACGGCGCTTTTGCAGCCGGGGGTAGTGCTACGGCACAATATGCGCGATCACGAAAGGCCAGCAGTGTGAAGACGACGACGACGATTAGAAGCTAGCGCGGGCTGTTGCCTCTTGGCCAAGCGCAGCGTATTTTCCTTGTAAATATATTTGTACATAGCTTTTCGTCTGCGTCTTCCTACGTAACATATCCTCAGAACATCAGGAATCTCGAAGATATAGTAAAAGCAGCGGAAATATTCTAAGCTGACCTGTATACAGTACCCAGAGGAGTCACGATATCTCACTTAGAAACAGTAATGACCAGGATAGAGAAACTCTCCTATAACTAGCCATGAGGTCAGAAGGGCCCTGCAAGACATGAAACGATGAACAGCAGGAGGAAAAGGTGGAATAACAGTCGATTTAATCAAAGATGGAGGAGACATAATGCTTGGAAAACTGGCGGCTCTTTATACGAAGTGTCTATCGACTGCAAGGGTCCGAGAAAACTGGAAGAATGCAGACATACTAATCCACAAAAAAGGAGAGGTTAAAGAATTGAAAAATTATAGGACCATTAGCTTGCTCCCAGTATTATATAAAATATTTACCAAAATAATATCCAATAAAATAAGGGCAACACTGGATGTTATCAACCAAGGGAACAGGGTGGCTTCCTTCAGGAAGAGATACTTTACAATGGATCATATCCATGTCATCAATCAGGTTATCGCGAAATCTGCAGAGTACAATAAGCCTCTCTATGTGGCTTATATAGATTACGAAAATGAATTTGATTCAGTAGAGATACCAGCAGTCATAGAGGCACTACGTAATCAAGGAGTACAGAACGCTTACGTAAAAAGCTTGGAAAGTATTGCTACATGCGTGTGGTATTTGTTTGTTTGAACGATGCGCGTGGGCGCCATCACTCCAGAAAAGAGGAGGAAGAACGAACTGGGCTCGCGCTGTGAATCTAACCGGTCAGCGCTGCAACCGTTGTCGTAAATATAATCTGTAAATAGTTTCTCGTCTTACTGACTCGTCCTTCGCGGAAGAATATCTACAGAGGTTCTACAGCTACCTTAATTATATACAAGAAAAGCAGGGGAGATACCTATAGAGAAAGCGGTCGGACAGGGAGACACAATTTCTCCAAAGCTATTCACTGCATGCTTAGAAGAATTCAAGCTATTAAACTGGGAAGGCTTAGGAATAAAGATCGACGGCAAATATCTCAGCAACCTTCGGTTTGGCGATGACATTGTTCTATTCTACAACAATGCAGACGAGTTACAACAAATGATTGGAGACCTTAACAGAGAGAGTGTAAGAGTGGGGTTGAATATTAATATGCAGAAGATGAATATAATGATAAATAGCCGGACAAAGGAACAAGAGATCAGGATCGCCAGTTGGCCACTAGAGACGGTGAAGGAGTACGTTTAGCTAGGTCAATCAATCACAGGGAACCCTGATCATGAGAAGGAAATTCACAGAAGAATAAAAATAGGTTGGATCGCATACGGCAGACATTGCCAGCTCCTGACTGGAAACTTACCATTATTATTAAAAAGTAAGGTTGACAATCAGTGCATTTTGCCAGTGCTGACATATGGGGCAGAGACTTGAGAGCAAGTTAAGGACAGCGCAAAGAGCGATCGAACGAAGATTGCTAGGCACAACGTTAAGAGAGAGAAAGATAGCGGTTTGGATCAGAGAGCGAACGGGTATAGACAATATTCAAATTGAAATCAAGAGGAAAAAATGTAGCTAGGCAGGTCATGTAATGCGCCGGTTAGATAACCGTTGGACAATTAGGGTTACAGAATGGGTTCCAAGAGAAGGGAAACGCAATCGAGGACGACAAAACACTAGGTTGAGCGATGAAATGAGGAAATTCGCGGGCGCTAGTTGGAATCAGTTGGCGCAGGACAGGGGTAATTGGAGATCGCAGGGAGAGGCCTTCGTCCTGCAGTGCACATAAAACAGGATGATGATGATGATGATGATGATGATGATGATGATGATGATGATGATGATGATGATGATGGAGGTGGTGAGCCCCCCGCGAAAAAAAATCCTGGGTACGTGCCTGATTGTTAGCAGCCCACATCGAATTTGAGCCGATACCGACCTAGTTCAGTGGAGGTTTGGCATAGCATAGCCGTACACCCACTACCGGCGCACCTAAACTAGAGGATAAGCAGTTAGGACGAAAGGAACTGCCTTTGTAGTTTAGTTCCCAGTCATAGAGATTCGAGATAAACCACTCCTTGGTTCGTACGATGCGCACACAAGAAGCAAGAAGCGGCCACACGGCGCGCTGTCGACACTGCTTACGTCACCGTTCTCGATCGAAGTTGGCTAAGGCATGCGGGCTAGTTGCTTGAGATTCATGATAACGCAGTGTAGCGCGAATGGTTGAGAACCGAGAATCTACATGCACACAGGGTGCTAATTTCAACCAACGATTGGTATAACTATTGCTATAACCAGTGTGTGTGTGTGCGTGTGCGTGTGCGTGTGCGTGTGCGTGTGCGTGTGCGTGTGCGTGTGCGTGCGCGTGTGCGTGTGCGTGTGCGTGTGCGTGTGCGTGTGCGCGCGTGTGTGTGTGTGTGCGCGCGTATGTGTGTGTGTGTGTGTGTGTGTGTGTGTGTGTGTGTGTGTGTGTGTGTACTCATATACTTTTCTTTCATTTTGTGCAATTTCATAAGCTTCAAGAATTTCTGTTGACATTTTGCTTTGGGCCCAATTCAACGTAGTTGCTTTTTCAATGACCGAGACACAGCTGCACTATAGGCAATGCATGCCATGAGCTGAAGTTACTATTGTAGCATTATAATGAGGGGGAGGGGGCTCCTAAAGCGTGAATAAAATAACGGCCTATTTGACCGATATACGCACGTTCGTACGACAATGTTATTGAATAAATAACATTTTGTATGGAATTCACAAACTGCCTGCGGTGCCTTGTGAGGTCGGCGGTCGTCTCTTTCTTCTCCGAGTTGACTTTCTTGCATATCCTCTGCAATCGTTCAGGAGCAGAAAACGACCACGTCAACTCCAGACTTTCTCGCTATCGTTTTCAGACTAGGCGAGATACTATGTATGCAATGTACGACCGCAACCTTCTTTGCTCTGGCAGGGCTATTGCACTCATCCGAATTGACTCTGTACTTTTTGCTCAAGCTCTCCGCTACCGAGATCAACAGTAGCAAGGGGTAACCAGAATTGACCAGTCGCATGGCCTGGCCCCACAAACTTGTGTCAGTCTTTTGGTCACACGACTTGATCAGTGAATTATGAAGACAAGAGTATATTACGTGCAGCGCGTTTTGCTAATTTCTAGTGTGCGAATGTGAATGGAGAAGGAGGAGGAGGAGGAAATACTTTATTAATTTGGAAAAGAGCTGGCTGGTGGAATGGATCCCTAGTCCAGGATTCCGTTGGTTCTACCCCGTCTTAGCCCTTTCTGTCAGCCATAGCTGATTATTCTGGATAGAACTGGCAACGTCACTCTCCCACTGCTCGTTGAATAAACATTTGTGGCCAGAGCTTCTTGAAAACATTTATAAAAGATCATCTCAAGAGCACATTTAGATATTGTTGTTTTTGGACCGTGAATAGCTCCTTGTACATTGTATACGCAAGCTCTCAGAATCTTGAAAAAAAATGTTTCAGAAAAGTTAATTTCGTTCCAAAGAGCTGTATGGCCTCGAGTCTCCGCACAGAGTAAAGCTCTTGCATTTACTTTCGCTTAGCTGAATATAATTCGGAAACTTCATGAATATGGCCACCCAGAAGGTGCAGCAGCAGCAACAACAACAAAAAATAATAAAAAAGACTAATAACATGTGATTACGACAGGCAAAGAAAATTATATTTCCTATGATAGATGTGTATATGCACAGAACAGAGCTGTTATGCCATTCTCAATGTAGATATGTATAGTGACTGCTCTTTTTCTGACATCTTTTGTAATATATGTGGCTGAGCATAAGACACTGATGGACTATAGTTGATATTGCATTACGTGATGGGGAGCGCAGAAGGGGTCCGCGCAAATAAATATCGTGCTCTCTTCGCCCTGCTTGCACTGCGCAATCATCTTTACGTTTAAGGTTTAATAATCCCACGAGGAATCGGGCAGCTGTCTGTTTGCAGTCGCATAGGCTGCAAATACACGCTTGGCCAGACTCCCCGCGCATAGCACAGGCAGTGACGCGGACCTGCGTTGAGATGGATAACATGATTCACCGGAAACGTTGCAAAACGTGCATATTTGCACCATTTCGTTATTGTTTCACATCAACGCTGCGAGGTTTATACACGACATTTGAAGCGAACGAGGAACGGTGGCAGTAGTTGCCGACGTAAACGCTAGTCAGTAAACCAATATTCAAACGCGGAAAACGGCGTCCTAAGTTCTATTGCAGCGAGTATGTAACATGCATTCTTTAATAATGAGTAGAAGAATAAAAAAAGCGAGCAGCACATGTACAAATTGCCGGCAAAAATTTCGCGCCAGCAGCGTCGGCGCCGGGATGGCCAGGGCCGTCTGTGTACCAGCGGCTCCGCGCCCTTTCCGGCACGGCCGTCGGCGGAGGGCCTGCAAACTCGGCCAAGCTTTTTTAGAGACAGAAAGACATTCTCACGAATTAATACAGTGTTTGGCGTGAAAAGAATAAATAAATAATTGAAACGGGTTTATGCGACGACGGAGAGCGAAGTTCGCAGCCAAGCCTCGCGTGACGTCATGACAGAATGGCCGCAGCTCGTCGGGATATCTGGGCCGAAGTGTCGTACAGTCGACAGCAAACGTCTGGGGACCAGAGCCGCCACTAACTTTTCATTTTTTTTCATCTACTCAGCTTACCCATAAAGGCTGAAATCAAGTGGTACTGCCTACGTGGGCCTGTTTGACCAACGTCCTGCATTATGACAATATTACGTTCCACGGCTGCGCTAGGAGAAATTATTATTTTTTGGCTGATGCCGTGATTCCTAGACTTCTACTATGGACTGTATGTATGAAAGAAAAGCCAAATAAATAGGTTTATAACGCTCAAATTGGCTTAAAATGTGACGATGGTATCGAGTCGGGAGAGGGGCCCTTTTTGCTGACAGGAGATGTTTCGTGCGCCAGTGGGTAACTTAAATGTAGAATACAGGCAGCCACGCCACTTTGAACTTCTAGTGTCGCCTCCTTGTCACATGTCAAACAGTGGCACGAACGAGATGGGGCATTTGCGGGTGCTTGCAAAAATGGTAGCCTTGCAGTGAAAAAAACAAAATAAAACACGGGAACTTTTACATCCTTTGTTCATAAAAATATTTAAAAAAATAAATAACCTCAACAAAAAGAACATTCGGCGATAATGATCTTTTATTGCGAGAGAAATCGAAGAAAACAAGTATGACACTCTGATTCAATTTCCTCTATTAGTGGGCGATATTTTCCCGCTTTTAAAACGACCCCTTTTCAGCGAACACACCCTGACTTCACTGAGCGTAGCTGCGGCTGCTGTTTTTGTTGTTGTTATTATTATTATTATTATTATTATTATTA
The DNA here is from genome assembly GCF_023375885.2 of Dermacentor andersoni. Classification (NCBI taxonomy): domain Eukaryota; kingdom Metazoa; phylum Arthropoda; class Arachnida; order Ixodida; family Ixodidae; genus Dermacentor; species Dermacentor andersoni. The sequence continues at coordinate 211,588,723 of NC_092814.1, forward strand.
TTATTATTATTATTATTATTATTATGACATGTGGTGTTTTATGGCGCAAGGCCCAGTCATGACAAATTATTGTGGTCGTGGGGTATAGTTCCCACACAGGACAGCACTCGTATAACAATTGCTTAAATGATATTGCGCGACATAAAAACGACACGGACGTGAGAGAAGACGATGCGCGATCTACGTTGCCTGCCATGTATAAAATTACGCAATGGCACAATAAACTTAGTTGAAAGTTTGCGCTTGGTGTGTCGTCTTCTCTCACGTCCGTGTCGTTTTTATGTCGCGCAATATCATTTAAGCAATGGATTACCAACTTAGTATGGACAGCTGGGCTAGTTGGTTATGATTAGCATTATGAAACATAGTTCCAGCGCACATTTGGACAAGGACGAGGAGAGAAAGACAACACGAACGCCGGACTGCTAAAAGGTTGACAAGGGTCGAGGAAGGGTTTGCACATAAATGAGGAGGGGAGAAAGGGCCCAATGTACTAGAAAGTATATCGCTAAGTATGGACAGCTGGGCTAGTTGGTTATGATTAGCATTATGAAACATAGTTCCAGCGCACATTTGGACAAGGACGAGGAGAGAAAGACAACACGAACGCCGGACTGCTAAAAGGTTGACAAGGGTCGAGAAAGGGTTTGCACATAAATGAGGAGGGGAGAAAGGGCCCAATGTACTAGAAAGTATATCGCTAAGTATGGACAGCTGGGCTAGTTGGTTATGATTAGCATTATGAAACATAGTTCCAGCGCACATTTTTCTTTCTTTGCATTCTTTCCTGCTTTTTCGTGGTCTGCTCTGTCGGCTTCTTGCCGACTAAGGTGAACTGGTCCTGGAGATAGTCCAATAGTAAACGTCATGGAAAGTGGGCCGATCCCGGAGATCGTGTCACACTCCGCGGTCGCGTGGGTGACATGGTGGGGCCTTCCACGTCTTGCTGGTTTGCCTAATAGGCACGGAATCGCTATGCGGAAAAATGCGTTCCATAATATGAACCATTTCAAAAAATATCATTAAGCGCTTCGCGAAAGCTTCGTTTCAAATTCGTTGCAAAAGAATGTGCGTTAGACCTGAATTGATTTGTTATTAATCTTTATTTTTGTAGTTCAATGCAATCGACAGGTTTATCATCATTATTATCATCATCATCATCATCATCAACTACAACAACAATGATAACAGCCTTAATTTCCCCCGGTGTAGAACCAGATATCTCCAATTACCTCTGTCCAGCTTTCCCGTACCTGCTGCCCCATACCCCTATTTCAATAGTATGCCTTTAATCTGCACCATACGCTCAAATTCCAGCAATCTCATTGCTTGCCGTTCGCTAGCACCAATTATGGGGCTAATTGGCCACTGGTTATCCGTTCTACACATTGCATCACCTGTCCAATTTCGCCTAATCCACTTGTTCTCAAATAGAATATCGTCTTCCAAGTCGAATTCCTAACACAACTACGGTCTCGTTATCTGCTGGCTTTACACATATAATTCCCTTTCTATCATGCATTATGCGGTTGTTGTATGTCTTTTTTTTTCATGTTATCTTAGCCTTCAAGATTCGACCACACGGACGAGAACTCGCAAAATACCTGTCGCACAACAACTGTTTGTGCGCTCGGTTCTTCAGATATAATCGTGTGCGCACTTATTAGTAAGGCGCCAATGACAAGTCGCCACCCACGCGCGCGCACATGCCCGCGTACAGGCTTTCATAAATGCCATCGTGTCGCGGATATTTCTTTCTCAAGGATCATGTATACCGTCACAGTATACAAAATAACTATAAGGAAGTTGACCGGCATTTGACTGACTTGCAAAAACCGTTTTTTTTTTTTCGCGCGCTCCTGTGTACAGTGTGAATGCCTTTAAAACAAAGTGCGTCATTCGTTAAAAAGGAAGAAGAGACAGGGACAATCATAGTGATGTTGATGCAGCTTTAGTGAGGTATATCGCTGAATCAGGATGATTCTCTTGCTAGATTCTTAAATTTCTCTCGGACTTCATTCTTTTTAGCTATTCAAAATTTCTCAATAGTGCTTCGTTTCAGGCCCCTAAAGCCATCCTCTTAACTCGCCGGATTCTTGGCCAATCCCCCATAGTGGGCATGAGTCACTCTTGGAGGCAAACAAACAAATAAAATAAGTAGGCGGCGCAAGAAAGCGGGCGCTTAGTCCCACGTTGTCTGCGTGCCTGCCGCGTCGATCCACTGCTTGCCGCCTTCGCTGTACACAGCGCGCCTGCCCCTAAGACGGACGAGGCGGCGACGGCGGCAAGCGTCTTCGATAAACAGCGCGGCTGAAAGGAAAAGCTGATATCCTGTGTCAATGAGCTCCGCCCTGGAAGCGTCAACAAAGCCGAGAATGAACGGCCTCCTAACGAGAAAATCGGGGGTGCTATTGCTGCCTTCAGAGCCCATGACGCCGTCAACAGGCGCGAATCTTGCGAGTCTATACATGCAAGATTACAAGGGTGCTATTCGTTTCTATGTGAAGGGTGTGCGCTCTTATTGTTATTTTGTCAGGGTTTCGACGTTTGACGAATAATATGTACACATTGAAGAAAAAAATGAAATGTTCCGACCGTCATCGTAATTTGTACTGAGATAAGGCTCTATTCACGGATTTTTTTGTGCTGCTCACAGCGCGCATCCATTCCCTGTACAAATTTGGGCGGGACGCTTTGCAGCTGAAAAACGTGCAGGCAGTCGAGAATTATGACGTTGTCTCGCTCCATGTTGAATACGCCAGATATCATCAGGTCACCAAACCTAAGCAGCATTGGGCTTAGTCAGTCCTTGGGGGAAAGACCACGCCCAGTGACGATGGCTGCCCTTATGCTGCAGAGATAAAGAGGAAAAAACAAAAAACAGGGTGAGTGCTTAATGAGGGGTTAAGCAGAAAGAGACTCTGATTTCCTACACTGCACAGGGTTAAAGGAATACAAAGAGATAGAAATGGAAAAAAGATTAGTTGCAAAATGAAAATTGCCACACAAAATTCTCAGGTGGCACATGTCACTACCGCAGTATATCTCGTAGGTCGTAGATCGCCGGAAGCGAACTAGCGTTCTGGCTGTCTTTTGCACACACATCTATCTGTTGTGACTATTGTCCAAGTAGAATATTTTGCTCTGACAGTGGCGATTTTAGTGTCCCCAACGTGGTACATTGCACCTGCTCCTCCGTATTCTATATATAACGTGGGCAGACACGTAAAAGATGTACGGCTGTTAGTGTCCGCTGGTGTCCGCGGCATGGAGGTGTAGACACAGAAACACATAAAGAAAAGAAGAAAAAAACCCGAATCCGAGTCCTGACCTGCAGACTGATTATCATTTTATCATTCCGACCCATCAAGACCTGAAGCAGCCGTATGCTGTCTCGCCTGGGACTCACTGTCACCTTTGAAGAACTACTATATTTCTCGAATCAAAGCGCCGTTTCCTTATCATCCTAACATTGACTCAAGTGAAGGAGGGGCTAAGATGTGAAGCATAAAAGTTTACAAAGTACCAGCAAGAAGCGTCAATCTTTATATAGGATCCCAAAAGTAAAGATTCTCAAGTAATTTAATATAAAAAATTAGGCTGAGCCCATCTCACGATGACTGTCGACGGCAGTGCGTTAGCATTGAATCAATATAGCCACGCATCGTATTGCCACCGTCGAAACGAGTTAAGTGTGGGGCGCGTGCTGCAGCGGGACTCCTCTCTCGCGCCTCAGTGATGATGACTATGATGATGATTTATTGACATCGCCTTTGAAACGGGGGGTGACAAACAATCACCTAGCCTACTTGAGTTAATTAGCTCTTCTACACATGCTTTTCATTCTAGCATTTTTGTATACACTTTAATCTTTTTTTCTCTTCATCAAAACTTCTCTACCTACCTTTTACCGCTACCTATGCCTGTAACGGATCCGCTCGTACTAATCTCTACCCTGCTTTTTGTCCATCAATACTCTACACCTCCCTTGCTTATCTCGAATGCTGACCGGTTGATGCTTCCATCCACTGCAATTTCAAGCAGTTCTGGAAGGTGTACGTCAACTAAGGGTCTCACTGGGTGAGTCCCTTTGCATTGCGTTATGATGTGCTGAATGGCCTCCGGATTTTTGACGCAGCATACACATGCCTCATCTTGTTGCGAGTATTTGCTCCGGTATGTTTTTGTGCTTAGGCAATGAGCTTGAGCCTCAAATAACAAGGCACTGCCCTTAGTGTTATCGTACAGATTTTTTCTTCTAATTTCTTTCTTCTCATTCTTATAAATCTCCATGGTCTTTGTTGTTTCCATTCTTTGCATCCAATTCACTGTCTCTGTGTCGCACTTTCTTTTTGATGACTCCTGGTTGTCTATCTACAGTTTCAATTAGCCTGAGAACTCGGATAGATGGATGGATGTTATGAGCGTCCCCTTTGGAACAGGGCGGCGGATTGCGCCACCAAGCTCTTGCTGTTATACTGCCTAGCGTCCTACCTAAGCTAAAAAAAACTACTATGAACTCACACAACCAAATTTTCTGAACCCCTATTGCGAACTTTGTTTTAATACGTCTCCGTTTTTTTGTCGTTTCCCTACTTTTCTTCCACCAATCTTCCAATCGCTTCTTACTAATCTCTATTGCGGACATGCTTACCTTTCCACTGCTCTCGCTGAACCCAAGGGCTTCAAAGAGGCCAGTGGTGCCTAAATCGACCGCTGGGCAGACGTATTCACATTCTAATAAAACATGCTTCATCGTTTCCCTTCCACTGAACCTTCCCTGGACTCGGATGGATGGATGGATGGATGGATGTTATGAGCGTCCCCTTTAGAACGGGGTGGTGGGTTGCGCCACCAAGGTCTTGCTATTATACTGCCTAATGTCCTACCTAGGTTAAAAAAGAAAAAAAGGAAAAAAAAACTATGAACTCCCTCAACCAAATTTTCTGATCGCCTATTGCGAACTTTGCTTTTGTACGCCTCCGTATTTTGTCGTTTCCCTGCTTTTCTTCCACCAATCTTCCAATCGCCTCTTACTAATCTTTATTGCCGGACATGTTCAGTTTCCCCCTGCTCTCGCTGAACCCAAGGGCTTCAAGGAGGCTAGTGGTGCCTAAATCGACCGCTGGGCAGATGCCTTCACATTCTAATAAAACATGCTCCATCGTTTCCCTAGCTTTAGCGCAGCAAGCACATGCTTCTTCTTCCTTCTTATATCTCGCTTTATAGGTGCGTGTTTTAAGGCATCCCGATCTCGCTTCGAAAAGTAAGGAGCTTTCGTTTGAGTTATAATAAATTCTTTCCTTCCGGATTTCGTTTTTTCCTCTTAAGTAGTTACTCATGGCAGGTTTCTTTTCCATTGTCGCCGCCCATGAGATTATTTCAGCCTCTCTGACTTTCCGCTTGACGTTCTTTGTTGCTGTGTTGCCTACCCTACAGGTCGCATACTTGTTGGTAAGCTTCCTTGTTCTTTTCCTCCACTGTGAATCAATGTTTTTCCTGTACAGATACCTCAACACTCTCACAGCCCATTCACTTTCTTTCATATTCCTCAGTGGTTCTTCATACTCAATTTTACTGCGAGCTTCCCTCATTTCAAAACTACTCCAGCCCATATCACCCTGCACAGCTTCATTTGTAGTCTACCCGTGAGCGCCCAATGCGAGGCGTCCCACTGACCTTTGGTTCCCATCGAGTCCTGATTGTACCCCTGATTTAAAGCAAACAACCGCGTTTCCAAAAATAAGTCCTGGAACCATTACACCTCACGGATGGATGGATGGATGGATGGATGGATGGATGGATGGATGGATGGATGGATGTTATGAGCGTCCCCTTTGGAACGTGGCGGTGGGTTGCGCCACCAAGCTCTTGCTCTTATACCGCCTAATACTCCCTACGAACACTCGGTGCCATCTAGCGCTGCCACCGGGAAGCCTGAGATTGCATCCGAAATGCAAAGCGCGCCGGTGCGTGCGAACGCTGAGAAATGTGTCATGCGGCAATCGGGTTAGTTTCTCGCGCTTCTTTCCGGACACGCTGCGCCATCTAGTGTATGTGTTTAGAAGACTGCGCGTGGCCTCCGAGACGAGAATCCTGACGCGCAGCTGTCTGCGAACGCTGATAATTGTTACCTCGCTTGCCGCACACTTATTCGCACATACTCGGCGAAGCAAGTTGGCGAGGCGATCATTGAATAGAGGCACATACCCATTGCATTAATGGCGCAGCTCGCTAAAGCGTTGGCACGAAAGGCGTTCTTTCAAGAGTGCCACCCACCCAGTGCATTTGTGGCACAGCCTGCTAATGCGTCGGATTGCTTTCCTCGAGGAACCTTTGTGACGTGGGTCTGGTTCCGGTCAGCTTCGGAGACATTCAAGGGATCTTTTTCATTATTGTAGAGCGGCACATTCCTAGTGTCACAAATTTAGTTACCCAAGTTGGCATCAAAGACATTCACTGAAGAGCGGCATACACCTACTCAGTGACCCAAGTTGATCCGATGGTTGGTCTCGAACCCTGTTACCTCTGCAAAGTCGCCCGATGCGGTTACCATTCGACCACGGATCACACAGTGAGCCGGGTAGGCGAGAAAACTGTTACATACATACATACATACATACATACATACATACATACATACATACATACATACATACATACATACATACATACATACATACATACATACATACATACATACATACATTCATACATACATACATACATACATACATACATACATACATACATACATAGTTTCCGGAAAGTGCGTGAGGTATCCTAAGAATGCTCACGCATTAATAAGGCTATAAAGTCAGGCAGGCATACGAGTTGGACAAAAGGAGCACAGTAGAACTTTAAATAGCACATGAGGTCTCAATGGGCTCCGAAATGCAGTGGCTCACAGATGAGTGCGGAGCAGGCGCCCACAAAGGTATAAGTGTATTTCGGAAATCTACAACAAATAGCACTCCATTGAATATAAAAGACAAAGAAAGCGCAAAGGGAAAAGTCAGAACAGCCTGCGTTTCCGCTTTCAACAACAGGGTAGCCAACTGGAACTGCCCGTGGTTAACCTCCCTGTTTTTCTTACATCCTTTTCCTCCCTTCGTCAACTGCGTCATGCAATATAGCACACACATCATCAAGGCACGAAGTGTAAGTTGGCGTCATGTTAAGATTGGTGGGCCTTGCAGAAGCACTCAGTCACGTTCAGCGCTTTCCGCTGTGTTACATTTTTCGGTCATGGGCCGACGACATTAGTGGGTGAGAAATGTCGATGCGAATGAGTCGTTTGTTCCGCCGCTCGAGCTTCTGCTCCTGTTGCTGTCGGTATATCATATCTATTATTCTGTTTTATCTCCCAGGCTTGTTATGGTGAGTTTCCTAAACAGTCTTCACCATTCTCTTGATTAGGAGAAAAGCCCTGTGCATTTAGAATGGCGATGAGGGCGAGTTGGTCTGAGCACCCATGACCCTTCTACGCGTTCTAACCATTCTTTTCAAGACCTAGCTAGTGATGTTTGTGTCGTGGATTGTGGTCTGTGTGTGCCGGGAACGGTGCGGCGTCATGGCCCACACGGATAGAAACGTGTCCAACAGAAGTTGAGGCCCAGAGCTTGTGTTTGTTCATTTTTCCGCCTGTCTTTCCGCACTTCGGTGCTTTACGCTGCAATCACGCCATGAACTTAGCTCGCCTAAATCGTCATTCTAATTGTTTCTGCGCGTTTGACGCTGGAAGATCAGCACTGTATATGGCTTCAGAAAGAGCCATCACAGACTGCTTACCCCATCGAAGGTCCTACGAAAATGGCTGCAGTGGTGGAACGTGCTAACGGCGCAGCGGAAAAGAAAAAAAAACGAGGGACGGTGAAACCACCTCTTCTCTTTTTCACGGCGCTAAAGAAGTACACATGATGAACCTCAACCAGCTAGTCCGCTTATCCATCTTGTTTTGCTAATGGCCTCGCAGGCGCCTATTCCGGAAGGTTCGCAAAGGTATTCCAGTTGAAGCTGGGTTCGAAGAACGGGACAGATCACTGATTCAGTCTGTGAGTGAGCATGACGTGGCCCAGTAGAGCGCAATCACGCCGCAATGGCGGAAGCTGCGGACGAGCTGATTTGTGTAGCGGCGCAATGCGCCTCATTTCAGCCACGCGACGCTCGTCTGCGTGCTGAATCTGTGATCCATCCCGTCATGTGAATACAGCTTAAAGAGGCTCCACAGGTTCACTTTCTGTCCTTATAAACACGACATGGTCATCCAATCATGATCGGCGGTTCGGTCGCCTCACCGCTCATGGCTGCCTAAGTCCATGTTGCAGCGGTTACTGTGATATCTGCTTGTCCGCCATACTGTTACGTGAATGCAGATCGATTCCCATGCCTTCTACGTGATGAGGTATGGGGGATTTTGTGGGTGCATAGAACCAGCATGAACGTCGCATGAGGCAAAAATGAGGCACTGCTATTGGTTCAAATTCACGAACCGTATAATGTGCGAGGCTTCAATTGGCGCATTGAATCAACAGAACTTGGCAGACGCGTGCTTGAACTCTGTCACTGCGGAAATTCCCGCCTTCACGAAGTAGTTTATGGGAGGTCTTTGAAAGTGACACACGAGTTAGCTAAACAACAACAACCACAACAACAACAACAACGACGACGACGACGACGACGACGACGATGACGACGACGAAAAATGCAACAGACTTCTGACAGTCACCACTTATTACAGTCCACTTCTTTATATTGAATCCCTATATTTTTGCTGAATGCTCCAGGAATGCTTCTGTCGCTCTGAAGGTTTGAATTATTCAGTGTACATTGCCGTGAGTAAACAAACACATCATTTAATCACTGGGGTGGCACGACAGCTTTTACCAGGGGAAGTGACGAAGTGTTAGGTTTGCTCTGACCTTGCCGTCCGTTTCATAGACAGCGCTCGGCTCGAGTTTGCTATATTACGAATGATAGCGTCTAGCAGTATGGTTCAGGCACAGGCTATAGTGGGAGATGTTGTGACCGGGTCAAAATGGCGCTATATTGCGTGCTTGTCTTGATAAAGAAGCGGGAAATGCTTGCTTAGCGGCTACCATATTAACTTTACTTGTTTTCAGGCGCCAGATGAAGTGACACTTCTGCACAATTCTGATCAGTTGGCACTTAAAAAAAAGGAACCAACGAGAAACTGGCATCGGTATACATATACAGAGAAAAAATAATTCAGCTATAAACAAATACGTGATGGTTCACATACACAAAAGCTGCATAGCTGACAAAAAATTCTAAAAGCCGACTTCTATACGTGTGCCCCTTCTGAAACAGCTTTTAGCCGCTTTCGGAATGACGAAGGTGCATTAGACGAAACAATGCAACACCTGACGAATATGCGCAGCTTTCGTCGTTGCTTTGTTATTGTAAAAAAAAGAAGCTGAGTTTTGCCTGAGAAGACTGCTACCTTGAGTTTCACCGAAGGCTGCATCACGGTAATCAGTCTGTACCAGGGGGTCGCTTAGGCCAACCTCCCTGCCGTTTCTTAAACGAGTAGCCTTTCCCGCAGCCCACAAGGACAGCTCGCGTAAATACGTAGCTTGCGAGGCAGACTTTCCGGAGATCATGTGTAAGTGCAGGTGGCGCACTACATTCGCGAACTGCAGTGCGACAACCCGACAACTACCGGCAGATTATGTCCTGGACCGTTTGCGCAACGAGAAGCTAGCTAAAGATAGCGGACCGGCGGTTACAAAAGCGCGTGATCGAAGGAATGCTCGTGCGCTAGCGTCTTTTGCGGAACAATCCTTTTTTCAACATCCGAGGGTTCTTCGGAAAAATATTAAACGAGGACTGTACTGACAACTACATTTCTGAAAGTTCTTCTCTATAGATGGAGTGAATATGCATTAAGTATGACTTTCGCACCGACCTCCGCTCAAGGACCGTTCTTGGTCATAGTGATAGTTTATCTGGTGTGGAGTGCAATGTGGCGCCAGTTTCGCGTAATAGTCGTTCGGTGGCGCCTTTCGCGAGCCTTGCAGACGTCGGGATGTCGTGCAGGCTGAGCGATCGAGAGCCGCGTACGGCCCCGTTTTCAGTGGTTTTGAGTCATGGCAAACCAGAGACAGCAATGGCGCAAGAGTTTCGAAACAGATTCATTGAGCCCGGAGGGTAGGAAGTGGTTGCACATTTGGCAAGGTTTTTGCCAGCTACGGTTTTCCTCTCAATCATCATCTCTCTTTCCCTTGTGGTTCCCCGAAAAACTTTATCAAGGTGCACCGTGGCTAGCAAGACCAACGTCTCTCGGGCCGTTTCCTTCGTTCTTTACTTATTATTTATAAGCAAATAACTTCTAGCTTCTTTCTGCCCGGTGAGAGCTGTTCCATTTCTTCAGAGCGGTGATTGATGGGATCCTGCATGCGAGGGAAAGACTGAGTCACCCTTGCAGCGGCAATGCGCTCCGTCAACGGATGCGGTCGCCAATTTGAGTAGGGCGCTTGCGTGACACGTAGATAAGAGGGATAGGAACCTGCAATTCGTCTGAGCAGACGTGGCGAAGGTATAGATGGCTCGCGAGGCCGCCAGTTTTTGACATATTCAACATCTAATACGCACTTGCTACGTCAGAAACATTACCAGCATTCGAGGTGGGTTGTCTCCTTCCTATACAAAAGAAGACGGCGCGTAGAGTGTCCTGAAAAACGTACTACATTAGCCTCTTTTAACGACCGAGGTATATGGAGACGTCGATAAATCCGGAAATTTTATCCAGGATTGAGATAACAGCGAGCCGGTACTTCGATGGCCGAGGTGCCCTGCCGATGTAGTAAGGAGGGTCCAGTTTTTTCAACAAAATCCGTGATTTTCCTAATCAAAAAAAGTTCAGCATCTTGCAGTGGTAACCAGGATGTGCTATCGGAGCGCGGTCATCGTGTTTATATCGCGTCTTCGATGCCCATGCAATCTCCTGCCAGCGCCAAAGCACGTGCCATGTAACTGCATTTTCCAACGGCAATAACGTATATCACTACCCACTACCACTACCTGCTGCGACAGGGCTTGAGATCTCGGATACTATAAGAGTAGCCAAGCTACTCACGGACCACAGCGGCAGTTATACACGTTGGCTCATGGAGGATAAGTCCTGTAAGCAGTTGATGCGGTATATGCGTTTTATTGATTTCACCCGTTTTCTTTCACACCTTTTATGATTTTTCTTGTTTCTCCTGATTCTTAGCTGCCTAGACTCGCTCGAGATAACGTTTGTGCACCTGCTTCTTCGGTGGTCAATTTTGTCAGGTTTTATTGCGCTAACTGTTAAAGAAAATTAGCTCTAAGCATGACGCACGCATACAAAGGGGGACGAAGGCGAGCGTTAGTGTGAACTGTCTATTAGCAGGAATGGTCCGCAAATATTTAATGACACTTAGTCAACTATAAAAAAGCATCGTGACAGTGAATTTAGAAAGTTTCTTTTTCAATTGATTGCAATGTCTTGCTTTTTATAGTCTATCGAGGTTGCCTATTTGCGTTTTAAAAGATAATTGACTGTCGCATTTTTATTAGGAATACTCTAAACAATTTTTTTAGATTCGTTCCATTTTGAAGCGCATCTAATTGGCACCTACCGTACCCCGGAACCTTTGTTACGCCAACAACTGGCAACTGGCGTCTCCCGCGAATATGCAACACTGTGCTACCGCCTACTGCTTGCTGTGGCGTTTTCGAACGCTTTTTTACCGTCTTGGAAAGGCCGATACGCCAACCTGCGACACCTGTTGTTCTGAAGAAACTATCGAGCACCTGTTGTGCACTTGCCCTCAGTACGACGTCCAGTAGATTCCTTTACAGACCGCACTAAGCCAACTGGACTCTAGAATATCTTCTGAATCGTAAACTCTTTGGTTGATAACACATCTGTCGATGGCACAGAAAGCTATTCGTGTGCTACTGAACTTTTTGAGGAACGCATTCCTAAGTGACTGATTTGCGGTCCTGATGCACGCCCTACTGTGTGCGCGCATTGGTAACTCTCTTCTCCTTTTCTCTTTCAATTCTCCTTACCCATAGTGTCGGGTAGCAAACCAGATGCTTGTCTGATTGGCCGCTCTGTCCTTTTCTCTGCTTGCTTTCGCTCTCTGAAAAGACTAGTCACGCAAAATTTTCTTTATTAAATTTGGCCCCCGAAGCGCTTAAGATTGTCTTTTGAATTTATAATGAAGCTTTTTTTAAAACTCGGAAGAGTGAGTTGATAAAAATTTTGTGCGTTTCAAAGCCTTCCTTTGATGTGTGAACAAGCCGCAGCCAGTTTACAGGGGCCCGAAATGGTTGTCTGTTCGTACGGCAAACGCATGTCGGAGCAAATAATTTATTTCAGAAATAGGAGACGCTGCGCCAAGAAGTTGGGGATGGTCGCTCCTATCCTTCCTCATTGTTTCCGATGCCACTGCCTATGAAAGAAAAACATCATCATACTTACTTCTCCCGCAACCAAGTTAACTGCCGACATGATGCTAGTACGTGCAATATTGCATTATGCATACAAGGTGTCTATGACCCATACGTCGAGGTACGTCATGTATATTTGGAGAGTGCGCAAGGAAAGCATAGCGCTTCATTTGCTCGATTTATGGTGTAGGCTAGATGTTGTGTAACACCTTTAAAAGAAAAAGAAAATCGCTTTAACCGACTTCGCCGAATGCAGCAGAGGTTAAACCCAATTTTATTCTGTATCATGAATAACTTAGTCTTGGTGAAACGTTGCTATGTAAATGACATCACGTTAGGGAAAGTGACGAGTGAGCATGGAAGACATGTGACTGAATTACGATGTCAGAAAGAGTTGAGAATTTGTTTTTGTTTTTATTTTTTTGGAATGGCGCGGTGAGTGGTATCAACATTCTGGCTGTGTTGTAGCAGGTAGTTGAGAGGAGTTCCTGTCCAGCTCTCCTGAATACTGTTGTAGATGGTACCAGAAGTGGTACTTTACGTGTAATGGGCTAGAATTAAAATTGTTTTGATTTCTGTTTGCGTACGTGCTTGTTACAACACAAAACACAGCCGAATGTCGTAATGTGTTGCTTTCACACTACGTATACAGCAGTGTGTGTGTGTGTGTGTGTGTGTGTCCTACCTTGATCCTGCAAAGGATTAGACAGGATCGTCGTGACAAACAAACAAACAAATGAAAGGCTGCACAGGACACGCACCGCAGTTGCTTGAGAGACGCGAGGGAGATGAGAAAAAAATAATTAAGGTAGAAAATTTTCTAGCAGCTTCAGCGTAGACATGTGCGTGACATCAGCAAGAAAAAAAGAAAATGGTAACAAAACATTGAAAATCGTACCATTCGAGTAAGAGAAGTTCCGCGCCTTCGGAGGTGGGCCAGACTGTAAGATACGTGCTAAAGTGCGCGACACTGTTCCTAGCGTACTGCCGTGTTAACGAATGATTACCCCTTTGCGAAATCTTTCATCGTTATGTTGCTTATGTTTCGCATCATCGGCGTATGGCAGGACTACCATAATCTCAGCTGGTATGGCGCCTGCACATTCTGCTTTTTTACTCTCTTTCTCTGCTCTGTCCAGCAGCAAAGGTTTTGCGACCCCGTCATCGGGCAAATACTTCCGATCATCGTAGCTTGGATTGTGGACGAAATGAACCTAATTTGCCGTGAGACTAAAAGCTATTCTCTTGGTGCAGGCACTTGCAAAAAAGATTGCTGTCTGGTGTAAGTAATAGAATCACCGCACCACCGGGAGCAAGTGTGCTATTTGTCTACGTATAGCTTATGGCTCTTGACATGGATGTCGTAACTTCAGCAAAGCTAGTGTAGTTCTAAAGCTTTTTCTTTTGCTGTCCTAATGCTTTCTTTTTTCGCCCCTGGTTGCTCCTTAACTTCGCGGAATGAGGCGTCGAGCTTTCTGAACACAAAGACTTCAGGACCTCTTTTTGTAAATTAACATCCTGTGATCTTTCTTATCATCACAATAAAACCGATTCTTATTCTGACTATTACTGCGAAGCGTGTGTTGCTGTAGTCGCTGCAAATTAGCAGAGAATACGCGAGGGCTTCGTTTCAGTGGCACGTGTGGATGATCGCGTGCTTGAACGTATTACATCAAACATTAGGATCAGTCGACGCTGAATATGGAGGCATACATTGCCATGTTTGAGAAGGGGAGAAGAGTGCCCCACTGCTACTCGATTGCACTTACTATGAATGATCGAGTACCTGCTCGCATGTTGTATTTTCTATATGCCTTTTTTATATGCAATCCCTAGTTGGTACTTGACTTGTAAATTCAGCGTGCTCTACGGTGATGTCCTCCAAGCTGAAAGTTCCTGAGAGCCTCATATATTTACATATAGAGAGCGGAAACTTGAGGGTTTGACGCGCAGCGTTACATGCATCCAGAACGATGAAAGGTTAGTTGTATTATTACAACACCGGTGCCTCTGTGACTGCGTTCTGAGATTAACGTGAGAGCCGCCCAGAGGGGTACATGAGAAGTTCGCCGTAGCTTTACATGTAGGATGCAAGGGGTGCTGTCGATACTATCGATAAATGTTGCAGGACTGGCTACAGGTTTCATTGCAATCCTTCAGATGCGGCAAGACGCTGGAGCCGTTAGGCATTCGAAGATTTGTTGTGCTAGGAGTAGGCTGTTCCTCCTCAATCCGACTGAAGTGCCGCGTAAATGCGCAAATAAATTGACCACTCTAAAGCGACACTACAATAAATAAATAAATAAATAAATAAATAAATAAATAAATAAATAAATAAATAAATTGTTTACTTTAACGCCCAGGAACAGCTACAGAGCCTTTGTACTGGTGCACTTGAATAGTAATATACATGACATGATGTATATGCGATACACAAAACTCTCTCTCTCTAAAATATATCAATACAGGCAGAATACTTATTACATGTTTTTGAAGCCGAGCCATGGAATATTGACTACTGTAACAAGGCTGCACAGAAAACACGGAATGCTGCCTGGTATACTTTTGCGGCACATGAACTTGTACATGTTCAAGAAGCTTTGGTCAATGTATAGTGCCATAAGCCACCTTGTAAACGGGCAAAAGGTCTGATTAAATGCGTGTTCATTTATGAAGTGCAAATTGAGGTACATCTGATAGGACTGGACCATTGTCGCCAGAAGGGCAGAAGTGTAGCTTGAAAATAGGCGAATTTATTCTGGATGCAATAAATGAGGTAAGAATTAAATTTGCACGTTCCGCCCCAAACTAGAGAGGCATACTCTAGTAGTGAAATACGCACAGCAGCATACAACTTCAGAAAGGCAGCGGGGGAGTGGAAGTTATATGATATTCGACGAACAATGCAAACAGCGCAAAGGGTGCGTTGTTTCACATGTCTAGCGTACGAGAAGCATAGCGTTTTGTCAAGTATACACCAATATCTTTCGTTTCGTTGACCATGCATTGGTAATGAAGCATCCAAAAGGGTGCATGAAAATTGAACATGGTGTGTTTTTTCGCGTATAACTTACTACCATTGTTTTGGGAGCGTTTAAGAGCAGCTTATTGTCTCTGATCCAGTTTGGGAGTAAATAAAAAGAAAAAACGACTTTTTGAAAGTCAATGCTGTCGTGAACACTTTCTACAGTCTTAAATATATACAAGTCGTCAGGATATAGAAGGTATGTAGAGTGTTGAGTTGCTGACGAAATGCTACGTACAAAAAAGTAATAAGAGGGCCAAGAACGGATCCTTGGAGAACGGCGCCAGTGATCGCATAGTAAGCAGAGCTTCCCGTCCATTAATGCTAATGAAACAAGATATTTTCACGTGGTAGTGACGTATAAAGAACACAGTAGCAATACTATGAAAGACGAAACTAACTTTTATTCGGCGAACCTGTGCCCACAAAAGCAGGCTACACTTAAAGAACGGCGACAGCGGCGAACACAGTCGGCGATCGTCAAAATCTGATCAGCGGGTCATGCGCGTCGGCTTTTATACATCAGTCGTCGAAAGTTCCAGAGTAATCGCTGGGACCTGCGTGTTTTTCACAAAGTTCTACAGTATTCGCGTCTCGCATACATGCAATCAAATTACACAAGGTTCGGTGACAGACTGCGAATGCAACCATCGATAACATTCCAGAAACTTCCGATACATGCGGGTGCGTCCTGCGCTCTGCGATAACATTTGTTGGGCGGTGAAACGCGGTCGCCCGATAAAGATAAACAAGTACCCGTGTCAATATATTGCTTAGATAATAAAATAACGGTGTGGTCATGGAAGAAGGTACGTCCATTTGCTTGAGCATTGTAAAGATGCACCCATGGCAACCTACATCAAATGCTTTACTTAGGTTAAAATAAACAGCTGTCTAATTGGCCTCTACTATGTGCAACACTGGAAGCATGGGTCATAAATGTAACCGAGCTCGTTGTTGGGGAGCGCCCTGATACAAAGTCATGCTGTTCATCTATTAAAGTGTTATTAGCACTTAAATAATAATAATAATAATAATAATAATAATAATAATAATAATAATCAAATGTGCTTATTAATGTGCCCAGGAACAACCTCGAGGGTCTTGGTGCTAGCGCACTCGGCAAAACATTGCACAGGAATAGCAATGCAAGCTCACCCACACATACACACATACGCACGCGTGCACACATAAAAAAAGAATAATTTCGAGAACAGAGAATTTAACACAGCATAAAATGTGTAAACAAAGAGAATACAAAGCAAAAGTGGAGAGACAGAAGAAAGGATCACAGATTGACGGAACACATAACAGATATGAGAGTTTTTGTTCAGTTATTGAAATACCTCTCCAACTCCTTTCAGAAAAATATTAAAATTAGGCATGAAGGCATCCAGCCACTTTGAATTGGCGTTTTACTATGTCGCCTGCACTCTTAATAGAGGGTCACAAATATCTGAAGGCTGAAAGGCGCGCTGTTTCCTTGTGCCTTTCTGCGGAATGTAAAAGCGCACTTTAGAAAGCAAGTGCGAGCAGCAGATTTTTCCATGTATCAATTTGTGAAAGAAGCGAACACCCGATTTGTTGCGTCTATAGGTGAAGGTAAGTAACGTGAGTGTCTGTGTTAGCTCTATGGAGATTGATGTGATCTTTTTTTGCACATTTTCGAGAAGTTCACAATGTGACCTACAAGTGCCGCCCCAAACCACGGAGGCGTACTCAACAACTGGAAGGCATACGCTCTTATATAATGTTACAAATGGCTCAGGTTCTGTGAAGCCTCTCGAAGTACACTCCAATGTCATTGGTTCCCTGAGCTCTTGACAGGAGAACATCTTTAACGCTATAGGGAAATAAAGTCCTGTTAGTACTCCGCGTAAAGCTTACAGCTTTCGTTTTTGATGCATTTATGACCAGCTTGTTTTCAGCGTACCTTGACGCAAAATTTAGAACATCCTTCAAGTGCGGCGCAATCATTAACGTTTTTTACCGCTTTGAAAAGTTTTGCGTCATGACCATATAACATAATTGAAGAGTTTTGAATGACTGTCAAAAGGACGTTAAT
This sequence comes from Dermacentor andersoni, assembly GCF_023375885.2. Taxonomy (NCBI): domain Eukaryota; kingdom Metazoa; phylum Arthropoda; class Arachnida; order Ixodida; family Ixodidae; genus Dermacentor; species Dermacentor andersoni. Next base: position 211,606,260 of record NC_092814.1, read on the forward strand.
AAACAGCCAAAAAAGAAGAGGGCCCAAGACATACCCTTGAGGAACTCCACTTGTAACCGCATAAAGTTCTGACGACTGACTATTTACGCTAACGTAGCAGTGCCGGTCGCGTAGGTAGCTTATTATCAGCGCTGCGACAGAGTGATGCAGATCAAGTTGTGTCACATTTTGAAGGAGTATTTTGTGGCATACGACATCAAGCGCCTTACTGAGGTCAAAATAAATGACATCCAGCTGTCCTTTCTTATACACTGCTTGAAAGGCATGCATCACGAAGCATCACGAGGTTGGTAGTTGTGGAGCGCCCCGATATGAATCCATGCTGCTGAGGAATGATAGTATTTTTAATAGAGGATGAAATTGTTCAGTGCAGAGTTGACTCGAATAATTTAGATGCTGCGCATAGGAGAGAAATAGGCCTGTAGTTACTCGCAGCAATTTTTACCCCTAACTTAAAGACGGGAACGACCCGCCCTGTTTTCAAAGCCTTTGCGAACATGTTCGTCTTTAAAGTAGAAATAAAAATACAAGCAAGCACTGGAACAAGCAAGGACCCGTACGTCTTAATCAAAGCAGGCGGAATGTCATCAGGGCCACACGAAAAAGACGGTTTTAAGCGTTTGATGTTCTTAAAGACAGGTTCCTCTGAGACTGATAGACTTGAATCCAGGGAAGGGTGATTGGAAAGCTCATTAACTCCGTCACTGTACCCTTCACCGTACACAGACCCGAAGTGTAGGGTGAAGGCGCCCGCGACATCTGGGACAAGTTGGCCGTCGCCACTAAGTAGAGAGATATCTTGTTTCGTATTGTTGGATGACAGTTCACGAACGTGTCTCCAAAAAGACTGAATATTTAGAAGTATTAGCTTCTACATGTGCTATATAGATGGAATGATCACGCTTGTAAGGACGTTTACAGAGTGCCCTGTACATTTTAAAATCTATATGTCAGTGCTCCTGATTTGTACGCTGTGCCTTCCTGTGAGCATGGTCTTTTAGCTTCAAAGTTGTTTTCAGTTCAACAGAAAACCACTGAGAAAATTTAGAGCATTTAGCACCTTTTAGTGGTATAAAGTTCTTCATTCTATCCAGAATAATATTCGCGAATGCCTTGACTTGGTCATTAACGTCTCTTAGTTTTACTGCTCAAGACCAGGTCGCATTATTAAGATAGTGGTAAAGACACACGTAATCTCCGCTTGAGAAATTAAAAGACCGAGGTGTTGCTGTATCCTTTAATCTCCTGCTACTAGGTATCACGAATTGTAATGAAATATGAAGCGGGGGATGATATTTATCTGGCTTAACAAATGGAAAGTCGTCACGGGACACATTCACAGCTTCTGCGTCACTAAGGCTTAGGTCTAGTGCATCGCCACAACAGTTCAGAATATTATTAAATTGGCGCAGAGATGTAAAAGGTATAAGACCAAGTAACGAGTTGCACTTGGCAGATAAGAAAAAAGAATTAGGTGAAATTTCGCCAGCTTGCCAGGAAATGCGAGGCCTATGAAAATCACCAGTTATGAGTATTTTATGCTTAGCATGGGCCGATATAACATTTTCAATAGTGGCTAAAATAGTCATGTGCATCTCAATATCCATAGCAGGCGCAACATGATAATTCCCTTCTAATAGCCTATTAATACCAGCACCAAAAATAACAACAACAAATTTGCGGCTCCGTACGCAAATGTAGACGTCAATTATCAGCGACGCTTTCTTTGGCCGTTTGCTGAAATTTCTTCACTTCATTCTCTGCTTCTGTGTAGCGCAGCGCGCTCCTCGTTCAACGCGCGCTCTGTTCCCCTTGGGCTTATTTCACTTCTGTTTCGCAATTCAACTGCTCCGTTGATTCTGCTGTTCCATTCAACTCCATTCCATTCAACTTCCCAGTATGAAAATGTGCAGTAGTTCTTGTAATTGAGGATTTAATAGATGTAATTTGCTTAATTACTGAATGGATCTCTGGTTCCTCTTGCAAATGATTTCTACTTCGGCCGGTATAATATATCTACAGATGACGTAGTTCGAGTAAATTTTGCTGTCTTTTAACCTTAAATCATTCGAAGTGAAGAAAAGAAGAAGAAGAAGATGAAAGAAAGAAACTATATTTTCCGTGTTGATGCAACAAATACTACAGAACTAACCAGACGAGACACTTAAGTTTTGATGTACAACGTAAAGTGAAGCGGCGGATGTGGTCGTTCGTGCTAGAAATATGTAGCCGGATGAAGCCGCAAAGTGTATTGTGCTATCTTATTACAAAGGGTACATTTCATTCTTTCAACTTTGGAGGATGCAACTTGCCGTAGAGGCGTCGTTTGAAAGCAAATTCGTTGGTTGGTCGCATTAGTGCATCTCTGTAATGTATTTCTGGGAATGGATAGGGGGAGGGTGGTGGTGAAATTTTATCATATCATGATGTTTAAGATTATATACGGTGAGTTGATCATTTTTAATTTTTACATAATTTAAAAAGCATTGTCTGTGACAGATAGCATATTGCTAGTCCTTGAGGTGGCTTATTCATAGAGACGGACATTACATGTACGAGAAATCGAAATACATAGGACTAATTAGCAAGCTTTCACTAATTAACTTCTTAATTAGCGCATATTGCAATTTATGAATTGTAGCCGGTGAGGTTGCAAGTCGTATCCACTTCGAAGGACTTTCCAGGCTGACACCAGTTTTGAGATTTAAATTCCAGATCTTGGGGACAAAATACATTGGCGTACTAGTAAATTTTGTTCTTCAATGCATAAAGGCGCGTTTCGCTAAAGTAGTGAAGTGGAACAGTGCATTTTTTCGTCGAGTTTGGTGGCGCATATCTCCACACTGGTGCCATCTTGGAAAGGAATTCTAAGTGGATACACCTTGCAAAGCTCACCGGCTACAATTCGTGAATTGCAATATGTGCCGGAAGATAATTAAATAGAAAGGCAATTAGTAAAATTTTCAATAATTAGTTGAATATGTGTTTCAATTTATCGTGCAAGTAACGTCCACGTCTTTGAATAATTTATCTCGAGGACTAGAATTGTGCTATCCGTCACAGGCGATTTTTACAAATTTCGTAAAACTTAAAATTGATCAACCCGTAGATATATACATACACTTCCCCCGAACTCTTGTCGTTGTGCCACTGGTTCGTAGTTGCCGGAGAGAGAGAAAGCAAAGAGAGGGAAAGCCAACCATACGAACGTCCGGTTTGCTCTCCTACATCGGGGGTAGGGGAAAGGAGAAAAAGAAGGGGAGAGAGAGAGATCACTGAGTGCACGTGGGGGGATCCCTGACGCAGACTCAAGACTAATGCTGCTGGAAAGGTACACGGTGCTAATCTGATTAGACACTTGTGGATTACAACGGCGTTGTTGGTGGATTTTGCAAACTTAACCGGAAACCATGCCGACCTTCAGACGTAAGTCTAGCGCAAAGCACAGCTCTGACGTCTGACGTAGAATTTTACAAGACTCGTAAATGTGCCAATGACCACTCACGGCGCGCGTTACTGGGCAGGCAGGTGGCCGCCTTCATTCGGGACCTCATCTTCCATGCGCAGCAGGTACAAATCATTGACAACAAACGCGAATCAGGTGAGATGAGAGAAAACAGGCCATGGTCATCGTAAGTAAAAATAAACAGACAATTTAAGCACACCTGACTACTGCCAAAGGCGCGTCAGTAGCGTGACACGGCCACCGTAAGCATTCTGCACTCACTGTCGCACTCAAAGAAACCGCCCACTCGACACACGGTGGTCGACGGTAAGCTGACGTGATGCGATTGCGGATGATACGGCAGCCCGGCGCCCCAAAAGCGAAAAGAGAGAGAAGAAAAAAATAAAAAAAAGAAGAGGAAAAATTCACAGCTATTCCACTCTGTGAAGGTGAAGGACCAGTGGATATGTATATATGGTGATAAATATTTTGATTGAAAATAAGACACATACCACAATAGATTTCGTTTTCTGGCAGTTTTGTTATTGTATTATTAAACTGCATATTCAATACCTTTTTTTTTTTACTTTTAACCTCCTTTTGTTTGCTTTTTTGGATTTATTATTTGTTCATCAAGGTGACTATCGCTTTATGATCGCTATGATATACGGCCAGTGGCTCTGTGGTGACACTGGAAAGGTTCTTGGCCAATGTGAGGTTTACCCACGACCGATGACGCGTCGTGGGCCCACTGATGTTTGCGTAACATTGAATCCCGAACCTTTCTAAGAGAAGCGCCACGAACAACTTTCCGTCTGGCCTTGACACGTCGATGTTGAAATCACCCACAAGTACGATGGGAGGGGAGTCGGCAGGGGTGATCCAACCAAAGCTGCATACGCTTAGCGTTTGCCGCACGATCTTCGTCCGCATTACGTGCCGCCCGCCGTCGTCGCGCAAATTCCTGATTATCTTCGCGACGGTGTTCTTCGTAGGCACGCTGTTCTTCCGCAGTACTCGCCTCACGCGGTATACCCATTGTACGGGTGGAAGGGTACTGAGATAATGTTACTCGGTTTGCCTATAGAGCCTGTGACGTCAGACAGCAATCCGTACTAAGCAGTGTCTATTCCGGTTTTACTTTTTTATTATGATATTTTTAATCACAATGCGTTTTGATACCTCTCGCGATTAAACGCAGCTGGGGCATTGCCGGCGATACGCTTTTGCTTTATGCTTTAGCTGTTTTAGCTCCGGGATGGCCGCCATCTTTTTTGCCTACGCACACAAACCAGCAGAACCTAGCGTATAAAAGCTGCGCTCTAAAACTTACAGCCAACACCTACTGCGCGAGGTCCTTTTTGCCTCAATTTTGTGCACAGGCACTCTCCGTGTGCCATATCTTGTACAGGGACGGGGAAGCGATGCTTTAGCCGACACGCTACGGTCAGTCGCACTCCTACGCCAGATATGACGAGGCTCGCTTTTGAGAGATTGCACGTGCACTGATGGCGCACATTACCTGCCCGCTGAACGGTCGTATGGGGCCCTTCTCATGAGCACCACTGCCCGCAGAGAAGTTGTGGCTCAAATGTCGCTCGCTTAAACTCACACGACGCACTTGCACACCATTGGGCTCAAAGAGAATGGTACATATTGACAAACATTCGCTTAACGTAGCGGCGTTTCCTCTTTGGCTGGCGTTCGGGAGCCCGCCATTCGTTATTGCGATTTGCGGGATAACAAGACAATCGCCGCCACGCCAGCGAATCGCCACGGATGCCACGTACGCAAGAGAATAGACTGTTTTAGTTGGGCGTTCGCAACCAGCCACGTACGCAACAGCACGCGAGGTCGTGCGTACTTAGCGAAGCGCGCGGCACGAAACGGCTTTAATTGACCGGACGCAAAAGTTGAGAAGGGGGATTGCTGACTTGCACGCGCAGGAGCCAGTAGTGTTCTACTCAGGAGGTTAGAGAAATACTGAACCCTCCTTGGTGCTACTCAGCGCCGCCATATGCCAACTTCTGAAACTGTGTCGCCAATATCAGCCGCCACGAAGTCAAACCAGAAGCCGGAGTCGTATCTTCGGCAAAAGCGATATCGAAAAAGTGCACTCGTGGACACGCGAGAGCGTCCCGAAAAGCCTGCAGCGAACGCTACGCAGGTTTTGAAAAGCTGCGGTCGCACGCAAGACACCGTGCGTGCTCAAGCGTAGTGTCATGCGCACTGCGTACTGTCCTGCGCATGCGCACTGTCACCTCCGCAGGTTTCCTGCGTACGCAGAGCTGTTGCGGACATAGAGTTTCTCACTATAACACCTAGAGGGTAATCTGGCGCCACCGTCTATGGGAGTTTCTTAAGGGGGCACCGTGCCGTCATGGGAATGACGGTATATGTGTCTGCGAGGCTCGTGTAGGTTGGTGTTGTAAGAGGCTTCGTCTAAAACGTGGATATGGCTACACAAATAACGCGTTCTCAAAGTAAAATCTTCATAAAATGTTTCCATTCACGCATATTACATCTTTACTCACCCACGATGCATGACCAAGCGAAGAAAAGCAAGAACAGACGACCAACTGTTTCAAAGCGAGCGCGAACCTTGTCGTCTGTCCTCCAACTTTAGCGGCCCGCTGATACTTTTTAGGTAACATGTAGTCGTACACACAATAACAAGTTCTCATAGTTAAACAAAACATGTTTTGCGTAATAACAAAGCTAAAGCAGCTTTTCACGTGCTGTTCTAGTAGAAAATGAATCATTGTGACAGACGGAACGGTACTTGCCAAGCGCGTCTTCAAGGTGACCTGTCTCTACGAGAACGATGCCAATCCGAATCCACAACATACCGGCATTCCCATGCATACCACAGCGCAGCAGCGCCAGATTTCCCTCTAGGTAATGTAGTGGGAAACTCTATGGTTGCGGACGCCCAACTAAATCTGGCTAATATTTGTGAATAGTGCGTCCTTTCAGTTCGCTATCTCGCCTGCATATGAGAAGACAGTGCCATAGAGAAAGAAATTTCAACAAGAGCGGACACTCCCATAGAGCCCAGCGGCCGAATTGACTGTAGCACACCAAGCGGTTGGTATTAGCAACTTCCGGTTTCAGTTTTGGGCGCGCGCGTTTTGAACACCAGTTGCTACACGCCGCGCCGGCTCCGCTGATCGGCGCGGCATTTATTACTTTTTTTTCTCTTCTGCTGAACCACGCGTGGCCTTGGCGTGGAATAGTTTTGTTATTTAGTAAAAATTATTGCGAACGACCTTTACAAGACTCCGCCGAATCTGTCAGGTGCAATTTCATAAAGAAAACGCAAGACGTCTTCTGAAATGATGAAATGTTTATTTTGCTCTACATAAATGCTCGTTCCGGGCTTCTTCTGCATTCATCCAAAGTTGTGGCACCAGGTAAGCAGCAGTCGTTGCCGTACGAAGCCGCACCGGATGCCATCAGCTGAACGAAAGTAAATTACAAGCGTGTATCATATTGGTATATTGACCTAACAGGAATATTGCGTGTAGAGGCGAAACGTGCGTAAATGGTGAATGAGCGGCATTACAGATAAAGTCACATTTAAGTACATTTCGCAGCAAAGACTCCTCCCAAACAATGCCATAAAATCTGAAAAAACCTCCGATTTTCATGCATCCCTCCATTCCCGGGCATTATTTCCTGACGCTGTGGAAGGCAAGGTTTCAGCATCGCCAGCACTGTGTAACCCTCGACGAGTTTTGCGTAGTCGTAGTTAGAAGCGCAAGAGTCGGACCGATACATTGCCAGATCTCGTCCATCCTTCTGCTTGTTCTTTTCAAACTGTGCACTTTTTTTCCGTGATGAACACTTCTGTATGTATGAGACAGCATGCACATGTGTACGGTAAGAGCGTTTCTGCAGGGGGTGCAGTGCTGCTGCTGATGACAGTAGCGGATCGCTATGTTAAACTAAGGAGCTGTTAAAACTTCCTTGGCTAGAATCGGAGATATTACGACAACACTCGAATACTGTGCGAGTGTTACTATAACACTAAAGACATGAGGATGTCACAGCACCATTAGCGGCACCCGATGTCCTCGCAACAGACTTTGTTGTGCACAACCTCAGCAGAGAGAAGTGGTTCTTGTGGTGAAGGAGGAAAGGCTAGCACTATTTTCTGCAACTCATGCGTTAGCACGGCTCAGCGCCAGCAGGGTGGAGGAGATGGGATTAAAAGAGAGAGAGGGTAGGAGGGAGAAAGGCAGAGGGTCGTAGAGATGGAAGCGAAGCAGATGTTGCAGCTAGCGCTCCACCACCTGCAAGCTGAATGTCTCAAGATGGCGGTTATATGGTAACGGTAATACGCTTTAAACGTCAGGCCAAAGCTTCTATATTCCGTTGTCGTTTGATTTGGCTAGAGAGAGAAAATGAAGCCCATACAAACTAATAGAATCAATCAATCAATCAATCAATCAATCAATCAATCAATCAATCAATCAATCAATCAATCAATCAATCAATCAATCAATCAATCAAATGAACGAACGAACAAGCAGTCAAAAGCAAACAAATGTCGAGAGCTGCAACAAGATACTGCAAAGAGACAAGTGTACCCAACGAGTGTACACGCCAAGTGTACACTGGTGTACAAACGAGTCAACACGCCTAACTACGTTCAGCTTCAGCGGACTGCAGAAATTAATGTTTACCACTTCGCTTTGCCAGAGAGTTAACCACTTGCAATCTAAAGCACGGTTGGCACGACAGGTGATGGCATTCGCTTCTTTCGCCGTTCCATTGATCCAGGGCAATACAGACCAGCCATCCTGGTCGTAACTAGAGCCCCTAGGCGCACAATGTCAGCAACCGCAGTGCAGCACCAACTTAGCCTGTAGCATCGTAACATCGCGAAGTTGTGGTGAGCACTTATATTGGTCATAGCTTCGTGAGATAGTGCTTTCGTCGGCACGGGGAGGCTTACTCCCGCACGTTTCGTTCCTGCTTTGATTTGCTTTTACTTCTATTTTCTTTTTTCTCACCCCGTACACTACCCAATCGATGAAGTGAAGCCCATATACGCTGTGTACGTTGCGGCATCGTATAGTGAGCGGCGCCGGCTTTTAGACTTGGCGGTAAGAAGTGAAGCGTCGCCAAGGGTCCGATCCGGGACCTCGCGGCGCGGAGATTGCGAGCTTGCGTACAATGACGGTACCCTCTTCCGCTTGATGAGTCTGGGTCAAGTCGCTGACCGCCGCGGCGGCAGCGCACGCAGGCTTACGCAAACTGCTGGGCGAATGCGTGGATTTCAAGTTTTCGAGTCACATGCCGCGGTGCAGATCCTTGACAGTTTCACCCCTGTTGAGTTCGGGAATGCGGTCGCGTAAAGTTCGGCACCAGACGGGGTGCCATTCGTCCATTTTCTGTTGTTGTATGGGAGTGACAGCCCGGGCCAGGGCTGGTGCTCTTGTGAATAACTTTTTATACGTTTCGATGCTATGCTATCGCGATTCTTTCTCGCCTGTTAATCACGAACCAGCCAACTACACGCTGTGTAAGGGACATTCCTAAATGTCTTGAAGAAGTCTGGGGCAGAAGGGAAAAAGGTTCGGGGAGGGGGGGGGGTTCATCGCACAAGACACACAGGACAAAGAAGGGAGAACGAGCGAGACAAACCTTATTGTACTTCAAATATCCTATTTAATGGCGAAGGTTATGCAGGGAGACGCTGAACAAATAATTACGCTAGATATAGAACCAATGAGGGGGTGGGACGAGGGAATTGCGGTTTTGCGCAAACCTTTGGCTGTGGTTTATCTGCAAGACTGAGGACAGAGGCAAGTAGCGGTTGTTCAAGAAAAACGTCAATACCGCAGACGTCTCACGTCTGCGAGAACCGACCGTCTGCACCAAATCTGATGCCAAATATGTGCGCATACAAAAAGTAACTTGAATTTCACTACAATAAATTTGAATTGCAGGGATAGTCCGCTATGATTTATTTATGTTTTAACCTTTTTACGTGACGAATGTGCGTTCACAGGCCCAGCGTCCTTAAGGGATGTGCTATGTTATCTCGGCCCACTAAATTTGACCGTCAAGTTAAGACCATATACGCCGAGGACAAACATTTCTCCTCGCCACGTCTTCTTCTTTCTTTTTTTTTTTTGGCTTCATTGAAAAAAGCAATAATGTCGCGAATACGTATTGTAGGATATTGAAGCATTGTGGAGGCTCCTGCATGTCAGTAAAACAGGCGAATGATCGGCGCAGGGGTTTGTAAAGCGGAGATTCAATATTGACTGATGAACCATGCTCTGGCTATAGGCCTATTCTTTGACATCAAACGTCAGAAATTTCATAGATCATCAAAAAAAGAGCCATATAACGGTTTATTGCACGGCTGTGTAATGTGAAACATTATGCATGCTTGGACGCTCCACATTGTCCATGATATTCAGCACTACAGCTTAGCGTCCCTCGAGTTGTCAACCAAACAACTTACTCCTGCCGTTAAGGAGATGCGGCCGGACGTTATTTCGCTCTTTGGACACGATGACGCTGAGAGGGATATTTTTCTTCAGTACATTTACATTTGGGACGAGTGATAGATCCACTGTGCTTAGCCGAGAATAAACAGGCAAGAGACGAGGCGAGGCACGCTTGGTCACAACGACTAGCAGATGCATATCTAATTTTTTTTTTTAAATCATTGAAAGGTTTATATTTTTTTGAGGAGTGGGCGACAAAACAACTGCTGACATTTATAACTAGATGCAAACAAACAAATCAGTGACCGCAGCTCCTGGCAAGGTCATAGCAAGGTCTTCTCGCATCATATGCAGTAAATAATAGCACACTAGGTGCCCAAAGGGCTGACTGTCGACAACGTGCCATAATGTTAGCTGCTGTGATATGCGCTTGACGTTGTGCTTGTGTTGTGAGACATCCTTGACGAATGCAACATAAGCCAAAGAAGGAAGAAACCACAGCCCGGAAGAAATAGGCGGCGGGAAATGAAAAATGGCAGAGGAGAACAAAGAGGAGAGCGTGCGCTGCGGGGGCTGGGAAGAGGGGCGACAAGGAGCCGGTGCCCGTGCGTGGATCGGGCAAAAGAAAAGCGTGCCTAGGCGGAGCCAGGAGGCAGCCCTGCTATTCCAGTGGACCGGACTGTTCCGGGGATGTCCGCAGACGACGGTCCACGGACGGACTGAGCCTGGTGGATGGAGCCGACTGGCTGGTAAGACGAGAGGTCCAGGGCCTGCCCTACAACCTGGGGCCCGCTGACCGTTGCTGAGTGTTGCTCCCGCGCCCCAACCCAACTGACGTTTCCCGAAGAGCGCGGGTACGACCGGTGCACCAACCGTTCATAAGCGCTGATTCGGCCCCCGGCCCTACTGACCTCTCCCGGAGAACGCAGCTGGGACCCACTCATCGACCGTGCTGGTCGCGACTATCGAGCGTCGCGTTGAGGCCAGCGTCGACAAGGGGCCCTGCGGTTCGTCCACTGCCGCATCCTCGGCAACTGCCCCGTCGTCTGGGCCGACGCAATTATTCCCGGTGAACCCGTGGTTATAACTGTGACTCCATGTCTTATCACGTCGTTAACGGGCGTAGTAGAGAAACATTTAGAGTGACTCTACAGCTTTGATCGCACCCTGTTCATACGTTCCTGTCAGCTATAACGATGTTTGCCTATAACGATGAATGCCTTTGCATGCGTTGTAAACATAGCTTAATCGATCTTATGAGAGTAGTGTGAAACGATTGCATGTTGTGTACGAACAGCTTTGTCTATTATTTGCACCAATGTTGCCCTTGCGCGCACGATATTTTCCCAAGAACCTGCCATAACAGCTGCTTCCCAACTTGATTCCTGCAATGACAGGGTCAAAATGCTATGGTTTGCAAACCACTGGTCTGGTCTATTTTTCTGACAGCGTCATCCGAATGTGCGCTCCCACAGCGCAGAGCGACAAAAATAATAAGGTAATATAGAGGATCCGGTCTTTCAGTGCACTCGTCGTTTGTCGTAATCACACGACCCCTAATCAATCAATTTTCATCAATTCGGATCATTTTAAACGAATCTGGATGGTAGAAAGTATCGCAACGATGGTGAGCTGAAAGCAACTGTGCTTCTTTCGCTCCAGCATAATCAACAAGATTCGTTCTCCCGACGCATCCCACCGTTCCTGAAGACTTGGCGCGTATGCCTAGGCACTAAATAAAGGTACTAGGCTCATAAGTGAAAAGTTGCATTTGACTTGTCTGTCATAGTAAGTCTTTTATTTGGTCTTGAAAAATCGTGCTCTCGTAAAATTTACCGGCCGATGTACGACTAATTCAGATCGTGCTGCTGGACATTACTTGCACACCTCTTGCTTCGTCTTCGTCGAGCGAATATACTAGCCGTATCACTATGCATCCATGCACACAGAGGAACGAGATATGTGCATATCGCAGTCGGTCGTTCGCAGTCGTTAAAACAGGGTTTGACTGATTCGACAAAAGATCCAATGAGGCGTGTACACCGTGTGGAAAACGGATTTTAATCTTGTTACATTGACATTTTCCCCTCATAAAAATGCAGTCGAACCTCGAAATAACGAAGCTCAACTTAACGAAATTCTCGAGGTACCTACCGCATTATTTTTTTCATTTCGCAATCTCTGCTCCATTGAAAACCACGTATTTCTTTTTCCGATTTAACGAGGTTATTTTATACTGCAACCCCGATTTATTGAAGTCCTCGCGCATCGCACATACGTACCAGTAGCCTCCTTGACAGGTAGATGAAAATGAAAAGTTTAGGCAGGGCAAACAGCGCTTTACACTTTGCCAGCGGCCTTCAATTCGGGGAACAGAACGTACCGCTGCTCCATCTGTCGCGTATGTATGAAACCCAGTTGTTGGTCATCTCGTTGTGCGTACGCTGGTTCGCTGAGCACGTTTTCTTCGACCAGTTGGCGGTTTGATTTCGTGCGTAGGCAGCTTTTTCTTGTTCACGATGAGCGGTGCACTTCGCAAGAGAAAAGTTTTGCGCCTTGATGTGAAGGCCAAAATAATGCAGAAGTTATGAGCGGCGAAAAGGAAGGCGACTCCAAGTGGCAAGCAGCACAGCTACGTCGAAACAACCGATGGATGCGCTTGCATCTCCTCCGCTCGAACACAGGCACGCACTCACAAGAGGAGGCCTTGGTAGCTCTGTCAACTTACGAGCGCGTTATAACGCCGACGCTCATGAAAATCAAGCGGCAGGTTGAGCTGACGGAGCTCTTCGCTTCCACCTGAATTGGATGGAATCGCTCTTTGAGGCCAAATAAATATTTCAGCTTTCATGAATTCGTTATATTTTCCGATTAGTAAGTTGCCCGCAAAGTGCCATCGGCCAGGAGTGTTCTCATCTTTATTTTCCCTGCTGAAATATACAAATCCTTATATAACGAAACTCGGGATTTAACGAAGTTTTCAATTGCAAGTAGGACTTCGTTACTACGAGGTTTGACTGTATGTTAATTTACAGTTAACCTTTTTTTCATAGAACGGCTTCATAGAACTTGCCGCAGGTGGGAACAAAACCCACAACCTCCGCATTTCGCGAGGGTTGCGCGTGGTTGTGGGTTCGGTTCCCACCTGCGGCAAGTTGTTTTTTCATCCACTTTAATTTGCATTAGTTTATCGTTTCTTTATTTCATTTATTAAGCACAAGTAATTTCCCCCATGTCGTCCTTGGTGTCAATGTTTGTTGGCTTCTTAGGATATGACTAATAAAAATCGGTCCCCTCGGTTACTCGCCTTTCTTCTCGTGTATATATATATATATATATATATATATATATATATATATATATATATAGACGACCTGACATGCCCGCTTGCGCGCCGTGCTTGCACCGCTGCCAAACGCTCTGCGTACAAACGAACGTAGCATTTAGCCGGGTGTGCGGCCGCTGCGCCTGCTTATCGTTATCATGAACCTCCATGAGGGAAGCACATCGGTGGCGTAAATCGCACAGCCAACGCCTGTGTCACTGCCCTGCCGCCTTTTAAGCGGCAGCACGCCCTGCTAGACGCTATATATATATATATATATATATGTTCGTTTGTACGCGGAAAGTTTGGGAGCGCTGCAATCGCGACGCGCAAGCGGGCATGTCAGGTGGTATTTTTTTTTATTTCGCGGGCATCTGCAATAACCGGAAAAACACTAATACCTAAAAGATAGAAAGTTAGAAACTGTTTAACCTGACGTTTTTCAAAGCACTCTACAACTTTCTAATCGGAATTGCTTGCCTAACTTCGTTGCTACAGATGTTGGTTAGATACCTACATACATTTTACATACATACGCGTACTGATGAAGTGCGCTTATGTATGCACCTAAATGTATGTCACATGTTGTACCGGGGGTCAAGCGTTGCAATAATTGCACTTCATCCCTCGGTTACTGCGCGCACATTTGGGGCACTTGTAGTTCGGTCTAATTCTGTACTGCACGAATGCGACATGAAAGACAAGGGGCCGAAATGACGAGCCATATCACGTACAACTATTCTATTCTGTTTTTATTCCAATCTCCCGACTTCAAATTTACGCAACTGCTGACGTAGGCACCGGGCGTTCACCCGCAGCGTTGTTTGAACCACCGGATCAAACGCTCTGCTCGTTTATAAGAGGTCATCTTTATTTGATATCAAAGCGAATAACACTGCCTACTTCGACAGGTTTTTCTGACCTAACTGGCTAACCAGAGGTGAGGAGCGCGCAGAAATGGAGAAGGTTTCGGTGAGGCCTAGCTAGCACAGTGAAAGTAGATAACCGGATGTGGAGGGTGGTGTCGGCGTCTGGGATTGGTCCGCTTCACTTTGCTTAGCTTGCGGTGGGTGGTCGAAAATCGCAACGGCGTGCAATGGAAGGTTAAAGATGTCGCTAAAGTGAATCCTGAGCGACGAAATGTCGGCAGAACGAGGCCGTATACGTGGCCTAAATGATTGGACAACGTTATACTGCCACGTTAAAAAAAAAAAAAAAAAGACATCAGCTCTTCTACTCTGTGACGAAGGACGAGCAGCGAAGTTGTGGTGTGTTTTACCTCAATCGACGCATCTATGTACATATAGGTATTATTATTGTGGGAGTTTACGTGCCAAGACCACTTTCTGATTATGAGGCACGCCGTAGTCGAGGACTCTAGAAATTTCGACCACCTGGGGTTCTTTAACGTGCACCTAAATCTGAGTACACAGGTGCCTTTGCATTTCGTTTCCATCGAAATGCGGCCGCCGTGGCCGGGATTCGATCCCGCGACCTCGTGCTCAGCAGCCCAACACTACAGCCACTGAGCAACCACGGCGGGTATTATTATTATTATTATTATTATTATTATTATTATTATTATTATTGTTGTTGTTGTTGTTGTTGTTGTTGTTGTTGTTGTTGTTGTTGTTGAAGGACACAGACAAGAAATACATCTTTTGACTGTGGAGTCATTTATTCTTTTATGAGTACTGACGTGTGCAAGTATCACTGCATGGCAGACGGAAATTTCACAATATTTACAACTTCACTGTGAGCTACGCAATTATTAAAAATAAATGAAACTCAGCGTAGTTTTAGAGTCGTTTTAGCGGCTGATTGTCATATAATTTCTTTTGGGATAGTTTCGATAAAAAAAGAGTTACAGCCGTTTTCTGTAACCATACTCTCTCCGTAGACGGCCATAGTGACAGCGGACAGGAATTCTGTAACATTTACACCTTCACTGTGAACTAACTAATTACGACAAGTAAATGAAACTAGGCGTAATGATAGAGTTGCCTTAGCGGCCAATTTCAGTATAACTTTTTTTTTCAAGATACCTACGTTAGATTGAGAGCTACAGAGAATTCGCTAGAAACTGGAGACGAAAACGCAGGTGGCGTCTGACACGGATGCCGGAGGAAAAGGCTCGAATTTAGTGTCGACACAAGGACACGATCCTGGGAGAAGTAGCCCTCAACAGCTTCGCTGTAAAAATGAAGAAAGAAAGACAAGAGAAGTAAAGGAGAACAAGATTATACGCAAGTAAATCTGTTTTCCTCGGCAGTACCGGGTAGTCAGTGCCAAAGCGATCTGTGGGTAGACGTTTTGAATTCCTTTAGGAACGGGGCAGTCTCCGGCTATTCGGGAAACAAGTTCAGTTTTGTTCGGCATTTTAATGCATCTTTAATGCGTACCTGTCTCTTCGACATGGTCAGTTTTCGCGGTTTTGTGACGTCGCGTGACTGACTGGCGAAGTGGGCGCAGCCTAAGAGCATTTCACCAAACAGCGGAGGGCTTATGACGAAAAAACTGTGGAATCAGAAATAGTTATTTTTCTTTTGTTCGGTCTAATCATGCAGAATAAGTCTGCACAAGTCATATCAGATGGGTAGTTCTCACTATTTTCGTGACGTCGCGTGACAGACAGGCGAAGCGTGAGTAGCGCGAAAAATGTTTGACCACTCGTCAAGGCCAGATTGCAGAACTGGAATAGAAACAGTTTGGAATAGTTTTACGTTATAGAACCCCACAAATATTTTTGTTCGTAGAGGTTTTCCACCATTGGCCGGCCGCTTTCGCTAATAATATGTCCAACATCGCCATTGGTCAGAATATGCAGCTTTAGCTTAAGAACGCGTTTGTGAATGCGGGAAACGATTGCCAGAAGATGCGCATCGTGCATGATATACGACACTCCACAATATCTCGGTCTTCTGAATGAATGAATGTGTGGTTTTTATTGGCGCAAGGGTCAGGTATGGCCAAAGAGCGCCAATATCTCGGTCTTCTCTTGTTCTGTAACTTCGACAATACTACTTTAATGTCCTCATTGTATTACATCCCAAGAACGCGATGCCAACACGGAAACGTTTCACGTTGCTTGACAAACCAAATACAAACTAGAAAAAGAGAGAAAAAATGAAAGGACCACACGATGAAAAATTATTTTGTTGTAATTGTGGCTGCAGTTTAATCATCGGATGATAATCGAAATGATGTTCTAATGCTTGTAAACTCTCATTAGAACTAGCGTTCACCAGTTCTTTGCTATAGCAGTCAACAAGTGAAAGCGCTTCCGGAGCACTGCTAACGCAAGTTTTCTTTTTTTTTAACTTTTGGGCAGTGCCCAAACAAGAAACGGATGAAACGGACTGTTTTACCGTTCAGCCTAGCTATGTGTTTCGTTGTATTATAACCCTGCATATACACGACAAAGTGATATGTAGGCGCGCCCTTCAGCACTAGACTGCCGTATTTCCCATCGCAGCCCTTACCGTTACCCCTCCGCGAAGACAATGGCACACGTTTCGCCACTGTGCGTCGCAAGGGAGATATACGGCAACGCGTTATATATCTTCACTTCCGCCGCGACGGCTGCGTCGGGCTGGAAGAGGCTCGAGTCCGTGAGGCCGTAAACGCGGCCATAAATCGACTTCTTTCCCGCACTTCCTTTTTTTGCTATATGCGCGCCGCAGGCGTCGCGCGATGCTAAAGTCGAAACGTGCCGCGACCACTGTCTTGCTTTCCCGGGCGCGATAGCCCTTGACTACGATCCTTGCATCAGCCAGTACACACATTCCCAGTAAGCCGATATAGCGGTGTGCGCAAGTGAGCCAGCGCTAATTGCTGCAATCATCACGACAGCCTGGCACCTGGCGCCACGTATATAGGAGGGCAGCGTTTCTTAAGTCTGGCTGATCGTGGCCCTGCGTGGCGTGCTTCGGGAAAAAAAAAGACAGTCGCGGAAACGTAAAACTGGCCTGTCATCGTGGTGATGAAGCAAGGACGATGCAGCGAACAGTGTAGAATGATGGAAAGAACGGGGAAGTGAACGTCACCTCACTCTCGCCTTTATTCTTTCTTTTATCCTATAGACTTTTCGCTCACGTACAAGCTGTCTCTATATTGTGCACGTCTTCCTTTCTTGCTTTCTTCTCTGCGCGCTTACGTCCAGCCGCACAATGCTCGTATAACTCTGCGGCTCCATATTTTCGGCTCGCACGTGTTTAGCGATGAGACATTGTTGTGAATCGGCAGTGTGAGTGCTCAGGCGCCAACTTGGCTCTCAGCGCAATTGAAAACCAATATATGCGGAAAACTGTGTCAGGAAAAGAAAAAAAGAGAACAGAAAGAAGAGCCTCTAAATATAGAGTCTCACCTTACCAGAGATGACTGAGCTCTGGTACTGAAACATAAATACCAAGAAAGAGAAAGGCGACTCATGTGCGAATATGAGAGAGAGAGAGAGAGAGAGAGAGAGAGAGAGAGAGAGAGAGAGAGAGCGCTCCACAGCTACATGTGTTATATTCTGAGCACGCGGAACGTATCCTTTGTTTCCGTCGGCTTTGTTCACGGCTGGTCAAGATACGAGTGCGTTAAACAGAAAAGCAGAAGCTCTTGTCGTTCCGGTATTCATTCCAGTTCGGAATCAGCGGTGCAGTTTAGGTGGAAGTCCGGATCAAAAGTGTAATGGTTCGAACTGGGGCATGCTTGCGCACATCACCAAAGACTAATGAGAGGAATAGGAAATACAAGAATTTTCCACAAAAAATTTAGTACTCGGATCAGCGCAGAGAATAGGCCTCGGAAATGCGAGTTGCCGCAGCGACCAGACGTTCCTACACCGAAGAAAAGTGCAGGAACAAGTCCCAAGGGCTCAGAACTTGCAATCGCGGCCGGAGAGTCTTCTAGGAATTTTGAGTAGGTTGCTTCTTTGCCTTCTCTCTTTAACATATATATATATATATATATATATATATATATATATATATATATATATATATATATATATATATATATATTTATCTGTTGTTAACACGTGCCTTCACTAATTTGCGGTTAACTGACATCTACATTATTGAAGCAGGACAGCGTGTCGCAGCCACAAGCTACACTAAAGCTGCCATAAACTCGTATTTTATGGCAACTTAGCTTTGGGTTATGTTCCCAGAAACTCACAGGTAATTCTTGCTGGTCGCCCACAGGACTACTGCTCCGCTCATCATGACGCTGCGTGTTTTGCTGAGTCACCGTCTCCTTTTATATTGCTGCACAATTGTAGCTTGAGATGGTCGGCCGTGGAGGCTATATTGAGCGAAGCAATAAGTACGTCCGCCCCCCCCCCCCCCCCCCCCGCCAAATATTCAGTACAGCTCCTGTTCAACACCCTAGGGCACGACACTTTGCCTGGTGGCTTCAGCCTCAGAAAACCAGAAGCAAAGCCCCTCAAGCTGGAAATGTGGCCGTTTTTCCTCAGCGGCTATCCATCTCACAAAGGTGGACCCTTCTCCGCCCGGACGAAAGAGTGAGAGGTGGTGGCGCGCCCCGTGTTCAGCATCGGGGCTATTCTCTGCCGTCAAGGCTCTGTTGGGGGCTCTGCCGTTACGAAAAAGTAGGTGAGAGAGACGGTGGGTGGATTCATAAGTAATATGCCCGAATCGAATGCTGTGAACAAGCAAAACCAAATGATAAAAGCTGCCAACATGCGCTGTGCTATTGATGTTATTCTTTCGTTTTTTTTTTTTTTTTTTTGCAACACCGCCCAGTTTTGCCCAGGTTCAATTCATTCTGCGCGGCGCAACATCGAACGACGAACAGAACACAAATAAGCGAACAAATAAACGAAGAAAAAAAAAACAGGAGTTAGCTAGTCTATTCTTTCCTTGTATGGTTTGTTTGTAGCAAAGGAAACATAAATAGAAATGCGAACTGAGCAAATTCATCAGGACGCCTGTTATGACGGATCCATTCTCGATTGCGATGTGCGATCGGTCCACTTTACGAAGCCTTCCTTCGGTACCTTCCGCTGGACCCGCAGAATAACTCGCAAACAAATATATGAATCGGCTCACAAGCCAAAGTATTTGTTATGGTTTTGTCGAGTTTGAAGAAAAGTGAAGAAAAGAAAATAACAAAAAGAAAGAAAGAAAAAGTCGCAGTTTCACCCGAAAGGCGAAGCATCGATTGCGTTAGCAAATTAGTACACGGCTATACGAAGTAAGGATAGTAGCTTTATCGGCTGTACAAACTCGTAAACATTCGCTAACTAACTAAATTAACAAGCACGGTGTCACGCCCGGACAGGTAAACACGAGCACATCTCACTCGATCACCGCGGAAACGCGCTGTCAAAACGCTGGAGTGAGGAAGCGCGGCAGCTGCAGTGAGCGAATTGACTTTCATGCTGCGTCTCGCTTCAACGCAAACTAATCGTCGGAAGCACAGTACATACGGAGCTACCAGCCTTCTGCACACTTTGTACACATCGCAGATCGCTTTGAAGAAGAGGCCTGCGCGACCGCTCACTTTGTCCAGATTACAGATCGCTTTCAGGCTATGGGCGCCCACGCAGTGTACGCAGCAGCCACAGGTAGTGGCAGGCTAAGTCCCAGTTTGGCCTTGGCTAAGCTCGAAGGTCAGCCTGACGGAACGAGGCGTTTTCTGGCTTTCTGGCAACAACTACGCAATTAATTTCGGGTATGCGCGATTTTGCTTCAGCTCTAGATAATTGTGAACAAATAGTTGCAATTTTTCTTTACCTGCCAAAAGCTTTTGATCGTGTACCACACACTTTACTCATTGACAGATTAAGGGATGCCTGGCTTCCTGAGAAATTGGTATTGTGGCTGCAGGGCTATCTGGAAAATCGCACACAGTTTGCAGAGTGTGCAGGTGTCAGGTCTGCTGGTCTTGTCGGGGGTACCACAAGGTTGCCTACTTGGTCCTTTGTTATTTTAATTTATACAAACGGTATTACTTCTAACGTCGATCACTGTGTTACAGTAAAAATATTCGCTGACGACTGTGTGATACACAGTGTTGTTAATAGCTCCTTTTGCCAATCACTACTAAACAACAGCCTCTGCAAGCTTGCGAACTGGTGCGAACGAAACGGCATGCAAATCAATTTTGATAAAACAGTGCCTATGACAATAATCACAAAGAAAAAAATACACTGTCTCATACTTATTACATTGCTAATAAATGTATTCAGTCAGTAACCTCTGTCAAATATCTAGGTCTTACTATAACAAGCAACTTAAAATCGGATAAGCATTTGAAGAAGGTTTGCACAACAGCATTTAATAAACTTTGCTTTCTGCGCAGAAAATTAAAAGACTCATAGTCAAGCGTTAAATTCGAGGCATACCACACTGCAGTTCGACCAGCCCTTGAGTACGCTTCCGCAGTGTGGGATCCACACTACGTTAAATATATTGCACAATTAGAACGAATTCGGCGCCTCGCTGCTGGATTTATTGTATCTGACTATTGGTCTTCTTCATCTGTTACCGATATGCTGCAGCGACTGAATCTGGAGCCCCTCCGTGTCCGCCGAAAGATTGCGAGACTAAAAATGCTTTCTTTGATCTAGCGGAACAGAATTGGCCTGCCGCGCGAGACTTATCTTTTGCGTGCACAACACAGGTCATCTAGAATTAATCCCTCGAATGTTATCCGCCCGTACTTTGCGAGGAGGAAGATGCTTCAGAAGTGTTTTTTTTTTCAGTTCACAATTGAAGAGTGCAACTGTCCGCCAGCGTCTCTTCTTGATTGTACAAATGTTAACGCCTTTGTGAATTATTTGTCATTGCACTTGATGTAAAAAAAAAAGAAAACGAAAAGAAAAACTCGCATGCATAGGCGGCACTGCTGCCTGCAGTATTTTGAAATAAATAACTAAAGAAATGAATAAGGTCAGAAGTCAATTGCGTTGTAGAAGTTCGATTCCCCAGCGACGACACTCAATGAATAATCTACAAGAGACGAATTGACAAAGCTTACAGTTCGCAAGAAATCTTTATCAAAGCGCTGGCCTTGGTCTCTAATGTTGCGTTCATTATCAATATTGACTGAAGCTTTCACCGTGACAGCTGCTAAACGCTAGAAACTGGGTTTGCCGCCTCCGTATGTACTTTCCATTACATCGTCGTTGTGAGTCCGCCTCCTCCTCGGTTTCACCCTCAGCGTATGGTGAAAAGTGATTGAGCGAAATAACTCTATTTCGGTGCAGAGAAGGCGAAGGGGGGACCCCGCGCCAGCCGGCTAGTCCCACGTAGGGACCGCCAAGCCGAGCTTGACGGCCCGATCGCGGGCACTCTGGACGGAAACAAAAATTTGAACCCAACCGGCACTGCAGATTGAGCTCATGCCCCTGCCAAGACCCTGCGCCCAACAACTGCGCATTCGCACAGCTGTGCGCAGTTTGTGCGGAGTTTTGTGCAGCTCGAAGACTCTGAGAGGGGCGACATTGGTACATCTATTTCGCAGGCCACAACGGGCAATGTTATAGCGGACGAAGCGGACATCATATGCATCGCAAAGTTCTTTTTAAAAAGATGCCGTCTAATTGTCGGCCTCTACGCCCTAAGTGGGTATACGTGCAGCGTACGAACTCCTATGCGAGTATACGGGGTCTAAATTCTTTCACCATGTGTATATATGCTCGACTGATGCGTCGGGCTGAGGCTTGAATCGAATTGTGGAATAGTAGTGCTTTGATAGCCTGGATCAATTTGACGTGCCGTGTAGCACCTGGCTTCGCTTTGACTGGGTGGTCACGACGGGCACTGTGGTCAGGCGTAGAGGTAATAGCGTAGTGGTAGACTGAGAGGGTGATTATGGAACTGCGGGATCTTGCCCTTGAAGCTGCGCCTAACCTGAACGTTGGGAGCCGAAGGTCATGTTTGTGATATGATCTCGGTTTTTTTTTTATTCTTTCCTTTCCGTTTGCTTTCTCCGTGCTGCGGTTCCGCACTTCAATAGAAGTTCCACATATCAGCTTCGACGGGACCTCCTGCAAGCTTCGCAGCACGCACTCAAAGCAGATTCCGTGGGATCTCGGCAGGCGCATGGAAGCCAGACTCATGACAAATAATGACGCTCTATAAGTGAAGTGGTGTCTTCGACATTTCTCAATCCGTCAGGAGTATTAGTTAGCCCAAGGAGCCTTCCAATCTCCCAGATTGTCGAAAATAATGTTGAATTGACTTATTTCTGTTGTTAGCGGTGGCGCGAGAGCGACTGCGGGCGGGAAAGAATACTCAAACCTTGTTCTTCAATAAACAATAAAGAATGAAACAAACAAACAAAAGACAGCACATAGATCCGACGAGTTGGAATCTACATATAGCGAAGCTTTGCGTGAGTGCACAAACAGTCGAAACACGAGTTTCTTGAATAAAAGCCTCGCAATTGAAGAAAAATTCGTCCTGGAACCAGTACCTTTCTTTCAATAAATCCGTATGGGTTTCCTTTGTAGCAATTGCTACGATTGGTTGGATGCCTTATCTTCCCTTAATAAAATACTTCTCTCCACCCAGCGGGTTTCCGCAGAACTATTACGTCAAGGTGATACTTGTGTAGAATAGCACAACAATGAACTTATCTTTAAGCTTCACGATCGGCAGTTTAACGCGGCAACTACTGTGATGTTCTAAAAACGCAACAAGGTACTATAACTAAGAGACAGGTGATACAACAGTGCCTGCTGTGTATATCGCCGTTACGACGTGGCTTCTTCCCCGCCGGCTGCCGCTTACGTTCCCGCAACAAATCGGAAAGGCAAAAACGGGATTCGGCCAACGAGGGGAGTAACTAAAGCGCTGCGGCGAGGGACCAAAAATGTTCGAACGTGGAGCGAAGTGCTTGCCAAGCTATACACCGGCGCACATATATGCCTGCACGCGCCCACGTTCGGGAGAAATCCGCCGCGTTTTAGCGCAAATAAGTGCTCGCTGCTTCCGCATAAAAGCAGTGAGGAACGAAAGAAATAGAAAACGCAACAAAGAAATAGAAGCTTTAGCGAGCGAGCGCTCGTATAGTATATATATATATATATGTGTATATGTGTTCTCGTTTCTGGGAGGAACGGATCACTAAATGGCCAGCCAGAGTGCATGTGCGCGTGCGAACGTAAGATGATGTATGCCGAAAAAGGGGGCCACCCCGCGTAAACAGGGAGACCGTCGCCCACGGGAAGGTGGCAGAATCTGGGTTTCCGGCCGCATGTTTTCTTCCTTCCGGCATTTCTCTTTGCTTCTGACCCGTAATGCTTTGCGCACCTTCCTACAGCGCCAGACGGGCCCACTTTCCTCTACACACTCTCTCTCTCTCCTTTTAGTGCGACGAAAGGTTTCGCCGAATTACCGCGCTGTTTTTGTAGGGACATTACGCTCTGCGCAGAGAGCTGTAATGCGGCGGCTGCGGTTTATGTTGTTGTTGTGGTGGTTGTTGTTGTTGTTGTTGTTGTTGTTGGTGGTGATGATGATGATGATGATGATGATGATGATGATGATGATGATGATGATGATGATGATGCAAGACTGAGCGCGCAACAACTATAGGAGCGGGGCGGGGGTTTCACGGTACCTACAGTTTCCTATAATTACCTGGAGGGAAAACTGGCGCGGCCGTGCGGCTGCATAGGCATGGGAATGCCGGGAAGTGGGGGCTTATAGGATTCGCTTCTTTCTCGGAAAGCAATGACACCTTGAAGATGCGTCAGGCTAGCAGCATTCCATTTGTCATTGTAGTTCGTTCTTTACTAAAACAGCGTATAGAAGGCCACTTTTTCTTTCTAATTATGTAAATACATCTTTAATAAACCATGACACATCTTTCTCAGTTGCGAAATTATGTCGAACATGGACGGTACCGGTGGCCTGCTAAAGTTGGAAGAAAGACAAGGTCTGCGTTCACTGTTCCTCAGTTTCAATCATCTGTTGTTTTTTTGTCTTCCTTCACTTACTTGTCGTCTTAAACGTGCGCAAGCAATAACGAAATATGTATTGCGGGCAATCAAATACTTCATATGATGACTTAATTCTTATAAAGATTTATTTGTGCTAAAATGACAATGTTTTATGCCAAACCGTGCACGTTCGAGAGGGACCTCGCACACAAGCCCGCACCCCGGCATTCCTGTGGTGTCACAGCACCCATTAGAGAACTTGCATAGACGGTGGTGCTAGATTTCCCCCATGTAATACCGCATTAAGCTTTATAAGCGAGAATTTGCCAACACCATAGTGTGGGTGGTGTTACCACAGGTGGCGTTGTCCTGGCAGTCTGTGGCGGCAACTGCTCCTATATAGTGCTCATACATTGCTCACAATTCATGCAATCGTTTTCATTTGTATGTACTTGGTGCCGTCGGTATTTAAGCTCTCGACGCTATAGCTACATGTTGCCTGCACTGGCGATGGCACAGTGCTCATGTTGTCGCGCAATTCGGCTTTTAGTTTTGCATTGTTTCAGTCTCCTTTCACACTTACGACCAAAGCTTTAGTTATCTTCAGTGTATGGTGAGCGCTTTGACTTGAGTCAGAGGCTACTGAATTTCGTTTGATTTCTAATTATATTTATCTGAATTTGCAATGACAGTCGCTGTATTGTGAGTCTCCTGTATATAACTCCGCACGAAGGAGGCGAAGGAGCATTTAGGGCTCATTGTAGGAATCACTGAGGTAAAATAGAAAAAATAATTCAGCCAGCACGAAATACCAGCGATACTTCGTAAAGAAGCCAAGTGTGTTCTGTACGATCATAGTGATGTAAACGTTAGTTTAACAGCTGCGATAGAAATGAATGCCTACCCGCCGTGGTTGCTCAGTGGCTATGGTGTTAGGCTGCTGAGCACGAGGTCGCGGGATCGAATCCCGGCCACGGCGGCCGCATTTCGATGGGGGCGAAATGCGAAAACACCCTTGTACTTAGATTTAAGTGCACGTTAAAGAACCCCAGGTGGTCGAAATTTCCGGAGTCCTCCACTACGGCGTGCCTCATAATCAGAAAGTGGTTTTGGCACGTAAAACCCCATAATTTAGAAATGAACGCCTAAGCTGGTCGACCCCAACTCGGACTAGGAATATGCAACGGAAGCTTTCACTTCTGCCGTATTTTTTCCTGGTTTCAACGATGTTAAGCAAGAGCTATACTTCCAGATATGGTAACCATAAGCTTTGTACTCATCAAAAGATTACTCGGAGGAATCCCCTAACACCTTCACAAAACGCTCTAGCCTCCCTGCCTTTCCAATATGTAGTTACTTATTGAAATAAAAAAAAAAAAGATTCGTGCAGCTTAGAACCCTGTCTGTGCTGTGCTGAACGTTGCACAGAAAATGAATGACAAAAATGAAGGGAGGGAAATGCATAGACGCGGCACGAGACAGTCGTGAACGGGCACCATCTATCTCCGTTTATTGCATCGCTGAACGTATTAACTTAAATTGTAACGTTTAACATCCCGAATCTGCATAGTTAGCGCTGAGGGACACACAGGTATTGTGGGGCTCCGGATCAATTTTGACCATCTGGTTACTTTTAGCGTGCACCCAAAGCACGGTACACGAGCACTTTTGCATTCCGCCCACACGAGAACGCGGCCACTAATCTAACCCGCGGCTTCGTGCCCCGCTGAAGAACGCCATGCCACTCAGCCACGGCAGCGGACCAAGCGTATGAAATTACCGATCAGTTAAGCGCGACGTAGCTCAGCGTGCTTTTTGTTCCGTTAACGCCTATCCTTCTGCGAAGGTAACGCGGTTGATCAGAGCCGTCAGAGTATATCCGTACGTAGGTCACAGGCGGGAATGCAACTGGTGAACGAGACAGGCCTGCCTCTTCCGCCTGAAGGCTCGCCACCTACCGTGAAGACTGGCACTCGGCACATGCATGTCCCTTTTAGCTCTCCAGAACGCTGACTCACTTTTGCCTATTTCCCCGCACACTTGCGATCGTTAGGGAGGGCGTCAGATGCCATGTCACGCTCAGTGAGGAGAGTGCAGAGCTCGCCCGATGTTTTGCACCGGGTCCGCTAGCAGCGCAGCGGTCATTTTCCGTTAATTAATTATGGCGAAGTAACCTGGACACGGCTGATATTATTGACTACATCTATGAAGACTACAGAACACCGGAATTGCAAAGAAACGGGGATAATTTTGTCGTGTATTCAATAGGCGAACCAGCAGAACGCTGAAGAATACGACAGTGAAAACGTATTAAAAGGGAGAAAGAAATCGGGCTTTATATAACTTCTGGATCACTGGCTCACACTAAAAAAACGACAAAAGAGGGCGCCAGCAACGCAGATCTCATACAAGGGTTGCTGTTCTTTTTTGAATGATGAGCAGTGGGAAAATAGGTCACCCAAGGGCCGACTGTCCCAACTATCAACGGCTGCGGGAAGTTGGGGTCCATCCAACTAAGCGCTCTGGGGGTGAGGTACTATCTCGTCTGTAAGAGCCTGAAAGTAACGGCCTGAGCCCTGTTCCGTTTCGGGCTAGGGGGGGGGGGGGAGGGAATTTCCTCCTGCTGTTTCTGTAATGCGACATAATTTCGTGATAGATGGTAAGAGGATCTTTGAAGGGGCAATACTGTGGGAGAGCCGGACCATTAGCTCGGGCGCGGTTCTTGAATTCACGCGCCAGGCAGTTGGCCCGCTCATTAGGGTTGCAACCCACTTGGTTAGTTATATCGTTCATGTCCATCAAATTTTAGATTATGGGGTTTTACGTGCCACAACCACTTTCTGATTATCAGGCACGCCGTAGTGGAGGACTCCGGAAATTTCGACCACCTGGGGTTCTTTAATGTGCACCTAAATCTAAGTACACGGGTGTTTTCGCATTTCACCCCAATCGAAATGCGGCCGCCGTGGCCGGGATTCGATCCCGCGACCTCATGCTCAGCAGCCCAACACCATAGCCACTGAGCAACCACGGCGGGTCCATCAAATTTTAAACAAACAATCGATTGGCCCGTGTTTAAATCACTTATGGAAGACGCATGCCACGAAGGCATTTCGTCCACACTAGAATTTGAGATCGCCAAGGCTATGCAGGATGCTATGCGCTCATTTCGGCCATTAGAGAAATACACAGATTTTGATTCGGAAATACAGAGCCTCCGTGCAATCCGCCGTCGAGCGGAGCGACGGTACAGACGGACTAAATCATTCTACGACCTTAGAGAGGCCAGACGCATTCAAAAGAAAATTCAGCGTCGCCTTGGTGTACTGCAAAATCAACGCTGGAAATCGTTTTGTGAGTCTCTCGACCCGCGTAAACGTCTGTCGGTTGTCTGGAAAACAATCCGTGGACTTCGAACAGCTCCCCAACAGCGTCGTCCATTCAAGTCTCTAGCCCTACATCAAGGACGTCGAGAAGCCGAGGTAGCCGAAGATTACTGCGCAAGGATCGCGGGTCCGGCGCTCACGTATTCACCTTGCGCACCTATTCCCATTGTGCCCCCTTGCTCCCGAGATCCTCGTATAGACGCTGCTTTCTCCATCGAAGAACTGGAGGCCGCACTTGCTGGCTGCAGGCGATCTTCGTCACCAGGACACGATGGCATCACATACTCTGCGCTTGCAAATCTTGGTCCAGAGGCCAGAGATGCCCTTCTTGGACTATACAACGCATCATGGCGTGACGGCCTGGTTCCTACAACGTGAAAATCCAGTCGGCTTGTTACACTCCTCAAGGCTGGCAAATCCCCGTTGGAATTGTCATCTTACCGTCCAATAGCACTGGCCAGCTGTGTCGGCAAGGTAATGGAGAGAATGATCCTTACACGGTTAGAATGGTACTTGGAATTTCACAACGTCTATCCAGAGGTAATGGCTGGTTTTCGACGTGGCCGCTCGTCAATAGATAGCGTTATCGACCTGGTGACATACGTACAACACCAGAAACATCTGAAACGAATCACTGCGGCCCGATTCCTTGATGTTAAAGGTGCATACGACAATGTAGATCATCATGCAATTCTGGACGCCTTAGAAGCTGTAGGGATTGGTGGACGCACCTTTCGCTGGATATGCAACTATTTGAATGGTGGTGGTGGTGGTAACAACTTTATTAACAATCCGGCAAATTCGTGGCCTGGGCCTAGGCCGCCCCCGAGGAGGTCCGGAGATCCTGTCTCCTCGCCGCCTCACGGGCTTGCTGGATGGCCCATAGTTGATTTTCGAGGTTTGAGCTGCGCAACGCGGCCGTCCATCGCGCCGCAGCTTCATCTGGGGAAACTGCATTTTCTTCGCATATAACGTCACATTCCCAGAGAATGTGTCTAAGAGTTGCGTGAGCCCTACTGCATAGCTTGCAGTTATCATCTGAGTAGACGTCCGGATATATCCTCCTGAGATGGACGGGGTTGGGGAAGGTCTTTGTTTGTAGCTGCCGCCAGTCTACCGCTTGGGCCCTGTCGAGTTTGGGGTTAGGGGGCGGATAAACCCGCCTTGAGTTTTGGTAAAATTTTGTAATATCACAGTATCTGGTCATTCTGTCCCTCTCTGTCCATGCCTCCGTTGGATTTCCAACCCCAAGAGAGGTTCCTTCTTCGCGGGCGCGGAACGTGAGACCTCGCGCTACGCGGTGGACCTCCTCGTTGAGGTTGGGTACGGGGGTGTCGGGGGACGTGTGAGCCGGGAACCATATAATGTGTCGTTCCTCCGTCTCCTCGGAGGTGACATAGTGCGCGTTGGCTTTAAGTATAGCCTCAGCCTTCGGCGAAATTCTGCCTTGTGCATAGTTTCTGACCGCCGTCTGCGAGTCACTGAGTACATATCTGCAACTGGGGTTAACGATGGCTAGGGCTATCGCCACCTCTTCCGCTACCTCGGGGTTTTTTACACCTATGCTACAACAACTGACCAATTGTTTCTCGGTATTAAGGACGGCCACTGCAAAAGCACGTCGATCCTCGTATTCTGCCGCGTCTACGAACAGCGCTTCCTTGTCCCTACCGAAGGCTTTGAGTAAAGCCTTGGCTCTACTCTCTCTTCGACCCTGATTGAATTCGGGGCTCATGTTCTTGGGTATATTAGCCACCTGCAGCTTTTCCCTGATCGTGCTTGGAAGGGATGTCTTGTCGCCGTGCTGCTTGTGATAACTTATCCCGAGTTTGTCCAGGATACTCCTGCCCGTTCGTGTCTTCGCTAGTCTTTCGAGTTGCGAGATTTGTTGTGCTTCAATTAACTCTTCAAGCGTGTTGTGGACGCCCAGCTGTAGCAGCAGTTCCGTGCTGGTGCTGTCTGGAAGGCCCAGTGCCATCTTGTGTGCTCTTCTAATGAGGGTGTTCAGTTTGGCATATTCGGCCGCGTACCAGTTGTGGTAGGCGGCCACATAGGTAATGTGGCTAATAACGAAGGAGTGTATGAGTCTGACGACGTTGGCCTCCCTCATACCCTGATGTCTGTTGGTGATTCTTCTGATGAGCCTCATCGTGTTCGTGATCTTAGTCTCCAAATGCCTGACCGTTTCTCCGTTGTTGCCGTTCGATTCTATGATAAATCCGAGCACCTTAATCTGCTTCACCCTGGGTATTTCTTGTCCGTCTTTCGTGCGTATGCAAATTTCTTCGTATGCAGCATGCTGGATGTAAGCCTTGGGGGGTCTTCCCCTAAGCGTCGGGCGGTAGAGGAGGAGTTCCGATTTTTCTGGCGAGCAGACGAGACCGGTTCCGACGAGGTACTCCTCCACCACCTCGACCGCGGTCTGTAATCGCTGTTCGATTTCTCCGTCGCTTCCCTCGGACACCCAGATCGTAACGTCGTCCGCGTATATTGTGTGATGCACTCCCTCGATGGCGTTGAGGCGCTCGGGGAGGCCGATCATAATGAGGTTAAAGAGCATCGGCGAGATGACCGAGCCTTGCGGGGTGCCGACGCTGCCTATGTTCCTGTCTTCGGATGCGAGTTTGCCCAGCGTTAAGGAGACTTTCCTGTTTGTGAGGAAATCCTTAACATAGCTGTACGCTCGGTTTCCTAGATTGAGTGCGGCAATGCTGCGTAGTATGGCTGCGTGAGCTGCATTATCGAAGGCTTTCTTGAGGTCTAATCCTAGAATGGCCCTGGTACCTCTTGTCTTGTTGTCGAGTATCTGGTGCTTGATTTGCAACATTGCATCCTGCGTGGAGAGATGAGCTCGAAATCCGAGCATGGTGTCTGGATACGCTTCCACGTCGTCCAAGTGTGCGTTGATACGGGTGAGGAAGGCGTGCTCCATCAACTTGCCGACGCACGACGTAAGGGATATTGGTCGAAGGTTGGCCAGATCTGGGGGTTTCCCTGGTTTGGGGATGAGCACCATTTTTGCTCTTTTCCACTGGTCAGGGATGCATCCTCGGGTCCAGCAATCGTTGATGTACTTGGTCAGTTCGGAGATGGTCTCGTCGTCCAAGTTACGAAGGGTCTTATTAGTTACGCCGTCCGGTCCCGGGGCCGACTTGCTGTTGAGCTTTTGCAAAGCGGCCCGGATTTCCGCCTCGCCAAAGTCTCTGTCCAGAGAGAAATTGGGATTTCCCGTGTATTCCTCGTGTTGAATAGTCGGGCTGTGCGGGGCGTATCTGTCGCATAGTTCGGAAAGGATTTCTTCCTCGTTCTTGGTGTGCGTGTGTACGAGCTTGCGCATGGTTTCCCGATGTGTTGCCTTGGTCTTGGTCGGGTCTAGCAGGTGTCGGAGCAGGCGCCATGTGTGACCGGTGCCAATCCGTCCGTCCATCTCATTGCAGATCTCATCCCATTGTTGTTTACTAAGAGTTTTGCAGTGTTCTTCTATTTGTTTGTTGAGTAACGCTATGCGTTTCCTCAACTTCCTATTGTGTCTTTGTTTCTGCCACCTGGCTTGAAGCGATCGTTTGGCCTCCCACATGTGCACCAGGCGGCTGTCGATCTTCTCGACGGGAAGTTCTGGCGTCACGGTCTTTGTAACTTCATTGACGTCAGCCATCACTTGTTCGGCCCATTGTTGAATGTCTGTGATGGGCGCGTGCGTCATTCCGGTTCGATTCTTGCGGAACTGGTCCCAGTCCGTCCATTTGAAGGTTTTGTTGGGTTCGACTTTTATATTCTCCAATAATTTCGTTTCGTGAATTCTGTGGTCACTACCAAGGTCTTCGAACGTGTTATTCCAACTCGCTCCTCTTGCGTTCTTCACTAATGTTAGATCGGGCGTGGTGTCTCTTGTCAGCCCTGTTCCCATTCTGGTGGCGGAGCTGGGGTCGGTGATGAGGGTCAGGCCTGTTTCCTGTATATCCTGCCATAAAGCCTTGCCTTTGGCTCTCGTATAGGCATAGCCCCACGCACCATGCGGGGCGTTAAAATCTCCCCCTATTAGTAGGGGATGGGTGCCCGCGATGTCAGTGGCCTTCCTAAAAAGGGTTAGAAAGCGCTGCCGTATGTGCGCTGGCTTGCTGTATAGATTGAGGATAAACGTGCTGCTTTGGCTCTTGCTTTTAGGTATAATTTCTACGAATACTTGTTCAATCTGCGCTACCTTAAGGTCGTGACGAACGACCACTAAGCCTTTCCTGACCAAAGTAGTTACCGCTTGGTTCTCCCCGGAGGGGGGACCGATGGCTTGGTAACCGGGTAGTTTTGCTAATTCGTGTGTCTCTTTCTTTATTTTGACTGAAGACGGACCAACGCCATCTAGCTATACCAGTCGTGGTGTACCGCAAGGCGGAGTACTCAGCCCTACCCTTTTCAACCTGGTGCTCATTGGTCTCGCTGATTTGTTACCGCAAACCGTTCAGCTCTCCGTATATGCAGACGACATTTGCATATGGCCTTCAGGCGTGACACGTGTACAAGTCCGCGCACGACTTCAGAAAGCCTCAACGGCTGTGTCAACATACCTAAGAAGACAAGGCCTGGAGCTTTCCGCTGAGAAATGTGCACTCGTTGCTTTTACTCGCAAAGCGATGGCCGCGTATGCTTTGCGGATTAATGACCAAATTATACGATATAGACGAACGCACCGATTTCTTGGCGTCGTCATTGATAGAGACTTGTCTTGGAGCCCTCACATCTCGTACATGACAAAGCGTTTAGCCGCCATTGTGGACCTTCTTGCGTATCTCGGCGGGAAGTCCTGGGGCGCAACAGTACCGTCAATGTTGCAACTGCAACTATATCAAGCACTGTTTTTGGGCTTCCTGCGGTACAGCTTACCTGTAATAGGTAATACTTGTACTACGAATATTCGCAAACTCCAGAGCGTGCAAGCCCAAGCACTCAGGACTTGTCTCGGTCTTCCAAAAACTACGTCATCGATTGTGACAGTGGCCATAGCCAGAGACGCTCCTTTGACAGTCTACATTGATACAGATGTCCTCAGAGCGCACATCCGACAACTGACACCATCTTGCTTGCTTGCCAGCAAAAAGGCCACTTTCAACTTTTGCTAAAACTATTGTAAGACATCAGTTCTACTTGCCATCAAAATTTAGGCCCGCTACACGATTGTCAGATCCATTGTGGTGTCTGCACCGGCCGCAAATGCAACTGACAATTCCAGGAATCAGAAAGAAAGCTGGAGCGCCATTGCAAGCTTTGAAACAAGCAACTTTGGAGCACATTCACAACGTGCACAGATTCCGGCATCATGTATACACAGATGGTTCAGTAAAACTCAACAGCTCTGCTGCTGCAGTCATCATCCCGGCACAATCTGAGGAAATCAAATTAAGAACTTCATGTGTGACCACATCGACGGGTGCAGAACTCGCGGCGCTCCGTGCTGCACTTGATTTCATTAAGCAGAAGCCACCGCAACAATGGACAGTCTTTAGTGACTCCAAGGCAGCCCTTCAGTGCATACGAAGCCCTATGCGCCACGGACCCAATGAACGACTGGCCTCAGAAATTCGGCACATATATAATCAAAGCCATGACAAGGGACACAACATAATCTTTCAGTGGCTTCCAGGACATTGTAACATCAGCGGGAATGACCACCCCGACGAAGCCGCCCGATCTGCACATGAAAGTGGTCAACGAGTCTTCATTCCGCTTTCGCGAACAGACGCTGCGGCTGAGCTGCGATTGATGTCCCGTGAGTGTACTTTGCCCCTGTGGGACTCGAATGTTTTCACCATGTGTCGGCTGCGTTCGTTGTCTCCGGACATACGGATGCACCTCCCGCCTGGATTACCACGACGTGAACAGACCATGCTCTACCATCTGCGGCTAGGCGTTGCCTTTACAAACTCATACGCTTTCCTCATAGGAATGGCCAACCGCCCCACATGCGACACATGTAACATCGACGAGACGCTCGCACACATTATCTGTGTCTGCCCGCGATACAGTGCTGAGAGACAAGTGATGTGCAGAGTACTGGACCAGTTGGACAATCGTCCACTTTCAGAACTAAAAGCTTTAGGCCAATGCTCCGAAAGAACATCCGCGTTGAAGGCCTTACTCCCGCTATTAAGGTTCTTGCGGTCCACGGGGCTTCACGACAGACTCTAAGAATGCCGCCAACTACCGCTCTGTAGTGTACGCGCTTTGTTCGTGCTTGTCTCCCTTTCTTTCTATCTCCCCCTTCCACGCTGTTTCTATTTTTATCCCCCTTAACCCTTCCCCCTGCGCGGGGTAGCCAACCGGAACTACCTCTGGTTAACCTCCCTGCCTTTCTCTGCATTATTTTCTCTCTCTCTCTCTGGGCCAGGAACCACGCTATGCTATGACCTCCGGTCTCTTCGCCCGTAGTACTACGAAATGATCTGTTGATGCCGGCTGCATGTTTAGAAAATAGAGCGGACGAGAAAGCCCTGATCGCCGTGCGCAAGTCGGAGAAAACGGTCGTCGGGCCTTTTGAGGCTTGAAGAGCCAAGGCTATCGCGGTTTCCTCCGCCTCGTTCGCGTGTTTAGTTTCACGTAACTTGCACCAAACATTAAAAAAAAGTGTTTAACACCAACTGAATGAAACCAAAAACATATGGTTTGCCATCGTGGGGCGCTCCTTAGGGTATTATTATATTGCGCTTAATTAGTTAATTAACTAAGATCAATTATACAATTTTCTTTATTATTCACTTTATGGCCTAGTGCGTTTCGTTACGTTGTAGAGGGCAACGTGCTACATGCTGCGTGGCGATTTCTTCCAGCGTGTGAAGAAAGAGCGTGGAATATGAAATAAAACCACGTGACTTCGCTCAGGCGCTACCGTATTGCAGCGCTCAGAGCCATGCGTGGAGCGAAAGAACCGTGCGCGCGGACCGTGGCGAAGTGAGCGGCCGCGGCTGTAGGCATCGGCTTCACAGTGCGTTAGCCTTTATGACGGTGGCACGCGGAAAGGAAGCACCGTCGTCCCTGATAAGTGATAGGCTCGACGCACGGTTGAGCGCGCTGCAGTACGATAGCGCGCGGTCACGTGGTTTTATTTCATATTTCTTTAACTTTCTGTAACTTAAACGCCGGAAAAGATTAGCGCGCAGCATGTACGTTGCCACAAAAAATTGGATCGGTCGTTTTGAAACGCCCACTACAACGTAATGAAACGCACTTGATCCTAAAGGGAATATTCAAATGTTTGCATTATTGATCTTAGTTATGAACTAATTAACTACAATATAAACAGATTAATAAGGGGCACCAAGTCACGGCAAACCACATAGCGTTGGTTTCATTCAGTTGCGGTTAACCACTTCTTTTTTGAATCCTTGACTCAAGTTACGTGGAACGCCCTGTATATGGCCAAACTACGCGTACGCTTGCCGGAGCGCGAGAGCTCGCGTCCACGCGCTTTGTGTTTGCTGCGCCTCGTGAGGAATACTGGCTTGAACCTAGAAGATGCACGCAAGTGCGCGTCCACTTGGCTCACCTTGTAGCCTTGGCAGACATCGTTTCATATTGTTGCGAGGCATCCAGAGCACCGATATTTGTCTGTAGAAGATAGACAGTTTTAGAATAGCCTTCGTCGCCTTACGTACGCTAAACGCAAGCGCATTTGCGGGACGTTTCGGTGTGCGCCGTTCAAGAATTTTAGTTTAACGTACGGGAACGCAAACGCAAGTAAGACGTTAAGCCCAGACCACACGTACATACGCTTGCAGACGCGCGCGAGCTCGTGTCCGCGCGTCCACGTATGCGCAGATGGTGCGGCACGGCTCGTGCGCTTCGAAACGCGGCGCTATCTCGGTGAACAGCTCCTCTGTCATCGCGTGCTTGAGCTGCCTGGCGTCGTCGCGCCTGGCTACGCAGCTACGACGCGCTACATTCAACTCTCAGTGAAGCAGATTTATGTCCTGCAAGAAAGTGCCTCTTCTTTCCTTTTTGGGCTGATCTAACAGCTATAAAAATGTAAGAATTACGTTTATAGATATCGAAGCATTTCGAAACACTGTCAATAACAAAGTATGAAGTGACGTCTACCGAGGCGCCTATGAGTGAGCCCGGTGAGCGCGCGCTGTCGCGCGTCTTTGTAGGTGCAAACCGCCATTCCCCGCGAGGTGCGGCAGGCGCAGGGCGCGTAGACGCGCGCGTCCGCCAACGTACGTGCGGTCTGGGCTTTAGAAGACAGGGCGTCGTCCGATGCCTCGTGCCAAACGTACACAAGCTAACCCAATCCATTAGTAACCATCCTGTTGTTTCTATGCGAACGCGTCTCGTTAGGCCAACGGGCGCCGGAATCGCAGAACGATCTCAGAAATTGGATGCGCTATGCACTCGTAACTAACGTATCAGGTGAGTTTAGAGAAAGCGAAAGCTCATTTCAATAGTTACTGGCTATCAGCGCAAGTGAGAACGTAGCCATCACGAGAATTCACGCTGAAGCCGGAGCCATGGATGCCATCCTGTTGGACAGCGCTATTTCTTAGCGTCCGTATAAATTACTAGATATCTGTGCTCGCGCCGCTTTTCGACGCGTACGATCTGTCCTGCACCATTTGCGCATGCGTGAGGCGCGTGGGTGCGAGCTATCACGCATCGGCACGCGTACGTGTAGTTTGGTCTGTAGTTTTCGATTATTACGGTCGCCACTACCAGCATTAAAACTGTAGGTTATTTTTGTACAGCGACGCTTCCTTTGTCTCTTCCCCCACTTTGCGGGTGGTGCTGCCTAGCCGAGTAGACAACAGCTTAAGCTACTGGTCATGTACCACTAGTCATGGGGTCGAATCGGCGACTTGCTGGTGACTGCTGTCTTCCCGAGTAAACAACAAAGGCTCGTGGGTATGTGTCCGGTTAGAAAACTTGGCTGTGTGTACAACTGGGTGTATGTACAACTGAGTGTATGTGCAAGTGGGTATGTGCCCATTCTTGGTCTATCCCCCGCCCACCCCTCCGCCCCAATGGGTGACAGTGACAGAAAAAGTATACAGAAG
This sequence comes from Dermacentor andersoni, assembly GCF_023375885.2. Taxonomy (NCBI): domain Eukaryota; kingdom Metazoa; phylum Arthropoda; class Arachnida; order Ixodida; family Ixodidae; genus Dermacentor; species Dermacentor andersoni. Next base: position 211,642,821 of record NC_092814.1, read on the forward strand.
CCTTGAATATATTTAAGCATGCGTCGTACTTCTCTGTGCATCCACCTCCAACCGACACTCTTCCCTTGACAAGTACCGTGCATCACCTTTGTCCTTGTGACGTAGACAGCTTGCAGCTGCAAATGGCCAGGCTATGTTCGTGTCATCCGCTATTTTTGATGCCTCGCTTACTCAAGCAAGCTTCGCGTCGTTTAGATTGTCCGTTATAAAGAAGCGAAAACGGGCCGACCACAAGGCACCGGCTTTCGGCGTCATGCCATTGGGGACGATGACATCGTGAAAAAAAGGCGGGGGCTGTGCGTTCGACATAACAGTATAGACTTGTTTTACGTGCCAGGGCTCATATTCACAAAAGAAGGCTCTTACAATAGAATTCTTCGCGAGAGCAAATTCTAGACAATCCTGATGCCGGACGTATTCTTAGCGGAGACGGCTGGCCGGTGGCGAAGAGCTGTGTGAAGTGGGCCCCAGTCTGGCTTCCAATGAGCCTGTGAACGTAAAATATTTGGTCACGTAGCTCTCGTAAGAGTTTGTTTATTGGAAATTATGACATTCAGTCAGATAATGTGGGGGACAGATCCGAAACTGCTCAATTGCATTAGCCACCTAATATTATAGATACAATGGTTATTTATTACTTGTTCATTTCATTGAACTGTAGAAGTTATACGTAAACGAAAATGAAAGCTGTGATACGAGCTTTAATATTTGCTATATATATATATATATATATGCGCGCGTATGTGTGCGTTCTCTTCTTGCGTTATACATAAAGAAGTTTTGCAACTGTGCGGTGTTGCTGAATGCCATTTTAAGTAATTTTCGTATTTATTTTCTGGAGCGATATAGTTATTATGGGCTCACCGCCTAGTTGCTTTGATGTACACCGGTAAGCGTCGCAGGTAGCCGTCAAAAGTGAGTTTGTAATCCAAGCCGTCGTAACATTAGCCGGAAGTTCAGACACTGACGAAACAGAAACACGTGAACACATACACGGTGCACAAACACTGACTAGTTCTTCCTTTCAGTGCTCAAGACATTTTGTAATGAATATTATGAACAAGGCCACGGCGGGACAGTCAAGTGCCGGAATAATCCACTTTTTCGCTCCCATCCAGAATCGGGTGGCTCAAGTTAGCGCTCAGTTGTGAGCGTTCTGCCGCCGAGTGCAAGGGGGCGTACTGATTTCCCAGTTCCTGTTAGCTTCCGCATTCCAGCGGGGACGGAATGCAGTAACATCCGGGTGATAAAGTTTCGGTACGCGTTAAGAAACCCAGGGTGGCCTAACATAATCTGGGACCCTCCCTGCGAACCTCGTAACCCGGAAGTAATCGCCCGCGGGCTGGCAGATGCTCTCGAATGTGCTTTTGCCATCTGTTTTCTTGTGACACAAAAGCCAGTAAAAACTCGATTTTGCCAGCGGGTGAAGGTCGACACGGGCTCACTTTGCTCTTCAGTCGGCGACTTACTTAGTCCACCCTACAATTACAGGTATCGCGTTTCGGCAGCGAGGAGGAATATTGACTGCTGAAGGGTTTCTCCTTGCGAGTAACTAAAAGTCTTTATTGTTCCTTCTCCTCCGTGTTCCGCAAACGTATACGAACGGTTAAAAACGCCTGTATAGCAGAGAACATGGATGAGGATAACCAAAAGAGTAAGTGAGTTGCTTCATTTTAATGAGCATATTCGCAAAACAGGGTACTTGCCGAAGCCTGCCGAATTCATATATGAATACGTGTAAGCGTGCCTCATACACCGCTTGAAAGAACGGGATCCTTCTTGTTGAGTGGTCTTGCGGACGTAAACGTATGTCTCGCTTGAAATTATGGCGTCGTTTCCGCGGTAGTAATTTACGGGTAAGGTCTTATCATGCACGTTTGTATAATATGCGCCCTCCTCCTCTCATGTTCGCCATCTCGATCTTTGCCCATTTCTATATTTCTTTCTTTCTTCTTCTCGTAATTATGCTTTGTGCAGCGGTTAATGTAAACAGAGTTTTCTCCGATGCGGGCTCTTTTGTTTACCTACTCTGCCAGCATCGGCGTCCATCGAATGTGCTTTGTGATCGCAATGTCCGCCCTGTATTCCTTTTATGTCCCTCTTTATCATCTTTATAACTTGTGCTTCATTTCGCCCGACCCTGCCTAGAAACACGGCATATTTTTAGGTCTCAGCGACCGGCTAAGAGGGAAGAACATTTGCTTGTATATATTATGAAGGGAAAGCAATCACGAAACGACTTGTCTGCGCCATATACGGGTTTCAGTGTTAACAGTTGCACTCGTAAAGAAAGCGGCCCGAACCATGATGAAAACTGTTCCAAGCGTTCCTAACTGACGATTGAACGGCAAGCCATCCCAACTGAAACCCCTTCGCGATGGAGGTCAGGTGTGAAAGAAAACAGTTTTTTCCGCTAGGCTCGAAGATAGCGTTGTGACGTGGTTTTGTGTCTCGTTTATTGTGGGACTTTCTTTCTCGTAATGACATAACGGTGGCCCGCAATAATTTGTTTGCTTCTTAAGCAGCGGCAAGCACCGCCATGCCCTCCATGAAAAGAAAACACGATTAGAGCACGACGTCGATGGTAGCGCAGCAATCAATGACTTCGAGAGAAGGAACGAGGTGATCACCAAGGTCGGTTCATGGGAACACAGAAGAAATTGCGGTATTGCCATGGTGGCGGACGCTGAAGTTGCGTGAAGTACCTCGATAAGGGACACGCAAGCTATAGTTGATACTACTGTTCGACGCACGTGTGAATTTGCATGCCACGGTATCTCGTAATGGCCCACCAAGCGTTTGTGTGTGTGTGTGGGGGGGGGGGGGGGGGGGGGGGGGAGGGGGAACTCTTCAGCTCGATAGGATCATCGAAGATCGCTGCCCTCATTCGCGAAAGTATAATGTCATTAGTATATCAGCTGCAGAACGCCTTGAAAATTCAGCCGCCCCGACCAGTAACCTTTACGTACGTAAGCCCTGCCGTAATTATTTCATTTTTTAATCTGGAAAACAGGATGTGCACATTGTAGCGTCAAACCATGCTTTTATTTAGGAGGTGTTCTGGACATCTACAAAACAAAGCACCTCTTGGTCGTTTCTTTTTCATGTTACGACAAGAGAGAGCAAATTTGTTGCAGCTCATCCTGCTAAGAAAATGCATCTCGCCGCAGGAGGCAGCTGAGTTCAGAATTCTATGCAGATTGGTAGCCCCAGCAAATCTGAACATAGCGGGGGCACGCGTAAACGAAGTCTTAACGATCACAACGGTGCTAACAATAGTGCAGTCAAGCCTGCTCAGACTCCAGGAAATTTTAGTGTTTTAACGGACTTCGTTTAAAAGCGGAACTATTAGCGGCCTTGCAAACAATGAACTCGTTGCTCGATGTTTTAGGTATTTGAACCACAATATATTCAGTGGTAAAATGAGAGAAATAATGAAGCGACTTAAGAGAAAGCTTTAGCTCGGGGGCTCCTAACTATATACACGAGAAAGGAGAAATTATTTTTGTCGTCGGTAACCACTGCATCGAATTTGACGAAGTTTGCGACATTTAAAAAGAAAAAAAGTTAAAGTATAGTGACAGAAGCAGTCGTACTTCTTTAGGCAATCGATTCTCTAACAAAAAATATTGAAAATAGTAAAATTACAAGAAGAGCGGTACTGTCAACTTTACAGCCTTGCAACTCATCAATGAAAAAGGGATATCGCAATTCTCTAAACTGCATGTAATAATACGTCCTGGGAGGACAAAATTGCTGTATTACGCATCCCTCTGATTTATGCCGCTAATTGGAGACTGGGAGTTTTGCTTCATCCTTGTAAGCATCGTTACAAATTCACGTAAACTGGAAACTTATATATCACATTTCCGCTTTAATTCTCTAGTGGGTACTGGTTCCAGAACTTTGATACCTCATTGTGGTGCAGAGTTACTGGTTTGTAACTTTGGTGATTCTATATTTTCTAACTTCAAATTTTTAAAAATATAATAAATGATTTCAGACCCGAAATCAATATTTCCCATCCTACAGTCCCTACATCTTAAATTTCTCTCTCAAGTGCGAAAAATTTGATTATTACAAGTCAAGAATTATCTCAAAAAAGCATTTATGCGTTTTACACGTACTTGAATGGGCGGCATCGGGGTTGGACCTCAACTAATATTTCCTCTTAATTGCTTCGACTTACGTGTTTTCCGAAAGCGCTAATGTTTCGATCGCCGCCTTTCTGGGCGCTATAGTTCGCAGGGGCCTCTGCTGTTTTGGAGAGAATTTTCAGGCATTGTGGTGCATGGTGTTCCTGGCTCATGCTTTCCGTGTAAGGCTGTAGCAGCTGTATTTTGTGCGAGAGGAGTGGATTACGCCTATATACATTATTAACTAATTTAGCGTATATAATTCCGGTCTTTGTTTATTCTGTTGGCTTGTTTTAGTTTATCCTGTAATGGTAAGTTGCGAAAGTGCTCCCTTATCAAAGGCGTCTGCCGTCCACCTATCGCGCTCTTGCTTTACCTTTCCCTTCTTTTGCACTTGCTCAAGCGACTGCCATTTGCGTTCCAGTTTTCCCTAAACGCTAAATTTTGAGTTTATTGTCGTAGAAGGGGCTCATTTTTCTGAAGACAGGAGGAAACCACGTAAGTATATAAAAAAGAAACAGCAACGTAGCATTCCTGAAACGAGGGGAAAGAAACACAAAGAAGTTCCAATACAAAAAGTATTCGCCATAAGTTACATATTCGTTTTGATATCCGCGTATGCTTCCGTTTACAGGCGATGGTGAGATATTAAAAATTGTGGCGAGATTTAAACAAAAATGTGAGAATAAAAATGATGAGACTAAGAAAACACGGTTCAAGAGACAATGATAAAACCTTCGGTTTTCGCTAGTCAGAAGTCTGACGACCAAGAACCGTGGGTCTTATAATTGTAGCATCCACCGTGTTTTCTAAACTACTTTTTTTTTCCGTTGAACAGCTTGGCTAACGTCAGCTGGGACCCTCTATATACGCTTAAAATGCAACTACGAGAGGTAGGATTGAACCCTGAATTGGAAATCATATACTGACACACGTACATTGTCACATTTTTTTTTTTTTTTCAGTTCTTCAGTTTAAATTTCAGTTTCCGTTTTTTTTTTCTTGCTCAGCGCAAAACGCGCCTACACGTATCGGAACTTTCCCGACTGTTGTCGCCGATTCTATAGCGGGATATTCTTGTCCATGCAGATTACATGCGCGACCTGAATAGTGGTGTATGTTCTGGAACGCAGGCGAGCACCAGCGTTTACGCTGGAATGTACGAGGAGACATGTATAAATAGCCGACGCACTCGACCCAGAGATCAGATTTTGACGACCGATGACCGTTCTCGCCGTTATGGTTGTGCTTTGAGTGTTACTTGTTTCTACGGGAACAAGTTCACCCAATAAAGAGTTAGATTCGTGACTCACAGTTCTGGCACCGCCTGGTTCTTACAAACGTGACGCCAGTGCAAGCGCGCGCACGCCAAGCGCAACGCAGTGAAATAAGAAACCTGCGAGTCGGGTCGTTGTAACCGCAGCGAAGTAACTTGCGATGTATGTTGAACGTAGCTTGCGCAGGACTTTTACACTACACGTCCTCCTGGTCGTGTATAAAACACATTTCTTCGTCCTTCCTGCATTCCTATACATGTCGGCATGATGACCACTTTGCACGCAACGTCGATACTGCAGCGACAGCGGCGTCGCACCATCATGCGCCGGTTCATCCGTTCGGTATGGCTCGTCATGAAACGCTAAAAGCCCGAACGCGTGAATGTTTCATGGCCTCCCGGACAGGCGAACGGTGTCATTCTTTGCTCCCGCCACTCTGGCATAATTGGGTAGTGCGCGTGAGGTGCAGCGTGTTTGCTCGTAGGCACGCCGCTCACGTGGACGGCGCCAACGCAGGAGAGCACCGAAGAAGCCCGCCAACGAGACCGATTCGTGTCCTTTGTTCTGGCATGTGTCGCAAGCCGAGTACTCTAATGGCCTTAGCGGCATCTGTATACCTTAACACGAGCGGCACACTCGTCTGCGTCGCAAAGCTGGTTGGGGTACGCTAACTACGGGGGAAAAAAATGTCTGCGATAGAGGCTGACGAAAGATTTCGGAAAGGGAAGGCAGTGAAACGACAGTAAGCGAAGCAGGGGTCGTCACGAGGGCGGTGCATTTGAGCGTCGTCTCCTGTGGCTGCACCTGTGGCGACTCCAAGTTAGGAGACGATAGCGAAACAATTTTTCGTTGTCAGAGCGTGAAATACGGTTTAGTGGCTGCAGTGGTAGAACTATACCGCAGAGTATAGAACTAGACGGGAAGCGGATCTTGAGATCAATCCAGACAGCAGCTATACGCTGAAAGTGTCCATGTAAGATTCATTAAGCTATTTCGGCTTTTAGCGTTCACCTGACTCCGCCGTGTCGCGCGCCATTACTGCATTCAATCTGGCCATACTCTGCACCACAGAGCCGCGCTTCGCTTCTTCTTGAGCATTGCCTGCCCTCAATTCTACTCTACTGTATTGATTAGTCAGTGCAAACGCACAATTTCCCAGCACGCACTAATGAAGCTGCAATCATTTCTTTTCTTACCTTGTCTGTGTTGCATTCCTGTCCTTCCGGCAGGCGGTCGCGTCAGAGTCCCAGAAAACATTCCTTGCGGCACTGCCTCTACAAATGTACACGACCGCATGACACGTCGGAATCCAAAGCACTAACGAAAATACTGGCGTTTAAGACGTGCAGCATTCATCGTATGACACTTCTGATTAAACATGTGCTACAAAATTAGTTAATGTACACCAACTGTTAAAAAAGAAAGGCGCTGGAATAGTGTGGTTCATGGCGGCGCCAGTATATGGCCACAGAGAGGGTTCTATTTTTTGTTATTTTACTGCGTAAACTAGGAATGTACTATAAAACAGAGCAAGCGTCTGTAACGTCATACTGCTGTGTAACGCTAAATGCGCACAATTTAAAGCATTCTGATAGACGAACTATGAGCGATAGAGATACAAGATTCGGCACGAAAAGATTTGAAGAACTGAAGATAACATTTGCATAGTTTCAGCGTCGTACGGTAATTATCGCAGCCATGTTTATTTGCTAAACATGGGCTATTTCAAGGCACGCCATATTCACTAAGCTACCGCGTTGGGTCGGGTGCTTCTCGTCGTCTGACCGAAGCCGAAAGTGCGGAAGCTTGTCGAGCCTCTGTACAGGTATGGTTCCGAACTGCTTCGCGCAATAAATGACTTACAGATGCTATAGGCAACTTAGTGTTTGTCTCATTTCTCTATATTAATGACTAATATCAGGGAAACCGTCTCAATGGCAGGGTATTTTGAAATTATACTCTGTGCGTGAAATAGCTAATCATGTTTACAGAGATTGAATACCTTACAGAGTCTAGGCGAAGAGCTCGTATTTACGGAGACCATAAAACTCAAGAAATCATTCAAGATTGTAAGTGTGTTGCGGTGCTTCTCGTGTTTGTTGATCCGGAAGACGCTATAAAATGTGGTAAAGCCATATTTTCAGCTTGCAGACTTATAATTATTCTTTGAAAGGGATGACGAAAGCATTCAATCGTCATGAAATTCCTTGCTGTTATCGCACTAGAACGCATACGAGAATGGGATAACTGGGATCTTCTTATATGGATATATAGCTTAGCGGCCTAGCAGCTTTATTGATCGAGAATCCTCGCGCGCGAACACGTGGCTCCGAATAAACGCTGCCTCTTGTTTGCACAGAACCTCCCGGAAATCCTCCGGACTTGCGTAACCAGTGTCTGGCTTTTAACGGCTAAGGATGAGACTGCAGATAAACATCTGCACCCATGCGCAATGACGGTTAAGCGTTGTTTTTATCCCGATTATTCGCCCACTATCAACGGTTGCGTAGAAATTGTGGAAGATTTGCTTGGATGCGTGTAAGCTGGTGGGGAGATCAATGATGAACTTTGCGTAATAATTACCATCATGCTGCGACGCGTTATCTCATATGTGCGATAGAGATCAGCAGATCGAAATCAATCAATCAACCAATTTTTATTGTTTTGGATACTTATAACGGCATGTTATCAAAGTGAACCTCTAAAAACAGAGACGCATTGTTTCAAGTCACGCGAATGTAAGAATGATTTGCTAACTAAAATTCAACGAGAGAAATTTCGTCATGTTGATGCCGTGCTCACGAATATTCATTCCGCGTAAGGTTTAAAGATCTAAGTGCGGGGCCAAATCGTCTGAACTAGAATAATAATCAGTGTGTTGTGAAGTCTATTGACTAGAAGAAGAGCCTAAATCAAGCACGCTGCAAGTCACTGTGCCGCGCGACTTGGGCGTCGGCGTCGAAGAACGTCCTTAGAATCCTTCAGTGTGAAACTTACAGCCGACGAAACAGTTTTTGGTGCGAAACCTTTAAATGGACAATTGAGCGAAAAAGCCGGCGTCTGTAGCAGCGAAACGGCCCCTAAATTTCCATTGGCAGTGACGCCACGTAACGCGCCCGCCTCGACGGAGCAGAGCGGGCGAAAGGGTACGACTGCTGCCGCGCCAGGTGTTTCGTGACGTGAGGGGAGAGGGCATCCGCGCGAAGACACATCACCCTCGCTGTCTGAAGCCTGTGTTGTCCGCGCGTTCTTTGACCGCGCAAGCTCTCGCTTGCGTTCTAACTTCGCCTCGGTAATCGCTATAAAGAAATTAATGCATAAAAAACAAAACAAAACAATAAATTCGAAAGGAAGAACGTTCGTGGCAGTGAGTTTCCGAACCGACGATCCCACGCTCAGATGCCGAGTGTTTTACCCACTGGGCTGACCCAGTGCCTTCTAAATAGCAGATCTGTGTACTCTGCGTTATGACATCATTCTACTTGGACCGAAATTTCAATTGCCAAGGCAGACATGACGAAAGCGGTGACGTCAAAATCACCGTGGCTTACTCGGGAGCGTACCCATTAGGTTCTACGGCAGTCAGGCAAGATTCCATGACCTTACAGACCGAAGTACACCGGCCTTGTGCTATGTAGGAGGCAATTGGCCAAGATAAATTAAATTCTGGGAGTTTTACTTGTCACGCGAACATGGATATAAGAGCAAAGTGTTAATGTGTAGTCGCAATGACGTGACGTTTGTTAGGCATACGGCCAATCCACATGACAGCAATGACACTCAAACTTGAGCTACACCTGTTTTCGATCATCGGCACCTACATACCTCCTAGACAAAGACTTGACTTCTCCTACCTATCGGCTGTGTTACAAGGTTCCCCAGGCCATCGTGTTGTTATTGGAGACTTCAATGCCCACCGCCCTTACTGGGGGAGTGCCGCAATGAACTGTCATGGTAGGAACTCGATGGATTTCGTATACCGAAGGTCTGACTGTAATCAACGATGGGTCTCTCACCTACATCCGCGGCACTTCATACGGCAGTTGCTTAGACCTCGCTATTATGTCTCAGAGCCTCCTGCCCTCTGTCAATTGGTGCTCGGACGTGGAAAAGCATGGGAGAGATCATATACCGACATGGGGTTTGTGCGATGAACTGCGTCTGCTGTACGCTGCACTGATTGGTTCAGATTCTCTACATACGTCGAACAGTATTGCGGAGACATCACTTGACGATCTGATATAGAAGACATTATTGTATCGTCAGTGCAGAAGACAACAAAGTTTATCAGTACACCTACATCGAGAACGACAATTGATTTTGAGTATGTCCGGCTTCGCGCGATCCGTTGTCGATCGGAAAGGGAGTGTAGATGATCCAAATTTTCACTAGACCATGTCTTATGTCGATGAGCTCAACGAAAAATACGGCGTCACCTTCAAAAAATGGGAAAGCAACAACGGAGGACCTTCTGTTTTTCACATGATCCTCGCAAGTGACTTTCTAGGATCTGGCAGATGCTACGAATTCTTCGGGCCCCTCCTCAGCAAAAACATCCTTTCCATGCTCTAGCACTTCACTTATCTATGGCGGAAGTGCAGGTTGCCGAAGACTTCTGCAAGAGAGTTACCAGTACAGATATTTCAACATGTCTCACATTGGGTCGACCCGCACCACCTCCTAAAGATGCGCATCTTGACCTTCCTTTCACTATGCCGGAATTGGACGCTGCACTTGCTGCTTTGAAACGATCCTCTGCACCTGGACCTGACAGTATTTCATATACTACTCTGTGGCACCTTGGCGTGGAAGGACGAAACATCCTGCTGTCGTACTTTAGCGCAACGTGTTTGTCCAGTACAGTTCCGAAGCAGTGGAAAACTAGCCGTTTGGCAGCCCTCCTAAAGCCAGGAAAAGCGCCTTACGAAATGTCATCTTACCGACAAGTGGCTTTAGCTAGCTGTGTCGGTAAGGTGATGGAACGGATGGTGCTAACTAGATTAGAGTGGTTCATGGAAAAGAATGTGCTTCATCCTGAAATGATGACCGGAGTTAGACGTGGACGGCCTGCTACAGATGGGGTTATTGATCTCGTGTCCACGATCGAACACGAAAGAAGGAGGCGCTGACTTGTAGGAGCAGTTTTTCTGGACATAAAAGGGGTCTAGACAATGTACTGCACGAAGCCATTCTTGATGCCCTCATTAATTTGGGCATCGGCGGCCGTCTCTACATTGCATTGTAAATTACCTAGATGGTCGCACAGTCTTCATGTCCACAAATGATGGCGAAAAGAGACGACACGTTGTTGTCCGCGGAGTGCCTTTAGAAGGAGTGCTCAGCCCGACCCTTTTCAATGTTGCCCTTATTGACCTTGTGGATGTAGTTCTTGATACAGTATGCATCAGCACCTACGCCGACGACATATGCATATGGGCGCCCGGAGTCACGCAACCACAATTTCGTGCAATTTTGTAGTTAGCTGTTTCCTTAACGTCTCGGTACCGGCAGTGCCAAGGACTGCCACTGGCCATAGATAAGTGTGCTGCGATAGCGTTCACACGAAAGCTTATGTGTCGGTATCCGATTATTATCAACGCCAAAGCCATTCCATATGTGACCCACCATAGATACCTGGGTGCTGTCATTGACCGCGGTGTTTCATGGTCGAATGCATGTGGCAATGTTACAGAAGAAATTAACTGGACTTGCTCAAGTTTTTCGCTTTCTGGCCGGTATGAAGTAGGGCCCATCTGAGCATTCGCTACTCCGGTTGTACCAGGCTCTCTACGTCGGCTATTTGGTACAGCCTGCCAGTTTGATCACGTATGGGCCCGTCATGTTTGCGTACGCTCGAAAGTGCTCATGCACAGATGCGGAGAGCATGTGTAGGGGTTCCGCGTTGCGCCTCAATTTATGGTACAATTGAGGAAGCTCTCGTCACCCCTATACCCGTCTTTCCACGATGCAAACCTCTTCGACTATTCCTGCGGCTGCTGTGCCGTCACAGATGCCACCCCTTATCGACACTTCCCGACCTACGGCCGGACTCTACTTTTTCGAGAATCATTAAATGAAAAAAATCCGCCATACTATCATACTTTGCTCTTGCTGAGCTTCCACGTATGCACCCAAGGGTAATGTCCAAAATACGGGTACGTCTATCAATTCCCAGAATTTCAAAAAAAATCGCGAATACCTACCGTGGGCCTCAGACATCCAAGACTTGAATATATGTCAAAAGAATATGGCTCATCTGGGAATGTATATACAGATGGATCGGTATCGTCGTATGCGTCAGGTGCGGCTTTCGTCGTGCCTGCGCATCAAGTCATTCGACGGTTTCGTCTGCGAAACAAGACACCAACATCCACGGAACGAATGGCAATCAGAGAGGCAGTGAACTATATTTCGCGACAGCCTCCTCAAGTATGGGCCGTCTTTAGTGATGCGAAATCGACTCTGCAGCTAGTTAGAATCGTAATGAAACAAAGCTCTTACAGAGTGTTGGCTCGTACACTCAATCGGAAGAGAACGGCCACCACATTACATTTCAATGGGTTTCCAGTCACTGTGCTGTACACGCCAACGAACTGGCCGATGCCGAAGTGAAAAAGGTGTCTGAAGAACCAGAGCCACTGCTTGCGATTCCTTTTTCAAGAGCGGACGTCAACTGGCTTCTTTCATGTGTTATCCGAAAAGAGACAGAAAAGCAATGGGACAATCCGGATAATCGCCACAGACGACTCCAAAGATTGGACCCTACCATGAAATTTAGGTTACCACTGAAAATTCAACGCAGCTGTGCCAGTCTCCTGCACAGACTTAGGCTGCGTGTGGTATTTACGCGCGGGTACGTGCACTTCATGCGACGCACCGATCGAGTCTCCAGACTGTGAGCTGTGCAATGTGAACGAGACTATAGGTCATGTGCTGTGTGACTGGCCTCAATACGCGCAAGAGCGTCAAAAGTTGAACAATGACCTTACGCGCCTCGGCAGCCCGCCGCGGTTGTAAGACGTTATTTTAGGCCCTTGGCCAGACGTTAAATCGGGCTTTAAGGCCATCCAGGCGTTCCTTGATTTCTTCAAAAGTACGGGCCTAGACTGTAGGCTTTGAGTAGACCAAATTGCTTACTATATGCTTTACGCCTTCCTCCTCTCATCATTTTCACCCATCATGCGCCTTTTTCTTCCATCTTTCTTTCCCTCTTCCCCTTCCCCCAACGCAGAGTAGCTGGCTAGAGGAATGTACCTCAGGCCAGCCTCTCTGCATTTCGTATTATTAAAAATCTCTCTCTCTCTCTCTCTCTGGGGTTTTTAAGTGCCAAAACCACAATTTGATTATCAGGCACGCTGTATAGTGAGGCTTCCCGGATTTATTTTGACCGCCTTCAGTTCTTCACGCAATGCTGGGCACCCGGGCATTTCTGCATTTCACCCCCTTCGAAATGAGGCCTCCGCGGTCGGGATTCGATACTGCGCCCTCGATCTCCGTCGCGCAACGCCATAGCCATATACGCCACCACGGCGGATGGCAACGGCCAAGCGTCTCAGCGAGCTTGCTTGCCCACGAGGAGTTTGCAGCTCGAAGGACCGCTCAACGGCTTTCAACTGGACAGTAATGCTTTCGCATTCAAAACTGACAAGAAGTGGTTAGGTGTTTCTCAGAATTCTTTATTCAAATTTAACATCAACAAATGAATATAGACAAATGTGTCTATATGAGGCAACTAATGGTATTCATTGACCATGTTAGCGAAGCACAATAGCGAGAACGCCATAGCTTACAGGGAACGGATTATAGAAAATGTTTCAATACACACGACAGTGGCATGGATCGAAGCGTCTGGCGAACGAAGGCATACGCGTCCGGGTAATAGGAGGATCTTCGCTCACGGGGCAAGCAATTAGGCGATGAAAATAAATGTAATAATGGGACGCTCATCAGATTAATATCGACTACTTGTTAATTTCGTGTTGGTTCGCGAGTAAAGAACTGCTATGCACCACTGGGATAGAAAGCTGCATGCAGGCTTGTCCTGCTCGCGTACCCAGCTTCCGCGTTTGTTAACCGGCCGTTGGTAAGCTCCGCCTGGAAAAAAAAAGAAGAGAAAATAAAAATAACTACAAAAATCTATCTGGTTCTACAGACGTGATCTAGGTACTTTCAGCAAACTAAAGGAACCGTATTACTGCTATTCACTGCACGCCAGCTGTGAAAGGCGTTCACTATCTTTGTCCGCTCTTCGTCATAATAACGACCCCTTTTCTGCCTTCCCCAGTGATTCGTAGGGAGTCATATAAACAAGGAAATACCGATTAAGCCTTTTCAAACGTCTGTTTTCTTCATTTTCTCACGTAACTTTCACTCTACTAGGAGTCTTCCAGTGGGGTCTCAAGTGCGCCGAAGGAGGGCCGGAGTAAGGTGGGGCGTTGGGCGAGGCGAAGGTAGGAGGTCAGCTACGGTGACTGTCTGTATCCCGGTGAGACTGCTATTCTTAGCGAGCTGACTGAAATTAATTATTCGAGTGAACTTTGGAAGCACGAATCTCGTTTGATCGTGCCGAATCTCGCAGAATACGCTCTTTGCATAATCCCTCCTACACGTACTCCAAAAGCTGAAGCAACTTCGCCAATTCTTAAGCAGCCGCACAGCCCTTCCAAAACACTCGCTAAATTTTCGAGGCAAACGAGTTTCAGATTAAGGGCACGATAGGCTGTGCCTGATGCAGGGATCGAGCGCGGGGATCGCTTTTTCGGGAATGCGGCAGGTGTGCGTGGCGGTCCCACTGGGCGAGCCCTAACGGAGCAGTACTGTCTGCGGAGTCCCTCGATTAGTCGGATGTGCGCACAGTCGGCTTGAAAAGCGGTGCGCACACGTGAGCTGGCGGATTCTAGTACGTACTCAAGAGGAAAAAAATGCTGCCAAAATAGCGGTTCGTTGGAAATGTAGAGAGTACCGTGAAGTTCCTGGCATCGGGGAATGGAATAAGCCTCTCCTGCGGGTTTATTTCTTTTACACGTGGGGGAGAAGTCGAATGCAGACAATGGCTGAAAGTACGCGAAGAGACCTCTGAAATTGGAATCCATAGCTATACGAGCCGGAAAGGTGGACTAAATGCCGAGCTCCTGGCAGCTAGCTACTGGGAAAAGATAATTACCCTATACAAGAAGCACGCAAGAAGTGCTACCCTTAAAAGCGCCCGAGAATGAAGGGGTGTGAAAGGCAGATATTAAGGTCCACTCCGTCGGCATCTTTGCTTCCCCTTGAGCAGGCTCACTTCCTGCCCTGTTCCCCCTTCAGCCTTCCAGGAGATCTTAGTATCCTACATCAGAATTGTCTTGTAGCCATAAGGCGCTGGACAATAAGAAAAGATACAAGATATAGAAACAAAAAAGCAAAGACGGTCACTGGATATGCATCCGGGTAGCTACCATATGTGAGGGAAAGGGGACAAAGGTAGAGAAAGATGAGAAGAAAGAGTGAAAGAAATGAAGGTTCTTAAAGCCTATGCCACGCGCTGCCGGAGTAACCATGCAAGACTGCAAATTGGGCTAGTTGGAATTTTGGATTCAGAGTTACAGGTGTAGGACACCTCTCAATTAAGTGTTGCAGTTGAAGGCTAGGAGGACTCTGCTTACCTGGCTTCCATGGCAAAGCTCGCGGATTTTCGGGTCACCGTCTCCGCAGTTGAAAGGTCTCTAACGCGACCTAATGTTGAACATCTATTGCCAGGCTATTATTGCCGGGGTTGATTCTGACGTCATTTACGTCACGTGCACCATCGCATCGAGACGCATCAATACGCTTTGCTTGTTGAGGCGTCTAAAGTTGCTGGTGGCGAGAACAGACACGAAAAGGATGGTGAATCGCTCAGGGGTTCGCGTCGCCCTCACAGTGGGTGTACTTGAAAGGGATAACAATCAGTTCATTCTTCTCTTCGCCCTGCAGCTTAGCACAACCTCGAAGCTGTTGTCTTACAAAAGCTTCGATTCATCATGGATACCGTCGGTGTCAGCACTGCTTTGTCGCCGTTGTGTGAGGAGGACGCGCATGGGGCTGTTTTTCCCTATGAAACAGGCTGGCGACGGTCTCTCGCAGCAAAATATACCCCCCCCCCCAAAAAAAAAAAAAAAATAAAGAACAACATAAGGTACAAAAATTAAAATAAATAAGAATGGTACGATATTTGAGAGCTGAAAGACAGCTTTTCGCAACAAAGACATTTCGTCATCGTCCAACAAGGTACCGCAGCTATCGTTGTGCCGACTCTAGTACGCATACATGCGGTTGTGTGGATATTTTGCTCGCGCCGAGTACATGCCCCCACAGAAAGAAACATTATAGTGTAATAACTACTCTTACACAAAACATGTAAAGTCACGCAGGTTCAACGCACATCTTGAGACTGTTAGCATCAGGACAGAAACAGAGAATGTTTCTCACTAAAACCCAGTGCACAGTGTATTCGTCGCTTACAATGGCTTCGCCTATTTGAATTCACCAGCTTGTCGGCTCGTCCAACGCGCAACGAGGTGCGTGCATCGTGGTCATAGCAGAATGCGGAAAAGTGCGTAAAAGTGTGTCCACCTCTCCATAGAACGTAAATCTTCATAGAAAAGGCAACAAAATGTTTCTTTTTTCCCTAAAGATTAAGCTGCAGCTGGTAGAGGCCGATAAGTACCAACGCTCGTTGGTAGCTATCTAGCAGCCAGCAGAGGCGTACTTACCAGTGACTTGGAGACGCCCGTGCAGTTTCCATAGATCCACAGGCTGAAGGGGACACCAGGCTGTGCCAACCAACAAAGGACAAACTATAAATAAGTAAAAAGACAGGCTTTCCCGAAGTCTCCGACAACGCAAAAGATAGTTTCCGTTGGTTTCGCGAAAACGTCTCAGGGGACAGTGGAGACTATATTGTTTTCTTGGTTCTGCTCCCCAGTAGTGCGGAAGTAAAATGGCGAGTCTGCGCGTCTCTAATAAAGCTGGACGGATTTTCTTCCTGGCGAGGTCGCGGCAGCAAGGTGACACCGAGTTGACCTGGGTAAGAAAAAAAAATAAGCGTGTAATATCGGAGGGCGAAATGGAATAGTGGCGTAAAGGGGGCTTGCTCTGAGAACGGGCGCAGACGAGGGCACCATTGTGGACACCAGATTAATGACGAAGATATCTGACGTTTTCTTTGCGAGAAGTCACTTTTACATCGCAGAGGTCGAAATTAATGAGGCGGTACTAATATTTTTCACCTCTGTATGTGTGCGCGTGTGTGCGCGTGTGTGCGCGTGTGTGCGCGTGTGTGCGCATGTGTGCGCATGTGTGTGCATGTGTGTGCATGTGTGTGTGTGCGCGTGCGCATGTGTGTGTGTGGGGGGGGGGGTATGTGCCCACGCGCGGTGTCTGTATGTGTGTGTGTGGTGCGTGTATGTGCGCGTGTGCGCTCGATGTCTGTGTGTGTCCGTGTGGTGTGTGTATGTGCGTGTGGATGTGTGCGTGTGCGTGTGGTGCGTGTATGCGCGTACGTGCGTGGGTGTGTGCGCACGCGCGTTGTCTGTGTGTGTGTACGTGCGTGGGTGTGTGTATGTGCGCGTGTACGCGTGCGCGCGCGATGTCTGTTTGCGTGTGTGCGTGCGATTTGTGCATGGCGCTGCGTAGATGGTAGGCGTAGTCGGAAGCGTCCGGAAACTCGGCTAGGATGGCTGACCAAGGGTCGCGAGCGGCCATGTGCGCCTGGAGAAGCTACAGAGTGGTTGAGCGCGACAGGAAACGTCTTGGACGGTCAAGCTCGTCTAGGAGTTCAAGATGCGGCTGTGCCGCACGTCGACGACGAGCTTGTAGGGCCAAAGAAAGTTGGCTCCGATGATGGGCTGGCGTACGGACGCGATCATCAACTACATCGGATTCCAGACGTGAGGTTCTTAATCTATGCGGATGACATCACTTTGTGGTCCGTGTATGAAGATATATCTAGACAAACTCAACAGCTTCAAGAAGCCCTTGATGTTCTGAACAACTACGCTCAGAAAGCAGGGTTGGACATTTCCGCCCTAAAATCAAGCTATCTTGTGGTGGCCAACAAGAAAGGACGCACAAGAATCACGCAGCACCCCTTTACATTTACACTCAGCGCAGTGACAATCCCTGAGGCTTCTGAGGTCCGCATACTGGGTCTCGATATTCACCACTCCGGCAGTGGTGCACACTGGCTCCATAAAACCAGACAGAGTTCGACAAAAACCCTTCACCTTAATCGTCACATTACAGCAAAAGCAGCTGGAGCTCGTACTGACGTAGCTCGACGGTTGGTGCGTGCAGTCTTGCAGGCACAATTTCAACCGCTGACTTTCGCACAGCTGGCACAGTTGGAGACGATCAATCGCGATGCTATGCGCACAATCACAGCTCTGCCCCGCATCACTCCGATACCAACCCTATAGGAACATGCCCAGCTCAACACAATTGCAGAGCTAATTTTGCAACGTGAAAAAGCACGTGAAATAAAAAAGCAACTTGTTCCGGCTGTCGCTGCGTTGCATGCTCATTTTCAACGCGGCTCTCGAATTGACAGTCAGCCCTATCCAATGCCTCCCTGGGAATTCACCAGCATCACAACTAATAAGCCAACGGAGTTACGACGCAGCGATACAACAAGTATTATTGACGAACACAATATCGTCGATGCATCATGCGCTAACATCTCCAAAGTCTATACGGATGCTGCCATTCTCCCAGACGGCGGAAGGACATCATTCCTGAGTACTACGCATAATTTCATCAGCGGCCACCAGCGCTATTTATCTACGGAAGCCAGCGCTATAGTAATGGAAATTCAAGCCATCCACGACGCTGTGCAAGATGCGACATCTAAGCTGCCTACCATCAAGCAACTAGATATCTTCACTGATTCTTTAGCGGCTATTCAGGAACTCAAGAAAGTTGATAAGGCGATGGAAATCTGCGAGGCAATACACACTATGAATAGTAAAACAGCTACTTGCGTCAAGGTACACTGGATTCAAGGCCATTCAGCGAACCCTCACAACATTGCTGCTGACCAGCAGGCACATTGCCCTCCTAATCCTGATCCTCCACCTATTCCCCTCCCACCCCAACCCCGTAACTCGCTCCGAGCCCGTAAAAATGTTCTCCGGCTGGACACACGCGCTCTTATCCCCCCGTGTGTCTGCTCCCTCCCCCTTCACCTTACTAGGGCGGAGGAAGTTGTGCTTAGGAGGCTTCGGGCTGGGGTGGCCCTTACACCGGCTGTTGTCTCAAGGTGGAACTGGTCGCATTTACCACTGGGTGCTACGTGTCCATACTGCTCCGTTCCTGTGGTGGAAGCAGATGCATACCACCTAATATGGACATATACGGGTTTACAATCGGAACGCTCGCGTCTCCTACTGCAAGCCGGCCTCCGCTACAGTGTGACAACCAGCTATGACCGCTGGATACATGACAACAGATTCCACAAAACACTGCTTCAATTCATACACAACACAGGCCTCACAGCGCACATATAATACACATATACGCTCTAAGAATTATACCTTAAGGGCAAGTCTTTATCGCAATAAAAAAAAAAACACGAACGTCCAACGAAAAGTACGTCTGAGGTCGATGTCAAGAGTCACTGAATTTTGGCGGTAAGTCCGGATGGTCGGTCATTCGACCGCGGTGAAAGGAGGTGAGTCGGGAGGATGGCGGCGCCTAGCCAACATAGGAGGAAGGCCACAAATCTCGGTGCCAGTGTTGACGAGATAGCGGACTTTGGTGACACGGTCGGTGACGTGGAAAAGACGACTGGATCTAGGGCCGGGAACAGCGGTCGCCGTCAGTGTTCGGCCGAACCGTTCCCCGCGTAGGAGCAGGGCCGACGGCACTGGTTTGCGCGAGAGCCATATCGACGGTGGTACCAGCAAAGCGTAAGGGGAGGAGAAGAATGGCGTGCAGAGTGACCGGGGCTGGGGCGGAGAGGTCATGATGAAGAACGTGGCCGACCTCAGCTGTCAGTCGCGCTACCTGCCGTGTAAGCTCCTCGTTAGCTTCGAGGAAGCGCGCGTAGCTGTCGCCTGTGGCTGCGCCGTGGGACGGAGGGTCAGGAGGGCGATGAATTGTGGCCACGGAGGAAAAACCGACATCCATAATCTTGTCGGCCAACTGAGCCAGACGTTCCAGCGTCGAGAATGAAGACGCGGTCAGGATCATGCGCACCTGCGGGGCAAGGCGCTGCAGGAAAAGTTCCCGGAGAAGTGCGCTGTCGGTTGAAGGAGCCAGGTCTTCAGCCAAGGCTTGCATGCGGCGCCATAATTCGGTAGGTTTGCAGTCGCCGAGCTCCTCCAATGTAAGAAGTTGCTGCAATCGATGCCGCTCTGTTTCAATTGTGCGCTGAATGAGCGTCGCCTTGAGGTGGTAATAGGGGCAGTCGACGGGCGGGGAGCGTAGAACATCTCGAACCACCGCAGCAGTAGTATAGGTGGAAGCACTCCAAGGACCTGGTCGAACATGGTCAACTGCGAACTGAGGCGGTGGCGACGGAATAAGGATTCGATGGTAAGGAACCAATTTCCGAGTCCGACGACCAGACCTCCGGAAGCTTGAGAGCGGAGTCCTCAGGGTCGCGGTGTAGTGGCGTTGATGGCAGTGCACGATGGGTAGAATCCGAGGCCATGACTGACTAGATAGAAGGCGGACTGCGAAGACAGCGGGGCTCGAGCTCCTTGCGGCGGTAGGCCCCGCGAAGCGGCTGAGGCACCCGGAGATGAGGGCGATGACGCAAAGTCCGGCGTCACTAATTTGGGGGTGAAGAAAAACCAGACAGTCATTGGTACCGGGTGTCCACAAATTATATCTTTAGCCGAGCCCAATCAGGCGGAAGCCTGATTCCGCCGATTCCACTGCTCACGCACCTTCAGCGTGCTGGGCGTGCCCTCGTCGTCGTCTTTTGTGACTGGACCATTGTGGCACGTAGTAGTGTGCCACACACACACGCATATATAGATACATATATATATATATACACACACACACACACACACACACACACACACACACACACACACACACATATATATATATATATATATATATATATATATATATATACGTAACCCAAGCCTTTTTCTTCTTTTGCTGGGATTCAGCCACAATGCCGCAACGACAAGCAACAAAATCCGATAGCTCCATGTCACCTCAATGAACGTCTTCCGCTGAAAGAGCTGGGCAGCCTCCGCGGCGCTGTTAATGGGATATGGATGTCACATTCTACATCGAATTCGGTCGAAGCGCGCGGGGACAACCAGATGCGGCGGGGTCCCATCTTTCGAGGAGTCGGCTGCATCTGCCGGTCTTTAAAGAGCATCAGCCATTCCACCTTGGGTGTATACGTGAGCGGACTATTGTCTCTGAAGTATGACGACGGTGTGGTTCGATTTGTTCACTCCAAAAAGTGGAACTTCGGATGCCTTCAACGTTCGGCTATCGATGTGTTAGTTGGGGTGTTAATGAATAAGTACACCCGTGCCGGAAAGTAGTTAGTGAGAGAAGGATTGTCAAAATCAATGCGCGTAACACGAATAGAGCAGACGTTTATTTGTGTGCGTTGAAAGGAGTACAGCCTGCACTTTAACGCGTAAGAGGTGTGCTGGGAGGTGCGGTTGCATTGTCTATCGTGGGCTACTTGTTCGAAACAACTTGTTTTGAGCATACGACGCCGATGTAGAAGTGCCGCTACTCGCATCTTTCACAGGGCAATGGTGTTGCGTGGCTCCATTTGTTAATCGAACCAACATGTGACATAGGCAAGCCTCCGCAGTCGCCAACCAGCAAAGTGGAACTGTGTCTTATCGGCTCGCATGGCCGGTCGCTCAATGCAGACGATGTCTTCGCTTGACAATTCTAGAGGTGACTTGCCTGAAAGCAACCGCTTGGTCAGAAGTCAACTGTTTCGGCTAAAATTTCCATAGTTTATTTCTTTTTTCTATTTGGGGGTTTGCGGCTAGACATATGCAGTAAAAAGAAAAGAAAGAAAACAAGGATATCAAGTAAACGCATGCAGCCCCGTGTGATGCAGCTATTACAGCGTTGAGATTGTGCATTTCTTGTCCGTTATCCAATGAGCGGGAACAGTCCTCTGGAACATATGGATTGACTTTGGCCTCCCTAAGCATCTTGTGCCTAATGTCCCGAGCACTAGGGGACAGCCAAACAAGGTGATTAATGTCCAGCGTAGGCGCGTGAACCGGGCACTTAGGACACGTCCTAAGGTTGTCCGTTGCAGCATAGCCTCGTTGCAGATACCCAGAGGTGACAGCAGGTGTTAGGGCCACCCCAACCACGAGCCTCCGAAGACAAACTTCCTCCACTCGGGAAAAGTTGCGCGGAAGGAAGAAGACAAGTACACGCGGGAATACGTGCTCATGTGTCCCGTTGGAGAATGAACTCTGGGCTTGGAGGAGCTCGGGGTTGCGAAGGAAGCGAGGCTGGTGGGGTGTCAGATAAAGTTGTTGAGTGCGCCATTTCGTCAGCCAAGTTGTAAACGGGCTCCCACTATCTCCCTGAATCAAATGCGCTGGGACACTGAATTTCTGTATTAATGCGACCAGCATTATTACGGTAGTTCTTGCACTTTCCGGGGTCACAAGTTGTCACAAGTCTTTCACGCCACCTCTTTCACGCCAACTTGTGTGTCTGGGTATGTGCCATTGGGCATGTGTCGATTTCCATGCGTGTCATGCGCTACGCGACAATTTCGCCATCACACTGCAGGGTGGCGCAGCGTGACACACGCACGCATACGCACGCACGCACCCAAACACACAAGTGCGCGCGCGCCGTGAGAGAGACAAGCGCAAAGATGGATTGTTAATTAGGCCATTGCCATCAGCATGTTATAACCATCCAGAGATAAGAAAATAAGCATTTTATCATCATCATCATCATCATGATCATCATCGTCGTCATCATCATCAGCCTGGTTACGCCCATTGCAGGGCAAAGGCCTCTCCCATACTTCTCCAACTACCGCGGTCATGTACTAATTGTGGCCATGTTGTCCCTCCAAACTTCTTAATCTCATCCGCCCACCTAACTTTCTGCCCCCTGCTACGCTTCCCTTCCCTTGGAATCCACTCCGTAACTCTCAATAACCATCGGTTATCTTCCCTCCTCATTACGTGTCCTGCCCATGCCCATTTCTTTTTCTTGATTTCAACTAAGATGTCATTTACCCGCGTTTGTTCCCTCACCCAATCTGCTCTTTTCTTATCCCTTAACGTTACACCTATCATTCTTCTTTCCATAGCTCGTTGCGTCGTCCTCAATTTAAGTTGAACCCTTTTCGTAAGCCTCCATGTTTCTGCCCCGTAGGTGAGTACTGTTAAGACACAGCTGTTATAAACTTTTCTCTGAAGGGATAATGGCAACCTGCTGTTCATGATCTGAGAATGCCTGCCAAACGCGCCCCAGCCCATTCTAATTCTTCTGATTATTTCGGTCTCATGATCCGGATCCGCAGTCACTACCTGTCCTAAGTAGATGTATTCCCTTACCACTTCCAGTGCCTTACTACCTATCGTAAACTGCTGTTCTCTTCCGAGACTGTTAAACATTACTTTAGTTTTCTGCAAATTAATTTTTAGACCCACCCTTCGGCTTTGCCTCTCCAGGTCAGTGAGCATGCATTGCAGCTGGTCCCCTGAGTTACTAAGCAAGGCAATATCATCAGCGAATCGCAAGTTACTAAGGTATTCTCCATTAACTCTTATCCCCAATTATTCCCAATCCAGGTCTCTGAATACCTCCTGTAAACACGCTGTAAATAGCACTGGAGAGATCGTATCTCCCTGCCTGACGCCTTTCTTTATTGGGATTTTGTTGCTTTCTTTATGGAGGACTACGGTGGCTGTGGAGCCGCTATAGATATCTTTCAGTATTTTTACATACGGCTCGTCTACACCCTGATTCCGCAATGCCTCCATGACTGCTGATGTTTCGACTGAATCAAACGCTTTCTCGTAATCAATGAAACCTATATATAAAGGTTGGTTATATTCCGCACATTTTTCTATCACCTGATTGATAGTGTGAATATGGTCTATTGTTGAGTAGCCTTTACGGAATCCTGCCTGGTCCTTTGGTTGACGGAAGTGTAAGGTGTTCCTGATTCTATTTGCAATTACCTTAGTAAATATTTTGTAGGCAACGGACAGTAAGCTGATCGGTCTATAATTTTTCAAGTCTTTGGCGTCCCCTTTCTTATGGATTAGAATTATGTTAGCGTTTTTCCAAGATTCCAGTACGCTCGAAGTCATGAGGCATTGCGTATACAGGTGGCCAGTTTCTTTAGAACAATCTGCCCACCATCATCCGTCATCATGACTGGATGTAGGGGCGTAGACCTGTACAACCTTCATTTTGTACCTCTTATTAAGTTTCACAACAAGACCTGCCACCCTCTCGTTAATGCTATAGAGTTCCTGTATGTTACCAGCTGTATTCTTATTAATCAGGAGTCCGACTCCTAGTTCTCGCCTCTCCGCTAAGCCCCGGTAGCACAGGATGTGCCCGCTTTTTAGCACTGTATATGCTTCTTTTGGCCTCCTAACTTCACTGAGCCCTATTATATCCCAGTTACTGCCCTCTAATTCCTCCAATAGCACTGCTAGACTCGCCTCACTAGATAACGTTCTAGCGTTAAACGTTGCCAGGTTCATGTTCCAATGGCGGCCTGTCCGGAGCCAGGGATTCTTAGCACCCTCTGCAGCGTCGCAGGTCTGACCGCCGCCGTGGTCAGTTGCTACGCAGCTGCTGGGGACTGAGGGCTGGGGTTTGATTGTTGTGTTCATATAGGAGGTTGTGGCCAAGTACTGCACCAGGGTGGCCAATCCTGCTCTGGTGAGGGAGTGCGTTACCGGTTCTGGTAAACGCGATCAGGACACACTCCAGACCTGTTTGTGCAATTTTATCCACACGCGGATTTTTTTTTTAATCCGGTGGAAAATTGCGCGGCATCGGGATTCGAACCACGGACCTCTTGCACGCGAGGCGGGTGTTCTACCTCTACGCCACCGCTGCATCTTTATAGTTCAGCTTGAAATAGTGCAAAGCTGGTGTTTTCGTAACTCACTTCACCAGTTGCTGCTTCTTACCGAATATTATGCAGTGCAATAAATCAAAGATACAGTAACCTTCGAACAAGAGCAGGGACAACCACATTCCTAAATTGGATATAGATGGTTTCGCTCGCGCGATGAAGGGAGTGAGAGTGCGGCCCCGAGAAACTTCCGGTCACGGGTCTTATCAGTACATACTGCGCCAGAACAGGAAGCGCGTTTTTAAGTTGTTTCACTGCGCGTAAAGTCTATTTTTATGTTTTGAGATAAAATAAATGCGCCTTAAGCCTCTACACTAATACATAAAAGAGAGAGAGATATATAAATAGGAGAGAGGAAAGGCAAGGAGGTTAACCAGACGCGCGTCCGGTTTGCTACCCTGCACTGGGAGAAGGAATATAGGGATGAAGAGAGAGAGAGGAGATAGAACATAGTTTCGGGCACTTTTAGAGGTTCGCACCAAGTAAGTAAATTTTTCGTATAACTTACGGCAACCTGGAGTTGTAAAATTGTTGTTACGTACAGAGGAAAGGTGTTGAAAATCTGCAGGGTTATATTTTAACGGCACTCCTGTTACTAGATACTGCCGCCAATGCTTTTCTTGCTCGCTACATTTAGCGGGCTACGTCAGTGAGCAAAACCAGAAGCCGTCCAGGGTTTATGCTTGTGAACAGCGAAATGGTCTGTAGGCTGTAGCCTGTGTAGCCCGTCTGGCGCGCTAAATGAATTGGTGTCAAATGAATTACGAACAGAGGAGGGCGTGGCCGAAGCATAACTGAAAGTATCGTGCACGCCGTGCAGTCATCACCATTGACAGCCGCGCACATCCGGTGTGACAGCACAGCATTATGATGCTCGCCCTATACTGCGATATTTTCATTCCTATTCTACTTCTCTGTTCTTTGAGAGCGAGAGAAGCAAAATTGAAGGATACAGAAGGTAAACTATCGCCGTATAGGGTGAATACTATCGCACAGTGCAGCGAAATCTTATGTGCTATCGGTGTCAAATCAAACGCGAACAGCGGTTTGTGTGATGCAGTTGGCGCCGTCATCTTTTCTTGCTTTCAAATAAAGGAGAACCAGAACAGTGATGACTGGACGGCGCGCCACTACACCTTCGGCGAGGGCCTCCGCTGTTCACGTTTCATTTGACGCCGACAGTACATGGCGAAAATAGCGCTGGAACACGAATGTCGTCTCTTTGCAACCTCCAGCTCGCGGTTATATCGCTCGGCGACGGTTTTGTTCGAGGAATTACAGCGCGTTGGCAGAGCAAGCTGCGCTAAATGAGGTCGATATGCATTGTATCGTTAAGTTCACCGACGCTTCTTAGGTAACTTTCATTTGTTATGCGAGAGACCTCTTCTCTCCTTTTTCCAGCAAGATGAGATGTCGCTAATCTTGCTCATTGTTACACGGCTGCTCGATGCGCCTCCAGGCTCTATTCTGTGCCACGCGCGAGCGCAGTGTGCATTTGATTGAGACTTGGAAGTAGCTCGTACAGGCGCCTACTTTCCCAATGCTTGAAGAATGTCAACTTCTGTTAGCGCCTTGCGATGCATCGCCGCAGTGCCGTAGTGGAGGTCGAGTTTAGCGCCGACGCGAAAGGCTCCCGGACGACCAGCGAGAGCGACAGTGGCGCTGATGACAAAACGCGTTTCGCGCTGTTCAGCGAGTCTAAAAAGACGCCACGCCGGTAGTCAGATTGACTTCGTCGGTGCGCATGGCAGGTAACCTGATACGTTCCTTGCGCTACAGCGCCGAAGACGCAGAGACTGCAATAAACGTCCTCAGTGCTTTGCAGCCGCAAGTGGCTTCGACAGATATGCTGATAAATTCACGGAAGAAAATATGTGTGTCTTTATTTTTGTGTGTTGGTCAATTTTATCGTTATTTCTTCTTTTTTTTATTCTTTCGTGTATTCGCCGCAGGCTAGCTTTAGGTTTCTACTATACGGTGGATGAAGCTCTAGAACTCCCCATTTGGAATTATGTTCTATGCATAATGCAGCCTAGTGAGATCCGGCCACAAAATAATTTGAATTTGGGCATAGTTCGCAATCAACGTCACACCATTCGTTGGTCCCATGGCAGGCACAAAGTGCTTGACTTATGGCAGGTATAAACGTTAGCAGAACACGAGATATAAGTAAAATAGTGCGAGAGGCGAAGATGGTCATAACCCCCCTGGGAGGGCCGAACAAGAATTCTCATTTAACAGATGCGTTTAAATGCTTGAGCGATCCCTTAACCGTTTCGTTGCCATCGTATAATCCATTTCGCAGCTCTACGTGCGCTTGCTGTACCGTGAAGCTCACGCCTGGTTATTTGTTTGGTACACTGCACGTAAAGGTGGACAGGCGGTAGGGGAGGCTAACGTTGCACTAAGGCGACCTCTGCTAGCTGCCGCTTGCCTTATCTTCCAGTAAGGATTCCTTAGAAGGCTTTTAGGGATATTGAGAAAAGTGGAAGTTCGTTCCCTGCTGCAGTTGCGCTATTACGTCCCACTTTTTCAGCTTGCACTAAAATGCAGGGCTCTCCTTATAGTTATTATAGTATTTATTATTTATTATTTAGAAGTGCTTTCAGTATCACATGAGGTCATTTCATCTCACGGCAGCTGAGCCAAGCGCCTGCCTTGAATGAGACTTCGTCACCCGTTATTCAAGTGAAATCGGTATCAATCGGGGCCAACTCTCGGGGCTGCATGTTAGACGCCTAATCGAATCCTGAAAAATGGGTTGAGGGCGCTTTCCCGCTTCGACGATGCCGCGCGTGCACGGGAAAGTATGGTTCGCATCCAGCTTTCAGGCGGCAAGAACAATGCGTTGTCCAGCAACGGAGAACAATCCTGGAGCGGCGCGCTGCACCGAAGAAATGGCAGGGGGTGGCGAATCACAGAGGCTCTGTATAATTGACTCCGGGTCGGCGGGATGCCGTAGGATTCTCCGCTCGAAAAGAGGCAATTTGGAGGCGGCAAGAAAAGAGAGAGACAGACGGAGTTGGAATAGGTTGGCGCCGCCTTAAAGAAAGGGAGAAAATAGAAAAAGAAGGAAGACATTGGCTTTAGAAAATAAGGTGAAAAGGAAAAGAGATGCCTCACGCTTCTTTTTTTTTCTTTTTTTTTTCCGCGATGAGGACTTCAACCGTAGAAATGTAAAGTTCAAGTATGGAGTGACAGATGTGTGTTGTTGTCGGCGCCGTTGTAGTATCGATTAATAATAATGAAACTAAGGCTTCACGATGAGAGGTGGCCGCGGACGGGAAAACTATAGGAGGACGAGCGACAAGGAGTCTTAAATGATCAATAGTACCTGCGAGACAGGTGGAGAGGCCGCAAGTCTGTTCAGAGAAAAATTATTTATACCGGATGTTTCAGCGAACAGTCTCAAAAGTTTTTTTTAAATTTGCCTGTGGCTTACAGCACAATTCCAGTCCACGAGCGGGTTGCTAGAAAAGGCAGATATTATTTGCCCCCCCCCCACACAAAAATCTGAAATGCATAATTGACTAATTAACAAAAATACTAATTAAGCTTTCAGCTAATTACCTTATCGCACATATTGCAATTTACCAATTGTAGCCGGGGAGTTTACAAGGCGGATCCATTTGAAACGAATTCTCAGGATAACACCAGTTTCGAGATATTAATTTCTGAACTTTGCGGAGAAATACATCGGCGTTCCAGTCACTTTTGTGCTTCACTTTTGTGCATAAAACTACGTTTTATTAAGAAAGTAAGTGGAAAGACAGTGTATTGTTACTGCAAGTTTTACGGCGCATATCACGTAAATGGTGTGATCCACACAAGTATGTTCAAATTCATATGCCTTGCGGTTTCACCCACTTGAATTTGTAAATTTCAATATGTGCCATAAGGTAATTAGTTTAGCACTTAGTTAGTAATATTTGTTAATTAGTCGATTATGCATTTCAGTTATTATTATTATATGGTATTTAGGAGATGTTGTCGCCTTTAATTGGCGCCGGCTACTCCTTTTTACATAGTGATCTAAAAAAAAGAATAAATCATAACTAAAATAGTGAAATCATAACAACACAAATTCCGGTAACATACGTACACTAATGTAACACTACAACTGAAAAACAACTCCAAATAATAATAAAACAAAGTACAGTCACGTAAGTAGACTAATGCCACACTAAAACTGAAAGTCAACTCAGAAACACAGCAACACAAAGTCCAGTCACCTATGTCCACTAAAGTAAACACAAAGTACGGTCACTCAGCTAGACTAAAATACGGACACATAAGAAATCACGGATTAAATCCTTATGAAATTACAAAAAACCAGGCATTGTATCGGCCAAACTCGGGTAAAAGAAAAACATAGTGTAGAATGCGCTATCACATTTAGACACTCTACTCAATACTTTCCGAGAATATTGCTCGCTTCTAGAAATCGTTGAAGGGCCAGTAACGCTCGTCTTTGCAATGACTGCGGTGGCTAAGGACCTAAGATCTTCCTGAGGTTGAAGGGTTGCGATCTAATGCCACTAAATCAAGTGTTAAGCGTTGTCTGTGTGTGTAGTGTCACGGAAATTCTAGAAGATGCTGTAGATCTTCATCAGCAAGGCCACAAGTGCCCTCCGCACTTTCAGCTCTTGAAATTTTATGTAGAAAGTGTTTTGTGAACGCGGTACCGAGCCGCAGACGGCGAATCAGCGTTTCGAAGGCTCTGCTTGTATTTAACGTGGACGGGATTTTAAATTAAAGTGATGGGTCAATGTGAAATAAATCTGAAGATTTCGAGTTCTGATCAAACCATGCCACTTTGCAACCATGGGCTGATATCTGTCTTAGTCTGTGGCGCAATTTGCCTCGTGTTAGAAGGAGACCATGTGCGGCGTTATTAACATGCGCTTGTACAGCTGCCTTATCTACTGCGACATTCCCAGGGATATTGCAGTGGTCTGGTATCCATTGGAACATTACCGTGGGATTTTCTTCACTTGCTTTTGTGAGTTCCTTAAGTATCTCGTTAACTAACGCCATGTTTTGTGAATTGCTGATGTCACTATAAAGTGAAGACAAAGCTCCCTACGAGTCACAAAGGATGACCCATTGTTCCCCTTTTTGCATTGAACTTATGTAGCGTAGCAAAGACAATATTGCAAAAAGCTCTGCTGCTGTTGATGACGTCGTGTGAGATAGTTTAAACGTTTGTATTTGGTTCCATTCTGGAATGACAAAGGCAGCTGTAGACGAACTCGTTTGGCAAGAACCATCTGTATATGCTTGAATATAGCCAGCGTATCGAAAGTATATTTGGTATAACGCCAGTTGTTGTGCTGCTAGCATAAACATATCTCGTTTGCGAATAATTCTTTCAAGTGAAAGTTCCATTTTTGGAGCTGCGAGTGGCCATGAAAGGTAAGAGATATCTGAGAACCAAGAGAGAGAGACAGAGGAAAGGGGAAATGCAGAGAGGTTAACCAGAGGGGAAGATCCGGTTTGTTACCCTACGCTGGAGAAAGAGGGGAGGGGGAGGTAAAGTGATAACAAAGTAGAGATAAAGAAAGAAAAGAGCACAGACATACAATCACAGTCTGTCACTGTCGCCGCATACTGTCACCGCACAGCGCATTAGCACTTGCAGCACTATTTTTCTGTTCATGCTACAGCCGCTTGTCCAATCAAAATTCGTGATGTGGTAGTAGATCCTTGTGCACCTGAATCACCGAATTGATGTTCGCCCTGTCTCTCTCAATTAGCGCACTTGCTAGTGTGTGCCTTCTGTGATGCTCTGAAACGTGAAAGTAGTGTCGACAGGTTTCAACCGTCCTCATAATAGGAAAGGGAGGATGACGTGCGTCTGCCATCACTAAGAAACTTGAGGTTTCTCGAAGAATGCCTAAGCATACTCTACGGCACCTCGCTGTTAATCATTGGAGTCTCTCTTCAGACGAACGGGAGATTCCATGCAGAATAGGTGAAGAATATGCGATCGTTTGCTTTATAAGTGCATTATGTACTTTTAGTAAGGATGAGAACGACACTCCCCACGTCGTTCCTGCCACGCGGCGAAGAACATTTAATAATTATAGTTTATTTGTTCTTCGAGGGTTTTAATCCGAGAATTCCAAGAAAGTTGCGTGTCTAGTATAACCCCCAGAAGTTTGTGTTCTTACACTATGTCTAAAGGTTGTCCTTCAAGGCACAGATTAAAATCCTTTAGCTGTCCTCTGGTGAAAGGCAACACAGCCGTCTTACTGTAAGACAGTTCCGTTCCTCTTTCCTTTAAGAACTTGTCCACAATGTTTGGCCTTCCTGAAAAGTTGATTGAACAAGGCTGGTACTTGCACCAGAAGCCCAAATGCAAACATCATCCGCATATATAAAGTAGTGTGGTGCAGGTGGAAATCTCCGCTGTAACTCCACCATCAAGCAATTAAAGATAAACGGTCTTAAGACACCGCCTTGTGGGACTCCTTGAATAATATTATGAGAGGAACTTTTTCCTTCACTTGTTTGAATAAATATTGACCTGCCGTTCAAGAAGTTGGATATCCACAGTAGCATCCTTCCAGAGACTCCCAGTTCTAGCAGGTCACCTAGCATATGAGCATGGCTGACTGTGTTGAAGGCTCGTTTAATGTCTAAAGAAACCGCTATTGTGACTTTTGCCCTAGCTCGTTCATGTTTAACATACGTAATGATATCCCAAATTGATTCAATGGTGCATCGCCGCCTTCATTATCCTGTCATGTGGTAGGGAAGTGCTTCTGTTTGCTCACACCACCACTGCAGCCTAGTGTCAATCATTTTCTCTATGACCTTGCATAAACAGCTCGTCAGACTCACATGACGAAAATATTCAAGAAAGAGACACGTTTTTGCCAGGCTTCAATATAGGTATCTCATGTGCCGTTTTCCAAGAGTCAGGGACAGACTCATTTTTCTACCAGTCATTGAGTAATTCCAGAAGTGCCAATCGACCATTAGGTCCCGTCTTTTGCAACATACCGTATGTAATGAAATCTGGACCTGCAGCAGTCTCTGTATTACAAGACTCAAGCGCACATTTTAGCTCCATCATAGAAAATTCGCAAGAACGTTTTGTTTTGCCATTTCAACCGAACATTGAAACTGAGCACTAGTAATAGATACGCTCGTTCTACTTCTAACTTTGCAGAATTGCTCAGCAATCACTAATTCTGAAGTATCCTTGGCTACTGTGAGAGCATGAAATGGTTGTCTTTGAACAACAATGCCGCTTAATGCACGAATAGTCATCCATGCTCATGAAACTGGTGTCAGGGGAGACAACGTATTGCAAAATTCACGACATCGTTTTTTCCCTAATTTTTGTAGTCGTCTCCGCATGACTGAGTGGATTTGCTGCGAATTTATATATGCTTTTATATCTACACTCCGGTGATGAACTCTTTCTGCTCTTCATCTTACACCTCTCAAATGTTCATGTTCTCCATCAACTGATGTGTACTCGTCAGGAATCGGCGCTAGTTTCGTACACATTTTCATTGCTTCTTGTATAGCTTATGTGAGTTTTTCCGCGTCAGCTGCACAATACACTCGACTGGATAAGTGTTGACGAAAGAGCTGCCAGTTTGTTATATCCACGTATCTTTGTTTCGCAGTTCTTTTGAAATGTGGATGTGATATAAGAATTGGGAAGGGATCGCTTCCACGTGTTTCTGCGTTTGTTGTCCACCCAGCGTCGGTAACAAGATCATTAGAGCACATTGTTACGTCTATGCAACTGGCGTAGCGATATCCCCGCATAAATGTGACAGATCCATCATTTAATACTGACAGATTGCATCTTTCCGCGGTGCATTGAACGTTATTCCCATGGGCATCACAGTGATTACTTCCCCATGTTACGTTGTGTGCGTTAAATTCGCTACATATGATAATGCTTGATCCCGTCATGCTAAAAATATTTACCAAATTATCAATCGTAATGCGTCTCGATGCTTGCAGGTATATGCTTACGACTGTTAGACATAGTTTTGCGAGATATACTTTGCAGGCTACATATTCAGGAAAATCTGAACTGCTCGATTGAATGAGGTGAGAGG
Organism: Dermacentor andersoni; assembly: GCF_023375885.2. Taxonomy (NCBI): domain Eukaryota; kingdom Metazoa; phylum Arthropoda; class Arachnida; order Ixodida; family Ixodidae; genus Dermacentor; species Dermacentor andersoni. Next base: position 211,675,414 of record NC_092814.1, read on the forward strand.
GCAAATCTTTTCGAACGCAGAGTATTGTTCTGCTGTTTCCAGCTGGGCGAGAGGATTTATATATTATGTAATTAGCAAGATGGAAGTCATCACGTACTCCAGCCTCTTGTATGCACAGCACAGGGAAGCTGTACTGTGCAACTAACTTGCGAAAATTAGCAGATTTGAATCGAAGGCTATTAGCGGTCCACTGAAATACTGCGACATTTTCGTAAATACTATGTAGGATTGTCATCCGGTAGCACTGATGTGGACAGCCGGCTTACTAATGGCTCCATAGACAACAGTGCCTTTACCTCTGGAAGCTTGTTCGCCTGAGGTAGAGCTGTGACAATTGCTCGAACTGCAGCAAACAGCATGGGTAGAATCATCTATCCAACACTGAGTGGCGCGGTGTTATCCTGGAATGCCGATGTTCCAGTCGCCGTCTGTGGTGATTGCTGAGGGCTGTTCTGAGAAGCTCGCTGAGGTTGTCCTAGGTTGGGTCGCTGATATTGTTGTGATGTGTGGCCTCCAGTGGCCGTAGCAGAATGATGACGCCGCTGTCTCTGAGGCCCTTGCGCAGCTTGATGCTTTAATGCCGACGAATACGATGGTTCTTTTGATTTTTGTTAAGTTGCTGTACACTGGCGATTATTCGCTGGGCTCACTGCATCAAGATTTGGAAGGGGCTGCTAGTGTCGTGGTGTTTTCCCATGAATTAATTCATGTTTGCATAACATGGATGCGGCCTTGTTCTGTGGACATCCTGAGAAAGAAGCCGCATCATTACCCGCACAATTTGCGCGTTTAGGTTGTCTCACAGACTTGCATTCAGCATGCTCATGGTTCCCAGAGCAGATTTTACAGCGACGTGTCCCACGACAGTTTTTTGCTAGGTGTCCAAACCTCTGACAGTTATAACACCTCAAGGCAGGACCAAGGTATTCTTCCCCCGGGTGGCTGGTGAAGACCAAGTGGATTCTCTGAGGCGTTGGCTAATCATCTCCGAAGTGAAGGATTACACTGTACAAAGAGCGCGATTCAACTTTACCATCCTCCAGACGATAGTATCCTGCTTGTCGGCGTACTGATCTTACTCCAAAATCTTTAAAAAACTCGAGCAGTTGCCCTTCAGTGTACTTAAGTGGCACGTGACGAATCTTTCCGACATTTCGAGTGTACGAAGCCGGTATGTAGGGCTAACTCTTAGTCCTGCGACTCCGTGCAGTAAAAGCAGGTTTTTCGCAGATGCCACTGAGGTACCACTCACTGAAAAACTGCAATCTCTGTTTACTCGGAACGTTTGAACGTTTTCCTTTGCCGCCGAGACAATTTCTGATGCAGCATGATTTGGATTCACTTGCCAAAAATTCTGTCCTTCTTCTGATGGTCGGAACACCACCGGGTTTCCTTCACTTCTTTTCTTTTTGTAGGTGACGAATTTGAAAGGTTCTTCATGACATTCAATGGCATCATAATCGCTTAGGTCATAGTTTGAAGTACGGTCATTCTCCTGATCGGACATGTCTCGTCAAGGCGAGGTCTCTTGCTCTCACCTTCGCTGGGTTCCACCATGGTTACCGGAGGTGGGCCGTCAGCGCCTTGATGTTCAAGGACTAGCCATGCCAGCTTGATGATGGCATGCACGTGGTGTGTTTTGGCAGAATCTTGGACGCGTTCCTGCGTTGCAGTCATGTGCCTCGAAACACGCTGGCGTTCATAGGGCTCGTGCCGCCGTTCTCGGCTGCGGACCGCCGTAGCGGTTGGAGACACTACGAGGGAAAAGGGCAAAGAAGGCTCCGTATCTGACTTCAATGAGCTCGTAGGTAGCTACACTTCTCCCTGAACTCCAGAGCAGTGAAGTCCAGGCACAATGTATACAAACTAGTTAAAACTGAAATAAAAAGCGAGCAGAAAGGAACAGGGCCACCACCTCGGAGAACTTATTTCCTCTCGGTTTCATTTTTCACTTCACGTTCATTTCAGTTTTTAAGCCTAGCTTTCTTTGCCTCTTCCTTCGACTTTCCTACTGCTGCTGCTGCTGCTGCTGCTGCTGTGGCTGCTGTGGCTGCTGCTGTCAAGCACACGGCGTCGGCAAGGGGGGAGGGGGGGCTCAGAGCATGTGTATACATGACAGGAGCGATTCAGAAAGGAACGGCGACGCTAGGAACTCGTTTTCACCCCCCGCGTCGAATGTGTGCAATGCCCTCTGGAACTCCCCGGCCGGCGCCACATTCGCCTCTTGACAGCTGTAATTATACGTGACTCACCGCAGCAGCATTGCAGAAACTGCAGCGCTTCCCTTTCTACTAACGTGCGAATACGCAGGGGACGTAGATATAACTGTAGAGAGGAGGGAGGAGACGAGGCAGTTCCCATACAAGGGAGGGGGTGGGAGGTGACGTGAGAAGACAAGGAAGCCCTAATACTATACGACTGCGGTTGCGCAAAACTGGATAAGCTTAAAGCGCCCCTCACCAGGCCCCATAGCAAATTTTGGTTATACGCTGGAAGTTTTTATGAGTCCTCTAGGCAGCGTTTTGCCGCAAAAATTTTTCAAGTCGGCTCATTAATAGCCGAGATAGAAATATTTCAGTGCCGCGAATCCATGATTTCAGCAGGCGATCTCCACTACAAAGCGATACACTCTATCCACTCGCCCCGTCTAGCCTCCGCAAGCGAAATTCATCCACTGCGTTCTCCCACACCGCACCTCGAGGATAGCGTGACGCATACTTTACGGGCCCTTCCTTCTTTTTTTTTCCTCGCTTTTTTTCGGCGCTGTGCACTTCCGATGACGGCGTTGCGTACAGGCTGTTGTGATTGTCTCATTTCGCGCAGCGCAAGATTTGGGCGCTGTGCACAAGCACACATGACTAGCAGTATAATTACGTGCTAGGCTAATACTGAGCCAGAACAAGCGGATCGCCGAGCATGATCACGCGCTGGAACGCGGTAGAAAATGGCATTGTTTCGGTACCTGCGCACGTGACTACACGACCTTGGGAACAAGCAGACGAAGCGGAAGTACATCTCTCTTGCTTCGCTGCGAAGTAAAACAAAAAACACGCAGACATTCCGTTTGTGTGTTTTATTAATTCTCTAAACTTCAATTCGTCAATTCAAGCAACAGATCACACAAATAACATGTGTTAGCTTGACTAATTCTTGAAGTCACGTGTCACCACCAGGGACGTCACACGGCGGATACAAGTAGGTAGGCGCAGGGACTCGAGTACGTCACCGTCCGGCTTGGAGCGCGGTCGCCACGAGGGAAAGGGAAATCGACGTTCGCATTGAAAGTTCAGACCTTTCCGCGGCGCGTAGAGAAGTAATTCCTTTCAAACACGATCGTTAGCGCGCATTGTATGCTCTGCGCTTGTCAGCTCAAAATGGTCAGACCTGGTGAGAGGCCTTTTAAGTTCAAGGTACGGTACAGTACGTTTCAGCTATTTCTGAAGAATAAGCACCGTGCAAATATGTCAAGCGGACAAACTACGGAACGCTTGCAGAAGCGGAGCCGCATTAATTAAAGCGTACCGCAGGGTCCAGGTGACACTCGACGCCGCACCGCAGCGACACACGATGATGTAGGTGATGTGTGACGCTTGCCGAGGGAAGAACGGTGATGACAGGTGTATGCACAGAGAAGCACGAGGCACGAGCGGTGCTTCTGTACCTCTTGTGCCAATCGCACATGCCCATTCTGGAGTATGGTAAAAGAATGAGCAGACACGTTCGGCACATACCGAATGACTAAATTAAAGAAAATCCAGTAAATCAAAGAATCCCTCCAGTATAATGTACAAGCCACCATTTTATGTTCAGGTTTTATTTAGAAATTTGTTTCTTTATTACGCAGAACAGATGTGCGCTACTGGCACTACTATGGCGGTCAGCATAGAGGGGTTATCGAATTGCGTTTCCTGATACACTTGTATTCAGCGCACATATTTATTTATTATACCCTCAGGGCTAAAGGCATTACAGAGGGGAGGGAGTAATATAGGTTGCAAGGACAATCAGTACAACACAGTGAATTTTGTTAGAACATAATTTCAACATTCTGCAATATAAACAAAGGTTGTTAGTGCATCACAAAACCGTTGATTATCTTCAATGGCTGCAATATCGGGAGGGAGACGGTTCCGTTCGACAGATGTCTGGGGAAGGTAGGACTGAAAACAAGCTTTAGTATTGCATTTTTTTATGCCAACCTCGTGCCGATGATCAATACGATGGGAGATGTATTACGGTGGTGAAATGAATTCGTCGTGTAGCGTGACGTGATGATATACCTTTCAGTTTTCATGGCTGTGATATTTGCGGGATGGTTGCAATTTGAAAAGATGAAGCGAACGGAGTTATTTTGGATAAGTTCGAGAGAAGATACGAAATTTTCATGCGCAGGTTCCCATATAGTTGACGCGTATTCAAGTTTAGGGTCGTATTAGTGATTTATAAAGTAGGAGTTTTAAGGACTATCGAGCAGCAGAAAAGTTGCGACGTAAATACCCTAACATGCGATTAGCGTTATTAGTAACGTATTCACTATGGGCATTCCATGTTAAGTTTCGGGATATATGTATGCCTAGATATTTATATGATGCGACGGGATCAAGAGGAATGTCATTAAGACAATAAGAAGCGGAAGTGCTAGAGCAGCGAGAAACGTGCATGAGCTTACATTTGTTAATATTTAATTCCATTTTCCTCGTTTGCACCAGTTAGAGACAAAATTAAGATCGGTCTGGAGAGTATTAATGTCGTTGAGGTTACGTATTTCTCGGAAAATTACACAGTCGTCAGCAAAAAGGTGGCTGGCAGAAGATAGCGTTGACGGAAGGTCATTAATATAAATTAAAAATAGAAGTGCTCCGAGGACGGATCCTTGTGGTACACCAGATAGCACGTTAGTAAGCGGCGAGTTTGTGCCGTTAGTGAAAACAAACTGCCAGCGGTTAAGAAGGAAAGATTTAATCCATCTAAAGACATGTGGATCAAGATTAATCTGACGTAACTTATAAAGCAACAATTGATGGCACACTTTACCAAAAGCTTTCGAGAAGTCTAAAAAGATGCAATATTTTCAGACTTGAAAAGGCGGCAGCGCTAAAATATGTACCAACGCGCCCAATGCGCCGCGGTAAACATATATCCTTCTTTTTTATATATTTTTTTATTTATTTGGTACATACTGCCGGCCTGAGTGTCAGGCCTTGGGCAGGAGTGGGTATATATGAAACAATACAAGAATAATCGATCAATACAAGGGTACAAAAATTCCTTATTAACAGCATCCTAACATTGCGCGTAACAGCACTCGGCACTGTGCATGACAAAGTGAGCATTCGATGTCACAGCTCAGAACGAACGCACATGAATAAAAACGCATGAAAAAAAAACGCTTGATAAATAGAAGGCAATTACTTATCGCAAACGGTCAAGCGCGCACATGAAAGACGAAATAGTGGGGCTTTCAACCACCTCAGCGGGCAGGTCGTTCCAATTACGGATGGTACGCGGGAAGAACGAGTATTTAAAAGCATTCGTTTTGGCAAAATATTCACCGACTTTCCTGGAGTGGAAGGACCGAGTTTGCCGTCGCTGTACTGGTTGAAAGTATAAATTCTTATCTATTCCTAATTTGTCATGATATAGTAAATAGAAGAGTTTTAGTCTGTCATGATACCGCCTTGTCTCCAAGCTCTCCAAATTGGCTGTCTGTAAAAGGACTGTAGGGGATTTTTTCCAACTATAAGAGTTATAAATAAATCTGACCGATTTCTTCGGTACTTTCTGGAATTTTTGAATGATAGCTTTTGTATGGGGGTCCCAAATGACAAGGCGTACTCGAGGATTGGTCTTACATAACTTTTATAGGCCAAGAGTTTAATTTCTGTCGTTGATGTACCTAAAGATCTGCGTAGACCTAAGCGTTTCATAGCTTTCTTAATTATGTAGGTCACGTGATTATTCCAACGAAGATCAGGATTAATTAATAGTCCTGGGTACTTATAACTCGATACTTCAGATAAGCTTAGTGGCTACGTCGTTGCGTTGCTGAGTTCGGTGTCGCCGGTTCGATCCCAGCAGCGGCGACCGCATTTCGTTAAGGGCGAAATGTCGCTAGTGTACTTAAATTTCTCTGCACTTCAAAGAAACTTAGGTTGTCAAAATCAATCCGGAATCTTCCACTATAAGGTGTGCCTCAGCATCACATCCTGGGTATGGCACGTAAAACCCCATCAATTTAATTTCAGCCATTTACTCTACTCGATTCAGTAGAGTAAATGGCTGAATTTAAATTAATGGGGTTTTACGTCCCATACCCAGGATGTGATTCTGAGGCACACCTTATAGTGCTCCCGGTTCCTGGAAAATAACGACATTTACCCCCATAGTATGAAAGGATTCAGACCAGGCCTATCCACACAAGATACCATGAAACTGATTAAGCATCAAATCATAGACAACGACTCTAGCGACACTCGAGCCGTTTTGGGACTTGATCTTGAGAAGGCCTTCAAAAGCGTTCTACATTCGCATATCCTAGCCTCGATATCTCGGCTCAATCTGGGTGAGAGATTTTATAACTATGTTAGATCGTTCCTCTCGGATAGGAAGGCTACCCTCCGGGTGGCCGATCTCGAATCACAACTGCTGGAACTTGACGAGAGGGGCACCCCGCAGGGGTCAGTCATTTCCCCCTGTTTATTCAATATAGCCATGGTTGACCTAAGCAGAAAGCTTCTCGAGATTGAAGGCATCAAACACACTATGTATGCTGACGATATAACTATATGGTGCACAGGAGGCAATGACGGTCAGGTTGAGGGAGCCTTGCAGGAGGCAATAGACACTATTGAAACCTATCTCGAACCCACCGGTCTCAGATGCTACCCCTTGAAGTCGGAACTTTTGCTGTATATTCCCAAGAAACGCGATCCAAGGCCCTAGGAATGGACATCGTTTGAAGACAGAGACATTAACTTATATTCAAGAAAGGGTTGTTGATACCCAGAGTCGATTTAATCAAGGTCTTGGGCATGATCGTTGAGTCAGGGGGTACAAATGGCAAGACTATACGCAAGCTAATTGCTAAAACTGAAAGTGCTGTTCGTTTAGTTCGGAGGGTATCAAAGCGGCATCATGGACTCAAGGAGGATAACCTCATTCGACTAATGCATGCCTTCGTTCTGTGCCACTTTAGATACGTGGCAGCCATGCATCGATGGAAACGGGCAGAGCGGGATAAATTGAATGCACAGCTTAGGAAGATTACCAAGCGGGTTCTCGGGTTACCCGTATACACTTGCACAGAGCGCTTAATGCAGCTTGGCATTCATAACACTCTTGAAGAGATTGCAGAGGTCCAGGATCGCGCACAGCTAACTCGCCTCACAACAACGAAGGCAGGGAGATCCATCTTGCAGGAACTCGGATATCACCCCGATAGAGTAGCGGAGGAGTTCTCTGACGTTCCCCCGTCGATTCGTGAGAACATTACGGTCGCGCCAATACCTAGGAACATGCACCCCGATCATAATCGCGGTAGAAGGAGGGCAAGGGCGGCCAATCTCCTTAGGCAAATACACAGTGATCAGCGACAGGTCAGCTTTGTGGATGCCGCTTCTTGTAAGGGACGTCGGGCGTTCACCATCGTCACTGTTGATGGTCGGCAAGGAATCACCAATGCTGCCTCGGTTCGGAGGAGGGACTCCGAAATAGCTGAACAAATGGCTATTGCACTAGCCCTGCTGGATAGCTCACGGGATGTCATCTATAGTGATTCAAGGTCTGCAGTCAGAGCACTTGAAAAAGGCACCGTTTCAAAACAGGCCCTCAGACTTATTGGGGGCAAGGCAATCACGCACCACTTCATTTTTTGGTTTCCCGCACATCAGGGTCAGATAAAGGGTGCTCCTCCCAACCTCAACGAGTCGGCTCACGGGGCTGCGCGTGAACTTGCCCACCGCGCTACCCTCGACTAATCGGAAGCTGACTCCCCAGAGAACAGGGACACGCCCTCCACCTACAACGAGATCACTAAACACTACTATCTCAGCCGTAGAACCTACTTTGTTCCTCATCCGCGCCTCAATAGAGCTCAAGCATGAACGCTCCGTCTACTACAAACGAATACCTATCCGAATCCGTCGCTCTTACATAAAATCTATCCGGATACTTACACCAACGCTACCTGCCACGATTGTGGAGATGTAGCCACGTTAGACCATATGCTCTGGCGGTGTGCCCGGTCACGCTCTATCATCGCTAACAGCACGGCCAGATGGGAGGCAGTTCTCCGCAGCCCTCTTCTGGCTGACCAACTCTGGGCTGTCCAGCAGGCCCACGATGCGGCCGAGAGGCTCGGCCTTCCGGTTCCCACGTGGGAGCGGCCTGCTTTGTGAAGACTCACGATCTGCAGGACTTCTTTAAAGTTTCACCATACCATACCATACCATTTACTCTACTCAAGCGACCCTTCCGCGTGTACCAAGTTTGATTTGTGTGGATGCTTGAGCGTTGAATCACGTTCGCCCGTGCCACGTGCGTGACGTTGTTTCCTAGTGTTTCGAATTTCAGGTACAAATAACGTAAGCTGGGCAGAGTCATTGCCGTTCTTAGAATGCGCTGTCCACGTAGTCGGCACCTTGCTTTCTAGACTAGACTTTCAGCCACTCGAATGCCAGCAGTGGTTGCCGTATCTTTTTTTTTTTTTTTTTAGTCGTGTCTGTGTGAGGTCACGCTCTCGGGTAAGATGTGTCGCGTTACCAGTTCCAGAACGTGCATTTAAATGGACGGGATCCCACGTTCGCGCTCTTGGGTCACCTCTGCATTGAAGTAGACTGCATCGATCGCTTGCTTCGTCCCAGTCTTGCTTTCTGTGTTCCCCGGGGGAATAGTGCGGGAGAACCTACTTGATCGCCCTAGGCCTCATTTTGGAAGGTGCCTGACATTTCGCTGCTCCGCAGAGTGACGCCGCTGCATTTCTGTGCGCTCGGAGCCACGGTTTGTTTAAGAACTCAGCTGCTTAGTCTCAGTGGAAGATTTCTTGGCCGTTCTTTAACGTGAGACTTTTCACCTGTAAAGCCAGACCACACGTACGGCTGCCGGCGCGCCCGTGCTCGCGTCGGCGTGCGTACGCATGCGCAGATGGCGCGGGACAGATCGTACGCGTCCGAGTGCGGCCAGTCGCACGGCAATTTTTGCGCGCATTTGCGGGCTACTTTCACGCTCGGAAAAGCACTTTTATGTAGCACGTATTGAGCGACAAAAAGCTGTATCGGGTGTTTTTCATGTCGCTCTGCAATTTTCTCATTGACACTTTTAATCTAATTATAATATTTTAGAAAATGATTAATTAATACGAATTACGTAAGTAGACGGAATGAAAAAATTAATAATCTGAGTATTTCCATGCGACGGCAAACAGCATTACATTGGAGCTGTCCAGACACGTGGTATTTGCATATTTTTAAATCTTGGTGCATGATAGTTCGGACACCCTGTATATATTGTCGTGTAGGTGAATTTCCGCTCAACAAACTTGGTCGGCACACATTTGGGAGACTAACGTAAACCTCGATTGTGGCTATTAGTTCGCTAAGGAGAGAAAATGTAGAGCAGCGGAAGAAAAAAAAAATAAAAAAAAAATAACAGACGCTTCTCCACATACAATCAGATATTTACATAATGTATCCCAAGTTGTACATCGTTGAGAAAGTGAGACCGTCCAAGATGATATGATCAGAGGTGCACATGTTCAGGTTGAGTTGAATTCTAATCTTGATAATGTACCTAAATTGTGCACAGATTTTGGAATTACTATTAGTACCGATAAATATATTTATCTTTGTGTAACGCTTAAGAAAAATATACTTAAATATACTTATAACCTGACATCTTTTCCTTTGAAACAGGTTAGCATACAAGTACCTAGAAGTTACAATCATTGATGGCCTCTCTTGGAATCAGCACATTGAAAACATTTACTCGTCGGCTTTCCGCAAACTTTGTTACTTAAAACATGAAGTTCGAAATTCTCCTCCTAAGGTCAAACTTCTTGGCTATTTCATATCCATACGACCTAAGTTTGAGCGTTGTTCTATTGTTTGGAGTCCTTCCAATAAACGTAACATTAAAACGCTAGAAAGGATTAAGTGAAAAGCTGTCAAGTTTACCTATACTAAATTTAAGTACGCCTATTCTCCTGCTGAACTCATGAAAGGCAACAACACTGAACTACGCGAATCAAGCAGAAGGAAATGGCGTTTCAACTTCTTGATCTTGCTTGCTTAACGGTAAAATGGCTATTGATCGCACAGTTTCTTTCCCCGTTGTCTACAAGACCAACCCGACACTACCAAACACACTTTCTAACGCCTTACTTTGCACGAACTAATGTTTATAAGTCTTCCTTTTTTGCGCCTTCTGTATCCGACTGGAATAGCCTAAAAGAACCTCATAACGCACTGTATGAATACATGATTATGCTTTTTGCGTTCTTTGCTCAAAGGCTATTATGTTTTTCTTTTCTTTTTTTTTCTTTGTAATACAGATTTTTTAAAGTTGTATTGCCCGTCCTGCTTGAACCAGATTGGTGTGCAGTATAAAATAAGCAAATAAGCATATAAATAAAAAATAAATAAATAAATAAATAAAGCGGGCGCGCGCTCGGGTGCGTCTCTTGTAGATGCAAGCCGTCATTCCTCTCGAGGAATGACGAGTTCTGTGCGCAAACGCAAGGCGCGCAGGCGCGAGCTTGCGCGCGTCGGCAAGCCTACGTGTTGTCTGGGCTTTACTTTCCTGGCACTAGGGTTGAGGATTGGGCGAGTTGGTAACGCATTGTAAAACATTCTAAAGTGCGTTCTGTGACTCATGATGGCGTAGTCTTCTATAGGTGTGACGTTTTGTGAAGTGTTGTGACGACACTTCCTGATGCTTCCTTGTAGCTGCATATTTCGTGCAACTTGCCAATAAATCAGTTGGAAGTCAGCGCTCTGTTCTTTCATCTGGCCGGCTCGGCTTGTTTCTTCCTTTCTACGCTGCGCTGTACCAGTTTTCGTTTACTTTCCTTGCCGCTGTATCGTTTGCGTCTGTCAGAAATTTGGCGAAGCACTTGCTTGCAGATCACGTGCGCGAACCGTTGGCGCTTCGTACAAATGATTATCACCTTATCGTCCACTACGGTCACAGTAGGTGTGTTCTAGGGGAGAAAAAAAGAACAACACAAAAAAAAACAATGAAATGTAGAAAGGTTCGTCGCTATACTTCCGTAGTGCCAAGGTTTTAGGGACGGTTAAAAACGATATTTTAAACTACACAAGCGTCACTTCATTTTCACTTTTTTTTTCGCTCGTAGATGCTCTTGACAGTTCAGTCCAGCTTGACGAGTTGCAAGACCGTTTTCGTTGAGGACTTTTCTTATGTTTGTGCGCAAGCCATATGTGATCGTGACGCCTTCTGAGACTGCGAGGGCGTTTATTAACGTATCTGTCCTTGACCGACCTCCAAAACTGAGCAAATACGTGCCCTCGACACGTTTAGCTCCCTCAAGGGAAACCCGCAGGTGTTATAAGCGACCTTACGATTTTTCGCATTTAGGGCCGACCCTGGCTAGCGGAAGACATGTTAGCGGAAACGCACCAAAGGAAGAAGCCACGCAAAATCGAGATCGGCTGCCATTCCCTATGTGTACGGGCTGTTCCATAGATTGAAGAAGGCCGCAGGAAAGGTAAGTGTTTCGGTTGTTATTTCAGCCCCAGGCAAGCTGAACGCCTTAAGCAGAAGGGTCAGCCGAGACATCCCCTTCCCAAAAGAAAAGAAGGGAAAAAAAAGGGGGGCTTCGACAAGAAGCATGAGGCGCCCCTCGTCAGCTGCATTACCGGAGTCGTTTATGACATAAATACCCCTGAAGTGCGGGCGTTCCTACGTAGGACAAACGGGACGCTGCCTCAATGATCGCCTCCGGGAGCATGCCAACAACATGAAACAAAAATACAGGAGCAATCTTGCTTTGCATTGCAGGTCGTGTAAATGCATCCTCTATTTTAGAAGGATGATAATTTTATACCATGAATCGACAACAGATGCAGAGGGATCATTTCACTGAATTTCAGCCCGTTTTCCATATGCATTGTAACGAATTATATCCAGTGCTTCTATACGTGAGTTGAAAATTATGTACTGTGTGCAAGGAAAGGACCGCTTTTCTTAAGTCGGTTTAACATGAATATATGCATTCGTGTTTACTCACAAAGTTGAAAAAATCGGAAGCGGAATGATGACTGCATAAGAAGACACGTTATAAAACGTTAGTGTGGGAAGAGAGCTGAGCCACGCCAATTTGTTGTTTCGTGAGAGAACCCATATTCCAAGCACCGACACATGCGTTCGTTTAACCTTATAGTATACTCCAGATGAGTCGATGGCTTCCTTGCTTGGAACATGCAGTTTCCCATAATCATCGAGGTGGTGCGTGCCCGATGATGTCTCGAAACGCCATCTCTGTGCAGGTTAATGAGGGCACCATTGAAATATGAGGCGTCAACCAATATCAAAACCGCTATGCCCTTCCTTAAAAAAACTACGCAACAAGTCGTTGCCACTAAGGTGCAGTATACGTGGTATCGCGCCACTCGGCACGCACCTTTTCGTATACTGTAAGGACAACCTATTCTTTCAAGCGAAAGCTCCCCATTAAAGACCAAATTATACTTAGCTTAAAGGAATAGAAGACACGCAGTGGACCTTGACATGCGTGGCCAAAACGTCACGCATCTACCGAGAGGCGTGCGCCGTAGAAAGCAGACTCCGCAACGCCGCACTCTCGAGTATTGCACGAGGCGCTTGCCGCAGTTTTGAGAACGTCGTTCGTACATGAAGGCCGGTCGCAATGATAAAGACTGCGAGAGAAGGACAGAAAGGACGTGTGCTTGATTGCGATAAGTCGGCGAGTAAAGAAAAAGAAAAAGAAAGGAAGAATAGTTGGTGGAGGTGAATAAAAGAAAAGTGAAGAAATATACACTTCCGCCAACGCGCAGAACAGCGAATGAGATGTGCGAAAATTGAATGAAGAAATAATAGTGATAAAAAAAAAAAAAAACGAACGCGTTTTTGGTTCGGATGGCTTCACATCACCGGCCTCCTCCCTTTCTGTTTTTCGCCACTCGTTCTCGGAATAGAAGGTGGCCGACAGCTGAACCCGCTGTTCCCCTGCTATTTATCTTCGCTCGGAAGTACGCCTTGTCCGAGGAACCCAAATCAATTTTGCTGCGATGCTTCGAGCAGAAGAAGAAGAACAATATAAAAAAATAACAGGATTTCTTTTTCTCTCCTTTTGCGCTCCAGCCTTGCAACGGTGGCAGGGCGCTATAGAGTTCCGGATTTGGACGTTTTCTTCGAAAGCGTTCCTTTCACGTTTGTCACTGCAGATGAGCTAGCCTGTGCGAAATTTCATTAAACATCGGGCCCAAACAAAGGGTAACGCAAGGAACACGGATCTCGGTCCACTGAGAGACGACATTTAGGACAACAAAGCGGGAACCGGAGCCCGAGTGTGCCGAGAGCGCCGAGTCGGACACGAGTCGTGCAGCAGCAGTGTATTGGTGCTTCGCTACCGTGTTGCGCTTTATTCGCTGCGCATCATTCAAGCGCAAATTTGAGCCTGATTTTGGAGCTTAATCCCCGAGGTGGCAGCATTTCTGTGGAGCCCATTCATTCCATTTGGCGTTGATAAAGCTCAGCCCTACCTGTTCAAGCTGATTATGCAGGGACAGTCCGGTTGTACCGGGAACACTCCGAGATTTATACTGTACCTTGTTCTCGCATATGCGAAACAACCGTTATGCATTGTTTTCAGGCACCAGGAGAGAACAACTTCCAAGAAGTGCATATATTTTTTTTTAGTTACGAAATTTGATGCCGTACGGCTCGGCTGACACAAAAGTACCGTCATATGGCTCATTGAATCGCACGCGCTTATATTGATTGCCAAAAAAAAAAAAAAAAGAAAGTAAGAAAGAAAGAAAGGAAAAAGAATGCTACACAATGAGTTCGAGAGGCCTAATCTGCTCAGAGAAATGTAACAAATACAAAAGGAGCACCGAAGCGCGAATGGTGAAATTACGCCGAAGATAGGAACATCTCAAAGACTGCATCGCGTGGTTCCCCCTTAGTAATTCAGGAACACGTAGGACGATTTGATTCACACAATATGGCGCAGCACATACTCTGCGGTAATATACTACTTGCTATCGCTCTGACTGCGTTGAACTTTGGGCGTAACTGCTGTCTTTCTTTTTTCATGTTAAAATCGAGTTATGATATACATGCGTTTAGTGACACATTAATACCGTTTGGTCCGGAAACCGCGCAGTAAATGGGCTACTTTATTAGGACAACAAAGTTGGCAACGAAGCATCATCATCATCATCACCACCACCACCACCACCATCACCACCGCCACCACCACCACCACCACAACAACAACAACAACAACGACGACGACGACGACGAAGTTGACGACGGCGACAAGTAGTCCTCTTTCAGTTTTCAGCCCGCTATACATATAGCGAACGTGGAAACATTCAGACTGGATGAATGAAAACTTACAACCGGAATCGTTTCGTGTATGCTTAAAAAAATAGGCCGCACATTCTTTGCCATTGAACAGATGTCGAGCTATAGCTTCACATCGACATTACGGAAAGTTTCTGTAATTCCTGCCTCACATTTTTTATTCGGACGCCGCCCTCCCGGCGACTTATCTACTGCGACGATCTGTGTATGTGCAAAGCAAATGTCGGGCGTCCCCGGCCGTTCAAGCATTCCTGATTACAAGGAACATGATACAGTATAGCTCTAAGCCTTGGGGGAACTTGCAGGTAATATTTAAGGTACTATAACGTTGGCATACATACTATTTACATAATGCCTCCGGCCTCTTAAGGTGGTAATAAATGAGATAAAATGGAACTTAATCGAGCAAATGGGACGACGCCAACCGTCAGGAAGGGGCCCAATGAATGAATATTAGCTCGCATGTCTAATCCGCTGCGATTGCTCAGTGGTTGTGGTATTTTGTTGCTGAGCAGGACGCAGGTTCGATTCGCCACTGCGGCGGCTGCACACCGCGCTTGCCAGTGACACATAGTTTTCACGAATAGAAACCTATGTGGATCCGGCCTCCAATTCATGCAACATACTTCGTACAATTGTGGTATCATTTGTTTGGTGTGGACATTTCAGGAACCGCACACCACGGTTACTCAGTTTATATAAACTTCATAGTGAACGCGAAGTGCATAGAGTAATAAGGGAAAGGAAATCTTATTGGCATGTAGTATCCGCTTTATCTGCTACTTGAATATCTTTTTTATTCGCACTGCAGCTATACCGACTTATTGCCGACCTTCTAACAACCCCAATTATGTGAAGACAGGCGACCGTGGTGTCGTGCGCGCTGCACGCGAACGGTGCAAGACGAAATGAGAAATGTCAAAATGTTGCACTAGCACTGTTGAATAGGTTTTCTTGAAAGCGGAGTGCGCAAACATTTCATTACTTCGTTTTTCTTCCTTGCGAAAACCCGGTGCAGTTGGAATATATTCGTAAACGAATGAGCGAAACATGCCGTCTAATCGTCCGTAAGAAGGAGAAAGAACGAATTCGAGATCCGTGCGAAGGTCGGCATGCTTTCTTGCGTTTTCTGAAACATCTATACAAGGTGTCAGGCTTCCTGAATACGGAAGGCAGCTGGCGGTTGAATCAAGCAAGCGAGAAAAACAGAAAGAAAGAAAGAACATTTGTTGGTGTTGTTCTTTTATTCTCAATTCCAACGTGGGAACAATAGGCGTCTGTTCCTTGTTCGCGGAAGGAAGGTCAAGGTGTCCCCGAAAAAGCTTCCGCACGAAATTTCGAAATTTCTACAGGAAAGCAAGATATAAGCCACTAGACTACTTCAACCGATTAAATAGAGGCGGAAAGAAAGAGGAAGAGAAGGTGGTGGCCGAGAAATCAAGAACTACGGGTGCAATACCGAGTGCTCGACCGACACGTAGGGAATCCTAAGCCGTTGAAGAAAATGGCAGCAAATGCACAAAAAATGTCAAGGAAGGTAGAAAATAAAAGTGTATTGGGCTGTGTAAATACAATAACTTTTTTCTTTGTTTCCGCTACGTAGCATATAATGCCTTTTTCTTTATCAATATGTCTCTCGGAAATGTTTCGTCATTCCGAGTTAGACCTGTTAGTTCCGGGTCTACAAACCGCTGGTTAGCACTGTGGCTCCTGCGCCGATTCACCTGTGAAATATTATTACAAGTGAACCATGGAAGCACTGAACAATTATGACTACAGACCACTATGGCGCCTTGCTCTTTGATCTGTGGCTCGAGCGGCCAGTCGCGCGGCAATTTTGGGTGTATTCGCGGGCTGTTTTCACGCGCCGAAAAACACTTTTACGTAGGATGCATTGAGCAACAAAACGCTGTATCAGGAGTCTTTCATGTCGCTCTACAATTTTATCATTGAAACTTTTCATCAAATTGTAATATTTGAGAAATTAATTAATTAATTAAATAATGATTAATTAAGACTAATTATCTATATAAACGGAACAAAAAAAGATAGTTTGAGTATCTCCAAGAGACGGCAAACAAACATTACCTTGGTTCCGTCCAGCTGCGTGGCATTCGCATATTTTTAAACTCTGGCTAAAGTTAGCTGGGAGACCCTTTATATCGGTCTGTCATCCGGAAAGCTCACAAAATACGGTAGCATTCGTGAAAGAACAGCAAATATTTCGTGCTTAAGTTTCCGTGGGTTCACTCTCACGTTAGTACTACGCGACATAACGAAGTTGTCGTTGAGGCACACGCTGTTGGAGTTGGAGCGGTCGTAGTCGTAGGGATGGAGCTTGGGAGGAACTAGGATTTACTGGCAGTATTTACATTTTGAACAGGACATACATTGGCAGTCTAGCGCGACTCACATATGGAGCCCGCAAGACTAACATACAGCAAACAGCTTACGAGCACACAGCTCACTAGTACATTTCTAGTATGACAGAGCACTCAGCTCCCGACAACGAGCACGACACGAGCACGCTCTAGCAGCCGGCGAACGCTGCTTATAAGCTCTCCGCTTGACGTCATAGTTCGACGTCATCGTTCGACGTCACTCTTCGAGGTCCCCGTGGACGGAGTCCCAGTGGACGGAAATGTTCGTGTTGCACACACAAACAGGTGAAAAGGCCGGACAGTTCTCGGAACAGCCCAGCTTTCAGTGCCGACGTCAGAGGGCTTCCTAGAACTCTGCTTTGTCCCGGATGGCTCGGCCAAGTACCAATTTCCTGAGTTGATCGCGCGCCACGTGGCTGCCGGCCCTTCGCAGTTCTCCGAAGGGCGCCCCGTCTGTTGGGCTTGGAACACGTGCAGCGGGCTGAAAGCTGGCACGTTGCCACCCCGTACGGCCATTCTTAACAACGCACCGATCTTTTGTTCTTTAATGGCCGAAGTTTCAGTGTGTAAACCTCATCCAGAAGGCAGGCATCCGCGCCCATTTTTCGTCGCTTTGAATTCAGGCACGTGAGCCCTGCATGGCGAAGTGGTTTCGCCGCGAGCAAGCCTCACTACTGTATCGCTAAGGATCGGGGGTCTGCCCAGTGTGGCCACTTAAAACGCCGTGTGCCCATTCTCTGCTTTGTTTCATACAATGAGGCATGAGATAGCGACCACTTTCATTGGCCGTGCGCAAGCTGCTGTGATAAAAAGGAACTTTTCTTGAGACCCTATAGAAGAAGTAGATTTAGCATGTGGACTGGATCGGTCATTTTTCCTGCAAGAAAGTATCACGCCTGCTACTTGTATTCCTAAGAAGCACTTTTTTGTTGGACGAATTGTGAAGTTCACATTGCAGGTTATGCTCAGGTGGCGCAACTACGGGCCTCCATCGCCAGTCTATAGCTGCCTGTAGACACCGGCCATCACCACTGCCGCCGCCTCCGCCGCAACAACAACAACAACAACTGCAGATAATCGATCAATAATATGTTACACCCAACCACTACTGCACAATGGCTTGGTCCGCGCTCCCGGTTTCGTTTCTAAGCACTCTCTTGCAGTAAGTAGACATTAAATGGAAGGGACATGTAGAAAGTGTGCTTGGTGTTCGTGTGTGCATCGTGCTTTTTGATATTTTCTTCTTTCTTTTGCTTTTTTGTTGATGGAGTAACAAAAATTTCAGATTCTGGGATAGCCGGCTCTGACGTAGCCTACTTTCCATGTCTCTGCGCTAAAAAAAGAAAAAAAACATTCGGCAGACGCATTAAACACTGCTTACGTGTGGAAATGCAAAAACATTATAGTCGCTTTGGCGAAATTTTTTTTTACTGCGCTTTCCTTGTCCGCGCAAGTACTCGCCTGCGTTTTAACTGTGTCTCGGTAAGGCCAAATGAAAACGCGCCAAGTGTCTCAGCGCGCTCGCTTGCCCGCGAGGAGTTCATAACTCGAAGGACCGCTCAGTTGCATTCAGTTGGACATTACGGCATTTGATTTGATACCCTCATTTTATACACGCGTGACGTGGCGCCACCTCCTACCCATTCGCTTTGCCGTCACGTGCCCAACGACGCATGCTCTAGGCCGCACGTTTAGATAGATAGAATAAACTTTAATGTCCAACGGAAAAGGTGATCTACCCACCCCTCGACACACAAGTCAGGGGGCGAGGGCTGCCGCCTCAGATGCAGGCTGGGAGGTCTTGGGTCCCAGCAGCCTCTTCAGCCAGTTGGACGAGCCGGAGCTGGAGCTCAGAGTCCGAGCTGCGCAGCAGGGTCTCCCAGGTGTCTCTACTACCTATTTTGTGCGTTCCCCCGGGAGAGTACGGACATTCCCATATTATGTGGTCGAGGGTCCCTCTCGCCCCACAAAGATTACATTTATCGCTCCTGGCCTCGGGGGACATGTGGTTCGCCATAACCGGGTGCGGATATGTATAAGTTTGTAGTCGTCTCCACGCCACTGCTTGTCTGTTGTTTAATTTTGGGTCTGGCGGGGATACCAGTCTACGAGCCAATCTGTAATGCTGCGTAATCTCCCCATAATTTAGCATGCGCTCTCCGCTCCCTCGGTCATCGGGAGGCCCCGTAGCGGCTCGGCGGTGGAGATCTCGAGCCAGCTCGTGGGCCGCCTCGTTGCCGGGGACGGCTTCGTGCGCCGGAGTCCAAATTATTTGAATTTTTCTATCTAGCTTTCTCTGGCTTAGGATTCTGGCCGCTAAGGGCGAGATCCTTCCCTTGCTAAAATTTTGTATGGCAGTTTTGCTGTCACTGATCACAAATTTCGCGTCCGTTCCAGCGCAAGCTAATGCGATCGCAATTTCCTCGGCAACTTCTATGTTGCGCCCGCGCAGAGTGACAGCGGTCACGGGAATACCCCGGCCACTGACAGCCGTTGCCACCGTAAAACTGCCGCTACCTCCCGCCGCGTCTACATAGGCCACCTCATGTTCCGAGATATTACCGAATCTAATTTTTAATGCTTCGGCTCGTTTATGCCTCCTGTCTTTGCTATGTTCCGGGTGCATGTTTTTTGGCAGGGGGGGGGGGGGGGGGGGGGGGGGGGATAATCAGATATTTTCTAACTTCCCTATCTACTTCCACCTTTTGGGTGGGGCCTCTGTCCGGATTTATTCCAACTTTGGCCAATATGGCTCTTCCTGTCCTCGTGGTGCTAAGTCTCTCAATTTGAGAGGTTCGCACCGCTTCCGCCAGTTCTGCCCATGTGTTGTGCACTCCTAGAGCCATCAGTCTCTCTGTTGATGTACACATGGGCAGTCCCAGCGCTCGTTTTACGCATTTTCTCATTAGAGAATCAATCTTTTCTCTTTCCACCACTTTCAAGTCGAGATATGGCGTTGCATAGCTCACCCGGCTGAATATGTACGCCTGTATTAGTTTAATTAAATTTTTTTCCTTTAGCCCTCGGCCTTTGCTGGCCACCCGCCTAATTAGGCTCAGGGTCTGTATTGCGTGATTCTGCAGCCTCTTGACGGTCTCGCCATTGTGGCCGTGTGACTGGAGAATCAGGCCCAAGATTCTGATTTGCTCGACTATTGGGACCTCTTTACACGCCACTTTAATTTTGGTCTCCGAAGGTGCCTTGCACCTTAAGTGTTTCGGATTGTATATAAACAATTCTGATTTCTGCGGCGAGCATGCTAGGCCTCTCTCGGCCGCGTAATCGACTATGATGTCGGTGGCGGCCTGGAGCAGGCTTTCGACGGCTGAATCACTTCCCCGGTTGACCCAGAGGGTGATAAAATCCGCATATATACTAAATTTTAATCCCTCGAGCTTTGCCAATTGCTCGGGGAGTTCCCTCATAGCCACGTTGAAGAGTAGGGGAGACAGCACTGATCCTTGGGGCGTACCCTTACTCCCTAGCTCAATTGTGGGGGATTCCAGCGTTTGGAACTTCATGCAAGCAGTTCTTCCCGTCAGGAAGTCCCTGATGTATCGATATGTTCTGGTGCCTACATTAATCTTGTTCAGCCCTTCCAGGACCGCCTCATGCTTTACGTTGTCAAAAGCCTTCGTGAGGTCCAGTCCCAGAATTGCTTTTGCATCTTTAGACCTTGAGTCTATTATATCATGTTTGATTTGGAGCTTGACGTCCTGCGTACACAAGTGAGGTCGGAACCCGACCATCTCATGTGGCCACAGATCGCCCTGCTCCATAAAGCCCATCAGTCTGGTCTGGACGACGTGCTCCATCAATTTCCCCACGAATGAAGTTAAGGAAATTGGCCGTAAGTTTTCCAATTGCGGAGGCTTCCCGGGTTTTGGTATTAAAATAATGCTTGCCGTCTTCCACTGTTGTGGGAGCTCGCCTTTTTCCCAACATTCCTGCATGTACTTCGTTAGATAACTAATGGAATCATCGTCTAAGTTTCTGAGCATTTTGTTCGTTACCCCGTCAGGGCCCGGAGCCGACTTCGTTCTGAGTCTTACAATCTCTGCTCGCACTTCCGCTTCTGTGATGGGGGCGTCCAACGCCTCGTTAGGCGCTCCACCATAGTCGGGTAGTGGAGTTCGCGATGTTTCCCCCACGAACGTCTCAATTAATTTCTTCATGAAATAATCATCGTTCCCAACGAACGCGTGCCTAGCTTTTGCCAATCTTATACCGGATTGAGTTTTCGAGCTTGCGGGGTCCAACAAGTGCCGGAGGATGTTCCACGTCTTGGAGAGGTTCATGCTCCCCTCCATTTCTTCACACTTGTTGGCCCAATTTTGTTCGCATAGTGTAAAAGTATAATCTTCGATTTCCTTATTATGCCTAGCAATCCTTCTTCTGAGGTTGCGGTTCCATTTCTGATTTTTGAGACGACGCTCCATGCTTTGCTTAGCTTCCCACATATGCAGAAGACGGCTGTCCGCTATCTCCGGGGAGTTATCCCCTTCGAGCGTTTTTGTCGTCTCTCTAACGTCCGATTTGAGCGCCGTCGTCCATTCCTCGATGTTTCTGATGGGCCCCAGTTCCGGCACTCTCCTGATATCTCTAAACTTATCCCCTTCAACGACGGCCGGCGCGCGAGCCCTGCGCGTTTGAAGGCCCTCTTTCAGTATGAAAACAATTATGTAGTGGTCGCTGCCAAAATTTTGATCCGAATTATGCTATTCTAGATCTTTAATGTTTCTCGAGAATGTCAGATCTGGAGATGTATCCTTACTAACGCTATTGCCCACCCTCGTTGGACTCTCAGGGTCCGTGTGCAGAGTGAGCCCTATGTCATGCGTATCTTCCCACAGCTGTCTGCCTTTCGGGCTTTGGTGCGGGTACCCCCATTCCTGGTGATGTGCATTAAAGTCCCCCACTATCAACAGTGGCTGGTTGCTTGAAATTTTGAGCGCCTTGCGAAGCAGAGCCCTGAACCTCACCTTCCTTTGCCTGGGTGAGCTGTATAAATTTAGAAGGAATAAACTAGGGTCCTTCTGTTTTCCGGTTAGAATTTCGACAAACACGTTCTCGATCTCTCTCGACTCTAGATCGTGTTCAATGGCCGCGATATTTCTTTTCACGAGCGTTGTGACCGAGGATTTCTCCCCCCTGCCACTATGAAATGCCTGATAACCTGACAATTTTGCGGGTCCTCCAGTTTCCTGGAGGGCAATCGCCAAAGGAGTCTCATCTAATAGCGGAAGGCACTGTTGCAGAATCGACCGCTTGCGCCGGAAGCCGCGACAGTTCGACTGCCAGATTTGATTTTCATTTGCGCGCCTGGCCATTTTGCAGTTGCGTGACGATCTGCTCCATATTCTGTTGCCACCCGTTCATGGCGACCATCTCGTTCCTTAGCCTTTGGCATTCCTCGGCCTGTTTCTGAACTGCCCCGAGGACAGCTTGAATTTGGATGTTGATATGGTTCATAAATTCATTCATCTTGGCCTCTAATCTTTCCAAATTCTCGACCCTTTTCTCTATAGCCTGAATAGGGTCGGCGTCTTGAATTTTGCGTTTCGTTGGTGGCGGGAGGGACGCCTCTGTGACCATCTTATCCTCTCCTTGCGGCTGTTGACGTGCCGCTGGGGGGGTCATCTGTCTAATGGGTTGTTGCGGAGGAGGGGTTGCCTGCCTCTGTGATTTCTTTAAGTTTTGGATTTCGGACCGTTGCGAATCGACTATCCCCGTTAATTTTTCGACCATTTTCTTTAATTTCTCAATTTCCTCGTCCCGTTTATCCCTCTGATTATTTTCCTGGGAGACCTTGCCCGCAAAATTCACACCCTTACGCTCCTTGCTCCTACCTCGTCTCCATGGGTTGGCAGGGTCCCTTGAGCTCGAGCGCCCCCTGGACTGGCTCCTGGCACGGGAACCGGAGCGTCCTTCGGCGGCGGCGATGGTCTGCTCGGATTTGCTTCCAGTTTTGGGAAAGAGTCCTCGCGGAACTTGAAGTCTTTGCCCCCTTTGGGTTCGCGTTGTCGACTCTGATGTCCCCCACCAGTCGTCGTTGTTTGTTCCATCTTCTCCCACTGTCGCTTCTTAACTTCGTAGGGAGTGCGGAAGAGTTCTCGGCACTTGGGATCTCCTAGGGTGTGGCCTTTGCCGAACAGCTGGCATTTCAGCTCACACCTGTGGTCACTTGACGGGTTCTCGAGGCCGCAGCCACGGCACTTGACGTTCGTCGGGTCCGGGCACACGTCAGCGCGATGCCCGAGTCGGCCACAGGCGACACACACTTCGTATTTTTTGCGGTACAGCTGGCATCTGTGCGGTGCCCCGTTGAGGTAAATCCACCTTGGCACTTCTTTCTCCTTGAAGAGAATAAAGATCGACTGTTAATCTTTGCCCAGCCTGCGGACGCCTCGAATCTCGGGGTTATCCTTGCGGTCTAGGCGGTACAGAATTTCTTCGATGGAGTATCCGAGTGGAACCCCGTGGATGACTCCCTTTCCGCAGTGCTCGGGGGTGGCCACGTAGGCGAAAGTCTCCACTTGTTCACCGTCGAACATGAGGTGTTTCACGCTCGCGTACTTCAGCTTCCTCTCTCTCCACACTCATAGTGATGACGAGAACGGAGTGCTGCTTCATATTTGGGGTTATTATATCTTCCTTCTCTTCGCGTGGGTTAATCCCCGCCGACATTTTGATGACGTCAGTCAGATATGCTGTTCCATATTTGGTAAGCTTAACTAAGCCGCCACGTGGTCGGAGAACAACTTTCTCGGCGCCGTCTGGAATGCGCGTATGCTGACGCTCGATCGACTTGGCCGCCATTTTCCTGCCTGCTTGCCTCTGCCGGGCTCGCTGTTTCGCAGTTTTCTGCCCGCTCTTCTCTAGCGGCACGTACCTTCCTCCTTCGCTAGCGTACCATTGTCCTGGAACCGAAGATTCCTCGGGTGTAGTCGCTCCTTCCGTAGTAGCCATGATTCACTACTTCCGCGCGACCACGAGCGGCAAACGATCCTCCGGTGGGGACGCCGCGGGCCCGATCGGCCGCGGTAGCCTCAGCGCCTCAGCTACGTGCTGCGTTGAACACACAAAGTCCAAAAATGGAGGAAATAAGGTCCCACTTGCGGAGAAAGCGGTATCCTCGTGGTCCTCTCGATCTTTCGATCTTGTTTTCCTAGGCTTTGTGCTCAATCGACGACGCACGTTTAGACAACCGGATGGCTGGCAATTATCACTAAGCTTATGAGCTCGCCCTTATTTACAAGTATCTAGACATGTCACCGACACATGTCATGCCTTTACTAACATAAAAGGAACATTAATAAAATCAGGATTTAAACGGAACCTTCACCGACAAATCACAATGCCCCTTTTTTTTTTTCAGAAAATTTAACACTCCACCGACTGGCTCGAATGAGGCGTATTATGAGGCCGTTTTTCTTTGTTTTTTCTTTAAATTGATCTGTCCCTTATTTTAATGAATTAACTACCGGCTGCTATATATATTGTTTCTGGTACTTATCGCATGTTATACCCATGTATGACTGTAGGCGTTGGTGGCACCATCCCGTTATCACTATCCTAATACTTGATTCCAAGGCACCCCTCCAGAGTTTACTCTCGGCAATGCATCATGGATCACCTGAGCAGCTCGTCACAGAGATCAGACAAGTACACCATCGAGTAGTTGACGAAGGAATGGACATAATATATCAATGGTTGCCTAGTGACTGTGGCATGCATGGCAACGATCAAGCGGACGATCTGCCCATGACGGTGTCAGTTGCGCTGCCTTTCCTCTTTCGAGAGCCGACGCAGTGAAATAACTTCCCGCGCTGGCATGTAACATATCATTGGTTCAACGGAATTCATCCGACTTCAATATGCATGCCTTCATGCCCTGGACTCTAATTTACAGCCTCTTATTCCGTCCGAATTTCCACGACGTGACTGCACCCTTCTCGTCCGTCTATAGCCTGGAGTAGCATTTTGAAATGCCTACTTCTTTCTGAACGGAATGGCGAATAGCCCACTTTGTGATTTCTGCGGATGCAGCGAAACGATCGCACACCTTCTTTGCGAATGTCCTCGTTTTAAAACACCAAGAACAGCCCTATCAGTCACGCTAGACCAACTGGACAAGCGCCCACTAACAATATTCTTGGAAACTGGCCTACACAAACATCAGCGCGAGCCGCTATGAGGGTATTGGTGCGTTATTTAAAAGACGCCGGACTCTGTGTCAAGTTGTGACTGTGCACTGTGGCTTAGAATGTACTATAGTGGGGCACTGACACTGGGTGGCACTATGTAATGCCTTCGCAGGCTGTATGACAGCGCCCACCGAAACAGTTCTGTATTGTATGTGCGTGTGTGTTTCTTTTCGTATTCTTTTCAAGCGAAGCTTGTATTGCATCACGCGTGTCGGCGTCGGTGTTTCCGTATGAGAAAAACCTCATGCCGCGCGAAAATAAAAATTCCTTGTCGGGCTTCGGACTGGAACCGCCGACCATCAGGTTGCGAGACCACCCCGCTAAGAGATTCAGCCACTGGCCGTTTGTCATACACGCCCTTTAAAGCGGGTTTTTATATGAATGAAGAAGTAGACGCAGCGCAAGGCGCGAGCCAATCAGAGGAGTCCCCTCTCTCCGGAGGAGGGAAAGCGTGTGCTCGCGTGTTCGCTCGGCTCGCGCCTGCCGTTTCCCGCCAGTTCAAGCCCGGCAGTCAGATGGGGAGGCCGCGTTTGGTTCGTTCGGCCGAAGAGCAGGCTGCGTTGAAGGAACGGCAGTGGGAGCGGACGGCGCATTGTGCGTTCGGCCAAGGAACACGCGGTGTTTGATGAACGCCGCCGGGAACTCGCTTGAGAAAGGGCTCGTCGTCGACGTGCTGACCTCGCCGCGAGGGAGCGCGAAGCCGAGGCGTTACGACAACGAAGAGCTGCGGATCCCGAGCTTCGCTCGCACCCCTCTTCACAGCAGTGGAAGGGCGGTCAATTTTTTTCCATCATCTATCGCATCCCTCTCCTCCTACCTCGGTTCAGGGTAGCCAACCGCAGATAATCTCTGGTTAACCGCCCTGTCTTTCCTTTGCCTTTCTTTCTCTCTCATCTCTTCGTACTTATTCCTTTCAAGAAATAAGTCAGAAATAGAAGTTTCTTTCAAGTTGTTTTCTGACGTTCCTTTGTCCCTGGTGCTACTTCCCATTGGTAGCCGTCTTCAGTGAGCAGTTGCGTCACACGCATAGGAAACGATTTGCAGCATTATACTGAACGCGTAAGGAAACTGTCACGATGGCTATGGTGGCTGAGATACTTGAGATATTCTTACTTGTTCCGGCGAGTCGGCACTGGCAGCACCGCCCCTTCCCCTTTCTCGCGCTAATCACGAGTCATGTGAATTTCATATTGCCAACTGTAGGTGCACGCCATGCAAAAGTACACGCGTTATGTAAACATGTTTCTTTATGAGTTCACTGATAGATGAGCGACCCGTGTTCAAAAGCGTTGACCATATTCCGCAATCTCGCAAGTATTTACCGAATGCCCTTAGCCAGGTAGCAGTAATTTACTCTTCTCGCGCTTGCTTCCTGCGGGCTTCATCACAAGCGGTGACGCCATTGTGCGAACTACGCTTTCGTGCAGAGTGCGATTCAGTGTTTATTAGAGAAAAGAAATCCCAAGATTTTATGGCCTTTCTCTTTGTTTTCGGTTATCAGGTGTCTTTAATTTAGAATTTCGAACACGCTCCTACACCGCCACATCACTTATTGTCGAACATTCGACGTTGAGTTCTGTTAAGCACGCTCTTGTGCTTTAAAAATGGCTTCTGTGTTCTCCCCTTCGTGCGAGTATCGATCTTACGAACCGAGTGCTTGGCTTCGAATGCGATTACAAGCTGCTGCCAGCCGTTTCTATTAAATGTGACCATGATCGTCATGGATCCCTTTGCTAATGGCCCAAACAACTGTGCCAAGGCACACGTTTACATCTCGGCAACGCGCGGATCGTTCCCACGTGCCTGAATATTGTTATCGGTTTTTCAGGATTCTGAAGTTTCGCTATATTTTTGTGTCAGGTTAATGTGGAATGTCCCTTTATCGCATAAAGAAAGGCCAGATGAATGAACGAGGTCATGTTTCCTTTGTTTTCCTTCTTTTTCATCGCGCACAACACACAGCGACTGGGTGAATATGCCTCAGGAATCAAGGGGCTCGTACCTCAAATCTGGCTGGTAAGGTGGATTTTGCCGCTTTTAACCAAGCAGCGGAAGGAGAGTTTGGGAGCTTTCGTTCTGTCTAGACTGCATCTAAGGAGTAAGCTGTTACTGTTGCTTAGCTTTCCGGTTTTGTAGTTCTAGTGATTGTAGACGACCTGAGTGTACGTATACGCAGATAGGGGCAAAGGGCGGGTCTGGTTCTGCCTTCTGCTTGCTTTGAGGATGTATTTTAACTCGAAAGTAGCTTGTCAGCATGGTTCTATACCATTCTCTTTGGGCACATTCGCCAAGATGATAGGTAGTACAAAGGAAAAGGAAAACGTATCATGACTCTCCATACCTTACACGTACTAATTGTAGATGACAGTGTTTGACACCATCGTGTTTGAGTGATGGGCGAGCCGTCTAAGGCAACATCTTCGTCAGCTTTACCTTTTTGAGTGAAGCAGCTCCTACGGTAATCCTTAATGGGTGTCCCATCGCTGGTTTGATTTAAGGCTAGCCATAGATGAATGAAAAAGAGCGAACGTGACGCCGTAGTGCTCTTGGTAATCACGATCAAGTAACACATGAGCTCATCGCGGTTTTTCATCCAGACGATGGGAAACACTGCGTCGTCGTCAACAGAGGTGATCACCTTTTTCTAAGCCACAGAGTGTATGAATACTCTTTGCTGGTTAAATCATGCTGTGGACCCGTACTATGGACACTTTCGAGCAACAGCAAAGATGTCAGTCAAGGCACAACAGATAAAGAGAAAGGGAATATTTACTGGGAACAACTTCACTTGCGCCCCTTTTTTGTAAATCCGTTACAGTCTGTGAACAATCGTCCCCCCCCCCCCCCCCCCAAAGAACAGAAAAAAAAAAAGAACGCCCAGACTGTGAGCCACAATTCATTGTTGTTGGTGCTGTTGTTGATGATGATGATAGCTGATTACCACATTGTTCATCTGACTTCAACGTATACAAAAGCAGGCAATCGGGTTCATTTACAGCAGGTACGCAGGGTCATTATTTGCCACCTTCGTCATATGGTTATGTCTTATCGCTTGAGTCACACATGTCACCCGCCTAGCTACAGTAAATCTAAGTATGGATAGAGGGGTCAGGCGTTTTTAACGAAGGCGGTCTCTTCGACCCAGGTTGGGGCTAGGAGTTGAAATTGTGCACGCATCCCTTCCCATAGCTGCGCCTATATCGTTTGATAGCGGTTAGGCGGGCATAACGTGGCGTCCGAATGCACTAACAATTACTTAATTTATGTCGTTTTTTTTTTAGGGCTTTAAGTTTTTAATTTTCACCTCATATGGCGGAACTATGAAGTAACTTGGATGGCTTGGCTGCCAACTGAGCAGGTTGCATGGGAAATATGACCTTATGTTTCTCAGTTGTATGCTGTTTTACTTATGTTTAATTGTGTTTGACGTAATGTACATTATTATACGCTAGTGCAAATTTGTTTTACGCACCCACCCTTTCAGTTCATGCACTGAATATGAATATGGCCATGAAATAATATAAAAGCTGTGCTGCCGCTTCAAGAAGTCTTGTCGGCATTTGCTTCAAACTAGCTCCGTCACGTGCCTTTGATTTACTTACCACTGGCCGACAAGGCCAGTACCATCTAGAATTCTCACATTAAAGCCGTCATTGTGCGCCCTTTTTTGTGTGTGTGAACCGCATGGGAATACATGTTCATCCCTGTGATTGTTTACATCCACGCATTTGAGGCCATGTTGCAAGTGTTTTAATTTGCAGTGCACTTGTAAAAAGTATGGCACACCACCTACATCATTGCAAACGGAGCACATGAAGTGCATCGAATCACCTGCGACGCCTCGTACAATATGATGTGCCTGATTATGGGGAAGAAGCGGTCTCCAGTGCGACCTGCATTGTAACGCGTTTATCTGTTAGAACAGCTAGTACCATAGAGTTTCCTAGAGTTACTAGAGGGAACTCTGGCGCTGCGATCGTTCAACCATCATGGGAATGATGGATAGCACATGGATTTGTCTGATCTTCGTGCTTGGAGCGTCAGACGTTCTTGTGGGTTCGTTTATTGCGCTTTATCATGGGCCTAAATTTGACTACATTTCAAAGCAATCTATGTATATTTTAATTGCAGAAGGCAATTGACTCAGCAAGCACGCATAATCGCTGCTAATCGCAGTGGTTCCGCTAGTCCTTACGTCCGTGACCTAATGGTTTCAATACCGTACCTCTGTGCTAGAGGTCCAGTGTTCTAATCCTGTCATCGGATAATTTTAATAATGTTTACTTAATTATTTGTAACGCTGTACTCTCTTTAAAATGATCACCCTGCAAAGTCACGAAGGCAAAGGGACGAAGTTTAGGCAAATCTGTGTACTGCCCATCATTCTGCTCTACTTGCAGCTCCCGTAGACGCCAGCGCAACAGTTCCCTCTGGTAAGTATATGAAAGTCTATGGCTAGTGCCACTCCTTGAACGAGGGCCTTTCGCGCCTGAGCAAGGTTGTTCGCCATGGCGGTGCCTGTCAATGCCTTTGCCTCGGTGCGCCCAAGTCATGCAGGCGTAGTCCCGCACACTCTGCGCAGCTGGACGGTCACATGCAAGTTTTGACGTTTATTGGATTTTCCCTGACTTCGAGGTATCTTCTATCGCAAGTTGTTTGAAGTTGTGTTCACTAAAACCTTTTCTTTTATGCCTTCATCAGAATGCTTCACAACTTAGTCTACTACGCCTAAAGACAGCGTACGTTCAGTCAGGCCCACTTCGTCCGTGGTATATATAAATGGTGTACGAGTATCCAGGTTCCGCTTCAATTATAAATTACAACGGCTAACTGTATAACAGCTGGCGAGCGGCAGCCAACGTTGCATAGCCTATATCGGGAACTACGCTGAATGGAAAATTATAATCTCAACTGCACCGTGCGTCACAGCTTTACGTTTATCCTAAAATATTTAAACAGCCTGCACCATGGTGACTGCGTAGACCCGTGCGCCGCCATTGTTTACCCTCATGTGTGCGTCAGATATACATTGCCTGTAAAAGGAGCGGTGAGGGACGTGCAAGTGGCTACACGCGCACGCGTACAACACACGCACGCACACACAACTAACTTCGACGGGCGGCTTGCCTTGAGGCTATCGCCAACGTGGTTTATTTCCCACTCGGGGCCATTCGATACGGTCCTGACCTTTATTTTTAGCGTCATCGATTTGAAGGGGGCTACCGGCGAAAGGGTCGGGCAAGAGGGTGAAAGACAAAGGGGCACCGCTGCACCATGTCTGGCTGTTGTGTACCACTGAGACGCAAACCGCAAATCGCCTCCCCCTGCACCCGAGAATCGATCCCCGCAGCGACAAGCAAGCGGGCGGGCAAGGAGATATGAGAGAGGACCGGGTTGAGGCCTGGTGCCCCAACTTTTCGAGCCGGAGTTTTCGTTGCAAGAGGGCGTCGCTGCAGGCTTTCCGGAAGCTGAAACCCTGTCGTTCGCCCTCTTGCCACGCATCCGTGCAGCCTTTACCGTTCGCGCACGAGCACTTGAACGGACACAGACAAGGAGGACCGTCTTTTTTTTTTTTTTCGTCACGAGTGGCATTAATACACAAGTACGTGTCTGGCCTATAAGAATGCAGGCACGATAACATTTGCAGAAGCAGTGTCGTAGACACGAGTGCAGCAATCGCAATTAACGACAGGAGAAATAGCGCAGTAGCCTTTCAATCCTAGGTGCCGAGTAACCGGAAGAGGTCCCGCGAATCCGAAAAGAAAGTAACAAACAAGACTTAGTGGCAGACGCCTGCTTGGGCAAGGATCGAGATGTTTTCAACTATGGACAGGAAATACATAAAGGACGTGAACGCTTCCTATTGGACACAGCAAGTAGATTCCGAATTGGGACGGAGCCGTAGGAACAAATAAGGCGCAGTAACGCGAAAGGTAACAAAATGGACACGTGGCCAACAGTGGAGGCATTTACATGCGTAACACATGCGATGCGCGTCGGAGCAGAATAACAGTGGCAGTTCGCGATATGGGAAGCGATCGTGCGAACCGTTATTGCCACTGACCGAGATCAAGGCGAACTACATGAGCGCTGGCGGGGAGGGAACGAGGTAACAAAAAAATGCCGGCAATGATCAACGCGGAGAAAAATGCGGGATACGTGCGCCGGAGACTCCGTGGATAGGCGTGCTCACGCCGCAGCTCAATCTCTTTCGGGTGTTTCCGCAATGCCTCTACCCAGCAGAGGAAATATACGAAAACACGCGTACCATGCAACTTGTTTCGCTCCCCGAGTTGCGTACAGCACTGTCAGTGATTGCCTTCGCATCTTTGTGGGTCCAACTCAGAGAGTCCCTTAAAAGACAGGACACTTGCGACTTCGTAATGAGCTTAGTGTTTTGCTACCCGTCTCGTGTTTTTCTTATTGAGCGCATGCAAGTTTCATGTGCTGCGCCGTGTCGTAATACTGCGAAATAACGAGTGAAGTGCAGAGCTCCTCCTACTCCCACAAGTGGAGCGCCAATACGGTAATTTAATTAAACGTCAGCCGGGCACGTAGCGTTGACGCAAGGGCCCTTGCCGTTCCCCTAGAGCAACTTTTTTTTCTTTTTAATGCGAAAGCATTATATGCATCTTTGCGCGAAAATCCGGTGTCGTCGGCATCGCCATCGAGCGATGGTACAAAAAATGGCCGACGGTGCAAAGAATAAGAACACGTCAAAAAATTCTCGGGTTGACGTCAGATTTCTCATGAAGGTCCTTGTAATTAAAATCATTTAATGGCTTTGAAGAGAAAAATTCCGTCAGGGTGGGAATCGAGCACGCTTCCCCGACGCCACGGTGGCTCCAGGGTTCTGGCTGACTAAATGTGTGCCCAGTGAGCGTATTTTTCGGTTTATGAACAACTAGCGGGAAAGCAAGTGAGTTTTGATTTAACGTTACCGAGGCGCAGTTACAACGAAGGCGAGAGCTTACGCGGACAAGGAACGTGCGGGAAAAAACCTTCATCAAAGGGACTATAATGCTTTCGCCTTCCCGCACGTAAGCAGCCGTATGTGTCCCTGTCTATTCCTTTTTTTTTTTTTTTTTTGTGACGCGGAGTTTCCATTTGCACACGCTGTGCATTATTGCGACTCAGGGTCGAGGACGAGAGACCAACTCTTGGAGCAGACGAAGAGGAGATGAAAAGCTTTACACGATATGTACAGATATAGCAGGTAATGGCACAAAAGTAGTGGTAAGAGCGCACCACACTGACGGGGCGTCTGGTGGTGACTCTCTTTCTCCTAACAATGAGCCGGTTCTGTCTTAAATCCCTTTGGCGAGCCGTCGTCCGCAGGAACGAGGCAGGGCTTGTGCTGAAGTCACCCGGTTCGCATTCCTCTTTCGTCGCGGCAGCAGTCTTGGTGCAGCGCGCCATTGGATTCCTCAGTTCGACCCACGGGAAGTGGTCGGCAGTTTCGTGGAACTTTGAGGGTTCGTACTCATAGTTGGGCGAGTTGGCTTGACACCACAATGTCAAGGTTCTCAGAGGATGTTTGAAGGACAGCACAAGGACTACCACTTCAGAGGAGCGAGGGGCGGGGGGTGGCGGAGGGCCGTTGCATTTATGACAGGCAGGCAGTGTGGCACAACAGCTTGCAGAAAGTCACCTGGAGGAAACACTCAAACACGGCAACAGACGCCCTGGACATTTCCCGGCCGTCATGGATTGCTCTTTAACGCCTTCTTTAGCCTAACAAGTTCATTCGAGCTCCTCCTGAAATTCCAGTGCCTCTTCTACCTTGAGCTTTCAGTGTTTTACTTGGTGGGGCGAGGCACTTTTTTCGCACGCTGCAGAAAATTATAGCGAGTGCAGTGCATAAGAAGCGCTGAAAATCTCGCGTTCGAAGAAGCGCCTATTGGACCGTTTTCAGAAGCAAGAGCGCTAAGAAGGATCTCGATCCGAACGAGTGTGTCTGTGATAATTTTCGGCGTGGCAAACACGTCTTCGCACGTGCATGTGGACACCTAATGATGGTGACTTTCACCATGCAAATGCCTCACTGAGAAAAAAAGGTTAAAGAACAATGCACACGCACACACAGAAAGTTGGTAACCAAGTACAGGGTAATTGAAAGTGTAGATAGATAAACAGAAGTCACCAAAAAAGTGAGAGAAACAGAAACAGTGAATTGTATAAAAAGAATGAAAAAAAAAAAGTTGGCGGCAGAACCAATTTCACGATGACTGTCGACGGTAACGCGTAAGCCTTGAAT
This sequence comes from Dermacentor andersoni, assembly GCF_023375885.2. Taxonomy (NCBI): domain Eukaryota; kingdom Metazoa; phylum Arthropoda; class Arachnida; order Ixodida; family Ixodidae; genus Dermacentor; species Dermacentor andersoni. The sequence goes on from NC_092814.1 coordinate 211,708,827, forward strand.
CAGTATAGAGACACAGTATATTGTCACTGTCGAAAAGAGTTACGTATGAGGCGTGTACTGGAGCGGGACTCCTCTTTCCTGGTTCCCTAAGAACGCTCGGTGCCACCTAGAACTGCTGCCGCGAAGCCTGCGCATGGCATCCGAACGCTGAGAAAAGCGCCATGCGGCTCTCTCGCGCTTCTTTCTAGAGATGCTGCGCCATCTAGTGGCACTGCCGAGGAATCCGCGCATGGCCTCCGAGACAAGAAGCGTGGCGCGCCGATGCGTGCGAACGCTAAGAATTGTTCCCTAGCTTGGCCGCACACTCAGTGGCACATACTCAGTCACCCAAGTTGGCGAAAGGTTGAAGGGCGGCACATACCCAGTGCATTTATGGCGCAGCCTGCTATTGGGTCGGGTTGCTGTCCTTCAGGAACCCTTGGGAGGTGGGCTTCTTTTCACTCAGTATCGGAGAAATTTAAGGCATATTTTGTAGAGTGTTACATTCGCAGTGGCACATACCTGGTTACCCAAGTTGGCGTCACAGAAGTTCTTTGAAGAGCGACACACTTACTGGCACATGCCCAGTGACCCAAGTTGGCATCCAAGAATTCCTTCGAACAGCGGTGCCTACCCAGTCCCGCATCTACAGTGACCCATATTGGCGGGAAATAGGCTTGTTGAAGAGGCAGAGGAGCTACACGCATGCACACCTTGCCACATACTCATTGACCGAAGTGGGTCGGATGGTCGGTTTCGAACCCTGTGACCTCAGCACAGTAGCTTGGCGCGCTACCGATTCGATGACTGTCGACCCAGTGACCCAGGTAGGAGGGAAAGCGGTTAGATACAAACATACAAATAGATAGATAGATAGATAGATAGATAGATAGATAGATAGATAGATAGATAGATAGATAGATAGATAGATAGATAGATAGATAGATAGATAGATAGATAGATAGATAGATAGATAGATAGATAGATAGATAGATAGATAGATAGATAGATAGATAGATAGATAGATAGCCCCCGAAAAGTACGTGAAATACACAAATAACGCGAAAGCATTAAAAGATCATGGAAGTTTACAACACTGGGAAGAAATAAATTGGAACGAAAAATTCGTACGATAGCACAAAGCGCAGTGCCTTGCTGTAAGAGGCTCTCGCTGGTTGCGTAAGGTCAAATACATACAGGAGAAAATATTCGCAAGAAGATCTGTATGCTGCAACAAAAACCCGGGGATTAGTCAGCACAACCAAATGAAATGCGAAACTATTTACCCAGCGAGACCCGTAGGCCGGTAACGCACACCTGCAAGAAGCGCACGGATTTGAAGTGGACGGAAGCAACAACCGGTCAACAGACGAAATAATCAAGAGACGTTTATACTATTGGTGGAGAAAGAGCAGGAAATATATTTATAGGATCGAATCCGTTAGAGGATAGCTAGCGCTACAGGGTAGATATAGAAGCTTTAAGGAAGAAAAAATAGATTAAGGATATGTACGCAAAATTCTAGGCTGTAAAGCATGTATATAATACATGATTAACTCAGGCGCGCTCGGTGATTATTTGTCACCACCCGGTTCTAAAGGCGATGCTAATAAAATCTGAGGACATCTAAGCATCGCTTACGAGTTGTGAATGCGAAAGCATTAATATTCAATTGAACGCCGCTGAGTGGTCCTTTGGGTTATGAACTCCTCGCGGGCAAGCGAGCATGTTGAGACGCGTGGCGAATGCCTCCCTCGTAGTTTAGCACAGTGTGTAAGACACTCGGCTTCGTAGCGTGGGGCCGTTGGTTCGAAACTCGCTCCTGCCAACGTTTTTCCTTTCGAATTTATTCAGTTTTTTTATGCTATAATTTCTTTATAACGATTACCGAGGCTTAGCTAGAACGCAGGCGAACGCTTGCGCTGACAAGGAACGCGCGGATAACACAGACCTCGGAAAGCGAGGGTGTAGTGGCGATGCCCTCTCCCCTCACGCAACACCTGGCGCGTCAGCGCTGCAGCAAGTGTTCCCTTTCGGCCGCTTTGCTCCGTCGAGACGCGCACGGGATGTGGCGTCGCAGCCAATGGGAATTTAGGTCCCGTTTCGCTGCTACAGACGCCGGCTTCTTGCGCTCAAAGAGTCATTTGATGCTCTTATCATCATCATCATCGGTTGGTGGTGTTGCAACAGGCGAGGTCTGTCTGGCGTGCTTGGCCGGCGACCGTTCCACCTGAGAATATTTTGCTTTGTTAATATACGGATCTTTTGCCAAACGCTGACTTGCATGATGATGATGATGATGATGATGATGACGACGACGACGATGATGATGATGGTTGTGGTGGTGGTGTGCTTTTCCCTTTGTAACGGGCGAGTATGAGACCATTAGTACAGCGACATCTTTTGTAGAATAGGTCTTCGGTTTTCGTGGAGTGGCAGTGATTGGCAGTACTTTCCACAGAAAATAGACTAAGCGCTCCCGCCGGCCAGACTGACGCACCAAGACAAGGTATGCCGACGCATCTAGCTCTTTTGTTGTTATCAACGCTAGCGGACCCGTCTGTGTAGACGTGCAAGCGGACTTTGTATGCTGCACTGAAATCGTAGCAGTATGGATTGATTCATAAGCAAATATAAGCAAGTTTTCATAAGCAAATGCGCATTGCGCTGGGTCGCCAAGGAAATTATGAGCTTTGTGGTGCATATTCTGATTGATTTATGCATACATAATTAAAGGAAACGTCAGGGCAATGTCATGTTACCCTGCTAGTACATGCTGACTCCACGTGTTACTAAATAATGAGGGGCACATACTCACTGCTGCAAAATGAAGCGGCGCACCAACTACCGCGCCTTGTCTTAAGCTCTGCCTTCAGACATGACAAATCTGATTTAAACTGATGCTAGGTCCGTAGTAAGCTATTAAACTTACTTGAGATTGGGCTCAGCACATATATCAGCGCCTATCGCTTCCCTTCGTTTTTTGGCAAATCTCATCGATTTGTCTGTTCCTGTGCAGTTTCTTATGACCGACGCGATTTATACGTGCTTTATGCGTAAACATAGCAGTAGACACCAGTGCTCCCTCTTATGCAGCTGAAAAAAATGTGCTTTCTGCGTAGATACCTCATAGTAGGTTTTCCACGCTGCCTTGGGACTCGTTCGAAATCAAGACCTTTGCGTGGCTGCGTTCTCTATCACGGAAGGGTGCTGCAGCCACGCTAACGCGCTTCGCCTGGGGCTTATTAAAAAAAAAAAGTCCGTGAATTAACAGACCTCCGCGAAGCCACGATCGATGTTTCGTCCTTGCGTGTACACTTATGGTTTCGGCTAATATGTTTGCACGTAATGCTTGTCGACTGGAAGGCCTTGGCGCTTCATTTAGCAAGGCAGTGTTGACTCGCGTATTTTTTTAACTTATTTCTTAATACATTTGATGTTCTTTTTTTCTTTTGCGCTTTGCACCATGAATGTGCTCAGAGTACTCTCTTTTTGCCGTCAAAGTATAGCACGAGCGGAACCGCAACCTTATTTCAACAGAAAGTGCATGAGTGACTTACGGCTAAAAGCGAATGAGCCAAAGAGGGGAAGGTACAGAGGGGGATGAGGATTTGCCTTGCAGGGGTATGCCGGCAATTGCTCCACCCGACCGTATTCTTTTAATGAGTGGGTGCTCTTACTCTGACTGAAGACGGTGCGTGCGCGTCTGTATAATTAAGGAACGCGTACTAGGCCCCTTAAAATGCCCTTAAGATAACCCCCTTTCCACTCTTAATATGCTTCGCCCCATGACACTTGCGTAGACAGGCGAAGCTAACTTAAGGTAAGCGGTCAATATGCATGCATAGGGATAAACAGTTCATCGTAGCATGTAGATGTAGAACTTAGCAGGGTAAAGTTGCAGGCCAGTTGGTGAGACATTGTGAATAAAAAACCGCTACAGACACAGGACGAAGGGAGACGACAACACAGGGCGGTACTAGCAACTGAATTTTTATTGAAAAGTAGCATGGCTTTTATAGAAGATGGCACGTGTAACCCGACAGCCATTACTAACCAGAAAAAAAAGAAACAAAAAATTTGGAAGACGGCAGAATCTTCTCGGGAGATTAAAGACGACCGCTACACGTGGAAGTGAAAAGCTGAAAGTTAGCAACACAAAATAAAATGAATACCACATAAACGTGAGCAACACAAAATAAATAAATAACACATGAAAAAGATAGCAACCAAAAATCGGGAGCCTGAAAGGCGGCGAACTGCTCATTCGTGGAAATGATGGCACACAAAAAAAACATACATAGAAGAATGCAACCAAGGACTCACATGGCAAGAAACCCCAGTTCTTCTGCCCTTCAGTTTCTGCCTTGCAAAATGAACCGGGGTTTGGAATGCCCTGGTGGAAATATTGATTCCTCCACGGTAACGCAAAGAGCGACTTAAAAAAGAGCGTTTTTTTCCCAGGCCACAGCAACGTCAGGAACTGCTCTGAATGGCTGCCTGTACTGTTATTAGACGTATCGGTGCTCTTACTGTAACCGGAGACTGCGCGTGCAGGCGTGTATAATTAAGGAAAACTCCCCCCCCCCCCCCCCCCCCCACGCATCTATGTTAATATGCTTCGCCGCATAGCACTACTGTATAGACGCGAAGCTAACTTAAGGTAACTGGTCAATGTGCATGTACTAGACCTCTGCACCACGCGCGCTCCTCAATGTATGTATCGATCTCATGCGAATTGAGTTAGGCCGACACTGCGTACACACAATTTGCTTGGATTGAAATATGACCTTGGCCTGTTACCTAGTGCATAGCGGTAATTGCGGTGCGGCTATGCTGTATGATGCTTTTTTTTTTATTCTGACCTGAAACGTCTCTTAACAGAGGATACCAATTCGCGCCCACTGCCTTTGACAACGACGGCCACGTTAGGAATAGGGAGGGAACATGACTGCAAGATTAAACCGTAAGACGCCCACTAGCTGTGTCAAAAGTAAAGCATGTAAGCTTTCTCATACGTGAATCAGTACCATACGCTTTGCTTTGGCATCGACGTGCATAGGAAAGATGCCATTACTCGATCATGCATGTGCAGGGTGCGCAGATGGTGCCGTTCTCGCGTCAGGCCTCACGCTATCGGACCTCTCGTGCGGCGTTTAGAGAGGCGTAGCTCGGCAGTACGTTTGTGCATCCAAACAGGAATGGTCGCATTTGAGAGAGCTCACTCAGCCATAGTAGGTATAAGTTAATCAACTGAAACCAGCGCACAGCAAGAGTAATGAGGCTTACAAACGTGCAATTTGTTGCAGAAATTTCACGCTTGCTCGGCTATGGCGCCCCTGCGTTCGACACGTAGGGTCTAGAAATGGCGTAAAGAGACTCGAGCACCAAGACAGAGGTATATCCAACTCCTTTGACCATGGCAGAACGAGTCCGTTTCTATGGGGAAAGCAAGCACAAGAGATTGAGGCAAGCGCAGGAGCCACAACCACATACGAATGGGTTGGACTCCAGCGATGCAAGACAGTCTCGGGCGCCACCAGTAGGAGGTCCTTTGTTTACCCCAGTGCCCAAACACCACCTGCAGAACAAAAGGGCCCACTGTAAGCAGAGCGCGTGCACGATTGAAAAATTAGACTGTAAGACACCCACCAGCTGTAACATAAGTTATGCATGTAGGCTTTCTAATGCGTTAATAAATGTAACTTGTGTATTTGGTTACGTCATTTCTGTAGTGCCCACGCTACCTCTGCTGCACGCACATGACGTTCCACATACTACACTGCGGCTGCGTCCCTGATACTGTCATACCCGAATATTTCTTTCCTTGGTGGGTTTTAGGTAGTTTTTCAGGAGATTTATGGCTGCATCCGTAAAATCGGGAGGATTGGCTGGAGTTCGGAACTCTCCCGGACTAATCGGGACAATTGGCAGATATGCATCTGGCGCCAAGACAGCCGGTACTGCGCGGCACATCCAAGTATTTAATCTACGAGTTTATATGCACATGCTTTGAGCGGTATGGCTCGCCCTAATTGCAGCTGTATCTTACTAAGAAACTAAGCCCAATTGACTCGCGCAAACGGCATCTGTCTGCCTGTACTTACGTGGCGGGTGACGCTGCACGCAAACGTTAATTGAGGATAGTAAAGAGACGAAGAAATGTCATTTCGCTCACAGTATAGAATGTTCACTTTACCGTACGAAGGCCAATTCTGTTCAAATCAAGAAAATTCCAATTATGTCTTTGACCACAACCCGAAAAAAAAAAGTCATTTTTGAATATAAAACAATCTCTGTTTCTTCCATCAAAATCTATTTGCTGTTGTATAAATAAAAGCTTTCCTGTTTTTGTCTTCTCACATTTGTTTTTGACAGAGTAGCAGAGAGCGATATATCGGAAGAGCTTCAAGGCACATGCACGAGGTAGTAAATATTAAAGAAGAGAAGCTCAGATTGAATGCAATATAATGCGAAGCAGGTAGGCAGACCCAGAACGAGTAGGCGATCGAACAACGAGGTCAGAATGAAAGACCGTACGAAACGGTGCACGAGTACGGAGCAATCCACGAGGACGACGGGGAAAGTTCGCTGATGCGCCTACAATCAGCGAAATCCCTCTCGCGCTCGCTGATGCGTGCCAGTAAAAGAAGATTATCGGTCGTTGCATCTGCCCGCGTTAATGCCGCTTTTCTAAACGGCTTCCAGAGCGTGTCCGCCCTCCATTTCCGTCTCTGCGCTCCAGGTATCTGAAGGGGTTGTGGAAACGCCTTTCGCCTTGGAGCTTCATAGACAGTGGACAAGCATCTGCCGAGTTTTTCGAGGATATTAAAACTTTTGTATTACTATAGTGTTTCCGCAACCGCGAGTGAGGGAACGGCTGGTGCTAGGTAAATAGGACAACGGTTGGCGCGCCAAAGGATATGTGCCACCTACGTAGAAACAAGGCCAATGTTCTTCGCAGATACAGCTGCAATGGAGACACTATGTGACAGCGCCGAGAGGGCGAAAACGAAGGATTGACCAACAAACGAATGGCCGTATACTAAACCAAAAGTAGCGGAGTGTATGAAGGCTCACACAGTAAAATGCGTGAAAAGAAACGATGGCGCCTTGCAGATTGCAATGCGGCTCAACCACTTGGCAGATGGTTAAGTTTGTAGTCTGTAAAATTTGATCGATTATTCGATGAAATAATCAATCAACAAAAGAAATGGCACGCGCCTGATTTCACAATCGCTGCATTAGTAGAAGTAGATTCGAGGGTTGTGAAACTTCGGCTAAGAACCAAACAAGACAGGGGCGTCACAATAAGATGGAGACTCGAATACTGACTAAGGGTGCTCGTCCCTGGGAGAACAGGGAGCTGTACAAACTCTACCGAGGAGAGCAGCTGTTGACGATGAAAAGTCCCCTTGTCGAAACGTTTGGCTTCAACGACATTCCTTGTTCTAGCACTGTCGATCACTTTACTCACAAACGTTTCACAATACGGGAATGTTGGATTTCGTACTGTGCTGTCATTTCCTAGCATGGGAAGTAAATGAGAGCATGGTTATGATAATGATGATGCTGTCATTTGCGACACATAGCAACTAATTACCCGTGTTCTTGCTTGCATCGAAGTGAACAAAATGTAGATTTACGCTAGCTTGCTGAACACAGCTCCCACTGAAACTCTCTGCTTCTACAGTGAATACGCAGTGGGAAGCGGTAGTTGATGTAAGATGTCAGAGATGTCTGTATTTGCGGTTCTATCGTTGAAAGAAAGGTGTGATGTGGAGGGGTGCTTGCCGGTGCACACATGTCTCTTGCGTGCGCGTGCGTTACACGCACACGCGGCGTTTGCGTTTAGAGCAACGCTGTGAAGAAAGCCTAAGCAAGACAACCGAGGCAAGCCAGCGCCGCTGCTTACGTCTTCATCCGTTGGACGCGCCCAGCCGTGCCGTCCGGAGACGCGCACGCAATGTTCCACGCGGCGCCGCCCCACTCGCCAGGCAACTGCTGGAACAACGAAAGCAAACGGAATCTACTTGTTTGCACGAGCAAAAATTTAAGGAGTGAGATAGACAAAGAATCGCCGTGCCCGAAGGGTTGTTTGGAAATAAAGGACACGGCGAACCACAGAGAAAACAACTGCTGCGACTGCCTTTCGCGAACGTGCCTCTTTATTGTATTTTATTATTTTCTTTGATTGGCGCCTCGTGTGTCAACATGTTTTTATCCTCCTAACCCCTTATTTGCACGATGTAACGAGAGAACATCGTGGGAGGGGTAACCAATCGTCCACATTGTCTGCTTTGGATCTCCGTCTCGTCTTCGATTGACGTGCGCACTCCTTTGTGTACGTGCTTGTGTATGCGCCCTTTCCCCGCGGGCTGCTTGATTTGGGAGCTGGAGTGGCGGCCCTAGCTCGCGTGTACAAAAGATAAGCGGTGTGAGATCGTCCCTTGCAAAACGGGCAGCTCGGAGCGAAAGCAGCGGCAGCCGCTGTCGTTGTCTACGGGAGCGCCATTCAACGGCCTCCATACGTGCTTCGATCGCCACGGGGAACCACGCGGGCAGTAAGCCATCGCCGGGGCGCAATCGTGCACTCCGAGTTCGATAAATCGTTACACGTTTAGGGAAGGCGGCGGCAACACGAATTCATCGTCGCTGCCCGAGTTACCCAGACGGCGCGAGTGCCAAGGCCATCTCGCGGAGAGAGAGAGAGAGAGGGGAAAAAAAGGAACAAAACCTATCGACGGCGTGCTCGTGCGCGCGCGCTGGTGTTGCCCCGCCGACCTGCACCGGCACAGTTGTCGCTTCCGGCCAGAACTGCGTCGCAGGTATATGCCCCTAACGGCCTCCCCTGGTGACCGGCGAAGCACGAGGGCGCGCTACCTTGTCTTCCATGTCACAAAGCACGGCATCAACCATTTTGCTGCGCTCGGTGGACTTCGTTAGTACACCGCTAAAAAAAAAAAAAATTCCTGCGCTCTGTACATCGACATATAAAAGACTGGTTTTTTTTTTTTTTTTCAATGTTCTCTCATGTTTTCATGTCGAAGATTGGAAGAACCGGTATAGCATTCATGCATATAGATAACGTAATTTAATTTTTTGCACAGTGATCGGCACATTGGGGATCTCGCATATTTAAGCCAAGCTTGACTTGACGCGCCTCCACATTAACGCGGAACGCACTCTGGATATTTTAAGGCATTCTGGACATTCTCCTATTCACCCGAGAAAGTGGATGGGAAAACGGCGCCGCCGTACCTCAATTGGCAGAGCATCGCACGCGTAATGCAAAGACGTGGGATCGTACCCCGCCTGCGGCCAGTTGTTTTTGCATCCACTTTCATTTCCATTGATTTATCGTTTCTTTAATTCAATTAGTAACTACCAGTTATTTCACATATGTTTTCCTTAGTGTCTTTTGTTTGTTGGCTTCTTATGATTGCTATATATAGGCGGCAAAGAATGGTAAGCATTCATCACACTATGCGTGCGGGTTCTTATGGGATTTCTTTCATACTTGCTTCACTGATTACTCCGCACGGAGATTCAGTGAAACCTTGGCGTGAAGAGTGAATCAATCGTAAACGCTTCTCTTAAACTTCGCACGTCCAGTGGTATAGCGCCATAGAAACATGCTTTCTCAGCACGTAAGCCTCGACGGTTGCACAATGTTGTGTCAAATAAAGTTGGTTGTAATGAAAGGAATAAAGAGAATCAACTGTCTCACAATGTCGCTATCATCGAAAGAGCTGCATATCCAGGGTGAACATTTCAAAGTGTTACGGAATTTTAGAAAATTACCCGTTGCAGATAACATAATTTTAGTCATTGAGCTGGATTATTCAGAGACGTACATTACTTGCACAAGAAATCGAAACACGTATTCAACTAATTAACAAAAATCTGCCAATTATCTTTTGAATTAACTACTTTATAGCACATATATATTGCAATTTACGAAGTGTAGCCGGTGAGTTTGCAAGGTGTATCTCGTCAAGGAATGAATTTACAAAATCACACCAGTTTGAAAATATGCACCACCAAACTTGCCGTAAAAGGCACTGTTGTTCCAGTTACTTTTTAACAAAACGCTCTTTTATGGATTGAAGCACAAAAGTAACTGGAACGCCCATGTATTTCGTTCCACAGTTTGGGAAATAATATATCGAAGTTGATGGTATCCTGAAAATTCATTTGAAGTGTATACGTGTTGCAAGCTCACCAGCTACAATTCGTAAATTGCAGTATATGCCGTAAAATAATTAATTATGAAGCTAATTAGTGCATTTGTGTTAGTTGAATATATGTTTCGATTTCTCGTGCTAGTAATGTCCACCTCTTCGAACAATCCAGCTCAAGGACAAGAATTATGCTATCTGCCACGGGTGATTTTTTAGAATTCCACAGAACTTAAACATGATCACCCTGTATGGTTCCCATGCCACGGAGTCATTACCAGAGATATTAAAGCGAGTGGTGTGCGCATCAACGCGAGTAGGACAGATATGTGCATCTGCTAAACGTAAGCTATAGACTGGAGCGCACAACAGCATCTTACCAGGTGCACGAAGCCGCTCGAACGCACCAGTCTCGAAAATGAATGCTGAGCATTCATGCCAGCAAATTAGACACAACCGAGGCGTCGGCCAATCAAAAAGGACGAGTGAGAGACTACGTGATCCCGGCCGACAACATATGCGGTTAAATATTGAGAGGATACCAGAACCTACTTAGAGGATAGCAGCCTTATCGGCACTTCCCTCGCATGAGCTAAGGAGGCGCGTGATTGAGTTCCGCGTGACACCGAGTACCATATTCATGATCTAGATTACGATCGGCGAAACCACATCTTTCTCGCGCCAAGCCGGTGGAACGGGACTTGACAAATAAAAATGAAACGCATGAACACACCCCGTCGTAGTGTCACTTCCACGACGTATAGTCGCCGAACGTGTAGAGGTTTATGATAAAAAAAAAACAAAGAAAACCGTAATTCTGGCGTTTTACGTGCCAAAACGACGATGTGATTATGTGTCATGCCGAAGTGGGGGCTCCGGCTCAATTTTGCCCACCTGGGATTCTTTAACGTGCACCTATTTTTTTTTGTTATTTCTCCCATGCACATCGAAATGCGGCCACCGCGGCCGGAATCGAAGCCGCGACATCGAGCTCAGCAGCGCAACGCCATAGCCAAGGTTCCTAGTAAGATTGTCGGGTGCACTGGGCGACTGGACAGCACAAGCGCCACGACATCAGCGGATTTCTTTAGCTACAAAGAGGTGTCTTGATAAATGTTACTCTGAACAAAAAAGTATATATACTGTCGGAAGTAATCGGCGGGGAATGCGACTTCTGGTGAGCTGTTAAAGTCAGACGAATAAAACCATGCAGTTGTACGACAGAAAATTGTGGACTAAAAAAAAAGAGGCCGAGGAGTGCGGATGTTTTCATGTCGGCTCCGGCTTTCTCAAATGTTATCACATATTTCTCTGTGATTAGCGACCTAAAGTTTTCACCAAACGATTCTTGAAGTTCTCCGGACTCTGTGGACACCTCGCTTTCAGGTGGGACTTTCCATTTTCCTTGGAACGCACCTTTTCTCCACCCGCCACGTCGCCGCCGCGCTAAGCCTAGCTGGCCGGTCGTTCAGCCTCCGACTGCACCGGCTGGGTCTCGGCGGCGTGTCGCGCCTCGGCGCGCGGCGTTTACATCTTCCACCAGAGTGATCCCGCACCTCTGCCTTCGCTGTGGAGATCCAGGTCGCCGGCCAGGATATTTCGCCAGAAGAAGTGACCGCCCAGTCTGGCTGGCTCACTGCACGATCCCGCCACTCAAAACGCGGCACGGACAACTTGACCCCGACAGATGAATCATGTCAAGCCCCAAGTAGCCGGCCCCGCTCTCGGGCGAGGCAGCCCGTTAAAGCTAAAGTTTTGAAGGCGGGCCGCATGCCGCCGCTTCCGACGGAGGATATTAAGATTGTCATCCGCCCCAAGGGCGCCCTTCATATAGCCAAGATCGGCAGTCCCGTGGTAACCGCCGCCATTCTCCAAGCAGCCAACCTCACGGACGAAGAAAGCTCAGAAGACACTGTCTGCCCGAATACGCAACAAAACATCGTTGTCGTCAGCACACCTCAACCGGACCATGGAGACCGGTACGCTCGCATCCGCTCTATCCATGTGAACGGCGTCAACCACGAGGTCAATGCATACGAAACCGCAGCTCAGCACACGACAAAGGGGGTCATCCGTGGGATCCCACTCACGGAGACTCCCCAGCAGATCCACAACAAAATTGTCACTGCCCGAAACCCGACAGCCTTGGCAGCCAAGCGCATCGCATCTACTACAACAGTGATCATCGCTTTTGACGGACTGGATGTGCCTTACCAGGTCCGCTACGGCTCCACGTTACTCCCATGTTCGCTATATCGGAAGCAAATTGACATTTGTTACCAGTGTGGCCGCCTAGGACACCGTATGGACGTTTGTCCCTACCCAAATAACAAGATATGCCGGGGCTGCGGTGTCCGCAACCCCCCCGCCGACCATAACTGTAACCCTAAGTGCTCGCTCTGTGGTGGTCCCCATCTCACCGCGGACAAAAGCTGTGCCGCTCGATATAAAACCCCGTACGTCATCCGCAAGCGTATCGGAGAACGACGAACAACCAGCCAAGCCACCTATAAACAAGCCGGCCCCTCCACCCTCAACACTAGAACCAGGCCACGCTCCCGCACACCGTCAAGGGGGAGCCGTTCCCGCTCCAGAACTCCATCTCGATCCAGGCAACAACGCTCAAGATCCCGGTCTGCATCGGCTTCACGCATCTCATCTACCAACAACAGCAAGGTGAGCTTCGCAGACGCTCTCATGGGCACCTCGCGAGAGGGTCGTAAGATCGCCAACACACAAGTCACCTACCCTCCTCTTTCACCAGAAAACCCAGAAATAGCTCAGCTTAAGCGCGAGAACGCCATCCTACGCAATCTCCTAACTAAACTCTCGCAGGAGGTCAGAGACCTCAAACAGTCCCAAACACCAGCCCCTACACCTATCGCACAGAACATCCCTGCCCCTAGCCAGGAGGCCCCCTCGACTCCCGCCCCCAAGAAGAGAGCCCTGCAAGATGGAGCCACGGGCCAGGTCCGCTCTGAAGTTAAAGACATGCTCATCTCACTTCAAACAACTATTAGCACTTTCCAACATGCACTGGACTCCATTCAGCAAGCCTTCATTGGTATTGTCCAACGCGTGACCAACCTGGAAACTCATATTCTCACGCCTCCTAGCCATGCCGCCCCCGTCTGCGACCCTTCCGGAACGCCGATAGCGACATCCACCATCTCCCATCATGGCTCACACTAATCAAGACGCCCTCATTTGGCAGTGGAACTGCCGAGGCTTTCACCATAAACAACCGGTACTCAATCAATACCTACGCCAACATACCCGCCGCCCGGATGCTATCCTACTTCAAGAAACCAATAACGCCCCGACCACGCTCACTGGTTATCAAAGCTTCCATACCACACACCCTCTTCGCCGGGTCTCCACCCTAGTACGGCGTCGTATTCCTGTTATTGAACATGATCTCAATAGTTCTCACATCGAACATCTATTCCTCGAATTAATTCCCAATCGTAAAAGGAAAGAATGCATCTTCCTTCTGAACATTTACAATAGCCCCAAGGATAAAGCAAGGTGTCGCTTCCTCACCCTCTTTAAGAAGGCTCTTCACGTAGGTGGAACGCACCCCCTACTTATTGGCGGTGATTTCAACCTCGCCCATACAGGCTGGGGCTACATTCGCACGGAAGCTGCAGCTCGCAACCTCTGGCAAGATTACCACGACTTTTAGGCCTTACGCTCATCACGGATCCCTCCTTTCCTACACGCCTCGGTACTTCCACTACCTGGGACTCTACCCCCGACCTCACCTTCATCAAACATATCAACAATTCACACTGGACCAATACCCAGCAAGACCTGGGCAGCGACCATTATATCCTTGCTCTCTCTTTACCCCAACTCGCTGCCGCCCCTGCCCCCACTAAAGAATTCACCATTACCGACTGGGATGTTTTTCGAAAAATACGCATAGGTTCTACCTCAGCAGAAGGCATTACCGACATTAACACCTGGATGCAAGCGCTACGCACTGATGTTCAAACGGCCACTCGGGTGGTAACTACAGATGCCTCAGTTGAACGCATGGATAGCCGCCTCGCCCATCTTTGGAGGCTAAAGCCTCCATCATAGCTCGATGGAAGGGGCAGCGCCTAAACCGTCGCCTCAGAAGTAAGATTTCCAAACTGAACACAGCCATCGAGGAGCATTGTCAAACCCTCAGCCGGCAACAATGGACTGAGCTGTGTAACACGGTGGATGGACAACTTCATCGCCCTTCCTCGTGGAAACTCCTCAAACATCTGCTTGATAATACCACCACCCGCACCACCCAACAGGATCGGCTGCAGAAGCTCCTTTATACGGAGACCCTTAAGCAAGGTCCACAACAGGTGCTTGACTACCTCTGCACCAGATATATCTCCAGGGGACAAGTCAGTCCACACAGCAATTACATCGGTAGCCCCAACCCTACACTAGACGCCGATTTCAGCGTATCTGAAATACATGCCGCTCTACGCAAGCTTAACGGTCGTTCTGCTCCAGGGCCAGACGGGGTCACTAACAAAAGCCTTCGCAATCTCGATGACGAGTCCGTGTCCCATCTGACTGACTACATCAACGATTGCTGGCGCAGTGGTGCCCTTCCAGCCGCCTGGAAGACTGCCAACGTTATCCTAATCCCAAAGCCTGGCAAACCATCTAGGCTCAATAACTTAAGGCCCATCTCCCTCACTTCATGCGTAGGCAAGGTGATGGAACACGCCTTCTTAGCACGCATCAACAGTCACCTCGAGGACAACTCTCTCTATCCCCACACCATCATTGGATTTCGCCCTCACCTTTCTACTCAAGACGCTATGTTGCAGCTCAAACATCAAGTGCTAAACGATCGTTCCCGTAACATGAAAGCCATTCTCGGACTCGACCTCACTCAAGCCTTTGATAACATTTCCCATGCAGCTATCCTTGACCAGGTCTCCAACCTCCACCTGGGAGAGCGAGCCTACAATTACATCCGTGACTTTCTCTCCAATCGCACGGCTACCCTCTCGGCCGGGGATTTACGATCAGACCAGCTTCCCCTTGGCAGCAAAGGCACCCCGCAAGGTTCAGTTATCTCTCCCATGCTCTTTAACTTAGTCATGATTGGCCTTGCCAAGCAACTACAGCAAGTCGACAATATCAACCATAGCATCTACGCCGACGACATCACCATCTGGTCGTACCGAGGCAGTGATGGTCAAGTGGAATCAGCCCTCCAAACGGCGATTGACACGGTTGAAGCCTATCTCCAAGGGACCGGACTGCGCTGTTCGCCGACTAAATCGGAGCTTCTGCTATACAAGCCCATTCAGCGGGGTCGCCCTCCCAAACACCAATCTGATCACCGACCCTGTGACGCCATCACCCTACGCCTTCAAGATGGCAGTCCTATCCCACACGTCCCTAGTATCCGGGTTCTCGGTCTCACCATCTCTACCAACGGCTCCAACGCCTTGGCTCTCAACAAGATCTGTGCCCAATCTCAAAACACCCTACGACTCCTTAAACGTATATCTAATCGACGCGGAGGACTCAAAGAAGAAAGCCTTCTCCGACTCGTCCAATCCTTTGTCATATGCCACATTACCTACGTTGCTGCGTACCTCAACTGGTACCGGGCTGAGCAAAACAAGCTCGACACCCTCATACGAGGGGTCTACAAGCAAGCACTTGGTCTCCCACATTGCACCAGCACTGAACTCTTCAACCAACTGGGAGTTCACAACAACCTTTCCGAACTCATTGAAGCCCAACAACGCTCTCAGCTTGAACGGCTCACCCTTACTGAAACGGGGCGCTTTATTCTGTCCAAGCTTGGCTTCACCTACCATCAGCAACAGGGACCCAAACAACCGATCCCGAACGACATCCGTAGCTGGATCTACATAGACCCTATCCCTAGAAATATGCACCCTGAATATAACAGGGCCCGGCGCCAAGCTCGGGCCGGAGCTATCATAAAAGCCCTTGCCCACGTACCTGGTGTCACATTTGTTGATGCAGCCCAATACTCCCATGGCACACGATTTGTGGCCGTCGCCACACGCGATGGAGTCCTACACCACGCCTGCAGCGTCACTACCCCCACTGCGGAGACGGTTGAAGAAGTGGACATCGCCCTGGCCACTTTAGATCCCACCTGTCACACCATAGTGTGTGACTCTCGCTCAGCCGTTACTAACTTCAGCAAAGGCCGTATTTCTCCCCAAGCTCTTCGCATCCTCTGCCAGGCACCACACTCTAAAGACAGCATAATCTCCCTAACATGGATCCCGGCCCATGCCGGCCCTGTCCACCCACACCTCCCCAATCTCAACGAGGTCACCCACTCCATTGCGCGAGGCCTAGTCAACCGCGCCGGAGTCACTGGAGATGAGTTGGGCACCAGGGACAGTCTGACAACTTATAACGATCTCGTTAAGGCATTTTACCTCAGTCGCCGAATCTTCCCCCCGCCTGACCCAAAGTTCAGCCGGGCGCAGGCTACCACCCTGCGTCTACTACAAACAAACACGTACCCTTCACCCGCCCGCCTCAACCTTATATTTCCGGACGTCTACACTACCCCCAACTGCCGGTGCTGTGGAATTCACCCGGCTACACTTCCGCATATGCTATGGGAGTGCCCAGCACAGTACACCCAGACTAACACCACGACTCTCTCGTCGAGGTTGCATGAGGCTCTGCGGAGCTCCGCCCTCGACGACCAAACCTGGGCGACCCAGCACGCCCGCGAGGCGGCGGCGAGGCAAGCCCTCGACGTCCCTTCGTGGGAGGCTTAGGCCCGGCCATCATAAAGTGCTGGTTCTACAATAAAAGCTTATTCCTCCTCCTCCTCGACCGCTATCGTGAATTAAGCTGGATACGATGAGACGGACCCCCAGATCAGTCTGTGGACGAGCACGGAAGTGGCTTAATGACCGCGAATCGCGTCTCACACAAGGATGCCACAGACGGGCTGCCAGCGGCGCGGCTCTTTTCATCTCAGCCACGTGACACTCGTTTGCAGACTGAATTAGCGATCCATCCACCCGGGTGAATCCAGCTTTATGCGTATTTCGAAAAGGGTGGCATGATCACAGATTTGTACACTATGTACCACAGCATGCGGCCTTAGGCTAGTACGAAGTGCTGCATATTCTGTGTAGCATAATGGTAAGAAAGACAGACAGACAGACAGACAGACAGACAGACAGACAGACAGACAGACAGACAGACAGACAGAAAGAAAGAAAGAAAGAAAGAAAGAAAGGAAGAAAGAGAGAAAGAAAGCAAGACGAACTATTACGCCTGCTTTGTTCGCCGGTTCAACCACTGTTGGAAATGACCATGTCATGCTGCATCACCGGGCGGTGCACGTAATCTCGTGGCCGAAGTTTGCCCTACTCGATCAAGCTTCTTTATTTGCCCGCACTTCGGCGATAGTAGCGCGGATGAAGGGCGTGTACCTTGCACCGTGTGCTCAGGTGTCTGTTTTGTTGTTATTTCCGCTACGGCGGTGCCGTTTCCGATGAAGATTGTTCATTCGCGTGTGCGCGGATGAAGACTGCACGAATGGAAGGCGCTGACAACTCTACTCGCAATTACGAAAACTTTCGTTGCCGCCGAGCACAAGCCGTATCGCAATAAGAGAAAACGAGCGAACACCGATACGTCCAAGATTAGACCTCGCATTTGCTAGCAAACGAGCCTAAAATAATCATACAACAAATTGATACATTTCGTTATGTCGATTTCTCGTTTGTAAACACATTTCCCAAATATGTCAACATAGGACATCTTAATTATATGCTGAAGGCCGTTGAATGAACTATGGAAATACTTGTTTTTCATTCGCCTATGTTGCCACGAAGCATAAGGACGGTGTGAAATTTAGCATGATCATAGAAGACTCTTCCATGTAGATACTGCATGCAAGAGCGACTTATGAAATCTATTGTCTAGAAACCATCGTCCATAGTCTTCAGGTTGGTTACTTCTCAACTTCACAAGCTTAACTTCGCTCTCGCGGGCTAGTCTTTGTCCGGGACACGTCCCAAGCAGATGGGAGACATACGCTGCAGGCGTCGAAGCGCAGCATTTTGGACACTGGATATTTATTCATATAGTTGACCGCTTACGAGTGGTGGCTCGTGTAAGGTCAGCCTCGGGCTGAAGTCTCCGGAGGGAGACTTTCTCCACCGGAGAAAGATTGTGGGGAAGGGAGCCGACACACGTTGCGGCTAACGTGGCGTACAGCCGTAAAACTTGTTGAACAGCGCGGCTTTCACAAGCTCGTTGTGACGTCAGGGGGTAGCAGTTGCTACGGCATCATATGGGGCGCGCTTCTAAGACGCACGTACAGTGCGAGACTTACTGATCGAACCTGCAACCTGCGTGCTCGGAGTAGGCCAGATGTGTGCGAACTGAGAAGATCGCCAACTCCGTTTTCCCCCATCCCTCTTGATCAGTGGCGTAGCCAGAAATTTCATTCGGGGGGGCTCACGTTGCAGTTCAGCCTCCTCCTTAAGGGGAAGCTTTGGCTCAGGTGCTCCCATCTAAATACATGTAGAACGAGAATTAGTTTTTCTCGGCAACCACTGCACCTAATTTGACGAGATTTGTTCATTTAAAAGAAAAACTTAAATTCTAGTGACTGTTTGTTCCGAATTTTTCAGTTAGGTTGTCAATTCTTTATTAAAAATTGGCAAACATTTCACATTTCCAGAAAGCGAAACTATGAAGTTTAAAACTCTAACTCAACAATAAAAAATGATATCACAAATCTGTGAAGTGCACCTAATAGTGCATCTACAGCGGACAAAATTGATGTTACAAATGAATGTCAAAAAAATTTAGTATTATGGAAATACGGCTTTTGCAGAACCCTTGTACACAACGTAACCAATTCACGTAAGATATAAACTGACATACCAAATTTGTCCGCTTTGACTGTTATAGTAGATGCCGTTTACATAACGGCGATATCTGTTCTTGATGCAAACCTATTAGTTTGTAAACATCGTGCTTCTATCTTTCTCGAACTTTCGAATTTTTAAAAATAATTTAAACAAAATTCAGGCCCTAAATAGAGATTCCGCTTCCAACAGGAACTAGAATTGAACTTTCTCTCTCAAATGCAACAAATTTCATTAGAAGCAATCCAGGGGTTATATCAGAAAAGCGTTTCTGCGTTTTACATGTATCTGAATAGATCGCGTCGAAGTTGGGCCCGAGCTAAAGCTTCCTCTTAAACAATTTGTCGAGGGATCAAATACATGAATAAGGACTGCATTGGCATTGCCAAAGATGCTGCAAGCGAATTCTTGAACGCAACGCACTGTCAGAACAAGTAAAATATTTAGTTTTTTTTTATAAAAGAATATACTCTTATGTGCCGAAAATTGTGCCCGAAGTAACTGATATCAATGCTTCCATGTTTTTGTCTATTCAATAAGTAAAGAAAATATCACACCAATTTTAGAACTATATCAGTTCGAAACCAGCAAAGCATTGCATACCGCTGATATGAAAAATGTAAAGGTCATGAAATGAACAACTTGAGGACAAATATGTTAATGAAACTTTGTCATTCAAGAACCTTGTTTACATTCTTGCACACATGCAACGTCCAGTGAAAAATCTCAATGACGCTGCCATTTGCTCCAATGTATTACGCAGGAGCAGATGTCACTGGCCGTGTCGTGAGTAATTGCACCGAAATTATAGTCGCAACAGAACGCACGCATAAAAAGTAGGAGTTCTGCAAAATATACGAGGGCGAGTCAAATGAAATTGATCCAATGCGAATATATGACAAACGGAGTACTTTATTTAAAAGTAGTCTCCATGAGCAATCAGATATTTGTCCCATTGACAACCGAGTCGCGTGATTCCAGTCTCACAAAATTCCTTGGGTTGCTGCTCCAAAAAGCCTGCAACTGACTCTTTCACGTCATCGTCCGACAAGAATCTGGTTGCCTTGTGCTGTTTCTTTCAGTTGCCCCAAAATATGGAAGTCCCAAGGCGACAGATCTGAGCTGTATGGCGGATATTGCAGCGTTTCTCACTTTAACTTCGCCAGTTTTATATTAACCACATCAGCGACGTGAGGACGGGCATTGTCGTGGAACAAGATTACCCCATTCGTCAATTTTCCACGTCGTTTGTTCTTGATTGCGACACGTAGCCTGTCCCACGTTTCACAATATCGGAAAGAATTGATAGTCTCTCAAGATTTAGCAAATTCTATCAGTAATGGCCCCTGATGATTGAAAAAAAAGTCAACAACACCTTTCCAGCGGAAATGACGGCCTTTGCTTTCTTGGGGGGTGGTGAATTTGAATGTTTCCATTGTAAGCTTTGTCGTCGTGTTTGAGGCTCGTAGCAGTGGCACCATGGTTCGTCCCCGATCACAATTGCAGACAAGTCGTCACCCTCATTCTGATACCGGATCAGATGTGTCAAAGCAGCGCCGAACTTCTCCGTCTTCTAGCGGTGGTTCACAATCTTGGGCATCCATTGCGCGCACAAGAGCCGATAACCGAGATGTTCATAAATTATGGCGTGAACGGAACCCTGACACACGCTCGGCCGGTTCATCGATGCTTATCCTCCGTTCTTGTCTCATCAGCTCATCAACCTTTGCAATTTTGTTAGGGGTGATTGCATGGTGGCTTTGGCCCAGTCTTGGATCGTCTTTGCAACTTTCACGTCCTTCTTTCAACAGTTTGCTCCAACGCTTCACAGTGGCCAATGAAATGCAATGTCCAAAGTACACGGCAGCCATACGGCGACTAATTTTTTGGAGGGAAACACCTTCAGCTATGAGAAAACTCACGACACCACGCTGTTCAACTTCTGGAGCGTCAATTACGTCACGCAACTATGTTCAACCCAGTGTGTGAGAGCATTAAAGAAGATTTATCCTCATACCTACTTGTCACTTTTGTAAATGAGAGATGCCTGTGGGCTACGCGCATGCCTCGCAGATAATGAACCGAACCATTATTGCGTTGGGTGGGTAGACGCACTTTCATTTGACTCGCCCTTGTACATCAGAAATGCGAACATACGATGGAATATACAAATGCGAAGATGCAGATTGATAAAGGGCAAAAAAATGTCACTGGAAACAAAGTTCGCTGCACGTATACGCAAAACCTCGCAACAAGATATCTAAATATACGTGTAAGTCTCCAATAAGTCTACGTATCTAAGAAAAAGTCCCTGTATATAATGCATCAAATAAGGCAAATAAGCATGTTGCGCAATCACAGATTCACGGAATCCTAGATCCAGCCCCCATTCCATTCACTCCCCCCGACGTACCGCGCGCGATGGAAGGTGGCGCGCTTCCTCTCCACTTTTCTCCTTTGCGCACACAAGACTGAGACACCATCGTCGGCCGACCCATGCCACCACCCCCCTACGCATTCACTCGCACATACAGTATGCGGCGCGCGGTCCCGATGTTATCGCTTTGGACTTTATACGGAATGTGAGGGAAACGGCGACGACAGGAATGCGCCCGTAGCGTCCGTATAATTGATTAATATAATAAGAGTATCCGGCGTCCCGTGGCCCATCGCTTTCCTTTCCGCAAAAGAAGTAACGAAATCGAACTTTCACCATGCGATAATTCGCTGCGCCACAACAATGTCCTTCTTTTTTCCCTTCTTTGGGGCGGGGCACCGAAATGAAGAAACGCAAAGTATCTCCACAATCGAATGCTTCTTTTGGGCCCCTAATGTGGCTACCGAAGGAATATCGAAGAAAACGTGAGACGTTTGGTCCACCGAGAACCATGCGTATACTGCTCGGTGTCCTACACCGGCTAGACAAGACTTCCCGGAGATGTTGCTCTCAAGCGAACGCGGTGCAATCCGTCGAGTCCCCCCAGTGATGGCGGCGAGTGACCATTGTTCCCTTTTCTCGTCTGCTAGCCAGAAAGCGTACAAAACTCTGCTAGGCGAAAATGCACTCGGCCAGAGAAAACCGAACGCGCACCGAACTGCGCCGCACGGTGGTCGGGGCAACACGAGAAAAACGCATGCGCTCTCGCTGGCTCTGGCAGCCCGCGGGTAGGGTAGCGAGAGCGAAAAAAAATTGAAGAGGCTCAATGTGTCCTCGTGAATAAAAGTCAAAGTATACAAAATAAATAAGAACGCAGCTACCTTTGCTGGCTTTAGTGTCTTGACATGGATGCTTTGGAGTAGGTGAAAAAAAATCTTGATATTTCTTGTGGGATATGGCGGCACAAATGAACCACCTCAACGCTTCGTCTCATCGGACCTCGCTGCGTGCTTTGTCAACTTGTCTGATAGTGTGTTGATTTGGCTTGCCTTGTTGTATGTTCCGATGTACGACTTTAAAAATGTCAATACACCTTAGGCGTCAAATGTTTATAACAGCATTAAACCAACAAAGTTCCGCAATTGAAAATCGAAAGCACAACTTTGGAAATGCCAATGCACGTTTCACATCAATAATTTATGAGAACTTTATACCCATAAATATTCGGAATTGACATCCATGCGCTCCGTAGATTCCGCGGCCTCCGCGAGATGCCGCGGCGAGCAGGGTTGCCAGGTCCAAAATTTGAAAAGTAGCCAAAAAATCACGGGAAGTAGCCAGAAAAGTAGCCATTTTTGGCCACATACATAAATGTAGCCAAAAATGTGGCCACGTTATAGAAAAACGTTGCATTTTCATTTATTATGCAACTCTGAAGACTTTATCACAGCCAACACTTAAAGCTGCTTTTAGTAAATGTAGGAACATAAAAAAATATTATAAAACGTGTATAAGTGACTATAGCTAAGAGCGCTTTGGTCAGCATGTAATATGACTAGAATATTATCGCAAGTGAGAATCACAGCTCCAGTTCAGGTGTAAATGCCTGAGTTAATCTTGGCACACATTTCTCGAAGAAGGTCAAAGCTCGAGGCATCCTCGAGCGATCGCTTTCGCGATTATTTACGTGCGATTTTGCGTCTTGGCATTGGACGCGTCGTAGGCCTTTTGTTACGTTCTCCAAAGTGAGATGCCCAGCCGCGCGAAATCTCGCAAATGTGACCGTATTCCCGGATACAGTTGTATATTTTCAAGCTGGGAACACATAAATGGACCGACTACGCCGACAGCGCGCCGGCCAGACCGGCTGCTGACATGCTGGTAGCATGTTTACGTTTATCCCGCGGCCAGCTGTCCAAGTGTTATTTTGCAAACTTCGGGCAGCTTCGGGTTGTCTTAGGATCCCACCTCACGTTGACTTCCCATCAGGACCGGCACTAGCTGGCTGCCGTCTGGCTGCCAGCGGGCTGCTAGAACTCCGAAAATCGAACAAGCCCAATGTGCGGAAGGCCGGATGCGGAACGTCAATGCGAAGATGGAACACGCTGTGACGTCACCAGTGCGAAATCCTTTGCATGAAATGAAAGCGCCCGAGTCAGATTGACCGTGATGATGGTCCAGCTTGAAAAGATTTGAAGCGTCGTCGTCGTGCGTTGGCCTAAATATTTGCTAATGTTGCTGCATAATATGAGCTACACAAGGTTCTATCCAATTTTTACAATAGTCAAGCTATTTCAAAAGTAGCCACAAAAGTAGCCAAGTAGCCAAGGCATTTTTTTCCCCGCCAACAGCCTCAAAAAGTAGCCAATTTGGCGCAAAGTAGCCAAATCTGGCAACCCTGGCGGCGAGCCCGTTCGCCATCAAAACGCCCTTGGAACTTTGTGCTCGGATGGGGCTGCTTGTGTTATGTAACTCCTGGTACATGGGCGTTGCCGCAAAATCACGCCCGAGTTCCCAATGTTCGCGGTGAAATGTTTTTTCGAGCGTAAAAAAGACATTCTAGACAAAATCCAGTATTATTTCCGGCGCCGGCGGTTGCTTTGGTCGGCGGTGCATGGACAGCACAAGAAATTTCGGGGGGGGGGGGGGGCTGAAGCCCCATAAGCCCCTCCCCCCTGGCTACGCCCCTGCTCTTGATATAACAAACGCGGCGGTTTCATCAATTGCAATCTTGTGTAGTCACTGCGCTTAATGTGAAATGCAGCACGTGACTTTGGAGTCGGCGCCAAAGTCGGCAACCACGATGGCAGCCCCAGCGTCGCCCATCGTGCTGCAGCAGCCCAGGGAGCCTCCGACGTTCCGCGGTTCAAATTCGAGGACCCGGAAACCTGGCTTGAGACGTATGAGAGGGTCGCTGCATTTAACAGCTGGAACAGCGACGACAAACTGCGACATGTCTTCTTCGTATTGGAAGACGCTGCCAGGACGTGGTTCGAGAACCGAGAAGCCACCTTAACGACGTGGGACCTGTTCCGAAGCGGTTTCCTGCAGACCTTCACAAGCGTCGTACGCCGAGAACGAGCCCAAGCACTACTAGAAACCCGAGTGCAGCTGCCTAATGAAACCACCGCGATCTTTTAGAAGAAATGAGCCGCCCATTCCGCCACGCCGACCCGGAAATGTCCGAGGAGAATAAAGTCCGCTTACTGATGCGTGGTGTAAAGGAGGAACTTTTCGCCGGAATGGTACGAAGCCCACCGAAGACCGTCAACGAGTTTCTTCGCGAGGCCACTAGCATCGAGAAGACACTGGAAATGCGGAACCGGCAATTCAACCGCCGCACGAACTCGACAAACTACGCCGGAGTTGCGTCACTGGCCACCGTCGACCTGCGCGAGACTATCGGAGCGGTCGTTCGGGAGGAACTACAGAAGCTGTTGCCTTCATCACAGCCTCAAGTGGCTTCGATTGCCGACGCCGTACGTGAGAAACTCCAAGAACAACTCGGAACAACTCGCCGCAGCTTCAGACGCAAGCGATGACATACGCCGCTGTAGCCCGCCGTCCCGTTCCCCCTCCGCGTCCACGGCAGGGCCCAGCGACGACACAGTTCCGTCGTCCCCCACCACGCCAAGCCGTCACCTCACGCGGCGTCCCAAGGAAGACTGACGTTTGGCGCGCCCCCGACCACCGTCCGCTTTGCTATCACTGCTGAGAAGCCGGGCACATCTACCACCGATGCCCATACCGGGAGATGGGACTCCGATGGTTCGCGGTTAACGCGCCGCTACCACAGATTGGCGAACGACCTCGCGATGTCGCCGACTACCTCGCCGCCACTGAGTGGAACCCTCGACGACCGTCCCGTTCGCCGTCACCAGGCCGCTACCTGTCGCCGCAGCGCCGACCATACACCGGCCCAGCCCGGGGCCGCTCTGCGAGCCCATATACGGAAAACTAAAAGCAGCAACCGATGGAGGTGCGGCTGCTGTTCGTCGAACTGACGAAGATCCTCCGCCGCCGATGAAGACGACGAAGAGACCATCTCGACGACATAATAACGACACGCCGCCGTCCCGACGAAGTCAGGAAGCCAAGACTACACCGACGAAAGACGACTTGACGACGCGACGTTCCAACTTCAGTTCAACACGACGCAGCCGTGATCTGACGCCAAGACCTAACTGCAACGCCAGACAAAGAACAACCGACCTCTACGTGCTTCTCGACGGGCACGCAGTCACCGCCTTAGTCGACACAGGGGCCGATTACTCCGTCATGAGTGGACACATCGCCGCCCAGTTGAAGAAAGTTAACATGATTTTGGCTTCTAGCGCGAAGTGAAACACGGACACAGAAAAGAGCAGACAGGACGAGCGCTCCTTTCTGTGTCCGTGTTTCACTTCGCGCTAGAAGTCAAAATCATGTTACCGTACCAACTCGCCCAACTGTCTATCCTTTTGCATGAAGAAAGTTAACACTGCATGGGAAGGCCATCCAATTCGAACCGCTGGAGGACACCTCATTACGCCGACTGAAATCTGCTCGGCAAGAGTTACCGTTCATGACCGGACTTACCCTGCCACCTTCGTAATCCTCCAACATTGTTCACGAGACGTCATTCTCGGCATGGACTTCCTGAACCAACATGGCGCAATCACAGACCTGAGGTCAAAATCGATAACGCTGTCGGAATATGAAGCGATACCGCCGGAGAGCTCTCGCAGTCACCACGCCTTCAGTGTGGTCGAAGATCAAGTGAGCATCCCGCCGCGCTGCAGCATTATTATTTCCGTCGGCACCGAAACACCAGCTGACGTAGAAGGCATCATCGAGGGCGACCAACATCTACTGCTCGACCGTCAAATTGTGTTGCAAGAGGGATCGCTCGACTCCACGGAGGGAAAGCGGAAGTTATGCTAACCAACTTCAGCCAAGAGTTCAAGCACATCAGCAAGGGCACGACAATCGCGTACATTGAGGAAATTGTGAAAACCAGCAATGCCTTTGTCCTCTCGGATTCTGCCGCATCTAGCCCGATGAGCATAGTCTCCGAACCAGACTTCGACGTAAATCCAAGTCTTCCCATGAGTAAGCAGCAACAGATCAGAAGTCTTCTCCGACGATAGAAAGACTGCTTTTCGACGTCATCGAGGATTCGACAAAAACCAGTTGCAAAGCATCGCATAATAACCGAAGAGTGCGCTCGACCACTCCGCCAGAGCCCTTACCGAGTTTCGACGCGAGAACGTGAAGCTATTAGGCAACAAGTCGACGAAATGCTGCGCGACGACATCATCCAGCAGTCGAAAAGCCCGTGGGCATCTCCTGTAGTCTTGGTGAAGAAAAAGGACGGAACCCTACGTTTCTGCGTCGATTATCGTCGTCTGAACAAGATCACGAAGAAGGACGTATACCCCCTCCCACGAATAGACGACGCATTGGATCGGCTCTGCAACGCTAAATACTTCTAGTCGATGGACCTCAAGTCTGGCTATTGGCAAATAGAAGTCGACGAAAGAGATCGCGAAAAGACCGCCTTCATCACCTCAGACGGCCTCTACGAGTTCAAAGTTATGCCATTCGGGCTGTGCTCGGCGCCTGCAACGTTCCAGCGCGTGATGGACACGGTTTTAGCAGGATTGAAGTGGCAGACCTGTCTCGTATACTTGGATGACGTCGTCGTCTTCGCCGGAAATTTCGACGATCACCTTAGGCGGCTTGCAACAGTACTGGAGGCCATCAGGTCATCAGGACTTACTCTGAAGCCGGAAAAGTGCCGCTTCGCTTACGAGGAGCTTCTATTTTTAGGCCACGTCATCAGCAAATCTGAGTCCGCTCCGATACGCAGAAGACAGCTGCCATCGCAAAGTTCCCGCAGCCCATCGACAAGAAGTCAGTGCGTAGATTCCTTGGCATGTGTGCCTACTACAGGCGCTTTGTCAAGGACTTTTCACGCATCGCGGAGCAGCTAACACATCTAACCAAATGTGATGTCGAGTTCAAGTGGGAAACGCCGCAGGCCGATGCATTTCAAGAACTCAAACGACGCATGCAGTCGCTGCCGGTACTTGCACACTTCGACGAGGACGCCGATACCGAAATCCACACTGACGCCGGTAGCCTAGGCCTCGGTGCCGTCCTAGTCCAGAGGAAAGACGGACTTGAACGGGTGATATCTTATGCTAGCCGGTCACTTTCAAAAGCGGAAGGCAATTATTCTACGACTGAAAAGGAATGCCTCGCCATCATTTGGGCTACAGCAAAATTCCGCCCTTACCTATATGGGAGGCCATTCAAAGTTGTCAGCGACCATCACGCGTTGTGTTGGCTAGCTAACTTAAAGGACCCTTCAGGACGGCTGGCGCGGTGGAGCCTCAGACTACAAGAATACGACATCACTGTAACCTACAAGTCCGGACGAAAACACTCAGATGCCGATTGCCTATCACGCGCCCCCGTCGACCCGCCGCCGCAAGATGACGAGGATGGAACAATAAGCGCGGAAGACTTCGCTGAGCAGCAACGAGCGGACCCGGAGCTAAAAGGCTTCGTCGATTATTTGCAAGGCCACACCGACGCTGTCCCTAGGCCATTTAAGCGTGGATTGTCTTCGTTCAGGCTTCAAAACAACGTACTCGTGAAGAATAACTTTTCACCAGTCCGCGCCAACTACCTTCTTGTTGTTCCGTCGGCGCTGCGTCCAGAAGTACTGCACGCCCTACATGACGATCCGACAGCTGGGCACCTCGGTTTCTCTCGGACGCTATCGAGTATACAAGAACGGTATTACTGGCCGCGCCTAACCGCCGATGCCGCCCGTTACGTCAAGACATGTCGAGAGTGTCAACGACGCAAGACACCACCGACAAGGCCAGCGGGATTACTACAGCCGATCAAGCCTCCTTACCGATCTTTTCAGCAGATCGGGATGGACTTGCTGGGACCGTTTCCGACATCAACTTCCGGAAATAAGTGGATCGTCGTGGCGACGGACTATCTTACCCGCTTCGTTGAAACTAAAGCTCTACCGAAAGGCAGCGTAGCCGAAGTGGCGAAATTTTTCGTCGAGAACATCCTGCTGCGACATGGTGCTCCAGAAGTCCTCATCACCGACAGAGGAACGGCTTTTACAGCAGAGCTCACCCAAGCCATTCTGCAATACAGCCAGACAAGTCACAGGAGGACAACTGCCTACCACCCGCAGACAAATGGTCTCACGGAGCGCCTGAACAAGACCCTCGCCGACATGCTAGCAATCTACGTCGACGTCGAACACAAGACCTGGGATGCCGTCATGCCGTACGTAACATTCGCTTACAAGACGGCGGTGCAAGAAACAACACAGATCACGCCGTTTAAGCTGGTTTACGGCAGGAACCCGACGACGACGCTCGACGCTATGCTGCCGCACGTCACTGACCAAGAGAATCTTGACGTCGCTACCTATCTCCAGCGCGCCGAAGAAGCTTGACAGCTCGCCCGCCTACGGATCAAGAACCAGCAGCGTACCGACAGCCGACACTACAATCTCCGACGACGCTTCGTCGAGTACCAGCCCGGCGACCGTGTTTGGGTGTGGACCCCGATACG
The DNA here is from genome assembly GCF_023375885.2 of Dermacentor andersoni. NCBI lineage: Eukaryota > Metazoa > Arthropoda > Arachnida > Ixodida > Ixodidae > Dermacentor > Dermacentor andersoni. The sequence continues at coordinate 211,737,854 of NC_092814.1, forward strand.
CCGACGAGGACTCAGTGAAAAACTACTGCGACGATATTTCGGACCCTACAAGGTCATCCGACGTATTGGCGCACTGGACTATGAGGTCGTGCAAGACGGCATTTCGCATTCAGAGCGGCGCCGCGCACGATCTGAAGTGGTCCACGTGGTGCGTCTTAAACCCTTTTACGGACGCTGACGAACTTCCTTATTTTGTTGTTCTCTTTGTTACGAGTGCTTTTCTTTATTATTTTCGTTTGTTTGCAGCATCGGGTCGATGCTTTTTAAGAGGGGGGTATTGACACGCGCACTTATATTTATCGGACGACCACGTTTCGCCGCCTAACAAATGTTATCGCACAGCGTGGGACGCGGATGCATGTATCCGAAGTTTCTGGAAAGTTATTGATGCTTCTACCCGCTATCTGTTGTCGCGCAACCTTGTGTTACGTGATTTCATCGCGTGACTCGAATGGTGTAGAACTTTGTGGACGACATGCGGGTCCCAACGATTAGTCTGGAACATTCGATGACTGCTGTATAAAAGCCGACGCGCTTGACCCGCTGATCAGATTTTCGATGATCGCCGACCGTGTTCGCCGCTATCGTTGTGCTATAAGTGTAGCCTGTTTTTGTGGGCACAGGTTCGCACAATAAAAGTTAGTTTTGTCTTTCACAGTATTGCTACTGTGTTCTTCAACGTCACCACCACGTGACAATATATATATATATATATATATATATATATATATATATATATATAAGCAAAATCTGTCTGGGCTAGTTGGTTCATGCTAATAAATGGTGCTCATGTGCTGCATATTTAAGTAGGTGAAATCTTGACAAAATTTAGTTGCGAGTAGAGCTTGTCCCGTGCGTCGGTGTCTTTCTCTCGCGTCTTGCAATTGCGCGTACCAGTAATATATATATATATATATATATATATAAGTTGTAGTGGGTAATATGCATGTGGCACTGTGCGGACTGCCACCGCTGCGGCGCGAGACACGAGCGCGGGTTGTTGATGCGAAGCGCTAGGACTCGTGATCTAGAGCTACCTGCGATCCCTCGAACGAGCTACAATAAACCCCATTTCATTTGGTGGAGGTGCGGGGTAACCTCGAAAACTGGAACTCCGAAGCCGGACGCTACCGACTGCTGCGACCATGCCTGACGAAACCACCCAGGAAGATGCACCACAGCCTCCGACGGTCATCGTTTCCGGTGCATTGCGCCAGTGTGATCCTGCCATCTTTAGCGGCACCGATTATCATGACGTGGAGGATTGGTTGTCATCTTACGAAAGGGTGAGCCAGCATAACAAGTGGGACGACGTCACGAAGTTGCACAATGTGCTGTTTTACTTAACCGGCGTCGCGAACCTCTGGTTCCGAAACCACGAACACGATTTCACAACGTGGAGCAGATTCAAGACAAGTTTCACAGAAGTGTTCGGGCGCCCCGCTGTGCGCAAGCTTCGCGCAGAACAACGCTTACGGGGGCGCGCGCAACATCACGGTGAAACGTTCACAAGTTACATCGAAGATGTCATTGACCTGTGTAAGCGCGTGAATCCGTCAATGGCGGAACAGGACAAGATAAAACACATTATGAAAGGCATTGATGAGGACGCATTTCAAATGTTGCTAGCGAAGGATCCGCGTACCGTGGCCGAAGTTATCAACTTGTGCCAAAGTTTTGACGAGCTACGGAAACAACGCATCTTAGCTCGGCGCCCACCGCCTACGGAAGATTCGTTAGCAGCATTGGTTATTGGCGACAACCACACAACTTTGCTGACGCAAATAAAAGAATTTGTGCGCGAGGAGGTCGCGCGACAGCTCTCGATTTTGCCGACCACGGAGAAGCTTTCTCAATATTTGGCTCCAGCGATCCGACAGGTAATTCAAGAGCAAGTGACCGAAGCTCTTCCACCTCCGTGTCAGCCGGCTCCCGTGGCCGCGCCTCTGACGTATGCTGAAGCCGCTGCACGGGAGCCTCGTCTGCCGGGATTCTCACCTCCGCCTTCAGCGCCTCTCCAGCCGGTGTTCTCTCAAATGCCCTCGCCTCGCCAGCAGGTCGCTCCCTTTTTCAGCGCACAGCAGCAAGGCACAAATCCTTGGCGCACTCCTGACAACCCCCCAATATGAACGAGCTACAATGTTATGCCTGAACGAGCTACAATCTATGCCTGCGGTACACCGGGACATGTAGCGCGCTTCTGCCGCCGGCGCTTGCCGGCCTTCGTGGGCACCGCGCGACCACCCAGCTCCGGCTTCCGACCATACCGTATGCCTCAGCGACCACCACCGGAAGTCTACGCTGCTGATGACATACCAGCACCGCAGTCACAGCTCTACAATACTCGTCGCTCGCCTTCCCCTCGTCGGCGCTCACTCTCACCCATGCGTCGTAGGCCCAGTGCCAGTACTACTGAGGCGGAAAACTGATTTCCGCAGTTCCTGAGGCACGAACTGCGTCATCGTCGGAACATCAAAGTCCTCGTTTTTCCCCCGCTAACGTAATTGAAGTGTCTGTTGATGGCATCAAATGTCTAGCGCTCGTCGATACAGGTGCTGCTGTATCTGTGATTAGTGAGAACCGTTGCCGTGAATTACGGAAAGTGACTATGATGCCTTCGGTATTATTGCTTAGAACAGCCAGTGCACAACAAGTTCAGCCAGTCGCTATGTGCACTGCCAGGGTGTTGATTCGAGACATTTTGTATTCGATTGATTTCTTTCTGCTAACTTGTTGCTCCCACGATGTGATTCTCGGTTGGGATTTTCTGTCGCGCCATCACGCCGTCATTGACTGTGCACGTGCTGAGGTTCAGTTCTCCGTTCTGTGCGATTTGCCATCTCACGACTTTCAAGTTCATGATGTTACCAGGATCTGTGTAGCTTCAGATACTGACCTTCCCCCTCACAGCGCGGTATTTGTCCCTCTTTCATGCGCATCGCTTGCCGAAGCGACGGTCATGTTTTCACCCGCTGCCGTCTTCATTCGCCGCCAGCCTATATTGTTGTCTTTCGCCCTCCTCACGGTTCACCATGGTGCTGCAGAAATACTGATTTCTAACCCAAATTCGTACACTTTGGCTTTGCACTGTGGCGAGACTATTGGTACCATCCAGACTGTGGACGCTGACGTTATTGTGCATTACCTTGTTCCCGACGACGTGGATACTGCCAACGTAACAGCACTGGCACCCCATGTGCCATCTAACCGAGTACCACCGGTTGTGTCGGCCGATGACCTCGAGCCGACACAACGTGAGCGGCTTATTACTCTTTTAAATGATTTTCACGCCTCTTTTGACTGCAACCAAGCATCATTAGGCCGCACAAGTACCGTCTCTCACCACATTGATACGGGACACCACGCACCATTACGCCAGCGTCCGTACCACGTGTCATCCACCGAGCGTCATGTCATCGCCGAGCAAGTTGAAGACATGCTTGAACGTGGTGTTATCAAGCCATCCTGCAGCCCTTGGTCATCTCCTGTAGTACTCATTAAGAAAAAAGATGGCTCGATTCGTTTCTGTGTGGACTATCGTCGCCTCAACAAGATTACACGAAAAGATGTCTATCCTCTACCGCGCATAGATGACGCCCTGGATTGTCTTCATGGTGCCGAATTCTTTTCTTCTTTGGACTTGCGATCGGGCTATTGGCAAGTGCCAGTGGATGAATCCGACCGCTCGAAGACAGCTTTTATTACGCCTGATGGCCTGTATGAGTTTACAGTAATGCCATTCGGCCTCTGCAATGCACCCGCGACATTCGAAAGGATGATGGACAATCTTCTACGAGGCCTCAAATGGAAGACGTGCTTGTGTTATTTAGACGACGTGGTAGTTTTCTCCCCTGATTTCACCACTCACCTCTCTCGTCTACGCGAAGTCCTTACTTGCCTTACCACCGCCGGCCTTCAACTTAACTTGAAAAAGTGCCGCTTCGGAGCCCGCCAGCTGACCATACTTGGCCATGTCGTGTCCAAAGACGGCGTCCTTCCCGACCCTGACAAACTTCGTGCTGTCGCAGAATTTCCGCGGCCGACTACAGTGAAAGTGCTCCGCAGTTTCGTCGGTCTTTGCTCTTATTTTCGCCGCTTTGTGCGCAATTTTGCCTGCATCATCGCTCCCCTGACGAAGCTCCTGGCTGGCTCTGGTGACCTTCGCGACTGGACTCCGGCATGTGACCAAGCCTTCACCACTTTGCGTCGTCGGCTTACCTCACCGCCTGTTCTACGCCACTACGACCCGAGTGCACCGACTGAAGTTCATACCGACGCCAGCGGCGTTGGTCTTGGGGCCGTCCTTGCACAACGGAAGCCTGGCTTTCCAGAATATGTGGTTGCATATGCGAGTCGTGCTCTCACGAAGGCAGAATCCAATTATTCTGTCACGGAAAAAGAATGTTTAGCTATAGTTTGGGCCTTAAACAAATTTCGCCCTTACTTGTATGGCCGTCCGTTCGACGTTGTGACAGACCACCACGCGCTCTGCTGGCTTGCGTCACTGAAAGACCCGTCGGGGCGTCTTGGACGTTGGGCTCTTCGGATCCAATAATTTGACATTCGCGTCATTTATCGATCCGGGCGCCAACATTCTGATGCAGATGCGCTCTCCCGTGCGCCCATGCGATCCGACGAAAGGCCACCTTCATCCATAGAGTGCCCGGTTGCTACCCTTGCTGTTACTGAAATGCCGTCTGAACAGAGAAAAGATCCGTGGATTGTGTCTCTCATTGACATTCTTAGCAGTTCTTCAACGTCTACATGCCCTCGAGCCATTCGTCGCCAAGCCACCCACTTCGCGCTACGGGACGTCATCTTGTACCGCCGAAACTATCAGCCCGACGGTCGCAAATGGCTGCTAGTCATCCCTCGCCATTTGCGTTCCGACGTATGCACGTATTTCCATGCAGACCCACAACAAGCTCATGCTGGCGTCCTGAAAACCTACGAGCGGCTCCGCCAGCGGTACTACTGGCGCGGCATGTATTCTTATGTCCGCAAATACATTCGGTCATGTGCAGCCTGTCAGCGACGCAAGACATCTTCTCATACGACAGGCCCTCTGCAACCTTTACCGTGTCCTGCACGTCCTTTTGATCGGGTTGGCATCGACCTTTATGGGCCTCTTCCATGCAGTGCTACCGGAAATCGTTGGATAATTGTCGCAGTAGACCACCTGACAAGATATGCTGAAACTGCTGCACTTGCTTCGGCTGCTGCTCGCGACGTCGCCGCATTCATCTTACGGCATTTCGTCTTACGGCACGGCGCACCGCGAGAACTGCTCAGTGACCGAGGCCGTGTCTTCTTGTCCGAAGTTATTAATGAGCTACTCGCCGCGTGCCGCACTATTCACCGCACCACTACGGCGTATCACCCACAAACTAACGGTCTAACGGAACGATTCAACCGCACCCTTGGGGACATGCTCACCATGTATGTTGCGTCGGATCATTCCAATTGGGACGATGTCCTCCCTTTTGTGACGTACGCATACAATACCGCCGTTCAGGCTACCACAGGCTTCTCACCATTTTTCCTTCTTTATGGGCGTGAACCATCCACTACCCTCGACACCGTACTACCATATCACCCGGATGCCTCTGAATTCACCCCTCTTTCCGTAGTTGCTCGCCATGCTGAAGAGTGCCGCCAACTGGCTCGCTCGTTCACGTCGGATACCCAAGGAATCCATGAAGATCGCCACGACAACGATCAGCCCACACAGTCCTTCGCCGTGGACTCTCACGTCTGGCTTCGGCTGCCCTTCCAAGCTCCAGGCCTTAGCCCAAAGCTTGCTCCGAAATATCAAGGTCCGTACCGGATCGTCGCGTGTACTTCGCCTGTGAATTATGTGGTCGAACCGGTGACGCCATCTTCGGACAAACGCCGCCGTGGCCGCGAGACTGTTCACGTCAGCCGCCTGAAGCCGTACCACGACCCCCTTATCGTATCATCGCCTTAGGTCGCCAGGATGGCTCCTCTTCGCCCCGGGGGAAGTTGTAGTGGGTAATATGCATGTGGCACTGTAGTTGTAGTGGGTAATATGCATGTGGCACTGTGCGGACTGCCACCGCTGCGGCGCGAGACACGAGCGCGGGTTGTTGATGCGAAGTGCTAGGACTCGTGATCTAGAGCTACCTGCGATCCCTCGAACGAGCTACAATAAACCCCATTTCAATATATATATACAGATGCACACACACGCAGGTTCTTATATACGACGGAGTGATGCAATCTGTGTGTCTAAATTGTTCACGGAACAACGCACCATAATAAGTACGACCATAATAAGAGCAAGTGATGCCTGGCCATTAATGTAAAGCAGCTTATCAAAAAGCTCATTGATGTCATGGCTAGTTATACAGTTCTATGCACATTTTCCTGGGCACAACGCTTTTAATTCGGACAGAAGTCATATACGCCAGTTATGCAAACAGCCATTTCTTTCTTTTTACTCGCTGCTTCTTACTGGCTGCTTCACAAGAGAGACCAGATACCACGTAGACGATGAAAAGTGGGTTGACTCGGACAAAAACGCCTCGCATTAAAATCAAAGTTTTTCCCACCACCGTCACTGGGTATGCAACCTCCTGCCCAGGCGACAACATGCGTGTTCATATGGATGCGACATTTTCGTGTGCCGTATTTCTTGGCGCATCATGGTAATTACTATGCGACAGCGTTCGAATGTGGCCCATCCCAATTCGGTCCGAAACAAGTCGGAAGCTGCTTCCTGTGATTTGCGTTCCGAGTGGAGGAGAGCCCACACCGGTAGCCGTCTCTCTCCCACTGCGCGATACGCCAGCGTTTTGAAGCACCGCGTGAGACGACTTGGCCCATATGGAACTACCCTCTCCGGTCGCATTAATGCGATTCGCCTTCCCAGCGAATTACCGCTGTTTACATGGATGCTATGCACTCGATGAACTGCGATGCGACGCGCCTCTTGTCGCATTCTTGTAACCGCCATTAATGCGTAGTTGATTCCAATGCAGCCCTCCACAGTTTACTCTGCGCTCTGTATACGTGACGAATCACACGAGCAGCTCGTCGCAGAGATCAGACAAGTCCATTATCGAACAATTGACAAAGCACCCGAGATATGTATTTCAGTGGTTGCCTGGTCACCGCAGCATCCATGGAAATGATCAAGTGGGCGCAGCTGCTCGATCTTCCTATGATGGCGTTAGCCGTGCTGCCATCCTTCTTTCGAGATCGGACGCAATGAAAAAGACATCGCGCACTGGCGCATCACCTAACATTGAATCAGTGGAATTCAAGTGAATTTACAAGTGCACGCCATCGTACCATAGTCCCTAATTTACAACTTCATGTTCCATCTGAGCTCTTACGACGTGACTCGACCCTTCTATCCCGTCTATCTCTTGGAGTAGCGTTTTCAAATGCGTATACTCATTTCTCATGGGAATCGCCAATAGCCCACTTTGTGAATTTTGCGGCTGCAGTGAAACAATCGCGCTGATTTTTTGCGAGTGCCCCCGCTTCGATCATCAAAGCGCAGGGTTCTCAGCCAGGTTATACCAGCTGAACAAACGCCACCCACAGACAACGAAATTCTTGGACACTCGCCTATACGGACATCAGCGCGAGCCGCTATAAAGGCGCGGGTACGTTTCGTACGAGACATTGGATTGTGCGTGAAATTGTGACTGCGCACTGTTTGACGTTTTATTTCGCAGTGGGACATAGACTTCGTTTATGTCTACGTGGCGCCTTCACAGACGGTGTGATGGAGCCCACACAGACAGTTCTACATTGCTCATTATTTCCTTCGTTTGCTTTCTTTTCTCTTTTCTTGCTTTCTTCCATACGCCTTTTCCCCTTCCCCAGTACAGTGTAGACCACCGGAGATATTCTTCGCTGTCTTTCCTTTGCGTTTACAACCACTACGCCGCCTCGTAACGTCCGTGTTTAGCAAATTGTGCGGGGTTTTGCGCGCCACGCATACTTTGAGAGTGGTGGCGGCTGGGCACGTATTTCGGGGGATACTACAGGCAATACAATAGCGAACGAAGACAACCGGTGTGCCCATCGCAAAGATGACCTTGAGAGGTTGGTGGTGTCCTAGCTGACAGCCTGCTGCTGTTTCAGTGAATCAGTTCATAGCCGGAGTTTAAAAAAAGAAAATAGGAGCAAGTGATTGCAAGTATTGTGGCACATAATTTACCGGCGCCAAACTTGGAGATGAGAAGCAACAACACAAAAGACAAAACCCCAAATTGCCGAAGGCATTGGCATTTTTTCCTGTATGTTGTAATGACATCTTCGGATAGGCGCTTTGATTCTTCCAATCCGAGTGGACAGTATCCGGAGCCACTCTTTCTTCAATTACGATTTGTCTTGCGCCAACCAAACAGCCGGCTGCTTTTTGGAGCAGTGAGGGAAAAGGAAGCGAAATGAGCGAAAATTCTGGCAACGCCGTCAGCGCTGCCGCTGCCGGGGAAAAAAAACGAAGTCGCTATTCATGCTAACGAAAAGTTAAGGCAGGCAGCCCGAACGTCGCCAACGCGCGGAAACAGCGAGAACCACAGGAACGGACGGGGTCGCGTGACCGAGAACCGACCAGATTTCTCGGCTGCTCCGGCGGCGATATTGGGACTGCCTTTCCACTCTGATCTGGAGTCGGGCGATCGAAGAGGATTATGGGAACGTCGCCGGAACGCCCCTTTTCCCGACGGTCTGAACAAGCCAACCTTTGATTGCCGACTTAGAGAGCTCGAATACGACCATCCAAAGATGTCATTACCCGTCTAAATTTGAAGCTGGTAAACCATGTTCTCTATGTACAGCCCGAGGAATCCTTTAACAGCGAAGCTGTATATGGCTGAGATCCGGGGTTTCGTGGCATCTGTGGGCAGAAACTATCCTCATGTGAGCCAATCCTGGTGATAGTGCAGAAAAGGTCCAAGCTCAATGGCGCATACACCGGGGCTCGGGGACATGTAACGTGCCCTTGAACTACCCTTGTAACACCTGGGACCCAAAGAGGTATCAAGCATAAGAGTAAGAACAGATCTTTTTGAAAAAAAAAATGTTTCGTACAAATTGTTAAAAAGGGCTTAAAAATTCTCGGCGCCAACCGCGCAAACACGTAGTGCTACTGCTCGCGCGTTCGTCGTCGTCGTCTTCCATAGTTGGCTCCGTTACCGCTCATCATTCCAGCGCAGGATTTCACTTCTTTCATGTCGTCGTAATGGGAAGGCCGCGTTTACGGGGCTATGAGCCATTGCTTAAGGCTTTATGAGCCATTCATTCAGCCAGCCACGTGACGGTCACACTTGATAACAGAGGTGATACGCGAATGTGTGTGCGCACCTATATCGTCACGATGACCACAGATCAAGTCAATAATTATGTTCGTACATTTGTGCAAAATTCTGTGTGAGCTCTGTATCGCGCGCTAAACAGATTCGCTGATCATCTGTCTTCACAGAGTGGAATGGCTCATGATTTTTTTCTCTCTTCTTCCTTTTCTTCTTGTGTAAACTGGAGGGCAGGAGGCAGGATATAAAAGAAAAATGTGGTGGTAAGCATGTCTTCTTGGTTTATTTCTACAAAAATATATTTTACATGTGCATTTCACGGACAAGTGAAGGTCAGTGCACTAGCTGAATCAGACACTTCAGTTTTGGGTAAGTTGCTTGGTAAAGGAGCAGGAAAAAAGAAATAATATCGAAAGGGTATCCAGTAACACGAGCTACATGTCACGAGCGCAGTCGAGGACGGCAGAAGACTAGGGGGGGGCAATGAAATTAGGAAATTCGCGGGCTCTAGTTGGAATTGGTTCGCGTAGGAAAGGGGTAATTGGAGATCGCAGGGAGAGGCCTTCGTCCTGCAGTGGACATAAAATATGATGATGATGATGATGATGATGATGATGATGATGTGGCTCTTCTAGGAGTGACTATTGTAGGGTGTATCGTCGCCACAGATTGAAAAGCGGCGAGTGAAAATATATATATATATATAGAACGCGTTATTGAGCATCCATTCGTCATTATGGGTTTCCTTGGCATTTTTTTTTTTCTCAGAAAGCAAGTGTTGAGGCGACCGCATGCACGTTTAGTGTCCGACTGGGAAGATATGCTATCAAGAATTGGACGTGTTCCCGTTATATTTTGCCATTCGGGTTCCAGTTTAGTTTCATGGCGCCGTCATTTCCAAGGCCGTTTGTTCTTCTTGTTCCCTCTCATTTCCTTTCCCTCGAGATAGCCAAGCTGACAAATAAGCAAAGAAAACCGAAAAAAAGAAGGGGGGGTGCACTTCAACACAAGCTTGATGCGCTAAAGACTTGCGGATTCTTCCTTTGCTTGCTGTTGTCTTTTCCTGCCAGTTTCATTTCTCAAAAGCGGGTGCTCTGTTTACCGCCAAAGAGAACAGGCCAGTGCACGTGCTATAGCTGAGTCCGACACTTCAGTTTTGGTTACGTTGCTTGGTAAAGAGGCAGAAATAAAGAAAGAGTATCGAAAGGGCACCCAGTAACACGAGCTAGCGCGCTCTGTTTCCTTGAGGCGGAACCACTTCTTGGCGTTGACACAGGAATGTGACTAACATGAAAGTAGTTCCAGATTTATTAAGCGAAAGTGCTGCGGCATCTGACTGTTCTGCCTATTGCAGCTAAAAAAATAAAGGAGCTGCTGAACAAAGGGAACTACAATACTTTAATACAGTATCGCATACACACAAACTTGTAAGTGCACATTGTTAGCTGCACAAATAAAAAGGCAGTATTCTAGAGGCATTGCAGAAAACTTTATGTAAGCTTTTTACGCATTTTATCTCAACACCTATTTTTACTTTAACGCTCACAGCTCTTCGTCAGTTCGCCATGTTGCTGTTTGCGTTAGCACTGTCGCGCGTGGTTCGTTTCTTTGATAAATCACCGAAACAAGGAGACGTCCACCCCTTTAACGCAAAGCAGAGAGCTTCGAGATTATACACGTGGCAAGAAACGTCCATCGCATGCATGTGTTCGAATGATCGTGACTCTTGCCTCCTTCCAAGGCTCGTTCCTGGATCTTGCTTCTTCATCATCATCATCATCATCAGCCTGATTACGCCCACTGCAGGGCAAAGGCCTCTCCCATACTTCTCCAACTACCCCGGTCATGTACTAATTGTGGCCATGTTGACCCTCCAAACTTCCTTATCTCATCTGCCCACCTAACTTTCTGTCGCCCCCTGCTACGCTTCCCTTCCCTCGGAATCCAGTCCGTAACCCTTAATGACCATCGGTTATCTTCCCTCCTCATTACATGTCCTGCCCATGCCCATTTCTTTTTCTTGATTTCAACTAAGATGTCATTAACGCGCGTTTGTTCCCTCACCCAATCTGCTCTTTTCTTATCCCTTAACGTTACACCTACATTCTTCTTTCCATAGCTCGTTGCGTCGTCCTCAATTTAAGTAGAACCCTTTTCGTAAGCCTCCAGGTTTCTGCCCCGTACGTGAGTACTGGTAAGACACAGCTGTTATACACTTTTCTCTTGAGGGATAATGGCAACCTGCTGTTCATGATCTGCGAATGCCTGCCAAACGCACCCCAGCCCATTCTTATTCTTCTGATTATTTCACTCTCATGATCTGGATCAGCAGTCACTACCTGTCCTAAGTAGATGTATTCTCTTACCACTTCCAGTGCCTCGCTACCTATCGTAAACTGCTGTTCCCTTCCGAGACTGTTAAACATTACTTTAGTTTTCTGCAGATTCATTTTTAGTCCCACCCTTCTGCTCTGCCTCTCCAGAGCAGTGAGCATGCATTGCAGTTGGTCCCCTGAGTTACTAAGCAAGGCAATATCATCAGCGAAGCGCAAGTTACTAAGGTATTCTCCATTTACTCTTATCCCCAATTCTTCCCAATCCAGGTCTCTGAATACCTCCTGTAAACACGCTGTGAATAGCATTGGAGAGATCGTATCTCCCTGCCTGACGCCTTTCTTTATTGGGATTTTGTTGCTTTCTTTATGGAGGAGTACAGTGGCTGTGGAGCCGCTATAGATATCTTTCAGTATTTTTACATATGGCTCGTCTACACCCTGATTCCGCAATGCCTCCATGACTGCTGAGGTTTCGACTGAATCAAACGCTTTCTCGTAATCAATGAAAGCTATATATAATGGTTGGTTATATTCCGCACATTTCTCTATCACCTGATTGATAGTGTGAATATGATCTATTGTTGAGTAGCCTTTACGGAATCCTGCCTGGTCCTTTGGTTGACGGAACTCTAAGGTGTTCCGGATTCTATTTGCAATTACCTTAGTAAATACTTTGTAGGCAACGGACAGTAAGCTGATCGGTCTATAATTTTTCAAGTCTTTGGCGTCGCCTTTCTTATGGATTAGGATTATGTTAGCGTTCTTCCAAGATTCCGGTACGCTCGAGGTCTTGAGGCATTGTGTATACAGGGTGGCCAGTTTTTCTAGAACAATCTGCCCACCATCCTTCAGCAAATCTGCTGTTACCTGATCCTCCCCAGCTGCCTTCCCAGCAGCAGCGGTGGCGTAGAGGTAGAACACCCGCCTCGCGTGCAAGAGGTCCGTGGTTCGAATCCCGGTGCCGCGCAATTTTCCACCGGATTAAAAAAAAAAAAAAGAAAAAAAAAATCCGCGTGTTGATAAAATTGCTAAACAGGCCTGGAGTGTGGCCTGATGCCGGTGACCAGAACCGGTAACACACTCCCTCACCAGAGCAGGATTGGCCACCCTGGTGCAGTACTTGGCCACAACCTCCTATATGAACACAACAATCTTGCTTCTTATCAAACAACAATTCTTCCGTGAAATCGCAAACGTCAACACTATCATTATATTATCAATTAAATGACATGCGGGTTCCAAGGGACTTTCCGAAACATCGCCGACAGTCCCGGTCCTGCGTCAACCAAACCCACCATATAACTGCCGCATCACGTCTCTCATCCGTACAAGTCACTTCAGTATCGCACTGCATGATATTGTGGATTATTACGTGCCAAAACCACGATATTAGTACGAGGCACGCCTTAGTGGGGGACTACCGAATAATTTTGACCACAACACGCACCTAAATCTAAGTACACGAACGTGTTTGCATTTCGGGTCCATCAAAATTCGGGTGCCGCGGCCCGGATAGAAGCCGTGATTTCGAGCTTACGAGCGCAAGACCATAGGCACTAAGCTATACGGCGGCTGGTCCGAGTGGCTTTAGCTATATTCAAGATGTTTTCACCGCTTTTCACCAGGAGGAACCTCTATGCTAAGGAATGTAATTAATACTTTGTGGCTTCTTTTCTTTTGTATATTTTTTTTTCTACTTTGCAAACCCAATAAAGCCTGCTATGTAACTTTAATGAAAGCCTTTAACAGGCCGCTCTACGCGTGATATTCGAAACGGTGCCCGATGTCCGCTGTGATAAGGTGCACGAAGACATTCAATGAGCATAGTTTAGAAATGGAAATGAGATTGCAGGGCCAGTGGAATGATAAAAGTGTCCAGATTTCCACTACGTATATTTCTTGTAGAATGCATGAGGCAGGTCGCAGGTACTATTGAAGCGTTTATTTGACCAACACCTGTAAACCTCACGGCTAATAATAATAATAATAATAATAATAATAATAATAATAATAATAATAATTTAAAAATGCAACCAATGGGAGCAAAAATAATTTTTCGAATAAATAAGCAATAATAGTATTAAAGCAGTCCCAGCGAGGTTGTTTAGGACTGTAATAACAACAACTTAATTAACTATGACCCCTTGTTCGGGGATTCAAATCTGTATCTAGACCTTCTAGCATTTCGTTATATGCCTAAAGGCGGTGGTGTTTTATGTAGACCTCGAATACCATCGCATTCTTGTATAGACAGTTTATGCAGTACACTAAGCTGTCCTAAGGAGAAGTGCATGAAATATCACGTGAAAAAATTACGCAGCTTGCACTTCTAAATTAACAGCGACACTGCCAACCAGAGCAGGTGCAACTGATTGCATTATCTCTGGACAAGCACCCAATGTCAGAAAACAAGATCCTTGGAAGCTGGCCTACGCGAACATCAGCGCGATCTGCTATGAAGGCGCTACTGCGATACTTGAAAAACACGGGACTTTCTGACAAATTGTGACTGTACACTGTGGGACGTAGGACTGTACGGTGACATTGCGTAAGACTAGGAACGCCTTTGCGGGCTGCGTGACCGTGCCCACAGATACAGTTCATGTGTACGTGCGTGTGTGTGTTTAGGTTTTTCATTTCTTTTTTTATCCTTCTCTTTCTCACCTATTGCATACCCTTGCCCCTTCCCCAGTACAGGGTAGCCAACCGGAGATAATCTCGGGTTAACCTCCCTGTCTTCCCTTTGCCTTTCTCTCTCTCTCTTAGCATTAAGAAATAGAGTTGACCGCTCATCAGTACTGCTTTATTACTTGGAATAAGGGAGAAATTAGTGGTAGCTAGCAAGACTGAAAGTTTTGCTACCTTTTTATTTTGTTACCTCATGTGGGAATGATTATCTCGCATGCAGGAAAAAAGTATTAGTGGTCAAATGGTGCCCAACAGCTAGTTATAATACGCACTATATTTTGGCTTAGATGACAGAAAACACTTATTACTGAATGCGAGATAGATGAGCGATTTTTTTCAAGGTCACTCTAGCCGCGATGCGGGACCTTATAAATATGCTTCAGATTAGTAGCTAATGACCTTGAGTAAAGCTGAGGCACAAAACCAAAACTCCTTGTGGCGACGTTCGTTGTAGCGCTGGAAGTGGTAGCGTTATACGGTAAATGTTTCACACCGTCTTAACCATGCTGAATTGCTCCTATACTTGCTGCGTGCTAGTCGCGTTGGGAAGCGACCTTTAACCTTTGGCAGGTTAACATTAGCTTTCACCGCTGGCGAATAAACCTGGCCGTGTAGAGAAAAGCGAGATTTTGGCGCGTCACGACGTGTTTTGCAGATCTAGGCTCCCTGGCAAACAAACGTTTGTGTAGTAAAAGAAAGGGAAAGAAAAGCTGCATATTTCCCGTTTGTCACCTGTTAATATATCTATCACGTTATCAGTGTTGCGACGGATATTTGGTGCCTTTACAGTTACAAGTGAGCCGCGCTTGTGCATCACACCACGAACACGCTAACGTCGTCTTCTTGTGGGCACTGCCCGTCTTCGCTCAGTGGCTCAACTGCGGAGCTCAACGTCGCGGTTACGATACCCGGCCTTCCGAATGGAGTGCAATGCTAAAACGCTCGCATGCGAAGCTTCGGTTGCACGATAACGAACGCAAGCTGGACAAAATTAATAAGCCCCTTCAATGCCTCTCATACCGAGATTGTGACTCCGGGACGTAAAACGCCTCATTTTATTTTTCTGCCTCCAAGAAGCCGCTGTTCACGCCGCAGTATCCATGCTGTGGCCATGAAGTGCGACTCCGAAGGAGAAGAGAGGCGGTCGTAAACAGTGCGCGCGGCGCCGAACGGATCGTTCGTAAAAAACGTTCGCAGGGTGCGTTTACCAAACGGAAATGACCTTGTCGCACAGTTCACTGTACTAACTCCAGAAGGAAAGCTGGACGAGCTTCGTTGCCTGTCACCTTTAGATCTGGTCGTTGAAAAAGGTGGAAGCCCCTCGTTTCCCTTTACTTTCTCACAAAAACTCGCCCACAAGTTAGCACGCACGAGGGTACTTTTTTTTTCCATATGAGCATCTACAGTTAGTAATGCGGCATTTTCAATGAAATTTTATAGGAGACAACTGATGCCTGTGGTGCTGAAAATTCAAATGCGCATTTTTTAGCGTATTTCTATACTTTATTGCGGAAGCGACAAAATGCTGTTGATGTTTTCCTGCCCTTTGCTTCACCGAGACACGCCACACCAGCAGTCATAGTCGTTTGTTTGCAGTAGAAGTGCGCGAATGTCAACGTTACCCACCGCGGTGGCTTAGCGGCTATGGCGTTGCGCTGCTAAGTACGAGGTCGCGGGATCAAATCCCGGCGGCGGCGGCCGCATTTCGATGGGAGCGAAATGCAAAAGAAAGCTCGTGATCCGCGCATTGGGGGCATGTTAAAGATCCCCTGGTGATCAAAATTAATCCGGAGTCCCCCACTACGGCGTTCCTCATAATCAAATTGTGGTTTTGGTACGTAAAACCCCAGAATTCAATTTAAATTCAATTAGAATATGAACGATTTCCAATACGTATCGTATACGAACAGTTAGTATCGAATTGAACACTGAATAGTCAAACGCAGACACATATTTATAGAAGGAATATTTATCTCGATATTATTAGGTAACATGTCTTTACAGATTACAAGAAAAACAGCTAATTATCGTATACAAAGGATCAGTTCTATACAGAATATCACTAACTATTAATAAAGGAAAATGCCTCTCCGCGATCTTAAAGCCTGATTTCTAACAAGTCTTCATCGAAAATAAGAATGGCTGCAGTATGACAACATTTCCAAAAATATCGAAATAAATGGTTGCAAGAAAAGATCCTAAGTCACAGAAAAAAGAAGCTGTGGCACTTATGTGCTGCAGGTACTTGTAAAAGGGCCCGTTTTCAAGAAAAAATAACAGGTTGTAGCGTAACAGATAAAACTGCTACATAGCCGGACTGCCAAAGCAGTAAACGACAGACTAAAGACAAAAGATTAGAGGTAGTCACGTTGGGTTTAGCCGCGAAAGAGAAAACAAAACTTACATCCATTTTGTTTCTGCATTGCTTCGAAAATCTTTGTCCTGTCTCACTTCTGATAACTTGCGATACTTCGTTTAGTTGACGGAGTGCAGTAACCACGACTTTGACATTCTGCTATAGGGAAATATGGTTTAGGTCCGACTATTAGAAAATACCAAATACTTCTTTTTCAAATAGCAAAGAGAATAGTTACCGTTTAGTATTCAAATGGTATTCGATACTTTTTCCTTAGTATTTGGGTTTCTCGCACGTCTGCCGTCTGTTGAGGATACATTATCTTGTGACATATACAGCAGACTATAATGCAAAATTTCTGCTACATGCAGACTGCCCACATGTTAATGACTTACAACAGTGGTACAGTGATCTCGGGTAAATGCCTGTCCTTGGTGCCCGTGTGTGCTGACAGCTATATCTGTGTCTGCATGCGCGCGGGGGTAGTTATGTGCAGACAGCGATCCAGGACTCCGTGGCGTCCTAGTAAGCTTTCTCCATTCTAGGTTTTTAAAATCGGAAGCCTACCGTCTGGTCTAAAGAGAAATAAGGCCAGATGGTTCGCAAACTTCCCGCGTGTCACGCAATAAAAAACTGACCCGCACGATATTATCAAGAACAACGGCAGCAGAAATGGTCGATCACGACCATTTCTGTACTGTATACTGTCACTGAACGCGTGGGCTTCCTGCACGGTCCTCATCTAGTAATCTCAGGTAGGCAAAAACAAGGCGGTGCCCCGTAATAAAAAAGAAAGAAAGAAAGGCCAAGAACAAAAGAGAGCTGTTGACACGCACGGAATCATGCAGGCGTGAGATTAAGGGTAGCGCCAGGTACGGCCGAGGTGCGGGCACGCTCAACCCGGGAGCGCGCGCCATTACTCAAAGCGTATGCGGGTTTGCCAGTGGACTGACGACACTCCGCGAAGCAGCGGCACGGCTATTTTCATTGGGGCCGTGTAACGCGAGCGTTGGCCGGCTGCGGAATCGAACGCACTCGGGCCACAGAGGAACGTCAGAGCGTGACAGATGTCGCCCGTTGAGGCCTCGCATAGAGCGGCTCAGGAAGTCGATCGAACATTCTCGCGCGCGCCAGAAGCCTCGGCCAACCGCTCTTTCTTCCTTCCTTCGTTTTGGCTGCCACTACACTGTCAAGGTGTGCGAAAAAAAAAAGAGAACGTTTGGCAGACTGGCAAATGGTCTTATTTGCCGATGCACCAGCAATGACGTCCGAAAATGGCTGTACCCATTCGCGCCAAAGAGCGCTGCAAACTGTTACGATCGCTCGTCCTTTTTTTTTTTTTTTTTTGCCTGATGCGTGGCTCATTTGTGATGCGGAACAATTAGCATTTATTACCAATGGTGGTACCAGTGCGGTGTTCGAAGAGCGCCGCATGATTTCATTGTGATCGTATACTACGCGGAGGGGCCCCTTTTGATGCAAAAGCGTCAAATGGCCCATTGAGCGAAAAAGCCGGCGGCTGTCATCTGTAGCAGAAAAACGGCACGTAAATTACCATTGGCTGCGGCGCCACGCCACGAGTGCTTCTCGAACGAGCAGAGCGAGCGAAAGGGAACACCTGCAATTGCATTAGTGCGCCAGGTGCAGCGTGAGAAGAGAGGGCATCACCGCGACGCCACGTCACCACTTCGCTCTCGCTTGCCCACGAGGAGTTCATAACTCGAAGGACCGTTCAGCATCATTCAATGGGACATTAATTCTTTCGCATTCGCAGCTCATAAAAAGTGCGTAGGTGTCCTTGGTTTTTATTTTTGTGTTTTTGTTGTCTCTGGTAGCCAAGTAGCGTCGGATGCATGTCAGCACAATAATAATAATAATAATAATAATAATAAACAAATCGACAGGGTTCCACCCCGTTGAAGACCACGTGCGTTCGTTTTGAAATAAATCGTACGCGTGCATCAGCGTTCACTGGGTTTCAGTCCACGTGATTGTGGCCTGCAACCAGAGCAAACAGACTCGGCCAAGTCAACTGTGCAAAAATTACGCAGAAAATTATTTTTGCTCTTCGGTCATTTCGCGTCGTGTTATCCGGCACTTATTCGACTATCACGGATTTAGCGTAGAGAATGCGACATTAATGAAGTGAGCCGTACACTTGTTTCTTCGTTCAACCATGTGTGTGGATTAACAGACCGTGCTTGAAATTCTACGTAGTAGAAAGAGAGCACGCGGTAAAATTGTCACTACCGTGCTTCTTTAATATTTTAGCATTATGAGAAGGTTCCCCAAACATGAATGGGCACATTTGAGCATTGAATACATTTCTACTCAGAAGATGCGTAATTTTCTACATGGGCTGTTGAAGATGAGAGCTTCGGATCGCCTCGGAGCATTCATGAGAACACTGTGCCGCTCAGTTCGTCGTGCTTCGATGCGTTCATGGACCTGTTGGCCCGCTTTAATCTGGCCTCCTTTCGGTGCCAGCATGTCGCCGCAACAAATGTCTTCATTTGTCTGGCGCCTACTGCGTGCGTGCGTGCGTGCGTGCGTGCGTGCGTGCGTGCGTGCGTGCGTGCGTGCGTGCGTGCGTGCGTGCGTGCGTGCGTGCGTGCGTGCGTGCGTGCGTGCGTGCGTGCGTGTGCGTGCGTGCGTGCGTGCGTGCGTGCGTGTGTGTGTGTGTGTGTGTGTGCGTGCGTGCGTGCGTGCGTGCGTGCGTGCGTGCGTGCGTGCGTGCGTGCTGTGTGTGTGTGTGTGTGTGTGTGTGTGTGTGTGTGTGTGTGTGTGTGTGTGTGTGTGTGTGTGTGTGTGTGTGTGTGTGTGTGTGTGTGTGTGTGTGTGTGTGTGTGTGTGTGTGTGTGTGTGTGTGTGTGTGTGTGTGTGTGTGTGTGTGTGTGTGTGTGTGTGTGTGTGTGTGTGTGTGTGTGTGTGTGTGTGTGTGTGTGTGTGTGTGTGTGTGTGTGTGTGTGTGTGTGTGTGTGTGTGTGTGTGTGTGTGTGTGTGTGTGTGTGTGTGTGTGTGTGTGTGTGTGTGTGTGTGTGTGTGTGGTGTGTGTGTGTGTGTGTGTGTGTGTGTGTGTGTGTGTGTGTGTGTGTGTGTGTGTGTGTGTGTGTGTGTGTGTGTGTGTGTGTGTGTGTGTGTGTGTGTGTGTGTGTGTGTGTGTGTGTGTGTGTGTGTGTGTGTGTGTGTGTGTGTGTGTGTGTGTGTGTGTGTGTGTGTGTGTGTGTGTGTGTGTGTGTGTGTGTGTGTGTGTGTGTGTGTGTGTGTGTGTGTGTGTGTGTGTGTGTGTGTGTGTGTGTGTGTGTGTGTGTGTGTGTGTGTGTGTGTGTGTGTGTGTGTGTGTGTGTGTGTGTGTGTGTGTGTGTGTGTGTGTGTGTGTGTGTGTGTGTGTGTGTGTGTGTGTGTGTGTGTGTGTGTGTGTGTGTGTGTGTGTGTGTGTGTGTGTGTGTGTGTGTGTGTGTGTGTGTGTGTGTGTGTGTGTGTGTGTGTGTGTGTGTGTGTGTGTGTGTGTGTGTGTGTGTGTGTGTGTGTGTGTGTGTGTGTGTGTGTGTGTGTGTGTGTGTGTGTGTGTGTGTGTGTGTGTGTGTGTGTGTGTGTGTGTGTGTGTGTGTGTGTGTGTGTGTGTGTGTGTGTGTGTGTGTGTGTGTGTGGGGGGGGGGGGGGGGGGGGGGGGGGGAAGAGACAAGAGGCAGAGGGGGAAGAGACAAGAGGCAGCAACTATACTGTTCTGCGAAGCCAGTATTTCTCCTTTTACCACTTGACTCGCGCCTAATGGGTGCCCACTAGATGTCCTAAGCCCTCCAAAGGCACCGTACGCAACCGAAAGCGAGTGGTCGAATACTGGGCGTCAGGTGCAGGCCACAAGGGAGAAACTCGTTGATTATTCGCCACAGGTTCGCTTCAAGAAGAACACTTTCTACGATGGGGTCCGGGGGCCATCACCTACGTCTGTACCGACAATGTCGAAAGTCTTTGGGAAGTGGTTTGGCCGCCCGCTGTTCGACTTAAAACGAAAAAAAAATGGACAGAAACCATCGAGGAGGATTGCAAATGTAAGCGATTAGCCAGACGCCTGTTAGGAAGCTATTCGCTTCATTAAAGAATAATGCTCTTTAAGGTGTATACCTCTTGCATTTGTGAACATATGTGCAGCGTTTGTTGTTTCATCGCTGAATTCCGTCCGACACCGCACCATTACCCAGTACATCTGTAGCGATGCTCTGCAGCCGTCACAGGGGGAGAGGGAGGCGGGAGCACGGGAGGGCGATCATTCACGAGCGCTCCGCTCCAGCATGCTATCCTCCAAGCTCCCCAATGCTCTCGCGCGATAGCGTGACATTATCTCCCGAGGAGCCCGGTTTACACGCACGACGATGTTACGAAAGCATTTTTTTTTTTTTTCATCCGAGTCAAATTTTCAACTTGGCATTGCATGTCTCCTCTTGCGTATCTTCACAACCTGTTGAATAGCCGTGGATGTTTAATGTAATTTGCCAAAATATTCATAATTGCGAATACAAATGGTAGGACTCATAAGTTTGCGGTAACAACGTTCGCATCCGAGCTCTTTTAATCTAGTACGTTTTCTGTTGTCGACGAACGTGCCCCGCAGCTCGGTTACGCGAGAGCTCGCCCCCTCTATACGAGCGGTGAAAGTCCGACTCTGAGCCACGAAAACGGGTGAAAAAGCCCGAGTGAAGCTCTTCGCTTCGAGAAGTAAAACCAGCGTTTCGAGTGAGATATGCCGCAGCCTTGCGCCGCGCGTACTCAGGAGGTGCGAGAAAAACCACTGGTTTGACTTATGACTTCCAGATACAGGTCACGCCAAATAATGGAGTATTTACGTACATGGCCATTCGACTGTGAAACCGCGCACATCACTAATGGTTGTTGTAGTAGTGGTTAAGAAACGAAGTATACGACAGTTACTGTGCTTTTTAAATATATGAACACTAATAAGGTATTAAAAATAACAAAAATATTTCAACAATAGCCAAGATGACGCTGATGCAAAGCAGCTGTAACTATGCTAAGCAAGTACTAGCAGTCTCACCACATAGGCGCTCCAGGGCGATTATTGCTGCAAATTGTGGCGTCGATGCATGTTTCAAACCGTCTCAGACCAGCGTGGCAGACCTTTATTCTTCTATTGCTGGCAACGCAGACGAAAGCTTCGCTATTATTTCCATCTTCCTTTCCCCCTTACCCTTCGCCCAGCGTACAGCTTCTACCAGTATATCTGAACAACATTGTGATGTGCCGGTTTACTAACTACTGTCACAGGCTCCTCGGAAACAACGTTTTCTGAGATCCCGTAGTCCGTAAACTGTTGTGGTTGACGGCATACATACCCGCCGTGGTTGCTCAGTGGCTATGGTGTTAGGCTGCTGAGCACGAGGTCGCGGGATCGAATCCCGGCCGCGGCGGCCGCATTTCGATGGGGGCGAAATGCGAAAACACCCGTGTACCTAGATTTAGGTGCACGTTAAAGAACCCCAGGTGGTCGAAATTTCCGGAGTCCCCCACTACGGCGTGCTTCATAATCAGAAAGTGGTTTTGGCACGTTAAACCCCATAATTTAATTTTTTTTTGACGGCATACATACTCAATCGGCGACATGCCTCGCAGTGATTCTTGAAATGCGGGCGCGCGCTAATCACGCGTGAAATTCGTATCACGAAGAAAGCACAGAGACGAATGGACGAGAAAGGCAGGCGTTATCGTTGTGTATGTAATCTTTTTTTTAACTGCGAACAAACAGTCCATGCAAGCTCGCGCACCGACAAGAACATAAACGCGCTGCGAAGCACTATCGGGAATCGGCGGCAAGAGAAATAAACGGGCCGTGGCAGTTTCAGATTTCGAAACGGATGCTCACCACGGGGAAAAGAAAGTGCGCACACCACCCACGGACGACGAAAAAGAAGAAACCATAGAGAAAGGAATACAACGAGAGCGGACACTCCCATAGAGCCCAGCGGCCGAATTGACTGCAGTGCACCAAGACGTGGGCGTTAATACCTGAAGCACACTTCCGGTTTCGGTTTTGTGCGCGCGCGTTTTGAATACTAGCTGGTGCGCGTCACGCCGGCTCCGTTGGTTTTTCTTTTTTCTTTTGCAGCAAATATTTAATATATTTGTATTTTATTTATTAATTATTCATTTGCAAATCATTTTATTAGTAAGTAAAATTGATTGCGAACGATCTTCACAAGCCTCCATTGAATATGTGCCACGTGCAATTTCATAAAGACGCAAGACACCTTGTGAAATGAGGAAATTTTTATTTTATTCTTTATAAATGCTCGTCGCGGGCTTTTTGTGAATTCATCCAACGTTGTGGCACCAGGTAAAGGCCGATCCACACGACGGACCAAATTGCTCTTTTGGACCGCGGTCCACGGATCACGTGATAGGACGTCACCAGTTCGTGCGTACCGCCGTTGGCCCGCGCAAGACCGCGGCCCTCGCGGTCCAACAAATCACCGA
Organism: Dermacentor andersoni; assembly: GCF_023375885.2. Lineage (NCBI taxonomy): Eukaryota > Metazoa > Arthropoda > Arachnida > Ixodida > Ixodidae > Dermacentor > Dermacentor andersoni. The sequence goes on from NC_092814.1 coordinate 211,761,013, forward strand.
GGCTTTTCCCGCTTCCGTTTTGGCGGCGGACCGCATGCGAACCGCAGTGATTTTGGCGTAGCCAACGAATGTTGTCCGGCAACAGAGTGTCTTCAGCCAAATCCAATCTAGTTTTCGGCTCAGCAAAAGCCAGTCGGGCCAGTCGTTTCATGTACGCCGTTCCGCCTACACGTGCGTGCAGCAGATATATTTTTTAAACACCGTGTCCTCTTGGAGTGACGAGGAAGTTTTTTTATTTCGTATCCCTCGTTGAGCAGTTCCCGGCTTTGTGGGACTGGAGCCGGAATGATAACAATGATAACACGCTGGCCGAGAGTAGCTGGTTGGTCTGCTCTGCCGTCTGCCATGGCGGTCCGCCGTGTGGATGTGCTCTGCGCCGGACCGGACCGCGGCGGGCCTCGACGTCGCATCACGTGACCGATCAGCCCGCAGACTTGGTCCGTCGTGTGGATCGGCCTTAAGCAGCAGTAGTTTCCGCAGGAAGCTCCACCAGACGACGTGAGCTGAAAAAATTACAAGCAAGTGTTATTTTGGTATTAACATGTAAGAATAATGCCTGTAGAGGCGAAGCGTGCAAAAGTGGTGAACGGGCGGCATTACAAACAAAAGCAGTTCGTATTTACACACGGCGTAGAACATACGCGACCAATCCCAAGCAATACCGTGCATACCACAAACACATTCTAATTCCAAGCATTCCCCTCTTCCCAAGACTTGTTTCCTACACTTTAATAGCACGAATGCGCGGGCTACGGCGCGTTTCGCGAACTTTGCTAGAACCGACGCGATATAGTGCGCTACGAATACAGAGGCGGCCACAACACAGGCTCTCAGCCAGACCATACTGTGCGCTCGCAGAATTCTCGCATTTAAGACAAATACGTGGGTGCCGTTTAGAAGACGGAATTTCAAGTTACTAGTTCCTGGCACTTGAGCTCCTTGACGTTATCTTTTGCGCGTTCTGCCGGCGCTAGCAACACGCTTCCGTGTTATCACTCTTGACAGTTGCTCGTCGCGTTGTCGACAAGCGCGAGTCCGAAAGAAGGCTTAAATTGTTGCGGGGCCATAATTGTCACAAACTTGTCGCAGTAAGATTCAGTACGCACCAAACTTTGTCACCACGGCCTAGCTACTTTTTGCTGCGTCACGACAGCCGCGGTGTGCGTGCCTCATAAGTAACAAAAGTACCCAAAATAATTTTCAACAATGTTAGTCGTCAGAGGAAGCGCCAGGAACTTGTCTAGTCAGTGCATTAAAGAGCGAAACTGCGCACCACGGCCGAGCTGCTTTTCGCTAACCGCGTCGCTGCGCGAGGCGCGCTCACTGCGCTTGAAAAGTACCACAAAAACTAACGAAATTAGTTACAACAATGTTGGGGGCCAGAGAAAGCGCCAAAACTTGTCGCAGTAAGATTCAGTATACGCGAAACTGCGTCACAGCACCCTGTACGACTAGCGTCCCCAAAAACTACCGAAATAAGTTAAAGTAGTATTGGGGCGCATAGAAAGCGTCGTAAACATCTCCCAATACGATTCATTAATTCAAATTAACTGCGCCACGACGACCGCGTTGCTTTTCGTTAACTGCGTCACAAGTCTAGCCTAGGTGCACGTGCCGTAAGCCTAATTGCTTGAAATGCGTCGCAGACAGTCGAACAAAGTTTCTCACCTTGCCATGGTGCAATAGTGCAGCGGTGCCATGTCGAAGTTCAGAAGGAATGCAAGAATTCGCCTGGAGCCCACCAAACCAGGCTAAATCCAAAAATAGAAAAACGGGCCGACGGGTGAGCCAACAGGCCAACGCTCAAATGCGCGACCGGTCTCTCTCGCTTTGGCGGCTTTTCTGGCGAATGACGCAAGCATCTGGCTCGGCATTCGCCGATTTGCCGGTCGCTAGGCAACGGAAGTAAGCCGCAAAGCTTAATTTAATTTATAGGCAGATATTTTTACTTTTTCCGGGAAGGAATAAAAAAAAAATCAAACAATTTCTGTTAATCTCATTTCACATTCTTTTTTTTTTCGATGCTCGCGGCCCCAATTCGTCGGCGTTAATACTATAGCGTGACGTGTTTCCTGTTTCGAATTTTCGGCGAGTGTCCGCTCTTGTTCTATTCCTTTCTCTATGAAGAAACCTTCAACCTAACCTAACGCCACTCCCATTTGCTTCCTCCTTTTCAATTCGCTTTCGCGGAGCGCAACAACGGGCGAGAGTGGGGCGAGCGTCAGAAGGGGCCAAACGCCGCGAGTACGGCTCGAGAAGACGACGATATGCGCGAGTGTATAGTGTCACCGGGGAACGCACGTACCCAGAAATGCAGAGTAAAAGCACGCAGGAAGAGCGGGCACGCGAGGGGAGCAGCTGCCGCGCAGCTCGAGAACGTGCCCGTTCTTGAGCAGGATGCACGGCGCGCTCCTTTGAACCCTGCTCGTTTCGCAACCCTGCCTGCGTGCTCGAGAGTCCCCGCAGACGCTCTATTACCGGCGGTGGGCCTCCTCGCTAGACATCACCCGCATGTCTGTCCTGCTGCTGCACACTGTTTGCGCAGTAGTGCCTTCATTTGGAACAGCAGTGCCACTCAGTTGCTTCTGGCACGACGCAGAAGGGACCTATGGCAATCAATCAATCAATCAATCAATCAATCAATCAATCAATCAATCAATCAATCTGCTACTACCACTACTACTGCTAATAATAATAATAATAATAATAACAACAACAATAATAATAAGCAACAGCCATGGTAGCAGGCGTACTCGTATACCCTCATGGCGCTCGGCAAGGACGAACAAGCCCCGCGGGGATATTTGATTTCAATATCAATGCAGAAGGTCCTGTCCTAACGAGATCGACGTAATTTCAGCTCATCGAGGTGAACTATCGCGAGTATTCAAATGTGTGCTTGCCGTGGCGGAAGTTTCCTGGCCGAGATTTTTTGCAGGAAGTTGGCGGGAGAGCAAGAGCTAAAATGCCTCTTTGCTAAAAATAAGAAAGAGACTAACGATAAGAGTCTGGCTGCCTAACTTGCGATGAGGCAGGGAATACGGGAGGCAAAAACATGGTTATGGTATAACACACGTTGGACGCGGGCGCAAGCGTAAAAGCACGGTGCGCAATGAGGGCATCCGTGTGGGCCCCTTATTCGAGAGACTGGCTATGGGATTCACGGGGATGCCGTAGTGAGAGGACACTACAAGTCCGTGCACGCTTTCTGTGCGGAGTGTGGCTGACAAAAGCGTGCGCGCAAGTTTTCAATTTTTCTGAAACAAGCACTTGTGCTGGAAAGCCCCGCAGTGCAGACCTGCACACAAGGCAAGCCTTTTCCGAAGATTGCAGTCGTTGCCTTAATGACAGCGACCCGCGGGATTCGCGGAGGCCGTCTGCGTCGAAATCACGCCATGCGAGTGACAGGCTTAGGCGCCTTGAAACGAGGCAAAACGGCCGGAACGAGCGCTTATATAAGTGGAGCTTACTCCTTAAGCTTCTTTCCGCCTTGCGGCACGGGTTCTCTTGAAACCTAGAGGCATGTCACGCCTTTTCTTTTTCGCTATGAAATACAGGTTCTATTGGCATGCGGGAGAACGGCAGGCGTCTCGCACTTTCCCCGCATAAATATAGCGCAGTAAACCTAGCAGTGCATAGACCAAGTCAGAATTTCAATCGAATAAGGAGACAACCAAATCAAAACCGAATCAAATCATAATCAGATATATTTCCGCGGACACACCAGAGCCTTGCAGGCGAACCTTCACAATTGGTGGGTGGGCATAAGATTTCTTCGCTAAGGCAGCCTTGGTGGGATAGCTTTTCGTGTTTAGTCTGGTGATGTCGCTTGGTGTTATACTCCTGCCGCTGACAACCTACAAAGGAGAAACGGCAAGAACAAGCCGGTGAAACCCCATTCTAGGAGACGTACTTACGATACTCCGTTGGTGAACAGTATTGAGGGCCAAAATCGTCGGCAGCCCAAAATCTAGGCTAAATAGAGCCACGTGCTTCTTATAGCTGTCGGCACTTTCGATCCGACCGAGCGCGATGTGCTGAAGTTCCGTCGTCGTGTATAACCTTTCCCTCTTCTCTATTACTTCGGTTAGCTAGCATATCTTCCATGGTGACCGACCAGTTCAGGTGCTCAGTAAAAATTTAGACACCTCAGTTGCCTGCGCCCTTTTCCCTCCCTTTTCTCTTTTTTCCTTTGCATTTACAATAACTCCGTAGAACTACTAATTGCTTCTGCGACGATGCGAAAATGTCTCACCTGTCGAGGATGCTTAGTGGCTTGGGTCCCAAGTGGCACTGCTAAGCACGAGGTTGCGGGATCAAATCCCGGCTGCGACTGCTGCATTTAGATGGGGAGAAACGAAAAAAAGAAAAAAGAAAACGCTCGTGTAGCGCGCATTGTGTGCTCGTTAAAAAATAACCCAGGTGGTGGAAATCAACGCGGAATCCCCCGCTACGGTGCTCCTGATAATCATATCGCGGCGCGGGCACGTAAAGCCCCAGAGTTTTATCTTGATTTGAGACGTCTCGTCGAACGAGACAGCGAAGGTCTACCCCGCTCTGCTGCATGCAATAGTCGGAACTGCCCAGGAGGGTCCCTCCACGTGCATACCGCGACGAGCGCGCGCGGCCTCCTGCCCCGGGACGAAGGGAAGGGAGCAGGGCGGCCGTTATCGAGCGACTGCTGCCGCGGCGTCGCTCAGCTCCCTGGCGGGCGCATGCGAGATGGGTGAACCTGTCATCGCGTGCGGTCGCGGCGGGGACGAGACGAGCGAGTGGACCACGCGGCGGGGCAGCGGAGCCCGAGAGCGTGCGAGCCTTTCCGCCAGTCTTCCCCTCGACCTACCGAGGCACTCCTCCCCACCGCGCGAACTCCATACGCCCGGCAGTGCAGTAATTGTCGAGAAGCGCGCGCGACGCGAGCCGTCTGACAGCGTCGATGTAGAGAACGAACGACAGGGTAGGTTGGGAGGACGCCGATGTTCGAGAGCGGAATATCCGCTCCCCTCGCCATTCTCTCCTGCTCGGGGTCGCTTGGCTTGTTTAATTTTCGTCCCCCGTCTGTTGGTGCTCCGAATCGTAGTGAGTGCGGTGTCACCCTCCAGCGTCCATCGCACCAATATAGGGGAACCAAACAACAACAACAAAATCTAGATGGTGGTGCATATAGACTTATGCAACTAGTAGAACAAGAGGTGTGCCGCTTAGCTTTCCCACTAATGACAACCCATAGAAATGAATATATATATATATATATATATATATATATATATATATATATATATATATATATATATATATATATATATATATATACACATATAACACCCTTTACGCTCAAATGGTACGGAAGCAGCGGGAGCTTCAGTCCTCCAAACGATTCGTCGAGCACGAGATCGGGAGCTAAACGCTACAGCCCACTCGACAGCCCCTAACGCTTAAACATTCGCGTTACACACTGCTAACCATCTTGTGATCTTGTTAGTTTTTGCAGCCACAAGTCAACTACTGTGCTTGTTTGAAAAAAACAATCTTCCTGAAATTTGAATGTGGTTTGTGATTGTGCCTTAGATTGTCTCAGGAGGACTCAATGTGTGTAACTGGGGAGTTATTCTTATGTATTATTGTCCTTCGGCAAGATGACAATCCTTCAAATAACGGTGACATTTATTGTTTGCGATCTGGCCTCAATGTGTTCGGTGATTACAGCGAAAGCTGATTAAGTTTGAGACAAGTTTCCAAGTTCACAGTTGTACTACTAAATAAATTTTGGCCCATATAGATGCCTTAATAAGCCTTAATACTAGTTAAGTCTTGTGTAATACCCGCCGTGGTTGCTTAGTGGCTATGGTGTTGGGCTGCTAAGCACGACGTCGCGGGATCGAATCCCAGCCACGGCGGCCGCATTTCGATGGGGGGCTAAACGCGAAAACACCCGTGTACTTAGATTGAGGTGCACGTTAAAGAACCCCAGGTGGTTCAAATTTCTGGAGTCCTCCACAAGGGCGTGCCTCATAACCAGAAAGTGGTTTTGACGCGTAAAGTCCCATAATCTAATCCAGTCTTGTTTAATGTGGAAACCAATGTTCTCCTTCTTTCTAAATTCCGCCTTAGGTAGAAAACCAAACGCAAAATGAGAAAAACGTGTTCAATGCGCTTGAATTGTACCGATTCATTTTTAGTGACTAAATCATGAGCCATTCCACTCTGTGAAAGTGGTTGACCAGCGAAACTGTTTAGCACACGACACGGAGGTGGCACTTTTCTGAACAAAGGTACGAACTCTTAATGGGTGGTAGTCGTGACGAAAGGTACGCACACTCATTTATTGTCTTGATCAGTGGTTATTATTTCACTCGCGAGTTCAATCACATTCTTTAATAATGTCAAATCGATGCACGTACGCCGCTGGGTGGTCGCTTGGGACGGATCGGTGTGGCGTCGCAAGGGATATGTCTGCAACACGGAACGCGTAAACCGCTCCATTTACGTTACCGACACATCCACACTGAAATCACCGACAGCGACAACAGGGGTAGGGTCATCGCAGTTGGTTCACACAAAGTGAGTAGCCATGAACCTTACGGGACTATGAGTCACGGCATTTTTTGCTTGCTTGCGGGGGTATGAGCCATTGCTCACGGGGGCATGAGCCATTGATGACAACAGTATTCGATATGCTGTTCTGTATTTTGTATGCGTGATTAGAAAAAAATTAAGACTGTTCGCTACCCTTTGCTCAGTGCTTGTAGCCTCTGCCTTACGGGGCTATCTCCCATTACATCTTTTTTTTTTTTTGCTTGCTTACGGGAGCATGAATGCTTACGGGCGTAGGAGCATTGATGATGATAGTTTTTGTTCACGTAGAACAAAAATGCATAGAGCGCTAGCAATATACAGCTTCGCTGTAATATGTTTCTTGAAGCAGATCTATTCACACGTTTTACACTACAGTCAAGAATTCTGCAGATTTTTTAACGAACGATACCTTCGAGCGTTCTTGATTTCATGATGTATTTTCAATTTGCATCATTAACGCACATGAGCACATTCGAGAAACTGATCCGACGACGCCCGAGGAACTCGCTGCTCTGGCTTCGCATTCGACCCTACAAGCAAAAACGAAGTGATCACTAATGCCTTGTCGAATTCGCGTTAGTTCCAGCGAAGGTGTGTGGGCACTTAGGAATAAACAGCTTCGATTATGATCTGTTTTCTTCGATTTTCTTTTTCTTTATTTCGAGCTCAGTCAGTGTTTTGTCACTGTTAGCTGCTCCAGAGGAAAACAATGCTTTGTGATTACGACAATGAGCGTCAGAGAAGCGATGATAAGGTGGTCCCTGAAGAAGGGCTTGAATGCGCGCTGGACGACAGCGCTCCGGGCACGCGCGGTCGTTGCTCACGATCCTGGTCTTGCCGTGAAGGGCATGGTATTTCAGTAAAAACGTTAGTGTCGCTTACGGCAATGTCTTATCTCGACCACTACATGGCTCGCTCTCATAGCCGTATAGATCTTGGCGCTTGGCGATTTCTAAAGTGCACGAAACAAGGGCCGGTGTATGGTCAATATTTATTTTGCTCGATTCTATTCCTTTGTTATCATCCACACGTCACGGCTGGCCGATTCTGTAGATAAAGTGACCCGCCGCTAGAGCTTGGTGGCTCTGGCGTTGCGCTGGTGAGCTCGAGGTCGCGGGTACGACCACGGCCGCGGTGGCCGCGTTCATATAGGAGCGAATTGCTAAAACGCCCGTGTACGTATATTTAGCTTCACGTTAAAGAACACCAGGTGGTCAAGATTAACCCGGAGTGCCTCACTACGACGTGCTTCAAAATTAAATCGGGGTTCAGGCACGTGAAACCACATAATTTAATTTTTAAGTGCATAAAGTGGGTGGAGCATGGCTTGGATGGTGCGAGAAAAGGAAAAGGGTTGGAATAGATTCGTTACATTATCCTGGCCAAGCTTTCTGAGGAAGCTAAGTATGCGGCGGTAGGCTTTACTGTTACATTTTTATCCGGATAATTTTCCGCAAGGCATACGATGTAAAATTAATGTTACACAGACACCAAAAGGGGAATGCTTACTCTTACGTGAAGCAGCAGAAGCTTGATGTGGGCGAGTTGGTTTTGCATACTTGAAGAAAAGAGCGCTACGAAGACGCGGACTAAAAGAGGAACATGTACGACGGACATGGCGCTACTTCCAACTAAACGTTATTTTGAAGAAACAGGATTTTAAATAGATACAACCTAGAATGGCCCATCGTGACATCACGACCTCCCCATCTCATTAGAAAAGCTATCTCTTTTTCGGTAAGCGCCACTGAAGGGCAGCTAATGCACGTGCCCTCGGCCTTTGCAATGCAGAAAGCTTCTAATATATCCCGTTCTAGTCCATCTCTAGACCGTGCCAGAAACCTGGGGTCACGAAGATACGGACAGCAATTGTGACGATTACAGTGTTCTGCCAGATGGCCCCCCGCATTGTTATTTACGGCCCAATTGTGCTCAATTGTGCCCAATTGTGCGACTGTCCTGAATATAATGTTCAGAGACAGTCCCTGGCGTCCGTTCTAGTGCACCTTGACAATAGACCATTGTCAGTTGCAACTATTTTCACATATCGCCGACAGAAGACATCGCAGCTGAAGGCGACGAAGGGACTACTTCGGTTTATGAAGGAGACGCGCTTGGACAAGCGGCTGTGACAGTGATGTCACGTACCGCGCCAGAGTGACGGACTGTAACTAACGATGTGTGTGCCGTGTTATGTGCTCTCTCTATCTCTTCTTCCCATCTTTCATCCCCCCCATCCCGCTCCCATGTGTAGGGTAGCAAACCGGTTAAGCTAAACTGGTTAACCTCTCTGCCTTTGCTTCTCCACTTTTCCTTCCTTCCAATTGTGCTCACGTGCCCTTTCATTAAAACACCGTCCGGTTTGACCGATATAAACCATTTGGCAACTTAGGGGTATCTCATATACGACATTACTTTTGCAAGCCGTGTACTGCGCTGCATGTTTCTTAGAGCATGGTTCGGGTTTTGCCTTTGTCAGCATAGGGCATATCTTGGCCAACTTTCACGGTGCACTGAAGAGAAGATTAACACTGTGCCTTTGCGCCACCTTCTTGAGGTTGTGGGACACCCTGTGCCAATAAGGAATCGCATGAAATCTCTTCCTATCAACTGGCTTTTTTGTGTTAGTGCCCTCTCTTGCATGTTTGATCTTTTGAAGAAGCTTATCGCAGACGTTAGAGATCAAGAGTGAAGGGAAACCGGTTAGGCGTAGCCTTGAAACCTGGTTATTAAAGCTGCTTTCTACTTTGTGGTTGCAAAAAGATCAAACAGGCAAGAGAGGCCACTAACACAAAAAATCCAGTTGATAGGAAGAGATTGCATGTGATTCCTTATTGGCACACGGTGTCCCACAACCTCAAGAAGGTGGCGCAAAGGCACAGTGTTAATCTTCTCTTCAGTGCACCGTGTAAGTTGGCCAAGATATACCCTATGCTGACAAAGGCAAAACCCGAACCATGTTCTAAGAAACACGCAGCGCAGTAGACGGCTTGCAAAAGTAATGTCGTATATGAGATACCCCTAAGTTGCCAACATGTTTATATCGGTCAAACCGGACGGTGTTTTAATGAAAGGGCCCGTGAGCACTATTGGGCCGTAAATAACAATGCGGGGGGCCATCTGGCAGAACACTGTAATCGTCACAATTGCTGTCCGTATCTTCGTGACACCAGGTTTATGGCATGGTCTAGAGATAGACTAGATCGGGATATATTAGAAGCTTTCTACATTGCAAAGGCCGAGGGCACGTGAATTAGCTGCCCTTCAGTGACGCTTACCAAAAAAGATATAGCTTTTCTAATGAGATAGGGAGGTCGTGATGTCACGATGAGCCATTCTAGGTTGCATCTATTTAAAATCCTGTTTCTTCAAAATAACATTTAGTTGGAAGTAGCGCCTTGCCCACCGTACATGTTCCTCTTTTAGTCCGCATCTTTGCAGCGCTCTTTTCTTCAAGTTAACTCTTACGTGCGTCTCACTAGCAGCGAAGTTTTGTTCTGCTGTTCAACGTCCCAAGTTTCATAGTTCTGAATGGCGAGAAAGCGAGAATATACTTAACGTTACATCGTGGATGCGAGCCCCGCAGGAAGATGAGCAAGAAAGGAAGGAGATGCCGACCCAAAATCAAGGGATTTGTTACGCATATTTGAGCGTAGTCGAAACATTTCATCGTCCACACCAAAGGAAAGACTCGTGTGCCTCTTTTGTCAAAAAGAAAGCCACTTTTATCAAGGAGCTCAACCCTATGCTTCTCAGCTGCCTAGCCATGGTGTTTGTGTTTTTTCTCACCATATTTCTTCTTTGCGCTCTTGAAATAGCTTTTGGGCCTAAGATATAGACTGCTTCCGTTGCTGGAATAAGGCGCTTATGTAAGTACAGGTTTGTTTCCCGAGTCGTTCATTGTTAGCACAGTCAGTCAGCTTTGTTCCCTTGACGTTAAACGTTACTTGTCGTGTATCGGTGAAAGCTCAAAAGAAAATGGGCGAAAGGAGAAAGAAAGAGCGGAGAAATTCTAGCGAAGAGGGGCAAAGGAAGAGAGAGAGAGTGAGAGAAACTTTGCCATGACAATCCAAATTTCGATCTCCGTTGCTCGGCGGCTTTTTACAAGATGGCGCGGTGTCGGGCGCGAACGTATACGCGGTGGTTGGGGGGTTCAAGAATAGGGTAGACGTTAAAAAATACAGGCACAAGAAATGCGCCGAAGCGTAGGTGACGGAGCGTAGGTGACGGAACGTTGGAGTGTGCGATTGAAAATTTCGAGCATGGAAAGCGGGTAAGGCGCCTTAACTAAACTTCACGCCACTGTGCGCGGTTTTAGAGGGAGAATTCACAATCCTGCTTTAGGCATTGTGAATTCAGTGACTGAATAATCAGTGATCCACTGTTCGGCTGCCTTACTGAAGAAGTACCGGCCGTTTTCTTCCTCGAGATTATGTATATCCTGTGGCGGGGTGGGCGAGTGGAGGGAGTACCCCGTGTGATGATTCGGTATTCTACAGTATTCATTTTTTTACCAGTACAACTATGCCTGTAGCTCAGTGTCTTTGTGCGTAGGCGTAGTGGTAAAAGGCTTTAAGAAACTGTATGGTTGGTGCCTGGAAGCTACAGATGTGGATGTTCGCTACTCAGGCGTATAGTTCACAAACTGGCCCGTTAAAATGATTCGCGATCGGTTTTGTGAACCTGGCTTCTGACTAGCTGACAAAAATTATAACCACACCAGTATTGAACTCATTTAGTGGAACAAAATGTGGGCATTCATAAGGCGCGTGAAACTTGAATGATGCCATCGGCTAATAGTTGCTGCTTTTGGGGAAGCCCACACAATGTATTATATTTGTCTACCAGTGCTTTCGAGCTCGATTATGAAGTGATTGGCGGGCTTGTTAGCCTGAGGAACCGACGGATAGCGTGTCTCGGCAAAACACATTGATTCAAACAAGTTTAACGAAATTTGAACGGCGTCGGTCGTTGACTGACGATCTTGTGGTTTCACGAGACGAAGCAAAATGGGAATGCTTTTATTCAGTCCCTAATCCTTCGAAAAATCGCGCTTTTATGCATCTCAAATAGGGAAAGAGAAAAGCCAGAGAGAGAGAGCGAGAAAGAGAACAGACCTCAGGGCAGACACGCATGTTAACCGGAAGAAATTCTGGATGTTTTCCTTTTCATTACTTTATTTGCATATGTCTAAGAAAAAAATGTGGTACATTTGGAAAAGCAAGAAACGCAATAGTAAAACTCAAGAGGTAAAAGAAATGTCCACACCAGTGAAGAATTAGCAAACGCAATAATACTGAAGTCAAGTAAGGCAGAAAGCCCAAAATATCCTTAGGTTCGTAATAGACGTCAGACTCTGGAGTTTTGCAAGACGCGTAGCGCCACCTGCCAGTGCGAAGAGGCAGTAATTGAGCAGTGCGAAGCCACACTCCCATGCTAAGTTGCCTATGCAGCTAGCGACTGCGAAACAATGATTTGACTAGATTTTGCTCCATATTGCGAGTGTTTTGCGCATTTAACACCCAGACAGAGAGCTATGAATTTCTTCGCTAGTCGAACGCGCCGCCGAACTGCCATAAAGCGCTTGTTGGCTCACTTGTCAGACTGATGGCGGAAACGACGGCAACCGCGATAGCTCCGCGCGCTAGGAAGAAACGCAGCAATCGACGCTACTGTTGTGTTGTAAATTGCCATGAACCTGAAGGACGGAATAACAACGTTCAGTTTTACCGATCACCATCGCGATCGTATGAAGGGGAAAGGCGAGAGCGCTGGATACAGGCCGTTCAACCTGTTGGGTAATCGAATTACTTGCATTCCCCACAACACAGCGGCTCGCAGGAGAAAGTGCGACAATTTTGTTCTGGTGTAATTGTGTTGCGTAGCCCTTACGGAGGACCGTGATAACCAAACGAAAACTCAAGAATCTACAGCCGCCACTTCGTTGGTAACAGAAAAAAACAATGTTGCGAACCATCCTGCTTATGTGCCATCGATATCTCCACCTTTTAACAGACGTCCGCCTCCGCTTGACTCAATAACTGGAACGGAGAGATTTGGCAGGTCAGTTTAACCAAATATTTTGGTTCGTTTATGGATTCAAAATCCTTTTCTAGAGCATCGTTGTATCGCGAGCTGATTTCTAGTTTCGGTATTTTTTATGTCCTGCGCTGATACAACAAGCGCGTTTCGCAATGTGCTGAGCCTGCTAGACTGCGTTTTTCAAATGTGAGCAATAAAGTTGCTGTAGGAGCACTGGTTGAGTAATTGCGAAGTAACGCACGCATGTAAAGAAAAAAATGTCGCGTTTGTTTACATTTATTTGTGCGCACTTGTTGCTCCAAGCGTCTGCGAAAAGTTCAAAGCTACTGAGCGAGGCTGTAGCTCCTCCTGCGAGAAAGGAATATGCGGCGCGTAGGCACTGTAGGAAGTTTAATTTCGTTATGTTCGCACGCTATTTGCTGCCTTGTAAAACGTTTTCGGTTTGCTGCCCTGAAAAAGGCTAAGGAAGGATTTACTCTCTGTAAATAATTGCGAGGAAAAAATTGCGATAAAATGCATAAAGATATAGGAGATACCTAAGTCTTGTGTTCGGGACATTTTCAATATGAACCAATTTTAAATGCTTAGATTTTTATGCTGATATGCCTAAACAAACCTGATGCTCTTTGTACTTGCGAGTTGCAGCACGCCGAAATAACACCTGAGACTTCTTTTATATTGTACACGTACTTCGTCCTGCTGAGCTTCCTCCCTTTCCGAAGCGTGGATGGGCGGAAGAAGCTTTCCAGGTCCTTGATTTTTAGGAAACCGTGCCTCAACACAACCGAAAGCGGTGGGTCCATTGTGGCCTATGCACTTTCGCTTGCGGACAGCTCTTTTTGCACTACTCAGTTCGCGCCAAGTCTGCGATGGGGGCGCTGGTGACGGGTTTTTCCGCAGCGCCACCTGGGCAGAGTCTGAGGTCTATAATACGAAAGCAGAAAGAAATATTAAAGAAAAAACATAAAAGGCATACGACATCGAGTTGTCCAAATCGTTTCGGGAGTTGGCAGCTATTCCAGGCTGTTTGCAGCTTTGTACAGAAGATTCAAGCGACAGCGGCGGTTGGTGTGTGTGACTGGGTAGAAACAGGTCGGAACAGGGAACAGGGGTTAGAACAGATGAGATTGAAAAAAAAAAAGGAAGAAGCTGAAAGGAAACAAGAAAGCTGCGTACGGCTTACATAAAAAAAAACGCGCAAAAAACTTTTGAACACGTACTGTAGGATATAAAATTAAAAAGCCCTGCTAAGAAGGCTGGGGGAAGGTCAAAGAAAAAGAGGATGGGGCGGGATTGTAGGTGATAAGAGACGAAGGAAGAAGTAACACTAGCGCAACGTTTGGACATACGCGAGTAAGATCACAGCGTGGTCACACTGGCTTTGTCTTTAAAGCCGAGCGTCGTTTTTCAAGTCAGCCGTGCGGATGTCAATCGATATCACGTCAGGATATGGTGCGCTGGTTAGGGGCAAATGAGAACGTATACGTGCATGGTACGAGGTTAAATAACTCCGCTTATCAAGGTTTCGCATCCGTGGCATTCTGCCTTACAGCACTGCTATGACGGCCATCGAAAGAGTCAGGCATGCTCTACTGTACGCGAGTGTTATCCTCCTGAGACCCGGGATGCATTTGGGTGCACAGATATTTTCTTAGATTTTCAGAATAAATCAGTAGACTGATGAACGTGGAAAGTGGTAAATATTTTTTTCTCAATAATAAATAGCCCAGATAGTTTCAGCTCAGCACGATGATCAAAATATTGGACACTGGGATTCTCTCCGGCATTATTTTACGCACCGTGCATATAATGACGTACCCCATATATTGCGCTCAAACTCATGTGCAAAAATGTTTTAATAACTGGAAAGTTAAATTAGTGAATAGAGGACATAAAGAAGAGCTTTCCTATGCTCAAAGAAAAAAAAAATCGCTGTTGCGTTCATTTCTTGTGGGCAATTTCAAAACATGTTCTGTCCCTTTTTATGCAGAAGAACAGCCGACATTTGATGCAAAAGAGCTTTGTTTTCATGTTGCAGCCCTGTAGTCTGCAACAGGCAGCGTTGGCAGTGTCAGCCAGCCTTGGGAAGTGGCCAGTGCTCATTTCTTCGTCATCGTAACTGTCGGAAAGCTCAATGTCCGACGTGTTCCCTTCGCCAATTCTCCGGAAAATCGCGCCAGCCGTCTGATCAGAAACGCGGGGCCGGTCTCCTACAGAAAAAAGAGACGCCATTTCGTCCACAAACCGCTAAATACCATCAGTACTCGTCTGATAAACGAGTTGAGTCCCAGCGTCAAACGTAATGGCCACGCGAAATCAAAGGAAGCGTAGATAAAAGTAAGCGCGTGAACAGATTAAAGTTCGTATTCTGCGCGTTCGCTGTTGTATTCACTTTAATATAAAATCAAGGATATGCCCTAATATAAAATCGAATATATGTCCTGAAAGTAGGCAGAAATGCGAGAAACAGCGCTTACTTCTCCGGCAGGTGCCATAAACCGCCGCGCCACTGAATGCCGCCATTCTGGAACTGTTTTAGCAGGAATTTGAACGATGTATTATCTTTAAAGCGGAATAAATGGCGTCAGCAGGCGTCCAATCCATTGGAAAGTGGCGTTTTATGAGGATGACTGCCTTGGCATAAGACTGCTGTCTCTTTACTTAGCGTCTAGCATACTTGACAAATCCCCATAGCGTGGTCTCGGGATTCACGAACTACTCCGAACAAAATGTCTAAGTGGTTGGAAATTTCCAAGCACAGCAAATGCTTACGGCACTCTGGCAGTTGCAGCAGTGTGGCCAATGCATTAGCTAAACAATGAAAGCGAAGGCTCTGTCAGCCTGTTTGAGGTCCGGAAGCGGAAACAGGGAGCATGTACGGAAAACACGCCGTTTGTACCATTTTGCTAGTATTTTATTTACTATTAGTTCTCAGGTCGCTCGTATAAAGACTGGTAGCGGAAAGACCCGGAAAGCTCCGAAAACGTAAAGCGCCACTAAACACGTTAGAATCAGCTCAGCCTCTCCTTAGCACTGACGTATCGAGCTCCCCTCAAATTACTGGTAGTTTGGTCTTTTGAGTTTGTTCTTTGTCATGCAGCCATTTACGCGACAGGCTATGCCTGAATTACAAGGCAGAGAGAGGACTGGCGATGCGTGCCGTTATCTCCTGGTGGGTATAGGTATGATTCCGCAATAGGTGCGTGGGCAGAAGAGCATGTCGCAGAGGGCCAACTTGGAGAACCATCATTTGCTCTGCTTAGAGTTTCGCCTACACTACATACTGTTTGGTTCCTAAAGGTTCGGATAATGGGTGGTGGTACGTTAAAGAAAAAAAAGGCTTATAGCTGATGTGCACTTAATTTAGGCAGCTGATATGTCTCCCGAGCCCTGCGCTGTGGTGGTGGCGATAAATTTGCTCTCTAGTCAAATGTACTCAGCCTCGCTCAAGGCATTTACTTTGACAGTCGTTATTTGGATAAATAAATAAAAATAAAGCAAAATTGTATATGTTGTTGGAGAATGTATGCAAGCAAAACATTGCTGGCCGACCTAACAGCCAAGCAGCTCGTGTAGCACAACCGCACACATTATCAGCTGGCGTTACACGATAGAGAGTAGTTCCAATGCAACTTGTATACTTGTGCGCGTGCGTGTGCGCGTGTACGCCCACCAGATAATGCCACCACATTCCTTGCATCTTCTTCTATAAATTGAGAACTGTCCTAAAACAAGAAGTTTCCGTGCTCATAAGCGGCAGTCATTTTTTGCCGGGTACAGCGGGATAATGAGCCCGACGTGAGCGGTTCCAGTCAGAAGTCGGAATAACAAAGCCCGACTTGATTGCGTTTACATGAACTTGTTTCGGACAGGTCTTGGCAACGGCGGCACGCAGCATGCATCGAGACGAAACATGAACGCGTTCAAACGGTACCGTCCGGTACTATAGAGTGTTTTAGTTCAGCGTCTTCACGGTCCGCTCCGAGTTGCCCCGCTAAGCCACAGTGGAGCGGCGGGCGATTTTTACGTTTGAGTTATACGTTTAGCGTAGCGGAGCGGACCTTTCGTGGTTGCAGCGCCCTTTGGTCAAATTCATGGTAATGAAACAAAATAAAACACCCTTTGATCACTTTTATAAAGTAAAATGAGTATTGGGGGCGAGCTCCACCACTGGAAAAGTTGGCGCCACCGTCGGTGTGACGTGGCATGAGGGATCACGTGGACACGCAAGTCTTGTCGGCTGCTTCGGAAGCGCCGAAGCGAGCTGAAAATGAAATTTTAAAGTCCCACCTGCGCTGCGGTTCTGATTAAGTGGTGAGGCTTTACCGCCTTGGTGTCTGCTGGACAACATTTGAAAGCACTATAATAGGTAGTGGCCGCCTTTGGAAGTGTGCAGAATGATAGGCGACTACTCATTGGTGCAGTGCCGGACGTACGCAATGGAGCCCGGTGTCAGCCTTATTCACACGTAGCCGCAGGACAAGAAGCTGCGTGATGCTAGGCTTGCGAAATTGAGAACCGGCAGACAGCCATCGGCTACAACTCGAGTGTGTAGCAAGCACAGACGCGAGGAAGATTTCTAATAGGGCGTCGGGACTGCGATGTTCGATGAGTAGCAGAAAGCGCGCACTGAAACGCTCGCCCGCGCGCTGCCCGGCAAATGTCATGAAGTTTTGGCCTATGAACTTGTTCATGCTAGATTCTGGCAAGTTAACAGTAATGGAAAGGGAACCATACAAAGCGCATAAAAAGAGGCATGACATAAGCTCCCGCTTGTGTAGCACCAAACAATGAAATGTACTGGATTAAATAAACGGAGCAGCGGGTAATTGCTCGCTGAGAAGACCGATAAACATAGAGTGCGAGGCAACTTGAGAAATGATAGTAGTTAAACGTCCAAGACCTTAGAAAAAAAAGATTCAATCATCCTGACGGGACATCCCAATTGCAAGTCGCCCTGGTAGGTGTCGAAGTCCGTAGTTAAAACGAAATTATTTTTGAACAGCTCTGATAGTTTCCACGCAACACTGGTTGCTTGTGTGCTGTCAAATGCTCATATGCTGCTGCCTAAAGCTCAGGACACGATGCGAAAACGCGCTTGCAGCAAAGGGGGAACATTGTGCACGTACGTGGATGCAGGCGTGCAGTTGGTCACCGCGAACAGGTGAGATCGCTGCATTGAGGCCTCATTCTGTTATACTCCATTTAGTTATACAGACAACACACTATAAGAACACATTTCACATAATTTGCTCATAGCGTTTGGCTACCTTTCAAGCAAGAAGCCGGTTCGGGAGACTCCATCGCGACGACCACGCCCAGTGGCGTTCACTGTACGTATTCGGTAAAGAGATAGCGTCTGTAAACCATTCCGTGCTTTCAGTTTGCCCAAGATTATTATTTCGACAGAAAAAAACTTCCCTCGTTTTGCGAGTACTTACAGAAATGTCAAGGAGGGCTGCCGCGTGGTGTTTTTAATGAGTGCCGTAAGCCAAACCTGTGAGGAGCGCGCCGCGTGATCCCTCATACTACGCAAGGGAGGCGCTTCCGACAGATGGCGACTCCGTAAGTCCTCGCCCCCAATATCTAACATATTTGTCCATGAAGCATCTAGACGTGCGCTTGTAATGCTTTACGGGTCCATTTTATCGAGGGAAAAATAAAGCGCCGTCTTGGGGAACGCCACGTGATAGCCTGCGAGCTTGCTTTCTGCATCCAATCCAATCCTTTCTGACGCCAACGCTAGCCAACGTGCTGCACAGCACGCTCCGCTCAGGCAGCTTTGCCTGTAAACGGACCGTGTTTGACGCTCCGCTAGCCCGCTTGCGGCTAAGCGGAGGGCGTATGCGCATTCGCGCTTCCGCTCCGCTCAGCTGCTGAGCGGATCGTAAAAAAGCCAAACTAAAACACTCCATGGACAGCCGTCTGCAACACCTCTATTTCATGGTTCTTAACGTTACCTGCATGAGGTTGCACTGCACAGTGCTTGGTTTTGCCTTGTCCTGATACCATTCCCGCTGCTGGCAAACGCGGACGTTTCAGTGGTGGCGTGCAAGATTCAGCCCTGGCTGCTCCGACTCGTTCGCGTTTAGAATCGCGCTGCAAATGGGTCGAGCTGGGTCAGCCTACCCCAATGCAGTCGGGGTGGCTCGACCCGACTAGGCGCACGCTCAATACGACCCGACAGAGTTTACAACTCAGCAGGCCGATTGCAACAGGACAAGCGGAGTCTACCCGTTTGTGCCGGGTTCATGTAAACGCCTTCGGTCGCCATCAGCTGTCACGTCATCAAACCTGCAGTCCTTGCGTGGGCCGCGCCAACGTTTGGCGACTGGGGCCAAGATTACGTACATGATTGCTCTAAACGGTGGATGTGAAAGCAATAAAAAATTAAAAAATCCGATCTAGGTATATTAGTCTGTACGCTGTTAAGAATGGCCGTATGGGCCAGCTTTCAGCCCGCTGCACATGTTCCAAGCCCACCAGACAGGGAGCTCTTCCGAGAACTGCGGACGGCCGGCGGCCACGTGGCGCGCGATCAACACCGGAAATTGGTACTTGGCCGAGCCACCCGGGACAAAACAGTTCTACGAAGCCCTCTGACGTCGGCACTGAAAGCTGGCGGTACCGAGAACTGCGGATGACCGGCAGCCACGTGGCGCGCGGTCAGCTCAGGCATGTGGTACTCCGCCGCGCCACCCGAGACAAAGCAGTTCTACGAAGCCCTCGGTCGTTGACTCCAGACCTTCGCACCTGTGTGTTTGCGTGTGTGTGGGCGTAAACGATACTGCGGAACGACTCCCCTCGGTCGTTGACTCCGGAGCCTTAGTGCGGGGCGGCGGCAAGTTTACAATGCTTGGACGAACCTTCCCGACCATTCCTGCTCCGTCCACGACCGAACGATGACGTCGAACTATGACGTCAAGCGGAGAGCTTATAAGCAGCGTTTGCCGGCTGCTAGAGAGTGCTCGTGTCGTGATCGTTGTCGGGAGCTGAGTGCTCTGTCATACTAGAAATGTACTAGTGAGCTGTGTGCTCGTAAACTGTTTGCTGTATGTTAGTTTTGCGGGCTCCATATGGGAGTCGCGCTAGGCTGCCAATGTATGTCCTGTTCACAATGTAAATCCTGCAATTAAATCCTGCTCGCCTAGCCCTGTCGTCCCAAGTTCATCTCCACAGCTACGACCGCCAAATCCTACATCTGGCGCCAGCGGTGGGATCTGCTCAACCCCTACAACGCCAACCATCTAGTAAATCCTCTGATTTTCACGAAGGCCTCTGGTTTATCCATAATACAGGATGACGCTCGATGAGTGGATGCCAATTCTAAGTCACGTCATTCAAACCGGCGTCTGTATCCGCCACAGTCTTAGACGCCCACATGGATCCTTCTTTGGCCCTGAAAAACTCCTCATTCATGTAAATACATTTGTGTGCCGGAAAGTGCATCTTAAGAAACTAGGCGGGCAATGTCCGTCTATAATTGACTGCTTATCTGGCCAACACAACATTTTACATCTTTTGCCTTCACGACATTGCACCACCTCCTTGATTTCACTTGGGCCTGTAGTGTGCAGAAAGTAGAAGAATAAAAACAGATTAGTGAATTAATATGATAATGCATTTATTGAAATGCGTAGATACGAGCCCAAGTAAATGCGCCGTTCTTTTAATGTGCTAGCATTGTTAGGCTACCGCCCGCCGTGGTTGCTTACACTCTTAAAATTTTCACACCCTTATGGGTGTAATGCGGGTGTATTCGTCTTTTCACCCTTGTAAGCACCCTTGAAACACCTTTTTTAACGGAAAAGAGTGTTCAACAAGAAAACACCCTTGGAACACCCCAGTCTTTCTAATTTACACCCTAATTATAAGGGAGTAAGTGAACAAGCTTACAGTATATGATAAATGAACATTGGCAGTTAAGGCGTTGATATTGGCTATACATGAAACGCGCGCTACCTGCGCTTGAATCAGGTAGCTCGAATGATTAGATCGGGGCATCTAGGCAGCAGCCCACTGCTCCGAACAGTGGTCAAAAATGAAGTTTCCCACGAATGTTGATATCGAACGGATGACACTAACGCGCAGACTTTGCATAGCCAGATATCTGCAAAAGGCTTCATATGATCAATGGCGAAATATTTACAATGCTATCACTGAATACTTAAAGGTGTGCAACCAGTTAGACTGGGAATGGTTAGGAGTGAGGGCCAATGGTAAATAGCTCACCAACTTACGGTTTGTAGATAACATTGGCATACTCAGCAACGCTGCAGACTATTTGCAAAAACGTTTGACGACCTTGTCGAAGAAAGTGTAAGAGTCTGATTGAGAGTTAGTATGCAGAAGAGAAAAGTAATGTTCCGCAGCCTGGCGAGAGAACGAATGTCATGGTCGGCAGTCAGCCTCTAGAACCTGCGCAGAAATACGTTTATTGAGGTTAATTACTCGCTGGGGCCTCTGATCAAGGAAATTAACAAAAATAAAAAATTAGTTGGAGAGCTTATGGCAGGCATTACCAAATCATGACCTTGGAGCTTACTGCTAATCGTTGCTTTCTACCGTTACTAACGTATGGTGCCCAAACTTGGAAGTTACCAAAGAAGCTTGGGAAGACGTTGAGGACCGCGCAACGAGCGATGGAATGAAAGATATTAGGCACGACGATAATAGACTGTAAGGCAGCGATGTGGATTAGAGAGCGAACGGGGATAGCTGATATTGTGATTGACATCAAGAGGAAGAAGTCGTGCTGGGCAGACATTGCAATGCGTAAGGGAGAAAACTGCTGGTCTATTGGAGTTGCAGAATGGGTGCTAAGGGAACGGAAGCACAGTCGAGGACGGCAGAGAATAATGTGGACGTGATGGAATTGGGAAACTTGAAGACACGTGGAACCAGTTAGCACAAGACAGGGGTATTGGAGATCGCTGGAGAAGCTTTCGTCCTGCGATGGACGTCAAAATAAGCTGATGATGATGATGATGTGACGATATCCATGCTATATTCGCGGCATGTCATTCATGTTATGTCATGCATGCGTGTCATGCACGTTCTGATAGCTCGATTTGCGTCGATTGCGGTGGAGGGGTGGGGGGGGCTAGTAGCGGCGTAGCCAATTGGGGCACGCCGGGCACTTGTAACGCTCACTAACAGTAAAATGTTTGCTGCTATGGCAATGGCCCCACTTCTTCCCCCTCCACGGTCAATTGGGACCCCCCCCCCCCCCCCTCTCGCGCGAAAAAATTTTCTGGCTACGCCACTGTGGGGAGGCGGGTGTAAGATTGCTCTAGACCCCTCCCCCTAACTTGTCAACGGAAACGGGGGACGGGAGTGCAGCTGCCGCCAGGCCGCAAGCCTTAGGCAGCCCAATTACCGGCGGCATTTTCCTTTGGACGTGAATACTGCTCTAATGTCATTACACTGTAGGATTCGTGGCGGTTCAAGGGCATGCGACAATAAAAAAAAGCACATACAGCCATCAGCAAGTCTTAGCTTAAGCAGATCATTGGGAGCTGGGCAAGACTAACAAAAAAAAAAGAAGCTTGGCACCCCTCTTACAGGCATTGTCAACTCTGGGTCCCACCGCTGACTGCACATTTCCGGTAAAAAAAATCACACAGGAACTCCTCTCGGATTTGTCTAAGTGTGCGTAAGCATTGTGACTTCCTCATCTACACGCAGTCCATGTCGTTATCAATGTTATGAGACTTGATCCGACAAGTATAAGCGACAGCGCTGTGGCGACACGAGCTGCTCTGGTCGGCGGCGCAAGCAAAGTACTGCAGGTGGCGGGGCCAGGCGCGCTGGCGACGTTCCGTTCGTTTTGAGCTGTTATCGCTCTTTAGCCCTCCTCATCCGCGTCGAACCATTATCAACCGTTCTCCGGCGGCGGCTGCTTGTGGCACGGCCGCGCGAACCGTATCTTGAAAGCGAACTGCATTGTGGACAGAGTGTGCCCACTGCTGAAAACTTCACGCGCTGTGTTCTCACCGTTTACTTCGCTTTGAAAACAGACGCGCGTACACCTATCTTGAAAGTGGTCTGCGAAAAGCGCATAGTGCGGCATGAGCTGAGAGCTTCGTGAGCGCAGTGTTCTCGCCGCTTCGGTCGCGTTGAAGCGAGAGCGAGCACGAAGGTGAATTCACTCGCTGCTGCGGGTTCTATTTTGAAAGATATCGTGCGGTACGGATTGACGGACGGATGGTTTTTCTTGTTGGATAACTATAGAAATGCTTACGTTATAAAAAAAAACGCAGGGTTCGCGAAATTCGCGATAAGAACCAACACCAACCCACTCCCCCGCCCCCCGCGGAGCGATGCCGTCTTGATCGCCCCCTCCCAACACCGGGAAAAGGGACACTACCTATCTCAGTTCAAGAAACGATGATGGCATTCCCTAACGAGTTGTCTTATGGCCTCTGAGATTTGCGCGCGAAGCTGGCGCGCGCGAACCTGGGAGGTCATAATTGGCCGCTTAATAGCATAAAAAGACAAAGATAATACCAAACGACACAGTTAAAAATTCAAACAAATAACTGATCTTAGCTATACTGTTTGGGGAAAAGAAATAAAAAATTAGACAGCCGCAACACACGCCACTAAAGCCACCACCGCCGGCATAACGCGGAACCAACAGTTGGCAACATTCATTCGCGCGTCATTGCTTCTTCCGCTTCGTCTCCGCAACGAGAGCCGCCATCTTCTCGCGCCTAACGTTTTGTATGGTTTTGTTCTCTGCAATCCGCGCACACAGCTCATCGGTGGATGCACGTCTGCTCGGCGTCGCAATACGGCCTGCGCCATTTTCTGGTGTTCGCGCAATCGGTGTGAAACATGTCGCATGTGAAATGTTTGATAGAAGTGCCTCACGCCGAAGTCAAGCCGCCGTACGGGTGTATGGCTGTGCGCCCCGTTCTCGGAAGCGTCGACGGGTTTCCGGTATGCGGATTTCAGGTACGTGCAAATACGTTTCGCCCTCCTATTGAGCTCCGGAGCAAAGCGTGCAATATTTCATGTGAAAGATGCAGTGCCCGTCATCATGGTGTGAATTTCGAGCGGCAAACGAGAACTTTGGCACTTAGAGCACACCGCGGCTCCTAAGTTAGCGTGGAAATTGTTTTACGTTACCGTAATATGTTGCTGTCAGTCGAATCTGCGGCTTGTAGACAGCTAGCCCATTGACTTTTGCTTGTGGCAGCAATAGGTATCTAAATGGAAGTGGTAATAATTTTCGAGAACAGAGAGTTATTTCGCTCGATGTTTAGTCGTGTTCATGGCGTTATGAAAGCTAGAAAACTAACTGGCTTGATCGTGCTTAGTTCCAACTCCAAGGGGCGCAACGTTGGCACTGTATATGTTTGTTTTCCGTGCCGCGAGTACCACTTTCATGCTTTTGTTGCATGAGAGTGGTAGCAGCTGCATGCCGTCTGGGCAGAATACAATAAAAGCAATTTCCTCACTTTCATACGTATGCAATGTGACGTAACAAAATTTCCAGCGTTTTATTCGGAGCGTAAATATCCAGTATAGTTTAGTAAAAAACTCAAATTCTGTCTTAGCTTAGTAGGCGTGAAACAAGTGAAACTCTCATTCCTCTTCGAATTCGCCCAAACCGCACCGCCCGCAGATGCGTCATCGGGTAATTGACAGCAGCTTCGCTACGTGAGTTGTTTTATGCGCCAATATTGCCCGGTTAAGTATCCTGTTAATTTATGCCGACGCTCGTTCATCTTGATTTTAAGCGGTTACTATCCCCGAGTACCGGACGATGCGAAACTTGTGAGGTGTAGCAAACGCGGGAAATTCAAAGTGGCGTGGCTGCAAGTTCCTGTTTTTACGTTTCTTGCATTCAAAGCCAACAGACAGAGTATCACTGATTTATTTTCCATTTCTGCAGTACTTGATCAATCTAATGTGACAACTACATTTGCTCTTAAATGTTCTCCATTTACTTTGTATTCAACTTGGCTGCCGTCCTCTCTTCAGAGGATGTCGCTGTGATAGCTCTTTCGCATAGCACATGCCTCTAGGCCATTGTGTTTCAAGGGCTCTGGCGAGGCAGCAGTGCTCCAAGTAATTTTACCATCCTATATATTTTCTATTTTGCATCATTCTTCATCGATGGATTTTAATGTTCATAGTATTCGTCATTAGTCATCGCCATAATTTTATAGCACGTAGATTTTACGCACTTTACAGCGACAATTTTTAGGCCAGTTTACAGCGAAGTATCTTCCATAATACATCGTCAACATTACCACTTGTCATGGCGCTTTTTGGCCAAACCGGGCCCTTGCGCCATAAAACACCACACATCATGATCATCACCTTGGCTGCCAGAAAATGTTTGAATTTCTTTCAGTATCCAAGTGACGAAATATTCCACTGACGACCGTGTGTGAAACACGCAAGATGACAAAACTGATAGCAAAATGATGAGATATTTTTTTTATAGCGTTTGTACTCGACTTTTGGTGAGGATGTCGATCGACCTTGGGCCTGGTGACAGTACACCCACATCGCCAAAGTGCAGCCTATCAGTTGAGTGCCCCCGAATGGACCATCAACATCGGAAACAGAAGCAGAGCCAGGTAGGGGCAATTTTTACTTTGGAACAGAATACTGACAGCTGCCTATTTTTTTAAGAACTAAATAACATATTTACAAGCCAATCCTTTCTCTTTGTGCAGCCTACATAGAATTGTTTTATTGTTATACAGACCTTCAGAAAGCACTTCTTTTGAACCCTTTTTGCATGCTTGAAAGAAAACATTTGTTGCACCTATTGAGCAGTAGAAAGCTGGATTGGGAATTTTTCAGGATGCTCTACAATTTTCGCACTGACACTTTTGCTTTGAATATAATATTTGAGCAGTTAAGTAATCGTTATTAACTAATTACCTAATTAGGAAAAATGCAAGAATTGGTTTCACTTCCTCAAAACGATGGCAAACGACATTCATTACCTTGGTGCTGTCCAGCTACGTGGCACTTGTACATATTTAAAGCTTGCACATGTCATACAGACCACCTGGTAATTACAAAGCTTATATAGAAGTGGCTAAGTTGTGTGAGCCAGCCATGTGTAGCGAATCATGAGAAACAGCCATGTTTCTTTGACTTAAGGGCATGATAAGATTTACATGCTCGACACCTTGTATCAGTGTGTTCTAGGCCTGTTCGTAGTTTAGCTGCTACATAAACAATATTTCTCCACGTGTAAGCTCATATGCATCTTTCAAGTATATTGCCTCGTGTGTCCAAAATAAACCATCCTCGCGCTTCCTTCATTATGTCTTCATCTGTTGCTCTGCTAAATTTTTAACATGCAACTGCACAAATTTTCATCTAGTTTTCATATTTCCTCGTTGTTTGGTGGCTTTATTTCTGAAGTTGTTTTCGTTAAACCCTGTTGCACACAGCAGTACACAGCATTTCTGCGTAGAGTGGGAATTGTTATTTTTTTCAGATTGACATAAATACACCTTGCCTGGGCAATGTAAGGCATTCTACATAACACGGCCATGCAATAATGTTTTATATTGCATTCCAGCATCATGCAGAACTGTTTACTTACCAGATTAGAATATGTATAAGTGTTGGAAGTAACAGAACTGGAAAAAGCCAGCAGATAATGAGGCCAAGGAAAGCATACAGGAACATGTTTTAGGTTTTTTATATGAAGTATAGAAATGATAAATTCTAGGTAAGTGAAAGTGGATTAAAAGATATCCACCTGTGGGCGGGGAACGGACCCATAACCTTCACATTACGCATGTGATATACTAACCACTGTGGTACTACGGCCGTGTTCGAGCGTCGACAATCTGAGGGGCCATTGTGGATGGTTGAAGGCTGCTCGGTGGCACAGTGGTTAGTGCATCGCATGCCTAATGCAAAGGCTGTAGGTTCGTTCTCCCCCCATGCCTGGTTGGTTTTTTTTACCATTTTCATTTCCCTTTATCATTTCTACATTTAAATAGAAAATTACAAATAAGTTTCCACGTGCCTTCCCTGGCATCTTCCAGCTGTGATTCAGAAAAATTTTGACCCTCGGTATCCTCTCTTCTCGTTTGGAAGAACAGGAGCTTCATTTTAAAAATAATGAATTAACCTTGCTCAGCATCTCAGTGTGGTCTCAAATCTTATCATAGCATGTGTATTACGAATTGAAGTTTTTGTTAAGATGATATAGCATGGGACCTAATTAGTAGCCTTTGTGTACAGATATATGACTAGTCTTAATAAATAGGAGGATTTTAAGAAGCACTTCTAACATGGTCTGAGCATGTGTTTAAGAAACTAATCTAGCATGATTTCATGCATAACTGTTGCCCCCTGAAAAATATTTGGGTCATCTGCATCGGCATTCTTTTTAGAGAGCACCAATACTGCTTTGATAAAGGTAGCCTCGTGGAACATGAAGCATCGCTTCTTGCTGAGTCAAGGAAATATTATCTGCATATCTGAGGTGCATGTGTCACATGCTCGAATGCTGTTGAAAGGCTGCTAATAAGAAAATTACTTCACTTGCCTTCCAGAGATTGCTTCAGTAGTCTATGCTACTCGATCATAAACAATTTACCAGAGTGAACATTCATCACAGTTGGCTTTGCAATGTTTATGCAAAATACCACAATTGCCTACTAGACATGTGACTGCACTAAAACTTGGAATTAATGACCAGTAAGACTTATGGGACCAGCAAAACTTAGTTTATTACTCCAGAACAAAATGCGAGGCACTTCGGTTATTTCTGCCATAGAGTTTCTTACAGTAATTACTAGAGGGAACTCTGGCGCTGCAGCCGCACCACCATGGGAATGATGGGAAGCACATAGACTTGTCTGATATTCGTGCTTGTGAATTCAGACGTTCTTGTGGCTTCGTATATTATACGCTATATAAATCTTATTGTCGTAAATTTCAGCGCAGTCTATACTCTTCGAAGTGCAGAAGACGGCGCCAACACGCACAATTGCTATTAATTGCAACGATTGAGCTTGTCCAGGTAGCCAAATCGTAGGGCGCCAAGCGTCTCAAGGCACTGGTATGCCCGCGATAAATTCATCAGGGCGTTGCACTCGCTTGTCGTTACATGCCTCCGTGGCTTAATGGTTTCAATATCAGACTTCTGTTGTAGAGTTCCTGTGTTTGAATCCTGTCGTCAGACGGTTTTAATGTTTATTTATTTATTACACAGTATATTGTTGAAAATGACTAGTTTACAAAGCCACAAAGCCGTTTGAAGCCAAACAGACGAAGTTTAGGCAAATCCATGTAATTCCCATAATTTCCATGCTGGTACAGCCGTTCTTGTTTGATCTCCTGTGGACACTAACGTCAGAGTTCCCTCTAGTAATTATTGTATGAAACTCTCATTTCTGTGCCTACTCGTGCAGAAGCGGCGCCACACCTGCTGCGTAAACATGCACTACCTTTTGGCTAAGTGCAGGGAATGCTGTGAACTCGCCCTGTACAAAGCCTGCACTAAGTAAAACAAATCACAACGTGCAGTTGCTGCCACGTTGAACTGGTGGAATGAGTAGTGAAATGCAGCGCCTCCTGAACTAGTTCAGAAAGTGCAGGTTAATCAAGTGGAGATTATATAGTAACAGAAGTTGAGTGATTCTGCATTACATTCACGAAATATACTTCATGATACTTTTCCATTTATTTCCTCAGTTATTAAGAATCCCTTTTGCATTGTTGGACAAAACTACAGAATGCCAACATATTTTCTAGCATTCACTGGTAGCAGACATGTCAAAACTTGTTCTAGTGTCTGGATTGCCGCTTTAGCCGTTAACCCCCAAGTTAATTCCGGAAAAATGTACCAAATTTTTTACGTACTCAATTTTTTGGTGTCATTCTCATTCTAAAAATATATTACTTCATTGGCCTCTGGTTAGAAATAACACAAAAATAAGAGCTGCTCTTGAGGGCAGCTTTCCCTCAATGCCGACTGTAACTCATCTTTGACAATAAGAGCAGCATAACATCGGGCAGAAAGAGTGCAACTCGTCATTGGCGATATTGGTACTACCTCCAGTCACTAGTACAGCTTGGAATCAATGGTTAAAGGTTGCGACTTTGTTGCTGCCCAATTTTAATTCTGCAGCTGTTACACTTGGGTTTAGCATGTGTATGTACGTGTGCATGCATTAAAATGATTTCATGCTAGAGCAAAGCAACTGTAGTGCAGAGAGGCATTAGTCATCTTTATATATTTGCTTTGTAAAGATGCACTAAGTTTATCCTTTGCATATAGACTTGGCGCTCATTGGCGAAAGATGCCCTTGTGCTACTAAAACCTATCAATTAATTCGCTCTTTGCAGTAGCAGGTGCTTATTCCTTTTTCAGGATCGGTCTGTGAGTTTTAATTTGTTTTTCTTGAACTGTGCAATTCCCACTCACAGGACTGCATGTCATGTGAGGTGTTCCTTTTTAAATCAAGAATGTTGCGGTTGTGTTTGTGAAACTCGATTTCTTGCCTCAAACGAGCTTGTACAAACTGACCAAGCTGATAATTCTACCTGCTTATATATTGAATGTGTTGCGGTTGTGAACCCTCATAATGAATGACACATAGTATAAAAATTTTATCTAATAAAACAATTTAATGAAATTTTTCATGTTTTTCGCGTTCGTGTTCACTTCTCTACTCTCGTGTCCTGTCTGCATGCCTCACCTCCTTTTTTGCATATTAAATATCGTATAAACTTAACCATGCTTTTTTACCACAATGCAGGGGGAAAAGGTTCCGATAACACCATGCATTCAGTATGGTGGCCCACACGTGTATGCAAGCAACCTCCTTCATGTGGACCAAGAACTACTCTGCAGTGTCTCACAGACTTCCATGCAAAGCCCTCAACATTCTCGTCTCAGTGGAATGGCTGCTCATCTATCTGCGTGTCCATCACCAAGATGGCCAGTTGTAAAGCTCCTGTACCCGTTTAAGAAAGCTTAATGATTTTTTTATTTAGTTTTCATGGTTGGCCGTAGAATCAACATTTTTGATGTTTCTAACGTTTTTACCTGACACAAAGTGGTGCAATAACTTTAAACCAGTGTAATGTATTTAAGTGATGCTCACTCTAATGCCTATCTGGTTTTGTTTGTGTTTAAGAAATTTGAATGTCTGATGAGGTAACAGCATTTAAATTTGTCATCGTGGCTCGTTTCAATGAGCTGCTAGGAAATAAGATGCAAAACTTATCACACGCCAGTTGTAGCATTTTTGTTTTCATGACTAAAGTATACATGTTTCAAAAGATGGAAAGTGGGGAAAAAAGCCTCAAGAACATAATCATCCTCGGATTGTCATGTCCTTACAACTCTGCAATGACTAATGCCTCATACATCTTGGGAGCACATTGTTCGCAATGCCTACAGGTATACTTGATAAGAGAATAGCTTGCACTCAGATTTGACACGCAGTTGATGGCTGATAGCTTTTGTTTGTCGTCTTCATGTTACTACTATGTATTCAATATTCATTTAGATGTGCTGCGGTTTTTTGCAGTCACCTATATAAATATATATATATATATATATATGTTCTTCGTTTCAATAAATATTTAGTTGAGAATTAGCGCTCATCCTGTCTGCTTCTAGTCTGTGTCCGTGTCACTTCGCGCTACAATCCAAGATCATGTTACTGTACCAACTCGCCCAACTTTTCATCCTTTTGTTAAAGACACACTCAGACTTGTTCTTACTTATGTGACCGGTTATTTTTGTGCTTTATAATAAGATGCAGTGCTTTTCGAATGAAAACATGTGATAGTTCGTAGTGAGGTTATTTAAAAAAACTGTTCTGCTTAAAATTTAATTGAGCAAGCCTGTGCCATTATTCGGTGCTTATGTCTTTGTATTGGTATGGTTTTACTCATCTTCCTTTTTACTTTTAAAATGTGCAAACATTATTATGTAACCATTTCTCTTGAATGAAATAAATACTTCTAACATTTCGTCACAAATGTTACAGTGATTTTGTTCAATTAGGTAACCTTAGACTAGCTGATTGTTATTCTGGTAGCTTAACTTACAATACCTGTGGAATATTCAATGCAAGCACATGGTGGAAAATAAACTAAGTTATTGGGTATAAGCAGGTCACTGTCAGTAAATGAAGCATACATATATTTCAGGAAATAGTGCATGCTTATATATTGAACAGCATGCACAGCTACACATGCTGTTTTGTTCGTAAATGCTGAAACATTATTCGACGATGAAGCACTTTGTTCTTTGTCTCTCAGTGCTACCTTTAAGTCATATGTGTCAAAGTACTAGTAGAAGCATCCCGTGGAGATAAATGACAACTTTGATGAATAGAGGTATAATATGTGTGCTTAAAACGACAAAAAACTGCTTGACAGGCAAACGTATGCTTCTGTAGTACTGCACTTGTTACCGGCGCCAATCCATGCATTGCTTGCGCTCTATTGCATGCAATATGAGCTACAACAACGAGCTGTGGTGTCTTTCCCTCCTGGTTGAGCTGGTGTTGCGAAAATTTTTGACCAAGAAAAGTGGAGGTTTTTAATTATTTCTGCAATGCATGTAACTATGCTTTTGGCTGTTGCTGTTTCCACGGGGTTATAAGAACTGGTGCGCCAAGGTGCGGGAGATCCTTTGTCCTTAATGCAGCGCGCATTGTTATTGCGCTCTGCATCCTGCCGGCAGTGTACTATCACTGCAGAGGAAGATTACGAAAAGCATGGCGTGTGTGCCTTGCTGCAATGGCGAAACCCTAAATTGTTTGCCTGAAAGGGTCGCACGTTATGCTACCACATGACGGACCAGAAGCGCAATATGACGACGCCTCACACATTCTGGCTCATACGGAACAAGGTAGTACCATAGCTAAGGCTAGGCAGCATTCACAACAGCTAGTCTGCCCATTAACTACATGGCTGTAGTGAACGCTAAAATACTTGCAGGGATAACGCCCTTTTGGAAGGGTGTTGTCCATGCTGCATCCATATTGAAGGGGTGGTGTCTATGTTACACCCCATATAGAAAGGGTATTGTTTGTTTTACACCCATAGGCGAGGTGACGTCATATTAACACCCCTTCTTTTGTGGGGTGTTAATTTGCACTCTTTGCTTGGGGTGTAGCAATACACCCAAAAAGGGTGTCACCCATGGGACAAGTCATTTACACCCTTAAGGGTGTTAAAATTTTTAGAGTGTATAGTGGCTATGACGTTGGGTTGCTAGGCACGAGGTCGCGCGATCAAATTCCGGCCACGGCGGCCGCATTTAGATGGAGGCGAAAACACCCGTGCACTTAATTTAGGTGCACGTTAAAGAGCCGGGTGAAGTGCCTGGTAGTTATGTGCCGGGTAGCTGTAGATAGGGGACCGGGTAGGTACCGCTGTTCAATGGAACTCTTTGACGCCGACTTTAAACACTGGGTATGTGTGACTCGGTTTGTGCTGGTCTTCAATGAACCTCTCTGGCGGTACAGATTATTCCGGAGTCCCCCGCTACGGCGTGCCTCATAATCGGATCGTGGTTTTCGCAGTAAAACCCAATAATTTTTTTTTTGTCACAGGGTATTTCAAACACTTTCCGGTGGCTATATGTATGTATGCATTTTGGTATATAACTGTTTTCCCGCCTAACTGGTCACGAGGTAGTCTATGGTCGAATGGGTAGCGCATCGGGATACTGTGCTGAGGTAACAGGGTTTGAACTCAAGCATCGGACCAACTTGGGTCACTGAGTACGTGGCAATATGTACATACGTGCTGCTCTTCAACGAACCTCTTTCACACCGACATGGGTAGCTGTAGATGTGGGTCTGGGTAGGTGCCGCGTTTCAATGGAGCTCTTTGACGCCGACTTGGAACACTGGGTATGTGCCACTCGGTCCATGCTGGTCTTCAATGAACCTCTCTGGTGCCAACTTGGGTCACTGGATATGTGCGAGTAGGAGTGTGTCGCTCTTCAATGAACTTCTCTGACGCTAGCACGGGTTACTACGTATGTGCCACTGGGAATGTGCCGCTCTACAATGACGAAAAACATCCATTAAGTTTCCCCGATGCCGAGCGGAATCAAGACCACGTCACACGGGTTCCTCAAGGACAGCAACCCGATGTTTTAACAGGCTGATCCACAGATACACTGGGCGTTTGCCGCTTTTCAATGAACCTCTCGGCAACTTGGGTCACCGAGTATGTGGCGCATGTGCGGCGGGCGAGGGAACAATTCTCAGCGTTCGCAGGCTGCGGCGCACCAGGCTGCTGGTTTCGGTGGCCACGCGCGGACATTTCAGCAGCGCCACCAATGGCGCAGCATGTGCAGAAGAACGAAGCGCGAGAGGGGCGCCCGTTTGCCGCAAGACGCGTTTCTTCCTCTGAAATGCATGGCACGCAGCGGAGTGCGATGCATTTTCGAGGCCACGCGCAGGCTTTGAGGCGCCCACGCTAGATGGCGCAGAGTGTTATTAGGGAAGCGCGTGACAGGAGTTCCGCCTCCAGTACACGCCACATACACAAGTCATTTCGACGGTGGCAATACGTTGTGAGGCTATGTCGATTCAATGCTAAACGCATTGCCGTCGACAGTCGTCGTGAGATGGGTTCTGTCAAATTTTTGTTTACATTGCAATAAATAGAGCAGCTTTCAATGGCCGGGTTCACTTTAACGGGGCCAATTTGCGAAATACCAGGAAAGTAACGATCGATAATAATCGCATTACAATGTTTTTTTTTTATTTCACGTGGAAATAATATGTCGGTCGCATTACCCACTCACTCGCAAAACAAACTCAAAGGTTTCTGTGCCTGGAGGTTTGATCCGAACAGGGCGCATACGCGATGACAGAAGCGTGCTTTATTTCCACGCAGCAGATAACGCGTGGCCACCCGCGGGGCGCTGAGTCAGTTTCAGGCCGGGTTCAAGCTGCCTTGGGGTGTCCACACCATATACATTCTAGCAGATATAACAACATAGAAAGAAAACTAATTGTGGAGAGCAACGGACATTTGTAATGACCGAACAGGAGCGACCAAATCGCTTCTTCACCCTCAAAGCAGGACGTCTTTTTTTATTATATATATTTTTTTTATTTTATTTAAGTCGCCCGCAGCTTCTGCGCGTTTAACTCTGCGGTCGCGCGCTCTCGGATCCAAGTTTGCTCGGTGACAGACAGGTCGCGGAACCGGCAGGAAATGCCGTCGGGCAAATAAAGCTTTCAGAGTTGCCGAAGTTTGCAACGCGGAAGTGAACTGAAAACCAAAAAAAAAAACACAATTTCTTTGAATCACCGTTGTCTATTTAAATTGTTCGTGCACTAACATGCCCGGATCGTGTCCTGTGCGTTAGTAGTTCGACGCGGCTCTCTTAGGTGCATATACTCGCGACGCGTGTATCCATGCCGACACGTACAGCCGCTCGCGTATTGAGCTTTGAGAAGTGTGCGTATGACAGTCGGGCTCTTGCCGCCGCATTAAAAGAAAATCTTCTCAGGTGTTTCGTGTGCGTCGTCGAGTGACCCGGTATGTGCCGCGACGCGTTAAGAGAGCACTCTTTTGCGAGCTTCCTTGCTCCATAGAGCTGGGCCATTGTAGGGCAACACCGGTTGTATTCCATCTCGATAGAACAGCGCGATGTTGCGAAAGATGTGACCACTGGACTGTCTAGCTTTCTGCGGTGAAGGTCGAGACTGGAAAGAGACACAAACGACCGAAAAAAAACACAAAAAAACAAAGAAACTCGGTACTTGAAATTTGTATTTCCGTTGTTCTCGCGCGTCTGTTATTGATTACTGCAGCATCAGTACTGCCGTCGGCTCTTTGTTGCTTGGAAGAGTCGACATTGATTCAGATTGCAACCGCCAAAGTTCTCGCATTGCCTGAAATCTAGGAACTTGCAGCAGTTTGACACTCTTGACACGCGCTAGCGTAACGAGCTCCGCTATTTTTATGAATAGTGTGAGTAGTTGGCCGTGTACCCTCGATGTGATTGAAGTATGGCTCTGAAAGTGAAAATTAAGGAAACGTAAGCGACGGGTCGCCTAGAGGGCGCGTGATCGTCTCGTGCGTATTGTATTCCTCCTTTCGAGCCACATCCAGTTTACACGTGCTGCTATCTTGTCTGTCCTCTCTCAGGAAGTTTTTCGTCAGGCAGAATACTACCTCCACTGAAGCATCGGTACAGAGAACAGCGAAAAAAGAAAAAAAAAGAAGAAAAGGAAAACAACATAAAATTTGAAGGAGCTTGAAAGCGTTCAGGGAGAGACCATATCGAACCTTGTTCAATATATCTGCGTATAGCACGTTTGCACTGTGAGGGAATATATGGCCGCGGGCCTTGCCAGACCTAAATATGAAATGTCTGTGCCTGTGCTCGGGCTTTTGCCTGTGCTCATGCCTGTGCTCGGGCTTTTTAATAAATTCGGCGCGGTTCTTCGATATAGCCCTTCTGCGGTTCTATTTAGGCAAGTCAGGACCTATAGACACTCCTTGAGCCTTGCATTCTGTGTTTGAATTATGTCTGTATTCCTAAAGTTTTCTCATCACTTCTTTTCCCTGTTTTTTTGATAAAATTTCAATCACGAACCAGCATCTGAAGTAGACATCTTCAGCTTTCACTAATCTCCCTCTGTTCTCAATGCTCGTTTGCGCAAAGCCGTTCGAGCTTGTGAGCGGTTCGCGGATGGCTGGCAGCAGTTGGCGGGTCAATTATAAGAGCCTGCCGCAAGATATCCAAGACAGCGGTCGTGTCACACTTGCATCACGCTGCGTCAGTCCTGCATCAAGTTGGTTCGCGCACTTCGAGAGGAGACACTCAGGCTGGACAATTCGTGGCATGCCTTTTGCAAGGCGATAGATCCACCCACAGCTAGCACCATCCTTCTCCTCCGCTTGCTCCTCATTGCAAGACAGTATCGCTGTGCGACATCTTTCCTGTTTTGACGGGCGAACGACTGACGCCCCCCTCCATGGATCCACTGCGCTGCACGGATATAGCACTGAAAGAGCCCAGCGCTCTTTCAGGGGAGGAGTGAGAAAAAAACGCAAGCGGACCAAAAGAACGCGCGTAAGTGCAAGTGCGGTTGACAGTACTGAAATGCGTAAGCTTCGATGTTGCAGAAATAGTGTCCAAGCTTGAAAAGTTATTTGCGCTGCTAGATTTGGTTGGCCGAGAAATCGGAGGCCTGAAAAGAGCCCCCAGGTGCTTCCTGCATCTTTTCACGTTGAGAAAAGCGAGTCGCAGCATTAAAATTTTGCGTCTTGGTTCCCTGTTTAGATTTAACTTTTCTTAATGGAGTATGCGATTTGGAGCACAGACTACACTTTGTGCATTCTGCCGCAAAGTAAAACAGAAAGAAAGCGTAAATGGCGGATAATTTTTTCTTCTTCGTAGTTTCTTCTCGCAAAAGCGGACAGTAACTTCTTATAATTACAGAGATCGAGCATTATTTTCTGAAACCGTAGTCACTGAACAATAAGTTACCACATGATAAGAATATATGACGCAATTTTCATGTTGTCTGTACTCTGAGTTGATTTGCATTCTGACGTGAACAAAACAGAAAACACGCGAGAATATCCACTTAGAAACCTGTTTCATTATGCATGGTTGCAATGTGGGCTTACTGGTGATGCATCTTCAAGGGGTGTACAGTAGTGCGATTAAAAGACGGGACAAAAGAAGACACACAGGACACACACAGCGCTATGTAAAGTAAAAGTGTTAGCGCTGTTTGTGTCCCTGTGTGTCTTCTTTTGTCCCTTCTTTTAATCACGCTACCGTACACCCCTGTTTCATTAATAGCTCGTTAAGAGTTTCTAGGATAACACCTCTTGCATTTTAAAGCGATTCACTCATCGTTCGCATCGGTACCTCATGTTTATCCACTGCAAATATTTAATGCTCAGCGCCGTTAGTAAGTAGAAGACCAAACAAATTGAGCCAAGTTCAGTGACTGGCTGAAAGTGGCATGTCCGCTGTCGCTAGTTTCCGGGACATACGCTTAATCCGGAACGCGGCTGGAATACACAGGAAAACATACTGAACGGATAGACGGTATATAGTCCGTTTTTATCTCGCAGCGCTAGCAGAGCGACAGGGCAGTCTGCAAAGCATCCCCCGCACCCTCTTTTATTTTCGCTCTCGTCACACTGTTTGCTGTGATAGAAAATTGCAAGGTTTTCACAGACAGCACCGAAACTTCGGTTCGGGGCGCCCGATGATTCACCGTCACAGCCCTTAGCTGTGCTATAGTTGACGCGAGAAAATAAGCAGCCTTTATTTAGGACACACGCGAGGCACTTGTGATTGCGTACAGCCGAGTGTGTTATAATGGGCGTTTGCAATCCACCTCTGCTCAATGTGCGGAAGTGCATTTCTATCTGAATCGAGCTGAAAACGTTAGCGTTAGAGGATATACGGCTGACTTGTTTTCTTTCTCTTTTTTTGTATTCACAGTATGGTACCGCTAACTCGTAAGTTAAGATGACCCGTCACGGTGGCTTGGTAGCTACGGCGTTATGCCGCTGAGTACGCGGTCTCGGATTCGATTCCGGGCTGAGGCGGCCGCGCATGCCGTTCGTTACTGGAAAGTACCGGGCTCGCAGCGTTAAAGAAAGGAAACGCATCAAGGCAGATGACGATTATTGTTGTGTGGCAGAAGGGGCACTCCAAAGGGTGTAAATTCTTCTTAGAGTGTAAGAGTGCAGCCAGTATCACGTTATGTCGCTTCATACGCCATTCCAGTCGATCGCTCTACAGTGTGTTGCCGAGGCCAGTGGTACAATTGTGCATCATGCCTTATCGCGGCCAGTCTGGAGGTCGCGTCTGACTCTGTGCGCATGCGCACGCTCCAGACCGGCCATGGCTGTATGCGTTCGGACGCTGACGTGGATCGGGAAATGCTTTGCATATGAGGTGCGAGGGTAAATAGAGTTCAAGCATGGCATTAAACAGGCGCGCGCCTGTTGCTGTTCAGAAAATCGTCTCGACCCCGCCGTATAGCCCAAGCGGCTGGCGTCGGCACACATTGTAGGAAGCCGAAACAGCCGCAACGCCATCCGGCCAGCGCCCGGTGCCCATAGATCAAATTGCCGACGTAAATTATTTCATCACTTTCCATAAGCTAAGTAGTCAACAATAATAATAGTAATAATAATAATAATAATAATAATAATAATAATTAAGTGCTTAGGACTGTCAGTTCTAAGCCCTATACGTAACAGCTCTCAGGTTCCTAGTCGCTGCGCAGTATGGTTTTAAGGTGAGGTTCTGGCAATTTAAGATATAAGTAGTCTGAAATATTAATCTACTTATACGAAATTAGTCATTTTAAATTACAAAAGCCGTCATTTTACATAAACGACGAGGATGTCAAAGGCATATATGTTTACCGACGAAGAGGAGGAAAAGCTAAATACAGGTGCTCCAACATGAGCGTCTGTTCACAAACAAGGTACGTGTAACGAGAGAAAAAAAAATACTGCTCACAGTGAATAACGCAAGACAATTTGGGGTACGAAAGTGTACGCCTATTTTCTAAAGATAACAGTTTTAGCTGAGCGTCCGTAACAGGTCTGCGTACGCAGGAAACCTGCAGTGGCGACAGTGCGTACGCGCAGTACGCAGGAGCATGCGCGGTCTCTAGCGTACGCCCACGGCTTTTCGAAAGCTTCGTAGCGTACGCTGCGGGCTGTACGGGCTTTGCGGGACGTTCTCGCATATTACTGCGTGTTCACGAGACTGCATTTTTCAATATGGCTCTTGCCGAAGATATAACACTGGCTTGTGGTTTGACTTCATGGCGGTTGATATTGGCTACGCAGTTCCAGAAGGTGGCACATGGCGACCCTGACTAGCAAACTACCGGCTCCTGTGGGTGCAAGTCGGCAATCCCCTTCTCAAATTTTGCGTCCGGCCTACTATTCACATTTCTTGCGCTTCGCTTCGCTAAGTACGCACGATCTCGCGCGCTGCGCTGTGTACGTGGGTGGTTGGGGACGCCCAACTACAACTGTCTAATATCAATTCTCTGGTCTAATATCAATTCCCCAAGACGCGTTCAAACCATCTTGTTCTCTGTTTTTAAAATGAGGCATTGAAGAAAAAAAAAGAGTACTTCAATCTAAGCGCTGTTCGATAAGGGTTGGCTCACACATACCTTTAGAGAAAGTTACGCACCGTAGAACACGGTACCTCAAAGCTATATCTCATTCATAACGAGACAGCGTGCCAGGCGCCGGCGAAAAACACGCGTAGTCTATGCGCTGGCGGCTCTTCATCTGCGCCACGAGTCCGCGCACTCTGGCCGGAATGCCAGTCGGCTGGCGAGGCCTGTCTAGTTTCCATAGCAGCCAGCTATGCTACTAACGAATTCCTGGGCTGAACCGCTAATCCCGCAGCGTCCGCGCAACGCGTCTGGCGTTGCCGCTCGTGCGCGCCGAGCGTAAGAGATATGTGCCACATAAGAGAAATAATAAAGGCAACCTTTGAGGCCGGGCAACGTCGTTCAAATCTGGCTGCACTATGCTTATCGTTATTTCTTGCGGACGCGATAGAAACCATGTGATTTTTGTTCTTAACGAGCTGGAAGAGTGGCCAGATGATAAAAATGAATAAGGATTGAACGCAGAACTGCGAACGCATGCTGGATTTCTCAAGGGACAAAGTGTAGTCGTCTTGAAGGTAAGCGCGAATGTTAAGAATCCTGATAATAAAGCGCACCGCATAGATTGCAACGGCTCGTCGCGGAAGGGAGGGACTAACGATTTCAGGGATAATTAGGACGCCGAGGTAGCACGAGTTTGTTTTTTCCTCGGTTCTCCAGTGTACTTGCGCAGTCGGGAAATTGCTGACGCAATTCCGAGCACATGATGCCTAGATGAGTTTGCACAACTTTTAGGAATCAGACGTGGTTCGCCTAGACTACTCCCCGTTAGGCAAAACACCTCTTACCAAAAAAAAAAAAAAAAACTTATTACAGGATTTAGATTGCTGCCAGCAGTTCATTTTGGCAAATTGCTGTTTACTATACACGTAGCGAAATAGACAATGTGCTTTCTCGCTCCATCCTTATCTGTAACGTTTCTTTTTTTTAAATCCGTTCGCTACAATGTCCTTTTGTTCTGGACATGTTTATATCGACGGGCCGCTATACGGAACGTGCGTCCTTTCCGCCACAGCGTCCTTTCCTGACGCAGGAAACCACCTGAGCGTTGATGCTGTCACCGAAGAACGTGAGCCGCCGTGATCGGCTGCACTGCTACGCTGCGCGCATGCCTGTTGGCATATCCTCCGCGCCCTTTCTGATGCCCCTGTCACACGGAATGTGTAATGCCATTCGCAGCGAATGAGCTTGCGTCTTAATGTCATTTCTGTTGCTTGTACACGTGCATAGTGAATAGAATTCGCAGCTTATAGCATTCGCCCATGGAATTAGCTTCCAGAACTCATGCAAGCGCGACTTTTGTAATCTCGACGACAAAGAATTGGCAAAAAAATTATGAAATAGATATGTTAAAACGAAATGTAACCAAAGTAAAGGTTGCCATAATTGCTGTTATGAAGTTTTTTATAATTTTATGACGTACAGCAGGATAGTTGAAGTAGTTTGTGCAGCTATATTCTTGTTCCCAGTCTCCGACTGGACACTAGCATCTCTTGTTGGCCGTGTTTACAAACGCTCATCAGTTTTTTTGTCCATTTCTGCATATTGTTTTGGAAGTGGTGTCGCGCTAAAGCCTATCCACCAACTACGGAAGCCGATTCTGCAGTTTTGTCAACGGAGAATGGGAAGCGAAAAGCGCTTTGAACCGACGACGAGACGCGCGCGCTGCGGAAAGTATGGGAAGACCACCTCACCGATGTGCGCGGGGCAAAGCGCAACATGAATGTATACATGTCGATTTTCGTGTACCTGCGTGCGCAAGGTGCCGATAAACATCGCCATCAATCGCGAATGCCATTTTGTATACCCGTGTTGACGGGGAATGCAAAACCGCAATGACATTAGGTATGACTGTCATTTACTCTGAATGACATTACACGTGCGGTGTGACAGAGGTATTATTCTATTCCTCCATCCCACATCCTCCTATGCAGGGTAGGAAACTCATCGCGCATTATGATTGACTTTTTTCCATTTTCTTTTTCGCTATCGCGCTCTCGGCATCGAGTTAGCCTTCCATCTCCAGAATTGAAGATGGCAGCCTTATCTCCAAACTTCAACACTGGACAGCATAATTCTCTCTGTGGAGCCGGCCACCATGTCTTCCGCTCTCTGGAAGGAAGCAAAACGAATGAAAACATGTAACGCTGAAACCAACTTCTCCACTTCCGGAACGCGCTGCCACGGAAAAGAAAGAGGCGCAGAATAAAGGTTCTGAGTGAACAAGACAGACGGGGTCTATTGTGGATTTACGCGAGCGCAAACACAAGCAAAAACAGGAGCACAGGTAAAAAGAAAAAGATCCCGTTGCCATGCGAGAGAGCCTGATAAAGTTAGGTAGGGTACTTTCAAAGGTTGTAATCTCAGAGTGCGGGCACAACGATGAGGGTGTTCACAGGCAAGAGTCCGAACCCCGATTTTGCGATTACGCATATCCGATTATTCTGATTACAATCCTCCCTCTCATGTTCCCCTCTCTCTTTGTACGTGTGTCTGGGTGCGTGTCTTCTGACTTTGAGACGATGCCAACGTCGGTGATTGCTAAGGGACCCTCCGTCCTTCCCAGGCACCTCGCAGGAAGTTCTGGAGGGACACAAAGCCCAAGCTTAATGCCAGACATATTGTTCGGACCCGGAAAACATTGATAAAGCTTTGCTAGAACGTGTGTGTGTGCTGTACCCACACACACACACACACACACACGCACACACACACACACACACACACGCGCGCGCGCACACACACACACACACACGCACACACACACACACGCACACGCACGCACACGCACACGCACACGCACACACACACGCACACACACACACACACATACACACACACACACGCGCACACACACACACACACACACACGCACACACACACGCACACACGCACACGCACACACACACACACACACGCAGACACACACACACACACACACACATGCACACGCAGGCACGCACACACACACACGCACACGCTCACGCACACACACACACACACACACACACACACACACACACACACACACACACACACACACACACACACACACACACACACACACACACACACACACACACGAACTTCACTTGCACAAGGCACTCACTATACGAGCAGATGCAAGATGGTAAGCGCGTCTGTTGCGAGCTCCGATAGACAGCCACCAGCACCGCCATAGTCTTTTCATCTTTGTCACTTTTGCTTTTGCTATAACATTCAAACTCTTCGGTGATCGTTCACCCATATACTTGCTATCAGCTCTGGATGAAATGACAGCCGAATAATTTTGTTCTGCATATTCCTGCTCGCGAGGGAGCTGTGATGCTGCTTGTTATCCCAGTACAACATAAGCACGTAATTTCCGTCTCTGTCTGCCGCTAGTTTTAGTATCGCCGAAAGTAACTCGAGTGACCCAGAAAGAGAGAGATAGAGAGAGATAGAGAGAGAGAGAGAGAGAGAGAGAGAGAGAGCAAGTAAAAGAATGACAGGGAGGTCAACCGTACGAGCTTCCGGTTTGCTACCCCACACCGGGGGAAGGGAAAGGGGGGATAGAAAGACAAAAGCGGCAGAGAGTGAACACTGTGTGTGCCCGCAGAAAAGCACCTTGAAACAGTTAAATCGAAACAAAAGTGCCCTGTCGATACTTTGGGCTGCCGTTATTCTGCTGTCTGAAGCTAATCTTGGTGCTTCCCATAACTGGTGATGCAGCTTAAAGTCACATGGGAAGCCCAAGGATCCAGTGGTCGTTAGCAGTACATTGCAGCACGTGGCAGTGTATCATTAAAGTAAACCACGGCCTTTTTGACTTCAATGTGAATAAAACGCTGCGGGTGAGCCATCATGCTTACTCAAGATTTGCAAGCGCTGAATTGAGAGAATCCAGCACTTGCGCCACACTTCGTGCTGACGCAGTATGCAGATTATTCACGAGCATTTGAAAAGTGTTTATCAGAGACCGGCGTATCATAATCACTTGCCGGTCTTCTTCTGGCAATTTGTCAGGAACCCGCGCGGTGCACTCTACAGCGGTCTGCTGTATGTATGCAGGAAGTAACAATATAGGAGGGAGCATTACGTCACGCCGTCAGCCTTAGCAAGCGAATACTCCGTGAAGCCCCAATGGTGGCCCAACACGTGAACCCTGGCGTCGAGATAACGGAGCAAATTCGAGATTTTCCGAGACGTTTAGTTACCGGAACTTTTTATTGTGTGCGCGCTCGGTCGGAAGCTGCTAGCTGCTCACATGGCTGCTCAGCTGCTCTGCCTGTATCTCTGGTCACATTTTTCTCTCGATGCTTGTTCCGTTTCGGTTGTTTCCTGCAAGCCATGGGCTCCGCACTTTGGGCGAGTTGTGAGAGGATCACTATCCAACGTCGGCGCATTTAGGCTACAGGTTATATACTTCTGCCGAAGTAAACAGACCGTTGTGAGCGATAATAAGCGATATGTATTCGTCACATTTTTGAGCGAGTCATTGCTCCTGTGTACTTTGCCCTGTTATGCGAGCATTATTGATATGCATTGTCGCTGAATCAGTGGCATCTTAC
Source organism: Dermacentor andersoni (assembly GCF_023375885.2). Lineage (NCBI taxonomy): Eukaryota > Metazoa > Arthropoda > Arachnida > Ixodida > Ixodidae > Dermacentor > Dermacentor andersoni. The sequence continues at coordinate 211,804,349 of NC_092814.1, forward strand.
GCATGAAGGCTTGCATGCATGAGATTGATCGCATTCGGGAGCGAAGTCATCCTTGCAGGCGAAACGCGGTGGAGCTTATTGCCTCAGATGGCGATGACTCCCCGAAGAAACGGTGAGTTGCATTTGCGACGTACGTGCTGTGCTGTTTTCTCGTGAAACGCGGTGCGTTGTCAATTTATCTGCTCGCAAGAAAAGCGGCAGCAACTGCAAACAGCGCATGTTCCAGCTTTTGGAGTTTGAGATGCATATACGGCCGGGTGATGCGGTCTGCGCTATGTTCCAAAGCACTGACCCTGCCACCCGCCGTGGTTGCTCAGTGGCTATGGTGTTAGGCTGCTGAGCTCGAGGTTGCGGGATCGAATCCCGGCCATGGCGGCCGCATTTCGATGGGGGCGAAATGCGAAAACACCCGTGTACTTAGATTTAGGTGCACGTTAAAGAACCCCAGGTGGTCGAAATTTCCGGAGTCCCCCACTACGGCGTGCCTCATAATCAGAAAGTGGTTTTGGCACGTAAAGCCCCATAATTTAATTTTTTTTTTAACTGACCCTGCTTCGAACATTGCGTACTGCAAACACAAACAAGTGGTAGGGAAGTAGGTCATCGGACGCATACGATCTTATTACAAAGAATGATGGGGTTTTACGTGCCAAAACCACGATCTCATTATGAGGCACGCCGTAGTGGAGGATTCCGGAATAATTCGGGCCACCTGGAGTTCTTTAACGTGCACCTAAATATAAGTACATAGGTGCTTTCGCTTTTCGCTCCCGTCGAAATGCGGCAGCCGTGGTCGGGATTCGATCTCGCGATCTCGTGCTTAGCAGCCTATCGCCATAGCCACTAAGCAATCATGGCGGGTAAAACTTATAGCATGTATTGGGGAACGAAAGAGACTCCAACTCATAAACTAAACTTTGCTTTATCCCTCACACGAGAACTGACCAGTTTGCAGAACAGTTTTTAGCCTCACTTTATAAGTGAAGGATATCCGTGCTTAGCTTCTGAAATGACAACGACCATTACTGTGCACTTTACTGCAACACGAACCGCAGCGCATACTTACCGCAAAAACAGTCAGCAGTCTAGCAACGCCGCTCACCTTTCGGAGAGACCTGCAGCATATGTCTTCTTCAACTTCCGACACGCTTGAGAGGCTTTCTTTCTGATACGGCCCGCCGAACGAACACGCATAGCGCAATACCACGATTCGATGCCACAATCCAGAAACTTGAGCACGGCATGAAGCAAATGTGCCGCCGTGGTAGCCTTGTTTTTGTTTATTTAAGGAGTTTCAAATGGTTGCGAATGTTTAAAAAAAAGAAATCAACTGGGGAGTACTAAAACCTACCGCGCGTTCTGACGTTTTCACCACGTGTTGGGCCACCACATCGGCTTCAATCGCGTTGCCGCATGCTCCCTCCTATTATTTCCTTCCTCAATGGCTCTATCACTTCACGTGGCTCCCATTCCGGCTCCGGCTGTGGCATCGGCTGTGGCTGTGCCTTTAGGAGTGCGGATAAAGTTGTGTTGGGGCTCTAAGGCTCTATTTTCGACACGCATGGCGGCTGCACAGCGGCCATTATCCGCGCTGTTGGCTCTCTGATTGGATGTAGACAGCTCACGTGTCTTGAACTCTGTACCGGGAAACGGAAGTTTTGCAAAATACAATTATACGTTTTCATCAAGATGACGAAACGTTACGTGCTGCTGCAAATTTTATCGACTAATACGTTTTTTTTTGTCGTTGGCTGCTATATTACGATGTTGGCGCTTCAAAAAGATAGTGAGTGGTAGCGCACAGAAGCCAGTACAATGCATGTGCAATTTCGCGAATATGTGGTGGCGATCCAAAATAGGCGCCATGTCAGCTTGCTGATTGGCTGAAGGAATATGCCATGGGGAGCGTCACATGAGGGGCCGTTTCGTAAACGTCAATTTGACGTACCGTGACGTTGCACTGTGCCGCCATTGCAGAGATTTTCCACCATAATTTGTGGTGCGACGAGGCACGCGAATTATGCTAATGAGCAGTCATATGCAATGGCGGCCGAGAGAAATGCGTATCGCCACATTTTCCCCGTCGTTTGGCGCGATGAAAGCCTTTTGTTCGTAACGCGTGCTCATAGTATTTGCATCGCTCTCGGATGGTGTTGGCATTTGTGTTTTAGGCCATCATGTTTTAAAGAGTTGCAAACTGTCGGCAGTGAGTTCTGATACAAATATAATCGTGCTGACTGCGGTATTTCGTGTTGGTCCTACCGTTGGCGAGCTCGAAAATATGGACTCCCTGGTGGTGTGTCTTCGTTTTGCCTTGCGGCTCCGCTCGAGCTCGAAGGCGTCATCGAAGTCCTCACTGCTGAGCGAATAGACTCTGGCGTCGTCGCCGTCGGTGTCGCTCTGGAGGCCGATCAGCTTGCTATAGACTCAGCCGTCGCTGAAGTCATCATCCCCGGCAGAGGAACCGCGCCGTCAACTTGCATCAGCGCCGCGAATCATGGCGGCTCTCCAAAGATGTACGCAGGAATCAGGAGAAAAGAGCTGAGCTAGAGAAATAGTATCCTGGCACGCAGATATTTCGTGTTCCCAGAATGCGGAAGAAAGCACTGGGGTGTGTTTTCTGCTACACAGCTCTGACGACTTGCGGAGAACTCTTTAGGGGGTAAATAAAAAAATAATTAAAAATCTGAAAGAGCGTCCCAGCGCTTCTTTTTTTTTTATAATCTGTGGATAAGTATCCTCGTACCATCACCAGTCAAAGAGAGACACAACAACTGGGAAAGCCAAAACAGAAACTCTATAGAGCTAATGAAAAAATAGCAGTTGGACGAAAGATACCGAGGATGAAGGGGGGGGGGGGGGGGAGAAGCGAGGCTTAAGGCAAAAGAAGAGAAGAAATGCAAAATTTGAACGAATTTCCAAAATGCCACACGTGACACTTTGTAAGTCTGTAGACGGCGTTAACGCATCACGAAAGCAGAACCGTTGATAATTTTTTCGTACTTGAGGTACCAGGACGGAAAACTAAGTTAAACAACGTCGTTATTTTTGCGATACCGTTAGAAAAAAAAGAAATGTCTGGGGAAGGTAAAAGAAAGTACAAGATGGTCGGAGTGGTTGGCATTTAACTGCTGCCAGTTTAGCAAATTATGTTGCCAAACAAGGTAAGCGCTGACAGCTTCGCTTGCTCAAGTGGCACGTGTTTCGAAATTGGAGCACCGTAAAAAAATTAAATTAAGGGTTTTACGTGCCAAAACCACTTTCTGATTATGAGGCACGCCGTAGTGTGGACTCTGGCAATTTCGACCACCTGGGATTCTTTAACGTGCACCTAAATCTAAGTACAAGGGTGTTTCCGCCCCCATCGAAATGCGGCCGCCGAGGCGGGGATTCGATCCCGCGACCTCGTGCTCAGCAGCCCAACACCATAGCCACTGAGCGACCGCGGCGGGTTCCGAGCACCGTAATATAGACGAGGTTGCTTTAACCCCGGCTTCGATAACTAAGAGCAGTGCAGTCCTGATGTGCTGATCTTGTGCAAGTGCTGCGCAGGTACATGTTTAACGGTAAAGCAAGTCAGAAAACATCGATAAGAACATTTGTGTAGTTTGTGGAAAGTTATGAAACTAAAATTATATGACAAAAAGAAAACAGAAATGTATAAATTTTGAAAGTGAGTTCTTTCGCACCATATGAAGAGAATTTACACTTATTGTGGGAGTTGATTTGTGCTTTCTTTAATCAATCGATTTCTTCTTCCTCAAATCGGAAGCGCTGCCGCACGTGTTCAATGGAAAGGCAAGCCAAATATTTTTGTCAATTTTACACCGCTGTTAGGATCATTAGCAAATAACATGACGTACAGTTAGGCTTTAGAAGGGTTTATGGCTACCCACGGAATGGTAGGCACGTTTTGACATAATTACGCCGCCACATCAGCGAATGCAAGTCTTGGGTTTGTAATTGGCTCTGCATTCAATCGATAGTTTCCTATTCATGCATGCAACAAGCAGTGTGCACTTTCAAGCAATAAAGTGCAGTGCTGCTATTCATACGATTTCCATCGAACCCACTGGAAATATAGTTAAGGCCGTCATCTTCACGTTACCTACGTGGGAATTTTTCGCACAGAAGCTATCGGATGTGCTCAAGAATGAAATGTATTGCGCGTCATGACGAGCGCTAGTGGCGGTGTGTCTGCGCCCCTTGATTACGTGCCGAGAGACGTTTCTCAAAAGAACGATTACTGATGAATTCTAGTCGTCATTTGCTGAAGCTAGTGCCTGTTACAGGCGTGATGTGAATCAGAACACAATTTGAAGATTCTCTGCAACGCCGTGCGCGGGAGGAGTGTGTCGTCAGAAAGTGATGCTGGCTGATGTGTTGCAATTTTTTTTTATCGCTTTGCTGACTAAAGCGGCAGCCCTTCTTCTCATTTACAATGCCTTCTCCATTTCGTCTAGATGCCCGACCTCAGTGCATCCAGGCGTAGCACAGTTTCTGCAAGTACAACGGGGAAACTGAATGCACTCACCCTTTCATATCATAGTTTCTATGAGAGTAACAACCTCCGAAATCATGTCAACAAATATTGAGGCGCATGCCGACATAAAGCCTGCCTATGCACCCCGATGATCTGGCTGCTGACGAGGTGCTTCTCTGCGCGAGTAATGACGATCCGAAACGCTGCCAAATGCTGTCGTAGTAATGGAATTGTTATTGTCGCCGCCTCAAAACGTGGCTCAAGACCACCATGAGGATTGTTTACGCAGCATAAGATAAAAAAATACCCACAACAAGAAAGAACGAAATAAACAATGAAAAAGAAAACGGGTGACGCAACGACAGTAGACGTAACTTACGATACTATACACAAACAAACAAAAATACAAAAAGTGCACCGCTATTTCTAGATGTCAAAGGAGAGTGCGGTAACGTGGCTTATCAGGTCATACTGGACGCCTTGGAGGCTTTTGGAATTTGTGGCCATATTTAGCGTTGGATACCGTGCTATTTGTGTGAACGATCTTTCTTTGTCATGACTGAAGATGGACCAACGTCCTCCTATCTCATTTCCCGTGGTGTTCCGCAGTGTGAGGTGTTGAGCACTACACTTTTAAATCTTGCACTAATCGGTCTTTCGGAGTCACTGCCACCAAATGTACAGATATCAATTTATGCAGACGACATATGCCAGATGTGCTTCAGGCGTAACACGCCTGAAAATTCAGGCGAGACTCCAAAAGGCTGCGACGAAGGTATCCGTGTGTTTACACAAACAGGGCCTGCTGCTTTCACCGGAAAAGTGCTCGTTGCTTGCGTTCACTCGGAAACAGATGGCATCGTATGCGCAATTCGAATCACTGCTCAAGTGATCCTAAACAAAAGAACACATCAATTCTTGGGAGTCATCGTCGACCGGGACCTATATTGGAGTCCTCATATTTCATCTATCGAAAAAAAGAAAGAAAAAGCTGACAGCACTTGGTCATCATCTCGAATTTCTCGGCGGCAAGTCCCGGAATTAACCGGTGCAATAGGTGCTACAGTCTCATTGTGTACTTTTCCTAGGCTCCTGAGGTATAGTACGCCTGGGCTGGAAACGCTTGCGTGACCAACATCCGTGCACTTCATAACTTCCAAATCTAAGCACTCCGAACCTCTCTTGGACTCCTGATGCCTGCCTCTACAGCGGCTATCACAGCCATCGCACTTGATCACCCGATTGTGATGTCGTTAGGACACGTATAAGACACCTTACTCGGCTACCATCGCACCATCTGGCTTGCTTGCCTACACTGAAGCCGTGTACAACGTACGTCAACATCACTGCACAGCACCGCGGCAGTCTGCCATCGGGTTTTACAACCTGCTAGAAGACTGCAGTCATCTTTGTGGTTTATGTACCAGCCCAAAGTACACCTCATTATTCCTGGCTTCAAAAGAAAAGTTGCAGTGCCGTTATCACTGTTAAAACAAACAACGCTAGATATCGTATGTGAAGTGTACAGCACCCGACTGCATGCGCATTCTGAGAGTCCTGTTACATCTACTAGTTCGGCAGAGGCAGTTGTCATTCCAGTGAACTCTGGTGAAATCCAGATCAAGACATCCTGCCTGACGAGTACTGCGGGAGCGGAGCTTTCTGCGCTTTAAGCAACAATCGAATCTATTCTTCAGGAGCCACTTCATCGTTGGACCATCTTTTGTAACACGAAGGCAGCCTTTCAAAGTATCGAAAGTTCAGTGCACTGCGGATCTCATGAACATAATGTGTCGGAGACAAGACACTTACACCATCGAGCAATAAAATATAGGTTCATACGCTTTATCAATGGCTGCCGGAACACTCTGGTGTCAGTGAAAATGATTGCACTATCTAATCCGCCCATTCTGTGCCCGACAGCGGCAGATATGTGCAAATTCCACTCAGACGTACCAGCTACACTTCGCTCAATGGCGCGCAATAGTACATTGTCCTTGTGGAATTTAACGAGTCCCAAGAACAGTAATCTATTGTTCTTGGGGACTCGTTAAACTTGGAGATATGCCTACTGTCTCGGTTATGAAGGTGTCAACAAACTCTGTTGTGCCAGCTGTGGCTTGTTGTCGCGTTTACAAAGTCCTGCTCGTTCATAGTTCGATGGGCCGACATCCCTCTCTGTGATACCTGCCACTTTGAAGAAACAATCTTATCTTCTGTGCATCCGCCTGCGTTATGGAACAGACAGACACGTACTGCGTCGTCACGTTAGAAACACTGTACAGCCGGCCACTTTCAGAGCATAAAATACTAGAACAGTGATCACAACGAACGTGTGTGCTAAAGGTGCTAAAGGCAGCCAGAGCGCTTCATGCGGCCTACGGGCTTGCGAAATAAGCTGTGAAAGTGCCTTGTGCCGCTTCAATTAGGTATGCCAATTTCCGTTTAGATACTCGCCTTTCTACCTTCCTATCTCTTTAAAGCGCTTTTCCCTTGACCCCCATTTGATGTAGCAAACCATACTTCTAAAGACAATGCCTTTTTTAGCTAGTTACTCCACTTTTCCATATCGGGTATCTGGATCTCTGGCCTTTTTCGTAGGCTGAACTCGAAGATAAGGAAATCTTAAAATGTCGGTCGATATGTGCTACTAGGTATGTGCCCCTAAGGATATGGGTCAGCGTGGTGTTCTGGACAAGTAATGAATAAAATTGTCCGTTGGTGGGATTCTAACACAGGACTTCTAGAACAGAAACTCGATACTGTAACTATTATGCCACAAACGTTTCTCCCCCACTCATATCAGATCTTAATTCTGGCTTGTAAAACAACAGAAATTACTTGGAATTTATTAACACGTCATCATACGTCAAAATATGGGCAGATCCAGAAGACAGTGCAGTGAATCAGTGAAGCACTCCAACGCTCCTCCCATTAACCTCACGCGGGTGGTGACGCCACAGAGTGCCGTGCGCAGAGACTCCGCCCTATTCTCCCTCCCAACTCACTCAGCAATGCATCGTCTTTGATAGACTTCAACTAGTGTTTGAATCGCCCTCCAACTTTTTTCTTTTTTACCTTCCTGCCTTTCCTTTGTTTCTCCCTCTCTTTCTATTCGAAAGGTATCCTCCACGCTGTTTACGGGAGCCTGTGTCCGTTTTAATATAATACGTATAGTGTGGCTTGAGTAAGGTGGGTGCTTGCGCTTTTTGTAACGGCACGATGCCTACCTTGAATGTATCGAGGATGCTGTGGGGATGAGAGTGGATATAGCCCCGCGAGACAATAAAGTCTATAGCCTTAGGCGCTGCCTCTCCCTCCCTTTTCCGGGGCTAGTGTCACTGCCTTCAATATGCCAAAGAGTGGGAGGTCCCGGGTTACATGCGCAGTATAGATGATACGCACTCAGATTTCCTTGCAATTCCTGATGCCCTCAAACCCACTGTATACCTACGTGTTGAGGTGGATGTGCATGCATATACATTTGGAGCTTTTGGTTATGTGTAATAGCAGGTCCTTATTTTGAGTGTATCTGAAAACGCTTTGGCTTCTTTGTAGTATAGTTTTCATCATCTGTCTTTTGCAACATATTTATCTTGCTGTTATCTGACAGTTGCAGCACAGCGCTCGTGTTTGTTCATCCTGCCTAACGTCGCTGTTTCGAAGTGCGCTGCCATATTCCACCATGTCTAACCAGCTAGCGCACGAGTACGTCCTAAGCATATTTATCTTAATTTGATAGTCGTTTCCGATTCCTTTCCGGGTACATATTATTCACAATGGGTCGACCTTTATCTTAGGCCAATCAGCCAGTGGTGATAATATCGGCGGTATTGGTGGTAAGTTAACCGTTTCGCATCCCAGCCAACTTAGTATTTGTCTATCCTGACACGATGATTGAAGTCGTTGTATTTGCACCTCATAATGAATACACATTTTGACGCCTAGATAGTTAAACGGGTCGTTTGCTTCAATTTTATGATTGGCCTCGAGCTTTGCAACTCGTGGCACAAGCCTAGCAAACTTTCTAAATATAACTTCTGTATTGCGTGGTGTTATCTTAGCGTATGGGAGAGGTTACATAATTGTGGCAAAAAAAAATACCTTCTACAAGTTTACGTAGATCGTGTCCTTTCATTCTTATTTCTTGCTGGGTTATTCTTCACATCATAGCAAGTATTTGTTCAAGTTGTGCAGTCAGTTCCTGCAGCCACGCCGATGCTTTGTCATTTTCCTGCATATATAACGAAACCTAGAATCCTTACGGAATCCTTGCGAAGCCGAGGTCCGTTCCTTATGCGGAGTTTTATTAAGTTGTTATACTTCTCGGCCCGCTTGTCTGCGTCTTCGCTATAACGACGATATATCCTAGATGATTTGTGGGAAATCAAAGGAACATTCTGCAGAGCGGCATGGAAAAAGAAAAAAAAAGAAAGTGATCTGTTTAGTGTTAAGAAAAATAAGAGGTGTCCAGCAGGTGTCGGAAATGTATACCGCAAGCAGCTCGCGACCGAACATGCTGTAGCACGTTTCTGCAGGCTTCAGCTTGCAGGAAAAACCCCGAGTGCCCACCAGGAGTGGCGCTGGAACTGTTGTAAAACGGTGCATCGGTGATGAGACGCATTGGTGTAACATGCAGGACAGGGGTATTTGGAGATCGCAGGGAAAGGCGTCCTGCAGCGGACAGAAAAGATGATGATGATGATGATGATGATGATGATGATGATGATGATGTAGAGGATGCACCAACAGGGTGGCATCTTCCAATGCGTTTTTGGCAGCTTGGAAGGACTCTTCGTCGTCGGACGTCCACGGCAGTGGAGTGGACGAAGCTATAGTGGTCTTCAGAAGCTTGATCAGTGGTGTAATAATTCGGGCTACGTTAGGAAGAAAACGGCAGTAGAAGTTGAGCAGCGTAAGGAACTCACGTAGCTTTCACAGTGACGTTAGGTGAGGGAATCACACGAGGCTCGAACTTTCTTTTCTAATGGCCTGATTCCTTCGGGAGTCGCGCGGTGTCGGAGGAACTCAATGTCGTGGGCACACTTTGCGGGGTTGATGAGAAGGCCGTGTTCCTGGAGCCGAGAAACTAGCAGGCGCAAATGGTTGATATGCTGTTCGGGGGAAGTACTAGCCACCAGTAGGTCATCGAAGTATGCAAGGACGAAGGGGAGTCCCCGGGGGACATCGTTTATAAACGTCTGGAACGTCTGAGCAGCGTTTCTCAGCTCGAACGGCATGCGGAAGTACTCGAAAAGCGCGAATGGCGTCGCAATTGTAGTCTTTGGGATGTCCGCTGCCCCGACAAGGATTTGATGGTAGGCCTTCACTAAATCTATCTTGCTGAATATTGCCGTTCCAGCTAGGTTTGCTGCGAAGAGATGAATGTGAGGGAGTGGATAGCGATTAGATACGGTGCGAGCGTTGAGCGCACGGTAGTCACCCCATGGCCGCCAATCCCCTGGGTCATGCTTTGGTACCATGTGGAGAGCTGAAGACCAACTGCTCGACGAAGAACGGATGATGCCCAGTTGTCGCATGTGGTCGAAATCTCTCCTTGCAATGGTAAGGCGGTCACCAGCGAGGCGTCTGGGTCGGGAGAACACTGGTGGGCACCGTGGTGACAACATGATGCGTGACGTTGTGACGTACTAGCAGCTCAAGATAGGAAGGTTTCGTAATGGCTGGGAAGACTGATAGAATTGAGGCGAACGCAGATGATGGTATCTGTCGTATCATTCTAGTGCTTGTAGTCATAGGCGTGATGATGTTTCGTATATACATCCTACTCGTCGTGAGCACGAGGTGACTAGCGCTGAGACCTACACTAAGGGTGAAGCAGGTCAGAAAATCCGCACCCAATATGACCATGACTACGTCGGTAACACGCAACACGACAAACCCAAGTCGATGGCAAGATAGCGGTAAACATATGTGTGGATAGAAGAGGTGCTGGCTGCTTCAAGATGCGTGGTTTTCTGCGACAATGACGGTCTAGTCGCGCGGCAGGAACGACGCTGACCTCTGCCCCTGTGTCCACGAGAAATCGTGGTCCGGCAATCCTGTCAGTGACGTAGATTGGCGGCTTGTCGTACAGCAAGAGTCACCGGCCGCCATCAGTGACTCTGCGTCATGTTTCCCTACCAGCTGCAAGGAGAAAGGCACTGACGTGCGCTGGCAGTGAATTTATTGTGATACCAGCAAAATGCGCCACGATGAGGGCTAGAGCGGGAGCTGGACCGAGAAGGGAATTTGGAACGGCAATCGCGGTCGTGCTGACGACGGTGGAGCGATGACCGTAGTGCAGTAATGATCTCAGCAAGTTCGGCAATCGTTTGCTCAGGGCGAGACTGCCGATCTTCGAGGCGTGACAATGGAACGGAAAAGGTTGTTCTTGCCACAGTACCTCTTGCTGAATAATCGGCGACGCGGCTGGCCAGCTCTGCAAGATTGTCGAGGGACATGTCTTCTGGTGGGGTAGCCAAGGCGACCACGAGATCCTGCGGCAGGCGCTGAAAGACCAGTTCACACAGCAGCAGGCTGTTTGCGTCCATCCTACAGTCACTGAGGAGCCGCCGCATACGACATAGAACTTCTGACGGTTGACGGTCGCCGAGCTGCTCTTCGCGGAGAAGTTGCTGGAGACGCCTGCGCACAGACACGGGCTTGCGTTGCAACACTATTCGTTTTGAAGTGGCCATAGGAAGTGGTGTCATGCATGGGATGCGTCCACAAAGTCTTGGAACTCCTCGACCACCTACCTCTGTAGGCAGTGCCAAGACGTCGTGGAGGAAACTCGCGCGCTGCGAAGTAATGCGCCGAAGGTCGAAGATGGCCTCCACAGGAGAAAACCAGGCTGCAGGAATTTTTGGCCAAAATGACAATAGGTGAATCTGCACCGTGGCGAGGACCTCTACGCTGGTCGTTGGTCCCTCGTTCGTGGCCTCGTCCATGACGTCGTGCTCGTCGTACAACCACGTCCGGGTCACCACATTATAGGGACCGAGGTTAGGTCTACTACAACAATGAGCAAGCCGGCGAGCGAAAGCCCTGAGAACCATTCGGACCGATAACAGGAGCAGAAGAAGCTTGCTTGCTTGCCTTCGAGAGTCGCTCGCACCTAGAAGCTGTGTTTTATTACAACGAAAGCTGCATATGGCTAATCTTCCGTAGTTTTTTCGGCGTCCGGCCTCAGGAAAAATCGTGACGTGGGCCAATCCTGGTGATAGTGCAGAAAGGGTCCAAGCTCAATGGCACGTAGCCCTGTGGGCTCGGGAACCTGTGACGCCCCCTTGAACTATTCTTCTCACACGTGCGACCCAAAGAGGTCCCAGGCACACGGGTAAGAACAGATGTGTTTGAAAAAATGTTTAGTACAAATTTATCAAAAAGGGCTTAAAAATTCTCGGCGCCAACCGCGCAATCGCGCTAGCGCCACTGCTCGCGCGTTCGTATTCTTCTTCTTCCACAGCTGGCTCCGTTGTGCAAAAAACTTTCATCATCAGCAATGGCGAGAGCGTCGTCGTCCTCCACAGCTGGCTCCGTTGCCGCTCATCATTCCCGCGTACAATTCACTTCTCTTCTGTCGTCGTAACTGGGAGGCCGCCTCTACGGGAGTATGAGCCATTGATTAAGGGGGTGTGAGCTATTCAACAGCTGCGTTATCGATGGGGTGGGCACGTATAGTTCGTACAACCGAAGAGCAACATGCGTACGAGGAGCGTCGGAGGGAACAGCAACGAGAATGTAAACAGCACAGGTGCGAAGCGACCACCGACGAAGAACGTCCCCGCGATGCTGAACGAAAACGACAATCGCGAGCCCGGGTACCTCCGAACGAGCAACGACGCCAGACTCGTAAAGCAATACGGCGGTGGAGGTACCGGATGGACCGAGTGAACGACTTCAAAGGTGCGGAAGCCAAGTTCCGACGAGACTTTCTGGATAAACATTTCGGATTTAGCTAGAGAGTGTGCGACCATCTGTGGTTCGAGAATGACCTGACGAGGATCGGAAATGTACGTGACGTGACTAATCGGGACCGTGCGCTACAAGTACTGTTCCATTCCACTCTGTGAAGATGGAATGCCAGCGAGAGCGCTTTGCTTTTCGTTTGAGAGCTTTGACTGTCGTCAGCTTTCGCTGCCATTCCATCTTCACACCATGGAACGATAATCATTTTTTTTCGTCCCTTTTTCTTCGGAGCTCGCAGCACGAGGCACGAGGCACGAGACGCACGCGCAAAGCGAGAGAGAGAGAAAAGAAAGAAATAGAAGAGAGGAAAGGCAGGGAGGATGAAAATATTAGAGTCATAAGGAAATTTAGGCAGGTAACCTGAGTAGAAATTCAACAACACGAGTTCCATAGGCCTTGCGTCGTTTGAAAATGCTTCGTCGTGACTTCGCCAGTAAACCTGAGTTGAGCTTGAACAGGTAGAAATTAAACACGGCATGCTAATTTCAAGTAGAGAAAGCAGCGAGTACGAAAATAACTTTGGGAAATTACTAGCGATGCCAATGTACCGGGAAAAAAAGAATTTAGACAAGTGATGAAAACAGTTTGCGAACAGAAGAGAACTAAATGGTAGAGTCTTCAGAAAATTATGTACATTAGTCGGCTTAAACGTGCAATCTAGTGAAATAACTGAAGTCTCTAGGTACACTCAAAAAAAATTAACACCTTTAAGGGTGTAAATGACTTGTCCCATGGGTGACACCCTTTTTGGGTGTATTGCAACACCCCAAGCAAAGGGGTGTAAATTAACACCCCACAAAGGGAAGGGTGTTAATATGACGTCACCTTGCCTATGGGTGTAAAACAAACAACACCCTTTCTATATGGGGTGTAACACAGACACCACCCTTTCTATATGGGTGTAGCATGGACAACACCCTTCCAAAAGGGTGTTATCCCTGCAAGTATTTTAGCGTTCACTACAGCCATGTAGTTAATGGACACACTAGCTGTTGTGAATGCTGCCTAGTCTTAGCTATGGTACTACCTCGTTCAGTATGAGTCAGAATCCGTGAGACGTCGTCATATTGCGCTTCTGGTCCGTCATGTGGTAGCATATATAACGTGCGACCCTTTCAGGCAAAAAATTCAAGTTTCACGATCGCAGCAATGCACACACCCTATGCTTTTCGTAATCTTCCTCTGCAGTGATAGTACACCACCGGCGGGATGCAGAACGCAATACCAACGTGCGCTGCACTAAGGACACAGGATATCCCGCACCTTGGTGCACCAGTACTTATCATTCCATGGAAACAGCACAGAGCCAAAAGCATGACGTTACATGCATTTCAGAAATAATTAAAAACCTCCACTTTTCTTGGTCAAAAATTTTCGCAGCAACACCAGCTCGACCAGGAGGGAGACACCACAGCTCGTTGTTGTAGCTCATATTGAATGCAATAGAGCGCAAGCAATGCATGGATTGGCGACGGTAACAAGTGCAGTACTACAGAAGCATACGTTTGCCTGTCAATCAGTTTTTTGCCGTTTTAAGCACATATTTTATACCTCTATTCATCAAAGCTGTCATTTGTCTCCACGGGATGCTTCTACTAGTACCTTCACATATATGACTTACAGGTAGCACTGAAAGCCAAACAAAGTGCAACAAAGCGCTTCCACTTAGAATAATGTTTCAGCATTTACAAACAAAACTGCATGTGTAGTTGTGCATATTGTTTACTATATAAGCATGCACTATTTCCTGAAATGTATGTATGCTTCATTTACTGCCAGTGACCTGCTTATACCCAATAATTTAGTTTATTTTTCACCATGTGCTTGCACTGAATATCCCACAGGCATTGTAAGTTAAGCTACCAGAACAACAATCAGCTAGTCTAAGGTTACTTAATCGAACAAAATCATTGTAAAATTTGTGATGAAATGTCAGAAGAAAAGTATTTATTATTTCATTAAAGAGAAATGGTTACATAATAATGTTTGCACATTTTAAAAGTAAAAAGGAAGATAAGGAGTAAAACCATACCAATACACAGACATAAGCAACGAATAATGGCACAGGCATGTTCAACTAAATTTTAAGCAGAAAAGTTTTTTTAAATAACCTCACTACGAACTATCACATTTTCATTCGAAAAGCACTGCATCTTATTACAAAGTACGAAAATAACCGACCACATAAGAAAGAACAAGTCTGAGTGTGTCTATGTAAACACAAGGATAGGAAGTTGGGCGAGTTGGTATGGTAACATCATCTTGGATTGTAGCGCGAAGTGACACGGACACAGACTAGAAGCAGACAGCATGAGCGCTAACTCTCAACTAAATTTTTATTGAAACGAAGAACACATAAATATGGGTGATTGCAAAAGAACCGCAGCATAAGAACATGACAAGGTATGACGACATCAGTTAAACATATCAGGAAGTAGGGAAGTCAAAAAAGGAAACAACAAAAAGACACTACTTTAGATTAACACACGTGTTGTGAAAATACTGAAATTCGCATTCTAACAGAGACGAACATGCCTGGCTAATGCAAGTCTCTCCTAATAATTTAATGTGGAATGCCTCGATTATTTCCTGTGTGGTTTGGCATTTGTGTCTTGAAAGAATTTTCGTGTCTTCAAACAAAGGTTTACAGCCGCAATTGAAACGATGTGACGCTAGATGTGAAGCATTAGGATTGTTAAGTAAATGTTTGTGTTCTTCTGGTCGAATATTAATGCACCTGCCGCTCCGTCCAATGTAAGTCTTCCCGCACTTGAGAGGAATCTGATAAACTATACCAGTGTTACAAGGCACAAAAAGGACGCATGTCTAATGCAGCAATCATTTCTTTTTTGCCACCTTGTTCAAGTTTCGTATTTATCATAGGGCACATGATAGACAACTTGCGGGGCCGAGAAACCTTTATCCACGTCATATCTATTGGCCACGTTCCCTAAACCATGGGATAATCTATGTACATAGGGCACCACAGCAAAACTTTTTTTCTTTTTTTTTCTTGTTTCTTAGCGGGGCTTTTTATCCATTTTAAAAGCTTTTCGCAGGTTAGTGATAATAAATGCACAGGATAACTAGCCTTCTCGAGCCTATTAGTTGTGAAAAACTTTGTTTCATATTGTGTGGACATGACTAGCTCACTCAACTCTTAAGTTTGCCATTACTAAGTCATGTCCACACAATATGAAACAAAGTTTTTCACAACAAATAGATAGGCTCGAGAAGCCTAGTTATCCTGTCCATTTATGATCACTGACCTGCGAAAAGCTTTTAAATTGGTAAAAGGCCCCGCTAAGAAACAAGAAAAACAGAAAAATAAGGTTTGCTGTGGCGCCCTATGTACATAGATTATCCCATGGTATAGGGAATGTGGCCAATAGATATGACGTGGATAAAGTTTTCTCGGCCCCGCAAGTTGTCTATCATGTGCCCTATGATAAATAGGAAACTTGAACAGGGTGGCAAAAAAAGAAAAGATAATCGCGGTGTTAGACATGTGCCCCTTTTTGTGCCTTGTAACGCTGGTATAGGTTATCATATTCCTCTCAAATGCGGGAAGACTTGCATTGGACAGAGCGGCAGGTGCATTAATGTTAGACTAAAAGAACACAAACATTCACTTTACAACCCTAATGCTTCTTCCCATATAGCGTCACATTGTTTCAATTGCGGTTGTAAACCTTTGTTTGAAGACACAAAATTCTTTCGAGACACAAATGCCAAACCACACAGGAAATAATCGAGGCATTCCACATTAAAAGATTAGGAGAGACTTGCGTTAGCCAGGCATCTTTCTCTGTTAGAATGCGAATTTCAGCATCTTCACAACACGTGTCTTAATCTGAAGTAGTGTCTTTCTGTTGTGTTCTTCTTTGACTTCCCTACTTCCTGATATGTTTAACTGATGTCTTCACACCTTGTCATGTTCTTATGCTGTGGTTTTTTGCAATCACCTATATATATATGTTCTTCGTTTCAATCAAAATTTAGTTGAGAGTTAGCGCTCATCCTGTCTGCTTGTAGTCTGTGTCCGTGTCACTTCGCGCAACAATCCAAGAGCATATGTGAACAAAACATGGCTAGTAATAACTAGTGAGCACTAAAAAAGTTGAACATGAAAACTAGTAATAGTATATATACTTCGCTCAGCTGAACTGCAAAATATTGCAAATATCACAAAGACAGCATAAAAACTGAGCAGGACAGAGCACTGACTGTTATAGTTGCAATATGCACACCAAATCTAGACATAAAAAGTCAAAACTATACTGCCGGAAATTGTGATCTCTCCAAGAGACCACTGAGGAACAAAAGGTATACTTTTTTATATTTCCATCTCATAGATTACTGATCTAATTAAATTTGATACATGACCCCTTGTGTGTCACAAATGCCCTGTTCTCATTACCTGTGCATGATTACCAGCCCTGGTGAAAGAATGACTTGCACTTATTTTTTGAACACCGGTAAAAATGCTGCTTGTTCTAAACTTTCTGTTGTGACAGCACACTTGTGGGCAGTTGTGAACGCAGTTGCCTATAGGGCTCAAACACTATGTTTTGGCTGCACAGGTACTGTCTACCGAACACCTGGTTCAAGATAGCTTGCATCTCAGTGTGCAGCCACACTGGTGGCACAGCATTCTTTTTTAACCTTGCCAGTTTATAAAGCCTCAGCAGCTGCAATCACTTGTGACTGCTCCTAAAGGTGCCATAAGGTCAGGCAGCAAACACAGATACCACGTAGCAAAACTTTCAGAGTGCATTGTGTGAGTCGAGGTGTGTAATTTGTGCTTTAGTTGGGCAGCACTGCCACCATTCAGAACTACTCATTGCAGCTCCTAAATTTCAACCACATCAACAAAATAAATTAGGACAGTTCCTTCAGTACGGTGGCAGGTACTCAGCTGCAGGCTTTCTAGAACCATGCATTATCTTCAGACAGTGCCAGTACAGCCCGTAGCACATCTTTCAAGCACTCCAGACAAGTACACCGATTGCACTGTACACAGAGCATCTGGTGTCCATTTACCTATAGAGGCAAGGTAGCCCCTAGAACACATTTTGTGACAGGCATGCTGTGCACTTTGTCCCCTGAAATGCCAGTGCCATTTGATACTTCAGTGCCTGTAGTGTCATTTACATCTGAATGAATAATGAATACATAGTAGTAACATAAAGACAACAAAAAAAAAGCCATCAGCCATCAACTGTGTGGCAAATCTGGGTGCAAGGTATTCTCTTATCAAATATACCTGTAGGCATGGCGACCAATGTGCTCCCAAGATGTATGAGGCATTAGTCATTGCAGAGCTCTAAGGACATGACAATCCTAGGATGATTATGTTCTTGAGGCTTTCTTCCCCACTTTCCATCTTTTGAAACGTGTATATTGTCATGAAAACAAAAATGCTACAACTGGCATGTGATATGTTTTGCGTCTTATTTCCTAGCAGCTCATCGAAATGAGCCACGATGACAAATTGAAATGCTGTTACCTCATCAGACATTCAAATTTCTTAAACACTAACAAAACCAGATAGGCATAAGAGTGAGCATCACCTAAATATATTACACTGATTTAAAGTTATTGCACCGCATTGTGCCAGGTAAAAAATGTTAGAAAAATAAAAAATGGTAAGATTCTACGGCCAACCGTGAGAACTAAATGAAAAAATCACTAAGCTTTCTTAAACGAGTTCAGAAGCTTTACAACTGGCAGTCTTGGTGATGGACACGCTGATAGGTGAGCAGCCATTCCACTGAGACGAGAATGTTGAGGGCTTCGGATGGAAGTCTGCGAGACACTGAAGAGTAGTTCTTGGTCAACATGAAGGAGGTTGCTTGCATACACGTCTGGGCCAACATACTGAATGCATGGTGCTACCAGAACTTTTTCTCCCTGCATTGTGGTAAAAAAAGCATGGTTAAGTATAGACGATATTTAATAGGTAAAAAAAAGAGGTGAGGCGCGCAGACAGGACACAAGAGCAGAGAAGAGAACACGAACGCAAGAAACATGAAATATTTCATGAAATTGTTTTAACACATAAAATTTTCTACTATGTGTCATTAATTATGAGGGTTCATAACCGCAACATATTTCATATATAAGCAGGTAGAATTATCAGCTTGGTCAGTTTGTACAAGCTCGTTTGAGGCAAGAAATCGAGTTTCACAAAGACAACCTCAACATTCTTGATTGAAAAAGGAACACCTCAGATGACATGCCGTCCTGTGAATGGGAATCGCACAGTTCAAGAAAAACAAATTAAAGCTGGCACACCAATCCTGAAAAAAAGAATAAGCACCTGCTACTGCAAGAAGCTAATTAATTGATAGGTTTTAGTAGCAAAAGGGCATCTTTGGCCAAAGAGCGTAAACTTAGCGGATCTTAACAAAGCAAATATATAAAGATGACTGATGCCTCTCTGTACTACAGTTGCTTTGCTCTAGCATGAAGTCATTTTGATGCATGCACACGTACATACACACGCTACACCCAAGTGTAACAGCTGCAGAATTAAAATTTGGCAGCAACGAAGCCGCAAATTTCAACCCTTGATCACGAGCTGTACTAGTGGCTGGATGCAGTACCAATATCGCCAATGACGAGTCGCATTTTCTCTGCCCAATGTTATGCAGCTCTGACTGTCAAAAATGAGTTACAGTCGGCATTGAGGGAAAGCTGCCCTCAAGAGCAGCTTTTATATTTGTGTTATTTCTAACCAGAGACCAATGAAGTAATATATTTTAGAATGAGAATGACACCGAAAGAAATGAGTACATAAAAAAGTTGGAAAATTTGGTACATTTTTCCGGAATTAACTGGGGGTTTACGGGTAAAGCGGCAATCCAGAAACTAGAACAAGTTTTGACATGTTTGCTACCAGTGAATGCTAGAAAATATGTTGGCATTCTGTAGTTTTGTCCAACAATGCAAAAGGGATTCTTAATAACTGAAGAAATAAATGGAAAGGTATCATGAAGTATATTTCGTGAATGTAATGCAGAATCACTCAACTTCGGTTACTATATAATCTCCACTCGATTAACCTGCACTTTCTCAACTAGTTCAGGAGGTGTTAGAAGTGCTTCTTAAAATCCTCCTATTTATTAGACTAATCATATCTCTGTACACAAAGGCTACTAATTAGGTCCCATGCTATATCATCATTATAACAAAAACTTCACTTAGTAATACACATGCTGTGATAAGATTTGAGACCACATTGAGATGCTGTACAAGGTGAATTCATTACTTTTAAAATGAAGCTCCTGTTCTTGCAAACGGGAAGAAAGGATACTGAGGGTCAAAATTTTTCTTAATCACAGCTGGAAGATGCCAGGGAAGGCCCGTGGAAACTTTTTTGTTTTTTCTATTTAAATGTAGAAATGATAAAGGGAAATTAAAATTGTAAAAAAAAAATACAACCAGCCATGGGAGGAGAACGAACCTACAGCCTTTGCATTAGGCATGCGATGCACTAACCACTGTGCTACCAAGGCAGCATTCAACCATCCACAATGGCCCCTCAGATTGTCGACGCTCGAACGCGGCCGTAGTACCACAGTGGTTAATATGTCACATGCGTAATATGAACGTTATGGGTCCACTCCCCACCCACAGGTGGATGTCTTTTCATCCACCTTCATTTCCCTTGAATTTATCATTTCTATACTTCATATAAAAAACTTAAAACATGTTCCTGTATGCTTTCCTTGGCCTCATTATCTGCTGGCTTCTTCCAGTTGTTCCTTCCAACACTTATACATATTCTCGTATGGTAAGTAAACAGCTTTTGCATGATGCTGGAATGCAATATAAGACATTATTGCAGGGCCGTGTTATGTAGAATACCTTGCATTGCCCAGGCAAGGTGTATTAATGTCAATCTGAAAAAAAATCCCACTTTAGACAAAAATGCTGTGTACTGCTGTGTGCAACAGGGTTTAACGAAAGCAACTTGTTCAGAAATGAAGCCATCAAACAACGAGAAAATATGAAAACTAGATGAAAATTTGTGCATTTGCATGTTAAAAATTTAGCACAGCAACAGATGAAGACATACTGAAGGAAGCGCGGGGATGGTTTATTTTGGACACACTAGGCAATATACTTGAAAGATGCATATAAGCTTACACGTGGAGAAATATTGTTTATGTAGCAGCTAAACTACGAACAGGCCTCGAACACACTGATACAAGGTGTCTAGCATGTAAATCTTAACAAGCCCTTAAGTCAAAGAAACATGGCTCTTTCTCATGATTCGCTACACATGGCTGGCTCACACAACTTAGCCGCTTCTATATATGCCTTGTATCAGGTGGTCTGTGTGACTTGTGCAAGCTTTGAATATGTACAAGTGCCACGTAGCTGGACAGAACCAAGGTAATGTCGTTTGCCATCGTTTTGAGCAAGTGAAACCAATTTTCGCGTTTTTCCTAATTAGGTAATTAGTTATTAACGATTATTTAACTGCTAAAATATTATATTCAAAGCAAAAGTGTCAGTGCGAAAATTGCAGAGCATCCTGAAAAATTCCCAATCCAGCTTTCTACTGCTCAATAGGTGCAATACAAATTTTTTTTCAAGCTTGAAAGAAGCCTGTGAATGCATGCAAGAAGTGCCGTGCAACTAACCACTCGTACACCTGAACACCATTTGGCTCCTCCTTTCATGCTTGAAAAAAACTTTTTGAAAAGAATATTTTAGAAATTGATTAATTATTATTGACTATGTTTTAGGCAAAATCCATAAAATAGTGTGACTGCCACCTCCATTTTTGGTGACAAGAATTGACTCCATTTTCATGTCCAAGTTCAGCTATACATGATGCGTGTATTGAGCTGGTTCTGTAATTTAGGCTGGTTTTGACTACTTGAAGCTTCGCACTCTAATAATGGAGTCTACAGTATAAAATGAAATTGGTACATAAGCGGTCGCTGTCAGTACTCCATACTCCTTTAACTTAGTGCAAAGTGCTTGTGAGCCAAGAAGTTGGTAGTTCTAAGCAGTATTTCCCATCCTGACCTGGTGTTATAGTCCAGTTACTATGATGCCATGCTGCTCAGTCATGGTGGTCACAGCTTCAATCTAGGCCATGGCAGCTACCCTCCAATGGGGGTAAAATGCAATAACGCTTATGGGCACTTAGATTCAGGTGTACATTAAAGAAGGCCAGGTTCCCAAAACTTCAGGTTGTGACTTTGGAATGTAAAAGCCCTTAATTTAACTTTAAAATCTAAAGGTGCTTTATTAGGAGCAGGACACCATCTTGAGCTTTTACTGCACTGCCATGACACCAAGAAACTCCGAGTAAATAAAAACAATTTCTTAGACAATGTCTATATCTTGCAAACAATTACAAACACTTCTCTGCATGCACCTCTGTTGTTATATTTAGTTCCGTATGCCAAGGCGGGTTAGGATGTTAGAAGATTTTTCAAACCTGTTTTTTTTTTTACCGCTTTAAAGTTGTTGGTTATTTTGCATCTTTGTGTGTGTCGAACGCACATTTCAGTGCATCAATTTCTTCAGAAAGTGCACTCCTCTTTATTTATTTGTGCATGCAAAAAGGGTTCAGAAGAACGAGCAAAAAACAATTATTTGTAGGCTGCACAAAGAGAAAGGATTGGTTTGTAAATACGTTATTTAGTTCTTAAATAAAGAGGCAGCTGTCAGTATTCTGTTCCAAAGTAAAAAATTGCCCCTACCTGGCTCTGCTTCATTTTCCGATGTTGATGGTCCATTCGGGGGCACTCAACTGATAGGCTGCACTTTGGCCATGTCGGGTGTGCTGTCACCAGGCCCAAGGTCGATCGACATCCTCACCAAAAGTCGTGTCCAAACTCTAAAAAGAAACATCTCATCATTTTGCTATCAGTTTTGTCATCTTGCGTGTTTCACACACGGCCGTCAGCGAAATATTTCGTCACTTGGATACTGAAAAAAATTCAAGCATTTTCTGGCAGTAAATGGAGAACACTAAATAGCAAATACAGTTGTCAGATTCGATTGATCAAGTACAGCAGAAATGGAAATAAATCAGTGATACTGTGTCTGTTGGCTTTGAATGCAAGAAACGTAAAAACAGGAACTTGCAGCCACGTCACTTTGAATTTCCCGCGTTCGCTACACCTCACGACAAGTTTGGCATCGTCCGGTACTCGGGATAGTAATCGCTTAAACTTAAGATGAACGAGCGTCAGCATAAATTAACAGGATACTTAACCGGGCAATATTTGCGCATAAAACGACTCACGTAGCGAAGCTACTGTCAAATACCCGATGACGCATCTGCGGGCGGTGCGGTTTGGGCGAAAAATTCAAAAAGGAATGCGAGTTTCACTTGTTTCACGCCTACTAAGCTAAGATAGAATTTGAGTTTCCTACTAAACTATACTGGATATTTACGCTCCGAATAAAACACTGGAAATTTTGTTACGTCACATTGCATACGTATGAAAGTGAGGAAATTGCTTTTATTGTATTCTGCCCAGGCGGCATGTAGCAGCTACCACTCTCATGCAACAAAAGCATGAAAGTGGTACTCGCGGCACGGAAAACAAACACATACAGCGCCAACGTTACGCCTCTTGGAGTTAGAACTAAGCACGATCAAGCCAGTTTTCTAGCCTTCATAACGCCATGAACACGACCAAACATCGAGCGAAACAACTGTCTGCTCTCGAAAATTATTACCGCTTCCATTTACATACCTATCGCTGTCACAAGCAAAAGTCAATGGGCTAGCTGTACACAAGCCGCAGATTAGACTGACAGCAACATATTACGGTAACGTAAAACGATTTCCACGCTGACTTAGCAGCCGCGGTGTGCGCTAAGTGCCACAGTTCTCGTTTGCCGCTCTAAATTCACACCATGATGAGGGGCGCTGCATCTTTCACATGAAATATTGCACGCTTTGCTCCGGAGCTCAATAGGAGGGCGAAACGCATTTGCACGTACCTGAAATCCGCATGCCGGAAGCCCGTCGACGCTTCCGAGAACCGGGCACACAGCCATACACCCGTACGGCGGCTTGACTTGGACGAGAGGCACTTATATCAAATATTTCACATGCGACATGTCGCACACCGATTGCGCGAACAGGAGAAAATGCCGCAGGTCGCAATGCGACGCCGTGCACCCGTGCATCTACCGATGAGCTGCGTGCACGAACTTGCAGAAAACAAAACTATGACAAAACGGCGGGCGCGAAGGGATGGCGGCTTTCGTTGCGGAGACGAAGCGGACGAAGCACGAAGACGAGACGAAGCAATGAAGCGCGAATGAATGTTGCCAACTGTTGGTTACGCGTTATGCCGGCGGTGGTGGCTTTAGTGGCGTGTGTTGCGGCTGTCTAATTTTTTATTTCTTTTCCCCAAACAGTATAGCTAAGATCAGTTCTTTGTTTGCATTTTTTACTGTGTCGTTTGATATTATCTTTTTGTCTTTTTATGCTATTAAGCAGCCAATTATGGCCCCCCAGGTTCGCGCGCGCCAGCTTCGCGCGCAAATCTTGGAGGCCATAAGACAACGCGTTAGAAAATGCCGTTCTTGTCGTTGTTAACGTTTCATCATCGTTCCTTCAACTGAGATAGAGGCGTAGTGTCCCTTTTCCCGGGGTGGGGAGGGGGCGATCAAGACGGAGTTGGTTGTTATCAGTGGCGTAGCAACAGGGGGGGCCGGGGGGCCGTGGGCCCCGGGTGCAAGGGGCCAGTTGGGGGGGGGGGGGGTGTCATATACGCCTGAAGACACCCCTCTTTCCGCCAGCTTGACTGGGCGCAAATTGCAAAGAATGCTCCGGTATCAGTAGCCCGAGCTCATGCACCCGATGCGTTGCGCCGCAGAAATGTCGACTGCAGCTCTATCAACACCCCACGAAATAATTGCACGAATGTGTGGGCTAAAAAATTTAAATCGCGAAATGGTCACTAAACTACTCGCCTTAGCGGAACGTTTCATGTGGAGTGCGCTCGTGCTGTGCGTTCATGTTGAGAGCAGGAGTCGCTAAACATACAGTGAGGCGTTGTAAGGCGTTTGGGCTCTTGGGTCCCTCTTCCGTTCAGAACGCGCAGCGAAGACGAACAAAGACAGCAGCGAGCGGGCCTTCAACCAGCGGGCCCGGCGCTCGCATTTACGGCGAAGCGTTCGTTCAGAGCGACGTTGCATAAGTGGGGCCGTCAAAAGTCGCGAATAGGATTCTCTGGATCGCCTTCAGACTTGGTTCGGCCGAAGAGTTTGGCGGCGTATGACTCGACAGGCTGTAGTCGCGGGCCCGCCGCGATGTCCGGCTCGCTTTTACTTCCCCTCTCCCGCTCGCTCCGAGAAGCCGCTGCGAAACCTGCCGTTATGTTTCACGCTTTCCTTCTTACCCTCGAAAGTTTCAGAAAACTGTTGTTGTTGTGTGACTTCATGTCACAAGAACAGTGTCTGTATCAGCTGTACAGAATTTTATAAAAGAAAAGGTGAATTTTGTAAGGATATTTCCTGATCGAGATTCTATGAAGTTATGTCTTTTTGTGATTACTAGGAACTCGGTAGCGCGAAAAATATGGCAGATAAGTAATAACCATATCCTTAATGATCCCGTAATTAGTACTTATAGAGGAAGCACTTCAATTCGAGAATGGAGGACTCAAAGTCATATTATTAACTCAACAAAAACTTCTTAAACAAAATCGTTTTGGTTGCTACAACCTACAGTACTTTGGCACTGCGGGCGGCACCCAGTATATGGCAGCAGCGAAAGAAATACGAAATAGTGGACCAGTGAGGTTGATCCCTTAATCCTCTCCATTGCGAGTGCAGACCAACAGTAGTGCAAGCTTTCGCTGGTACGGGCTTCATCGCGGCCTTTTCTTTCTTTTTTTTATGGTGACGCCAAGAATCGACGCGAAGCGTGCTCTATTCTGTTCCCAATCTTGCGGTGGTACCGCAGCTCGGATAATCACGTTTGTACGTATAGCAGCAAATGAAAACAAGGCTTTATTGATCAGAATGAAGAGAACTCGTAATTGTCGTAGCATTGGCGCCCGTGCAGCGGGGAGGCAGGTAGCATTTTATAATAGGGTGGGGAGATCAGCGTCACTGACAAACAATTTAATTTTCGTTTTCGTTCAGGGCTGCCCACAGACAGAATACTGCGTGCCATAGTACCTACGACGATTTTTGTGAAGTTGTTGGGCAAGATATGAATGTCGGGCTTCAATTTTGC
This sequence comes from Dermacentor andersoni, assembly GCF_023375885.2. Taxonomy (NCBI): domain Eukaryota; kingdom Metazoa; phylum Arthropoda; class Arachnida; order Ixodida; family Ixodidae; genus Dermacentor; species Dermacentor andersoni. The sequence continues at coordinate 211,830,040 of NC_092814.1, forward strand.
AAATGCAATATTGCCGCTAAAATTGGTCATTAAAGCTTTATTATAAAGATATTTTTGTTACTTGTGACGTGAGTCATGTTTTCCACGATTACGCATTTGTATTGGCTGCCAAGCCTTACAGTCTGGCAGAAGATGTGCACATGGGCTTATCACACGTTATCAGTGCAGCACCCTGTGTTATTTGGCGCAGGAAAAACAGCGTGTATATTTGCTGCATTCGCGATCTCTGGAAAAGAACCCGAAGGAGAGGGGGACCCGGGGAACGTGCGCGGTATCCAAGGCGGCTGTACTGGGGCTGAAACCCGGAAATTGTCGATATCCTCGCCTTCCTCGACTACATAAGGGGGGGGGGGGGTGACAGAAGACCTATGGGCCCCGGGTACCAGACGACCTAGCTACGCCACTGGTTGTTATCGCGACATCCGCGAACCCTGCGAATTTTTTTATAACGTAAGCATTTCTATACTTACCCACAAATAAAAACCATCCGTCCGTCAGTCCGTACCGCTCGATACCTTTCAAAATAGAACCCGCAGCAGCGAGTGAATTCACCTTCGTGCTAGCTATCGCTTCAACGCGACCGAAGCGGCGAGAACACAGCGCTCACGAAGCTCTCAGCTCATGCCGCACTATGCTCTTTTCGCAGATCACCTTCAAGATAGGTGTACGCGCGTCTGTTTTCAAAGCGAAGTAAACGGTGAGAACACAGCGCGTGAAGTTTTCAGCAGTGGGCACACTCTGTCCACATTGCAGTTCGCTTTCGAGATACGGTTCGCGCGGCCGTGCCACAAGCAGCCGCCGCCGCCGCCGGAGAACGGTTGATAATGGTTCGACGCAGATGAGAAGTGCTAAAGAGCGATAACGGCTCAAAACGAACGGAACGTCACCAGCGCACCTGGCCCCGCCACCTGCAGTACTTTGCTTGCGCCATTCACTTTGGCGCCGCCGACCACAGCAGTTCGTGTCGCCGCAGCGCTGTCGCTTATACTCGTCGGATCAAGTCTCATAACATTGATAACGACATGGACTGCGTGTAGATGAGGAAGAGTCACAATGCTTAAGCATACTCAGACAAATCCCAGCGGAGTTCCTGTGTGATTTTTTTATTGGAAATGTGCAGTCAGCGGTGATCCAGAGTTGACAATGCATGTAAGACGGGTGCCAAGCTTTTCTTTTGATGAGAGTCTTGCCCAGCTCCCAAAGATCTGCTCAAGCTAAGACTTGCTGATGGCTGTATGTGGTTTTTTTTTATTGTCGCATGGCCTCGAACCGCCATGAATCCTACTGTGTAATGACATAGAGCAGCATTCACGTCCAAAAGGAAATGCAGAAGGTACATGGCTGCCTAAGGTATGCGGCCCGGCGGCAGCTGTCCTCCCCTCCCCCGTTTCCGTTGACAAGTTAGGGGGAGGGGTCTAGAGCAATCTTACACACCCCCTCCCCACAGTGGCGTAGCCAGAAAATTTTTCGTGTGATGGGGGGGGAGGGTCCCAATTGACCGTGGAGGGGGAAGAAGCGGGGCCATTGCCTTTGCAGCAAAAAATTTACTGTTAGTGAGCGTGACAAGTGCCCGGCGTGCCCCACTTGGCTACGCCGCTACTCGCCCCCCACCCCGCAATCGACGCAAATCGAGCTATCAGAACGTGCATGACGCGCATGCATGACACAACATGAATGACATGCCGCGAAGCTGGCATGGATGTCGTGACATCATCATCATCAGCCTATTTTGGTGTCCATCGCAGGACGAAAGTTTCTCCAGCGATCATCAATACCCCTGTCTTGTGCTAACTGGTTCCACGTGTCTTCAAGTTTCCTAATTCCATCATGTCCACATTATTCTCTGCCGTCCTCGACTGTGCTTCCCTTCCCTTAGCACCCATTCTGCAACTCCAATAGACCAGCATTTCTCTCTCTTACGCATTGCAATGTCTGCCCAGCACGATTTCTTCATCTTTATGTCAAGCAGAATATCAGCTATCCCCGTTCACTCTCTAAGCCACATCGCTGTCTTCCAGTCTATTATCGTCATGCCTAATATTTTTCATTCCATCGCTCGTTGCGCGGTCCTCAACGAATTCCCAAGCTTCTTTGGTAACTTCCAAGTTTCGGCCCCATACGTTAGTAACGGTAGAAAGCAATGATTAGCAGTAAGCTCCCTTGTCATGATTTAGTAATGCCTGTCGTAAGCTCTCCAGCTAATTTTTATTTTTGTTAATTTCCTTGATCAGAGGCCCCTGCGAGTAATTAACCTCAATAAACGTATTTCCGCGCAGGTTCTAGAGGCTGACTGCCGACCATGACATTCGTTCTCTCGCCAGGCTGCGGAACATTACTTTTCTCTTCTGCATACTAACTTTCAATCAGACTCTTACACTTTCTTCGCCAAGGTCCTCAAGCGTTTGTTGCAAATAGTCTGCAGCGTTGCTGAGTATGCCAATGTCATGTACAAACCGTAAGTTGGTGAGCTATTTACCGTTAGCCCTCACTCCTAACCATTCCCAGTCTAACTGGTTGCACACCTTTAAGTATTCAGTGATATCATTGTAAATATTTTGCCATTGATCATATGAAGCCTTTTGCAGATATCTGGCTATGCAAAGTCTGCGCGTTAGTGTCATCCATTCGATATCAACATTCTTCATTTTTGACCGCTGTTCGGAGTCTGTACGCTGCTGCCTAGATGCCCCGATCTAATCATTCCAACTACCTGATCCAAGCGCAGGTAGCGCACGTTTCATGTATAGCCAATATCAACGCGTTAACTGGCAATGTTCATTTATCATATACTGTAAGCTTGTTCCCTTACTCCCTTATAATTAGGGTGTAAATTAGAAAGACTGGGGTGTTTCACGGGTGTTTTCTTGTTGAACACCCTTTTCCGTTAAAAAAGGGTGTTTCAAGGGTGTTTACAAGGGTGAAAAGATAGATACACCCGCATTACACCCATAAGGGTGTGAAAATTTTAAGAGTGTAAAGCAGATTAGTAGCTACGAAATTCAGCAGATAAAAACACACACGCAGTGCCTACCCTTCCAGTATTAATATAGGACATAGCTTAGAAGCTTTACTACCGTGAGCAATATGAGCGGGAACACAGGGGCGCGTGTTAGATAGCCTCGAACGCTTCTATGGGCGACACGTGGCGGCCGCCGTCGGAAAGTGGAAAGGAGGACGCTGTTCTAATAACTGTTGGCACTCCCACCATGCGCCTCTTTATACAAAGTGAGGAACTTCGCATCGCCAGCGCACATTGAAGAACTGTTTGATATTGCGGTTACTGATCATTTTTATCCCCGAAACGTGGCCAATAGCAGCACTGTTTTGAAGCGCAAACATTCGAGAGCTACTTCCCTGGGAAATCTGTCCGTCCGTGTGGAGCGCGTGACACGACGCGCGCCATAAGATGTGCATCAGGGGCGCTATAACGTAAAGCTATTCCAACCTTTTCTATTCCAATTCTGCAGTCAGCCCTCCGCGATTGATCAAAAACTTTTTTGAGCCACCCCCCACTTCGCCTGTCTGTCACGCGACGTCACGAAAACCGTGTTAGCTCCCCATCTGATCTGATGTGCGCACACTGATTACGCATGATTGGACCGAACAAAAGAAAGAGTTATTTCTGATTCGACACCATCTCGCCATTAGACCTCGGCTATTGGTCAAAACTTTTAGGGCTGCACCCACTTCTGTCACGCAACGTCCCAAAACCGCAAAGGCTCACCGCGTCAAAGTGACGTGTGCGCGTTAACGATGCATTAATATGCCGAACAAAACTGAAATTTTTTCTGAATAGCCGCAGATTGCCCCGTTCCGAAAGGAATAAAATATTGCTGCCGCCGATCAGTCAGACACTGGCTACTCACACCTACCGGGGAGCATGGGTTTATTTGCGTACAATTAAACATTTTGCGTGGCCGTGTAACGTTTTCGGGCACTTTGGGTACGTTTACGACCTCACTCTGCCAAGTCTTCTTTGCTGAGGATCCATTTTTAGCAGCATTTTAAACCTTTCGTTGTATGCCGCCGCGATTTTCGACTAGCCACCGCTAGCTAAGTAAGGGAAAGCGGGCCAATCACAGACGCCGGCACCACCCTCTTCATCCGGTTATCGATTTTCAGTGCACTGGCTCGGCCCCATCGAATCCCTCTCCACTTGAGCGTGCTCCTCACCTCTTGTTAGCCAATTAGATAAGACAGATGTGTGCATAATGAATCCTTACCAACTAGCTCAGCTGTCTGTCGTTCTAGATAAGACAGGCCGCTCAGTGTAGGCAGTGTTATTCGGTTTTAAAGCAAACAAAAGTGACCTCCTATGAACGAGGAGAGCTTTTGATTGGTCTGTTCATACAACCCTGCGGGTCACCGCCCAATGCTTGCGTCGGCGGTTACGCAAATTTGACGTCAGGAGATTTGGAATAAAAACGTATTGGAATAGTTTTACGTTATAGGGCCCCAGGTCCTAAGGAGATTATATCTGAAAAGTACGTTACGCTAAACCCCAAACGGGCGCCTAAGAGCTGCGCTCTTGAAAATAAATTTATTAATAAAAAGAAGTATGAATAAAATAGAAACGACTCACCGTGTGTTACTGTGCACGTAACCATCTTATCGGCTATCGGCGGCCAGTGAAATGCCGTAAGCTGCCGTTTTCGACAAACGCAGGCGCGGTGTGAGTACCAACAGTTAGCAGAAGTTAGCAGTTAACAAAGAGAATTCGTCTAGCCGGGGCTCCAGCTCAGGCCGATAAGATTTTCGTATACAAGGTGTTTTGGTACCACGATATAGAGAAAGAAGGCAATGTCATCAATATAGAGATAGAGTTGAATATTCTGGCGTACGGGGAGAGAAGTCGATAAAATACTGGTTAAGAAAAAAGAAAGAATTGACTCTGTGGCACGCTTCTGCTTTGTGTATACATGCAAGAGGTAGCCCAATACACGGATGGAAAGAAAATTCTCTTCCAGAAAATAATTTTTGAATTGGCTCATCATTAATCATTCAGTAGAGCTCGAAACGGCCACAGATCACTAATTCTGATACCAATAACCATGTCCGAGACTCTCATAGGCTCTCGAACTATCTGCACTTACTAATATTGAAATCTTCTTTCACAGTTTGGTTATATATAGTTGAATGCGGCTTTCACTGACCATATGGCGAGCAAATGATATTTCTGCCCAGTGTATAGGGGGCCGCCGTGATGATGATGGTGGGGATGCTCAACTATGGCACACACCCGCTAAGGGGAAGATAGACATAGAAATCGGCGGCCCGAAGTAACATAAGCAAGTATTATGAGGAGATTAAAATGCACAAAAACACCATTCACGGTCATAAGAGATATCAATAAAATATGTGCACGTTGTTGCCATCTGCTGAGATTGAGATCACTGCGGATGACGCTTCTATCTGATTGGCTGCTTTAATGTACGTGACAAAATCTCTCTCTCACGTTCACTACATGCACAGGCATATCTAGTGGCGGCTCATTCAGAGTGTTTGCGTTGCGTATTAGCGCATGTTGCAAGCCATGCACAAAGCACCTGGCCGTCTCCTTAGTGATTAGCGTGTCTGGTACAGGGATTTGTGCGGTCTTTGACGTCAGCGGTTTGAATCCAGCTTCTTTACAAATTTCTTGTTTCAGTTATTCTGAGTGGGCTGCGAGCTTAGGTGAAGCTCCTTAAATTACTTGCCAAAGAACATTATCCCATATACTTCGAACGATGTAATAAGGCTAGTTTTAAATAACCTAAGCCACGTTTACACGTTGCTTGGTGTATTAAAATTGAGCAGTTCTTCTTGTTTATGTCATTATGTCCCTGTTTTTTGCCACTCTGTTTATTCTCATGATATTTTGTTCTCTTCCTTTTTTTTTTTTTTTTTTTTGTCTACGCCGGGTTGCGGACTATACATCGCTGGTGCATTTGTTATCATAAGGTTACATGTGCATTGTGGGCAGTATGAATTTTAATAAGCCAATTATCTTCATACATGCACATGCTTTCGTTATTGTATTCATGTTCTTTGACAAGGGGCAGCCGGTTACACTTAGAGGTGTCACTTCCCAGTCATGCATATTTAAGAAATATTAGAGGGTATACTGGGCTCAGAAACCAAACCCTCGCGGCTAGGTATTCGAAAAGTCGCCGTGGAAGCTGCTCGAGTTCACTCCATCGCAAGCATCAGTGAACCCCTCTCGGCCTTCGGAGGGGAAGGCGACGCTTCTCAGCTGGCGTCGCTTTCGGAAGCGACCGCAGCCCTTTCAGCCGCGTCTCTACATTGTTCTTCTCCGTTGGCCAACCTGCTTGCGAGTTGTGCCCTACACTCAGCCGTGCGCGCTGAACCGACGACGGCGAACACCGGCGCTGGCCGAGCTGCAGTTCTCGCGTCTCATTACGCGGCAGGAATCACACCATTCTCTGCTTCAAGGGCGCCCTTCTATAGAGCCGGTGTGCGCGCTTCGCTGGTATTCGCTGGGAGTGTGGCGCGCCGCCTATGGGCCCGTTGTGCGCGAACACACACACACACACACAGGCACGCACGCACACACGCACGCACACGCTACAAACGAACAGGCGGAAAGCCAGTAGAGGGGGAGGAAGCTCTAGTTCGAGTGGCCCCTCTCCATTCGTTTCCGCGCCGTATTGGCTGATTCGCCGCTGCTGCGGCCGGGCCCCAATTTCTCCAGGAACACTCATTGTTCTTCCGGTGCACTCTCCGCCGCCGCGCCCGGTTTGCTGTTCCTCCGACAATTGCGTAGGCGCGTGTCTACGCCCGCGCGTGCGTCTGCCGGTTCGCCTGTGAGTGTGTGGCGCGCGCGCGCGCTCTTTCTCGATCGTGGGCAGCGAAGTGCTCGCCACACGTACGCGTCGCGCGGCTCTCCTTATACGACCTCATTAATAATTCCCCAAGCTGGCGCGGTATACAGGGCAAGGAGCGAGAGGATGACGAGAAGAAAAAGGGGAGGAGAAATAATGGACGCGGCCATCGAGACATCAGCGGTGGCGGAGGAAAGGGCAGGGCGGGGATTCGAAAACTTACGCCGAAGGAGGAACAAATGCATAGTTTTAATGGCTCCCTCTGCGAAAAGAGTCTTCTTTTCATTCCAGTCAGGAGGCACACTTCCCTATAACGCAGAGCGAAGTACGGAAGAAGGAAAGTGAAAAGTCTCGCTGCTTTTATTTTCTGGGTTTCAAGGCCACCAGTGCCCAAAGCGATTTCGTTCTTCCACGGACTACTAAGTAGCCCAGACGCAAAGGTCAAGGTGGTGGTTCACAACGGTGCTTGTCTGATGCGGCGCATGTTACGCGCGGCCAAATGCTAAGAAAAAAGGAATTTTGCTGCTGGATGAGTGTTTCATGTTTAATTGAGTGGTATTTACAGCTATGTGTCCTGGCAAACGGGGACAAGGCGGGGAAATTGCCAGCACTTACTGTCAGGCTAGCACCACCTGAAGCAGCACACCGCCACTACCACCGACACCTAAGGCATCTCCTTTCATAGGAGAAATTTTGACGCTACTAGGTGTTATCGAACAAATGCCCCGTTGCACTCTGATTTCTTGAGTAACCATTGTTTCCATTGGTTGATTGTGGCGATGACATGGTTTTGGCGATAAGACAATAAAGCCTCACTTTCAGAAACGATATTTTCCCCCCACGTTTTCTTGCGTGTTTTTGGAGCCATTCAGGTCAATTTTTACTCTGGCATCATCGGCAGATTACGCTGGCAGGCTCGAGTCCCAACCACTGAAGAAGTCTGTAAAATAATGTGCGCTTCGAAAACGGTTTGCGGTGAAAATCAAAATCTTGTAGGCTCGTTGTCACCCCTCATTTAAAAACCGTTCTTTTTTTTCAGCACGCTGACGGAGCATGGTGAAAGAGAAGACTAGGAATAGGCTTTATTCCACTTAAAGACAAGATCTGTAGAACATTGAGAATCGTGAAGCTATGAGAGCAAGTGTAAAGTGTGAGCTGTACCTGTGACGTTATTGGACCTAATCATTTGCTGAAGCGTTTTTGCGCCAACGAGATGCAGGCGAAAACTGTGGCGTTCCTTGATTGGCAGTGGGGGTTACAGCGCTGGAAGACACGGAAAAGAGCGAGACAACAGGACGAGCGCTAACTTTCAACTGAGTGTTTATTTCTAGAAAACCACCGTATTTGTAGGCCTGCATGCCGAAAAGGCCCACTCACTGCACATGAAAACCAGCCGCTTCCAGGACAGCAAATTCACTTGCAGTCAGGGCAACTGAAGAGGAACTGATGCAGTTGTCAGCGGCCCTCGCTATTAAAGTAGCTTCAACAACTTTTCGCATAACTTTATCTACATTTCTATAAAAAACAGAAAACTTAATCTTAAACGAGGGTTTGTACCCACAATCACCGCAATGCGCCGACACATGACCATCCCGGTATCGGTTCAATTTTTGGTTATGTTCTCTTAACTTATCGTTCAGGCATCTCCCAGACTGCCCAATGTAAACCTTCCAGCACGATAAAGGAAGTCGATACCCAATATTCTTTACGCATTATACAAGAGGGAGCCGATGATTCTTTTTCAACTTGCGCGTTTTTTGGCAAAGTCCAATAGGCTCTCAGTATAGGCACGGGTGTTTTGAAGCATCACACACGCTCGTGAAACGTAGAAGTTCTTGAGGAAGAACTTTCGATGCGTGATTGGCTGTATTGCCATGACGGTGCGGGCATTACTGATCACATGACTCAATCGTACTGAAAAAAAAAAAAAAGAACGGCGCGCCAAATGCCCTTAACAGCCATGTGTCTAAATTGACCGCGTCTCTGTGTGCTTTGCAGAAAATGACGCCTAATCGCGTAAGCGTCGTGCTGCTACGTGAATACGTAGCATAGACGACAGTGTCGCCTCATTAAGATGCTCCTAGTACTTTGGTTGTGGTTACATATGATTCACAGATACAGCATGCCGACTTTATGTTCCTTAACACGTGTCTCAAGGCCTTCCGGATACGCGATATCATATATCTATAAAGATGATGTGTCTGTCGCATGCCGCATGGCGACGGCGGCGACAGCAACGACAGGTTGGAGGATTCGCCTTCAGAAGCTCGAATCGATGGCGCTGTTGAACGGTAGTGCGTTGAATGGGAGTTTAGGCATCAACGCTGTTGAGTGGAGTAATTTTCGAGGATGGTCAAAAATACCCTAGGTCCTTTTTTATTGCGCTTCTCTTTTATTTTCGCAGAGTTTTAATTAGTCTTCCAGCAGCTTGCCTTTCTATGTTTAAAGCAAGCGTTTACCCGATGTAAAAGCTTCTTGTAGCTAGATCTGCCTGAAAGAAACTATTACACCCTATTCTCTCTCACTCACTCACTCTCTCTCTTATATATATATATATATATATATATATATATGATTGAATAATAATCATATTTGAAGAAATAAACGAAGGATTGAAACAGTGATAGCACATTTGCTCCGCGTTACACGGCTATGCACCAATACATGAAAAAGACACCAAACGACAACCCTGGAAGTAGTCGGCTGACAAATAACACAACTAACATAGTACATATAGAAGTTGCATAGAAGAAATTGCCAGGGTACTGTGCAGGCTAATGGCGATCGAGATAATTTCTCACATCGCCACAATCATTGTGCTCGTTGGTAATTATGCATGGCTGTTTCATTTCAGTAGTTTTAAATCAAACCGCTGCTTTGGCTTAAGACGTAGTGATGGGCTAGTTGGTTAGTCGTGACGGAATAAGGTAGCGTACCTCGAAACAAGGACGTATACCCCATGGTGAACAGCCAGGAGCGCTGTAAAGACCGTGCAGCCTTCGATGTCCACATCGTCTCATTTCGAGGGACAGCGCTCGTGGTTGTCCATTCTGTGTTGCGTCCTTGTTTCGAAGTGCGCTGCCATATTTCAACGCTGCTTTCGTATTGTTACGGCTCCGTTCCTTTGTTTTATGGCACTCAGTTCCGGGCCTCACGAATATCACGTCAGCGAAGGCAGTGTCGCGTTATCGCAGATCACTGACGTGCAGACGCCCATGACACGTGCTTTTACAGGTCAACAAATGTCAATTCGATTTGACTAGCCCTAAAGTCTTTGGAACCGTTGCCTTGAGCCTATTACTGCAGGGCGAGTGAATTCACAAAAAGAAACTTCACAGAAGCGCGAAAAAGCGGGAAATGGGAAAGGCAACATGTAATTGAAAGTTTTGCTCAGTGTCTCAACTCTAAAGTTAGAAAAAAAACCCAATTATAATGGTATAACGTCCTATAGAGCAACGCCTAAGTTATGAAAGACACCATAGTGGAGGGGCGCCAGATTATTTTCGGCCACTTATGACTATTTATTGTGCACCTAAGTCAAGGTACCCCAGAATCTTTGTATTCCGCCCCCGTGAAAATGCTGCTGTCGCGCCCGCGAATCAGACCGGTGACGTCCTGCGAAGAAGAAGAACGCCATAGCTACTGATACACCACGGTGGGTGCTCTAAAGACATTAGCGATGAAAGAGAAAGGGAGACGGAAAAGCAGGGGGGAGATCGTGCTTTCGGCAAGCACGGGACAGAGAGACAAGGGGATCAAGAATGAATTCTTGAAATGGCCTCTTGACTGTGCTGCAGCGTTCGAAGCGGGGCCTAGCGAATATTGATACCAGCAAAGCATACTGCATTGACGCTTTTTTTTTGTGAGCGGGTATTTTGTTGAAATTTCGCGCTGGATACGAATGAGACTTCATTGAGAAAAAGCTGAAAGTTTGCAGGAGACGTCACTGAATGAAAATTCTCAAAATTTGCGGTTGTTGCAAAGGGTCTATCAGTTTTTTTTTTTTTTTTTTTTATAATTGTGCGGCATGATTTCTTGTATCTGATTTGCTTCCCTTCCATCCCTATACATTTATCTGTCTTCTGTGTGCCTGTTTCTGCCCTCCCCAATGTCGCCTAAAATACTAGCTGTTTTCTCCTTATTAAAATGAAATTAAAATCCTGGGTATTACGTGCAAAACAATGATCTGATTATGAGGCACGCCATAGTGAGACACTCCGTATTAATTCCGACCGCCTGGCGTTCTTTAACGCGCCCCCACTGCACGAGAAACGGGAGTTCTTGCTTTTCAACCCCGTCGGAATGCGCCCGCCGTGGCCGGCATACAATCCCGCGACCTCGTGCTTAGCAGTGCAACACCATAGCTGCTAAGCCACCGCGGCGGGTTTTAGTGAAGTTAAAAGTACTTTTGTTTTGCCTTTGTTTTCACATAGTTTTCTGTATAGTGCTTACATCGCATTACTACCACGTACTGACATCTCTAACTTTTCTTAATAATTTGGTAAATTATTTGCAAGCGAGAAATACCTGCTTCGGGCACAAAGTATTTTATTGGAGAAGCAATAAATTAGAGCTTATACGATTCATTGTGCAGGAAAAGGAAAAAAAAAGAAAAGACGGGACGCTATTATTTTGCTTCACATGTGTTGTAAATTGTAGGTTCTTCAACATGCAGTAAATATAGGCTTAGAAAATTATTGTCCATCAAGCCTGCATCATTTAAGTATGAAAGCACAATAAAATTACTTCAAGACAGTTGATATAATAAGCCCCATAATTTCCGTGCATTTTATTGCGCTGAAATCAAATGGAGTCTTGATAGCACATGATGGTACTAAACGTATGCTTGAAAAACATTGACACCGTCCAAAATCTCAATCTTGCGTATATATAGTTCTGTAGGTTCAACAATTTCAGCGACCGTTTGCTGACTGAGAATTCACACTGTTCATGGAATATAGTGGGCTAAAATCATGGTACCACCCGGGACTCATCGATTGCTTCAAGGCAGAAATGCCCATCAGCCTTGTTCTGTTTCACGTAGGCGCTTTGCGTCCGATAAAGGAGTGGTGGATCAATGTTGACGCAGCCCCCCCCCCCCCCCTGCCCCACTGTGGAAGTAGACCACAAATCATATTTGCCGGCTTAGTCTTTATCAACAAAATATAAACATGAACGTCCTAAGCCCTGTGCGCGGTCATTATCGAACCTCGGTCAACATCCGTCGCTGTCGCTTGTCTGCCCCGTTTTAGCCAGTCAGAAAATTTCGCTTGTCACCCGGAAGTGCGCGCGGCAACTTCCGTCGGGGACAGCGTGATTGCGCAACATGACATCAACCAGTCCTCCCTAAGTCCGCCAGGTTCGATCTGTATTTACAATTGCTACTTGCTTTCTGCCACGACAGCAAAAAAAAAAAGGCTCGCTCTCCCATAATCGAGGGTAGATATAAGCATGAAATGGCAACCCGCAAAGCAGATTGGTTGGAGATGATACTAGCAACCATATTAAAATGGGTGTAGTGCAGGTTCGCAACGGTACACCCCACCATACCAAACCGCTCTACACCGCGCCACGCCATACTAGACACTGGTCCAAATGGATGCTGTCCAGCTAGAAGGAGACCGGCTGAAGGCCGCACAACAGACAGCGAAAGACGCCAAGGGGACAGAGAGCACTGCAGCCCAGCTAGAAGAAAAAAAGTGCCTGAAGGAGGCACCACGCAGTATCGCGCCAACTCTCGAGGCGACGCAAAACCCGCGCCGTGGAACTCATGGACCGCTGGCGTTCAAAATAGCACAGGCAACCCTGTCTCAGTGCCAAAAAATGACAATAAAGTATATGGTGCCCTGTATCTGCTTGTGAACGTCGCCATCGGAAATGACAAATAAAACTGCAGCGTACTAGAAGTTACAGCTTGAGTGATATTGAGAACAAACATTAGGAAGAACTAGGAAGCAATATTTTTTGCAACTTGTTCGGGCAGTAATTAGCGTATGTAATGGGGTCCTGTACAAAAGGTTCGGGGGGGGGGGGGGGGGGGGGGCAGAGACCGCATTTTCGTAAGTTTTGACTAGTTGCCCGGATGATCTCGTTTTTTGTTTTCGCAACTTGCCCGGATGTTCTCGTTTGAGTGTCCGGATAAGGCTCTGGCTTTTGGCTGAAGGTCAGTCGAAGGCCGCCGACAACGCGAGCTAAAAGCATTTCATGCTTAACATAAACAGTAAAATGAGCAATCGCTTCGTCTCATCTCGAGCTGAGGACAAAGTATCGCTATTGTCTCGTCCTTATTATCTACATCCAGTCGTTTGTCTTGACGCTGTTTGTCGCTTGAATATTACATGCATGTGGTGGCCATTTAACAATGGACCACACTGTACGGGCAACGAGCAAGGTCATCCACGTTCACGGAGAGCACTTCATTAGCATTAAGGCGCTCACAGCAGCTTAACGTTCGCATAAAATCTAGCAGGCTACTATATCATTAATATCTAGGTTCGTTAGGCGTCCTATACAGACCCAGGTCCAATTCACCATGATTTTGTATCGTGAGGGCTGTTTTCCATTGGCCGGCCGTCTTCGCCAATAGTATCTCCGACGTCACGACTGGCTGGCATTTATACTTTTGCGAACAGTTTGAGTGTAAGAGCTTCTCTGTGTATCGGGTGCAAGATCGTATGTAGAAGAAGATATGATTGTGTGAGGTGCTGTGTACTTGAGCCCACCATGCCAAGTGGCCCATTAACACATAATTTTGACAATCGCACTTTTGCTCAAGCCACACCAGGAACGGCTCTTGGGTTTGTTTATTCGTGCGTTCCCCGTAACGTATGTGCTATTAAGATGGAAACGACGTGTTCGCTACGAGCTCTTTTTCGCGGCTCTAACATACAGATTTTTACCCATGCATGGTGCTAGAAGATAGATGGCTCCACTACGCTTGTTCACCTTTTTCTGGCTCTCTAACAGTACACAGTAAGAGGCGTAGTGGCAAGTTTAAGATGTACTCAAATGAACGCTTTCGCCCCGCAGTTTCTTTTATTTGCCATTGCATTCTTATTCTAAATCGACTGTCGTTCTTATTAATGACTTGTTCTTAGCGTTTTTCTTGCGAAATCACTGACAGTTCTTATTACGACTAAAATGTTTTTTTTTTACATTCTGTACATACGAAGTCTTATGATCCTGTTATCAAGTCGAACGATTGACAGAAGTCTTACACCCGTCTTAAATCACGTCTTTGCGCAACTCAGTGGTGGGTTGTCTATTACACTGAAATATATATATCGGCTGCAATTTTCTCATAATATTTTTTTCTGTTTTTTACAGTTACCGAAAAAGAAATTCGACAGTGGTAAGTGCTCGCCCTCTTTCTTCTACTTCCGTGTCTCGCACTCACACATTGACAGTGTTGAAGTTCATTTTCGCTCGAGATTCAAATTGTTGTTCAAGGCTTAAGTCAACGACACTCGCGGATGCAGCTGAAAAGCTCGCATCCATCCACGGGAAACTGCCAATGTTTTTCTGCTGCTACTGCTTTGCGTTAACTAATGGCAGGAACTGCTTGCTTGTTGGACTCTTGTCCGTGGCTGCGCGCACTGGTGGGTCACGTAAGAAACAACTACCGCGAAACGCTGGAAAAAGTTTGCCATGCGCTCAGGTGCGTTCTGTACGCAATGCTTCCCTTTTCAACGATCAAAGAGTGCGCACGGCGCTACCAGCCAGCAGATGGAGCGTGGAGAACAGATTTTTTTTTAGCATTGCATCACCGACCAGTCATCACTGAGAAGTTCCGTGGTATTTTCTGCACGCGATGCCTAGTCGAAGAAAAATTTCGATTTCCTACTCAAGAACGTCCGTGCGCAGTAGGTGACGCTATAGCGAGCGGATACGAGTTTAAAAACTTCTGCCCTCTGAGAAATGACGAAGATTTCTATTTATCGAGAACTATCGTGTATATATATAAGAAATAATTAGCCATGGTTGACGCCATCATCGTCGTCGTCGTCGTTCATTGCGACGCTCAACAGAATACAAACGCTGAGCGGCAGCGTAAGGCAAGTTTTTACCTCTGCAATGTGCGAGAAAAATATACTCGTGAGAGTGTGTCGAAACTTCACGCATTTTTTATTAGGGTTTGATTTATGATTTAAATTAGGGTTTGATTTATCCTACATGCGTAATGGACAAACGGTGCAACAGAAGCTAATTGGACTGATGTATGCGGACAACATAGTGCTATTAGGGGACAATAAAATTGATTCACAGACACTTGGGAATACCTGTGGCAACGCAGCGACAAATCTAGGCCTCAAGTTTAGCACAGAGAAATCGGGAATTATGATCTTTAATGAAGAGACGAGTAATTACGGGGTATCAATTCAACAGCAAGGCATACCCATAGTTAAGCGATATAAATACCTCGGCGTATGCGTAAAAGAAGGAAAGACTAACTAGAACACACACCAAGAGAATATGAATATAAAAGGGAAGCGGAATGCTGCAATAACGAAACACATAACACTGCGGAGCCGCAATAAGTATGAGGGGGTGCGTGGAATCTGGAAAGGAGTTATAGTACCAGCACTAACATTCGCAAATGCCATTCTATGCTTAAAATCAGATATCTTGTTGGGGTTGGAAGATAACCAAAGATCTGTAGGCCGGTTGGCTTTGGGAGCCCACGGTGAAACCACAAGTGAGGCAGTGCAGGGTGACTTGAGTTGGGTCTCTTTTGAAGTAAGAGACGCCGAGAGCAAAATTATTTTTGAAGAAAGACTGAGGAACATGGTTGAAAATAAATAGGCAGCTAGAGAGCTCAAGTATCTGTATTTGAAAAGCGTGGACTCAGAATGTCAGAAGAGGTCAAGGGACTTGGCAACCAAGTACAGTTAAAATGTAAGTAGACTACCAGAAGTCATCAGAAAGAAAGTGGGAGAAACAGAGACAGTTAATTGAATGCAAAGAATGGAAACGAAAAGAACCATGGAGATTTGCAAGAATGAGAAGAAAGAAATTAGAAGGAAAGCTATGTACGATAACACAAAGGGATGTGCCTTGCTATGTGAGGCTCGAGCCGGTTGCCTAAGGACAAAAACATACAGGAGCAAACATTCGCAACTAGATGAGGCATGTGTATGCTGGAGCAAAAATCCGGAGACCACTCAGCGCATCCCCATGGAATGTGAAGGGATCCATCCAGTGAGAACCACAGGTGACGTGCACCTCCTATAGAAGCACTTGTGTTTAAAGTGTACGGAAGCGTCAGCCGGTCAGCAGTCAAAATAAGCAAGAGCCGTTTAGAGTATTGAAGAAAAAAAAATCTAGGAAGATTACTGATACGACCGGATCTCTTACAATCATAGCTAGCGGTACAAGGAGCATCTTGAAAGAAAAAAAGAAGATTAAGGAGATGTATACAAAAATGCTAGATAAAAAGCATGTATAGCATACCTGATTGAATCAAGGAGGCTAGATGACTATTTGTCAGCGTCCCGTTTCAAAGGTGATGTCATTAAATCATGATCATTAAGATTGTAACGTCACGGCCAAGACTCGCGGCTGTCGTCTGCTACAGTTCAGGCGGCGTCCAGGCGCCTCCGGCAGTGTTTCCGTTTGTTCACTCTCGTTCTCTATGCTAGCAAAATTATGACGTTCTGTTGAAACACTTCTTTTCGCTATTTCCGTTCGTTCAGATGTAGTGAAAGAGCTATTCTCCACACGTCTATTTTTTTTGTCAAGGGCAGCATTACTGTGCTGGCCGACGTAGCTAAGTCCAGTGCGGTGCGGGCTTTTTATGCGCCGTTCTACAAACTGCCGCTGGTGCTCGCGTGAATAAAAACTACATAAACGCGGCAACGCAGGGTAATCTAAAAAAAAAAAACATTATGGGGTTTTACGTGCCAAAACCACTTCCTGATTATGAGGCACGCCGTAGTGGAGGACTCCGGAAATTTCGACCACCTGGGGTTCTTTAACGTGCACCTAAATCTAAGTACACGGGTGTTTTCGCATTTCGCCCCCATCGAAATGCGGCCGCCGTGGCCGGGATTCGATCCCGCGACCTCGTGCTCAGCAGCCCAACACCATAGCCACTAAGCAACCACGGCGGGTCAGGGTAATCTAATAAGAGACCAAAGTAATTCTTGCTGACCCTGCGTGCAGCAATTACGTAAAAAACGCTGGCTACTAATGCGTATAACTTCCTCAACATTTAGGTTGACTTTCAACCGCTAAAAAATTTGTTGTTACTCACGAGCAGTAGTTTATGGTAAAATATAGAATTTCCAAAGTTGTTCACAGCAACAGCGAGGACGGAACCTAACACCACCTCAATCGAGGCTCTGCCGGCACCAGTTGCTCTTTGAACTGCTTCCCAAAGTTATGCATCCGTCGCCGGTTTTAAGCGGCAGTAATTTGAGGTGCATACTTGATGCTTTCAGCTGTTTGCGGCACATGAAAAGGCATGGACTAGTGTGTGTTCCCTTTTCAGCGCAGCACATTCCGATTAGTTCAGCTGTTTGCAAGTTTTGATGCCTGACAAAAAAATCACAGTTTTGCCATACGGGCGAAGCAATGAATGCGATAGCAACATGTTAGAATATTACACGAAATGTAAAACTCGTAACTGTAGTTGCAGTATGAATTCAAGTAAACGTACGCTTATAAAAGTAAAAACGAGCTGTTGTGAGTCCTCTGTTTGAATCATGCCATAGGACAATCCAGGAAAAACACGGGGAATGCGGGAGATGGAAGTTCAAGATGATGAGCAAAACGAGAACAAGGTGAAAGCAGGAGAAGACAAGTCCACTTGTCGAAACGTTGGCTCCTGCTTTCACCTTGTTCTCGTTTTGCTCATCGCCATAGGACAATGTAATTTCTTACTTCCCTAACAATAAAAAAAGTACTCAAAAGTTCGTAACACTTTAGCTTTGCACGATCCAAGCAGGCCACTAAGAGAAATTTAAATTGTGCAAAATTCAGCGGATTGAGCGGTTCGTCAACATACGGTGGGAATGTGTCAGGCGGTGCAGCCATAACTCGAGCTGCTTTTATGCACCCGTGCGTTTAGTGACTTCGTTGACTAGACAATGCATTTCCATTAGCAATTCCGTAATTATTTTTCATGAGGTGAAATTTACTGTACTTATTCGGTGATGACACGTGTATTCATCGTTAGCAAGATTACTACAATGTGGGCCGGCATTGCGCCGTGTAGAGTCGTTTGAGATATTTGTATGCAACAACAACGAGCGCCTGTGACTGATGTGCAGGGACAGTATTACGGCAAAGACATAATTAAAAAAAATATATTCATCTCCATTTCACTCTCTAAAAATTAATTAAATTATGGGGCTTTACGTGCTAAAACCACTTCCTGATTATGAGGCACGCCGTAGTGGAGGACTCCGGAAATTTCGACCACCTGGGGTTCTTTAACGTGCACCTAAATCTAAGTACACGGGTGTTTTCGCATTTCGCCCCCATCGAAATGCGGCCGCCGTGGCCGGGATTCGATCCCGCGACCTCGTGCTCAGCAGCCTAACACCATAGCCACTGAGCAACCGCGGCGGGTATTTCACTCTCTGAAAGTGGATGTAAATGGAAGCAGTTGTCGACATTATACAGGCACCACCACCTCAAGCGACGTACGTCACCGCGCGCACGCACGTGTGCGGAAGTGCAGCATACATGCTTATCTCCCTAGGCCCTTCGCCAAGCGCGAGTGCCTTATTGAACTACTTCAACTTTTCAAAGTAATCTGCGCCAGAGAATTCGTAAAGTATGACTTACACACAAGCTGGAGACATGATAGCTTCGGATTGTAATTCCAATACACGAGAAACATATTTCTGTTATGCGCAAACTCAAAGAAAAAGCCCTTTTCCAGGTGCTGTTTGAAGTCTGAGCGGCCGCGGCCGCTAGGTGGAAGTATGGTTTTTGAAGATTGTTTGCCCTAATGTCGATTACCGTCGCAGCACACGCTGTGCGACAGATGCAACGGGCAGAACGCCTACGTATCAAGGACAGATACAGGTACATTGTGTGTACGCGTACGTCACGCGTGCAATCACGTCTGCGGAAATGCAGCACACATCGTACTCCTCCTAGGCCCTCCGCGAAACACAAGTGCATTATTCAACTAATTGAATTTTTCAAAGTAAATTGCGTCAGAAAATTCGGAAAATAAGACTTACACACAAGCTGCAGACATGGTAGCTTCGGATTGTAATTAGAATATACGATGGCTTAACGGCTATGGTGTTGCGCTGCTAAGCACGAGGTCGCGGGATAAAATCTCGGCCGCGGCAGCTGCCTTTCGATGGAGCCGAAATGCAAATACGGTCGCGTCCCGTGCATTAGGGGCGCGGCAGAGCCTCTGGTGGTCAATATTAATCCGGAGTCCCCCACTACGGTGTACCTCATTATCAAATCGTGGTTTTGGCACGTAAAACCCGAGAATTCAATTCAATATACGAAAATAACGGAATCGTCAGGTGACGATATCGCCTGATGACGTAATCTGATGTCGTCATCACGTCAAACATGATGTCACCTGACGACGTCATGTGATGCCTCTTTGAGAAGCAGCGCACTGTCCGCTTCCCGCTTCTTTGCACTGTCTCTGGGATTGGCCCAGATTTTTGTGTCAGCACTGCGCACGGGGACACGAAAAGCCCCGACCAACAAGGCTAGTAGCTTCGATGTAAAAGTTATTGAGACTTCACATTCGTCAACAAAACGAAGCGGCTACTTAACACGAGCTCCACTTTGTATAACTGGGTTTCTTTGAGCTTGTGTGCGGGACACAGCCGGCACGTATGCCGACTTGTTTGTCCCAAACTCCGGTAACATCGTACACATGTCCCCTCTCATAGAGGCCTGCGCTTTTCCTGCAGCTGTCGTCGCTGTAGTAGCGCTATGGCACCCGAAAAAAAGAAAACTTGCTGCCGCAAACTTCAGCCATCCTTGCTGCAAACTGTTGTCGTCTGCTACTGCATCCCGAGCGTGCTTTCGAAAGCACCCGCGAGGTGGCTGTTAATGGCGCCTCTGTAGGCGATGCACTATGCGTATTGCACCACCGCATGCCCCGCTATTACTTTTTTGGTTCTTCTGTTCTTCTTACAGGTACAAGGGATTTGTGAAAGACTGTCCTTCAGGGCATCTTACTGAGCAGGTAAGTCCAGTTTCTAAGGCGTTGATTGGGTTGGACAAATAATAGTAGTGCACTAATTCTTTAACATTATATTTCTGTCGTATTTAGAAAACGTGACCGTACACTTTTAAAAATAATGACAAGGCTGAACACGATGAAATGCAGCATAACCCGGCACAAAATTGATAATTCCGAACCACGTGAAAGTAGATTCCAAATTCAACAAAAGAGAACCATGACCAAGGGCCTCACCTCAAGTAGCCCATCAGAGCATGTGGTTGTGGTATTGTTTAGGTCCACAGCCTCCAACATAGAAATTACGGGAACAGCTAGCTTTAGAAACTCTGACAAATCACAGGTTTTAGATAACCATTCCACGCCAGACGAAGAACAGTAAGCAACAAAAACCATCAAGCTCCAGTCGAAAGCGTTACATTAATTTAACATTTTTTTCAGCCTGCTTCAACCTAGTCATTGAGAAAATTCTGTCTTGCCCCTACGGCATCTCCTTCCGTCTCTTTTAATATAAATCTCTGATCATGGACGCAGGCGGTAATGCTCGCCATTCGGCCTCTTATACATAGACGCATCATCTCATAGAAAGAAGCTGTCTTTTAAGTATAAGGGGCCGAATTCAAGAAGCGTTTTTTTCGTAAGGTCCCTTCGCCATTGGTCAGCATCCTTGGCTAGTTATATGTCCAACATAAGGATTCGCTGAAATTTCCTCTTACGAACATTTCTAGTGTATTTGCCCCGTGTTGAAACCAACACACTGTGTTGCTCAGTGGCTGTGGTGTTGGGCTGCTGAGCACGAGGTCGCGAGATCGAATCCCGGTCACTGCGGCCGCATTTTGATGAGGGCGAAATACGAAAACATCCGTGTACTTAGATTTAGATGCACGTCAAAGAACCCCAGGTGGTCAAAATTTCCGGGGTACCCCACTACGGCGTGCCTCATAATCAGAAAGTGGTTTTAACACGTAAAACCCCATAATTTTTAATTTTTAAGCCGACGAGGCTCCGGCACCTCGCAGCAGTGGAACTTTCGCCGCATAATCATAAGCATTACACTGCTTGGACGCAGGGACCACATTATCGATCGCTCCTGGATTTTATTAGATCCGCAAATATTTTGTCATTCATTTAATCATCCTTATTCCCATGCATCCCATACCCCTGTATGCCCTAAGGCATTAACCCTCGCATTAAAAAAAGAAGAAATTCTAGCGTAAGAGAGCTTTTGTGAATATGGACCCACAGGCCAAATTCACAAACTTTACGTTAGTAAAAGTTGATTGTCACTGGTCGGCTGCCTTGCGTAATAACATGTTTAACATCACGATTGGGTGGAGTCTGCTTCTACGAACAGTTCTAGCGTGTGAACATTTTCTGTAAACGCGGGCCACGTAAAACATACTTGTGCCACTCGAGTTCTTTAGCGCTTAATTACACTGCCTGACTGTCACTTTCCAAGTGAGACAGCTCAATCAGGTCAGGGAAGCTGCGTATGCCTCCAAATGACTGGTTCAAATCACATCACAATTACGTCAGGCCTGCAGTAAGCGCCACTTCCTCCCTTGGTGGTGGATGGCACGAAAGCAAATCACAAACAGAACAAAAGTGGTGGCGACATCACGCTTCTCTCCTTTCGCCCTGCTTTACCCTGCGGGTTACGCCCTCATTTCCTCTGACAGCTTTACCCTGATGCCCCGAAGTAGCCATCTCGTCGTCCGATCTGAGCTTGTCTGCCTCAGTCGTTCCTTGACACTCCGACAGTTCGAATGGTTCCGAAGTTTCCTGTGGTCGGTCTTCCCGTGAGAGCGGAAATTGTCGCCAAGGCCACGGACAATGCGCACAGCACTCAACAATATCCACAACAGGCACGAGTGGCTGAGCCAGCTGAGCTGAGCCAACACAACCCATAGATAGCACAAGGCCTATTCACTCCGATCCATGACATAAGGCTGCCTGGCTCGACTGCCACAAAATCTAACGGGGATGCCCCCGAGTAAGCCGTGGTGATTTTGACGTCACCGCATTCTTCACGCCAGCTTTCGCAAGGGAAATTTCCGATCAGGTAGCATGACGTCATGGATTGGAGTGAACAGGCCTTGTGCCATCTGTAGGTGGCGTTGGCTGAGCAGCCGTCAGCCGTCTCAGACGAAACCAGTAGGCTTTCAAACTAAGCTGAGGGAGAGGGAAAGCGCTTTCGTTTCTTTCACGCAATCAGTGTTTTTATTTTATTATTGCATTAGTTATAAAGGCGCTGCAACACCAAGCACAACTGACACAGATTAAATTATACGATTTTATCATTTATACTTTGTTGAAAAAGCCGTCCGCCTCTACGACGGCGTGGGATAATTTGAAAGCGAAACTAGCGGTTGCTTTCCGAGATTAAGCTATCTTGCGGAAATTACGAAAAAAGGGCCGACGACCTCAGAGCGCTGCATACGAGGAAAGATAAATGCCATTTTCACGTTTTAATTTTAAAGCGAAGTTCCCTTTGCGAACCCTGGCGGACTGTCCTGAGCGTGGCTGCTGGGTGCTGCCGCTGTCTTGCCGAATAGTTCGCACGTTACGCAAAAATCGTTTGCTCGCTTCATGTTGGGATCGAAGCCCGGTCTCACCAGCATAGCAGCCCGGTGCTCTGACCACCAGGCCACAATCGCTTTTCGGTTTTCCTTTATTGTATTAGGCCACAATCACGCGTACGCTTCTCTCGCGCCAATCAGATGATTGAGGTGATCGCCGCGTGGGTCACATTGCGCAGCAGGATTCCTTCGCGCCACAGACGCAGGAATTAAATGGGCACATTTGCAGCACTCGATTAATCGCTTCATAAAAGCTTCGCTTCGCATTGATGCCAAGACGTGCCTTGGACCTGCACAGTATTTTTCTCATTTCATTTTCTGCGAGCTCATTATTATTGTTCAGCTCACAAACTAATTTTACTAGTGAATGTGCTAGCACGTTGTGTTTTACCCTAACTTCTTATTCCTATCGTTCCTTTCTGCTTTCGTGCGTTAGAACCAACGGGAACCATTTCTGGATCACCTCTCGTATCTATCTCGATATCTCGATCACTCTCTCGTATCTATCTATCTGTCTGTCTGTCTGTCTGTCTGTCTGTCTGTCTGTCTGTCTGTCTGTCTGTCTGTCTGTCTGTCTGTCTGTCTCTGTCTGTCTGTCTGTCTGTCTGTCTGTCGCACACACATACATATATGCATGCACACTCACGAATAAGAACACAAAATTTGATCCTGGACGCTGTTGTTTATTTAAGCTTGGTCTCCTAGCAACAGAAGGTTGGCACCACCTTTGATTTTCTTCTCTCGCTTTGTATTCCCGTCAGAAGCTTGACAGCGTCGCGCACACGTGCGCGCAACTCGAAAGATTGGTGTTACGCAACCACTAGCATCGAAATGCGCTCACGAAGAGCGGCTTGCGCAAGCTCCTGTTTATACGACTCCCGCTCTTTTTCCGAGAGTGCACAAATGCTGTTTGCGCTTCCAGGTAAACCGTGCTTGTTCCGTGGCACACTGCGCGTGACATTGTTTTAAAAGCCTCACAAGATCGCGCTCTGGCACTTGAGATGCTGCGCTATCTCTCGGTCGAGACTAAACAGAAGCATCGCCTGCGGTAGCGTTCAAGTTGCCGCTGTATTCGTTCTTTTTTTTCTTTGTTTGCCTACTGTGCTGCCTACCTTGGTGTTACGTTTCCATCAGCCGTGACGAATGGGCAGCCAAGTTCCCGGTAGAATGACGTATATTGACCCATACTTATTGGCTCTTGACTCGGACGTAAAAGACTGCCGCTAGCAAGCGGTGCTCGGCTTTTAACCAATTGCGGCACGTGCACACTTGGCAGATTGCCTTTATCAGTGGCGTGCTATCACACACAGCACTCGTCTTTTAAGATGCAATAACCGAAATGCACGCCAAATTCACTGGCTGCTTATGTAAGGCGGCATTTGAGAAATCGCTCCCGAAAAAAAGCATAAACGCTGACTTCAGGACAAAGTGATAATTTTTTGAAGTTGTTCAGCGGAGAGTGTTCAAATTGGAGTTACCCTTGCTCTCGATTACAAATTACTGAAGCCGTTGGACCTAGCTAAACACCATTGTACAACCAGTCGGCTAGTTGCGCGAGAAGGCGTTTAGCACATATAAACTCTAACGCATCCGCTTTCATGAAATGCATGACGTTCTGATGAATTCGACGTGAGCCCATAACGAGCACAATGTGCATAGTAAGTAGGAGTTTATTTTTCTAGAAGATAGAGCATAAATCAACTGTTTGTTGGGACGTTTAGTCCACGTTGCTGTTACATATACAGTAACAGGTGATTATGAGTAAACGGGTGTTGACCTGCGCGGCGTGGTCCCTTGAAAGAAGGCGATTTCTACATTCGCGTATTACAAAAACGCGCTGTGTAAAAGGTGAAAGCGCCCTTCATTTCTATCCTATAGGACGCCGGTCGACTGCCTGCTCCTTACTTGCAATTTTCCGTTGAAACTTATTCTCGTTTTTGAGGCTCAAAGCAATAGCAGCAGCTAATTTCTCGTAAACTTGTCCCAAATGAACGTTACAGCTTGCAGGGTTTTATGCCCCAAAGATGCAAAGTGAGGAGGGGTGGACGATGTTAGCGTGAGGCTCCGGATTAATTTTGACCGACTTGCATAGAATACGAAGAGCAAGTGTTTGTTCTTCATTCCAGTTATCACTGGAATGCGGCCATATCTGCCAAAATATAACCCACGATTGCGCAGGACGCCATATATCCACTGGGCCAGGGCCACGAGTCTATATGAACCTTGCACAAGTGCGCTCACACATTCGGTAACTTCAAATATTATTGTTCTTTCCACGCGACAGGTCTAAAAGTTACTAATGAGGCTTTAGATCTTCTTTAGATCGCTAAACCGAGCTTCCAACAAGCTGCCTATCTTATTGGACATATGCTGCCGCTATCGCAATTAAGGACCTCTTCTTTAGATCTTTCCTCGCGAAAAGAGCAGGCGTGTGATTCTACTTTCTCGACCACCCGAAGTTCGCGAGACGTTCGTTTCGAGTCACTTACAATGACACGCCGCCCTCCTTCCGCAGGGATTCCTGAGGATATACAAGCTCTTCTTCCCCCAAGGAGACCCTTCTAAGTTTACTTCGCTCATTTTCCGGGTCTTCGACGAGAACAAGGTAAGAGACATTCAGCGACGAAAGCTGCCAACATTTCCAATATCAAAACAAATTAATAAATCTAGAAGGAACTGCTGTGTTACACCTTCATTACACAAGCAACTTAACTAAAAAAAATGACTTCGCCTGCCCACAGCATAACGCTGCTTTCTACTCCCAATAGTTTTTTTTTCTGTGTTTGGTTTCAGGAGGATAATTGGAAGAATGTCGTTCATGCTTTAGTGCTTATGCTATCGGTTTGCGACTGACGCCTGGTGCCTTGGTGGCTCTTCGCAGCAGCCTAGTCATATGTCGAGGCTTAGAATATCTACATACAGAATATCAAGCTCTGTAATAGGGGTCAAAGCCAGCCTATGTACAGGTTACTCTACTTTTAAACATACGGTGGTACACTATCAGAGGAAGAACCATCTTGATCGCCACTCTGCGGAGCAAGACATTTTATATTTTACATTCTGACTGAAGAATTTGACAAGATTATAAACAGCCCGAGCCATGAAGCTAAGAAAAAAATTGCTAGCTCTTCCGTAATCGAGAGTAGATGTAAGAATCAAATAGCAACCGGCAAAGCAGATTTGTTGGAGATAATGCTAGCCACAGTCTCAAAAATTTGTAGGACGCTTAAGATTCGCCTTTAAAAGTGGAACGCGACAGCATATATTCAAAGAATCCCGACTTCTTTTCACGCTTTCCCGCCAATGGCAGCTTATGTAACCGCAGTGTTTATTGGGAAACGCTGGCGGCGAACGCCATGCACGAGGACGAGCTTTCTCGTAGTAAAATGGCCTCTTGCGTAGGCTGATCTCCTGTTATTGTTTCGCACTTTTAATAGTTCTGTCTAAGAAGATCTAATATAAAAGGTATGTGCTGTCGGTGTTTCTTTTTATGATATTTGTTTGTGGGCTGTCATCCTCAAAATTACGAGGGATGACTTTACTGTAAAGAATGAAAGACAAGGTATGAGCAACTTGTGATAGAAGAGGGATTGGGTATGCGTGGTTGGGAATGATTTGTCGCGGAGACGGTCGACGCTGCACGCGGGACACCGACGGCGGTGTTTCTGCCAGACTGGGCCCTTAACGCTGTCGCGTTAAAACGTCGCGAATGCTTTGCCCTCAACGTGAGATTAACCTAAACTGTGGCTGATCACGCCAATTTTTTTTTTGTCTGTCACGGCGTAGAACAAGTAGTAAGGGTGAATTCGGATTGAAGCGAATGGTCAGGGATGGTTTGGGCACTACCATGTTGTTACGCAATCACGGTAACCTGCCACGGTAGTCGACGCGCTTGCGCAGGTGGCCTAACGTAGCGCTTGCCACGGGAACGATGAGCAAAACTAGAACAAGGCAAAAGCGGGAGCCAACGTTTTGACAAGTGGACTTGTCTTTTTCAAGGCGACCTATGCTTTCTTCTGCACAGTCTATACAGGTTGTCCCACATAACTTGAGCCAAAGTTTAAAAATGAAAGGCACTCCGGACGCGAGTTGAACCGAAGGCATAATGTTGGCACTGCCCTTGAGTTACTCAGGCAATATTTTTTTAATTTTCCCTTTAAGTAACAGATTAGTTAAGCTTAATTAATGAATTCGCAAAGTTGTAGAGCACTTTAAGAAGCCTCTCTATAAATTGTTTCCAACACGATATATCTCACGTGGTCCTTTCTTCCGTGTTCCAAAGAAAGCACGCGAAATATGAAAAAAATACCACCTGACGGGGCGGTTGCGCACTGTTATTGAACTGCTCTCAAGCGTGCGATGGATGAACAAGGTCGGCTGCAGCGAGACTGGCCCGCAAGAGGGCGTTATGCCTGGTGTAGGTATCTGGGCATGCGGCTTTTATCGCATGATGGCGCAAAAGAGTGCTGCTGGCCGAGCGGTGCCGAAGCGATAAAGCGTCTGAGGAGACGAAAGAAAACAAGAACATAGCTTTATTTTTTTATGCTTGAAATGGGAAAGAGCTGGCAGCCTGCCGACCGAGTGTAATGGGGTTGGGTGGGTAGGCGGCGTTAGGGCCAGAATGATTTTCCAGTGACCTTCAATCCAAAAAAGCGCCCTCTGACTATAATGCGTGTTCGAAGAGGTCCCCATCTGCTGCAATGCACATTTGGCATCTCATAGGCACATTTTCCGAGGCGTTCTTGATCATGGTATCAGAGATGGAGTTGCATACTTGTCTTCTTTTTAGCTTCTCTGATATTGTGGTTCGTGTCCGGTATACTTGATCCTTGACGTAGCCCCAGAGAAAGAAATCGAGGGGAGTTAAATGGGCCTATGCCGTCCAATGCACTGCTGCGGGAATACTTCATGCAGTCATTTGCAAGCTTTGCTGCTACCGTGCGCGGGAGCACCATCATGCCGATACCAAATATCATTGATCCTAGCCAATGAAACTTCGCGAAAACTCCTCAAGCGCCCCATCAAGGATGTCGCTCACGTATCTTTCGCCTGTAAGCGCGTTATCAAAAAATACGGGGCCAGTGATAGTGCCACCGTAAATTCCACACCACACATTAACCGACCACTGATATTGGTGATGTGTCTTCAAAACCCAGTGGGGGCTTTCGTCGCTCCAATAGTGAGTGTTGTGGATGTTACTTGGGCATTACGTGAGAAGGTAGTTTCATCGGTCCACAGTATTTTGTTGACAAAGCCTGGGTTCTCTTCCGTCTTGATCATAATCCAGTTTGCAAAGCCCTTTGGTTTTGGAAATCGCAGAGTTCCAACATCTGGCGCAGCTGCACGTGGTACGGATGAAGTTGCCTCTTCTTAAGTACTCTCCACACTGAAGAGGTTGACACTCCAGCTGAAGAGAACTTCTGAAGAAAACTTTGACAGAATATCTGTCTCCACGTACTCGCTGAGGATTGAAGATTTATGCCGCTTCCTCGTAAAAGTCCCAGTCTGTCTCAGCGTTTTATATGCACGCACAATCATCATTGAGCTTGCACACGTACCTGGGTACCAGCGTTGAAATAGCTCAACTGCGCGCCTACAATGTCCACTTGACGCACCTAGAGCCAAAACAATATCCGCTATTTCCTCATTGGAGTAAGCCACATCTGCTGCTCAACGTTGGTCACAGCCAAATAGCGTCGCTGTGGAGAACACGCAGGGATACGGGCGCCTGAGGAGCCCTGGATATATTGCACTTCGCTGGGAGTGGTTCAAATGAGGTACATAAGGTAAGATCTACATCCGGTAAACTGGAACAGCCTGCTGGCGCACTCCCTCAGGGACTGACGCGCCGGTCACGGTGCACAAGTGTGAAGCCAGACGCGGCCACCCGATACTGCGACCACGATGTGATGCGCAAGTGCGGGGTGCGAGATCAAAAAAGAACGTCTGGTAGACAGTAAGTGTGAGAAGGAAAGTAGACGGGGCCAGTGCGAAGAGTCATCGTCAGAAGTTGACATGCGTAATCTTCCTTGAATATAGCCAAGGTTTATTTTACCATTAGTTAGTTTTGTCCCCGTGTGATTTATCCGCTGTTATTCGAGCCCTAAGGTTTAAAGTTGTAGCATCATCGTTCAATTCGAAAACTACTACAAGGCCACTTGTGTAGAAAGACAGAATTGTAGCAGCCGTCATCGTCTTCCATCGTTCCCACGTGCTTCGCCATATCCTTCTTTCAAGAAGAATCAAAATGTTGCTTTCATCTTTTCTTTTTCGTGGCCTTAGACGCTTTATAGCTTCGGCAACGCTCGGCCAGCAGCATGCATTTGCGCCGTCATGCGATAAAAGCCGCATGCCCAGATACCTACACCAGGCATAACGCCCTCTTGCGGGCCAGTCTCGCTGCAGCCGACCTTGTTCATTCATCACACGCTTGAGAGCAGCAGCACAATAACAGTGCGCAAGCACCCCATCGTGTGAGTGAGTGAGTGAGTGAGTGAGTGAGTGAGTGAGTGAGTGAGTGAGTGAGTGAGTGAGTGAGTGAGTGAGTGAGTGAGTGAGTGAGTGAGTGAGTGAGTGAGTGAGTGAAACAACTTTATTTGGTCCACTATAGACTTGAGTAAACTCAACGTCACCTGGCTAGGCCCACTCGGAGACCATCAGGTGAAACCTGACGGCCCTCTCGCGAGCCCTCTGGACTGCCAGGATTTGAGAGGTCTCGTCCTGGGCCCTAATAAGCTTCATCATTTCCTCTTGGGTGAAAGGGGGACCGGCAGAGGCGCAGTCCCACAGGACATGCTCGAAGTCCGCATAACCACCACTCAGGGGACAGCCCGGGCTTGGAACCATTCGGGGTACATTGTGTGCAGCGCCGCGGGGCTCGGGTAAGTGCTTGTTTGCAGAAGCGTGAGAGTGACTGCCTGGGCCCTGCACAGCGAAGAGTGCGGCAAAGGCAGGAATCTTCTTGATAGATAATTATGTTTGCAGATGTCGTTGTACGAGCAGAGAAGCTCGGGTCGCCCAGGAGAGGACGCGTTACTCGGCGCACGGTCAGTCAAACCTCGTGAAGCTGAGTGCGCTTCCTCGTTGGGGTTGAACGAGGCACCATCAATGGTTCCAAGGTGCGCAGGGAACCAGACCAATGAGTGATGTCTTTAGTATTTTGGATGATACGTAGGGCCTGGGGAGCCACCATTCCTATCTGAAAGGCCCTGACAGTGGCCTTGGAATCTGAATAAATCGTGTCATGTACACTGTCCGTCAATGCAAGAGCAATAGCAACCTGCTCTGCAACGCTGGAACTAGAAGTGCGGATGGTAGCGCAGCTGAGGACTTTGGAATCACAGTCGATGACCACGCAGGAGAAGGCTTCTTCTTGAGCGTACGAAGCAGCGTCTACCAAGCATGTTCGATCCTTGTTGAAGCGGGATTCTGGCGAGCAGAGCTTTACCCCTGGCTCGTCTTCGTCCTTCGTTGTAGGTGGAATGCCTATTGCGTGGCATCCGGTGTAAGGAAATCTTGGATCTTGCGTCGTTAGACAGCTTCACAGCATCGGCACCGACGACCGTGAGGTTACGTCCCAGCTGGCCAAGTATGGCTCGGCCCGCTGGGGTACCGGAGAGTCTCACAAACTGAGAAAACTCTTGGGCTTTAACAAATTTTTCGAATGTGTTGTGAATTCCCAAATTGAGGAGGTCTTTTGTGTGCGTTCGGACGAGAAGGCCGAGGGCAAGCTTGAAGACTCTTCTGATTGGGGCATTGATCTTGTTGCGTTCCGACACGGGCCAGTTGTGCATAGCCCCTGAATAAGCGAGGTGGCATAGCACAAAGGCGTGGATAATCCGGATCAGATTGTCCTCCCTGATCCCACGTGAGATACATCGTGTTGGAAACAAGTTATTGAGAGGTTTCTCAAGGTGCTTTAGAACTTTGCGTATTGATTAATTAAGTTGCTTAATTAAACATAACTAATCCGTTAGTTAAGGGGAAAATAAAAAAAAATTGCCTGAGTACAAGAGGACAGTGCCAACCTTATGCATTCGGTTCAATTCGCGTCCGGAGTGCCTTTCGTTTTTAAAACATTGGCTCAAGTTACGTGGGACAACCTGTATAGTTGTCCACCTATAAATACTGTGCTAAGGTAAGCATATGTCGCCTTGAAAAATACAAGTCCACTTGTCGAAACATTGGATCCCGCTTTTGTTCTCATTTTGCTCATCGTCTTGGATTTGCATCTCCCGCCTTCCCCGTATTGTCACGGGAACGTATCACGTATCACGTAACGCTAAAACTCGCTATTGCCGCATACAATTTTATACGGCAATGAAGGCAAGTGCGCACAATAGTCTTTCTGAAATATTATGCGTGTTAGCTTAAGCTGGCTAAGAGATAACATAAAAATCTTATTTACAACAGTGAAATTAGACAAATTACATCACTAAGTGTTAAATTTGACTTATTTTTTTTTTACTTTTCTCTTCTGCGTTCGGGCAAGTTCGAATCTGTGCACGTGTAAGCTACGCTGATTCAGTATCTGTTCGAAGAAACAGGAAGCGCTGTCAAACGGGAGCGGTTCTTTGGAGGACGTTCCAGCCGGCGTGGGCCGTAGCCAGTCTCTTGGTTCCTTCACGCTTCTTTGTGCGGGAATTCATTTTCGTATACTCTGTTATTTGGGCCTATGAAATTATTTAGCGTACAAGAATGAAAATAATGCCGGCGTACGGAGGCCTCAGGAGAGCACCTGAGAGGATAATAAAGCCGCCAGCGCAGGATCTCCAGGGCACCTAAGGGGCAGAGGGAGGATGGAAGAAGAGGAGGAAATAAAGAGAGAAGGCAGGGATGTTAACCAGAAATGCGTCTTGTTGGCTACCCTACTCTAGGGATGGGAACGAGGGAATAGAAAGATAAGAGAGAGGGAGGGGCAAAGAAGCCGCGGTGAGCTCGCGCACGCACGTGGAGGAACTGAAAAAGGCAAAGGCGTTCACGTATCACGGAGGATGGAAAGCCTGGACCAGTCTGGGTTCTAGCTTTAATGTCTCCGTTGCTCCTTTGGTGTCCTGGATGCGCAGCGAAATTATGGTAAATAAGGTACCTCGATGCCTCGCTTCTCCATACAGGGTGGTGACACGTCTGATCTCGCCGCCATATTGTGTCGGAACAGGTAAAGGCGCGCTATGACGGACAGCGGGAATTTATGTTCTGCGCTCGCTGACAGTGGAAAAAATTCTAATTATCGCAGTTTGTACGATTACGTGCATTGAAATATTTACATCTCACCCTAGAGATGGAGGTTGAACACTTACAGCACATCAATATTACAATAAGTTTCGAGTCCAGCGGATAACTAGTCGCTTTTGCCGCGGCTTTCGCTTATGCTATGAAATTTGTTTCAAGCACAAAGTTAATGCATATGGTCTACACTAAATGTTTTAGAGGTTCCCTTCAAAGAGACTGACGCAACTTATGACCGTAAAACTTTAGCTGCGTCATGCCGTGGAAAGATATAGGACAGAACGAGGTGAATAAATACGGCAGGGTTACCAATAGCTGAAGGTACTGTGTTTATCAAGGTACAAGTCCTGTGGGTGAAAGATAAGAATGATAACAATCATGCGGTCGGAAACAGTATTGCATTGGCAAAGAGACACTATCAGAGTACCAAAAGTAAGCTCGAGGGCGCAGTATCAATCACGGCCGTGGTGGCCGAATTTCAGACGGGGAAGATGCAAAAACGCTCGTGTACTTAGGTGAACGTTAACAAAACGCAGGTAGTCAAAATTATTTAGAAGTGCCTGAAAACGCGTAATAATCAGATCGTGGTTTTGGCTCGTAAAGCCACACAATTTATTTTCTTTAATAAGTGAAAAGCGAAACCACTATAATTGTAGTGCTTGAAAATTTTGCAGAAACACACATTTGCTTTAGTTCTGTTATGAATCAACCCATGATGAGAACCGCAAGTTGAGAAAGAGA
Organism: Dermacentor andersoni; assembly: GCF_023375885.2. Taxonomy (NCBI): domain Eukaryota; kingdom Metazoa; phylum Arthropoda; class Arachnida; order Ixodida; family Ixodidae; genus Dermacentor; species Dermacentor andersoni. The sequence goes on from NC_092814.1 coordinate 211,862,577, forward strand.
AACATGGTTACACATCTCACTAAAGGAAAGGGAATATTTATTTCCATAACATACGGGGTGATCTCTTCTAGGTTTTCCGGAATCTGTAAAAAACGACTGTTGCAGATGACATAATTTTAGTCATTAACATGGATTACTCATACAAGCAGACATTACTTTTACGAGAAATCAGAACATACATTCTGCTAATTCAAAAAAATAACTAATTCACTTAATAATTATTTTACGGCATATATTGCAATTTGCGAATTGTAGCGGTGAGATCGCAAGGCGTATCCACTTTGAATACATTTCCAGAATGACACCAGATTAGAGATGTGCGCCATCAAACTCACCGTAAGAATGAACTTTTATTCCACTTACTTTTTAAACAAAATGCTCTTTTATGTATTGAAACGCAAAAGTAACTGGAATGCCCATTTATTTCGTACCACACTTTGGGAAATATCTCGAGACTGGTGTCATCCGGGAGATTCATTTCAAGTGGATAGGTTTTGCAATATCAGCGGCTAGAATTCGGAAATTGCAATATGTGCCGTAAAGCAATGAATTGTTAAGTTAATTAGCGAATTTTTGTTAATTATTGAATGCATGTTTTGATTTCTCAAGCTATTATTGTCCACCTCTTCCAATCATACTGCTCAAAGCAGGAAGTATGCTATTGGTCTCAGGCGATTTTTATAAATTTCGGAAACTTTGAAATGGTCATCCCGTATAGCTGTCACTTGAGTAAAACCTGAGGAAAACAACCGGAAAACAAAAATGTAGTTCAAGGCTGCTCACCACCACGTTCAGGCTGCCTGAAATTACAGGAGGCCATGCACACAAACTAGTGAGAAATGATAAAGCAAAGCTCAATTTTATGTGCTTATTATAAACATCAAAATAGATCATTTCAAGTTTACACCTGCGGCTGTTTTACTTCCATATTCCATCTCCCTCGTTACATCTAACTGGAACAATCAGTGTGAGTATAAATGCTGAGCCGCAACAAGGGACAAAGCTCGCCAAGAACATTTTCCTGACATTTGGATGCCCAGTGCATGGGATTGTTGGAAATTACAGATCGAGTTTGAGCAGGCTTCTCATCACCTTGATTAAGTTTTACATACGGCAAACGCCTAGTGCATCAGAAAATTTCCTGCTGACCGTTTCACACGAAGACACAAATTTAGACATCACGATTTAGATGAACAAGGTTCCTGTCGGCTTTTTGCTATGCTGTGGGTGGCGGCGAAATATAAGACATGGGTGTCGTTTTTCCATTCAGACGGTGTACAAAGGTGCTCAGAAAACGGGCACGACGGAGTATTTTCAGCAATAAAATTGTCAAGCACTTTTCCTCTCACGTCGCGAGCGCGATAAGTCAACTTAGAGAACGCGTGCGCAGCCATAGAGAAAGAAAAAGAAGTTAAGAGTGGACTCCCATACACCCCAGCGGCCCAATCGACCCTAGCGCGCCTGGCGGTTGATGAGAGCAACTGGCCTGCACTTCCTGTTTCGGTTTCGCTGGCGCGAAATTTGGATTACCCCTCGTAACCGACGTTAGGCTGTAGCGGAAGCTTGTCATTTCAGACCACTTTTCGTCACCCAAATGGCAACGCTTTTATTTGTCGTTTTGATTTAGCGATTCACTATTTTGTCTAGTTCAATATTTGGTGTGAATTGAGGTCGTGAAGCAATTTTTATTTCGATTAAGTTATAACAGGTGGAGATAGAGGTAACCATAATTCACTACGGCTTTATCCATCGCGCTTGTCTTCTGTGTTTTGGTACAAGCGCTGATATGTATCAAAGAGACAGAGTTTCCGCAATGTTTTTATTCCAAGGCAAGATAGGCTTCTTCTGGGTTCTACCGTTGTCAAAGCACCACGACACACAGCAGTAGCTGCCGTAGCTTGGACCGCCGGACGGCATGGCATCAGCACGGTCTGAAAATGTCAATAAGTGCACGCTTCGTTAATTACCAAAAACATATGTACACGTCATAACTGTACCAGGAAACCGCTTTGAATGAATAGCGAACCGATGCACAATATAAAACCACCGACACATCCTGACCTCTGACGCATATAACTCGGACTTACAAGGATAAATGTTAAGAAACCGCACAGGGGTGTTCAAAAGTTCCCAGGCCGCCATCCTATGTAATCCCATGGCATCGCGGCCTGTGAACTTTTGGACACCCCTGTACGTACTCAGTATGAGGAGTACATTGGTAGGCAAAATAGCAGTTTTCATAAGCGTGATAAAGATACATTCGAAACGTCCAAATACGAGGCCATTGTTCAAATGCGCGCCACGCCACGCCTACGCGAAAATACGTTGTGCAATGTCTTCCGCCACGAAAAAATGATAAGGAACCGAAAATTACTAGAATGCGCAGTACTTCCCAACACGACCGCCGCAATAAGTACATGCAGTAGTCATTGGTGACTTTTCCCCACCGTTACTTTTCTGTATAAACAATCCGCACGGACGTATACACCAGCGTCAGTCCGTGCGCCGTAGATACACACCTCGCTGAAGTACAAAACGCAATAAGCTACGCTCGCTGTTTATGTCACATGTCATTGTTTGCAAGCAATATCAATAAGATATTCAGGAGCCCTTACTCTATAAGGGAAACGAGCAAGCAAAGCTTGGCTACAGCGTGCCAAACGTCCTGGTTTTCTTTATTTAGGTAGCGCCCGTCCCAGGAACGGCGTTTTCGGTCTGAATCGGCGTGGCGTCTTTTATGTTCTTTCCAGCGTTCGTCAGCCTCTAGAACGGGCCAACGAAAAGACCGTCAACCGTGACGCGATCATTTAAACGCGGGTAGGAATTCAATTTTCTCGAAACCGGAATTTTCCTGAATGTGCAATTCATGATATTGACCTTAAGCGTTGTCCAGCAGACTGTTTTTAGTCCGCCAACACGAACTATTTCAATGGAACGCCTATACCGTGGTTATCGCAAACAGCGCTGAGCAAGAACGGTTTACCCTCGCAAACCGAGACGCAGCGTGTCGATGGCGTCTGGCAAGCTGAGTCTCAGTGCAGTGCACAGCCGTTAACCGGTGCAAGTTAATGGCAGCTTCGCGTTATGATTTTCACGGAACGCAACCAACAAAGATTGTTCCGTTCTCGGCGGGGGTAGCAAGAAAGTACAGCCCTCTCGCTACGCGTTTCTTCTGGGGGCATGCTTTTCGCATTGTTCGCCTCTAGCCGCCTCATATAGAGCCGCAAACTGGTTTTTTTAGCGAAGCTCATCGCCCTCACAAGTCAGTTACTCCAGGCTTCACTTGAAAACGTAACTCACCTCTCTCACACATGAAAACACCGCCGCAGCCGACGTTCACGAAACCTTCCCGCTGGCACGCTGCTGGTACACGAATCGTTGATTTTTTCTCGGTGGACGAATGGTGATTGGTGTTGATGGCAGTACGGATGAAGAACAAAAAGCACGGTAGGTGTCTTGGATAAATTCTGTTTTGATGCATAAGAAACACGCCAAATTTGGGCGTATAATTATTATTTTGTAAAACGATTGAGCAGAATTCATTACATTTTCTTTTTTTGCGCCTGCGTCCTCTGGCGTTTGGTGAGAGCACTAGTTCGTTACGTAGCCGTGACGTAGTTCCTGAGGCCAGATTTTTTGGAGTGTCCGCTCTTAGTCTTTTTCTTTCTCTATGGCGCAGCATCGTTGAAACAACCAACACGAGGCGACACGACCGCGCTGCACTGACCAATGCACGCGCACGTAAGGCCGCTCCAGCAGCTCCGACAGAATATGGCGGGAGGCTGCGCTGACATAGAGGCACCATAATACTAAATAATGGCACCTCATTTACTTTCATTGACATCTTGATTTGTGCGCGGCGCGAGACAAAGGAAGAGGCCCGACGGCTGGAACGTCCTGCAAAGAACCGTTCCCCCGTCAAACTCTGCCGGGCTATAAACGCGATAACACGCGCAAGGAAGCTCAGCCCCTGTTTTTTCGCCGTAGAATGTTGTCCGCTAATATAATGGCGGTGGTAAGCGGCAGACAACAGTACGCAGCGGTACTAACGCCATATATCGTCTCTCACAACTTGTGCCGTCGCGATAGTAAGGGGGACCATCAGAGAATTTTAGAATAGCGTACGCGAGCAAACGGAAATGCCTTACGTGTGCGTAAAGAAGTTGCGTTCTCCTCACTGCGCGTGGTGTGTACGTTATCGTGTTTCTGTGGCTTACGTACGCCATTTTAACATACATCGAGCCTTATGTATGCTAAGAAATAGCATTGTCAAAAATAGCGGCAACCGTTGTTTTGTGCTTCAGTGCGAATTGTTGAGAAGGCTGCGCCCTCCGTATACTATTGGTGGCCAATAAATGGTGTATTAAGCCTCTCCTTCCTGTATACTCGCCCGATTCCAATATTATGAGGGGCCAGACCGCCCGATTTCTATGACTCCGGTCGGCGCAACGATAGCGTAATATTTCCTTGCATTTGCGTTCCCCGCACGTTAAACTAATATGTCTTCAAGTGACGCACAACCTAACGCTATGCAAACTGTTCGCGTTGAACGCACCGAAGGGCCTTCACGCTACTGCAAAAGTGCCGATTTCCGTCGACATCTAGTGTCATCTGCGCAAGCTTGCACGGGTCACTGAAATAAAAACCGCACATGTGTAACAAAAGAGCGAAAGATGACGCCATTAGCCTGTGCGCTGGCAGATATGTTCCTAACCGTGCGCCGGCTGTCCACTAGGCGGCAGCATTTCGCAGGTGCAAAGACATCGGCACAAGAACAGTATAAGAATGGCCGCCCCGCCTGCAACTTGCACCAGGGAGGAACGGCGTCAAGTTATTCGGTTTGTACATAGTGAAGGTGTGAAGCCTATCAAAATTTATCGCAGAATGAAAGTCCAGTATGGTGATGCATGTGTGTCCCAGCGGCAAGTCTACGAATGGAGTCACAAATTCGCAACCGATGCGACGTCCACAGCCCGTGCACTTCGTCCGCGTCAGGCACAGCCATCAGCCGGGAAGGCCATGCTGACCCTCATTTGGGTCGAAAAAGGCGTCAACTAGCAGCACTACACGTCGCGAGCGACCACTAGCACTAGTGAATCATACTCTGACCTCCTAAAAAAATCATATTCGGCCTCTTCGGCCTGCAATCAAATCGGAACGCCTTGGATTGCTGTCTTCAGGTGTTCTGTTGTAACATGACAATGCACGGCCCCAACGGCCCGTGCAACAGTTGCGAAAATAACAGACCCGAAGTTTGAATGTCTTCCGCATCCACCACACTCACCATACCATTCCCCGAGCGACTTCCATATGTTCTGACTGCTAAATGAAGGCCTGGGCGACAAGAAGGTTTGTCCTGATTAAGATATACGCCACGTGGTGCACGAGTGGTTGCGCACACTCCCAAACGAATTATTTTCTGCGGGAATAGAAAGCGCTGGAAAACTTGCATTAAGTGGGAGGGAAATTCTGTCTAAAGGTAATACAGCTTTACGCTGCGTGCGTATACTACATAATTAAAAAAACAAAAAAAACATATTCGGTTTCCATTTGACTGACCCTCGTACATCCGACGTCCTCGGATTCAAATAGTTCTGTTTGCATGCGCTATACTTCTGTAGCGCCTGGTGAAACGACGGCATGCGACAAAATGGATGATACCCGTTTTCAACCACGTTAGAAGAAGCTCTGTGAAGCGTACCGGTTGAAAACGGGCGCAGGTGCGGAAGATTTTCGTCTAGGCAGCTTTCGTCGCGCACGGGCGCCTGTCTGCACGCTACTACATTGTATAAAGTGCGAGCAGAGCTTATGAGCGGCTTATTTGCATGCAATACTCGCTGAGTCTTTGTGGCAATCGCGTTGCATACTCAAACAAAAAGACGCCCAGAAAAAAAACAAAAAAACGAGACAAGCGTAACCAAAGCCTAACTGCCAGTCGGCCTAGTTGGAACAGACTCATTTTTACCACACTCTGAGCGCAAAGCAAACAGGGACGACGAAAAGGAGCAACACAAGGACGAGCGCCTCGTCCTTGTGTTGCTCCTTTTCTTCGTCCCTGTTTGTTTTGCGCTCAAAGTGTTTTTAAAAATGAAGCGGAACCAGCTGCAGAAGTCTGATGACAAGATTAGAGAAGTAAGACATGAATGAAAAGCTCCTTCCCTTTTTGCAGAAATGTAGAGAATTCGTATTTCGTACCGAGCAGGACGATATATCTCGTATAGCCCGAATTGAGGGAAACGAAGGCAGAAGTTGTGCTCGTACGAGCGTACATCTCATTGAGCAACCGTTTATACTGTTATGTTACACACTTTTTGGATTGAGAGAACCCTTTGGTTACGTATCGAGCCAGCGCGATATGACGCGAAAATGAAATTACCGTCCAACGAGAAAACGAAAAAAAAAAAAAAAAGCGGACATCCTCAAACCAGTTTCCTCGGAAAAGGATTGCGCCAGGACGCGAAAGGCGACGTCCACATTCAAGGAAGAACGTGCGTGCAGTTTCGATTTACCGCAGTCTTTTTGCAGTGTTTCGCCCGTATCGATCTTGTATTCAGCCCTCCGTTTACCGGCTCTGTTGTCGCGTCAAAGAGAATAAAAAGATTAACAAACTTGTCGGGGTTGCTTTGCCAACAAGAAAACATCCCAGGCATCGGAAGCAATGGATTAAAAGAATGAAATGTGAACGAGCAGCTGTTCATAGCCACGGTCTTCTTTAAAAGAAAGAAAAAAGAAGACAAGAATGATATCCTTGGAGGAATCTGCCTCAAACCAAGACCGGAAGCGGGCAGCAAACCGTCAGGGTAAAAAAAGTCAAAGGGAGGTAGCGAAACTGTAGCATTCCTTCGCTTGAGGCGCTCTAGTCATGCCGTAATTAATGCTCGCACATAAAGGCGCGACCAGAAAACGATACGTCTGTCTGGCGTTGTCGTTACTCCTGAGGTGCCAGCATAAAGCTCTAAACTATATTTCTAAAATCAATAACAACCCTGTCAGGCATACTAGACGCCCGGACGCATTAAATATTTATTACAGTCGTGATTTCATTCACACTGAATGTCCGACAGACGACGTTCAATAATTAAGTTTCCAGAGCCACGGGGGCTCCGCATGTCTATAGCCTCGTCTTTCGCGCCTTTTTCTCGCTTATGTTTATTACAGTTCAGAAAGCGGTGCCTTAAGGAAAGAGAGATAGGGATCTTCTGCAGAGCCGTTTTTTTTTTCTCGTAAAACTCAGAAAATAACTTCTGCAACAGTTGTGAAGACGTTTTCTAGAGCAAGTTAAGCGTTTTTTTTTTCTCAGATCCTTTCTGCTGCGCAATCATTATCCGCATTGTAAGAAGAGAACTGATAATCTAACATGGTTTTCTTAGCGGCAGTGCCAGTGAGTGAGATGCGAAATCACGGCAGCGAATTGAGAAGGTGTTACTAGTGCAACAGCAGTGTTAAACGTACGCAGCCCAAGTGCAGGCATGAAACTCCGCTCACGTGCTCTAAAACCTACGAACTTATTTTTTTTAGGAACTGATGAATGTAGAGCAACCAGTGAGGGCCGCCGCGTGTTTCAGAGGAGCGGACAACACGCGGTAAACCTCCCTGCTGTAGCTGCCGGCAGGCGGTGACACATCTTCATGCTTGCGCCGTCGTGGCAGCAACTCGCATCCCCATAAGCCAAGGCAACTTTGCGCTTTTTCTTAAAAACCATGTAATCAACTCTGGCAAGTGTTACACTGAACGACGTAGACCCTGTTAAGGGCACGGAGTTTTGTGAACCTTCAATAGCGTCTCTTTGGAGTTAGAACCAGGTTGACCATCAGAGAGGGTTCGGCAGGGAAGACGAGGTGATGTAAAAACAAATAATATAAGTTTAATACATCGTTATGGGTGAGCGGTGCGCTTGAAGAAAAAACAAATATATGAAAACGTTCGTCGTGCGTGCACCTACACGCAAGGGCAGAGAAGATACGATCTGGCTTTCTTATACCCTCCACCATCCGGGCATCCTCGTTCTCTGCTGCCCCCTGGTGGAGGGCTTTGTCAAGGTACTTCGGCGCAACCCACAAAGAGGGCCCCGGAAAAGAATTCACTCCATTGCCTAGAGAGGTTGAACGCCGTAAAGATGGGAGTAGTATTTGCGCATTTAGCGCATAATCCCGTCGCAAACACCCGACGGATGAGTTAGGCACGCCGTGTGCCATGCGTTTGGCATTCATTCTATTCATTGTTGCAAAAAGTGAACCGTCACAGCTTCCAAACTACGATCTTCCAGCAAAATTTCGACAAGAACAATGCAGCGGTAACCGCAAAATATGAAAAATGCATATGCATGCATGTTACATTGGCTGAACCAAGGTCCTTCAATATTTTAATTTTTGGGCTCTATCCTGCACATTCCGGCATTTTTTCGTGGCATGACGTAGGCACGACGGGCACAAAATGGCGCCGCTGGCCCCGTTTTCCTTTCGTAACGGCACGCAAATTTGACGTTTGGCCTAAGAAACTCTAATGTAGGCACTGAACTTAACGTTCTTGATAAAGCAAAACAGTTTTCCTCCTGAGTAAAAAATACGTGGCTCTGCTATCGCAAACACCAGAGACCAGCGGAGCTAAGGGAAGTTAAGGCTTCAGAAAAATCAATGCCATCTTCCTTTGTGGGGGGTTTCAGTTGGGACGGCGCGCCATTTGAGGCGCCTGCCGCAACAGAAGCGATTTCTTGAGCCGCCATATGCGTCGGTGTTGCCTGCCAGACGCTGCACCGACGCGACAAGGCGGCAACCACTGCACCTTAGCTCTGATGCATGCTAGCTCCTAGCTTCTTGAAATCCGCCGAAGCAAGCGCAAGGGTTTTTGTCGGAGAGCAATGATGTCACACCACCTGTGTCCTAAAACCCCTCAATTTTTCAAAAGTAGCGCCATTCTTAGATCATTCCGCCACCCCATTCACCCTGGCGCGTCCTCCTCCACGCCTCCTGTCGCCCCAGCCTCCTCCGCTCCCCCATTGGCCAATCTGTGTCACGTGGAAGCAGGCGTCGCGCTTTTGTATATTTTTTTCTTTCCAGCGCGCGCCTACCTCCATTGTTGGGCCTGCGCGACGAAAGTACGGCAGGCGGACTGACGGAGTGCGTTAGCGTAATAGAATGTGTAGGGCCGAGAACTTAATTGCGGTGCCATGCTGCTGCGCCTTCGGTTGCCGCAACAGACACAGCGAGGGCAAAAAAGTTTTTTGCTTTGCCGTCCGGCGGCCGCAACGCAAGAAGAAGTGTGGATTCGCAGGATCGGGCGGGCTGACTTCGAGGAAGTGGCAAAGAACGCACGGCTTAGTGAAGTAAGGGCCACGGCTACTCACAACCTCTTATTTCGAGCCTAGTTCACGCCTTCCGCTTCGAAAAAGTGTGTGGTCATTCTCTGCGTGGTTTTTAGCGCGTTGTTTGACTTTTTTTTCGAATGTGCTCTCTTTGTTTCATGTAGTTTCGTCTTACGGTGAAATGCACGCATCTGCAGCTGGCCTGTGACATAAAAGCGACTTTATTCAGGGTGTGTTTTGAGCTGCACCAGAAGTTAGCACATTCTCGACGCTTTTGCAAGGCTCAATATGACTTACGATGCAGTCTTTTAGCTTCGAATGTACGCCCGCATGTATTGATTTGGTTTGTGGTGATTAACGTTTTTAACGTTCCGAAGCGACTAAAGCTAGGATGCAGCTAGGTCGTAGTGGATGGCTCCGGATAACTTTATCTAGCTCGCCTGGGGATGTTTAACGTGCACTTTGATCGTAGAGTCGCACGTGGGCCGGTAAATTCATCGTTGGCGTTTCATAATACTGGCGCGTGCGCGCTAGCGCTGCTTTAGAAGTTGGCGCCTCGGCGCGATTGTATTTCTTCAATAAATTTTATTTACTAGTAACACCTTGTCATTATTTCGTATTATTGACGGCGCCTCCAGGGCACCAAAGCGGCAACGGGAACACCAAAGCTAGAACCAGGGCTGGATGGGGCTCGCCGAAGCCTGTGCATGCCAAGGGGGTATAAGATCGCGGACAGCCAATTTTGTATGCGAACACTCCCTGCGACGCCTGCATTATTGTAATGTCACGTGCTCTTCAGAGGCCTCCGTTAGCCATTACATGTGCCCTCCGGGAGCAGTACTTGTAAAAAAAAAAACAATATATCGTCACGATTACCAAAGCACCCGCAATGAAAAAAAGCGGCCCTGTTGCCAGGCATTGCTGACCGCACACAGCCATTCCGGCTGTGTGCGGCCAGCAATCTCTCACGCGCCGGCCGAACAAAAGTATCCTGCAGGTACGTAAATGAACCTACGAAACCACGTACACATACTTTCACGCTGTCAACACCTGAAACTTTGGTAATTACGCCCGTGTTTGAGTACAACGCGTGCTTGCGTCGTGTTTCAGCAACACGAACTCTCAACGTCGCACGCTTTACGCCTTAAATACGCCTTGAATAATGGTCCTTTTCTCTATTTCTGCCGCAATTCCAACACGAAATTCTAAAGGTCAGTTACCGACTGACGAAGAAAGATCTCGATTGAAAAAACTGCTCCGCAGGGCTCGAACGAACTTTTCTGCGGATTTCCTCCTGTGGCGTGTTAGCCGTCGTCTGCTACGGCAGGCCCACCACCGGCGGCGCCACTGTCGAGGCCGCGCCGAGCGGAGGAGGAGGGAAGTGAATAGCGCAACTTTGGGAGATTGAGGGGCTTTACCTGTGTCCCCGTCGCGCCGCTCCTTCTCCCCCGCTAGGCTCCGCCCACCCTCACCGCGTCGCTATGCTGCGGGATGCTATTTTTATGCTCTGCTTTCATGCTCTCTCAGCTCTCTCTCCCCCAGCTCGGTGAAGCTGCGAACGTCAAGAGAAACCAAGCGAGGTTCTAACAGCTTCACTGTAACAAAGCAGCTAGCTCAAGCCGTACGACTATTCCGTCGAAAGTGCTTCTCGCTTCCGTCGTCTTCTTCGTACAAACTATCATCTGCTTCATCAGAGAGGTTTAGCTTGTCCGGTATTCCGGTAAAACGCAGGCGTAAACGTGAGTGGTCTGCATGGTGCAGCCACCTGGTGGCGCAGTGCTCAAACAGACAGAAACAGCTAATATTGCATTAAGCGAGCGTATTCTTCTTCGCTGCTGGTGTAAATTTTCAGTACTGGCGTAATCGTGTTGCTGCCAAGAATTTACACCCGCAACAAAGTAAAATACACTTGGTTACTGCAATATTAGCTGATTCTGTCTGCTTGAGTGCTACGCCACCAGGTGGCTGCACCATGCAGACCGCTCACGTTTACGCCTCCGCCCCAACGCCCCAACCGCCTGTGTTTTACCGGAATACCGGACAAGCTAAACCTCTCTATTAGCCAGGATGCGTGTACCCGGAAAACAGAATGAATCATCGTATTTTGACGCCAACGCGCTTGTTTTCTACCTTGAGACAACATACGCGACCTGCCAGTGGTGGTGAGCGCACGTTCTAGGCCGCGTCATGGCTATACCGTGAAACGCAAGTGACTTAGCCCGACTCGGCTGGTTGAGAAGCGGCCGAATATCACCGATAGCATGCACACGCCACAGGTAACCGCTTACGCGACGCAAGCACCGGCACTGCCGTCTCTTGTTCACTTTGCTGCTTACTCCCACCGCGTGAGGAAACTTCAAGGCGCCGCCTTGTCCACATGTATTTTTATAAATTGAAGAATCCGCCGTTTTCATAACCTCTGACTATGTGAAAAGTCATTAGAGAGTTTTAGAATAGGGGCCCCAATAGTTTGGGGCCCCAAAACGCTTTGCGGCTGTTAGCGTAGCGGCACGCAAGAGTGAAGAGTTTTACAATAGGGTTTTGCGTATGCGGATAGCGTCTTGCGCTGACAGCGCCACTACGGCGTCAAAGAAAAGCTATTAGAAATAATTAAATAAAATATACTATTTTATGATAGGAATAGGAATTTTGACTTTCGTGTATTCGCGTTTCATTACAGTTTAGAGGTTATTCTGTAAGCAGCAAACAATTAGTTGCGCTTAGTTTTGAGCAAACCAACTTTACGTGCCTTCACCAGCCAAGCTAAGCCGCGTTAGGCCTACGAGCCATAATATCCACGATCGAATTCGGAATCAGCGGCGTCTAATGAATCAATCTTCATAACACACGCTAGACGAGAGAAAGCGATAACCGCAGTCACTTCTCTTAGCTTGCGAACTTCACGCGTAACCACGAATCGAAACCAGTTTGGTGCTAGGTTAGAGCCGTCGCTTCGATGGGTGCCGCCATGTTTGCTGACGCAAAGCTTTTGGGGCCGCTATTTGGCCTCCCGCTAAATCGGTGAAATAGCGTTCCCAACGCAAAACCCAAACGCAGTTTGCATCTCGCGCATGCGCAGTAGCTTCGACGCTATTTCTTTGGGGCCCCAAAAGGTTTGGGGCCCCTATTCTAAAACTATCTATTAATCTTGATTACAATACAAACACAGCAGTGAAAATTGCAAAAGTCGCAGATGGTTCGTAATGTTAAACCAGTATAATTTCAAATAAACGCGTTATCTAAAAAAAAAAAAAAACGATGGCCCAAAGCACAAATGGCAACACATCCCGAGAGCGATGCAAATGCTATGAGCACGCGTTATGAACGGAATATTTTCATGGCCCTAAACGACGGAGAAAATGCGTCAAGAGGGTGTGATTAGTCGCGAGCGACACCCAGCTGCTAATATAAATCGCAACTCTTATTCGGCAAAGATAGAAAATATATGTCTGCTTATGTTTTAGACGTCTCAATGCAGTTACTTCTTATTTCACGCGCTAATTAAGCCACGTGAGCAACGTAGCATGTGACCCGTAGAGCATTGAAGAAAATATAAATGTAGCGGTGCCGTGATAATTTTTTGGATGCACAACAATGCATCTATAACGATCCGGCTTGAATCCGCGCTGCAGAATTTACTAGTCGGGTGCGTACATTGCCTCTGTCACATAGCAGTGACGGCAAAAATCAAGGTCGTGTAAAAACTCAGACATAGTTATTAACGGCGTCAGACTGCCAGTTTCGACCGCGATCGTGCACGATCGGAATCGAAATTCTCGAACACGGTAGACTGCTTCCTGCAGCGTGCGCAAAGGATCCAATCGCGATCGAAAGGTCCGCCGTATGAAAGCCATATAACTTTACATGGCGAACGTATGCCACAAAAACAATTGCCGAAAGTGCGGCGAGCATAGTCAGCGGTTGTCAAAACATGTCTCACGGGTTAATTGCGTTGGCAATTTATACAGATTAGTGCATTCTAGTGAGCTTCAGAATGTGCGCCACCATTCGCGTCCAGTAGACAATGTTATCTTAATTGATTATATTCAGAATGGGCAACAACATTCTGGACAGTTTCGATACATCTACGCACGTGTTGCGCTAAGCGATATCGTTGCAACGGTCGTCAGCCGGTGCGAAATGGCCACCAAGAACAGATAAGAATTTGCGCATGTCAATATGTAAAGATGAACCCAGCAGATGTAGTATGGCAGCTTAATACATTTAGTCAAATTGCGGCGTATAAAAGTTGGCAAACATTACCCCATATGTTGCGCGCGATCTGCATCAGTCTAGTAAAATTGTCGTAGTTTTGATTATTGATCAAATACAAATCACAGTGAATTTGTAGCACTAGTTTTATCGGAAATCCTTGTTTGCCGGAGGTTTCTTATATAAAATTTGAAGCGACAGAGCGAGATCATCGGGGTAGGAAAGGGCAGTGAGGTTAACCGGAAGACATTCTGATTTGCTACCCTGCAATGGGAGAACGGTACGTGGAAATGAAAGTCGGAAAGAATAGCGGGGAGAAAAAGCAAGGACATGGATAAAAATAGAGGAGGTCGGGAACTTCCGTGAGAATTATAGTCTCTGTAATACGCCACTTCAACGCAAAAACTTCAACAGTACCTTGACCGACTTGTGGTGTGACGACTGTATAGGCCGGCGTTTCATAGCTCCGAAAGCGGCCGGTCGTCAAGACTGGCCAGTGCGGTCGCGAGTGACTGCCTGTGTGCGCTATATCAGGGACAACGGCAAAGAACGTGTTCAACAGTTTCCTCGCTGCCGCAGTGGCCACATGCAGCACTATCTTTCTTTTTTATGCGGAAAGTAAATTATTTTGTAGAAGCGACGCCAAGCCCCACTCAGTAAAGTACCGTTGTGTCGAGTCAGGATAGTCACCTGAGGTGGAGGACGAAGTCGAACACAGGGGTCCAGTCAATGCAGACGTGTGTGCTGGAAGCTAGGTGTGTTCCACAACGATTATGGGGCATCATTTTCAAGCATTCAAAGTTTCGCTGCTGCATCTGTTCTTTTCTCAGGCCCTAAATCGAAATTTCAACTCAGGCCCTAAATCGCAATTCCGCTTCTAACAGTCACTAGAATGTTACTTTCTCTCTCAAATGCAATACATTTCATTAAAATTGGTCCAGGGGTTATCTCAGAAAAACGTTCTTGCGTTTTACATGTATTTGAATAGGCCGCGTCGGAGTTGGCCCTGAGCTAAAGCTGCCTCTTAACCCTTAGAAACAATCACACTGTGGTATAAGGCTGCTAATGCGTTGTTTTATATCATTTTGTTTTTGTTGTTCTTCTCGGGTTTTTTATTTGCGACCCGTCGCGAGACGCCTCACGTGCATGATCGCGCTAGTGAATGCTATTGGCACGCAGCGAAGCACGGACGGAACGCGCGGGGTCATAACTTGACCGAACTTCTTGCGTAGCTTCCACAGCCTTGACTGCGATGTATGGAACGGAGTATAGAACTAGTTGTTCGTAGGGTCCACGGCATAAGGTGGATAGCAAGCAATGTAGGGCTGCCTTGGAGTCACTGAAAGCACTCCATTATTGAGGTGGTTCCTCACGAATTGTGCGAAGTGCAACGTGGGAGCGGCCCGCCTTGGCTTAAGAAGTCGAGCCTCCGGACCTCATTACAATAAAAGTTTTCACACACACACACTACGAATAGCAGCAAGTTCCGCGGCCGTCGACGTCGTGATTCAGGAGGTTACCGCAAAGAACACACGGGATCACAAACCGGTAGGTGCATTAACATTCGCTTGCGTGAGAATGAGCGTTCCCTTGGGGCTAGTGGAGGGTCGAACTTGGCTATTCATCGCCGTAGCTGCTTGGGCTGATTTCCTTTGTTATCAAAGACTCAGATTATCGGCAGAAAAAGGCCCATCTGGAAAGAGAGATTGTCAGGACAGTGGCCATGTGACGCTTTAAGGATGTTGAATGCGTTAGTTCGCCGTCAGTTGCAGTTATTCAGAAAGAACTTTTGTTTCTTTCCACGTGATACACACGTGTTCGGTGCCTCAGTAGTCTATCAGCGCTTATCTTAGCATTTGTACCGCAGCCCTGTTAAAAATCGCTCTGACGGTGGAGATTAACGTGCAAAGGAAGCCCGGTACAAGTGATCTCGTTGTAGAGAAACGCATGAACCACTCGTGGCAGCAAGATGCTGCATGATGAACGCCCGGAAGGAAACCATATACAATTCAGGGGCCGAATTTACAGACATTCGTTCGTAAGTGGTGCTTCCATAGGCCGGTCGCCTTCGCTAATAATGTGACCAACATCAGGATTACCTGGAGTTCGCTCCTACGAACCATTCTAGCGTAGCAATGTTTTGTGGATATGGGCCAAGCAATTGAAGAAAAAATGAGGGAGCGGGGAGGTGGTTGCAGGAAAAGGCGACTACGCTCGCTGTCACGGACACTTTGTATCTCGTCTTTGTTGCCTGAAGGTGTCACAATACGCAACATCGTTGTTGTTTTAATAATATATAAACTGCAACCCTCAGTCGTTGACATCGTGAGATTGCGACAGACTTGAACACGATTACGCGTAGCTGCTCGTCCCGCTTTCCTATCGCCGTCAACTTTCACGGTTGCCCGCAGCTATTCGACAAGCCTGTCTTGTGGGTCTCCGTCAAGTGATGCGAAGGCACCGGCACTTTGTCCAAGGACGTCGGCTTGAAGGATGATACTAGCAGTCTAGGCTGTGTTTACGCGATATGCCTTCTGCATTATGTACATATGTATACATAATGTTACGCTGCTCCGCACAACATGGAGGAAGAGGAGCATGAGCTTTGGGCTGAAGAAGTCACCTCCGAGAATCTCGTACGTAAAACTGTGTCCGGCGACGATTCCGCTGGCCTGGTCTATATCGATCTATCGGCCGCTATGTCGCTTTTTGTGAGTTATGTCAACGACGGAAGAAGCCGTCTGTGCTCCCGCTGGTCAACTCCAACCTCTTGAAGTTCCTGCTGAACCCTTCTATCGTGTTAGTATAGACCTCCTGAGATCTTTACCCCCATTTGAATCCAGAAACATGTGTATTGCAGTGGCAACCAATTATACAACTCGGTTTGCGATCACCAGAGCCCTTACTACCTCCTGTGCAACAGACGTAGCCGACTTCCTGTTTCACAACATCGTTCTTCACCACGGCGCTCCTCGTCAACTACTTACCGACCGGGGTCGCTATTTCATCTCTACAGTTGTGGACGACTTACTCTGCTCCTGTTCTACCAAACACAAACTTACTATTGCATACCATCCGCAGACGAACTGTCTTACTGCGCGGTTAACGGAACAATAACGGACATGCTGTCCATGTATGTTTCTGATGACCATCATGACTGTAATACTGCTCTCCCTTTTGTCACATTCGCGTACAATTCATCCCACCACGATACTGCAGGTTGCTCGCCATCTTATTTGCTGTACGGCCGCGACCTCGTATCGCCTTTTGTTACATTACTGCCTATCCTTCGAGAGTCCGTGTTTGAGTATGGCCGCGACGCCATTGCCCAAGCCAAAGAAGCACGCCAAGTTGCTCACCGTCACTTTTCTGCTTCTCAGAACAAAGAGAAAAGTATTTATGACAGTCGTCACTGTGACGCCGATTACGTTCTCGGGGATATTGTTTTTCTAAGGTCTCCGACTCGCCGCGTGGGCCTCTCAGAAAAATTCATGTCTCGCTACTCCGGTTCTCACTGGGTCCTCCGCCAGGTGACCGACGTGACCTGCGAGATCTCTCCGGTCATGCCTACTACTCGGTCCATCTGGACTTCCCATGACGTCATTCATGTCAGCCGCCTAAAACGCTAAAAGTCGTCCTCTGCCTAAGAAGCACCGGGACGGCGCTTCCACGCCGGGCAGAAATATGTTACACTGCTCTGCAGAACATGGAGGAAGAGGAGCACGAGCTTTGGGGTTGAAGAAGGCGACGCTTCAGTGACTGGCCTGCTGTGGACTTGTTCTTGTCGATCGTGTACGTACTGTAAATACATTTCCCGTCTTGCTTCTTTCATCCACAACAATATGTTCAGGGCACCTGACCTATTTCCGCCCTGAGTTGCCTTATACCTCCACCTTTTCTACACGGCGCTCTTCAGGAACTTCCTACCCGACGTGGTCTCTCGTGCCGCCTCCGCACCAGCGTCGCCGCCCCTGCTCCACCTCAACACCCGTGTCACTGAACCTCGCTGCACTGCTCCTTCACCACGCCATGCGCGCCGCTCATGCTAATTATTTCTCATTAAAACTAAACATAATTAGACATCCGTCGACTACCTCGCCTCGCTCGGCTCTTCTCATGCCTGTCGTTCTCCCTGTGAAAGTTGTATATCTTTTTATCTACTGTCATTTGCCTGCAGAAAGTACATTTGCGAGCGTTTGCAAGCATTATTTAATCTATTTTCGAATGGAAAGCAGTATTATAAAATAATGAAGAATTGCTGCCAGTCGTTGGGGTGGCACACACCTGCCACAAGACGTCACAATTTGTCGCACTCCTTGAGGCAGCTAACACATACCTATGCAGTTGAAAAGGAGGCTGCTTCGGCTGGTTGGTGAAACATTACCCCGTATTACTTCATCGTGTGGTGCTACATCGGCCAGGTAGGTCGTTGTATTAACGACGGCCTAAGAAAGCACGCCAGTTTGATGCGCGGATCTGTTATAGGCAGCCACTTATCAAGTCCATGTTCCAAGTGCAAGTCCAGCCCTAAATTTGACGATTGCCAAGTTGTGGCCAAATACAGAGACAAAAGGGCACATGAAATTCATGAATTCATTAGAGGAAACAGCGCGAAAAAACGAGACAAGAAAGACGGACAGGACAGGCGCTGGGTTCGAAGAGGACACAAGCAGAAACAGTGCTCGATGCAGAAGAAATATACTTCAAAATCGTCTGAACTTGAGGTTCTTGGTATGGCTTCATGACGGGGAAACAGTGCAAAAAAAAAAAAAAAAAGCGAGACCGGAAGGATAGACAGGACAGGCGCTCTTTCCCGGTAATGAAGCCATAGCAACAAGCTCAAGTTCAGACCCTTTTGAATTTCATGAAGCCTCTCTTATTCGGGAGGCAGAAGGAAAGAGATGTGTGAGGGCGCCGTCTGCTAACTTACTAGATGATGAATGTCACTATCTTTTGAGATGATGCGTGTTTTTGGACATGCATCTGCGCACTCAGTTCATCTGTGAAAAAGGGTTGCTTCTATTTGCCCTCTGTCCCCTTCTTTCTCCCACTTTCACCTACCCCTACGACAGTACTTATATTCCCGCCATCAGAGTAATAAACTTGGTTGTTAGTGTACGCTCTGTCCTGTCGCCATTTTCCGGTCTTTAACGTTTTGCGCACCAAAAAGGGGTTTTCTTGTCTGTCCGAAGTACTGCCATTAAAAGGTGGCGCAACCATTGCTGCGGCGTCACGATCCGTGATGCAAGAGGTCGGCTATCTTAAGAGGCGGCACCACCACTCGCGTTTCATTTTTGCAGAGCCCCTTCTCTTCAAAAAAGCCAGTGTAGTCTTACGTCTGAAGTTTGATCTGAAAAAATAGGCTGACAACGTTTGTCCTTTGTCTTTAATGTCCCACTCTGGGAAGGAGTTCATCCACGGCAACAAGATTGATAATTATCGTTTTTATCATATGAAAAATATAACAATTGTCAGGTATTGACAATATTTCCAAAGCACGTTGTGGAACAAAATGAAGGCTCACAAGTTTTCCCAGCTTCAAGAAAGTGAATTAAACTTTTTGTTTTTGTTTTTGGAGTTGCAGTGTATCCAAGTAAGCACAGGTGAGCTATCCGAAGGCCGCAAAATATACTAGATCGGCTTTCTTGCCTGAAAAGTTTATAAAATGTACACCTTCATACAACAAAGATGCAGGCAGTTTCTTCTTGTCCAAAGCATACAGTTGGAGGACAGCGCTGTCGTGCGTTTATCGGCCTCATCCCTTTCTTCCCTCTCTCTCTCTCTCACGTGTAGCTTCACGCTACGATTTGAGGGAGAAGCACTCAACGGTCGTTCTGTATCACCAAAATAAAGGAAGCGACGAATCATTAAATGAAAAACAGGTTGTAATCTGCAAGGCTGCCTCTTCTTTTCGACGTCCTTGTGGCTGCCCGCTGCTCGACTCTTCGTGCGGCGCATACCAGTGACAGTGCTATTCGCGGTTCGTAGAGGTACGAACGTGTTTCGTTTTTCTCTATTTACCCCTTCATGCCTGCGACATTAGTTTTGCCATCTGGTGAAGGTGATATGAGAGATGGAATTTTTATTTATAAGCATGCTGCTATACAGATTACTTTCCAATTTCTAACTAGAGCTCGCGCCGCCTGTAGATTGCCACAGATAATTTCTCCTACATTTAACGCGCGAAGAAAAACAGTCGTACTCTGCATGCATAAACGTGGGTTACAAACAAGCACTTTCATGAGGTAATCTGTTGCTCTAGCTCTTTCCTCGGTGCAGATTAATGTGTAAGGAGTGTTTAAACTTTGTCCTATTATTAAAAACACCTGCGCGTTTTCAATGAACAAACTGTTATTCAAACGCAGTTATAAAAAAAAAAAGGTGAGGTGAGGGGGTTGGTCACATCTATGACCTCTGTCGCATAAACTCGTGAATCTGTCCGGGCACCATGGCCCCACGCTGTGTATAGTCTTTTAAGACGAAAGCCTTAAGTGGTGCATGGGTCAAAAAATCTGATGTCCAGAATTATCGAAAAATTGACCGTCCGGTATTATGGCACCAAAATTAAATTACACAAAATTTCTGGGAGTCGAAGTGATGATCTTTGGTGGGAGTCGACACCACGTCCTTTGGTGTTAACTAATGTGAAGTTAATTAAGGCACATTTAATTATGATAGAGTTAATTAAGGCACTCTAATCCACGACCTTTGATGGAAGTCGAACCATCGACCTTTGGTAGAACCGAAATTTAATGGCACCGAAATTGATGGTGCCATCATTGATGGTCCAACCCACGACTATTCCTGGGAGCCAAACCCATGACCTTTGGTGTTAATTAAGGCCAAGTAAATTAAGGCAATCGAACCCACGATCTCTTTTGAGAGAAAACAAGTAATAGGATTAACAACGCATTCTAATGAAAATGTCAAGTAATTTATTGAATGTCTCCTTAGCGCGGGCGCCTTCATCCTCTTCAGCGTGCGCTAAAGTGACTGTCAACTTTTATGACACTTTGCTTGTTTTCATGATATGAAGTACCCGTTAATGCACCCTATACTAAAGGTGCGAATGCGAGTGTGAATATTATTATTACGATCGCTTAAAAAAATTTACTTCCTCTGTGATCTTTCCTTAGCGCTTATTGCAGCTACAGACTCCAGAATTACAATTAAAAAATTGTACCGCGAGCGTGATTGATAGCAAACAAAGTATAGCTCAGAAAAAGAAAAAAAAATGTTCCAGCGATTAGTTTTACGAGCATGGCACAGGTAGGGATGCGCAACTCGTGCTCAGGGGTGCGATCTTGTACGCGTTCCAAAATAGAACGGAGGCGGTTCGTTCTTTACGTCACGAAATAGGCGGTATGTTCCGTTCCGTTTGTCCGATAGCAGACGACACGGAATGATTGACAGCAGATATCACGTCACACTTGACGTCATGGCGTTCGGCATGGTTCGAATTGACGAATCGTATTTGGCTCGGTGGAACGAACCGCCTCCGTTCTATTTTGGAACGCGTACAAGATCGCACCCCAGATTTGCGGTGGGCTTCAGTGTTATCGCTACATGTATGTATGCTAAAATGGCCACGAAATGGGATTCTGATTTTACATTTTTAAATTTTTCTTCCGCCTGGCTATTCTCTTGAATGCAATGAGTAAGCAAAAACAAAGCGTGGACTGAGAATTCGCGCACCGAGGACGCTTGTAACTCAATTTCATTCCTTACGTCGTTGTTCTTTCTTCTATTCTTTGTTTTCACGTTGATTTTTCTAAGCTTTTGCAGGCGTACGTGGAGGATGAGCGACAGGTAATTTTGCGGGCTGAAATGGTTCGCTGGAAGAAAAAAAGGAAGGAAAGAAATGAGGACGAAGACAATGGCGATACCTTACAGAAGGTTTTTTTTTCTTGCTTTTATGCTGCAGATTAACCTCTCGCTGCTCTGAGCCCGTCAGCCTTTTACTTTTGCCACCCCCTTTTTGACAAAATAAGAAAGAAGTCTGCTTTTTTTTTTTTTTTTCACCGCATGGCTTTCACTGAAATGGAGACACCCGTCAATGCAGCGTGCCGCTTCCAAATATATATCTTGCGAAATATTTAAAAAAACGATGAAGACATCTAAATGAATAAAAAAGGGAGAAAATAAAGGAGTGTTATAGCGGAACTCGTTAAAGCGGAGCCCGAGTAGGGAATTCGGGGCGTTCTGAAAAAGGGGAAGGGGGCAACAACGGGAATGGTGCGCGCCGCCTGCTTTCCTTAAAACAATTTTTCGTAGACGTGAGTTTTGTCTAGAGCCTATCTACGCAGGGAGCTTGCGTGCACGTGCCGTCAAGGCAAGGAATGTTGGAAGACAGAGATGTTATACTTTCTCCTTTTTTTTCTTCTTTTTTTAATATAACATTCACTGCCGCAGCGTCACCTTCTTGTCATATTTTTTTTTTTCATGCACGCGATGGCAGGAACTGCCCTAAACGTGGCCCCGTCTGTTTGTTATTTGGAATTTGGCACGTTTTTAAGCTCTTCTTGCCTGTTTAACCGTCCCGCTCCGTCAATGCCGTCTCTTTCGTGCTTTCCTTCACGATATGCACGCGTATTCGTACGATCACACCTCGCTTTAAACGCGAACGCTTTTGCGCACCACCAGTCACAGTGACTGTAAAATACGCTATAATCGCCGTTGCTCAGTAGCCATGCTGAGTACAAGGTTGCGAGTTTGATTTCCAGCCACAGCGGCAGTATTTCTATGAGACCCGAATGCAATTGCATCCTTGTACCACGCTTTGGGTGCACGTCAAGGACCACTTGGTTGTCAAAGTGATTTTCGGAGCCCTCCATCGTGGCGTCTCTCCTAATCTGCGTATAGCTTGGGCTTTCTAATCTCATTAACAATACTCTGTGATGCGCCGATCCACTTTATGATAGGCTAGAATAGTTCATCGTTTGAAAGTTCGTTGTAGATATGCTTGTACGTATAGAGGGCCAGAAAAAAAGTTAGACATACTTATGTCTCCTTACGTGCACTGAATACGAAATCAGTATGACTCTTCCGCGCGATACTTTTCACTTGGTCATGTGCTCGAATTGCGCAAAGTCAATTTTGGGGGTGGGCCAAGTCAATTTTGTGAGTGGGACAGGTCTGTTTTGAATGAGGGTCAAATCTATTTCCGAATCGGGCCAAGTCAATTTTGTGAGTGGGCCAGGTCGGTTTTGAACGTGGGTCGCCTTAACTTTCGAATTGGACAAATTCACTATCTATAGGTGTGGGCAATGCTAGCCGCAGCAGGTCCGGCGCCGTGAAACTGACGTCATCACTTGGTCACGTGGGTTTTGATACCATCGGATGCTAACGCCAGACGGATGCCGGATTTTCTACATGATGGTGCATATAATGATCTCGCATTAAAAAAGAAAACTTGCAGGTAGCGCAAAACAGGCTCAGAGGTGGAAGTAGCATCCACTTCTGACAAGCGGGACTGTGCAACTGGTAGGGGCACTTTTCCCCAGCAAGCCTCCGTCAGCAGCAAAGCACGCTTTACAGGAAAGCACCTCAAGCTCGTAGTACAGCTCCGTCGACCGTCAAGAACATGGGGGCATTGGGATGCACTAGTGTTCCTGTATACGGCTATATAAAAAAACAACTATGATGTGGTGTGCGTTTGCGCTGTCTAGCGGGGAATTACAGTAGTTAGAGAGAAACCTTGTTTATTGCTTCTGAGCATGCGCTGCCAAACGGGCAGGCTAGCGCTGGCCGTGCGTTTAGCCTTTCATTACTACACCCACAGTTTATCAGTGCCACACCTTATACGCACCTCCCTAGGCACGTTCCTGCGCTCCATGCCAGTGGTGCATTGCAAATAAGCACAGATCCGCAAGCCGGCTATGCTAAAACATACGGAAAATGTATGCACAGTTAACATGAGGCCATATTTTATAGTGATTTTTTTTATTGTTCACCATTGGCTAGCAGGCCGCTGTTATCGCCGAGATTAGCCATTAGTTGCATTCAGATAAAAAAAAGAGAGTCGAATATGCGAACTCGTTACAAAGTACGGCTGTTGGTGATGCTCTGGAATTCCCTTGCATTTGCATGCTCCATAAAGTAATTTTCTCTCTTATTAAAGATGCGCCATATATTCGCAAAAGTGGCGCGAATCGGCCGGCGCTTCCGAAAAAATTTGCTTCGGGAACGCGGTGCGATATGTCATAGCTAATTACGACAAGCACGATCCTGGCGTAACGGACAAGATTCAGCTCGGCGCAACACATGAAACACCGTGGATTCGTGGGCAACGTTGAAAACGTTTGAACCGACTCCCCTGGGATGATGAGCGCTTCGTGGCCAGGCTCTGTGCGGAGTGGCATTATAGGTGCAAGCAAGGCGCAACTGGCGTGCAGCTGTACTCGGAGCAGCCATGACCAGGGTTCAGTGTACTAGAATATAAGGGTGGTGGGCTCAGGGGCGCCGGGCACGTGAAGCCGCCGATGTCAACTTGGAAACGGAGCTATACATTGGAATCGACGGTGCGACGTCTGGTGTGCCACAAGGAAAGCTTATATTGCTACACATGCAAAGAAGAGTTGCGTCGTACCGTCGAGGTCCATGTAACGTCGACGACCGCGTTCGCGCCCTTTCCGTTTGCGCTCCGATGCCGCGGTGCTCGCTATGCGTGTTTGCGGCTTCGCTTCTCTGTATGTGTAGCAATATGCACTTTCTCTGTGGCACACCAGGCCTTGTAACATCAATTTGAATGTATAGCTCTGTTTCAAAGTTGACATCGGCGGCTTTATCTCTCTCCGTTGCCGGCGGTGCGCAGTGAGCATGCCCTCATATTCTAGTACACTGTAACCAGGGTGCCCACAAAGCGGCACATTATTCAGCAGGGAAAAAAAAGTAAGCGCGAGCGCAGGCAACATGACGCCACGCGCGCTTGTTTCGGTTCACCAAACATCCCTGAGGAGGCAGCCCGCGGCGTCTGTGATACATTCTCGGTTTTCCCAGCAAAGCAGTGAAAAGATGTGGGCGACAAGGGACAAGAAAGAATACCATCGATGACTTCACGCAACGTTGATGCCCAGCGTCAGAGAAAGAACTCCTCGACAGATAAAGATTGTCGCAGGAGTACAAAGTGGGCCTCAAAATAAAGTAAGAAAGAAAGAAGTAAACAAAAAAAGGAAGGAGGAACGGAAGAAAGTGGAAAATTATGGCATAACCTATCTCACGATGATTGTCGATGGTAATGCGTGAGCATTGCATCAGTATAGCGACACAACGTACTGCCACCGCCGAAACGAGTTATGTATGACGCGTGTACTGCAGCGAGGCTCCTCTTTCTGCAATTCCCTAAAAACACTCGGGGCCATCTAGCGCTGCGACCGCGAAGCCTCCGTGTGACCTTCGAAGTGCATGGCGTGCCGGCGCGTGCGAGCGCTGCGAAACGCGTCATGCGGTAACCAGGCTGCTCTCTCGCGCTTTTTTCTGGACACGCTGCGCCATCTGGTCGCACTGCCGAGAAGTTTGCGCATGGCGTCCGACACGATATGCGTGGCGCGCCGGCGCATGCGAACGCTGATTTTGTTCCCACGTTGTCGCACACTAAGTGGCTCATACACAGTGAGTCACGTTGGTGAGAGGTTCGTTGAAAAGTGGCACATACCCAGTGCTTTGGGGCGCGGCTTGCTAAAGCGTCTGGTAGATGTCATTGAGGAACCAGTATCCCACGGGTTCGATTCCGCCCAGCATCGGAGAAGTTTGAGGGATCTTTTTTTTTTTTTTTTTGTGATCGTAGAACTGCACGCACCTACTGGCACATGAACAGTGACCAAAGTTGGTATCGAAGAGATTCATTAAATACTAGCATAGACTGATTCGCCCATACTTAGTGTTCAAAGTCGGCGTCAGAGAGTTTCATTGAAGAGTGGTGCATACCTTCTCTCAGATCTACAGTGGCCCATGGCGGTGGGAAAGAGGTTCATTGAAGAGTGACACATATCTACACAGTGTCACATACTCAGTGACTCACGTTGGTCCGACGGACGGTTTCGAGCCCTGATCCTTCAGCACATAAGCCCGATGCTCTATCCATTCGCCCATAGACTCCACAGTGGCCGACGTTGCGCGAAAATGGTTAGATGCAAACATAGATAGACAGAAAGCCCCTGGAAAGTCCGTGAAGTACCTTAAAAATGCTCACGCATTAAAATAATTGGAACTAGCAAATTGTAATTTGGAAGGGATGTTGGGCATGTCAAGAGCGTGCTTTGGCAATGTTGTAGGCTGGATAATTGAGTACATGAGGAATTACAAAACTCGGTTGGTATTCCCCGTGGTTGCTTAGTGGCCATGGTGTTTGGCTGCTAAGCACGAGGTCGCGGGATTGAATCCCCGCCACGGCAGCCGAATTTCGTGTACTTAGATTTAGGTGCATGTCAAAGAACTCCAGGGGGTCCAAATTTCCGGAGTCCTCCACTACGGCGTGCCTCATAATCAGAAAGTCGTTTTGGCAAGTCAAACCCTATAATTTAAAACTCGGTTAGCAGTGGTTTGCAATGCTATATGGTGTTCAACACTGCGTCGTTTCAGAACTGTGGGTTGTATTAAAAATAAGCTTGTCAGTAATAAATATTGTTTTAGTCAAAACATTCCGGACAGACGATATTCTAGTTGACATTAAGAGATAAAAAATGGACGTGGCCATGTAGTCCGTAGTGCAGATAACCGGTGAACGATTAGAGTTACAAGATGGGTGCCAAGGGAAGTGAAGCGCAGCCGAGGATGGGAGAAAGTTAGTGGGGTGATGAAATGAGTAAATTTGCAGGCGTGAGTTGGAATCAGCTGCCGCAAGACAAGAGTAATTGGAGATCGCTGGGAGAGGCCTTCGTCCTGCAGAGAACATATCAATACTATGATGGTGATTATGATTCCGTACTAACTTGAATGCTGTAGTTGTTTTGTTGGTGCCATTGGAAATAATCACATCAGTGATAATATAGGTTAATCTCAATTATTGCCGGGAAACTAAAAATTTTCCGCTCGCAAAATACTGAGACTACTACATGCACCAATCTGAGACTTCTTAAGAATAACGTGCGCATTAGGATATATACGATGGACAAATTCCAAACATTCAGATTAATTGTAGACGCTATAGAAAAGCTTCCCACTGTGTTCGGAGCCTTCAAAACGATCCTTCGTGCAGTGAATTAGAGTTTAGAATTGTTGCTGCCAGCAAACTGCTCGGTATGCCTGCTTGAAACTTTGTATGCGTATAGGCATATACAGGGTGAAGATGATCAAAATAGTGACTATTTTGTTACGCAAAAAAAAAGAACCTTATTCGTCTCACACAGAAAATATAAATATGACTTTAGAAACGTTCATGTAGTTAAAGCCTAGTAGCGAATCCCGATGAAAAAAAAAAAGGGTCACCAGAAGAAACGTCACAAAGTGCACAGAGCAAGGCCGAACCTACATAAGGAGAAATTAAACAGAGATGTCCTAATTAATCGTCGGCACTTCCTCTTCCTCGCCGCGGCTTCTTTTTCCGCTGACACGCGGCGTGCTTTTCGCCAGTAGCAATAGATTGGCCGAAGGCATACTGGTGCTGATGAGCGAACATTTGGTAGATTGCCGGAAGGGCGTTCCTTCGTTCGGCTCGTGTAGTCGTACAGGTTCTTCTTCACTTTCATGTTGTTGTTTTTTCGCTTTTATTTTCTTGGTGTGCCATGAGTGGTGATGAACGGTGCTGGGGAGACCTTGCTAGACGAGCGAGGCTCTTGAAGAGGTTGGATAGAACCTGGTGCATGCTGCCTAGAAATGTTTCATGCTTTTAGGCTAACTATATTGTGTCCTGGTGGTATGGTATGGAAACTGCTTCATGAACGCCTGCTCATAAAGCAGGCGTTCATGAGCAGTTTTCATTACTTTAAAAACTCCATCACGAGAAACTCTTAGCATTTTTTTCCCGCTTATACGGCCCAGACTTGTGGTGGAGTGGGATGAGAATTGGCATACTACTTTGCAAGCGCTTTCGAAATTGCACCGAAAAAACAAAGTGTCAACAGAATTCTACAAAAAGAAAGAAAAAAGAAATACTTCGTTAATTTGCAAGCGCAAAGTTATGTTTATTCTTTTACTCTTCAGGCTGTTGGCCACTCGCCAAAGGTCACCTAGAACTACTGAGAAAATTAACGCTAGAGAATGAAAGAAATCCCATCCGTTAACTGACGCTAGAGGTATCGTTTAGTATTACTTAAAAATTGCATCCCACAGTTTATTATGGAAGAATTCAGTTCAGTTCACCTTTATTTTCCTCAAGGGCCCCTCTGTTAGAATTACACAGAGGGTGAAGTTACATGTTGCTGTTTCGTTGAAATACAAGTTCTGTTAGCTTTTTCAAGAATATCGATGAGCAATTGACCCATACAGCTTGGTGAAGAAGGCCGTTCCAGTATGTTGCTGCCCCGAAAGGATGATACTGAAAGAGTAGTACTGTGCGAACGTAGGCGTGAAATTTGAAGTGGATAGCCAGGGCGGTGTAATGTGTGCGGGCGCTCTACAATGTAAGGTGAGTGATACAGTGAGCAGGAGCAGCGAAGTATAATGAGGCATATAGGAATTTTAACTTAAAGAGCCATAGGTACAAACAACAGAAAGCAAAGTTCAGGTATTCGCAGATAATTTAGCACTTTTTTGATAAATAACGCAGGAATTACGCAAATACATCTGTTGTCAGGGCCTCCGTGAGCTCTAAAGAAAACGAGGGGGCAAGTTAAAACCAGCAAAATGTTTCGGCACGTCACACTTTTCGTGTCTTAAGGAAGCAATGAAGTGATCAATATAAACAGTGAGGCCAATTGGTACAGGAGTATTTTGTGAAAATCAGACAGGTGGACAACAGCCAAGCAAAACAAGGGATAGGTAATGGTGCCGACAATCTGAAGTATTGTTAATTGAGTGCTCATAACTATATATGTACTGCTTTTGTCACCTCGCCATTAAATTGCCATAAATAAGAGCAAAGTTATGCATATCTTTGCAACATTATGTCCAGTTCTTAGTACGTAATGTTTCTTTCACTAAGCGGTTGGAAGAAGTTTTGATTGTTTCCACTTTCTTTCTGTCCGCATTGTTCTCTCGTGTAGCATATGTATTTTATTGGTTTTAGATTTTAGGACGTAGGGCTCTTCAGTAGGCCAAACGTCTCATACTATCGCAGTCAGTAAATAACTATAAAAATTGGATCAGTTCAATACAGTAAATAAACACTAGAAGCAAACAAAGAGCAGACAGTGCTTCCGCGATTCATGACATTACGAGCTAATAACGTGATATTTTCCAATGGTTCGTACAATTTAAGGAGAACAAATCAAACAGCAGAGGATAAAGAAACAACCTCGGAGACCAGAGCTGGCTAACCAAACGCTTTAAATTCTGATGCAACCCAGAAAGACATCTGAAAACACACAAAATAAAAGGGCTGATATGATAGATAGCCTTTTTTATGTTTTTTTTTTCGCGGTAGTCTGAAATTTTGGGGTAGCTGCCCTAATGAGGCATATTTTCATTTCTTTTTCGCATCTCATAAGAAAAGATCAATTAATTTTTGTTATTCGACATGTACACCGCCTACCTCAGGAAGAAATTAACGAAAAAAGCCGGAATGCCAGAAAATAGCAAAAAGAAAAAGAAAAAGCTCACCGATGAAGCTTTGCGGATTATGTAGGTTACTCAGTCACAAAGAAAGTAAAAAGCCGCCTAGGTCTAGGAAACACAATCGCCGTCTTGTTGAATGTCTCACACACGTCGTCTAAGTAATACTCACGCCTTGCAGGGCAGAAGACCAGTCCGCAGAACTCAGAAACGTCCAATAGTGATAATTGCCCCACAACAGACTGCATGACAGATAAATACTCAGCTCTACTGATTCAATGCCAGAAATATCGCACTATATATACAGATTGTGGTAGCCCCTGTATTGCCCTCAGTAGGCTGCTGTTCCCAGCGCTGCTTGTTCTTCTGCTTGCGCTGCTTGTTCGCTGCTTGCGTCGCAGCGTCCATCGTGTTTTTGTTTTTTTTCTTTCGTTCAACTCGGCTGTTTTCTTTTTTATTTACGTCAGTTTTTGTTTTGACAATCCACCTCGTTTCCGCAATAGTAGCCGCTTTCCACTCTACAAATGTTGTTCAAGCCAAGTGATTCTGCGGGGTTAGCCCTCTTTACAAGCGCAAATCAGCTAGGCGACTCGACCGAAAAAGCCAATCGTGACGTCAGAACTCTGCCCTTAGCACGCTCATGCCCTCAGGTCCGCTTACGCATGTTCGAGAACTGCCCCGCTGTGCTATCTCCGCTGCTGCTGCGTCTCTGGAGAAGCTCGAAAAGTTTTTTTCCTTCGCAATAAGTGAATGTGCCTGAAGTATCCTCTTCTTGACCCCGTAATTCTTGTACACGACTTTCTCCATGCTCAAGATGATTGTGTTGCTCAGCAGAGCTCAAAAGGCATTTCCTTGTGCTCACACAAATAAGTGAGCATTTCCTCTGAGCAACGTTCTTGGACCCAATACTTTACAAACCATCTATTTGCGTAAACAGAGACGTCTGCTCGCACACTGGTCGGAAGGAAACACTTCCGCAGCATCGAAGTGGATGCTGACACTGACGCCTCCTCTCCTCGTCGAACGCGCTACTATACGATATAACGCAACGAGCGATATAATGCGCGTGCCGTATCATCTTAAGCAGCCAAGCGCGAGATGCTCCCCTCGAGCTTGCATGTCGAGCAGAAGGCTCGAGTCGTTGCATCTCAGAGCTCAAGTCAACTAGCAACCCTCACTATAGCATGCGCTTGCGTTAACTGAGTGTTTTGATCGTGGATATAGGTCCCGAACTAATGCCCAGTGGATGTGCTCTTCTTTTTTCTTAAAAGGGATCATTCGTGCTTCATCGTGTGTAGGCGATTGGAGGGGACGTACGATACTTAATGACAGTTCTGGTGGAGCGCGACTTCGCGGCACCTCGCGCGAAGCGATATACGAATACTTGCAGCGCTTTCGCAAGCTTGAAAGAACATTTGCAGACTTACTTGCTACTGGAGCTGCATACCCGAGGATAAATATAGGGACTCTTTTGACCCCTTCCGGTGGTAGACTACGGTGGCATTGAAATATTGTGTTAAAAATGGTAGAACGTAGCAGCATTCTGCCCAAAGGAAGAGTGCAATTCATTCTGATAGCGCGAGAAATCACGCACATATGTTAAGAAACTTGTTTGCTACCAACGTCTAAAGCAGCTTCCAAAGCATTAGGTTACTAGAAAGGTGAAAGGAGACCAGGCATCTCGTAAATGTAGCCATGCATCGTGACATCGAGCCGGTCGGTTTCGTGCCACGTGTTATCGGTAATGTTGCCAGCGCTGCCCGGAGCACGCGCATCGCGTGTTTTAAACCAGTGTCTTCGACCACCGTACGGAGGGGCACTTCTGCAGCTCCATAGAGCTGCGTGTCCCTGCGTGTTGGTTCTGGTGTTGTTTGGCTACGCATACGGTCCTTATCAAGCAAAATAGTACATTACAGGAGTACCGCAAAATTGGGAAATTGCTAAATATATCTCTGTTATGGGTGGCCAACTCGCCAAAGAAACTTGGACAAGCCTTGATTATAAGGAGCTTTCGAATAATTAGGAAGGTGGGTTAAAAATAGGTGCAAATGTACCATATGTTTATTTTTGTACCACGAATTTAGCAGCAGATTTTGGCGTACATGTATGCAGCACATTTAAGCGTAAGCAACAATGAACTTCGCTACGGCGAGGTGAGTGTGTTATCGTGTACAGTGCAGCACCTATGTGAGTTCAATCTCTCGCTATTTACGGTTGCCCACAAAAGCTTTCAAAGCACGAAATCCGAGAAAAAAACCTTGATCGTGTTGCATCTTCACCGGTGAAGCTGGAAGTCTGCATGTGATGCAGTGTGACGGTCGCACGCCAAAGGATACACGATACTTTTCACATCACGGAATTATTAGCGACGAAACCTAAAATTTTCGTGGAAGCCGTGCTCCGAAAGCTTTCGCGGCTGGGGATAGGCTCGAATTGTGCGCTGTATTGCGTTAATACGCAATATTTTAGCTCATGCAGTGATTTCATGCCTGCTGTTACCGAATAAAAAGATCTCGCTCATGACTGGCGTGTTCAAAGTAAGCGACGCTGTCGCTCTTGCTCCATCGCTTGTCGACCTACCGATAAATTTCTGGCTCAGCTGCCGAAAAGCCATAATACCTCATTGTCTAAGTGGTGTGTAATAAAGCAGCCTATGCCACAAAAGAAAACGTTCCATTGAGATCGTTTCATTCGGTTGTTATTGGATTTTGCTGTTTTTTACTTTGGTCATAGCTATGCACCCTTCATTACTCATTTGATCCTGTGCTCTTCCCAATGTAGGTCTCCCTAAATTTCTCCTAAAGACTTCGTCGCCAGTGGGTATAAACCTAGCTGAGTGATGGTTGATCTCCTTTTTCTCTCTTTTTTTTCTTCTACCCTTCTCGCAGGATGGTGCTATCGAGTTTGAAGAGTTCATCAGAGCGCTGTCGGTGACGTCGAGAGGGAACGTAGAAGAGAAGTTAGACTGTGAGTCGAGAAACGATTTTTTTAGGGGCAAAGCAGTGGGAGATGAGAAAGGTCGCAAAAAATATTTTCGATAACTGGCACGTTTTGTAGTGCACAGTTCGCAGTGCTTTACGGCACTCATGGTATGCCGAAAGCATTTTTTTTTCTGTGCACTAATCAACAGAGAAATTGTCAATATACGTTGGCGTAACGTTGCTGTCGCAGATTATCCACGAGTATATTCAATTCTAGGTCTGTGAAGAATCGTGTAACTGAAACAGGTGTATACTCGTAATATTGCTTTAGCCCTAAACTGTCCTCGGAAAAAGCACTTGGCCATTTTCGTGAAATGAAACTTAGCACCAGTATGTAAGAAACTTGGCACCAGCGACAGTGAGTTAGAGTCAGAAAAAGGTAGAACTATTACCACATTCAGTTAACGATGCATAGTGCTAACTTCTTCGCTTACGGTGAAACAAGAACGAGTTCTAGAGGAGCCGCACAGAAAGACAGTAACGAAAAAGGCAGGGCTTAGCTCGTCTACCTTCTTACTCCAGACAGTAAGAAATAAAGTTGTCGAACAAGCAATGTGCATTAGGAGTAACTGTACTTGGCAGGCGCACGATAACGTTCCCTTAAGAAAAGCTTTCGTGTTAACAGTGGCTTGTACGTATGCTCCACCTCATCCAAGGCAAAATTACCTGCAATGCAAATGGTCTTTGGTTTGAAGAGCCCGTTTACATAATTTATTTGACATTCGCATAGCAATTATCGCGTTCAACGAGACTTGAAAAACAAACGAAAGAAACTTGCAAGCAATTGTCAAAACACTTTAACCAATATGCCTCTTATGTTTTGAGAAAAGCCACAAAAGAGGACTGATAGCAGCTTGTGGCAGCGGATGCATTGACTCCGTGCTAGAAAGAAAAAGAACGTCGGCGCTAAGTGTGGTCAGATATTTACTAACACGCACTTTATGTTTCGAGCATCTGCGCTGATTGTACCTATACCATTATTTGCAGATTCGATTGCATATTTTGCTATTCATTCCAGTTGAACATCGTCGAGACAGTACCAATCGACTCGGCACCCGGTATATACCACTACCAACAGGCTACCTAAAAAATGCTGCTTTGTACAAATTAGGTACACTGGAAGACGAGAATTGGTAGAAGCTCTTCGCACAATCGGGTATCTTATCTAATTTGCAAAGGTGTATACTGTACTAAAGTCTCTATCGAGCATTCTCTGCACCTCATTGTTTTGCACAGGTACCTCTGTGCAAAAGCGCATGTGTGCATGTAAAAAAGAAATGCGTTACTGCAGGTCACTCGCAAAAGTTTTCAGCTGGCCGCCAACGAGAATAGATAATAAAAAACAGACAATGAAACGCAGATTCCACATAACTAAATATGTTCAAAAGCACCAGAATACGCTAGAAAAGAACACTGATGGCGGAATGTAGCGGGCACTTCCTTGAGTGCCACGCAGACACTTAGCTGGGTTGCACAAGTGGTGCATTAGCGAGATGGCGGTGATTAACGTAAAAGCCTAATAATCTGCTTTCGCAACGTTTTTTTTTTTTTTTGAAAGTTAAATTTACATCAAGGTAATCCGTTCTTCCGGGAAATGCATCAGTTATACTTAAAGTATGCGGGCCTTCACGGCCCTCACGGCTTCTTTATATTGACTTCAAAACTAACTTCACCACGAAAGGTGACTTCGCCTACACAAGTGGCGAAGGAGAAATGCTGTTCTTAGGATTGCATGCAAACAGCTTGGCGCCCCGCTGCCTGCGTTAGCGGTGAGTGTATATGCGCATAAATCAATGAAAGGGCGCTATGTGTCGGGAAGCGGTGATGAGCGCTCAAGAAATACAGATTAATATTTATTACAATAATACTATATTGTAGTATTTTCTAGCTAAGGAGGACGGAATGCGAGTTCGTATTCCGTGCTGAAGAAGAAGCAGCGCGGCACGCAAGGGACAATGAGGCGACAGTATGCGTGAGAACAAAAACGCAATGCTTTTGTAACATTCCTTAAAATTTGCACCAATGGATTCAGCGCGAGCTTCGTGACCTCTCCTATTGGTCCGTTGTGTGTTATGGATCGTTGATGCGAAAGCATCAAATGGCCCATCGAGCGAAAAAGCCGGCGTCTGTTGTCTGGACAAGCAAAAAAAGGCACCTAAATTTCCATTGATTGCGACGCCACGTCAGGAGTGCTCCTCGACGGAGCAGAGCGGGCGAAAGAATACACCTGCTACCGCACTAGCGCGCCAGGTGTCGCGTGAGGGGAAAGGGCATCGCCGCAACGCCACGTCATCTTCGCTCTCGGAAGCCTGTGTTATCCGCGCGTTCCTTGACCACGCAAGCCCTTAGCTGCGTTCTAACTGCGCCTCGCTAATCGCTATAAAGAAATTAATGTATAAAAAACAGATTAAATTCGAAAGGAATAACTTTAGCAGCAGTGAGTTTCGAACCTACGACCCCTCGCTGAGAAGCTGAGCGTCTTGTCCACTTGGCTAAACCAGCACCTTCTTGATAGCAGGTCTGCACTCTGGTTTATGACGTCATGCTACTTAAACCACAATTTCCATTGCTAAGCCCGGCGTGACGAGAGTGGGGACGACAAAGTCACCGCGGCTTACTCGGAAGAGAGAGACACAAGCTTTAATGATGTGTTGGAGAGGTTAGCCTGGCTGTCCTCCTAACATGCTACTCCTGATTGTGGGTGATGATTACGATATACTGTATACAGTGATAAGCACTGTATAGCATGACGGTAGCATGACGTCAGGGATCGAAGTGCACCGGCCTTGTGTTATCTAGGACGCGTTGGCCAAGCGTCTTAGGGTGCTCGCTTGCCCGCGAGGAGTTCATAACTCCAAGGACAACTCAGCGGCGTTCAATTGGACATTAATGCTTTCGCACTGCCAACTCATCAGAAGTCCTTAGGTTTCCTCGGATGTTTGTCTCCCCTTTGTATGTTTGAGTGTTTGCGCATGCTAAAGTGTTCTTTTTATTATAATTTTAAAAAATTTGGAGTTTCATGTGCCAAAACCACGATATGGTTATGAGGCACTCTGTAGTGCGGGACTCCGCATTAATTTTGACCACTTCGGTTTCTTTAACGTGGACCCAATGCGCGGTACACGGTTGTTTATGGAGTTCGCCTCCGTCGAAATGCGATCACCACGGCTTCCAGTTAGTCCCAATATAATCTTGGCTGCTATGTGTGTCATGGGGATTTTGTTTAGTGTATTGTAGCTCTACTCTCACGCGCCACGATAGAACTTGCCGCATCCCACGTATGTGCGTATGTCCCTTGGCTGCCGTACGTATTTAGCGATTTCAGCTTTAAGTATGCATACTTTCCTGCCATATGCAAAAGCGCAAGCAAACGAAGGCACAGTGTGGCTGAAGATGTAATTGTTCAGTAGTAACGAGAAACGACAAATGCGGCGGCACTTTAGAGCGGTTACGCGGTTACGTGTAAAAAAACAAAA
The DNA here is from genome assembly GCF_023375885.2 of Dermacentor andersoni. NCBI lineage: Eukaryota > Metazoa > Arthropoda > Arachnida > Ixodida > Ixodidae > Dermacentor > Dermacentor andersoni. The sequence continues at coordinate 211,898,195 of NC_092814.1, forward strand.
ATGTGTGATGGCAATAAGGAAATGTACTACGTGCCCGTGAGATGGGTCTGCAGACGAAAGTATCTGCACCAACGGGTCTTTACATATGCGCAAAAGGACCTTCAAATTTATCGCTTTAGTTCCTCCAGCTTTAACGTTCGACCCGCCCCGGTGGCTTAGCGGCTTTGGTGTTGCGCTGCTAAGCATGAGGTCGCAGGATCAAATCCCGGCCCCGGCAGCCGCATCTCGATTGGGGCGAAATGCAAAAGCGCCCGTGTCCCGTGCATTTGGGGCACGGTAAGGCCCCCTGGTCATCAGAATCAATCGAGAGTACCCCACTATGGCGTGCCTCATAATCAAATCGCAGTTCTGATGCGTAAAACCCCACAATCCAATTCAGCTATAACATTCTTTCATCTTATCACAGGGGCGTTTAGACTGTATGACGTGGACAGCGACGGCTTCATCACACGAGAAGAGATGTACAACATCGTCGACGCCATTTACCAGATGCTGGTGAGGAGCAGAAAGCTGCACGAGAGCTCGTTTGAATGCCCGCTTTTTTTTTATCAGGTGTCCATCCGCGCGTGCACGCGAACCTCACGACCTGCCTTAATTTTTCTTATTGTCTGGGTGGCTTTTATTCTGTTCAGCGCCGCCTTCTACTGTGCATGCACGTTTATCTGTCATTATGCATTCAGTTTACGTGAAAAGTAAAAGTCGACGCCACTTTCAGGTGCCAACGTTTCATTACAACCTCGCGAGAAGAAATAAATTGAAAGAAAAAAATTCTAGTGGAATACAGATTTCTTCTTTATTACTTTCCCTTTGGACCTTGTTACACGGTACTGCTCTGCAGGCACCTGCTGCGCAGGCTGTGCTCTGAAATAATTGCGCTAAAATTTACTCCACATTTCCCGATAGCCTAGGGGTAGTATTCGTTTGCGTCCACGGACGTAATGAAAAAAATCTGTTTTAACGAAGAGGCGTTCATTAGGCGCAGCCGGCAACCGTGGCTTTGTTGTGACATCGTGCGACGCCCTGATCAGCCATAATGCGCTACAAACTCTCTTGGGCTGCAAAGCTCTTTGAAAAATACTACATGCAAACGTACTTTCTAGGTGCCTACGTCGCTGTCAACGCGTTTATTCCGGGTAATGAGCGGGAGTGCAGGCAGTCGTTGCTTTCGGGTGCTTTTTTCAAAGAAGCTGCCTAGAGTTTACGCCACCAATGGTTCTGTTCGCGTCCTACATCTTCCGGTATTTCCGATATACGTCTGATTACTACACCACCTCTACGTCAAATATCTCCGCTGGCGCCCGCAAGTGACGCCATGCTGCTCGTCCAGTCAAGAGAAGAACAATAAGCGGGACGCATTTGACTTCCTTTTATTTTTTCTTCTTTTACCCCCTTTCCCCTCTACCCGTTCTCAATAGGGAAACCAAGCGAAGGAAAACGCCGAGGAGTCTCCCCGGGAGAGGGTGGACAAAATATTCGAACAACTGGACAAGGTATGCTATACAGGGATTGCTAACGTGCCATGGTCCGCACACCTGAGCAGTGGTTCGCGTATTCGGATAGGGACGGTACGGACCATGAACTAAACCACCGTGCGGAGCAAAACATTGCGCCGAAACAGGGACTTACTGGGGCAATCATGTTTGGAGCACCATTGGGGCGTTATCGTGAGCCCGAGAAAAACGAGTTGAGCGAGATGACCGAGCCGGCGCCGACCTGCATACGTGGCAAAGGCTGACTCACTGTTACGAACTGCATGACCGAGCACATGTGAAATGATAGGGTCTTTGAGGACGTTCTATTTGCCTGCTCGACGTCGGCTGCCGTTGCGATGTCGGTCCGCCAGAAACGAGCTTATCCTCTCTAGGATAAGCTCGTTTCTGGCGGACCACCAGCCACCAGCGTCATCTGTCAGCGGCGAATGAAAAGCTGTCATGCCATTGACAACAAACGTTTTTTTCCTATTACTATTATTACTGTTATTAGTTCAATATTTGTGATTTATAGTGTATTCGAATAAGTTCAATTGCCTAACTTATAGGGCATTTCTTAAATTTATTCCGAAAACTCTTCTGAGTTCGATCGCCACATTTTGTGCACACGCAGCAGTGTGTTTCAAAAGATGATATCAGAGAAATGCGCTTTCATCCATTAAAACCATGCTACCGCCGTAGCCGTGCACTAGGAATCATTCGTGGTACACGTCAAGTAAGCGTTAATTCCGCATAGTCTCTTAAGTTCCGCGGGTACTCTTCGAGAGGGAGGAGAAGAAAACAAATTGACAAGGCAGCGATGTCAAACAGGAAAGCGTGTGGCTGGCTGTCCTACGGGGATGAGTAACAGAAAGATGAGAGAGAGAGAGAGAGAGAGAGAGAGAGCTGTGCAGAAGAAGACGCGGTGAATGCGTGCATTCAGTGATGCATTGACGCAGGATTACCGGGTCACGTGCCCTTTATGCCATCGTCTTTCACCTGAGAACACATGAAATTTGTAGAGCTGGTATGTAAACAACGCTTTTCTAGAAGACGGGAAAGAGCAGGGAGCCTATATTTGCAAAACACTGCGGGGCGAACAACTTCAAGCGAGACTCAACATCAAAGCACCTCTATCGCATGTTGCACTTACACGCAAAATCGTTTTCTTCAAAAATTCCGATCAGCTGCGCGTTTAATCGCAAATACGACGGTTTCGAAACGCCGAAGTAGCTGTGGCTTGAAAAAATAACCCAGAAACAGACACTGAAAAGTATGTATTTTTATCAGTTAAATGAGAAAAATGCAAAACCTCTATAAAACACTGAATTCGTGCAACGGCAATCGTTTATCGTCACAAAAATCAAGCACTATATTAAAGAGCATTTTAATCCGGCTCGTCACTTAGTATCGACGAAGTTATGTAAGCACAAATGAACCGGGGGCTGAATGCGCTATTTTTCCCTAAAATCTAAAGATATCCTGGTAACGTTGTCTTTCTGTTGCGGTTTAGCTGAGTGATCAGGTGGAAATATTGGAAGTATTTGTCTCCTGCCACTCCATTTCCCTTCTATACGGATTAAGGCACTGCATGAGTGAACTGGAAAAAAAGCCCACTGTTGGACACGAATGAAAAAAAACATGACAATAAAATAAATGATGAAATAAGCAATGACACACTTAAGCGGGAGGTAAAAAAAGAGAGAGAGAGAGAGAAAAAGAGAGAACGTAAGTTTGTACGCCTGCTCGACAGTACTTTGAGGCTCAGTAGCTCGTTCAAAAAAAAGTAATAAGAAATAAAAAAAATCAGCAGAGCAATAAGTAATGCAAATACCCCCAATTACCACTACGATCATTAACAGACAAAGAAGAGGGGCTGTCTAGAGTGCAGCGTTAAATTTTTTACACTTTGAATGGTAATCTCGTGCTCTCCTTGTAAAAAAAAGGAGCTCGGTCATAAAGAGGTGAATTTCGAACCTTGCAATGACAAAAATTCAGTGCCGATTTGTGTGGCAAATGCGAGAGAAATGCGTTAGCATTACGTCGTACCTCTTTGAAAGTCCCGGATACGTGATTTAAACCGCGTTTACCGCATTGCAAAGTGTTGTTCAGGGACTCACTCGACACACGCGCTGCCTCTTCGAGGAGCGAAGTGCAACTGACGATGGTCCACCACCGTCAGTTGCACTACACATGCTATATGAACGTATAAAGCCAACAGACAATGAATCCAAGGAAAGCATCGGGGAATTCATCTGTGGTTGAAATTGAAATTGCAGAAAATAATAAAGGAAAGGGAAAAAAAGCTGGATGAAAGCATAACTTGCCGCCAGGGGGAGCCTAACTCACAACCTACCCATTACGCGTGCCTTGCACTGCCAATTGTACTACGGCGATGGCTATCAATACTCCACTAACTTGGGCATTTATGTTTACTAGACCTAGCCCTTGGAAAGTTAGCCAGCGTCACCATGGCACTGAGCGTAAATCAAAATATTAGCTCTGACAGTCTTAGAGGCTGTGAAAACGGAGTAAGTGTAACATGAATAGGAAAATGTCTGCTGAGGAGAGAATTCGACGCAATGCTTCATAGCCGCGAAATTGAAGTTTGCAGGAAGCTGTTGAATACGGCAACGTGCACCTGATCGTATAAAGTTAAGAGCTTCGGACAGTTCGAGTAGAAAACGTTTCTTACTAGACGCTCTTCACTGTGTGTTTAAGTTGTGGCGCCGAGCGTTCGTTCCCACTACAGCTGCGAGAGCTGTCTTTAAATCACATCTTCCCCTCTAGAATTGCTGCCCTTCTTTACGTAATCGGTTGAGCGTGCATTAAGAAAAAACGGGATTTGATTAACATGTCTTCTTTCTGCAAAATTTGTTGTTTGTTCTTGTCATATGTTTGCAGTTATACTACATACGTACTTTTTGTATGTTTCTTGCATCGTTTGTGTTGTCCTGTATATTTCTCCCATGAAATTTAGTTGAGAGTGAGCATTTGTTTATTTCCTTCTTCTCTCATGCTGTGTTTTCTAGGGGAAGCCGCATGATGCTACCGCAACAAACTCACCCAGCTTTCAATTCTGTTTCGGGGCTATAGGCCTTTTTCTGTACATGCAAGCAAAACCCCCGCAAGGCGGTTAGTGTCAAGTAGCGAAAACTACCACTGCATTTATCGGGCTACGAAGAAAACACTTTACCAGAATCCACAGGAGCCTTAGCTGCTTATCGTTTGGAACGAAGACATGGGTACTATACTCTCGACATAGTGACATTCCGCCATACTGTCGAATTCGCTATCTTCTCAGCTATGACTGGCCCAGAGGGGGGCTACTATGGCGTCTCTGATTGGCTGAAATGTGGCGTCATTACATAGTTTGACGATATGGCGGAGTTTACGACGTCCAGAACAGCCCAATGATCAACTTCCGCAATTTGCGCGACTAGAGTGACTTTGTAAATTTTGACGTTCCACATAAAGCTGATGCACAACGTACGGACAAGGGCAAAATCACTAAATCGTTCTAGCTTCGTGGGATACGCTACCGTGATACACATTCGTCGCCCCTTCACGGAACCACGATGAACCTGCAGCGAGATGAATGTTTTACAACACCGTCATCACAAACTTCACTGGAGCATAGAAGGAAATTAGAATGCACGAAGAAATTTCGATTTTAAAGCGCTCCACATCGCGAACACATGGCGAACTTTAAGGTCTGTGGCGCCATCTGTTCAGTTTTTTTAGTCCATCTAGTTAGTTTCGGAAAAAGAAAACGCACTGTATATGAATAGGGAAGGAAGCGGTACCGCAAATTTACTTCCACGGTCAATGGATTTTGCCGCCGTGCATCCAACCGATATATATATATATATATATATATATATATATATATATATATATATATATATATATATATATATATATATATATATATATATATATATATATATATATATATATATATATATATACACAGCAGGTCATCGACATGCACTTGCGAATGGGCTGTTCATGCATAAACAGACGCACAGCTTCTGCCTCACCGTCGCCCTCGCCGAATGAATATTCCATTGGCTTCCGCCATCCGGGTATTTCCTTGAAGGACTGGACGTGCAAGAACCATCCGGCTACAGCTAGCACGTGCTCGGCCGGTACAGGGTTGGCGCGCAACGGTGATAGTCACTAGGTAACTCTGTTTAAACAGCGGAGTGGTCACATAAAAAAATGTTAGCTTTAAGAAGACAAAAAAAAAAAAAAAACTGAGGGGTAGAACGTAGAGTGCGAACACGTCAATCTCTAAACTAATGTCATATGACAGGAGCTAAGCATATATGTCACAGCGTTATAACGCAGCTTGCTCAGGTCTTGAGTAATAACACTACCAAGAGAGGTCAGGAAGGTGACCACACGAAGCCGAGGCACAAAATGTCTCCTCTCAGCAAGCCCATTGAAGGCTCTTTCTACATATTTAAAAGCAGACGCTCGGACGGAGCACTTGCCCGCGGATATTGTTCGCCCGCTGATGCGACATGGCGAGGACAAAGAGTTAGCGTGCTGGTTGTGCAAACTTTGATTTATTTTTCGGGCGAACTTAGCGTCACGGACAACAGCTGGATAACCGACCCATACGAGGCAGGCTTACCTCCAGCCCTCCAACCGTGCCCAGAGAGCGTTAGTCAAGACACGAGTCTCTTAATCTGCACCATAGATACCGTGACTAAGTCTCGCACACAACGCGGAAGACTTTAGATGCTAGTAACTTATGATGCCACGAATCCAAACTTACAATAATAATAAAAAAAACAATATAAAAAAATGAAATATCTCTTTGGTTAAAGCACTGCGATATAGGGACGCAGCGTATATCTGCAATAAGGTCAAGCGTAGCAGTTTTCAATCTGACCGTATTGCGGGTTACAGCGGGGAGAAAGAAACATTTAATGACGCTGTAAAAAGTTGTTATTCTGTTCAGACAAAGCACACGTAAAATCTGCACTTGTCATAACTCAAGCCCTTTTCCAAAATTCTTGTTTTACAGCAAAGATGAAATGTGCGCCACAATCGCGGAAAATACGGTAAAATTGACATTGCTTATACACACTGGCAGGATTATACAAATTTATCGAAATGATATGTAACTGAAGGAGGGGTTGGTGCCTTTAATGACGGCGGCTACTCCTCTTCACAGTGCAAGGAAAGTTGTTCATTAGTACGTGCAGTGCACTAAGCACACGGACGGAGGTGAAAGGACGTAATACCAAAAGGCGTTCAAAAGTCGACCTTTCGACCTTGGGCTTGCTTTGTTGCGATTGCGTTTCAGAGAAGGGATAACAGCATCCAATGGGTCTCACTGAATGACTGTTTTGCCATAACTAGGCCTGTTCGCCATGCATGATGAGGACATCAGTTCACTGTACGTCGCAGGTTCATCTCCCGCACCACTTCAAATGTCAACGCTCTTGGCGAGCAGGCTCGAGAAGAAACTGCAATGCATTGTTTACCGCGCTCGCCCCTCACCGTTAGGAGCACGGCGAGAGGCACAGTCCAGACGGCGTACCTCACGTACCCTTGCAATAAACACAGCTTCGGCCTATGCATTGGGTTCCATCTAAAAGACGAAAACGGCATTAGCAGACAAACATTTACACTGCGTCGAAAGACCTACTCACAGGCTGCAGGTGCTGCGTTCGCAGTGGTGGTGGAACATAAGGCCATTCGTATTCACTATGCTGCATGGAAAAACGCCTTGCTCCCGCGGGACCATCGCATGCGTAGGATATGTCACCAGCTTAGCAGTCACAAAATCGTGGGAGAAAAGGGGTAGCCGAACGTCACCAAACAACACGACGTAACATAGCACCGCTGGAAGCGCAATTAAAACACGCTTCCAGCGGGCTTTGGCGTGCCGGCAGGTTAGGTTCCTCCGCGAGCCTTGCGCAAGAGAGGTTCGCACAAGCGTTCTTTTCACGCGCGAAAAGTGTGGCCAGTTGTTATTGCAGTTACTGACGCCACCCCAACACTGGCTGTTTTGACATACGCAGAACCACGACAACCAGCTGACCCTGGACGAGTTCAAGGAAGGCTCGAAGCAGGACCCCAAGATCGTGCAGGCCCTGTCTCTGTATTCTGCTTGAACGGCCGCTTCCTTATCTCACTCGCTCTCCCCTTGGGCCTACGCACGAAGAAGACGACTACGACAACCAGAAGCAGCAGCTATACTAACTTGCCCTCGGAGAGCCGCCTTGCACCCTGCTCTACCTTTTACCCCTACGCTGTTCCTGTTCCCCGTACCTTCTTCTTCACTCCTTTCTTTCATCTGGCCTCGTCTTTCCTATGCGTTGTGCCGAGGGCTGGGTTTCCTTTTGCGAACGGTAAACGACGGGCGACGGAGTGTAGACAGCTGCCTCCCGACGGCCGCAGCACTGACGGCGCTGGGCGGTGCCACTGAAATGCGAATCCGACCGAAACGCCCCGGGCGGCAGCACAGCCCCCGAGCGTTGAACGACCCCGTGCAGTCGATGCTGATGGGCGGATGGAGGGCGTCCGTGTCATATCTTCGTTCGATGAAACAGGCGCGCCGTGAGAACCACAAAACGACAGCAGAACCCCTGCTCGTCTCTCCTCTCGGCCCTGCAATCACTCCTCAATTTTCATCTCACATCCGCGTGAATAAGTTGATTCTTAGCTCATCTCTGCATACAGCGAAAGGAGAAATCGTATACACATTCTCCGTCCCCCCTGCTTCATTTATATCCTTCACTAGCGGCATGCTCAAGCGGCGCACTTAGGCCTATAATAACGTTCTGCGATACCTGTCACGTCGCGCTGTTTTTTCTTATCTGCCAAAGAAGCCCTTTCTTTTCTTCGTCTTGCAGTACCCAACCGCATGAATCTGGCAACGATAAAGCGTATCAGAACGAAAACTGAGTAAATTGTCCGTAAAGATAGGGTTAGAACCAACAAAATCGAACTGCATGTCACGTCGACGCTTCCACGGCTGTCGTCGTCGCCTTTTACAACTCTTAGCAAAAAGCCATGACTCAGCCGCTTGTTGACTTGGTATGTGCAAGAACCGTTGTGTTCAGTGACTTCCTGAATAATTGCAAATTTTTCTTTCATTATACAGGTATACTAGGTTCGGTGCAAGTTTTTTCAGCTCGTTTCTTTCGTACTTTCAGTTACTTATTCGCCTTCGCACCAGCCTATACAGCAGCACTCAACATTTTGTATTTTTTTTAATATGATATTAACACTAGTTTTTTTGCTGCAGTAATGAAAACATAATGAAGGAAAACTACATCTAGTGGTTCCAAAATGCCTGATTCTCAGCAATACAACAATCTGTACAGGCACAATGGAGCTTTGCAGCGACTGGCTAAGAACACTTCAAAATTCACGCTCGCTATAAAAGACTCAACAGCGTCCTTCTAACGCAGACCAAGGGCAATTAATATTTACGTGGAAAACATACGTCCCAAAAAACTCCTGGCTGGCTCTCTACAAACTGCTGCCCTCTCTTGAGAAACTGCTGGGAAAGTTTGTGGAAGCATACCGATGGTGGCTAACTGCAAAAACAAGCGATGCTCCCAATTAGTGTAGCTGTACTATAGAGAAAAAAGGCCGCTTTCTCGTCATTAATTTGCTGCGCCTGTCCTCCGGCTTGACCGCCGAGTAACCTATTCAAGGACTTCGTACACATGAGAATCCTCCTTTGGGATGCACGCAAAGCGAAAGGCGCATTTGTCACTACCCTTCGGAGGAGTGCATGGCTTGCACTTTGCCCACGGCGGTGTGCGCTTCACTTTACTAAACACATTTTCGTCCTCAAGCTGGCGGCAAGCACACCCAATTTTATTTGGCCACCACACTGCTCGCCGTCTTTAAAATCATATTTCTTAAATTATGTTTCTCAGTCTCTATAAAGAATTATAGAGAATGAGAAAAGGTCAGAGAGCGCACAAAATAAGAAAGAAAGAGGTAGAACAAACAAAAATTAAGAAAAGATGAGAAAGACAGGAATAGAATGAGATCGAAAAAACGAATGAAAGGCAGAACGAGATAAAAGAAAAAGGTGAAAAAAAAGAAGGGCAAGGTTACAAAGAAAGGAAGAGAGAAAGGAAGAACGAATTAAACGGCTATATAATAAAGAAGAGAAATAGAGCGAGAACAGACAATGAAGTGATGAAAGAGATAAAGAAAGCGAGAACGCCCGAAATAAACGAGAAAAGAAATATATAAATACGACACAGAAAGAAGTAGATAGAAATGAAACGAAAGGAGACAGGAAAGGATAAGAAAAAAAAAAGGGAGACAAACAACTAGATAAGGGAGAGAAGAATAAATATAGATAGAAATAAATAAAGGTAAATTAGATACAAAAAGAGAGACGAAAAACATTATAAATGATGTGATAAGGAAAGAAAGATAAAAAACATGACAGTAATAACGGGGAAATAAGAATGGAAAAGGGGGAGAGAAAAGACGAGAGAAAGAAAACAGATCAAGGAAAGCGACAAAGGAGCGAGAAATGAAGAAGTAAAGAAAGATAGAGAATGACAGAGAGAACGAAATAATGAAAGAACAAAAAAAGACGAAGTGAACGAGAAACAATAATGAGTGGGAAAAAGAAAGAAATAATGAAAGAAAAAGAAACAAAACAAAGCTGGACAGCAAACTACGATGAACGCGCGCATGGCGGCAACGCGTGTAAAAAAAAGGCTCATTATATCTGCTGAGATTACCGGCTTCGGCGCTACAAACCGCGGTGCAATTAACGTAACGACTCTTAGTCGATGACTTGACGGAACGGCTGCATTTCTCTTTCCTCTCGCTTAGCTGCTTATTCAACCTTATTACTGTCTGTCGGCCTTGTTAAAGGTGCAGTCGCGATTGTTTTCGTGCTGCGCATTATTTCGTGCTGCGCATTTCGCTTTGTTTTTGCCCTTTCATAATGCGGGACTGTCCAATTACCGCGCGTCGCCGATACCTCACATCCACACAGTGTCATTCATTTTGTTTGTGCGCGCAGAATCAAAGCTCAGTTCTGCGTGCTGTTGAGCAGATACGATGCGCCTGCTTATTCTGACTCCTCTAACAAAGCAGCGCTCAGCACACCGAGCTCAAATAATTGCTTAACACATGTCGAACATTGATGTCCTTCATTTATATTTTACTGGCTGAGCGGCGACACATGCCTTTACCGGTATACGAGTAAGTTTCGTTTTCATTTTCTTCGGAGACCACCATTGTGTTGTATAAAATTGATCGTTGTTCATTTGTGACTTTGACGTTTTCGCTAAAGCCATCACAACTAGACTTTAGGAAGCAGTTTTCAAACCTCAACGTACTGTTTTTTTTTTCATTATTTACAAACATCGGTGTAATCAAACTCATCGATCACTATTTTCTTTTAGAAACAAAACAGGCGCGACAGCCACCCTTAAATCAAGCGGCAAGTATACATTCTAAAAACAGTTGCACCCTTTGGGGTGTATATTTGCCTCACAACAATAATCGTCATCTGCCTTGCTTGCGTTTCCTTTCTTGAAAACGCTACGCTCACTACTGCCCTGTCGAGAATGCTCTGTCATGCTGATAACGCGCATGCCGTTCATGACTTGGAAGTACCGGGCTTGCAGCGTTAAAGAAAAGAAATGCGGGCAAGACAGGTCACGATTATTGTTGCGTGGCAATGTACACCCCAAAGGGTCCAACTGTGCTTGGAGTGTAAAACCAAAAGTCGCCGAGATTAAAACCGCACTTAATCGCTCCAGGTAAATCAGCTACTCGCTACCCTTCAGAACACATGTGACGACTGCTCACGCACGACCGCCTACGTCGAAAAGCCAAAGACACCGGCTTAGAAAGCAGAAACGGGCAAACGTTGTGACGGCCGTCAGTGCTGTCTCCGTCAGGAGTGGACCTCGCTCTCCGCAGAGAGACAATCGTTAGTGCTACCCTTGTAGTCGCGCTACGCGTGCTCACACGTATATAGCCCCGGTGTACTACGTGCGCGTGCGTAGCTTCGCTACGCTTGCGGCCGCGTACGTAGACGACGACCTGCGGCCCGCTTTCGCCAGTGGAGACCGCACGGGCGCTGCGCGTCGTGTAGCGCGCTCCTTTCCGCTGCGTCACTGCGGCCGCTCGGCTCGCCGGCAGCGCCTCCGTAGTGCGCGCTTATGAGCGGCAGCCCCGTCGGGCGTCACCAGATCCGCCTGTAGGGCAGCCACGTGTACCGTAGATCCCCGTCGGCACGCACCGTAGGGCGCCAGCTTCGCCGCGCGCTTGGTGCGCAGTGCAGGCACGGAGACAGAACGAGATAGAGAGACGGGCCGCAGGCTCATCGCCTCCCCTCTCAGAGGCCTGCTGGCCACGCTCTGGAAGGGCTGGAATCGGCAAAAAACTGACACGGCGTGCGCAAGTAAATGAGAAAATATGCGAGAACGGAGGGAAGGGGACGCTCTTCGCTTCCGGTACGAAAGTGGCGACTGGAGGGTTTGACGGAGACGAACCCAGTTGGCACTTGCACCGGCCTGACGGGTCCCCGTCTCCTGTTTTCCCACATTTCTTGCTCAAAGTTGAATTTTTTGTCACGGCGACAACTGAGGAGCAGGAGGAGGCACGTGCACCGAATATAGGACTCCCTCTGATGTTGTTCGTTGGAGATGTATGCTTGCGTGCGGATTCTTGAACTTGTTTCCGTCACCCATGCTGCTCACTTCAGCGTGTCACGCATATTCCTACCGCGGACACTCCTACCTTGCGTCTAACTAGAGGTTTTTATCTAGAGTGAGCTTTTTTTAAATTTTGTTATTGTTGTTGTTGTCCGAGGTAGAGAGGTGGGAGTCAGTAAAAGTGCAGCAATGTCTCCTTCTCTGCACAAGCATTGCCGATTGAAACGATTTTTTTTAATTGTCCTACAGGATGTCATGTTTCAGGCTGGGCCAGCATAGTTTTGACAGACGTTTCATCTCAATGCCTGACGTCCCTCTTTCAATCTCTCGACCTCTCTGCGCTCTCTGGTCCGACCGTTAGGATCACGCGTCTGTCAGCAGGGCAATACGCCTTTGTTTGCGGGAAAGGGACGTTTTCGTGTTTTCGAATTCGTATGTAGAGCTGACATCAGATGGTAAAGAAATGAAAGAATGCAAATAATTTCGAAAGGCGTATATTGAAGGCTTTCCTTTTTTTTACAAAACTCTAAAAGCTTCGATCAGCCGAGACTCCACCGTCGTCCTTCGTTATGCATATGGTAGCACGCGGTGAATATAAATTCCTTGTATAGGCCAGGAAATTGCGTTTTGTGAAAACAGAGTACATTTTAAGAGCCTATAATATAATATAATATAATATAATATAATATAATATAATATAATATAATATAATATAACATAATATCTACTTCTATTCTGCGCTCAACCCTGAGGAGCACAATTAAACCGGGAAACGCATAATAAATAAAGGAACAAAAGAAACATTCGCCATGACAATTCTCTTGGCTAGAAATAGACAAGTTAACAATGCGGTTACAGGACGGCTCAAAAAGCACAATATGACCGTACGAGCAGAGTAGGAAGCGAACCGCACCAGTGCACTTTCGATCGTCGTTCGCGCCTTATGACGTCAGTTGTTTTCTTCGATACGGCGTCGCGTTTGAGCGCGCTGCAATGAGTGAAAACACGATGAGTTGTTAAGAGTGCGCCTGCGGCCCATTGATAAAGCCAGCCAGACATTTTCTTTGCCAGGCGCATTGCACTCGAGGGGCCTCTCAGGGAACGAAAACGGCTCGACAAAGGCGGGTATTACAACTGCGTCGACTAAACAGAAAATAATACAATACAAGTATAATAAATAAAGGCGGGCGAAGGCAGCAAATTCCCACCGAGGTCCCCGCAGGAGTAAAACCTACAAAATAGTCCCCTGAGTTCGCAATAATTCTCCGCAAACGAGGCAACATCCAACACATTACTTCGTTTCTGAAGCCCACCATGGCTCCGTTTATGATGGGCCGTGTTACCCACACTTTCTCTCGTCTTCCGTAAAGCTTCGCTGTTGCAAGCGCCGCGAGGTTGTCCTTCTTATTCTTTCTCTTTTGTTCTTTTCTTTTTTCAATGCTGCGTGCTAACTTCCCTCTTTACAAGCGTCATTATTATCTGTTCATTGCCTTTTTTTGTTCTTTAAAGCAACAGTGAAGCAGAAATTTATCTTTTGCCTCATGGCTCACGTTCTTGCTTTCCCATTACGACTGAGTTTGCTGCGTCAGCGTTCTCATAGCCCCAAATGCAGATTGTTTGCCGTCGCCTTCTCAATAATAAAAAAAAAAAAATACAATGCCTTTGTTAACCGTCGATGACCAAAGAACTCGCAACGTTGCGTATTCACCAGGCCAGCCCGTATTTGTCGAGTCTCGGCGGCTGCGTGCACGTGCAGAAGAAACAATGATGGCAATGAAGCGACGTTATTCGCGCTTCAGCATCAAAACATGCGTATGCGCCTTAGCTTACGCGACGCGTAAAGCAATAGCGGCTCCACTAAACCAATGAGAAGGTTATCTGCGCTCTGTCATAGAGCTGAGGCGAGAAACATCGTCTTTACCGATGGAAAGCACCTGAGCCGACATCGTTAAGTCGTGTCCGCCAAACTGCTTCAAGTAGCGTGGCCGTGCGCATCACATACAAACTTTACAAGGACATTACGCAGGCGAAAAACGCAAAAGCAAATAAGATTGTGAGACAACAGTTTGTGCAATGTCTAGAGGGTCATCTGCGCAGTAAGCAGGTGGCCTACTACGAACGGGGAAATCACAACGCGCCTCTCACTTTACTGTTATTTTTTCCTCAAGGCGGGTCACCTGTTGAGAAAGGATGGCCCACGGGGTGTTCGTGAAAAAAGAAAGAAAGATCAGAGAGAGAGAGAGACAGAGAGACAGAGAGATTGTCAAAGTGGAATCTGTTGTGCCCTGTAACAAGCGTAGAAAGAGAGAGAAGCCGATGAGCCTGTGGCCCTCGTAGCGACAAAAAGAAAAAAAAAAGGAAAAAAGAAATGAAAAGAGCTGAAGCTGTGACACAGCTCCGTCCTCCTGTGAGCCAAAGGAGCTGAGAGTGCACAGCCCTCCCTATAGAACCGCGCTCCGCGCTCAGTGCTTCAGAGCCAACAACCCGAAACCACCCACTTATAGTTTTCCTGGCCGTTCACCCATTGCACGCGTTTGTACCTTTAGGCCAAGATACTCACAGGTGTTGCGGTCTCAGAAATGGACGCCGGGAAACGGCTGACATAGATATTACGAACGAAGGCACCGTTTCCCACAGTGATGGGGGAACCTTTCGTGGTTAGAGCATACGACTTCTTTTTGTCATTGCTATTTCTTGTGTTTGCATGCCAAGTCAACTTTCACCAACAATTGTTGATTGACATGGCCTAGGTGTAGATATGCATATGTTTGACCCTTGGGAGCATAGAACTAGGGGGAGAAAACGAAAAAAAAAACGGCGTTTTGGACTGTAAATTTATGACACGGAAAAGTTTGGCCTGTTGTGCACTATATAATGAAGAAGAATTCCCTTATTTTATCTAGAATACTCTGACAATTTTCTTCAAAAATCATCTTCCCGGCTCTTTTACTAAACTGATCATGCTAAGTCATTAAACACTGAGCGCATCATGAAGCCAAATGTTATTATTCGTTGCTGCAATCATTCCATGCCTGATAGCAGCTTCTGCTGAGGAGCTTCAAACTAGTGGACACAACGTAGCTAATATATGAAGAGCCATTTCAGCCAAGTCATCAAAAAAGCGGCAGAATTAGCCTCTACAAGAAGTTAGCCATTATTGTAACTGCCAATGTATACAAGATTGGTGTCTCGAAGTCGTAAAACATTGTACACATTGAGGAACGGGACATTTGCAGTGCTCCTCGAGTGTCATAGATGAGCCTCCCGTTTTATTGTGCCTACTTGCCTGATCTAAGTACCTTGAGTCTAGTTTGTAAATATTTAAATGTGATTAATATCACTATATACATTACGAATCTAACTGCATGCATCAAACAGAGATGGCATAAAAGATTAAATCGCTGATGCGAAAGAAAAAACAATGCATTATTGCGAACACATTGTACAGACCTCGGAAAAGTTGGCTATCGCATGCCCTGATTAAACTTTAGGCGCACTTTTTGAAAGTTATTATGAAGTGATAACTGTGCTGGTGAATCTCTGCTGCCTTGGATGCGCGGTATTGTGTAAGGTTGAAGCTTGCGCGGCGTGTTCGTCGCGTCTGTATGGAGTATGTTCTACTGTACGAAAGAGGGTATGACCACTTCACATTGTTTGAGAGTTCGCCATTGTGAATGCAGGTACTACGCAGTTTCCTCTGTCATGATGTACTGATCCTAAGCATATGTACAGCCAAGTGAACAATGAGACACGTCCATACATATTGCCCGCATATAGGAAAAACGCCGATTCATGTAACGCAGACATGCGTGCGAAAGCATAAAAAACAAAAATAAAGAAACAAAATCAATCTATCTCGTTAATACCTGCATGTTTGCGAAGTTAGAACAGCTACTCACATATCTGCTAGTTCTAATTGAATATGTCTCACGGGATCTTCCGTGTGATGTATGGTTCATATCATGTGATGCCACGCAAGAAACCTACCTAGGGGCGTGGTTTACGGTTCAGTTTCCTGGGCATCAGATATTCTTAATCGGAGATGATATTTTGTCGGCATGCTACAGACAACGCATTTTTTCCCGCCGTTAACCTAAAAATTGTACTGCGAGCTTTGTCCTCCGGGTGCTTCGTCTCTTTGCTGATGCGCTCCATGTTTTTGTGACATCAGAGATATAAAAATGTTGGTGTTTGTTCACTCATGGTACACACAACATCGTCTTTCAGGCAAGACACTTATCTACAGCCGTCTATTTCGCACCACTATTTAAGAATATGCACAGAATCCAGCAGCCGTCTGAAAAAGAATTCTATAGAATTGCGCGCAAAACAAAAGAGTCGCGTAAATAATGCTATTTATTTTTGTTTTGGCTGATTGTGATATTTATTCCCCCTCCTAACAAAATAAAGACGCCTCAAGTCATTCATCCACTGCTCTTTGTAGAGTGTACTAACCACGGTAGTTAGCGTGACTATCTCAACGCTGACCCCCGTTCTCCCCTGTGATCTGAGAGTCCTCACTTGTGAGAAATAAACGATTGTACAAACCTAATTTTTCCCAGCGGTGCTCTCAATTCTTTCCAGATCAAGGATGTCCATGGTCATGCGGCGCATAGTCGCCTGACATAATGTTCGGGCTCGCCACTTTGGAAAGATCGGACGATCGGCCTTTTACTCCAACAAAAGTCCTGGCTTCGCAGTTGATCAGCCCACGAAGCAACACGAGCTTTTTTTTTCTTTTGCACAGTACACCTGAATGCGACACACTTGAGTGCCCGCAGTATGGCCACACCACGCCTTGTCTTACGTGCGTGGTTTTTCTGAACTCCTATCTCCCTTTCTTTCGCTTCTTTCCGCAATCGTTTAATAAACGCAAAAGTTGAAAAACAAGAGTGTCCTATGGGGACACCCGCCGTTCGTTGTATAATCCACGATAATGATGTGACAAGAGCGCAAGTGTGGCCTCTCGATACCGGTGATAAGATCAATGAAACATAGTGCCGCGGGAGGTCAGGCGAAGCAAATGCCAGAAACGGCCTTCGTCAAACACTAAATGTGTACGTTTCTGTTCCACATTGCGTTTTCGCTAGCAGAAAATTCCACTTGTTTCCTTTACAACGAAGCTGTATATTGCTGTGCAATTCGTCCGTCCGTCTGTCGCCTGTACGCCGAAAACTCTTCCGGCGCAACCCCATGCGTGTGCACGAAAAAAACAAAGACAAAGAGAGGCTCGCGTTTGGCTGCACCAGTAGCACGTCGTTGCTCTCCGTCGCAGCCGAGCGCCCGCGCAGCAGTTCCTCTCCGGCTCCGAAATGGGTAGGTTACGCGCCATACGTACTCCTGAGGAGCAGGCAGCTTTCGATCAGCAACGTCGCGAGCAGAACCGGGAAAGAGCTCGTCTACGCCGTGCCGATGCTGCAGCCCGGGCACAAGAACAAACTCGTGCAGCAGATAGCAATCAACAACTGCGTACCGAGGATCCAGCAGCCTACCAAGCAGTCGTTTAATGAACCGTCGGGATTAACCCAGTGATAAACACCGAGGCCGCACGGTTCAGCTTCACTCGTCAACCATCTGTATGGAGTGCTTCAGCGGTGATTTTTATTTTATTTTTTCGCTGCTCCGAACACAATAAACTTCTTAAGTCAGTCGATAGGGCATTCTTGAAAGCTGTTAAACGATAAAAAAAAGTTTTAAACAGGATGGTGCAAGATACAGTTATAAGACCTGCGGTGTTCACTCGCTAGAGTTCTGACAACCGAACACCATTGGTCTTAACATCGTATCTCGAACTATGTTTTTTTAATCTTTTTTTTTTCGGTGAACAGCTTGGCCAAACGTTAGCTGGGACACCCGATATATACCGACACACGCAGAGCGCCACTTCTCTCTCCTTCTCTCTCTCACCTATCGCATCCCCTTGCCTTTCCCCCAGTACAGGGTAGCCAACCGAAGATAATCTCTGGTTAACCTCCCTGTCTTTCCTTTGCTTTTCTCTCTCCAACAAGTTTATTCAGGAAGAAACGGGGACCGTCTACACACAAGGTGGTGCCACAGCGCGTCAGTACGCAGTCGCGTTCTGATAGTGAAATTTTGCGGGTGATAATGAGATGTAATGAGAAGTGGCGCTTTGTGGGTGTAAGTCTGTGTGTCGTTGTTTCTGCGCCTTTTACCTGAAAAGAGAGAAAGAGAGGAAATGCAGAGAGGTTAACAAGAAAAATGTTTGGTTCCCTACGCTGCATGGGGAAAGCTGAGATGGACTTAAAGAGATTGGAAAGGCGAGAAATAGGTATGAAAATGGAAGTTGGTGCACAAAATTCTAAGGCCACGCATATCATAGTCTACTTCAAGGAGCGGCAGAAAGCAGGAGGCGAACTAGCGCAGTAGCTACCTTTAGCACTGACGTTCATTGTGACAACTGTTCTAATACACTGTGTTCATCAAATTACATACCGGAAGCACGGCCATCGTTATCCCTGTGGTCCCTACATTTACCTCGAGTATGCCTTACCATTGCAGGCACCAAGAAGAAGGCCCAGATGCTGTCATTAGATTTGAAACAGCGAACATTGCTCTTACTGCACGAAGCCCACAGTGACCGCTTACCTCTTACACATTGACACCGATGGATTGGTTATGCGCTCGGTAGTTCAGCAGCTGCACTGTCCGTCCTGGCTAAATCTATCCAGATAAAGTTCAGGACATCACATCTGACATCGATGACGGCCACCTAACTTGTGCGACATTTCGATTCGTCAAACAGGAAATGCCCAAGAAATTTCCCATCTCCTGCAATCCCATCTCAGCCCCTCCATAGTTTACTTTCTGCATTACACCGTGGATCGCACGAACAACTTGTGCACATAAGACAAATTTACCATTGGGCAATTGAGAAAGGACCTGATCTTGATTTTCAATGGTTTCCAAGTGTCGCAGGAAATGACTGAACCGACAGAACCACTCTATCTGCCCAAGACAGCGCCAACTGCATTACTATCCCGAAGTCAATAGTGGCACGCGAGCTTCCATTAGCGCCGCTGGCGGACTTCACAATTCAGCGCCTTTGTTCCCTGGATGCCCATTTAATGTTCCGGCTTCCGCATGGCTCACCACGATGGGACGCAACTTTCATTCGTCGTCTATGGCATGGAGTAGCATTCATTAATGCCTACACGTTCGTCATCTCAACGACCAGAAATCCTGGATGTGACGCTTGTGGGTGAAAAAAAAAAAAAGAACGACGCCACACGTTCTGTGTAATTGTCCTCGTTTCGGCGCACAAAGAAAAGCTCTCTGCAGAATTCTTGGAGCCATGGTCACAGCCAACGTTGGCCCGAGTTGCTCTCAAAGCGGTAGTTTATTTCTTTTTATTTTTCAAAGTATCGGACTGAATAAAAAATTACAGTCGTTACCAGTTACTATAGTTAGTAGTATAGTTAGTACTATAGTTAGTATAGTTACTACCAGTTATAGTCTTTACTAGTGTTCGGGCAAACGAATTCTCGTTTTCCCATTTTTCCCGCCAACTACCCATCTCCTATTGCAGAGTAGCGAAACGAAGAGTAATTCTGGTTAACCTATCTGCCTTTCATTTATTATTTGCTCTCTTTCTCTCTCTGGTAGTGGCTGTCTGTCCAGTATCACCAGTGGCACCCTGTGACGCTCCCGCATTCCTTTGGGTGTGCTGTTTCTTTTTTTTTCATCTCCCTCTCGTTCTATGTCTGTGTATTTTTTCTTCATCTTTCTGTCTCCCTATACCCTTGCCCCCGCGCAGGGTAGCAAACTGGATATCTGTCCTCCGGTTAACCTCGCTGCCTTTGGCTTCTCATTTATCTCACTCTCTGATACTTGAGTTTGCCGGAAGCCACTGATGAAGTATATCATGTCCCTGTTCCACTGCTTAATTGTGTAACTGTCTCACGTCCTATGCAAGTTGTTCATGAGGTCCGTGGTGCATACAACTTCGAACGCTTTAGAAAGCTACCCTCGAATAGAAAGAAAAAATTGCGTCCAGCGATGAAGTGGCTCGTGAAGAATAAATGCAAGTGCCGCTCGAAGTGCAGGAAGCTCCGCTCACGTAGAACTTGTCAGACAGGATGTTTTTATCTTGATTTAAACATTCTCCGTTGGAATTACAACTGCGCCTGCTGAATTAGTAAAGCTGACCACATCGCCAGAATAAACATCAAGTCGGGTGCTGAGTGCCTCACGCAGAAATTGTAGTGTCGCTTGTTTCAATGAGACTAGCGCCACTCCAACTTTTGTTTATACAACAGGAATAGCGAGGTTTAACTTGAGTTGGCACATACACCACAAAGGCGACGGTGGTTTCCTAGCAAGTGTAGATTCTGAAGGAAGGCAGACAGCGGGCTATGCGATAACGTTGACGTACGTTGTAAACGGCTTCACTGTACACAGGCAAGCCATATGATGAGAAGTTTATATTTTCCGGTAAATTCTACAGAATGGCCTGCTACAGAATTGCGCTGGAGGACCCATAGCAAAAGTGTTTTTGTTTCTGAAGGAAGAAAGATATCGAGAAAAAAAAAAAACGAATAATATGAAATACCATGGCATGAATTATCAATTGAATGATTAGTAGAGCTAGAACTACCACTACGCTAATCGTTCACATTACAAAGTACGTTTTTCTTAACGCCACAATTATTGTCACTGCTTTCTTGGCAGCACTGAACGCAAAATGATGCGTTCTATCCGCCATCTAAAGCAGCTTTAGTCTGCCACGGCATGTGCTTGTTACTCTCTTCATGTCATGTTCTAGTGAGTATTCTGAAAAAACATAGCTCATGCACTATCGTCGCCGGGGTCTGCGTTGCGCTGGCGGGGTATGCATAAGTGCATCTTCCTGTACGTTTGGCTTTTTATGCTAGAACAGAAATGCACTAATGCAGCTTTCCTGTCGCCTATGTGCCAACTTCATTTCCAGGAAAGTCTCACTGTACATAAATCAGTCTACGCAGGTTGCATTAATAAAAGCAAAACATGGTGTTGGGGGTGAGATCTGACAAGATTTCCCTGCCATCCGCATGTCAAGATCGGAGTGCTGTGTTCATGTTCTCTAACTGCCTAGCGTACTTATAAAAACCAAAATTATGCGAGCAGAAAGCGGGATTAGAAATGTGTTTTAGTAGTCATGAGGCCCGTAAGCTGCAATAGCTAAGCAGTAAAGGAAATAGGTTAGCTCTTCAGAATGAGATGTACAGTCAAACGACTTTATGGCGAAGATCCTGGGAACTGGAAAATCCTTTGTTATACAGGTCTGCTCGTTGTAAAGATTGCACACTCTGCCATTTGGAATAGACCAGGATAAGCATGGCTTAACATAAATTTAATATATGTGTATTAACAGAAGTAACCAATTTTCTTCTGCACACGTCGCCCGACGGAACGCGAGCTGCAGTAGACCTTACGGCGTCGAGGTTCACGGCATGCTGCGCGGCGAAACCAGGCAGCGTCGCAAAGTACAGCTGCGCAGCGTCGAATGTTGTTATAGCCAGCGTTGGTTTCCACGGCTAGTTCGTGCGGCTCGCCGCCGCCCAGCAGGATGGCGATGATCGTTGTGCCTAGATTTGCTATTTCTGGCACTAGGCCACGCTACGCAACTCCAGCCACGCTAGTGCTGCTCGTCAAAGTATTCGTCCGTCTACACTGCTGGGTTTTCCTTTTTTTTTCCTACTTTTTGCGCCAGTAGATAGGGTGTATCACAGCAATAATGGGGATTTCGGACCCTCCTCGTGTGTTCCCTCTGCGCATAAGGAGTGACACACGAGGAGGGTCCGAAATCCCCATTATTGCTGTGATACACGCTATCTACCGGACCACCCAGGAATAAACCGCGCAACAGTTTCTGCAATAATAAAGTTCCTCCTCCTCCTTATGCGCAGTGAAGCTCAGCGGCGGCTGCGGATTGCAGTCCCGGCACCGCTATCTGCGTTCGTCCAATGAAAAGAAGCAAATAAGTACATCGGGGACAGTTAAATTCCCTCATTGCATAGGTAAATTCGTTGTAGCGGCCTTCGCTGCAGAGGCGTTCACTATACATACTAAAGGTAGCAATTTCGCCGGGACCTACCAAATCCTTCGTTACGCAGCTGAATTCGTTTTAGAAGTGCTCGCTGTAGAACTGTTCGACTGCGTATTGTACCTGTTGGTGCAAAGTGCGCTCAATGTTGACAGTCTCACAATCGACATCAGCACGAATGGGCTTTATTTTCATGTACAGGTTGTTGCGAGTGTAAACATTACTGACAGACGTGCCGCAATGAAAAGCGAACGGGAAGAAACGCAGGAGAACAGTACTTACGGCCCGTAATTTGAAACTGCGATATGCGACCAAGGCGTACCCGGGCTCTAAATGCAGTCTGCCCTTAAATCTTACTGGTTTTGGTCGCATTGGCTAATATGGAAAGAGAAAGAACACCCTCTAGTTTTTCGTGCGTTCGCTGCTCCTGAAGCAACGTGCAAATTTTCTTTAGTGCGATTTGGTGAGTCGGGTCATTGCTTCAATGATTACATGCTTGATGAAGTAACAAATTGACAGTCGCGCCGAGCAATAACTGACGTTCTAAACGGAGTGTGCAAAAGAAAAAATGACATGCTTTCAGCGGCTCGAACAACGAAACGACAAACAATGAGAGAGAAAGAGAGAGAGGGAGAGAGCTATGTTGACCACAAAGTGAATTCCACAACGGTTTCCTGCATGGTTTATGCTCGTTTCTTTTGTTAGTTTACTTGCTTGCCTTTTCTGATGGAAGTTGTTTCTGTTGAAAATTTCTTTATATTTATAATATGAATATTTTTTTATGAGTCTGCCATTTCTTACTCAAATGTTTACTGCTTCAGTTTTCTTTTTTTGCAAAGCGTTTCCGCAGTTCTCCTTCTGCGAACCATCAACGTTTTCGTGACCTTACGTCTTTCTTTCTTGTTTTATTTTGTCGTGCTATTTAGCATTTAGTCTTGCCCAATACCCTTCATATGAAACGCCGCTGTTGCAATATTTCAAATGCTTTTAATAAATGCAGTTTGTTATCTGGAAAAGTGCAGGGGTCCACACATCTCGTCGTCGTGCCTGTTGGTACATATATCAATCTGGCCGGCTGTTAAGAGCCGTAGATTGACTACCGGCCGAGCGATTATCTCTTCAACCTAAAAATAAGGCTATTGCGTGGAAGTTGCCCGATCCTTGCACCGAGCTGAAGGGACAGTCCCAAGGCCGCAAGTCTAACTTTATTTCTTCATTTGTTTGTTTCTATCCTTCCTTGCTTGCTTGTTTGTTTTTGTGGCCTATAGTTTGGCTTCAGGTAACTTTTCGCGTAATGGTCGCAATTCCGAGTTTCTAAAGGTGAGCACGCCCATGTGGTGATGAAAACGGGAAACTAGACCCCACGTTCTGAATTCGTGGGTGCCTGCACATACAAAAAATTATGGCGTTTTACGTGCCAAAACTACGATTTCATCATGAGGCGCGCCGTAGTGGGGGACTCCGGAATAATTTGGACCACCAGGGTTTCTTTAATGTGCTCCTAAATCTAAGTACACGAGTGATTTCACATTTAACCCCCACCGAAGAGCGACCGCCGTGGCGGGGATTCCACCCCGCGACCTCGTGATTATATGCTCGTCACTATAGCCACTAAGCAACCACGGAAATATACGCACTGAGCGTTAAAGAGCCGCCCGAATTCCTCACAAATGCGGTAAAAGTTTGATGTTCTTCGCCGATTTTTTCTGAATGGTCCAGCTTCGTCCGCGCCTCCGCTGAGCAACAGTGCAGTCGCGAACGAGGGGCTACTGCAGCCCCATTTCGGAATGAACCCGCCTCGAATTGATGCAAGTCTCTTGGCCTGCGTCTCACGAAACTCCTCCGGACAGCGCCCATCGAGGCGCGCACACTGGAGGGCCTCAACTCAATCAACCTTATTGACCACAACAGTGGCAAAGAACGCAAACCAGCGCATGCCGATCTCTTCGCGTCAAGCAAGGTTCCCCGCAACACGCGACCGAAAGACCACTACATATTTTTTTCCACCAAGAGAGTCAATAATAGTAATTAAAAAAATGTTGGGTAGATTCGATGAAGAATAAATAAAAAAAGTAGCATTGCCTCGGCCGTTACACAGGTGCAACACGTTGAACGGTAGAAAGCGAGCGACGCTATCGGATATTGTCACGTGGTAGGGACGTTAAAGAACACAGTAGCAATAGCATAGAGAAAGGAATATAACGAGGGGCGCTATTCTGGACATTCCGCCATTTTCTTCGATGCATGACGTAGACGCGACGCGAATAAAATGGCGCTGATGGCCCCATTTTGCTTTCGTAACGTGACGCCAACTTGACGTTTTGCCTAAGAAACTGAAATGAAGGCGCTCAACGTAAGGTTCTCGGTGAAGCAAAACAGTTTTCCTCCACAGTAAAAATAAAGCAGCTAGCTCAAAGCTCATGATTATTCTGTCGAAAACGCTTCTCGCTGCCGTCGTCTGCTGCTTACAAGCAACTCACAACTGAGTTGTGAGTGGCGCCGGTCCTGTCGTGTCTGTTCTTCTTAAGCCCTGTTCTTTCGCGCCTTGCCTTTACTAATTCAGGCATGAATCAACTAGCCCAAGCAAGAGTTAAGTTACCTGAGTATAGTATTAACGCCGAGTGTTGGTGCCGCGAGCATCGAAAACAAAAAAGGAATGTGAAATGAGATTAACAGAGAGTGTTTTATTTTTTTTTTATTCTTTCCCGCGAAAAGTAAAACCATCTGCGTATAAATTAAACTAAACTTTGCGGCTTGCTTCCATTGCCTAGCGACAGGTGAATAAGCGAATGCCGAGCCAGATGCTTGCGTCATTCGTCAGACACACCGCCGAAGCGAGAGAGACCGGTCGCGCAACGAGACGTTCATTTGAGGAATCGCCAGTCGTTTATGCGCATGCGCGAGTAAGAGCGGGCGCGAGAGAGAAAATCTGGGGGCCTTTGCTCCTTCAATGTATGACTCTGCCTAGGCACTACGGAGGAGGTTTATTAGCGCGTGTTGTATGCGTTTGTCCCCTAGACATGCCGGAATTGCGGAGTGCGGTCGAGTTTGTTTACGCTCTGCCGCTGGCTGCCCGCGCGGTGAGGCAGTGGGTACGGACCACTGTGATCACTGTCTAAAGAGGCACCTTAGCAAGAAAACAGATAGAAATTTCTACAAGTCTGTTAGGAATATGTATAGGTTGTACGGGTCCTTCTATGAGTCTGATATATATTCCTACCTGACCCATAGAAAACTTTACCAGACTGGTAGGCAGCAGACAGGTCTCACTGTGCTGCCTACAGGAACAAATAGGATGATGTATCAGTCTTTTAAACCCAGATAGAGATCGTCATACAACATACAGAAATTTAATTAAGGCACTGATAAAGCATGTTAGAAATAGCACACACACCGGTGCCCACACGCCTGAAGAGATGTTTTTATAATGAACTGAATATACAAACATCAACACATTGCCTGCCACGTCAATAGATTACCAACCACAATTGGGATAATTGAGCATCAAATGAAAATGAACTGTGTAAATTGTTCAATTATCAGAACTTTTTACAGCTTGTATGCAGATATATTATTCTAAACATGTTCAACATAAATTAAAGCACACGTTTTCAAAGCACAGCAGCGTTACTTAGTCCGTGAAACTACATTGGGGAAGTTGCATGAGAAAAGTATCAGTCAATTTTTGTAGCAGGTCTGCTCCAGTTCTTTTAATACAAAATTGCATTTACAAATTTTGCGAGACCGATGTGAAACATTTAATGCATATCCAAAACAGGATTACTGTTGCAATAAAGTTTATTTACAAAGGCAAAACAAAGCACTTTCAAGACTGTGGATACTAATTGCAGCTCTAACATGTCAGGCTAAGTTTGTGAATGCCATAAATTATACATTACCAACGTGATTTCATTAAAACTTGTTTCTGGGCTAGTTGGTGCATACTTGATTGAAAATTATAACAATGCTAACACATGCATCCACAAAGGAACAAGGGCGAGACGCAAGCGACATGACTACCAACATGACTAGGGTGTATTTTACACTCCATTATCTAAACAATAAGCAAGCAACTTTAGCCACATTTAAACAAACACCTAAGAGCTAGAAAAACACAGACTGAAGTATCAACATCACCATGCCCATTTATGCTCACACATGCTGCATAGAACGCCATGTATAATTGGCACACGTTTTTATCATATTCCAACTTCATATGAAGCTATTTTTCCCAGACTATGCGCTTTTGCAATCATCCCAAAAGTGTTGTGATATGTGACAGAACACAAGTGAGCTTGTGCAAAAAGAACAAACTGGCATGGCACACTGACAGGAAGCAAGGAAACAGGACAAGCATCGCTATTGGTACAAGATCTACAGCAACACATCAGAACATGAGAATACAGCAATATTATTTAAGCAAAAGTGAGTACAGATCTGAGAACTTATTCAAGTAAGAACATGGATTTACCGTTTTTAAAACCACATATTCATGAACAAAAACCGCTAAACATCAGTGCACATATTGCAAAATCAGAAGACACAATTCTTCACTGGGTGCTAGTTCAACCACCGCACGTCGAAATGTGTGAGAGCAGTTTAACCTGTGTAGCCTTCAGCATGCGACAGCAAAGAAGACTATCAGCAACAGGCTTCATGTTAGCGTTTGGAGTTTTTGATTCAAACCGTAATACACTGTTAAAATAAAATTTTTGAGTTTGCTTGTTTCATTCACAAAAAAGACTGTCTTGGTCATGCCACCAGAGTTAATGGATAAACTTGCACCAGCTACATTGACTCAAAGGAGAAAATACAAAGTGAGAAAGACAGATGCATGGTGTGAAAGTGATACCGTTGTATCAGGTAGAACAACTGCTTACTTAAGGCCTCATTCAGCTGCTTTACATGCCCCTGCATACAGACTGAGAAGCTTTGCCTCTTCACCATCTGCTAGTGGAGCACTGTTTGTTCACTGTGATCACCCACTCAAGGCAGTCACGTGGTTAAGTAGGGTCCTTCGCTACATGTAAGGGCACCGACCCGAAACCATGCATAGGTCTTTTAAAATGGTGTCATGTTTTGGGTACCGCGACTGTTCATTAGCAGCTGCATCACTACTGCCAACATGCAGATCATGCAATTCCCCAAGCACTTGCTCAACAAGAGTACAATAATGAAGAGTGGCAAATTGGGGTAGCTGGTTCATTAGGAAAACAAGAAGCTATCGCAAGAAAAAATAAAAGCTCTAGAATTTTGATGGCTCTGGCTTGTTTAATATATTCAAGCATCAAAAAGCTGATTCTTACAGAGCGCCGTAAATTTAAGCGTGGCGCACTGTTACCACGCTTTCGACATGACAAGATTGGAAAACTTGTTGACAACATTCAGTCTCCCCATATTATTTGTGGTGATTTCAACGCACATAACGTGATCTGGGGCAGCTCACATACATGTGCTCGGGGTGCTAAGCTGGTGAAGCTTCTTGAAAAATACAATATAGAGCCCTTGAACGATGGCAGCATAACATACCTGAAAAATCCGAAGACTGTTAGCTGCATTGACGTAACATTCGTATTGTTACGTTTCGCCTACAACGCGCGGTAATGCCGGCGCGGATGCAACGGACGCCGGGGTTTTGTTCAAAGCGGCGGACATTTTGGCCCGTCCGACGCCGCCGCAACGCCTACCCGCCAAGCGTGCCCAGGCGTGTTTCAGTGCCACGTGTCTTCGTGTGTGCGTGTGTGTGTGTGTGCCCTCGCTTGTCAAAGCGCGGCAGCCGGGGAGCGGAGTTCCCCGAATGAGGAGCCTGGAGGTCTCTCGGCTCAACTGTTCGCGCCGTCGTGTGGGTGAGGGTTGGCGATGCGTCACTACACTCGGTTCAGCAGGTCTCTCGGCCCGACAGTTCGCGCCGTCGTGGGCTCCTGCTGCGCCGTCCCGTGACCTTCATCCCGTGACCTTCCCTCCTTCCCTTTTGGACCACGACGCCGGGAGTATAAGAGCAGCTGCCCCGGACGCCAGGAGAGAGGCTCCGATTTGTACTGTTGAGTTACGTGCTCTCCCGTCTCTCCACTCCGGTCGACCTGACCGGCCGCTCTTTTGCTATGTTAGAATAAACAAGTTGTTCTGTTACCAGTCTTCTCATGCTTTGCCGGGACCTCCAGATGCTTCCAGTGCCCCAGGCCGCCAGGCCAACGCTACCCTTGGGGCTTGCGACCCATTGGCAATAACGGGCGTCAGCACCGAGACCCCATCAACTCGTGCCAGCGGTACGATTACAACATCTGGTTGCCAGCGGTGAGATCGCGACAACGGAGGCCAGCAGCGAAGAGATGCGGTTGAATGTATGCTGAGCAGCACAACGACCATCCGGGAGCAGTGCAACGAGCCCTGTGTGATGACTGGTTGCCGGCAGCGGAACGACTGCGCTGAAGTCTTGGCTGCAAGGTTTGGTGAGTGCGGGACTTTCTTCTTCTGAGTTTTGCCAGGCTTTTGTTAGTGTTAGAAACAGAGCTGGTAATTGTGGTTGTCGTTGCTACCGGGTTAGTTTGCGGCAAGACAATAGTAGGCAGTAGAGAAAGCAGCATTCAGAGCAGCCATGGATTTGAAGTCGTTGCGCAAACCGAAATTGCTGGAGCTTGCAAGAGAGTTGGGTCTGGATGTCTCAGACAAACTCAGAAAACCAGAACTGCTAAGGGCTATTCTTGAGTTAGAAGCTGAGGATGACGAGCTGTCGGAATGCCTTGAGACCATTGAGGAGAGGGAGCGTGAACTTAAAGAACAGAAAGAGAAAGATGAGCGTGAACTTAAAGAACAGAAAGAGAGAGATGAGCGTGAACGAAAAGAACAGAAAGAAAAAGAAGAGCGTGAACACGCTTTGGAACACGCTTTGGAAGCGTCTCGAGTTAGAGATGGAACGCGCTCGTAATGGAAGTCAGGCACACAGTGCAGGAGAACGAGTATTGTTCAAAATGACTGACCTGATGCGGCCGTTTAAGCTTGGAGAGGACATTGGTTTGTTCCTGGTTAACTTTGAGCGAAAGTGCGAGAAGCAGGGGTTCTCTCGGGAAACGTGGCCACAGCGCTTGCTCACTTTGCTACCCGGCGAGGCGGCCGACGTAGTCGCTCGCTTGGAGAGAGAGGAGGCAGAGGATTTCGACAAAGTGAAATCGAGTCTGCTAAAAAAGTACCGGCTGTCAGCGGAGGCGTTCCGTCGGAAGTTTCGGGAAAATGAGAAAGGCAGAAGTGAGTCATATACAGAGTTTGCGTACAGGCTTATGTCAAACATGCAGGAGTGGCTCAAAGAAGAGAAAGCGTTTGGTGACCACGAGAAAGTTCTGCAGTGTTTCGGGCTAGAACAGTTTTATGGTCGGTTACCTGAGAACGTGCGGTACTGGGTCTTGGATAGGCCAGACGTTAGTACGGTGGCTAGAGCCGCTGAGTTAGCCGAGGAGTTTGTGACGCGTCGGGCTCGTGGAGCTAAGGACGGTCAAAAGGGTGAATTTGGCTCCAAGTTTGAGAGGCCAAAGTTCACGCCCATGAGAGCAAAGGGGGACACACGTAGTGCGGATGCGAGTGAAAGCAGTCCGACCGAACGTAAGGAGACGGCGGCAACCGAAGCCGAACGCAGAAAGCGGTTCGAGATGAGGCAAGCGCGCGTTTGTTATACGTGCCAGAAGCCGGGTCACTTTTCGGCGCAGTGTCCGACCGAACGTAAGGAGACGGCGGCAGCCGAAGCCGAACGCAGAAAGCGGTTCGAGGCGAGGCAAGCGCGCCTGTGTTATACGTGCCAGAAGCCGGGTCACTTTTCGGCGCAGTGCCCAGAAACAAAACCAAAAGTCGTGTTTTTTTCATTAGGCAGCACTGACGAGAACATGAAGCTTCTCGAGCCTTACATGCGAGACCTCCTCGTGAACGGGAAAGAGTGCCGAGTGCTTCGCGATACCGCAGCTACGATGGATGTCGTTCACCCCTCTTACGTAGAACCCGATATGTTCACGGGCGAGTGCGCATGGATCAAGCAAGCAGTGGAAGCTCATAGCGTGTGTCTGCCGGTAGCAAAAGTGCTTATTGAAGGACCTTTCGGAGCACTTGAGACGGAGGCCGCAGTGTCATCTATGCTGCCCCCCCAGTACCCGTACTTATTTTCGAACAGGTCCGATCACCTCCTGCGCGAGAAGGGGCTTTTGTTTGGTGAGGCTAGCGTTCAGGCCTTAACCAGATCGAAGGTTCGGGAGCTCGCTGCAAAGGCGGTAGTTGCGGGGCCGACGTTGTTGAACGATGAAAAAGGGTCAGAGGCGCAGCAAGCTGGTATTCAGAGCACGCCCGAACTGAATAAAATTGAGCCTGTAGCGTTAAAGGCAGCAGATACTGGAGAGGAAATTCCCGACACGGGAAAGTTAGAAGAGCTGTCTCCAGATTTGCTCATCGCGCCTACGTCAGACGGACTTAACAGGTTGCTAAAAGTCAGCCGGTCGGCTTTGATAGCCGAGCAAAAGAAGGATGGCAGCCTAGAAAACATACGCTGCATTATCAAGGAAGGTATCGCCAAGAAAAATGCTCGCTTTGTGGAAAGAGGTGGGGTCCTGTACCGGAAGTATCTGGACCGCAGAGGAGTGGAGTTCGATCAGCTGATCGTGCCTCAATGCTATCGTCAGGATCTGTTGCGCTTGTCGCATGGGGGTTCGTGGACCGGACACCTAGGAGTTAAGAAAACTAAGGACCGTCTCTTGCAGGAGTACTATTGGCCAGGGTGTTTTCGGGACGCAGACCACTTTGTGAAGACATGCGACACCTGTCAGCGGGTGGGCAAGCCAGGGGACAAATCGAGGGCGCCGTTGAAGTTGGTACCTATCATTACGGAGCCTTTTAGACGGCTCGTTATTGATACAGTGGGACCTCTGCCGGTAACAGCCACGGGGTACCGACACATTTTGACTGTGATCTGCCCAGCGACAAAGTTCCCTGAAGCAGTGCCGCTTAAAGAACTCAGCTCAGTTGAGATAGTCAATGCACTACTGTCCATATTTGCGCGAGTTGGTTTTCCTGCAGAAATCCAGTCAGATCAGGGTACAGTGTTTACTAGCGCTTTGACGACAGCCTTTCTCGAAAGGTGCGGGGTAAGGCTGTTACACAGCTCAGTGCACCACCCCCAGTCGAATTCCGTTGAGAAGCTCCACTCCGTCATGAAGCGCGTGTTGAGAGCATTGTGTTTTGAACATCAAACTGACTGGGAGCTGTGTCTGCCGGGAGTGATGTTTGCATTAAGGACCGCGCCGCATGCGGCTACGGGGTTCTCGCCAGCTGAGCTGGTGTACGGTCGCTCGCTGCGATCTCCGCTTCGCATGCTTCGAGAATCATGGGAAGGCAGGGGCGACGACCCAGTCGTGGTAGAGTACGTGCTTAAGCTCCTCGAACGCTTAAGAAGGGCACAGGAGTTGTCAGGTGAAGCAATGGCAGAGGCCCAGCAGAGGGCCAAGGTTTATTATGATCGGACAGCCAGGGCCCGTCGTTTTGAGGTGGGCGATGAGGTCATGATATTGCGCACATCGCTAAAGAACAAACTCGACGTGCAGTGGGAGGGCCCAGCACGGATTGTTCAAAAACTGTCGGACGTTAACTACGTGGTGAGTCTGCCAGGAAAGCGGAAAGCACAGCAAGTTTACCACTGTAATCTGCTCAAACCCTATAAGCAACGGGAAGCAGTGGTGTGCATGATGGTAAACGTGCCCGAAGAGCTTCCGGTCGAGCTTCCGGGACTAGGCTCAGTGACGAACAGGAAAGACACCGATCAAGTCATTAGTGACTTAATAAGGAAAGCATCGCTGTCGCCTGAGCAGAAAACAGAACTACACCAGCTCTTACAAGAGTTTCAAGGTCTGTTCTCTGAGAGGCCTGGTAGGACTTCTGTCCTTACTCATGACATAGAACTTACCTCCCCAGAGCCAGTACGATCCAAGGCGTACCGGGTGTCACCCCGCCAGAACGATATTATGGAGGCTGAGGTAAAGAAAATGCTACAGCTCGGTGTTATTGAAGCGGGTGAGAGTGATTATACCTCCCCTTTGATTTTGGTTGAGGTACCGGGCAAGGAACCTCGTCCTTGCGTCGACTACCGCAGGCTTAATTCCATCACTAAGGATCAAATTTATCCGATCCCTAACATCGAGGAGCGCCTTGAGAGAGTGAGTAGCGCTCAGTTTATTTCCACCCTAGATCTTGTCAGGGGTTATTGGCAGGTTCCACTTACAGAAGAGGCTAGTAGGTATGCGGCGTTCATCTCACCCATGGGGACATTCCGTCCTAAAGTTTTGAGTTTTGGTTTGAAGAACGCGCCATACTGCTTTTCAAGCCTCATGGATAAAGTGTTGCGGGGACAGCAAGAATTCGCTTTACCGTATCTAGACGACGTAGCGATATTCTCCGCATCCTGGCCTGAGCATATGGCGCACTTGCGGGCAGTGCTAACCCGCCTGCGCGATGCGGGCTTGACAGTCAAGGCTCCCAAGTGCCAGTTAGCACAGGCCGAGGTTGTCTACCTCGGACACGTGATTGGTCGGGGTCGTCGCCGCCCCTCTGAAATAAAAGTGGCCGCTGTGCGAGACTTCCCGCAACCGCGCAAGAAGACCGATATTCGGTCGTTCTTAGGTGTCGCCGGCTACTATCAGAGGTACATCCCCAGGTACTCGGATATCGCGTCTCCCCTAACGGATGCTCTAAGAAAGACAGAGCCGCAAACAGTCGTCTGGGATGAGACAAAGGAAAGAGCTTTTAGCGCCCTAAAGAGCGCCCTAACAAGCCAGCCTGTGCTACGATCGCCCGCCTACACAAAAGGGTTCGTTGTTCAGTGTGATGCTAGTGAGCGAGGCATGGGCGTTGTACTGTGCCAACGGGAAAATGGAGAAGTAGAACACCCCGTCCTGTATGCTAGTCGTAAGCTGACGAGTCGTGAGCAGGCGTATAGCGCCACCGAGAAAGAGTGTGCGTGTATCGTGTGGGCCGTTCAGAAATTGTCATGTTACCTAGCTGGCTCGAGGTTTATCATTGAGACGGATCACTGCCCTCTCCAATGGCTGCAGACCATCTCTCCCAAAAATGGCCGCCTCCTGCGCTGGAGCCTCGCTTTGCAACAATATTCCTTTGAGGTGCGTTACAAAAAGGGGAGTCTCAACGGTAACGCCGATGGCTTAAGTCGAAGCCCCTAACGTGGGAATCAGCCTCAAAATTGCTTGTTACTGATGTTTTTCTTCCTGAGGCAGGATTTTTAACCTATTGCTTTTGTGTAGTGTTTCAAAGTGATGATGTGCTTTCTAGTGCAATTTTCCGATTTGTGGACGCGTTCTGAGTGCTGCTAAACTACTGTAAGGAACTAGGCAGCAGTATAAAAGGGGAAAGAGCCTGGCAGGGCTTAGTGAGGGTTGTGCCGTGCTTGCTGACTGAGCGGTTGACTTTAGGCGTAGTTCTAACGCTTGCCGGAAACGAGAACAAAAATGTCAACTCTCCCGAAGCCACTTTGCAGTGTCCTGTGTGCACCTGAACGTGAGAACGAGGCCTTCTCTGTGCGCTGCGCTCAAGAAACGCCAAAGGACGCCCGACTTCGGTTATGAGCATCATCGAGCGACATCCCTCCGGACAGCGGATGCAGTCCCCTGACCATCGGGATGTCCTTCCCCCGGCGGGGCGGTCTGTTACGTTTCGCTTACAACGCGCGGTAATGCCGGCGCGGATGCAACGGACGCCGGGGCTTTGTTCAAAGCGGCGGACATTTTGGCCCGTCCGACGCCGCCGCAACGCCTACCCGCCAAGCGTGCCCAGGCGTGTTTCAGTGCCACGTGTCTTCGTGTGTGCGTGTGTGTGTGTGTGTGCCCTCGCTTGTCAAAGCGCGGCAGCCGGGGAGCGGAGTTCCCCGAATGAGGAGCCTGGAGGTCTCTCGGCTCAACTGTTCGCGCCGTCGTGTGGGTGAGGGTTGGCGATGCGTCACTACACTCGGTTCAGCAGGTCTCTCGGCCCGACAGTTCGCGCCGTCGTGGGCTCCTGCTGCGCCGTCCCGTGACCTTCATCCCGTGACCTTCCCTCCTTCCCTTTTGGACCACGACGCCGGGAGTATAAGAGCAGCTGCCCCGGACGCCAGGAGAGAGGCTCCGATTTGTACTGTTGAGTTACGTGCTCTCCCGTCTCTCCACTCCGGTCGACCTGACCGGCCGCTCTTTTGCTATGTTAGAATAAACAAGTTGTTCTGTTACCAGTCTTCTCATGCTTTGCCGGGACCTCCAGATGCTTCCAGTGCCCCAGGCCGCCAGGCCAACGCTACCCTTGGGGCTTGCGACCCATTGGCAATAACGGGCGTCAGCACCGAGACCCCATCAACTCGTGCCAGCGGTACGATTACAACAGTATCAAGTCGAGTGGCCCCTATGTTCGTATGGTGTACAGATTTCGAGACTCGAGGTAGTGATCACTACCCGATCCTAATCTCTGCCCTTCATTTTCGGACGTCGCCCAGAAAAGTGAAACTGAAGTCAGTAGACTGGGAAGCTTACACTAGCTCATTGCCTCAAACAAAGTACCCGCTCTGCCACTAAGCATTGTAATGTACCAACTAACGACGAGGAATTTGAAAGGTTATGTGCGATTCGAAGGCGTGCCGAAAGGAAGGCTCTACGAACTAAGAATATCGAACACCTCAGAACTTGTCGACGGACACAAAGACATATACGACGTTACCTCACCAAACTGGACGAAAAAGGTGGGGGGACTTTTGTGGGACACTAGACATACGACAACCGCTGAGCAAAATCTGGCGAGTCGTCAGAGGCATTCGCAAAGAGCCGCAACAGCTTTATCCTTTTATCGCCCTCTCATTACATGAGCGCGCATCCCTGAAAGAGGTGGCAGAGCAGTACTGCAGGCTCCTTTCCAACGGGGCACAACCTTTTCGGCAAATTGCAAGTCATCAGCCTAGTCCACCTCGAGCTACCCTTCCTGACTTGGAATTACCATTCACCATCGAAGAGCTCACGGCAGCAATCGGCTACGTAAACAAGCGATCATCACCTGGCCATGACGGTGCGAGTTATGAAGCGCTCGCAAATCTATGCCGCACATCTCGCCTACGCCTTCTGGAGTAATACAACGCCTCATGGCTAACTGGGGAGGTTCCTACGGAATGGAAGCTTGCGAAAGTTATTCCTATATTGAAGCCAGGGAAGCAGCCAACAAATTACGCCTCCTTCAGACCAATATCTCTGCTCAGCTGCGTAGCGAAGCTATTCGAAAAACTGATCTACAAACGACTAAATTAGTTCCTGGAAACTACAAAAGTTTACCAAGAAGAAATGAATGGCTTCCGGCAAAATAGGTCCGCATTTGATAATGTCATTGTCTCGGTCTCATCAATTGAAGAGGAATTGGTCTCTGGAAACATACCTACTGCGTTATTTTTAGACATTAAGGCAACATATGATTAGGTCTATCATAAAGCAATACTTGACGCTTTGGAAACCCTTGGTCTTGGAGGACGACTTTATACATGGACGGAAGACTATCTTCAAGGACGCCAACTTTTCATGTGTACCCCAGACGGCCCCACGGCGCTTTATGCCGTCGAGAAGGGAGTGCCACAAGGAGCTGTGTTAAGCCCACTATTATTTAATTTAGTCCTCATCCATCTGAGAAGAAACCTGCCCCGGCGGCGTCAAAATCACACGACATCTGCATTTGGAGTGCGGCGCGTTCCCGCAGTACCACCCAACAACGTCTCCAGAGCGCGCTAGCAAATATATCGGCCTACCTAAATCCAAGGCATCTGAAATTGTCCCCCGACAAAAGCGTTGCCATGGCTTTCACGCGGAGGTATATGGAAAAATACCCACTAGTGTTGGGTGGTCGTGCCCTTCCATACGTCAAAACGCAAAGGTTTCTTGGAGGGTCGATCGACAGGAACCTGACATGGTCGCCCCAAGTGAAAAAACTGAGTGGGAATATTTTCTCGGCGTCGCACGTATTCCGATCTTTAGCCGGATCACAGTGGGGCAGCAACTGTCGATCAATGGTGCTCCTCCATAAGGCCTACGTCGACGGAACACTACGATATTACCTCCCGATGCTGCACAAAATGTCTCCCACAAGCAAGAGAAAACTTGAGGCAGCACAAAACAACTGCCTTCGCGTATGTCTTGGCCTTCCGAAGAGGTCGACCCGCTCAGGAACTGTAGCAGAATCTGGATGCCTGCCTCTCAACGTGCTACCTTCGCAGGAGACACTTCGGATTCACCTCCGCCACGTCATTCACACGAAGGCTCACTTTTTAAAGGTTATTTCTAGAACCCGTGCTACATCTAGCTTTGGGCAGGCCGTCGGAAGCATATCTATTTCGATTCCTGCTCAGGCGTCACAAATTTTGATGCGAAACATTTCACCATGGACACTGTCTCCACTGAAAATCGTGTCATATATACCTGGGATCAGTGCGGAAAAGAAAATGCCTCAAGCAGCGACTTATCAGAGAGCTTTGGAATATATGCACAAAGAATACGCAGCCGCAACGCACATTTTCACAGATGGTTCTACAACTCCACATCGTTCATCGCGCGGACTTTTTGTTCCCTCTACAGGGCAACGATTCTCGTTCCGTCTTGAGCGAGCGACATCATCTACTTCAGCGGATCTATATGACATTAAGGAGGTCCTTGTGCATGTACTTCGACAGTAGCCGCCAAAGACATGGGTGATTTTCACAGATTCAAAAGCAGCCCTACAAAGTATGTGGAACAGATAATCAACCTGCAGCATTTGACATTGCTTATCTTTACCACAGGGCTAAGATTGCTGGGCATTGCATAAAGTTCCATTGGATACCTAGCCATGCCGGCATTTCGGGAAATGAAAGAGCGGATGAAGCTGCCAGAAATGGACTCCAAGAATTTGCTCCAGTAAGAATTCTGCAAATGAGAAAAAGGGCACCTGGGAAGCTGACAAATGCACTGTTGTTAGTCTTTGTAGTCTGAGTGTACTGGAGAGAGTGGAATGTTCGTTGGTTGATGACCATTCGGTAATATTCAGTCACACTTGTTGAGTCACAGCCACAGTCGTGGATTACAGCCTGTTTTTCACTTTCATCCAAGTTCAGGCACAGCTTTCCAGTGCCTAACAAAACTGTCTGCTGACCAGCTCCCCTCTCCTATACACGAAGAAAACTGACTGCTTCTGGTGAAAGATTTAAACTAGCTTTAGCTGCCTGTCTTTTAGAGCAAGTACATAACGTTCTAATATTTGTAAAGGAACACCATAAGCTCCTACAGAAACATGTGACCAGTTTCACAAGAAGTCCATTTCCGCCTTCAAATACAAATGAAGAATGCGACCAAAAAGGTCCTAGTTTAGCCACACTTTTAGGAAGATGCAGAATTTGGTGTACATTGTATGTCATTGTACCCAATTCGTACAAAGACTGTGTTCTCACAACAAACTCTGAGAGAAGATCGGATGATCTAATTATGTCATCTGAAGTGACGATGTCCAGTAGAAGTATATAGATACCCCCCACAAGCAAATTGAAATGTCTGACATACTTATCCGGCAAAGAGCCATGAAGGCATGGTAATGAATAATGAAGAACCCACCACTTCCATTCACTAGCTTTCCAGATTGTGAAGTCTGACAATCTTCGTGGTGCACGTGTGAACCAATTAGGTAGCTTGATTGCCAATAACCTTCTGTTTAAAGAAGCTAAACTTTGTCGTGAACCAATGTAAACATCTATTCTCTTTTAACTGTGATCACATTTTTATTCTTTTTAAGCTGTTGTATAGTGTATATTTGTTTCAATAATCTTTCGTTTGCAAATCCTGGGCTTCATATTTGATTTACATGTATTGTCTTTTGTGATAATATCAATACATTATTTCTGACTCATTTTTTGGGCAATCGAGGTAGCTTGCTTCTCCTTGAAGTATATTACACCTATACAACATACATAGATACTGATAGACTATAGATCTAGCAAACTAATACGAATACACTATTACACTAATAAAAAGAATACACTAGTAGACTTGTACAAGCAGAATAGCAGAGATACGTGCAGAATAGAACTAAAAGAAATTTTATAAGTTTATCCTATCAGCTTTCTTGCTATGGCAAGGTTGTGACTGGTACGTGTTGTATAAGTCGCGGGTCGCTTTTTTCGTCGCGGCGATAGATTGGATTTTTCCCAAGCACTGCTCCAGGAGGTCACATGTAACCGGCAAAAGGAGGCCTCAGGCGAGCACCTAAAGTTATAGTAAAGCAGGAGGCGCAGGATCTCCAGGGCACCCAAGGGGTAGCGGGGGGATCAAAGTTGGAAGCAGGGCGGCCCGTTGGTTGGGGCCGCGGAGGCCGAAGTGTGCCAGGGGGTGTTCGCATAAGAAATTGGCTGACAGCGGATTTTATACACCCCTGGCACTCGCAGGCATCGGGGAGCCCCAACCCACGGACCAGTCCTGGTTCTAGCTTTGGTGTCCCTGTTGCCGTTTTGGTGTCCTGGAAGCGCCGCCAATAATGCGAAATAATGACACTTTTTTTTACAATTAGTAAATAAAAATACGTTTGAATAAATATGATTACGTCCAGCCGCCAACATGTGACGCTAAGTTGAGCACTACCGCGCCCCGCGACTTCTGCAACACCAGTAAGAACTTTGCGTCTGAAGGTACGTCGGATAGACTTTCTCGTGCCTCCGATGCTGGTGCTGGGTCAGTCATCGTCACCGGCGGCCTCTCAGCTACTTGCGGTTAAACCGCGATTTCTAAGGCGCTCTGCCTACCAGACTTTCAATATATGCGGTCCGGGCTTTACTACGGTCGCTGCTGCTCCCACAGAAACATCTGTGATGTTATCTACAAGGTACATCGCCGTAAACAGCGAGAAAGCTACGATCCTTAGCCCGCTGCTTCGCCTACTTTACCGCGCCGGCAGCCAGCGTCCGAGCGATGCCGGCACGCCTAGGGACAAACGCCTACAACACGCAGTACCTAGGCAGAGTACGGGCAGAGCAACGCCTTACCATGGGGCTCTTGTATTGCCCAGGGGGCGCTGCGAAAAAGGTGCTAAAAAGCGCCCTCTGTCCTAAAGTGGGTCGTACCAAGCTCGGTCGTCTGCTTCGGAAAGCACGTTTACAATATGGACCCGCCACTTTCGGTTGTGTTGTATCACGGCCTACAGCGAATATCGGGCGCCGAAGATTTTTTCAGGAGTGGCACGCTGCGTAAAAGCAAGAAATTATGCAGTGCCGAATACGTGTATGCCGTTCAAGAATTAAGCGGCGAAGCTTTAGCGCGGTGTCAATCGCACGTGAAGCGAGTCGCGTACGAAGTGGAACTTCAGGTAAGCTTTGCACGCTGCTAGATTCAGGCGCACAAACGCGAGGAAATGCTTGCTATAAATGAATCCACAGCAGCGATAAGCAGACATCATGTGTACGGAACTGCTCGAGCACACGACGGTACGCGCCGCGACGGCAGCGGTCTTTCAGCATGCCGCGATGTATGAACTGCTCGGGCGCACGATCGTACCCGCCGCGACGGCAGCGGTCTTTCGACATGCCGCGAAACGGCGGGTCTCCTGCAATTTTTGTTGACTGCATGCCGCTAAACAAGTAGTTATGCCTGCGTTGTAGTAGCGGCCATCTGTCCCTTTTAGTAACTGGTAATAACTGATGCAATGCATATGAGCTCGCACGTACGTGCGAATCGCGCTGCAGCGCGAGCTCGTGAGCTGCTCGCTTGATGTAGCTTTTAATGACAAGACTCGAAAATCGATCTGCTGTAATCAATACTATCTTGCTGCGCTGCCTCAACATGCTGGCTTGAGGACAAGTATGAGCACATTTATCTCTCTAACCTGTGCTGCTCGTAGTGGGGTAGTGAATTGTCACCGAATCAGCCCAGCCATTTGTGGTCATTTGCACACACCTGGGCACTTCACCACTTCGCACCGGTCGAATTGTTAATTGTCGCTGTGGCCGGGTTTCGAATCGTGAATCACCAGCCATGTCTGCTAGCTGCTATGTCGGTCAGCCGTCGGGACTGTAGGTGCAAAAGACCGAATTTTAGAACGCAGATCTATAATTAAGCAAGCTTCAAGACAGGTGAAGCAGTCAGCATGGCGCGAAGTTTCGCTTACCCAGCGCGACGAACTGCAGTTATACAGCGCGCCCCACGCTCCGCTTCGTGAGGCCTTGAAGGGAAACGATAAAATCGGATGTTGGGATTCAGGCCTTCTTGTTCATGGCAGCCCACGACGCAGCAGTATCGAGGGTGACGCTTTTTCGATGCTGAGCTAGGTCCCTCCGGATCGGCGTCGCCGATTCCTTCTGCTTCCAGCATTACATCGCACGGCACACGCAGAGTCCGTTTTCGTTAAACTATAGGCTGCGACCAGCTCGCAGCGTGGTCGACGTGGTCTGTGAGAAGTGACGAGCCTTTTCGCACTCGCAACAGGGCAGAAGAAAGTGCGAATCAACGCAAAACTCGGCCTAGAAACGTGCTTCGCCACAGCCAGGACTCAATACGACCCAAGCTGGTACGACCCAGATGTCGTTTCCCGCGCCGCCACCAGGCGCCGCTACTATACCTCAAACTCCAGCGCAAGACGCCCATAGTCATATATTCAAGGAGCAAAAGCCCCCAGATTTTCTCTCTCGTGCCCGCTCTTACTCGCGCCTGCGCACAAACGACTGGCGATCCCTCAAATGAACGTCTCGTGGTCGCGCATAGAGAAAGGAATATAACAAGAGCGGACAATCGGCGAAAAGTAGTAACAGGAAAACGTCACGCTATAGTACTAACGCAGACTGTTTGGTGCCGCGACCATCGAAAAAAAAAAGAATGGGAAATGAGATTAACATAAATTGTTTTATTTATTTTTTTTATTCTTTCCCGGGAAAGGTAAAAATATCTGCGTGTCAATTAAGTTAAGCTTTGCGGCTTACTGCCGTTGCCTAGCGACAGGCAAATCGGCGAATGCCGAGCCAGATGCTTGCGTCATTCGTCAGACAAACCGCCAAAGCGAAAGAGTCCGGTCGCGCATTTGAGCGTTAGCCTGTTGGTTCACCCGTCGGCCCGTTTTTCTATTTTTGGATTTAGCCTGGTTTGGTGGGCTCCAGGCGAATTCTTGCATTCCTTCTGAACTTTGACATGGCACCGCTGCACTATTGCACCATGGCAAGGTGAGAAACTTTGTTCGACAGTCTGCGACGCATTTCAAGCAATTAGGCTTACGGCACGTGCACCTAGGCTAGACTTGTGACGCAGTTAACGAAAAGCAACGCGGCCGTCGTGGCGCAGTTAATTTGCATTAATGAATCGTATTGGGAGATGTTTGCGACGCTTTCTATGAGCCCCAATACTATAACTTATTTCGGTAGTTTTTGGGCACGCTAGTCGTACAGGGTGCTGTGACGCAGTTTCGCGTATACTGAATCTTACTGCGACAAGTTTTGGCGCTTTCTCTGGCCCCCAACATTATTGTAACTAATATCGTTAGTTTTTGTGGTACTTTTCAAGCGCAGTGAGCGCGCCTGACGCTGTGACCCGGTTAGTGAAAAGCATCTGGGCCGTGGTGCGCAGTTTCACGCTTTAATGCACTGACTAGACTAGTTCCTGGCGCTTCCTCTGACTACCAACATTGTTGAAAATTATTTTGGGTACTTTTTTTTTGTTATGAGGCAGACTCACCTCACCTGTCGTGACGCAGCGAAAAGTAGCTAGGCCGTGGTGACAAAGTTCGGCGCGTACTGAATCTTACTGCGAGAGAGAGACAACTTCATGTAGTCGCCTGCAGAACGACACCATGACTAAATGGCGCCGTGACGCGGGCCCTGACGTCTTCTCAGCGGGTGGTCTCTACTCAACTCCAGCGCGTGTTACTCCCGCGGTTGGTCGCCCTGTGGGGCAACGTTCCGTCGGTTTCGCTCGGCCTTTGTCTTTCAAGAGCCGCCGAGACCTGCTAGACGGCCCAGGTTTGGCTTTCGTGGTCGTAGCATTCCGCCGCAGCCGCGAGTCGCGGAGGAATCGTTGTACTTGTCGAAGCCTCATGGGGAACTTGGTGCAATCCCATAGGATGTGCGTCAGGGTGGCCCTCTCCCGCTGGCACACGCGGCACACATCACTCACGTATAATTTAGGGTATAGATGAGTCATTAACACTGGGGTGGGTAAAGAACCAGTTTGCAATTGTCTGAACAGCACCGCCTCCGCTCGGCTCAGCCCCGGGTGCGGGGGTGGGAAAGTCCTTCGAGCCAGGCGGTGGAACTGGGTAAGTTCGTTGAACGTCGTAATGCGGTCCTTGGCACTACACCACGTTATGGCCCCGCAGCTATTTAAGCATTTCTGACTCACGCTTGTCGAAAACGCGACGAGCAACTGTCAAGAGTGATAACACGGGAGTGTTGCTTGCGCCGGCAGAACGCGCAAAAGATAACGCCAAGGAACTCAAGCGCCACGGAGGAGGCACTACGGAGGAGTTTCTTAGCGCGTGTTGTATGCGCTTGTCCCTAGGCGCGCCGGCACAAGTAGCGGGGCGCGGTAGCGCGGAACCTAGCTTCGCAAGTTGGCGGCTCTACGCAATTATATTTATCCAATCGTGTTGTTTGCTAATTAAAAGAACGTGTCACTATTTCGCCTTATTGGCGGCCCCTCCAGGACACCAAAGAAGCAACGGGGACATCAAAGCTAGAAGGCGGACTGGTCCGTGGGTTGGGGCTCGCAGAGGCCTGCGCGTCCTGGCACGCTTCGGCCTCCGCGGCCCCAACCTACGGGCCGCCCTGCTTCCAGCTTTGATCCCCCCCCGCTACTGCTTGGGTGCCCAGGAGATCCTGCGCCGCCTGCTTTATTATAACCTCAGGTGCTCTCCTGAGGCCTCCGTGCCCTCTTGGATCAGTGCTTGTAAAAAATGCAATCTACCGTCGCGACTAACAAAGTGACCCGCGTC
Source organism: Dermacentor andersoni (assembly GCF_023375885.2). Taxonomy (NCBI): domain Eukaryota; kingdom Metazoa; phylum Arthropoda; class Arachnida; order Ixodida; family Ixodidae; genus Dermacentor; species Dermacentor andersoni. The sequence continues at coordinate 211,941,343 of NC_092814.1, forward strand.
TTATACACCAGTCAGAACTTTGCCCCTTCAGAGACAGTGATCACCAAATGGGGCCTCCGGGCCCACCCACTGCCTCATCGCGCGGGCAGTCAGCGGTGGAGCGTAAACAAACTCGACCCCCCTCCGCCATGCCGGCATGCCTAGGGACAAACGCACGCTACACGCGCAAAGAAACTTCTCCTCCTTAGTGCCTAGGCAGAGCCACATATTCAAGGGGCAAAGGCCCCCAGATTTTCTCTCACACTCGCTCTTACTCACGCCTGCTCGGTAACGTCGAGCGCCGTCAAAAGCGCCACGCCCCGCTCTACATACTAGCAATTGTAAACACGCGCCCGGGAAGAGGGGAATGCTTGGAAATAGAATGTTTTTGTGGTATGTACGGTATTGTTTGGGATGAGTCGGGCATATTCTGCGCCGTGTGTGTAAATACAAACTGCTTTTGTTTGTAATGCCGCCCATTCACCACTGTCGCACGCTTCCCCTTTACATGCATTATTATTCCATGTTAATGCGATAGTAATGCTTGTAATTAATTTTTTTCAGCTGAGGTCGTCTGGTGGAGATTCCTACGGAAACTACTGCTGCTTACCTGGTGCCACAACGTTGGATGAATGCACAAAAAGCCCGCAACTAGCATTTATAAAGAATAAAATAAACATTTCCTCATTACACAATTGCGTCTTTAAGAAATTGCACGTGGCACATATTCGATGGCGGCTTGCGAAGATCGGTCGCAATTAATTTTACTTAAAAATAAAACGATTTCGCGCGAAGAGTGTGTGCGGTTGAGCTGTAGAAGCAAAAAAAGAAGACAGGCGTAACGCGTACCAGCTAGCATTCAAAACGCGTGCGAGCAAAACCGAAACCGAAAGTCTGGTTGAGGTAATAGACTTTTAGCGTGTCCGCTATTCCGGCAAACGTTTGGGCGGATTACCGGATGGTCAGGGGCGTAAACGTGAGTGGCCAGGTTGGTGGCGCCAGCTAGTGGTGCAAAGCTCAACCACCCGAACACAGAGCCAATTACTATATTCTTCTTAGCTGGGGTGTAAGTTTTCGACAGCGGCGTGATTGTGAACACAATTAGGCCACTGCCGAAAATTCACCAGCAGCGAAGCAGAATAAAGTGGGTTATTGCAATTTTAGCTCTGTATTTGCCTGATTGAGCTCTACAACCCCAGGCAGGTGCACCGCTCCGGCCGATCACGCTTACGCCCCCGACTATCCGGTAATCCGCCCAAACGACCCTGGTTTGCCGGAATAGCGGACACGCTAAAAGGGTCTATTAACGGCGACGGCTTGGTGCGCTCCAGTCAATTGGGGCCGCTGGGCTCTATGGAGGTGTCCGCTCTTGTTGCATTCCTTTCTCTATGGCAATAGTGCGAAAGACAAAACTAACTTTTTTGGGGGGGGCAAACCTGTGCCCACAAAAACGGGCTACACTTAAAGCACAACGATAGCGGCGAACACAGTCGGCGATCGTCGAAAATCTGATCAGCGGGTCAAGCGCGTCGGCTTTTATACATCAGTCGTAGAATTTTCCAGAGTAATCGATTGGACCTGCGTGTCTTCCACAAAGTTCTACGCTAATCACGTCGCGCGTACATGCAATCAGATTACACAAGGTGCGGTGAAAGACTGCGAAGGGAAGCATCGATAACGTTCCAGAAATTTCCGATACATGCGGGCGCGCGTCCTGCGCTCTGCGATAACATTTGTTGTGTGGTGAAACGTGGTCGCCCGATAACGATAAACAAGTACACGTGTCAATATTGCAATTTCTTGCATATTTTACTTGGAATTCACCTTTCAATTTTTTCCCTATTTCTTTTTTAACTGTACAGTACAGGGATTCACTAGTGTCATGTAACTTGTTTATTTCTGCTCAAATTGTCACTTTATAACATGCATTGTTTATCTCTTCAAAGGCCACTAGTGCCAACACTATTTAGTCTTTAACAAATTAAAGATTAGTCTTTATCAAACTTTATTAGCCTCGTGTGCGACGGATGGCGGTGCTGCGACGTCACCGGAGCGCCGCTTTTGTCTTCTGCTAAGAAGACAAAAGCGTCGGAGACCCGCTTTTGTCTTCTGCTAAGCTCCGGCTACGGAAGAGCTTCATTCTTATGCGCTTTCTCACGCCCTGACTGCGTCTCGCGTAGCACGACGCTCTCCAATTGATGCCTGTTTTTCTGGTTTTTCATTATTTTACTTCTATAAACGATAGCATTAGGAAATCGATTCAATACTGTAATACTGGGGTTTTGCGCGCCAAAACCACCATTTCATTACGAGGCACGCCGTAGTGGGGGCCTCCGGATTAACTTTGACCACCAGGGGATCCCTAATGTACCCCCAATTTACAGGACCACGGGCGTTTTAGCATTTCGCCTCCATTAGCGAGACAACAAACGTTCTATATTTAAGGTACCTGCTATATCACGGCCCGATGCGGTAGCCTAGTGGCTATGGCGTTGCGCTCATAAGCTCGAGGTCGCTGACAGCCCAAATTGGCCCAATTTCGATGGAGACAAAATGCGAAAACGCTAGCGTATACCGAAATTTAGTTGCACGTTAAAGAACCACACGCGGTAAAAATCAATACGTAGTCCTCCATTACGGCGTTCCTCGTCATCATATGGTAGTGTTGGCCCGTGATAACCCCAGAATTTCATTTTTTTTCATAAAATATTTGCATATTATAGCAGCACTCGCACGCAGAGACAAGAGCTTGTGACTCAGGCGTAAAACATCGCGCCGAGACTCATTCACAAAATTTCGCGTCGGCTAAGTGGGGTTGTAGTTGAGTACAAATTTTAAATTTCGCTCAAAATACTAGTCACTTGGGGATGCATATAAAAAATATTTTCTGGCTAAAAAAATCTATATTTTTTTCAGTGGCAAGCGGTTTATATCGAACATTAGTTGCACCACGCTTTATCATGTTTCGCAATCGTCAACCATGTTTTATACCATTTTCTTACAAGTAACTCTCACTGCCGCTTTCTAGTGGAAAGATATTGTGTTTTTCGATTAGCATAGGACTATTTCTATTCAACGTACTTTCATACTACAAGAGACATACTACTCGGAAGACATCACTTCATCAGCATAAAAATAAAAATATCGTTTAAAGAAAGGACAACGCGGGAACGCCTATGAACAGACGGACGGACGGACGGACGGACGGACGGACGGACGGACGGACGGACGGATGGACGGATGGATGGATGGATGGATGGATGGATGGATGGATGGATGGATGGACGGATGGATGGATGGACGGACGGACGGACGGACGGACGGACGGACGGACGGACGGACGGACGGACGGACGGACGGACGGATGGATGGATGGATGGATGGATGGATGGATGGATGGATGGAACGGGGCGGTGGATTGCGCCACCAAGCTCTTGCTACTATACTGCCTAATATCCTACCCAGGTTAAACAATGAAAAAAGAAAAAAAAAACACTCTGAACTACCACGGCCAAATTTTCGGATCCCCTATTGCGAACTGCGCTTTTGTACGTCTTCGTCTTTTGTCGTTTCCCTACTTTTCTTCCACCAATCCTCCAGTCGTCTCTTACTAGTGTCTATTGCGGACATGTTTGCTTTACCACTGCTCCCTCTGAACCCAAGGGCTTCAAGGAGGCCAGTGGTGCCTAAATCGACCGCTGGGTAGACGTCTTCACATTCTAATAAAACATGCTCTGTAGTTTCCCTAGCTTTACCACCGCAGCAAGCACATGCTTCTTCTTCCGTCTTATATCTCGCTTTGTAGGTGCGTGTTCTAAGGTATCCCGATCTCGCTTCGAAAAGTAATGAGCTTCCCTTTGAGTTATCATAGATGGTTTCTTTCCTGATTTCCTTTTTTTCCTCTTAAGTAGTTACTCATGGCAGGTTTCTTTTCCATTGCCGCCACCCAATCTTATTGCGCCTTACGGCGCCCTCTGTAGTCACACGTGAGAGAGCGCCATTCAGAGATCTCCCTGCTAACACACTTGTATTTCTAACTTGGTTCCACCTCTCAAGCATTAAATTGGTTCCTACAAAAGTAAATAACTGTGTTTCAACCTTTCTAACGTGCCCGGGATAAATTTCGATTAATCAATTAATTGATGAAAAACCCTGCATCGAAAGCGATTAATCGATTAAAGACTAACGCGATGAATGATGGATCGTTAATCGTATAAAAAAATTAATCGCCCACCCATATGCACGAGATCGCGGGATCAAATCCCGGCTACGGCGGCCGCATTTCGATGAGGGCAAATGCAAAAACACACGTGTACTTAGATTTAGGTGCACGTTAAAGAACCCCAGCTGGTTAAAATTAAGCCTGAGGTATGCCGGAGTCCTCCAGCCCGGCATGCCTCATAATAAGGTTTTGGCACGTAAAACCCCATAATTTTTTTTTTTTAGTTGCGGACTAATATTTTGGAAATGCAGGGCCGGGGTAAAGCTACGATTCAATTGCACTTTTAATCTTTTTCGTCATTTGCCAGTGGTCCGAGTCCATGGTAGTTCGCCTGCGTTATCGCCAAGAGCGGCATGTCGGGAGCGGTGGACGATAATGAAAAATCCGAGGACACCTAAGTACTTCTTATGATGCGAAAGCATTAATGTCCAATTGAATGCAGCTCAGCGTTCGAGTTATGAACTCCTCGCAGGCAAGCGAGCGCGTTGAGACGCTTGGCGCGTTGTGATTTGGGCTTACCGAGCCGCAGTTAAAACGCGGGCGAGTGCTTGCACGGACAAGGAACGTGCAGAAAAAGAAAAACACTTCACCAAAGCGACTATAATGCTTTCGCATTCCCATACGAAAGCATCCTTATAGTGTGTGTCTGCGCGGATAACACAGGCTTCCAGGAGCGAGAGTAATTTGGCGTCACGGCGATGCCCTCTCTCCTCACGCAACAGCGCAATAGCTGGTGTTCCCTTTCTCCGCTCCGCTCCGTCGAGGCCCGAGCCAGTAAGCACGAGACTACGTCACAAGCGCACGAGGCGCGCTCCTGACGTGGCGTCGCAATCAATGGGAGGTTTCGCTGCTATAGACGCCGCCGGCTTCTTCGCTGAATGGGCAATCTGACACATTCGCATCAAAATACTGCAAATTCGTACGTCATAGGCATCACGGTTTATTTGAGCTGTCTTGTGAATCCGGAACTGTCTAAAGATATGGCAGGCGAGATGTTTGAGCAATATTTTGTGTTTCGGATAACTTCGGTGGGCGTCGTCATGACGTTTAAAAAAGTCGGAATACTATAATTAAACAACTGGTTAGCAGAAATACGCTACTTGCCTTTTTAACTGGGCAATATAAGGACTGAATCGCAATGACGAGCATACAGCACCTTTTGCATTCATTTCATGCGCGTTTTTAGTCTTCCAAAATATTAACGCTATGGACAGGCCGCCATTGGAATATGAACCTGGCAACGTTTAACGCTAGAACGTTATCTAGTGAGGCGAGTCTAGCAGTGCTATTGGAGGAATTAGAGGGCAGTAAATGGGATATAATAGGGCTCAGTGAAGTTAGGAGGCCAAAAGAAGCATATACAGTACTAAAAAGCGGGCACGTCTTGTGCTACCGGGGCTTAGCAGAGAGACGAGAACTAGGAGTCGGATTCCTGATTAATAAGAACATAGCTGGTAACATACAGGAATTCTATAGCATTAACGAGAGGGTGGCATGTCTTGTTGTGAAACTTAATAAGAGGTACAAAATGAAGGTTGTACAGGTCTACGCCCCTAAATCTAGTCATGATGACCAGGAAGTCGAAAGCTTCTATGAAGACGTGGAATCGGCGATGGGTAAAGTCAAAACAATATACAGTATACTGATGGGCGATTTCAATGCCAGGGTAGGCAAGAAGCAGGCCGGAGACAAGGCAGTGGGGGAATATGGCATAGGCTCTAGGAATAGCAGAGGAGAGTTATTAGTAGAGTTAGCAGAACAGAATAATATGCGGATAATGAATACCTTTTTCCGCAAGTGGGTTAGTCGAAAGTGGACGTGGAGGAGCCCGAATGGTGAGACTAGAAATGAAATCGACTTTATACTCTGCGCGAACCCTGGCATCATACAAGATGTAGACGTGCTCGGCAAGGTGTGCTGCAGTGACCATAGGATGGTAAGAACTCGAATTAGCCTTGACTTGAGGAGGGAACGGAAGAAACTGGTACATAAGAAGCCAATCAATGAGTTAGCGGTAAGAGGGAAACTAGAGGAATTCCGGATCAAGCTACAGAACAGGTATTCGGCTTTAACCCAGGAAGAGGACCATAGTGTTGAAGCAATGAACGACAATCTTATGGGCATCATTAAGGAGTGCGCAATAGAAGTCGGTGGTAACGCCGTTAAACAGGAAACCAGTAAGCTATCGCAGGAGACGAAAGACCTGATCAAGAAACGCCAATGTATGAAAGCCTCTAACCCTACAGCTAGAATAGAACTGGCAGAACTTTCTAAGTTAATCAACAAGCGTAAGACAGCGGACATAAGGAACTATAATATGGATAGAATTGAACAGGCTCTCAGGAACGGAGGAAGCCTAAAAGCAGTAAAGAAGAAACTAGGAATAGGCAAGAATCAGATGTGTGCGTTAAGAGACAAAGCCGGCAATATCGTTACTAATATGGATGAGATAGTTCACGTGGCTGAAGAGTTTTATAGAGATTTATACAGTACCAGTAACACCCACGACGATAAGGTGAGAGAGAATAGTCTAGAGGAACTTGAAATCCCACAAGTAACACCGGAAGAGGTAAAGAACGCCTTGGGAGCTATGCAAAGGGGGAAGGCAGCTGGGGAGGATCAGGTAACAGCAGATTTGTTGAAGGATGGTGGGAACACTGTCCTAGAAAGGTTGGCCGCCCTATATACACAATGCCTCATGACCTCGAACGTACCGGAATCTTGGAAGAACGCTAACATAATCCTAATCCATAAGAAAGGCGACGCCAAAGACTTGAAAAATTATAGACCGATCAGCTTACTGTCCGTTGCCTACAAAGTATTTACTAAGGTAATCGCAAATAGAATCAGGAATACCTTAGACTTCTGTCAACCAAAGGACCAGGCAGGATTCCGTAAAGGCTACTCAACAATAGACAATATTCACACTATCAATCAGGTGATAGAGAAATGTGCGGAATATAACCAACCCTTATATATAGCCTTCATTGATTACGAAAAAGCATTTGATTCAGTCGAAACCTCAGCAGTCATGAAGGCACTACGGAATGAGGGTGTAGATGAGCCATATGTAAAGATACTGGAAGCTATCTATAGCGGTTCCACAGCCACCGTAATCCTCCACAAAGAAAGCAACAAAATCCCAATAAAGAAAGGCGTTAGACAGGGAGATACGATATCTGCAATGCTATTCACAGCATGCTTACAGGAGGTATTCAGAGACCTGCAGTGGGAAGAATTGGGGATAAAAGTTGATGGAGAATACCTTAGCAGCTTGCGATTCGCTGATGATATTGCCTTGCTTAGTAACTCAGGAGACCAATTGCAATGCATGCTCACTGACCTGGAGAGGCAAAGTAGAAGGGTGGGTCTGAAAATTAATCTACAGAAAACTAAAGTAATGTTTAACGGTTTCGGGAGAGAACAGCAGTTTACGATAGGTAGCGAGGCACTGGAAGTGGTAAAGGAATACATCTACTTAGGGCAGGTAGTGACCACGGATCCGGATCATGAGACTGAAATAACCAGAAGAATAAGGATGGGCTGGGGTGCGTTTGGCAGGCATTGTCAGATCATGAACAGCAGGTTGCCACTATCCCTCAAGAGGAAAGTGTATAACAGCTGTGTCTTACCAGTACTCACCTACGGGGCAGAAACCTGGAGGCTTACGAAAAGGGTTCTGCTGAAATTGAGGACGACGCAACGAGCTATGGAAAGAAGAATGATAGGCGTAACGTTAAGGGATAAGAAAAGAGCAGATTGGGTGAGGGAACAAACGCGGGTAAATGACATCTTAGTTGAAATCAAGAAAAAGAAGTGGGCATGGGCCGGACATGTAATGACGAGGGAAGATAACTGATGGTCATTAAGGGTTACGGACTGGATTCCAAGGGAAGGGAAGCGTAGTAGGGGGCGGCAGAAAGTTAGGTGGGCGGATGACATTAAGACGTTTGCAGGGACAACATGGCCACAATTAGTACATGACCGGGGTAGTTGGAGAAGTATGGGAGAGGCCTTTGCCCTGCAGTGGGCGTAACTAGGCTGATGATGATGATGATGATGATGATGATTATGATGATGATGATGATGATGATGATGAACCAATGGCGGCGATCCGATTCCCAAAGTCACGTCCATTCGAATCTTGGGAATGACACTCGAAAGGGCGGGCACAAATAGCATCACCATTCACAAACTAGCAAAGAAGGCGGATAGCGTCATCGGTCTAATCAAGAGGGTAGCTAACGGAAGGAGAGGCCTGAGCGAAGAGAATCTGATAAGGCTAGTCCACGCTTTCTTGTTATGCCATTTCGCGTACGTAGCGGCCATACACGTCTGGAAGAGGGCCGAGCGAGACAAGCTAAGTGCCATGATAAGGGGGGCGGGGGGGATCAAGAGCACGCTCGGACTACCGAACTACACACGCTCCGACCGACTCATGCAGTTGGGTATTCATAATACCCTGGAAGAAATTGCAGAAGCACAAGAAAGGGCACAGATTCTCAGACTCTCCGGCACCGGGGCGGGCAGACGACTCCTAACAGAGATGGGTGTCCCCCCGGCCACTGTCGAAGTCTCCTACCAGGGCCTTCCAAAAGAGCAGAAAGAGAACATCATCGTATCCCCCAGCCCGCGCAATATGCATCCCCAGCGCAACGTAGAAAGAAGGAAGGCCAGGGCGGTGGCGCTCCTACGCCGCGCGACAGAACTCCCTGGCGGCAGCTGCTTCGTTGACGCTGCCCAGTATGGCAACAGCAACAATTTCACGATCATCATCAGCAGCAGCAGCCTGGTTACGCCCACTGCAGGGCAAAGGCCTCTCCCATACTTCTCCAACCACCCCGGTCATGTACTAATTGTGGCCATGTTGTCCCTGCAAACTTCATAGTCTCATTCGCCCACCTAACTTTATGCCGCCCCCTGCTACGCTTCCCTTCCCTTGGAATCCAGTCCGTAACCCTTAATGACTATCGGTCATCTTCCCTCCTCATTACATGTCATGCCTATGCCCATTTCTTTTTCTTGATTTCAACTAAGATGTAATTAACTCGCGTTTGTTCCCTCACCCAATCTGCTCTTTTCCTATCCGTTAACGTTACATCCATCATTCTTCTTTCCATAGCTCGTTGCGTCGTCCTCAATTTAAGTAAAACCCTTTTTGTAAGCCTCCAGGTGTGAAGAAGTACACACAAAGTACCGAGCGCAAGAGCAGACGACATTGCGGCCGTCCTCAGCAAGAGGAAAAGAAAGACGAGGGAGGCTCGTGCAGCGAATGAGAAAGGGGCTCGCGCAACGGAGATCGTTAGAACGCCGGCGCGACTAGGGCCACCGGGCCTACGGAACCCACATCTACCGGTGAGGTTCACTTGACCGAGCGTCCGTCTTCGAGACAGGAAACGCCTCGGGTCGTTGCACGGCACGAGACCTCGGAACGGCCTGCTGCAGCCTCGAACCCGCATCTACGCGCGAGGTTCCGGAGAGCGAGCGTCCGTCATCGAGACGAGGAGCGCCTCGGGTCGTTGCCTTGCACGAGGCCTCAGGTCGGCCTGCTGACATCTCGGAACCCGCTTCTACGCGCGAGGTTCGGGTGACCAGGCGTCCGTCATAGAAACGAGCGCCTGGGGCCGTCTTTTTGCTCGAGACTTCGGAGTGGCCTGTTGCCGACTACGGAGCTGGGGGACGCGTCCACCTGTTCCGGCCCCATGCGGCTGCGTCTGCTCTTCCACGCCGGTCATCGCTATACGAGCGAGTGTTCCACCTCAAGGACTCTACTCTACGTCTCACCACACTCCGGACTTCAATCGCAACGTCGTGAGACTACATTTTTCCTGTTTACGAACAACCTTGTATGTGTTGGTCTAGTTTAAGATATTTTTCGTGTTTACGTGCCGTCTAATATAATTGTCGTGTGTTTGCTCATCATGCACCATCTCCTCCATCTTCCTCGCGTCACACGCTTTGCAACGTGACGATCCTAACCCATCACACCAGGTTTCTGCCCCGTGCGTGAGTACTGGTAATACACAGCCGGTTATACACTTTTCTCTTGAGGGCTAATGGCAACCTGCTGTTCAAGATCTCAGAATACTTGCCAAACGCACCCCAGCCCATTCTTATTCTTCTGATTATTTGTCTCATGATCCGGATCCGCGGTCACTAGCTGCCCTAAGTAGATGTATTCCCTTACCGCTTCCAGTGCCTCGCTACCTATCGTAAACTGTTGTTCTCTTGCGAGGCTGTTAAACATTACTTTAGTTTCCTGCAGATTAATTTTTAGACCCACCCTTCTGCTTTGCCTCTCCAGGTTAGTGAGCATGCATTGCAATTGGTCCCCTGAGTTACTAAGCAAGGCAATATCATCAGCGAATCGCAAGTTACTAAGGTATTCTCCATTAACTCTTATCCCCAATTCTTCCCAATCTAGGTCTCTGAATACCTCCTGTAAACACGCTGTGAATAGCATTGGAGAGATCGTATCTCCCTGCCTGACGCCATTCTTTATTGGGATTTTGTTGCTTTCTTTATGGAGGACTACGGTGGCTGTGGAGCCGCTATATATATCTTTCAGTATGTTTACATACGGCTCGTCTACACCCCGATTCCGTAATGCCTGCATGAATACTGAGGTTTCGACTGAATCAACCGCTTTCTCGTAATCAATGAAAGCTATATATAAGGGTTGGTTATATTCCGCACATTTCTCTATCTCCTGATTGATAGTGTGAATATGGTCTATTGTTGAGTAGCCTTTACGGAATCCTGCCTGGTCCTTTGGTTGACAGAAGTCTAAGGTGTTTCTGATATTATTGGCGATTACCTTAGTAAATAGTTTGTAGGCAACGGACAGTAAGCTGATCGGTCTATAATTTTTCAAGTCTTTGGCGTCCCCTTTCTTATGGATTAGGATTATGTTAGCGTTCTTCCAAGATTCCGGTACGCTCGAGGTTATGAGGCATTGCGTGTACAGGGTGGCCAGTTTTTCTAGAACAATCTGCCCACAATCCTTTAACAAATCTTCTGTTACCTGATCCTCCCCAGCTGCCATCCCCCTTTGCATAGCTCCCAAGGCTTTCTTTACTTCTTCCGGCGTTACTTGTGGGATTTCAAATTCCTCTATACTATTCTCTATTCTATTATCTGCTTTTACGGCTTTTCTAAAGACATTCTTTAGCAAGTGCTCAAAAGCGTTATGCAGTCTTTATCCGGTATATTCAGCGTATTTCATGTAACTTGAACGAAGGATTTCCAAAAAGTGGTTAACCGCAGCTGAATGAAAGTAACGACAAATGGTTTGCCGTCATGTGGTGTTCCTTAGAGTGTCTTTTTATTCCACTTAATTAATTCACTAAAATACCTTATGCAAAATTCTTAATATACATTTTAGGGCCAAATGCGTTTCCTTACGTTGTCAAATGAACCGTGAACAGCGGAGCGCGTGGCCCAAGTGTATAAGCGAAGTTACAGTGCACGCCGTCCAGTCATCACCACTGACATGCCCACACATCCAAGTTGGCCGCACGGCGTTCGTTTGGGAGTCAAACGGCCAAACGCACTCGGCACGCCCACGCCGGCCACCGTCGCGGCTGCCAGCTATACCGCGCTGCGCAAGTTTGCCATTCGAAAGAATGAATGTGGCGCCCAAGTGGCAAACCACATGAGCGAATCTATCTCTAATGATGATGGTGCAAACCGGACCACGCGCACCGCTGTTCGCGCCGATAGCACTCGACGAACTGTGCAACAATACTCGCCGTAAACTGCAAATTTTAGCGTCTGTTCTCTTTTATTGTTATTTTCTCCCTTTCAAATGTAAGAACCAGAACAGAGGCGAAAATACCTCACTAACGGGGGATCGCGCAGTGGAGCCAGACCGGATGTGCGTGCCTGTCAATGGTGATGACTGGACGGCGCGCACTATACGGTATAACTTCGCTGATATGCTTGGGCCACGCGCTGCGCTGTTCACGGTTCATTTGACAACGTAAGGAAACGCACTTGGCCCTAAAAAGTATATTAAGAATTTTGCATGAGGTATTTTAGTGAACTAATTAAGTGGAATAAAACGATACTCTAAGGAACACCACATGACGGCAAACCATTTGTCGTTGCTTTCATTCAGCTGCGGTTAACCACTTTTTGGAAATCCTTCGTTCAAGTTACATGAAATACGCTGAATATACCGGATAACGGCTGTATAACACTTTCGAGCACTTGCTAAAGATTGTCGTTACAAAAGCCGTAATTTATCCTCGCATATTTACCTTCGCATGCCTATAGGCCATAATGTTCTCCTGATTTTTACATGATTTCATCTCAGTGGCTGTAGTAATTTTCACGGGAAAGTGGGCTAAATTGGGCTAAGTGGGCTAAAGTGCGTCATTTGTAAAACATATTCATAATTCTCCGGAGCGTTTCTGAAAGCAGTGTACCGCTAAAACCACAACTAACCCACACAAAATGAACTTCACCTGCACATCACCCATACCATGCCCCTTGTCTTTACTAAATATAAAGAAAGTGACTCGTTTAGTATACAGAGGAGTTGGGTTGAGTTGAGTTGAGTTGTTGTAGGCTACTGGTAGGATTAGCCTTGCAGTTGCTGCCGGCAATTGCTCCACCATAGCGACACTTAAAATAAATAAATCACATAATCAGACACAGACCTCACAATTACAAATGGTCACTCCTCAGTTCACCATGTGGAGGCCAAATCCGTGTCCTGTAGGTCATTTAAGAGAAGGCGAGAGACCTCCTTCCTACACAACCGGTTCCCGCGCGGGAAAACAATGTCCTGAAGAGAACTGTCAGGAACTCCTGTCTTCTTGAGGGACCCGAATAACGCCCTCCTTTCCGCGTTATACACAGTACAGCACATTATGTAATGTTTTATGTCACCGCACACACCACACGTTGAACATAATGGTGATAACGCCAGGCCAGTCTTATACATCCACGCAGAGGTACGAGCAGAGCCCGTGCGAATGCGGAGCAGTAAGGTGGCTTGGTTTCTTTTGAGACCCTTGATCACACATGGTTTGTGAGGTGAGCTCCACAAAGAACTGAAGTGGCACAACACCACTTCTCTGAAGAGTCTGTTGTCCTCTTGAGGCACTCTTCTCAATGGATTCCCAGACAGCGCTCTATGGGTGAGGCTGTCCACCATCTCGTTGCCTATGATACCTATGTGCGAGGGCACCCATTGGAAACGTATGGAGAAGCCTTTGATATGGAGATTGTGCACCGAGCGTAGGGAGCTAGGACATAAGGCATCAGTAGGGAACCCGTGCTCTAACCTTTGAAGGGCAGATTTTGAATCTGTGAGAATGACAACAGGTTGAGGCGTACAAAACCGTAGTTTCTTTAGAGCTGCCTCAGTGGCAACGCTTTCGGCCTTTGTGGAGGACACGACTGCAGTGAAGCGAACAGACCAATCATAATTCAAAGAGGGAATGTGAAAAGCAGCTGCGCTAGATCCTTTGACCTTGTCCACAGAGCCATGAGTAAAGATTTGAAGATGACGTGCATATTCAGTCTCAAGATGTTCCAGTAGCAGCGAACGCGTTGCCGCCAGAGGAGAATTCCGCTTAGCGCGTACGTGAGGAATTGTCAACGAACAATCGAGGCTCGCGAATGACCAAGGTGGTTTCAACCTCTTAGTTCGACCTCTAGCGTCAAGACCCCGGTAACCAAGAGTATTTAGTGCCAAGTACGCTCGGGACTCAGATCTCTTTCGAAGGCGCTGTAGAAGGGCTCGGCCGGTTGCCGTCTGTTTGAGGCGGCCAATTTGCATCAATAACCTTTGTGAAGCGACTAGGTTAAGAGGTCTCGATAGAGATTCATAAAGTACTGCATTGTTAGGAGCAGTCTGCGGAACGCCAAGAGCCCTCCTTAGGCCCTTTCTGTGCAGAACCTCAAGTCGTTCCAGCTGTGATATCGAGGGGGAAACTAACGGGAGCTGATACATTATTCGACTCGTCACTAGTGCAACGTGCAACCTGATCACTGAAGGAGGGTGATTTCCCCATCGCTCACTTTCAACTCTACGGATCACATTGAGACGCGAAGATATCGATGTCACAATCGAGTCCACAGCTCGTCGCCACTGTAGGCGGTAGTCAATAATGACGCCCAAAAAGCGCTTGTGTTTCAATTGTCGAAGGCAAGATTGATCAAGGTCAATCTTCAGCCGCGCATAGCTTCTTCCTCTACCTGGAAACATGATGAAGCCAGATTTTTCCACCGAGAGAGTCAACCCAACACCTTGAAGGTAATATTGAACTGAAAGTAATGCCTGTCGAGCTATCAGAGCTAAACGCTTGTGTTGATATCCGGTTAACCAAAGACAAATGTCGTCCGCGTATATTGACATATGAACATGCCTGCAATGTTTTTGCACTTCAGCGGGAAGACCAGCCATTACAACGTTAAAGAGCGTTGGGGAAAGAACACTTCCCTGAAGTGCACCTCGCGATACCGCCCTTTCGGTGCTTGTGGGACTTCTTAACCGCACTTGAATTTTACGATCGCTGATAAGAGAGTGAATGAATCGCAGAAGATAGCCCTGTACGCCCATGGCCTGCAAACTATTTAGTATTGAGCTCTGAAGGACGCTATCATACGCCTTTGATAGGTCTAGGAAAATAACTAGTGTTGAAAGGCCGAAAGCTCTATGATGTTCAATATGGCGTGGCTAAGCTCTTGGAGAAGCTGGCAAGTAAGCGTTTATCTTGGTGGCTCGAAGATAGAAGGGTTCTGCCAACATGAAAAACTGGATTCCGAACAGGTTTAAGCGCGCAAGGTAGCGTCTTGGACTTGATAAGTACACAGAGGGCTCCGGAAATACTATGAACCTTATGTAATACAATCAAAATAGGTAGAAATAGGTTTAAAGTTATACGGATTGAGAGGCATTGGACGTCGTAGCCAGAACAGATACAAAACAGATACTTGACGCTTTCCTTGCACCTACGGGAGTCCAACGTCGGGCTATCGGCCATTTCAATACGGTAGAGGTAAGCGTTAGTAAACACCGCTCCCAGCCATAAGCGGTGCCAAAGCAACGTTCCTCAGCACAGAAAATTTTACCCTAACCTGTAATTAGCTGACGCTCCTGAAACTTTGCCCACACGTTGCCCATTGGATGCCCCCTATTGCTATGAAATGGTATCTTTGTGGCGCCTAGACTTCTTTCAGGACATTGGGCGAAGTTCGTACGCTGTTCATAAAACACGCTTGTATAAACAAGTTACTGCAGATACTGTAAACAACCTACACTGTTCGAACTTTTTGTAATGGTCATTGATAACATGGCTCCTATTTTGCCTGAATACAGGACGTAGGTAGGTTTCCAATATTTCGTGGATTAAATTTAAATTCTTTATTAATAAAATCTCAGTTTCTTATTACATTTATTGGAGTAAATCTTACGTTTTTTTCTTCAACATAATCGCTGTCATTTTTTTGTTATCGCAGGGCAGCGGGGAAAGTCGGTAAGCGTTTCGTATAACGTCTCTAAACAGGCAGAAAACGAGGAATTATCAATTTTCATTAAGCTCCTAACGTACGCCTCCTCCAATTTCCTCTAAATATAAACTTGGTGAAAGTTGTAGTTCTTTTACGGCACCGTGAAAACGACCATAGAACGTTTCCTAGCGCTTCTACATAGTCGCACTAACAGGGTCGCCGTATAAGAAAGTACGGACAGAGAGTAGAACTTGATAAACATGGTGTGACATTCTCAGTAGTACAGGCTGCTGTGCATGCTGTATAGACTGAACAGACTGTACATGTTCATAGCTAAAAACTGAGCATGATAAGAAGGCGGAGCAAGAAGACACAGCTCGACAAGTGCTCACGAGGTGCTGACCACCTGTCTAGTTGTCTCTTTCATCCCGTGGTGTTTTCGTGCTCAGTTTTTAGGTTGGAATTTTTAGCGCCACGAGTGAAGACCTCGGCGGAATACACCTATTTCTGGCGTTCCGTTACGTTATATATTCCCTTATAGCTTCTCCAGAAGCGCTCGCTCACTTACTGTCAAACTAGTTCTGCTTCACCAACAGAACGTACTGTCATGTAAATACTATAGAGGGAGCCTACAATTATATAAATCCGCAAATTATAGGCAAGCACCGCGAAGCAATGTCCACACTCACTCTAATTTCATTAAGCTACAGAGTTAGCGGAGTTTGCGGAGTATTTTGCGAACACGGGCCCTAGAGTAGCATACACAACGCTTTTCTTTCTGAAGCGCACTTCTTCATTGGCCCGCTGTCTTCGTTAATGATATTCGAGATGTCGCAATTGGCTGATACCTGTATGCAAGGATAGTTCTAGCGTAAGAACGTTGTGAATGCGAGCCCTGGCGGCTCTCCATCCAAGCTTGGTGCGTTAAATAAACAGCGTATTTTCGCGTGTGAAAAGCAGCCAATAAGAACATCACCATATTTTAAATCTAAAGCTGGGTGGGAAACGCAGCCTCCGTCAAGGCTGTCTGGAGCGCGGGAGCGGTGCGCTTTTGAGACCTATAGTTGCGGCATATGCCACCGAGACTAGACCCTTTTTACCGTCTAACCGGGGACGCTGCAACGACACAGTTGCTTCTGACACTGCACTGCTATAGGTTGACAAAGCTTCGATACTCGGCGTCATAGGCATGTGTAAAGCCCCCGGATCTGGAAAGTGACAAAAAGCTTTTATGTCGCCGCTGAGCTCCGCGAGTGGACGGTAGCTTCGGTGCACCGCCTGGTTTGGGCCACGAGAAGCCAACAGATGACGCGCGCATCTTGCTGCGTTCTCAATTGGCACGCAAGTTTGCGCCCGGCCGTGCCCTTGTATTTTCATTTACTGTCGTTGGCCTCGACAGAATAACCTTTGACATTGACATTGAGTAACTCCCGCAATAACTGTAGGCCAACGAAAGACAGCTTTCCATTCTGCTTAGAATGTGTTCATGTTAGTCCATTATGCACCGCTATGCTGATGCCCGCGACGACATCGCGATACCGTCAGTGACAAACTGCTTTCGCCGTTACCAGAGTGTTCTGCACTGGGTAGAGCAAAAAGACAAAAGCGGACTGATTTGAAATGGCACCGCGCTCCCGGATTGACCACTTACTGTCAACGAGCCGCTTACTGATAACCGGCGCGACAGACGCGCGCAATTTATTTTTTTTTTTTTTTCGCTTGGCGTAAGCTAGGAGGTGTTGCCGGCAGTTTTGGATTATTTGCAAAGATCTAGGTGCTTTAGCGATGTGTATTGCGCCGCTCCCCTTTCTGATGATTACACTCGATGAAAGGTGGGGGGACAGCATAACAGGCGGTAGGTGACAGGAACGATCATTTATCAGCGTGCACTTTCGCAAGACAATGCAATCGCTCAATAAGCGTAAAGAAACCACGCGCTTCTGCATTCTGTCATTGGGCACATAATCATCAAAAAGGGGGAGCTGCGGAAGGCAGACGGCTATGACCGCGAGCAACGAAGCGCTGTCCACTTGGCAGCACATGCTCAGAAGCAGCTTTGTCGTCCGAGCTTCTTCGGGCAGGCGGCACCAAGAGTCTCAGAAGCGCATCACTCCCGAGCTCTAGACAGCTGTGACGGGGGTTGTTCATTCAGAAAACGCTACAAGTTTTTTTGTTACAATGCAGCGCCTACCATTCCAAGTGAGATAACACTATTTAACATATTTTTTTATTATTTATTCGTTGTCTAAATACGAAGTTTGCGGCTTTTCAACTGTGCCGTAGCGCTGTCAAAACTATTAGTAAAGAATCATTCAAACAACTTCGAAGTTCTATTTTTAGGCATCTTTCGGACGCTTCAGCTGATACACGCGGCATAATGTGCATACGTTCGGTTAACCTAGCGCATATTTCTAAGGACTTTGAAGTAAGCATGTAGATAAAGCACTCGTGCAAGCTCACGACATGGTATGCCACGGAAAGCTGACGGGTAGACTGCATCAGGGACGCAACCGCAGTGGGGTACGTGAAGCGTCTTGTGCGAACTGCAGACGGTGTAGGGGGCAGCGGAGCAAGCGTGAAATTTTTGCAAAATACTGCCCATCTGTAGGCCTTACAACTCCTGATGAACACCACTCTGAGTTTGATGGATTATACCCACTGTGGTATTGTGAGTTCTCTCAAACGTGACCACTCCTGCTCGGATGGACAAAAGTACTGCAGAGCTACGCCTTTATAAACGCCGCGCGTGAGGCTAAATTTCGCTCCGAATGCGTCATGTGTGGCGTAACAAAGACGGCCGTCAGGACACACGACACACGCATGGTAGAGTAATGGCTTCTTCCCTGTACAGAACGATACCAAAGTAAGGCGTTTGGGTAGCACGGTTGCAAAGATATGAGCGATAATGCTATAACACATTTTCGTTACATGGGTGGATGGATTGATGTTATGAGCATCCCCTTTGCAACGGGGTCGTGGGTTGCGCCAACAAGCTCTTGCTATTATATCGCCTAATGTCCTACCTAGGATAAAAAAAGAAAAAGAAGAAAAAAAAAACGCACGACGAATTCCCATAAACAAATTTTCTTACTCCCTATTGTGAACTTTGCTTTTGTACGTCTCCGTTTTTTGTCGCTTCCCCCCTGACTTTTCTTCCACCCATCTTCCAATCTCCTCTTACTAATCTCTATTGCGGGTATGTTTACTTTCCCCCTGCTCTCGCTGAACCCAAGGGCTTCAAGGAGGCCAGTGGGGCCTAAATCGACCGCTGGGCAGATATCTTCACGTTCTAATAAAACATGCTCCATCGTTTCCCTAGCTTTACCGCAGCAAGCACATGCTTCTTCTTCCTTCTTATAGCTCGCTTTATAGGTGCGAGTTCTAAGGCATCCTAATCTCGCCTCGAAAAGTAATGAGCGTCCCTTTGAGTTGTCATAAATTGTTCCTTTCCTGATTTCGTTTTGTCCTCTTAAGTGGTTACTAATGGCAGGTTTCTTTCCCATTGCCGCCACCCGTGAGATTATTTCAGTCTATCTGACTTTCCGTTTGACGTTCTTTGTTGCTGTGTTGCTGACCCTACAGGCCACATACTTGCTGGTAAGCTTCCAACAGTTCTTTTCCTCCACTGTGAATGAATGTTTTTCCTTTACAAATACCTCAACACACTCTCAGCCCATTCACTTTCTTCCATATTCCTCAGTCGTTCTTCATAATCAATTTTACTGCGAGCTTCCCTCACTTCAAAACTTGTCCAGCCCATATCGCCCTGCGCAGCTTCATTTGTAGTCTTCCCGTGAGCGCCCAATGCGAGGCGTCCCACTGACCTTTGGTTGCCATCGAGTCCTGATTGTACCCCTGATTTCAAGCAAACAACCGCATTTCCAAAAGTAAGTCCTGGAACCATTACACCTTTTCACATACCTCGGAGCACCTTGTACCTATTGTATCCCCATAGCGCTCTGTGTTTCATTATGGCTGCATTTCTCTTCCCCTTTACTGTTGTTTTTTCCTGTGTTTCCATATACCTATTGCCTTCGTTTATCCACATACCAAGGTATTTGTATTCTTTTACCCGAGGTATTTCCTGGCCCTGTATTGCCACTGTCTGCTCACTGTTTTCATTGAATACTATAACACCTGATTTTCTAACGTTAAAGTTCCAACCTAAATTCTCGCCTTCCTTTCCACACATATTAGTCAGACGTTGCAAATCACTTTGCTTGTTAGCTAGCAACACAATGTCGTCCGCATAAAATAAACCTGGAAGCTGCTGCTCTACTACTGTACCCAACTGTTTGTACAATATAATAAACCCGATATTACTTCCTTCTAGAGCCCTCTCCATCCTCACCATGTACATCATAAACAGCAGTGGGGATAAAGGGCACCCCTGCCTCAATCCCCTGTTGATATCAACTTTCTCCTCGCTCCTCATCCCTTCGCATTCAACGAAAACGGTATTTTCTAGGTAAATTTCTTTCAAAAGCTGTAGACAATCGTAGCCTAAGCCTTGCCCTTCCAGAATATCCCACAATATGTTGCGGTCTACGTTGTCATACGCTCGTGTAATGTATAAAAAGGCCACATATAACGGTCTGCTTTCTACTGTTGATATTTCAATACACTGAGTAAGAACGAATAAGTTATAATCAAAACGTTTATCTATTCTGAAGCCATTCTGAAGTTCGCCCAAAATGGCATTCTCTGCCGATGCTTGCAGCTTTAATTTGATTGCCTGCATTGCTAACCTGTATATTACCCATGTAATGGTCAACCGTCTATACGAGTGAATTCGATCTTTCTGCCCCTTACCTATATAAATTAAGTTCATTCTACTTTGCCGCCAACTGTCTCTATTCGTTTATCTTTTAAAGTTTTTTCCACTGCTTTCACTAGAGAGTCTTTACTTTTTGGTCATAGTTCATTAATCAGCCTAACGGGAACCCCGTCTAGCCCTGTGGCTGTGCGCTTAGCAATTTTCTCTTCGACTTTATTCCAGTTGAAATTTGTCAGCACCAGCTCCTTTCCCCCCATCTGGTTCTCTCTCAGGCTCTTTTTTTCTTGAAACACAACCTCGCTATTGCCTTAAAAAGATCCCGCTGTTATTTTTCAGATGAAATTTAATGCTGCTTCCCCTTCCAGTTTGTTTCCATCTTCGTCTACACTAAAAAAAAAAACATCCACGCTTATCTAAGCGTGCGTTTGTTAATTTTTTACACGCGTAATCTAAGCGTGATATCTCTCGACGCTTACCAATCACGCCTGCTAGGAATGATCAGCAACCCCTCTTCACGCTTAGCCGACGTGATAAGGACCCCTTTTTCTACGCTTATTACGGCGCGACCAATCTGTACGCTTATATAGGGTTCCCGAGAGGGCAAGGGGATGGAGTGGGGAGCATGTGCCATCCTCCCTCGCTCCTTCTCTGCGTGCGTTGGAAGCAACGAAGAAGCACCGGCCCTGGTCGGCTTGGGTGCTTGGGCCGCTTCTCTGAAGCGGACTTTGCTCACCAAGCTCTTCGTAGTCCTCTTCTTTAACTTCCGTTTCGACGGCGCAGGCTGTGACGAACCAAGACGCTATGACAGTGGCAGCACACCAGTGAAGTAGACGCTGAGTATGCTGCAGAGAGATTGCGCAAGACGCTCCCGCCGGTGACACTGAAACTGATCCACTAGGAAGGGGCTTGGCAAATCCCTGGCACATTCAACGACGCCAAGGAAGGTAAAACGCAAACAAGCCCCTCGGTATCTCCTTGCACAAAAGGACGAATTCCCTCTCAACCGTGCTCTGCGGCACCACGCGTTCGATGACGGCAAGCCTTGTGTAGTATACAGGGAAGTCAGGACTGAATTTCCCAAATTAAGATCATCATGCTATTGCACTCTTTCTCCCACTGTTGGCCCAAAATACCTGATCAAATTCTTTTTCACTGGCCTCTTTCTCTAAGAAAGACGAATATTGTAGGAAGCGAAAAAAGTATTAGACGCATGTTGCTTCCTGGGGTAACTCTTTTATTCATAATATTCATTCCCAGAATATATGATAGAATAAAACGTTGATGCTTGTAAACAAAACTTAGGGTTAAAGCATTTTCCGATCACTGAGAAAGTGTAAGTCATAATTTGAGTTTGATTTAAATGCGCAACGCCGTGAACAGATCCTTTAATCTTGTTTGCGCCCATGGTATTTCTTTGCTTGTTCTTGGCTTTAAGTCGGTTCCACAAAAATTGGCCCTATGCCACTGGATATGTTACATATTACATACCATAAAGGCCTAGGCGCATCACTAGTGCCTTTGCTAGCGACGTGTCATCTGTCGTCTCAATGCTTTCTTGCACACAGCCGCAGATGAGGAGCCTTGTTTCCCCCAGACAATGCATGGTCTTATAAGTTCACTTAGCACGATCTGCAAAAAAAAGAAAAGAAAAATGTCTTAATACCAAAAGTATAATACTTTAGAGGTGAAAACATGTTTCTTTTAGACTAAATGTGGTAACGAAGACCGCTTGCTTTTTCACTGATTTAACAATGACTACACTTCTTCTGACATTTCTCCTACTGAGTGCTCTGAAAATGTTGCGGTTTGGAAGTTTTTAGAAGTAGGCGATAGGGGAAAGATGGTCAAATCACCGCTGGAATGAGAGCATGCATTTGAAGCCTGGGTTGCAAGCACTCTTTTAAAGCGACCTATCAAAGGTCAGAAAATTTCTGTATTTTCGATAAGCTCAGAAGGAACTTTTTCACTTTTTAAATTCAATTTTTCAATTTCATCAATCCTAGATCCAAACTTTTATTCGTTTTCAAACGTGACATGAAAAACAAAAGAACAATGTGCAAAACGCATTTAGGTGAAACACAAAGCTGTAAGTGATTTTATTACATCATGCTCTTCATAAAAATAAAGTTTAACAATTCAAACACAACTGGCAACGCTTTCGATAAAACCTCTTATACCTAAGGAAAAATGAGGTAGAAAAACCTAGTTACGCGGAATTCCCAACCCAATCGAGATGGAAATTTTGACAAGAATGACATTCTACGTGAACTTATTAGACGTGAACTCTCACTGCGGGCATAGATGGGTTTGGAGTTGTAAATCAAGAGCTGCAACAGGCAGAGTATATTTATATTCATTGAACACAGTCGCACTTCCTCTCTTTAAAGCGCAATATGTAAAATATGCGGAGCTACATTAGATACATATCCTAATTAAGACTGTGATTGAGGTTGCAAATTAAGTAGCACATGTGGTTACAACCTCGCATGCAGCGCTTCGGAGATGCTGGTTACTGTCAGTCGACAAATAGCTCACAAAATTATAAATTTTCACTTTATACGCACCGGTATAGTATGAGCGGCATACGCGGCAACTACACGGCATACACGGCATACCACATTGATGCACTACTAACAGAGTTCTAAATGAAGAGAAGAAGCACGGTGAAAATTCAGAGCGGCAACTCCCAGCTCGGCACCCTTGCCCGAGGCGAAATGGCAGCGGGCGCAGAGAGGACGGTGAGCTGGCGAATATAAAATTTTAAAAAAAAAACAGAGATCGTCGGATTTCGGTGCTTCGGCACAATAAACTGAACAATTCGGAGTAATTCAACAGCCCGGTGTTGAAACTTGTTATTCTCTCTACTCTCTATTTCGATCAACGCAACTGCTCGCGTAAAAAATTAAGGCTCTCGCTTTCCAATAAATGTACCATTAAGGCAAATTTTCCACCATACATCATACAACCACATACCGGAAATCGTGACAAATTGGCAGTTAGAGGCTATTCAATGAAAGCGAACCATAACTAATGTTCTTACCTGCATATTTCAATCGTCCATGAATAGCCGGCGAAGGATTGCAGCATATCCGTTATCCACATGGAAATGCTGCTGTGGAGCCGTCATCCCGCGGCAGATTCTCTCTCGTAAACGCTCGTAAACTAGGCACAGTGCACAATGTATGCATACACCACCCGCGTTGTGCGCCACGAATTTGTGTAGAAGTGAACATGACAATACACACCAACTCTGACAATTAGACCGGAAGCTCTGGGCTGCAATGAACGAACGTCGCTCGTGGCAGCCCGCCGGAAAATCCACACCAAGTATGGCCGAGCGCAAGTAGCATTTTATTTCGTCTTATAATGCAATACAAATATGTTTTTGCAACGAGTATTTGAGTACTAGCGACAGAATTTAACTGAGGACTGCTTTCGTCATCGGGCAAGTACTTGAATGTCCCGAGGGAGTCTATAGTACTGTCCTGCATTTACCTCAATTTCTCGATTATTAAGGCTCTGTTCGCGATAATGTTCACGCCTTAGAGATTCTCGAGCACTAATATATCACTTTAGCTTGACCTAATATTTGCCTTTAGTGTCCCTTGAAGAGAAGAGATCTGTAGCGTATGTGTATTTAAGTCCGTATTCACAAATAAGTTCTTACTACATCAGTGTTCGCAAGGTCAGATGCCAGCTGAACGTTACTTTCGGCACATTTGAGAGGCGGCGGCCGGACAATTGCGAAAGGAATTTAGGAATGAAAAACATTGTTATTTCGGGTTTTCAGTTACCTAGTTGTTTGATTTACACGCCACAACAATCCATGTGCTGTCACCAGTGGCGTAGCTAGGTCGTCTGGCACCCGGGGCCCATAGTTCTACTGTCACCCCACCCCCAAGCGGGTGTAGTCAAGAAGAAAAAAAAAACAGTCAAAAAACACAAAGAACATGAGGAGAGGTTCAGACTACACCAGTCGTTGTGATGTCAACCTCTCCTCATGTCCTTTGTGTTTTTTTGACTGGTTTTCCCCTTCAACTATGTACCAACTGGCCCGGATTTCAACCCTTCTGTTGTCAAGAAGGCGAGAGTATCGAAAATTTCCGGGGAGCGGGGGGGGGGGGGGATGTTTCAGCACCAGCAGAGCCGCCTTGCATAACGCGCATGTCCCCCCCCCCCCCCTTTTCACTATCGTTCCCAGAGATCGCGAATGTAGCAGGTATACGAGTTGTTTTATTCTATGCACCAAATAACACAGGGTGCTGCAGTGATAACTTGTGATAAGCGCATTTGCACATCTGCTGTCAGACTGTAAGGCTTGGCAGCCAACGCAGATGCAGCACCATGGAAAATACGGCTCACAAGTAACAAAAATATTTTAATGAAGTTTTATTTGGCGATTTTAGAGGCAATATCGCATTTGTGAAATTGAAACCTGACAGTTATATGTGGACCAACAACAATTTCACAAAAATCCTCGTAGGGTGATACGGCGTGAAGTATTTTGGCTGTGGGTAGCCCTGAACACAGAATGAAAATAACATAGCGTGCCAGTGACGCTGATCTCCCCACTCTATTATAAAACGCCACCTGCTTCCCTGCTGCGCGCGCGCCAATGCTATGGCAATTACAAGTTCTCTTCATTCTGATCCATAAAGTCATTTGTTTTATTTGCTGCTATTGGCAAACGTGATTATCCGAGCTGCAGTACCGACACAAGATTGGGAACGTATTAGAACCCGCTTCAGGGGGAGGGGGAGGGAGGGGCGTCGATTCCTGGCGTCAACATGACAAAAAAAAAAGAGAGAACGTCGCGATGAAGCCCGTGCCAGCGGAAGCTTGCGCTACTGTTGTCTGCACTCACAATGAAGAGGATGGAAGTATCGGGGTCACTGGTGCACTATTTCATATTTCTTTTGGTACTGCCATACTGGGCCGCCCGCAGTGCCGAAGTACTGCAGGAGTACTCA
This sequence comes from Dermacentor andersoni, assembly GCF_023375885.2. Classification (NCBI taxonomy): domain Eukaryota; kingdom Metazoa; phylum Arthropoda; class Arachnida; order Ixodida; family Ixodidae; genus Dermacentor; species Dermacentor andersoni. The sequence goes on from NC_092814.1 coordinate 211,966,754, forward strand.
AGACGATTTTGTTTAGAGAAGTTTTTGTTGAGTTAACAATATGACTTCGAGTCCTCAATTCCCAAATTGCAACGTTTCCTCTGTAATTGCGAATTAAGCAGTAATTTAAGATATACATTATTAATTATCGGCCATATTTTGCACAATACCGAGCTTCTAGTGGTCACAAAGACATAACCTGATAGACTATCAGAAAATAACCTCACAAAATTCACCTTTTTATAAAAATCCATGCAGTTGAAACAACACACTATTTCTGACATGAAGTCACACAACAACAAAATGATAAAGAGAGGTTAGCTAAGACTAGGAGACAGTGTTTTTATTCAACACCGCGAAAGTGATACAAAAACAATACAAATGATGCAAAACTGATTACTGGAACACTATATACATACTGAGCACACAGAAACCATGTAGCGAATTTAATTTTTTTGCCCGCACATTCGTCCAATTATTACGCAGGATGTTGCTAAAGCTGCGGTCTACTATTCTGCGGCACTACACATCTGGTAAATCTGGTACATGAGCTGGGGCTGCTGGTTACCGCAGCATTCTTTACCATTTACGCCCAGTCAAGCCGGCGGAAAGAGGGCGATCTTCAGACATATATGACCCCCCCCCCAACTAGCACCCCCACCCCCCCGTTACTACGCCACTGGCTGTCAATTCGACTAAGTATAAGGGCGCGTTAATTTCCCTACAGTGATCAATAATCAAGCAAGTGTATAATTCCGTCTCTCAGTCATCAATTCTGTACTGTCTCGCCTTGTGCGGATATCCACACGCCATCTTGTGCAGTAATCACTAGCAGATTGCCAAGAAGGAAGTCGAGATCCTAGCTGCTGCTTCACTTTGAGGATGCCTAAGCGCAGAAATTGAACACGCGCCGCCCACAATGTTTCAGGTGCCGCAAAGCACACATGACTGATGGCGCAAAAGTAAGCTCCAGGTAATTGCCGTGCAATCGTTCTAGGCGGCTCTAAATAATTTGTATTTTATTTTTTGCGGGAGCAACAAACACTTTTCCCTGATCTAATAATGAAACCGTCGGTACAACGTACATCGTTGAGCAAGCTTAAAGTTCTGGTGCACATACAATTTTTTATGCCGCGTATTTCTGCGACGACTACCTCAGATTATTAAAAGCAGAGAATTCGAGACGAAGTTCTTATGAAATTTGTTTGCTCTGCACGCTTCGTAACAGCGATGGACATGAGAATATGCGCGATAAATTTCTGTACATATATCACAGCAATTAACTTTTATAATTGTTGCCTAAAGGTGACATGTTTTTTCAGAACAGAATTCAGCCAGTACACAAAGCATAACCTTTTACTAGAAACTGCATCTTGCACCAATTTGGAAAAGTAAACACTCGATGGTGGTGATGAATGTGGTGTTCTGTGGCGCAAGGGGCAAATGTAGTCAAAGAGCGCCAGGCCGGTGTTTATGAGTTCGCAGTGTAACTATGAATAACGAGAGGCAGATGTTACGTGGCTGTAAAGGGGCCTAAAAACAGTCGCAGTAAAGTACATTAAACCTATGTGACATAAAATTATACCGATGGTTAATGAGCTGTACAATAAACAAGGAAGAGACATTGTGAAACAATGATGATATAGTAAAATGTGTCATAGATAAACATTTGCGAGAAGCACTACTGCCTTAACAGAGCCCTTAAGATGCAAGGGCCTGGAGGCATGTGCCATACAAAACTGTTATCAGAGCGGCATCCTCTGGAAAGAGGATGTGCTATTATATCTATGGGGCTAAAAACATGGAATTTGACATCATTCAAAAATCCTGCAACAGCTTTGGTGTCAAAGGACGGTTCTTCACCAAAAAACGTTGCAGGATGGAGAGGGGTGGGCTGGCGATGTACAAGGGGAAAATGTTTCTCTCAGCTTCGGCTTCCCGACACTCCAGGTGGACGCAGAGGAGGGTCAGCCTTTGCCCGCATTTACCACAGGTTGGAGGCTCATTTCCAGTCCGAAAAAAATTGTGGGTACCGTGTGTCCTGTCCTGAGGCGACATAATAGAACATCTGTTCGGCGTGACTTTGTTGCGGAGGGCCAGAAGCCTAACTGTGGCTTTATCACGTGCAACTTATTATTTGTTTTGGCATCCCACAAGCTTTGCCAGTGCTTTTGCAGTTTCCTTCGTAAGAAAGGCCTCAGATCTGTGGCAGGGACTGCAGCGGTAGGTTTAATAGCTTGCGATGCAATTGACGGGGCCATCTCGTCCGCCAGAACATTGCCCTCGATGCCCCTATGGCCAGGCACCCAGCAAATAATGACATGCTGGTTAGATATATACACTTTACACAGGACGGAATATAATTCAGTAAGTACTGGATTTTTGTGCTTACAGAGTGATATCAAAGCCTTCGCGACGCTTAGGGACTCTGTATATAGAACTGCTTTTTGGAGTTTTGATCATCTAATATGATTCACAGCCGACAATAGTGTGTAGGCCTCGGCCATAAAAACACTTGTTTCTGGATGCAATACATCGGATTCCGAGAAGGATGGACCGATGGCTCCACAGGACACCCCGGCCTTTGACTTCGAAGCGTCTGTGTAGAACTCTGTGCAAGAGTGCTTGTACTGGAGTTCCAAGAAATGCATTCGGATTTCGACCTCTGGTGCGTGCTTTCTAACTTCTAGAAAGGATATGTCACATTCTACCGCTTGCCACTCCCGAGGAGGTAACAGCTTGGTTGGATGCATTAAGTGAGGCTCGAGGAGTGGGACATGCATTTCATCGCTAAGCTCCCTCAGACGCAGCGAAAAAGGCTGTCTTACAGAAAGACGATTGCGGAAAAGTGTAGCACACGTCATAACGGTAACGGTATTAAAACATGGATGTTCATGATTAGAGTGCATGTTGAAAAAAAAAAATATGAGGCTGATGTAAGTTGCCTGCAGATGGAGTGACCATTCTTTCGATTCTGCGTATAAGCTTGTCCTGAAAGTGCCAGTGCCCAGGCGGATACCCAGATGGTGGACAGGATCTAGCATCTTTAGCGCACTCGGAGGGGCAGAGTTGTATAGAACGGCCCCATAGTCCAATCGTAATCGAATTAGGCTCTTATGAAGATTAAGCAAACACTTCCTGTCACTACCCCATGTTGTGTGGTATAGAATTTTCAGTAAGTTCATTGTTTTTGACATTTTTCTTTAAGATACTTAATATGTGAAATGAAAGTAAGCATGGAGTCAAGTACAATACCTAGAAATTTATGCTCGTTGTTGACAGGTATTTGTAGTTCACACAGTCATACACAAGGATCTGGAACCAGGCCTCTCTTTCTTGTAAAAAGAACACAAGGACTTTTCTGGGGGTCGATTTTATACCCGTTTTTGTCTGCCCACTTGGACAGCTTGTTCTAGTCCTGCTGTACCAGTCTTTCGCATATTGCGAGGTTATAGGATTTGAAGCCTATTTGAATGCCGTCCATGTAGACGGAATAAAAATGGCTGGTAGTAATGAAGCACGAAGCGTGTTCATCGTCACGATAAAGAGCGTGTAGCTAAGCACGCCTGCCTGGGGTACACCAGTTTCTTGTATAAGTCGCGACAATACGTTGCCGATTTTCACGCGGGAGGTACCATTCGACAAATAACTTTCTATTATGTTTGGCATATTTCCACGGATGCCCATTCCCGACAAGTCTCGCAAGATCCCGTAACGCCACGTTGTGTCATACGCCTTCTCCATATCGACGAATATCGATAAGAAAATTGTTTATGTACAAATGCATCGCGGATATATCCTTCAATGCGCACAAGGTGGTCAGTTGTTGACCGTCCTTCTCTGAAGCCACACTGATAGGGATCAAGTATATTGCTGAGTTCAAGGAAATGTACGAGTCTACGATTAATCACTTTTTCAAAAAGCTTACACAGGCAACTTGTAAGAGCTAACGGGCGATAACTTGTCTCCAAGGGAGGGTTTTTACCCTGCTTTCATGTGGATGGAAGGTATCCGGCTGCCCAAATATTGTTGAAAAGTGCGAGTAGTGTAACTTGTGTGTCAGTGTGTAAGTTTTTGATCATGTCATACGTGACTGTCAGGTCCCGGTGCACAGCTCTTGCATGCGATCAAGGCAGCTCTCAGCTCGGCAATACTGAAAGGACGGTTATACGGTTTGTTCTGTCTGCATTAACGTACGACTGGCTTCAGTTCTTCTGGTTGTTTGTATTTAAGGAAGGATTCATAATAATGGATTGAGCTCGACAGACGCACAAAGTGCTCCCCAAGGGGGCCAGCCTGCTCTTGCAAGGTATTCCCTTGGTTATTCACTAGAGGCAACGGATGGATTTGTTGCCCTTTTAGCTTTCTTAAACCATTCCACACTTTTGTCTCCTGCGTGTGTGAATTAATGCCGGAGAGGAACCTCACCCAGATTTTTCTCTTTGTCTGACGTCGTGTCCGCCTTCCCTGTGATCTAATTTGTTTAAATTGAATTAGATTTTCAGCATTTGGCGATCTGCGCAATATGCCCCATACCTTGTCTTGCCTCTTTCTCGCCTCTGTACAGTCTTCGTTCCACCAGGGAACACGCCTTATGAGTGAACCACCATTCATTTGCGGGATGAACTTTTCGGCTGCATCAATAATAAAAGCGGTAAAATATGCAACAGCATAATCTATAGTAAAATTGTTTATAAAGATCTCGTGGTACATAAGATCATTCTTTAAAATGCTCCCAGTCAGCCGATGCTGATTTCCATCGAAGGGTATGCGGAGTGTTCTCACGCAGAGTTATCCGGTTTAAAGTTACAGCAAAGTGGTCAGTCACTTCAAAAAAGGTTATTGATGACATTCCATTCTAGGTGAGGCAGAAGAGAAGAGCCCAGTGCTAGATCTATCGCTGAATACATCTTCTGTTGGACACTGCAATACGTCGGCTCCTTCTTATTAAACAGTCAGGCACTAGAGGTCAGAAGAAAATTTTCAATCAATCGACCTCTCGCGTCGCATCGCGAAATCACCCACGAGGATGTAGGCGCCAGGAAGCATATTAATGAGGTTAGAGAAATCGCTTTTTCTAAGATGATAGTAAGGGGCTATGTATGTAGAACAAACACACAATGACCAGTTTATGAAAAAGGATTGCCCGAACTGACACTGCCTCAAGGGACGTCTGAAGGGGGACGTGTTGACTATTTCGCAACTATTGCAACACCGCCGAAGGCGTTAGCCTCGTCACGGTCTTTTCGGAAGATGGTGTAATGGCGAAGAAAATTGGTGTTTGCAGGTTTCAGATGTGTCTCTTGAACACACCGCAACCCTGGATTGTGTTTGTGTAGGAGTTCTCTAATATCGTCAAGGTTATGAAGAAGTCCTCTAACATTTCATTGTAGTATTTGTGTTTCCATTATGATAAATGTATTTTATGCTGTGTGTTTAAGAGATGGAGAAGCTCACGGGCCCTTACCACACGCCGTGACGCGAAGTTCGTGTTTTTGGAGCGATCGCGAGAATCTCGCCGCTCCTTAGGCGCTGGTGGCGCCGTCTGGCTGGTTGAGTCCAGCGCCCACGGAGGAAGGAAACTAAGGAGAGGCCCTGACGTCACTCTTTGTGAAGCAAAAGTGAAGCCGGAATTTGGCGTTGCTCATGGCGATGCTCCGCCTTTTGGGCCACCCTCCTCTCTTGTTTACATCTTTCGCGAAACCACGCTGCGCTGCGCGTGGTGTCGCGCGCGGAGCGCGCGCGCTCGCGCAGCATCTGGCAGAGCACGGTGCAGGTAACACAGCGCAACAAGACACGGTGACTAACGCAAACCCGCCCACTCAGCGCCTTTGCCACGTCCCGAAACCTACCAGAGCAACACGTGTGAGCGCTCAAAACCATAACAACGCCGCCATTGTGGCCCAAAAGGCGTGGCCATACAACAAAAAAATAAAAAAAGCAGCAAAAAAATGAGAACCTACTACGTCATTTCCGCCACACTTTTCTCCTAGCGCGCGGAGGGGGTAGGGCCTCTCCTTAGTTTCCTTCCTCCGTGCCAGCGCCTCTTGCGAGGAGCTGGACACGCGCTTTTCTGAGCGCTTCGTTTGACGTGCAGGCCTTGCTACGTCGGACGAGACCTTTGAGGCCACTAGCCAGCAGGTCAACGGTCCCTTCTTCTGGGGTCGCGGAACAGCGCATAAATACTCGAAATATGTACATAATTGGAATTGCTGCTGAAGTTCGTGTATTTCTGCACTGTGGGAAAACGCAGTTTGCAACTGTTAGCTTAAAACTGCATTGTTTGGTTCACGGTACATTTTGTCCCTAATTCTCAAAACCGGTGCTACATAGTATCGACACCAATTTTCTATCAAAAGGTTACGGTTTTAGTACTGGAGAATTTCAATTCTGCAATTTCCCCATGCCCTCTAAAGTAATTATGTGAAATAGTCATAGCAAATGCCTCTGGTAATATTTTTTTTTTTTTTACTGATCACTAAACTTCCCCGTCACTCTATGGGAGAGGTGCATACGCTTGGGAGTGCGCTACCGAATATCTATCTGAATACTTCTGCGCGCAGTGTTTTCTTAAACAATACTCTATCGAGCACACTGCATGCATCATGAAAAGTTCTAACAATATAGGCAAAACCAGCTATCAGTAGCAGCCACCCGAGTTTCAGTCGCTGTTTTCAAAGGGGCCCCCTGAACCCGCTAGTCACTCATATAATTCAGCTCGCCTCAGCTAGAATGATGCGGCGGTGCTGATATCTGTAAATCAGCATGTCTTGCAACATTTCGTAATTATTTCGTGTACGCGCTGCGTGATTTACAGGGTGTTTGAAGTGAACCAACAGTGTCTGACGTGCCGGTGTGAACAAATGCACCCCTCGCATAAATCAGCATTCAAACATGGAAAGTTGCGCGCGCTCCAAGTGCTCCTTCCCGCGAATATGCTAAATGACTTGAGTATGAGGTAAAAAAAAAAAATCCCCGACAGCCATGTCAGCGCGGGGCGCGGTTGTGTCGTTGCAGTAGTGACAAAAAAATTGTCTGACTTGTCTGCTGACGACCTCACTCCTCCCGTCACGGCCGTCGACACAATTTAGCTGTCGCAAGAAATCGGCCGAGCAAAATCGGCGTCGTGTCGGCCGAGTGCGATCGGGCCTAAACGCACATAAACTAATCTAAACCTTCAAAGCAAGCCGACGACACCGCCTATCGTAGCCTCCTCTTCTACAGTGGCGCCCCTAGTGGCAGCTGCTGTCCCTGTGGCAAACTTGGCCTGAAGTTTCGTGACCAGGAAGAATGTATCAAATGACTCCGATAGTAGTGACACTCCGATGATATATAATTGTATTCCCGATTATCGCAGACGATCTGATGTCCCCCCATTGCCACAAAGTTTCTTCAGTAACACTTGTACTTTTGTCGCAAATTTCCCACCTTTAATAGTCCCAGGCAATCGTCGCAGTAACAGGTGGTATTATTTTATAGTTGCAGTTGCATGCTCGCTTTTCCCCCCTTGCATAATCCGAAAACAAAACTTCTATTTGACTTTCAAACCAAAGTGGGCGGACGCTGGAGTAATGAACATCGCACATTTATTAGGACCTCTATGACTAGAGCGTCATTGCCCACGTGGCGCTGATTACGTCCCGTGCTCAACGCGTCTACCTATTATAGCAAGGCTTAGCAACGATGACCGAAAGAGGCAACGATATGCTAAAAGCAACTGAAAAGATGGATAAATAAAGCGCTTCGCGAGGCTAGAGGTGGAATAAAGAGTAAGAATGAAAAAAAAGAACAAGAATACTCAGGGCCACTTAGCAATAACAGTAACTAACGCAGCGCCGCCGGCCAATGGTTGCCCAGCCCAAAGGCTTCTCCTTGTAATGCTTTCCTTACGCTTCTTTCAGCAATTCTGGTGTGCGATGTCTGCTCGACTAGATTTCCTCATCAGCCTATTTATGAGTGCAGAACGAAGGCTTTTCCAGCGATCTCCAATTACCCTTGTCTCACGCCAGCTGACCCCCATCTTATGGCTACACATTTTCAAATTTTTTCAGCTCCTAGTTCTCTGATGACGTCGACTGAGCTTCGCTTCTCTTGGTGCCCATTCTGTAACTAACAGATCGCAAGTTATCTGCCGTACAGATTACATGGCCTGCTCAGTGCCATTTCTTCCTCTCTCTGTCAGCCAAAATATCCCCTACCCCCGCCTGCTCTCTAATTCACACCACTGTTTTCCTGTCTCTCAACGATAAACATATCTTGTTCCATCACTCGTTGCGCGGTCTTTAACTTCTTATCAAACTTCTCTGTTAACCTGCAAGTTTCAGCCCCGTAGGTTAGTACCGGCAGAATACAATGATTGTACTTTTTTCTTATTTTCCAAGATAGCAGTAACATTCCATCCAGCATCTCTAGTGGACATGCTGAACAGCAAGTTGCCTATGGTCTTACCTACCTATACGCTGTATTAACTCGAACAAGAATACAAGTCTACCGTATCCAGCAACGAAGGCTCGTAGATCGATTGTGCAGAATGAATGTGCTCAAAGGAAGTGGTGCCACCAAGCTGTCATGACCGGAGGCAGTATAAACGGTGAAACTGGCCTCCAAGACTGTGCAAGCAGTTTCTGCTTTTTTTTTTTTTTTTTTTTTGCAATCTCGGAGGCATGGCAAATCAGTTTTTCGGAAGTCCGCAAGGTGGGGGAAGGTTAACGAAAGGGAAAAATTGTCATCCACCTGGCTGAAGTATGAAGCTAAACAAAACCCTTGCCGGTTTCTCTAGGAAAATTGTCATCCTCCCAACTGGAGCATGAAGCTGCAAAAATAAAGATAAGAACAATACCATACGTGTTCCTTGGTGTTCTTTTGCAACTTGGTGCTGCAACCGGGTACATGACAATGTTTCCCTTTCGTGAATCTTGAAAGCAATGCTGCGAGTACTTCTCCGAGAGAAAGAGTGTCTATGAAAGTTGCTGCTTGGCATATATGTAAGACTTAATTTGAACAGAAAGCCACGAACGTGTTATTGCGCTATTTCACGTCGACAGGCTTTGACGACCGTTTATAGACCCGGTTCGCACCTTCAAATGTGTGCGAAACTGTGCTCTCTCTCTCTCTCTCTCGTCTCTACCTTCATCGCTTTATTTCCTCTTCTCCAGTGCAGGGTAGCAAACAGAACGTGCGTCTGTTTAACCTCCCTGCCTTTCATCTATTACGTTTCTCTCTTGCTCTCATTATAAGAAGATGAATATCATGAATGAAAATAGCAAAAATACAATTTCAGATTTTTTTTTACATAAACGACAAATCAGGCATATACATATCGTTTAAAAATTGCCTATAAGTCCTGAATTAAGCAAGTGAAGATGCAAAGACACAGAGTCTTCGCATCTTCACTTGCTCAATTCTGGACTGGGATTAAGTGACGATTTCTGTACCAATAACATCAGGAAATAACTTGACCTAATGGGTCTACGTATATCAAACAAGGCTCTGCTGCGAAACGCGTGGTGGCACAGCGCCGACATGTACTACGCACGTGGTAAGTGTCCACGGGAAGCTTGAACTGCGGGTACGATAACGAACTCACTTGCCCGACCTTAGAACCTTAGAAAAACCGACTGATTTACGCCATTCAAATCCTAAATTAACGAATGACACCTCCAGATTACTTGCCCATTCCACAAAGGACACTGAAGAACCACAGCGGATCGACGAAGAAAAGAGGTGCATCTAACAAGTAAGTTGCATGCGCCATCCAATGTGCGAATTGAGAGCTTTCACGTCCTCGCGAGAAAGTGGCAACTGTGTCATATTTTTCGGGGATGTTGGGAGTAAAAAAAGACTGTACTTACAACATATATATATACAAGATGAGTCAGCGTAGATAAGATGGCTGACCCCCAACAACACGCAGCAGCCAGCGTCTCGCGATCTTCTTCGTCCTCTGTCTTCTTTCATCCTTCCGTAACAGGACCCCCGGGTGGTGAAGCGTCGTCTCGGCGCATGGTAGGCGAAGAATTGCGAGCGAAGTATGGCTTCAGCCGCCAAACGTGGACGACACCAACAGGCGTCGGACTTGAGGATGTATCAAACTGTAGCGGCGAAATCTCGTAATTTACGTCGTTAACTTGACGTAGTACTTCATAAGTTCCTGTGTAGCGAGAGAGAAGCTTCTGGGAGAGGCCAAACCGACAACATGGTGACTAAAGGACCACCCAAGCACCTGGCGCGAACTTAACATCGCGATGGCACCGGTCATAACGCTCTTTTTGTACATGCTGTGAGGCTAATAAACGAGATCGGGTGATTTGACGTGCCATGTGAGCGCGATCGAAGACTTCACGAGCATACTCAGTTGCAACACGTAGCACAGAAGGGAGGATGGTGTCAAACGGCAATGTCGATTCGCGACCATACAAAAGACAAAAGGGTGAATATCCTGCGGTGTCATGTCGGGACGAGTTATACGCGGACGTCACGTAGGCCAGCGTGGCGTCCCAGTCCCGGTGATCGTTGAAGACGTAGATGGACAGCATCTCTGATTGTTCGGTTGAGACGTTCCGTAAGACCGTTCGTTTGTGGGTGGTAGGCGGTGGTAGCTTGTGCTCAGTGGCACAAGAGCGGAGGAGGTCGTCTATAACTCGAGACAAGAACGAGCGGCCGCGTTCTGTAAGTAACTGTCGAGGTGCACCGTAGTGGAGAATGGCGTCGAGGAGGAGAAAATCGGCGACGTCTGTTGCGGAACTAGTCGGCAACGCCTTTGTGATCGCGTAGCGTGCCGCGTAATAAGTAGCGACGGCGATCCACTTATTCCCTCTCGTCGTCGTCCGAAAAGGGCCAAGCAGGCCAAGGCCTACGCGAAAGAACGGTTCAGAGGGAACTTTAATTGGATGGAGTCGTCCGACAGGTGGCAGGGGAGGTTTCTTCCGGCGCTGACACAATTCGCAAGTTGCGACATAGCAACGCACAGAGCGGTAGAGACCCGGCCAGAAGAACAGGCGTCGTACGCGGTCGTATGTACGCAAAACGCCAAAGTGTCCCGCCGTCGGTGCATCGTGTTGTTCGAAAGCGACGGATAACAGATGACGAGGAAGGACAAGGAAAAACTCAGGGCTGTCAGAGTTGATATTGCGGCGGTAGAGGATGTCATCGTGCCGCACGAACATGCGGCACGTGCCGTCAGTGATTCCAGATTGCACTCAGGCGATGATGGACTGTAAGGATTCGTCGCGTTGTCATTCAGCGCCCATGTCGGTCATGTCAGTAAAAGCCATCACGCAAGTCACCGGATCATGCACAGCAGGATCAGGGAAATCCACGGGGTGACGAGAGAGGCAGTCAGCGTCCTTGTGGAGGCGTCCAGTCTTGTAATTGACAATAAATTAAATTTCGTGGAGCCGCAAAGCCCAGCGACCAAGCCGTCCTGTCGGGTCCCGGAGTGAAGACAGCCAGCAGAGTGCGTGGTGGTCTGTAACGACTGAAAACGTGCGACCTTACAAATATGGCCGGAACTTGGCGACAGCCCAAACTAAAGCCAAGCACTCCCGCTCGGTGATGGAGTAATTTCTCTCGGCAGGTGACAGCAGGCGGCTGGCGTAAGCTATCACGCACTCGGTGCCATTCTGTTGTTGGGCGAGAAGAGCGCCGATGCAATGGCCGCTTGCGTCAGTGTGGACTTCGGTCGGTGCAGATGGATCAAAGTGGGCATGTATGGGAGGGGTGGTCAGATACCCGATGAGAGCGGCGATTGCGTGAGCCTGCTCCGGGCCCCATGAGAATGGCGTGTTTTTTTTTAGAAGATCTGTCGAAAGCTGAGCAACCTCGGCGCAGTTTTTGACGAAACAGCGAAAATAAGAACACATGCCGACGAAGCACCGCACGTCAGAAGCAGAACGTGGCACAGGGAAACTGCGTATGGCGTGAACTTTTTCCGGATCTGGTTGGACACCGGATGCCTCAACGAGGTGTCCCAACACGGTAATCTGACGGCGCCCGAATTGACACTTCGTGGAGTTCAGTTGGAGGCTGTCGCTTTTGGGGTCGTAGGGAGGAACTAGGCGTACGGGATTTATTTGCATATTTACATTAGAACAACGGATACATTTAAACAGTCTAGTACGACTCCTAAATGGAGCACGCAAGACGAAGCAAACGGCACACGAGCACTAAGCTCCAAGCACCAAGCACACCACTTGTCGAGCACGAGCACACTCTAGCAGCCGACAAACTGCTGCTTGAAAAGCCTCTGTCCTCCCTAGATCCAAGGGGAGGGAAAACTTCTGTCCAACCTTCGTCCAATCGGACTATCCACAGTCCGTGGGGCGTAGTCGACCCGCCTTTGAGGGGAAGGGCTCACACACACACGTACGCACTTTGGATTCCCAGAAGCCGAGTTGAGCAGGTCCTCGTAGCCAGGTCGTTACGCCTGACCCCAGCCGGCGCCTCTTAATTCCTGAGCTGACTTTCTCCGGTAGTCGCAACGAGTGTCAGCAGAATGTGACGAATCCTGGGGCCCGAGGAAAAACGTATCGCAAAGCACCCTTTTGTTAGAGGATGTCATCGTGCAGCACGAACGTCCGGTTCGTGGTCTCTTCTTGCTGCAAAGAGACCACGAAGGCCACGGCAAATCAACCAACAATACACGGTCCGCCAAACATGGCCAGCCCTGCTGCCGTCGCCGACTCTGCGAAGAAGGCGCATGGTGGATTAACGCTGCCATGGTCTCCAATTCTCCGAAGGAAGTTCATGGTCGGTTAGCGCTGTCGTCTTCGCCGGTTCTCTGAAGGGCGCCACCACCGCGGGTCGATCAAAGCACGTGCAGCGAGCTGAGATAGCTTTGCAGAGCAGTACCCCTGCAGGCCGATCGTAACAAGGCCGGCTTTTCGGAATATCGCAAGAATGGCGGCTAGTCGGGTAAGGTGGCTGCCGAACGTGGGAGAAAAAACAATAACGTCGTCAAGGTAACAGAGACAGGTGGTCCATTTGTAGCCTCACCGAAGAGAGTCCATCATGGGCTCAAATGTCGCAGGATCATTGCATAGGTCAAAGGGCATGACTTTGAACTGATATAAGCCATCCGGCGTGATGGAGGCCGTCTTCCCGCAGTCCATTTCATCAACTGAAATCTGCCAGTAGTCGGATCGAAGATCGATGGACGAGAAGTATTTAGCTCCGTACAAGCAGTCCAAGGCGTCATCGATGCGTGGCAATGGGTCTTTTCGTGTGATCTTATTGCAGTGGCGATAATAGATGCAAGAACACCAGGTACCACCTTTCTTTTGCACAAGGACGACAGGCGAAGCCCAAGGGCTGAATGATGGCTCGATGATCCATTGCGGAGCATTTTGTCCACTTCTGATTATATGACTCGAAGTTCAGCACGTGATACATGATAGGGACGTCGACGAATATGATTCGTGCCTTCAGTGTTTTAACGGTAGTGAACAGCAGATGTTTGACCTAAAGGCCTGTCGCCGAAATCAAAGATGTCACTGTACGATTCAAGCAGACGACGTATGTCCGTGGCCTGTGCATAGGTGAGGTCAGGTGCAATCATTTTCGCGAAGTCATACGTTAAGGAACCAGAGCTGTGAGCTGCAATCGGCGCTAATAAACCACTCTCGGCATTCAGACTCTCAATGACAAATTCGGAACCACTAGAAACACTGGCCAAGAACATGCCGGCCGGAATCACTTGAGGGCACAGGCTGAAAATCAGAAGCTGTAGAACGACGTCGTTATTAGTAACCGTGACCAGCGTATGCGGAACAGCAACGTTCCGGTTCAAAAGCACGTCAATGATGGGGCGAAGCACATATTCACCGTCAGGGACCTGTGGCTGGGCGGTCAAAGTGACGTAAGTAACGGCCTCGGGTGACAGGTGCATATCGTGAAGCGAGCACAAGTGCGGTGGGGCGGTGCTCGGAGCATCGGCGAGTTGAGACAGTTCTAACTGAAGAACGACGGTCGCGCAGTCGATGAGAGCAGAAGGAGGGAATAAAAAGTCCAATCCAAGGTTAACGTCGTAAGGGCAGTTGTCGCTCACAGCAAAGAGAACAGAAGTAGGGCGGCCGGCTATACTTAAACGCGCAGTACACATCCAGCAGAACAACCAGCACGCCGCCGTCGGCCACACGAAGCACACGGGCATCTGCTGGGGTGAGTACCTTCTTTAAACGTCTACGTAGGCTAGCAGTCATTGCAGAAACGTCGGCTCCAGTCTCGACGAGTGCTTGGACAGGTACGCCGTCTATTTTAACGTCAAATACACTTCTCCATGTGGGCACAGACAGAGGATTTGCTGCAGTAGTAGGCATTGCAGCACCACCTTCGAGGGCTGCATTTCTTACTTGCTAGGGGTGGCCTTCACCAAGTCTTTTGCTTTTCGAATCGGATGGGCCGACGACGCCTCGTGTGATGACTGTGGTAATGAGGAGACTCTTCAACACCTTCTCTGTGACAGCCCTGGCTACAATTTACAGAGACGATCGCTCGCAATCGCTATAGCGCGCTCTTACCGAAGACTTCTAACAGAGGAACTTATTTTAAAATGCCGCCATCACAAGCCATCGCAGCAGAGGGCGACGAGGGTACTGTTGCAGTTTTTAAAGGCAACAGAATTGGACAAGTGGCTGTAACCTGAACAGATGTTTATAGTGCTGCAAGTGCTACTGTACGGTGCGGTGACAGTATGCGGTAACAGTGACCGACTGTGATTGTATGTCTATGCTCCATTCTTTCTTTATCTCTATTTGTTATCACTTTACCTCCTCCTCTCTCTCCCCAGCGTAGGGTAGCAAACCGGATCTTCCCCTCTGGTTAACCTCCCTGCCTTTCCCCTCCCCCTCTATCTCTATCTATCTCTCTCTCTCTCTCTTAGTCACAGGGGACGAAAGGCGACGTGGCTGCGGCGAATGGGAAGATGGGCGACGCGTTTGCGGGGAACGAGACTGGTGCCCGCGTGGCGATGGTGAGCGCCTGTACCACGTGTTCCTAGCAGAGTTGTCGGCACTGTTAGGCTCGGCGGTGGCCGAAACATTGCGGGCATTTCCATCAAAACGGCTCAGGTTGGTCGGTGTGCGAGGTGTTGAGGGCAACGAGTTGCGACAGTATCGGGCGACATGACCGATGCGGCGACAGGTGAAACATATCGGCTGGTCGTCCGCAGTTCTCCACTCAGTCGGGCTGCGATAATGCGGATAGAAGCGTCGGGGTGAAGCGAAAATAGTAGAAGGACTTTCGTTAGCCCTGGGATTGGCGACAGCACAGACAAAATGTGAACCAATGTTTTCAAGTTCCTGGTGAACGATGGCTTGTACGAGGGGAACTGAAAAAGTGGTAGCATCAGGGTTACGCGAACAGAAAGCTGCGGGTGCCATCGCATCCAGTTCACGTCGAACGATTCGCACCACGTCCTCTGATGCCGACGCATGCTGCTGTGTGGGTTAATCTTCACACGTTGGCATTACGGCAGTATTGGGAAGTCTGGCGAATGGTTACAAGACGTGTCGGCTTTTGGCCTGCTCGAATTGTCGGCACTCTTTAATGATAGCATCAACTGTAGTGCAGCTTTTGCATATGAGCAGATTAAAGGCGTCGTCAGCAATGCCCATAAGCACGTTCCCGACCTTCTCAGCTTCTGTCATGTGGTGATCGGCTTTACGACAAAGTGCCAGCACGTCCTGGATGTACGAGACATAGGACTCCGTGGGGGTTGGGCACGGAAGGTCAGTTCCTGCTTTGCGGCAATTTTATGGCCGGCTGGTTTGCAAACAACTCTGTCAACTTCTCTTTCCATTGCTCCCAGCTGGTTAGGTCCTCTTCGTGGTTTTCGTACCATACCTTTGCCGTGCCTGTTAGGTAGAACAACAGGTTAGCCAGCATAAGCGTAGGGTCTCATCTATTCATTCCACTCAGGCGTTCGTACATAGCCACCCACTCTCCAACGTCGGCGCCATCGGTCCCGCAGAAATTTCCAGGATCCTTGGGTTGCACAACTATAACAGAAGCTGACAGCGACGTAGCTGGCGACGGTGACGTAGGAGGCAGCAACGACGTTGATCCCGCGTGCTCACCGTCATTCATGGTGCTGACGGTGATGCGACGTCTGCTGCGGAGCTGCGTTTATAGCCGTGGTACCACGCACCTCCCACCAATATGTTAGGGGGGTGTTGGGAGTATAGAAAGACTGCATTTACAATATATATACAAGATGAGTCAGAGTAGCTAAGATGGCTGACCAACAACAACACGCAGCAGCCAGCGTCTTGCGATATTCTTCCTCTCTCTTCTTTCACCCTTCCGTAACAATATATTGCACAAATTTGGCCTCGTTGGCCCTAAGCGTATGACTCCCATAATGCCGCAGTGCCCAGGTAACCACCAGTGGGAGATTTTGTGCTGGTCACGTCGTTTGTGTATCTACGCCGTTCATGTCGTAGAGACAAGCTTCCTCTACTCGTGCAAGTTTCGGAAGTGGGGTTACAGAGAGAAATACACCTATAAAAATACTCTACAAACAGCCCTTCTTTCTTCTACAAAGAGAGGTAGAGATAAAGTGCATTTAACCTTCACTGGGGGCCTGTTAAGGATCCCCTAGTGATCAAAATTATTCCGAAGTCCCCCCCCCCCCCCCCCTTAAGAGGAAGCTTTAGCTCGGGCCCAACTCCGACGCAGCCTATTCAAATACATGTAAAACGCAAAAACGTATGTCTAAGATAACCTCTGGACCGATTTTAATTAAATTTGTTGCAATTGAGAGAGAAACTTAAATTCTAGTGACTGTTGGAAGCGAAATTTCGATTTAGGACTTAAATTTTGTTACAAAATTTTTTTAAAAATTCGCAAGTTTGAAAAAGATATCAGCACGACGTTTACAACTTAATAGCTCTGCGTCAAGAAGAGATATCGCGGTTCTGTAAACGGAACTTATTAGATCATTGAAAGCAGACAAATTCAATATGTAATTTTCAGCTTTACGTAACATTGTTACGTTATGTGCAAGGTATCTGCAAAAGGTGTATTTTCATATTACTACATTTTTTTAGACTCATTTATAACATATCAGTTTTTTTCGCTTTAGATGTACTATTAGGTGTAATACACAGAATTGTGAAATCATTTTTCATCGCTCAGTTGCAAAGTTGTAAACTTGATAGTTTTGCTTTCTGACAATTTTCGATTTTTGCCAATTTTTATAAAAGCTGGCGACCTAAATAAAAAATTCCAAACCAACAGTCACTCGATTATAACTTTTCTTTTAAATTCAACAAACCTCGTCAAATTTGGTGCAGTGGTTGCCGAGAAAAAGAAATTCTCCTTTTACATGTATTTAGATAGGAGCACCCGAGCTAAAGCTTCCTCTTAAGGCGTGCCCCATAATCAAATCGTGGTTTTGACACGTAAAACCCCAGAGTTCCAGAAGACTAGAACGTTTATATCGTTATTTATTTTATTTAGAGAATTTCACCCTCTTGAACACCACTGGAGTTGTTTCCTGCTCGACCTGCCCATAAAGACCTTCGCCGCCATGTTCGCGAACTTTACAAAATATTCCTTCACCACGGTCAGGAATGGCTGGCATTATTTTTCCCAATTCTCGCTCTTGTCACGACACAGATTATTCTTGTTTGGGCCTTGTATGATTGGCAATTTATCCGCGTCGTTGCTTCGGGCAGACGCCAAGTAGACATACCTTTAGTTGCTTACCCACGACTACGTTAAGCGACAGCGCCAAGCGCAAGATGCGTTGAAGCATATATGACACGCACGCTGCGCAGCCTCGCTGTTAGACCGACGTCTGGAACGCTGAGTCGGAGTCGCAGTTGCAGCAACTGCAGTGAGCACATACACATCAGTGTCCTTATGCAGGCCACAAAATAGAGCATTCTTTAAAGAAATTATTGCAGCCACGAGCCCCTTTATACGTTTCGGTGGTGAAAGACCCATGCTAAAGCGTAGTACGCGTGCATTTCAAGTTAAACAAAACAAGCTCCGCTAAAACAAGAGGCACTGTCCTTTCATACGATATCACCTCCAGCCGGCCTGTACAATCGTTTATGTGGTTAAAATGCCAAGCGACGGGTACAATAAAGTAAAATGGGCAGCATTGGTCGGAATAAACCAACACACTTCAGCGATTCCTTTAGCGCTCAATACACTGACTGCGACAACACTAAGCACCACAATCTTCTCTATAGCAGCTGCTTGCTCCTTACATGCCACGGAAGCCACGGAAGATGTTTAAAGGGCTAAAAGAAAGTGGGGATAAAACTTCAATGAAGGTAATGGTGGGGTAAGTTAGAAGTTATATCAGTTATACTGAAGCAGACTAATTACATATTAATGTTAGGGAGGAAAACGTGAAGGACAACATAAAATGACTGAATACGATCGGGAATTTTGTGAAGCATTAAATTATTTCACGAAATTAACATGTTATTATCCTAGTATTACGAATGTACATTCGTATTTGCAAATAGCCATGCACACGTTGCTGTGGCTGAAGCTCAATGCAGAAGCCCCGAAGGAGATATTCTGAAAACTTACACGCTTCAAACCCAGCGGGGTTCGTGTCACGGTGCCGTACGTAAAATTGGCGCGTGCACGATCGAGGGGTGGTGTCGATGCAGCGCGGAACAGGGCGACAACGTGGACGGCAGCGTATAGTCCCGAGCTCGGGCCATTTTTCTTTACGCACCCTTCGTGTTGCCGCCGTCGCCGTGACTCTAGCGACGTTTTGTTGTTTAATATAACACATCAAAAGAAGCCAAAGCACCCTGATAAAAATAAACGCAGGCAGTTTACGAGCGGATTGCGCAAATACAGGGAAATAGTTCGTATACATATAATGAAGACAAAGTTTATTAACTAAAAGCCCTGTGTCCGCATGGAATGTACGTAGCCTGCAAGTCTCGTTGCCTTGAGAGGAGCAGCAAATTTTCCCTTTGCTTCGACTGTCTACTACTGCACTGGTCGTGAGCAAACTGCCTCATATGTGGTCTGTGGTGGCGGAGGCAGCGCGAATTGACATTGTATAATACAAATTACAACACCGTGCTTCGGGCCAGCAGCAAAACAAGAAGGCAGCGTTGGATATTTATCTCAGCCTGCGGCTTATTCACGAGAAGTAGGTGAGGACATTGATGCTCCTGAACGGAGAACAAGAGCAGTTTGAGCCAAACACTGCGTTGATATTTCTTACGAGGGCACACGTGGCACGGAGTCGAAAAAAGCCAAAAGCATGCGCATGGTGCCCGGGGAAGGATTTGCGAAAACGCGAGAGCGTCGTATACCGTTTTATGCGTTGAAGCATGACGCTTAGGAAACGCACATCTCACGCGTTGTTTACCGCGGAGTTGTTTTTATCGCGCACGCACTTAGAATGTTGACGGTATTCATTAGCGGCTGCAATGTTACGGCTAAACGAATACACACTGCGCTCCCCCCCCCCCTCCCTCTGTTTCATTGGATCTAACATTTTCCACCACGAGCGCGCCGTGAGGCGTGCGTGTTTTACGATTTATCTGCGAGATAAAAGTTGGATAAAGGGGGGAAAAGTGCCTCAGATAGGCTGTCTGACGTTTCTATAGGTGGAGCTTTCTTTGTCAAAGCTGGCCTTTCCATCAGTGCTGTGTTAGTTTTAAAGGGTTAGAACACCGACGTCACGCGGTTTCTCTGGCGGTGGCGGCTATCTCCAACGGGAAGCCGCTACCACCAACGACACCAAGGAAAGCTGTCACCACTGGTAACGCCACATGACGTCACTCTTCTAATAATTTAGATCATTGATACGTCTAGCATGAAAAGGCCGCCTTTCGCAAAGATAGGTCCACCTATTGAAACGTCGGCCAGCTTGTCTCAGACACTTTACCCCTGTTTATCCAGCTTTTGTGCCACAGTATGTTTCCATCTATCGGCCCTCATCCTGGATTTGTATTTACGGTTTATCTAGTTATACCAACAAGCCTATCTTTTTCTCTCTTTGCGACTAGCTTTCATTGCGATATCAATTATATTTATTTTTTTTATTTTTATTTCAAATACCCTCATGGCCCTGCGGGCATTATTGAGGGGAACTCCAAGCAAATTTTCGCCGTCATCGATGCCGTGATAAGTATAAAATCCAACTGCGTGTGTTGTAGGTTAGAGGGAGAGTTGAATAGGATGGCGGCTTGATGCGGCGGCGTCTTCCGCGCGCAGCCATTTCTGTTGGTGGCAGGATTCGCGCCATCTCTTCGTATGCACAAGGGAGGGGGGTGGCTGGCTAGGGTCGAGGGCGCGAATCATACGCTCTACGTGGACCACATCACCATTTGGTGTGGTGGGGGTTCCGATGGGGCCGTGGAGCGTGCCCTTCAGGACGCCTTGGATGTTACCGAAGAGTACTTAAAAGAGACGGGACTCTGTCTGTAACCGTTAAAGTCAGGACTACTGCTTTATAAACCAGATCGCAGCGGCAAGAGACACTCTACCCCTCTCGACCATATTCCCATTAACATACATGCGGGATCTGGTCAGATGATCCCCAGGGTCGATTCCGTGAGGACTCTAGGTCTGATACTAAATGCAAATGGAAGCAACCATCAAACTGTTGTCCGCGTGAAGGCAAAGACGGAGAACATGCTCCGATTAATCACAAGAGTCTCGAACCGCAGATGCGGCCTCAGTGAGAGCAATCTCCTTAGGCTGTATCATGCGTTCCTCATGAGCCACATCAACTACGTAGCATCGGCGCTCAACTGGTACCGCTCGGAAGAGACCAAAATTAATGCTCTGATGAGATAAAGCATCAAACGCATACTGGGAATTGCCACTAGCGCTAGCACCGAGCAGCTCCTACAAGTAAGGGTTCACAATACCCTGACGGAGGTAATCGAAGCACAATGGATAGCACAAACCGTCCACCCCTCGTCTTCGAAAGCAGAAGCATATTAATGTCCGCAGTTCTGGCCCCCTTGAACATCGACGCGAATGCCATCATGCTCTCTCACACCGTTAGGACGACCTTTCAGGTTAGCCCTTTCCCACGGAATGTACACCCCTAATGTAATGCGGCTAGACGCAAGGCACGAGCCCGCTCTCTCATGGACTTTACGCACAAAAGCCTGAAATTAACTACTTATCTAGATGCTGCCCAGTATGGGCGCTGAAATTCATTTGTAGCTGTTGTAACTGATCCTCACGGGAAAATCCTTAATGCAGCTTCGGTAAGACACACCATGGTAGCGGCGGCTGAACAGGCTGCCATCGCGCTAGCTATGAGTCACCCCTCGCGGCCTTACATCTACCCTCACTCGAGATCAGCCATACGAGCCTTTCTATCTGGCCGAATCTCGAAAGAGACGGCGGCTATAATCAAGCAACGACCGCCTGATGCTTTTCACACTGTCGCGTGGTTCCCGGTGCGCATGGGAACCAATGTATATCCCAGCACACCCAACCCGAATCAGCTAGTTCATGGCCATGCGCGAAGTCTAACATTCCGCAATAGTCCTGATAAACTAAGCAGTCGGGATTCTGAGCGTAAGTCTGACCCTTTACTCTCTTTTCACGAAATAGTCAAACACTATCAGCTTGGGCTCAGGCAATTCCCGCTCCCACACCCGAAGCTAACTAGACCTCTCAATCTTCCACATTGAGAATGTTACAAACGGCATCTTTCCCTTCGAGAGGAATGTTAAGCCGCTTTGCTACGGACATCGACCCACACTGCCCTGAGTGCAATGAAGAGTATTGCTCGTTAGCACACATGCTCTGGCAATGTTCCGCGTAACAAAACGCCTCTTTTAATAAACAAGAAGACTGGGAAGAGGCCCTTAAAAGCTGCGATACCTTGGACCAACTTACGGCTGTCCAAATGGCCCCACAACGGGCGGGGGACCATGGTCTTCCGGCCCCAACGTGGGAGCGGCCCGCAACTACGACTTAGTAGTTACTTAGGATCTTAATACAGTTTGTTGACTGACTGACGGAATATCCGGCTGCACTACGCCAATAAGAAAATACTTACCTGTGGAATGAATCAAAAGTGGAATTACGGGCGTAAGAATATCTGAAATTTCGAATAGGGAACGAATGCTCTGTGCAATTGTATTCGTATTCAGCTCGACAGTGTACGCTTCGAAGGCCTCCAATATTTATTTCTCTTGAGTAGCAAACCTTATAGGAGTCTACACGGAGGCAGTGATGATTGTCCCGAATAACTGCAGGGGAACCAGGCACAGAGCCACCAGGTGATGAGCGAACGTGTGGAGTAGCGGACTTGTGCTCAATAAGTTCTAGGTCCATTCATTAACGGTGCCTCGCCTTTAGACAGCTGAATAATTTTTGTCAATTGAGAAATCTCGCACTGTTCGTACCCAGTTAAAGCGACGTGTGGGACTGCAGCATTACACTCTGATCCTTGAACGGGCATAGCAATGCCTACGTGCATCTCGTGACACCCTCCGCCCGTGCTTTGACTAAGGTCGTTGCGATGGCGCCCTAAATACGATGACATTTCTGTTTTCTTATACGAGCTTCTCCGTTGACTCTACATGCATTTCTCAACGGCACAACATATGTGAAATGATGCAAATGTGGCTCCGGCTTCTTTTTTTTTTCCTTTTCCTTATTTATCAAGCTCCCCGTGGCCACTATACTGTTTACATCCTTTTTTTTATTTCTAGAAATAAGATTATCCACGGTATGCGCTTAGGCTTTCTCCTTTATTCTTGAGTTACGAGTGCAGTCTCAGTTCACCAGGATTTTGAAAGCTTTCGCTACCCAGTCACCCCTGATTACAATCGACTCACAGAAATTTAAACTGTCATGACTCAATATTCCGGTTAATTCAAAGAAACTTTCCTGTTTTCGTCTGTTGGATGCGTTAATTTATTTTGAAGGCTCGTAATCTAAGCGAGTTATTTCAGCTAACTCAAGCTTCTCAACAGATTTCATTCAAGTTGATTCTGCAGTTACCAAAAGAAACCATTGCTGCGCTTTACATGCATTTGAAAAGTAAGGACTCCAGCTAATATCACTATTGAAAATTACACGCCGGACTAAAAAAGAAATGAAAAGAAAGGAAGAAAGAGGTACTTTGCATATGGCCCACCGTTCATCAATGATACTCACGCTTTTGGGCCGAGCTGTGCCAAAGCTTTGGCAGTGTCAGAACTCCAATTTCTATACTCGTGCTTTACAATTTTCTGCGAATTAGATCTTGCTAAAACTGAGCTGCGGTCAGATATGCATCGGACATTTTTTTTTTTACAACAGCAAACCGTCTCGTGACCTTTCTATTGCAACGGACACTTCAGCCGCACTCGCGGCGTCGGCGTCACGTCCCGGCGGTCGCCTGCTGCCTGCGTGGGCGGCGAACGAGAACGGGCCTTGCGCGCACACCCCACAGCCTTCTTCAGTCTGAGCACTTGAACGTGCGCGCACTTTGAAGCACGGGTAGCGCGTGACGAGACACTGGCGCGCAAAATAAATACACCAGCATGTCTATCGTGTCGTCGCAGGGTGAGAATGGCGGGTACTTGTAGAATGCGCTCCGCGGACATGTCCCTACGACGCAGCACCCACATGCGTATTCATAGCGTTAAACGATAAGCGTTCCAGCAGCGTATCAAAGCAGATCTGCTAGAAAGCTACTTCTCTTTGACGAGCATCGCCGAATGGCTCCTGCACAATTTTTGTTCTACTTGCTTCTCTTATCGCAGCCCTTTTCTTTTATAAAGGTAGTTTCTATTAGGAAACTGTACATATCTTGTTCGCGCTATGTAGCAACTCAGAGACTAATACGGGACGGACAGTCGAAATGCACAGTCTGAACGGCGCCTGAACGGACAGTCTGAACAAACGGGGGCAATCTTCTTAAAGGGGACGATGGTAGCACTGGACATCGTTTGGCGATCGCCATTGATCAAAGGGGGAGTGCATTCCTGCACCTTACATTCAGACATTTCTTTTTTTTCAGTTATAACAATAATGGTGACGGCAACTCAGTATCTTGTGTCAGCATTGTTCCTTTCATTGAGCCCTGATAGAGCGACGAAAAGTGACAGCCTATACTGCACCGCAAATCACTTCCTCGCTTACTCGCACAAACGCAACGCTGTGGCGAATGTCTGTGAAAGCATCAAGAAAAGGTTTCATAGCTGGAATATCAGTATTTTAATTACATATAAAAATGTAGGCTGGCATTTTACGATGGTTCTACTCGTAATATTCATCATTTGCTTCAGTAACACAGTGTAAAAACCACAATGGTTCAACACCGTATAATAAAATTAAAAAAGTACGCCCAGTACTGCGCTCCCAGCCCCGGCATGCTGCTCAAGTGTCCCGCCGCTTGTCAACAAAGCGCTGTAAAGGAAACTAACTTAAGCTGTCAGTGTTTACATTAATGCGACAAGGGGTGCGTTGTATTGTATTTCTAGCGCATCACATTAATCTAAATGGCGGTAATGTGGTAGGAAGGGCGAGTTGCATTGATGCGACAGGAGAGGGCAGTTCGAGACGGGTTAAGCGCTAATTCGACGCATGCTGTGTGGGAAAGAGACTGCATTTGAAAGACTCAAGAACTACAAAAAATTTGTGTGCGTCGTATAACATGCAAACGGGAAGTTGAAAGGCCACTAAAGGTGCGAATCGACCGGATTTCTTATCACGTCGACAACAACCTAGTTGCCCTTTAACCCATTTACTGTAATATTACTGCCCCGGCGCCCTTTCGTCGTGTGTCACGTAAAGTCTTTCTACACCTCCTTTGTTAAACTGCTCATACTTACACGATATGTCACTCGATCCTTATGTGGCAGTCGACGAGTGCGCCTTCCGCCTTGCAGAAGACCGTAGCGCTACTGTTATGCCATGGAGCGGTGAAGTGATGAACCACTATTCAAGAACCATGGCCTCCGAGATTACAAGCAAAGTGCGGGACATCTCGGGCTGTCCCATTCAACTGCAGACAGCGCAGTTGCAAATGTTCTCCTTCCCGCCGTGCGCGGCGCTCGCCACTGAAGCATCGATTCGGCAGCTGCCGCTTGGAATGGCGGAGAAAACATCAGTTTGCAACACTTCTATACCACAGACGTTGCGATATTAAAAAAGTTGACAGTCTCTTTAGCGCACGCTAACGAGGATGAATGCGAAAGTTTGCGCGCTCACGAGACGTTCATTAAATTACTTAACATTCTCGTTCGAATGCGTTGTTACTTCCTATTATAATCGTTTTCTCCACCAAAGGTCGTGGGTACGAGTACTTTAACTCTATCTTAATTAACTGTGCCTTAATTAACTTCGTCTTAATTAACTACAAGGGTCGTGGGTTCGACTCCAACCAATGATTGTTGGTTCAACCATCGATGATGGCACCCTC
The DNA here is from genome assembly GCF_023375885.2 of Dermacentor andersoni. Taxonomy (NCBI): domain Eukaryota; kingdom Metazoa; phylum Arthropoda; class Arachnida; order Ixodida; family Ixodidae; genus Dermacentor; species Dermacentor andersoni. The sequence goes on from NC_092814.1 coordinate 211,992,099, forward strand.
AATTTGGTGCCATTGAATTTTGGTCTCACCAAAGGTCGAGGGTTCGAGTGCCGTAATTAACGTTGCATTAATTAACACCAAAGGCCGTGGGTTCGCGTTCCAACAATGGTCGTGGGTGGCACCGTTTATTTTGGTGTCATTCAATTTCGGTGCCATAACGCCGGACGGTAATTTTTTCGATAATGCCGAACAACGCATCTTTTGACTCATGAAACCCTTAAGGCTTTCGCCTTAAAAATATGAAAGAAACGGTAATGTGGGAATGAAGAATAAAGAGAGAGAGAGACGAAAAGAGACAGGCAGGGAGGTTAACCAAGCACGTGCCTGGTTGGCTACCCTACACTTGGGGAGGGGGAAAGGGGAAGAATAGATAAGGAGAGAGAAGAAAAATAATAAGTCGATCATTCGCAGAGTCAGTTGCAGAGGAACGTCCACTGTCCCAAGTGTTCGTACAGTCCAGTAGCCTTCAAGAAGTGCAGAAGGGCTTTTGCGGCCTTTCGCACGCAAGAATGCGTGTGCCATGGTCCCAGGATATTATCCTCCGAGAGCACTCTATTATCTAACAGGCTGAGTTTAGCTCGTAGAGCACGTCTTTGAGCGTCAAATGATGGGCAGTGGCACAGAAGGTGCTCTAGAGTCTCATCGCACCCGCACAAATTGCACGCCGTGCTGTCAGTCATTCCTATTAGGAATAAATACGCATTTGTAAACGCGACCCCCAATCACACACGACATAGTAAAGAATATTCTTAGGCTCATGACGTTGATCTTCAGTTAAACTTCGGCGGAAAGATCTAGCAGGAATTTAATTCTAAAAAGATTCTCGGAAGAACAGATGATTCCTCGTTATGCAAAAAAAAAAAAAAATAATTTCGACGTTCTTAGTCATTCGTTTTCTCATATACACATGTTGAGTCCACCATACACGCAGCAGAAACACGCAAATTCACGCAGCAGCACCATTCTGAAGCAGAAAACTCGCCTCCACTTTTCAGTGTTCTTTCTATGATATAATAAATAGTACGCGAAACAACATGAAGCGGGAAAACAGAGAGCACCAGCAAGACGCACTTTCTTGCCCCGTTCTCACTTCGTATTCTTTCGCGTCCTATTAATTACACCATAGTGACACGGTCGCTGGATAAAAAAAAAAAGGTGCGGCCTGCCGCGTGCATCGAAAACGCTGTCATCCTCCGCGGCGCTACCAGTCGGGGTCTGTTGTCCGGGATCGGCATAGAAAATGCGCGAGGAACGCACTTCGCACGCCGTCGCCCGTGGAAACCGACGCGTCCCGTCCCCGAGAGCTAGCGCCGTTCGGCCCAGCCAAGCGGCCGAGAATGCAACTACGGCTGAGACATTCGCTCCCATTGCAGCCCACCTGACGTGGCAGGCTGCACCTTTTCTTTCTTTTTTTTTTTTTTTTATCCAGCGGCCGTGATAGTGATTATGAACCAACCAGCCCGTCAACAGCTAGTGATGCGTTACACTTCAGTGTTGGTTCCAATGTGGCTGACTTTCTCGCCCACAACTCCACGCGCATGTATAGAATAGGTTGTTTCAGGTGAAAAATCAAAGCAAAAGATTTGGAGCTTCAACACAACACCGCTAATTTAACCACGGGGTGAGGCAGCGGTGAAGAATACACGACAGCACAGTGAAAACCAGTACGAAAGAATATGTGCCCATTCGCTTGTGTGCCACTTTGTTGTCCTGTAGTGTATTCCGCGCCACTTCATCGTGCTTCCGCACTGACTCGCCTAGCTTTTGTTTCTGTGGCGTTTATCCACGATGCGTGGTGCAGCAAGCTTGTGGCAACCGTGGGAGGGAGGAACAGCTTGCCTCGCCACACTTTTTGTTAGCTTAATTAGCTCGAAACGATTTAACTGAAATCATGCCTGTAAAGGACCTGCCCACCGATGCGCGCGAGAAACTGCTCCTTTCTTCCCGCCGCTTGTCACATGCTACGGTTGTGTCTAGACGTTGCCTAGGATAACGACCCCGCAGTGTCAAGAAAACGACAACTTTTTTTTTTCATCGCACCCATCATACGTAAAAAGACACACATCGCTCAGTGGGCTGCATTTAGAGCTGCAAAATAATGGCAAAACATATTATAAAAAGCTGAGGGCTGAAAACATTTAAATTTTAGGAAGGGAATCACGGTCACTCGGTTACGCTCGTGAGCTGCCAAAAGTAATCAACTGAGAAAAAAAGAAAGGCTGAGGTGGCAATCGTTTCCTATCAAACTTTGATGCAGCCGTCGCTCGATGCACTGTTCGAAGCGAAGGCACAGTTGTGCTAAACTAATGAAATCATTTGGCTCAAGAAATTTATTGCTTTCGCATACTCTCGCCGTTTAAGTATACGGTAAAGTTCGCATAACGCGAGCGGAGCGATATAGTTCTTTTTTAATTCAATGAAAAAAAATGGCGGGGGGGGGGATAACCATATACAGCACAACCCCAATTTTCATAGTCCGACGTGCTTCGCAAATTTCTTATCCTCTTTCAGGGCTATATCACGCGAGGATCACTACATTCACGTGACCTATTTCGAGCCAGGCGCATATCACGCAATATGAACACATGATTGCAGATACAAACTAATGTCTTGGGCACAGCTAGGGTGGCTCCTTTCGGAGAAACTGCGGCGCAGTCCACTCTCTGTCGTATACGAATTTGCTGTGCTAGCTGTCACAGCACCAGCGCCGTTATGCCACTAATTAGCCGCACGTTGAGCGCTTGATAAAGCGTCAGCAGGTAGAAGTGGCGCAATGCATAGCTGTAGAACGTTCCTCTCGGAGCTCGATGTAGCTAACAGGAGCGCGCAGCATTCGGCGACATGGACACTCAAATAAGGGGACTTGCGCTGACAGAAAAACCGCGCCGTGCCAACGATCTGCGAATCTGGTGCGGTCATGTAAACTCCTGCTGGTCGACGGCAAAAATAAGAAGAACAAAAACAAATCGACAGCGGGAAACGCAAAAATCGGTGACGGCGCGCGCATGGATTTATGGCCTCAGAGATTGGCGGCGCCGAGTTTTGGAGTCACATTGCCGGAGCCCGGGCTTAGTTAATATGCAAGGTTATGCCTGCCGCCTCGAGGTGGCAGCAGGTATTTGAAAAACTGACGTTTTCCCGAGAGCAACGATGCCTGACTTAGACTCGTAATGACAGGGTCATAACGTACACGATATTGTTCTTTTTTTTTTTTTCATATGGTACTATCAGCCAATGCCTTTTATTTGATAGCACGAACATAGAATCCGTGATTCACATCTTTACCGCATCATATAACCATATTTTGGTATTTAGAATTACGTCGTGAGCAGTGGCGTAGCCAGAAATTTCGTACGAGGGGTGGGGGGGCTCACTTTCCAGCTCGGCCTCCTCTTTACAGAATTTGTCCAGGGATCAAATACATTAAACATTTATAATACCTGCATTGATATTGCCAAAGATGCCTCAAACGAATTCTTGAACGCTACGCACTATCAAGACAAGATATACTCGTATGTCTCAAAAATTGTGCCAGAAATAACTGATATCAATGCTTCCATGTTTTCTGTATATTTAATAAGTAAAGCAAATATCGCACGAACTTTAGAACTATATTAGTTTGAAACCAGCAAAGCAGTGCATGCCGCTGATATGAAAAATGTAAAGGCCATGAAACGAACAAGTTGAAGACAAATATTTTATTGAAACTTTGTTAGCCTCCCTGCCTTTCTCTCATTTGCATCTCTCTCTCTCTCTCTCTCTCTCTCTATCATTGAAGAACTTTGTTTACATTTTTGTACATATGCAACAACCACGGAAAAATCTCAATGGCGCTTTCCTTTGTTAGAATGTATTCCGCAGGAGCAGCTGTCACCGGTCGTGTATTGTGAGTAATTGCTCCGAAATTATAGTCGCAACGGAGAGCACATATCAAAAGCAGGAGTTCTGCAAAATACATAAGGGCGAGTCAAGTGAAAGTGAGCCAATGCGAATATATGACAAACGAGGTCCTTTATTTAACAGTAGTCTCCATGAGCATTTAGACAATTGTCCCACTGACTAACGAGTCACGTGATTACTTTCGATCAATAATGGCCCCTGACTATCGAAAAAAAGTCAACAACATCTTTCCGACAGAAATGACGGCCTTTGCTTTTCTTGGGGGTGGTGAATTCAAATGTTTCCACTGTAAGCTTTGCCGTCGTGTTTCAGGCTCGTAGTAGTGGCACCATGATTCGTTCCCGATCACAATGGCAGACAAAATGTCCTCACCCTCATCATGATACCGGATTAGATGAGTCAAGGCAGCGCCGAAACTCTCCGTCTTCTGGTGGCGGTTCAAAATCTTTGGCATCCATTGCGCACACAAGAGCCGATACCCGAGATGTTCACGAATTATGGTGTGACCTGAGCTGTGAGTTATGTTCACAAGCCCTGCCAATTCATCGATGCTTATCCTCCGTTCTTGTCTAACCAGCATTTGGAATTGTGTTGGGGGTGATTGCACGGTGGCTTTGGCCCGGTTTTGGATCGTCTTTGCAACTTTCACGTCCTTCTTTGAACCATTTGCTCCAACACTTCACGGTGGCCAATGAAATGCAATGTTCACCGCATACGGCAGTCATACGGCGACTGATTTCTTTTTGGGAAACACCTTCAACTGTCAAAAACATCACGACCCCACGCTGTTCACCTTTTGGAGTCTCCATTATGTCACACAACCATGTTTCGGCCAAAAGTGACACCTGCGCGTCACTTTTGTAAATAAGAGATCCCTCTGTGCCACGTGCATGCCTCGCAGATAATGAACCGAACCATTATTGCGCAGGGTGGGTTGGCTCACTTTCATTTGACTCGCCTTCGCACATTAAAAATGCGAAGAAACAATAGAATGCACAAATGCGAAGATACAGCTTGATAAAGGGCAAGAAAGTGTCAATGGAAACAAAGTTCACTGCACATATACACAAAACCTCGCAACAAGATATTTAAATGTACGTATAAGAATCCAATAAATCTACGTATCTAAGAAAAAGTCACTAAGAAAAAGCCCGCGAAATATGAGAAAAGCCGCGTGACGGAGTGCTTCTGCAGTAGTATCGTGCTGCTCTCAAGCGTGCGTTCGGTGAACAAGGTCGGCTCCCGTCCGATGACAGCGAAAATGCATGCTGCTGGCCGAGCGCTGCCGATTAGATAAAGAACGCCCTGCCGCTTCCGCGTTGCCTGTTACGATGGAGCCGACCTTGTTCACCGAACGTACGCTTGAGAGCAGCACACTAACACTGCGCAAACGATCCATCACGTGACTTTTTTTTTCAAATTTCGCGGGCTTTCTTTGTAACCCAGAAAAAAGGACTACTTGAGACGTATCGTAAAGGAAACAACTCGATCGGTGGTTTCTTAAGACGCTCTACAAATCTGCGTAACATACTTGGGGTCTTCAGCCATTAATTAAAAAGTTGGGAATTAAACTTAATTAATTAGGGATTTATGCGGAAAAGAAAAATAAATTGCCCGAGTTACTATAGGATATTGCAAATAGTATGACTTCGGCTCAATTCCTTCCGATGTGCCTTTCATTTTTAAATTCTTGGCTCAAGTTATGTGGGACACCCTGTATATGGCTTAGAAGAGGTCGTCGGTCACCACTTAAGATACGATCACTGGCGCACACATTTGCACTTATTTTCGAGAGGGATTTTTTTTTTTTTTGTTTCGCAACAGAAAATATAGGGACAATTCAGGTGCATTTTCTCAGAAGCTGTTCAGTTCCGAATAAAGTCCAAGTCCAAGGAGAATGAGGGGCCCGTGCGCATTATGTCGGTGGTCACGTGATGTTCCGGTGCGATGGCAAGCCGAGAAGGATGGGGGCGTAATGTGCGCCCCCATCCTGGCAGAACTTTCGAAGTTAATCAACAAGCGCAAGACAGCTGACATAAGGAAGTATAATATGGATAGAATTGAACAAGCTCTCAGGAACGAAGGAAGCCTAAAAGCAGTCAAGAAGAAACTAGGAATTGGCAAGAATCAGATGTATGCGTTAAGAGACAAAGCCAACAATATCATTACTAATATGGATGAGATAGTTCAAGTGGCTGAGGAGTTCTATAGAGATTTATACAGCACCAGTGGCACACACGACGATAATGGAAGAGAAAATAGTCTAGAGGAATTCGAAATCCCACAGGTAACGCCGGAAGAAGTAAAGAAAGCCTTGGGAGATATGCGAAGGGGGAAGGCAGCTGGGGAGGATCAGGTAACAGCAGATTTGTTGAAGGATGGTGGGCAGATTGTTCTAGAGAAACTGGCCACCCTGTATACGCAATGCCTCATGACCTCGAGCGTACCGGAATCTTGGAAGAACGCTAACATAATCCTAATCCATAAGAAAGGCGACGCCAATGACTTGAAAAAATTATGGACCGATCAGCTTACTGTCAGTTGCCTACAAACTATTTACTAAGGTAATCGCAAATAGAATCAGGAACACCTTAGACTTCTGTCAAGCAAAGGACCAGGCAGGATTCCGTAAAGGGTACTCAACAATAGACCATATTCACACTATCAATCAGGTGATAGATAAATGTGCGTAATATAAGCAACCCTTATATATAGCTTTCATTGATTACGAGAAAGCGTTTGATTTTGTCGAAACCTCAGCAGTCATGGAGGCATTACGGAATCAGGGTGTAAACGAGCCGTATGTGAAAATACTGAAAGATATCTATAGTGGCTCCACAGCCACCGTAGTCCTCCATAAAGAAAGCAACAAAATCCCAATAAAGAAAGGTGTCAGGCAGGGAGATACGATCTCTCCAATGCTATTCACAGCGTGTTTACAGGAGGTATTCAGAGACCTGGATTGGGAAGAATTGGGGATAAGAGTTAATGGAGAATACCTTAGTAACTTGCGATTCACTGATGATATTGCCTTGCTTAGTAACTCAGGGGACCAATTGCAATGCATGCTCACTGACCTGGAGAGGCAAAGCAGAAGAGTGGGTCTAAAAATTAATCTGCAGAAAACTAAAGTAATGTTTAACAGCCTCGGAAGAGAACAGCAATTTATTACAATAGGTAGCGAGGCACTGGAAGTGGTAAGGGAATACATCTACTTAGGGCAGGTAGTGACGGCGGATCCGGATCATGAGACGGAAATAATGCGGAAGAATAAGAATGGGCTGGGGTGCGTTTGGCAGGCATTCTCAGATCATGAACAGCAGGTTGCCGTTATCCCTGAAGAGAAAAGTGTATAATAGCTGTGTCTTACCAGTACTCACCTACGGGGCAGAAATCTGGAGGCTTATGAAAAAGGTTCTACTCAAATTGAGGACGACGCGACAAGCTATGGAAAGAAGAATGATGGGTGTAACGTTAAGGGATAAGAAAAGAGCAGATTGGGTGAGGGAACAAACGCGAGTTAATGACATCTTAGTTGAAATCAAGAAAAAGAAATGGGCATGGGCAGGACATGTAATGAGGAGGGAAGATAACCGATGGTTATTAAGGGTTACGGAGTGGATTCCAAGGGAAGGGAAGCGTAGCAGGGGGCGGCAGAAAGTTAGGTGGGCGGATGAGATTAAGAAGTTTGCAGGGACGACGTGGCCACAATTAGTACATGACCGGGGTTGTTGGAGAAGTATGGGAGAGGCCTTTGCCCTGCAGTGGGCGTGACCAGGCTGATTATGATGATGATGATGATGATGATGATGATGTAATGTGCGCCATGTTCCCACGCGCCAAGTGTTCGAGGTCACGTGATCGAGCCGCACTGCTCCGCTGTAGGGCCAAAGGAGGAGAGGCGAAGAGCTTGGCAGTGGCCGAGCACATCTTGGAGGTCAGTGGCTACGAGTTCCAGGGTTGAGGGTGGGCCGAGATGACTGGTGGTTTCATACGCATTGTCATCACGCGCACCTGAAGTGTTTAAAGTCGCTTAATATGAGTTTTTTTATTTATTTAAATGTAAAACCCTGGGAAGGTAGGTAGAGCCGGCAATACCAACATTCCAGGTTCGTCCCGCAAGAAAAATAAAAAATGAAAACGAAAGAGATGTAGACGCCGCACAGTTGAAATAACGAAGCGCGCAGCAGCACGAGACGTTCGCTTTGGCACAAGTGCGCACTTCCCGCTGCGGGAGAGATTAACGGGAAGGTAGATATCCAGTTTGCTACCCTGCACCGGGTTAGGGGTAAGAGGAGACAGAAAGATAAAGAAAAATGCGCACACACACACACACACACACACATGCACACACACACACACACACGCGCGCGCGCGCGGGAGATGAAAGACGGCGATAGCAACGAGAGCGCGAGGCGGAAGGCAGAGAAGGAGGGTGCAGCGGTACCATGAGCTGGAAAGCGGAGGAGAAGGGTATGGCGAAAGCAAAGAAGAAAAGCGTTGTGCAGCGCAAAACGGGCTTTGCGGAAACGAATGGCTGCGAGATGGCGCCAGAGTAGCGCGTGTCGTTAGGGTGCCCCGATCTGCTCCCTCGCATCCTCTACGTTCGCACGATCGCATGCATCGAGGCACTCTACGCGTCGTATGTTCATCAAAGCACTGTATGCACGGAAGTCTGCCTGCGGTGACTGCTGTGAATCGCGCCCAGGCGTCAGTCATGCGCTGCCTTTCGCAATCTCCCGATTAGGAAAGCAGTCGCGCTCCGTTTTATATGTGCCGCACGAGACATATTGCCGGCCCCAGCTAATTTATCGTGAAATGAAAGCACGTTTAGTGCTGCGCTCAAATTGCGCATTTGGGAGAATCCTAATCGTCCGTGCATTTCTTGCACTATGTTTACAGCGAAGCTGTATACCTCTACCGTCCAAGGAAATTTTGGTTTCGTTATAAGCAAAAAACTCCCCATATGTGCGCCGATTCCGAAGATAGTACAATGCCGGGTCGACCCACGGCGGAAGTGAAGCAGGCGTTAAGCGCTCCACATACGTGGGTCGATCCGGAAGATAGTGCAATGCCGGGTCAACTCACAGCAGAGGTAAAGCAGGCGTTAAGCGCTCCACATGCGTGGGCCGATCCCGAAGATAGTGCAATGCTGGGCCTACCCGCAGCGAAGATGAAGCGGGCGTTAAGCACTCCCCATACGTGGGCTGATACCGAAGATAGTGCAATGCCGGGTCGACCCACGGCGGAAGTGAAGCAGGCGTTAAGCACTCCACATACGTGGGCCGATCCGGAAGATAGTGAAATGCCGGGACGACCCACGGTGGAGGTGAAGCAGGCGTTAAGCACTCCACATACGTGGGCCGATACGGAAGATAGTGCAATGGCGGGTCGACCCACGGCAGAGGTGAAGCAGGCGTTAAGCGCTCCACATACGTGGTCCGATCCCGAAGATAGTGCAATGCTGGGCCTACCCGCAGCGAAGATGAAGCGGGCGTTAAGCACTCCCCATACGTGGGCTGATCCCGAAGATAGTGCAATGCCGGGTCGACCCACGGTGGAGGTGAAGCAGGCGTTAAGCACTCCACATACGTGGGCCGATCCCGAAGATAGTGCAATGCCGGACCTACCTACGGTGGAGGTGAAGCAGGCGGTAAACACTGCCCATACGTGGGCCGATGCCAGCCTACATTTTTATATGTAATTAAAATACTGATATTCCAGCTATGAAACTTTTTCTTGGTGCTTTCACAGACATTCGCCACAGCGTTGCGTTTGTGCGAGTAAGCGAGGAAGTGATTTGCGGTGCAGTATAGGCTGTCACTTTTCGTCGCTCTATCAGGGCTCAATGAAAGGAACAATGCTGACACAAGATACTGAGTTGCCGTCACTATTATTGTTATAACTGAAAAAAAAAAGAAATGTGTGAATTTAAGGTGCAGGAATGCACTCCCACTTTGATCAATGGCGATCGCCAATCGATGTCCAGTGCTACCATCGTCCCCTTTAAGAAGATTACCCCCGTTTGCTCAGACTTTCCGTTCAGGCACAGTTCAGACTGTGCGTTTCGACTGTCCGTCCCGTATTCGTCTCTGAGTAGCTACATAGTGCCAACAACAAAATATGTACAGTTTCCTAATAGAAACTACCTTTATAAAAGAAAAGGGCTGCGATAAGAGAAGCAAGTAGAACAAAAATTGTGCAGGAGACATTCGGCGATGTTCGTCAAAGAGAAGTAGCTTTCTAGTAGATCTGCTTAGATGCGCTGCTGGGACGCTTATCGGTTAACGCTATGAATGCGCATGTGGGTGCTGCGTCGTAGGGACATGTCCGCGCAGCGCATTCTACACGTACCCGCCATTCTCACACTGCGACGAGACGATAGACATGCTGGTGTATTTATTTTGCGCGCCAGTGTCTCGTCACGCGCTACCCGTGCTTCAAAGTGCGCGCACGTTCAAGTGCTCAGACTGAAGAAGGCTGTGGGGTGTGCGCGCAAGGCCCGTTCTCGTTCGCCGCCCACGCAGGCAGCAGGCGACCGCAGGGACGTGACGCCGACGCCGCGAGTGCGGTTGAAGTGTCCGTTGCAATAGAAAGGTCACGAGACGGTTTGCTGTTGTAAAAAAAAAATGTCCAGTGCATATCTGACCGCAGCTCAGTTTTAGCAAGATCTAATGCGCAGAAAATTGTAAAGCACGAGTATAGAAATTGGAGTTCTGACACTGCCAAAGCTTTGGCACAGTTCGGCCCAAAAGCGTGAGTATTATTGATGAACGGTGGGCCATATGCATAGTACCTCTTTCTGCCTTTATTTTCCTTTCTTCTTTAGTCTAGCGTGCAATTTCCAATAGTGAAATTTAGCTGGAGTCCTTACTTTTCAAATGCATGTAAAGCGCAGCAATAATTTCTTTTGGTAACTGCAGAATCAACTTGAATGAAGTCTGTTGAGAAGCTTGAGTTACCTGAAATAACTCGCTTAAATTAAGAGCCTTCAAAATAAATTAACGCATCCAACAGACGAAAACAGGAAAGTTTCTTTGAATTAACCGGAATATTGAGTCATGCAGTTTAAATTTCTGTGAGTCGATTGTAATCAGGGGTGACTGGGTAGCGAAAGCTTTCAAAATCCTGGTGAACTGAGACTGCACTCGTAACTCAAGAATAAAGGAGAAAGTTGTTGAAAATGTTCGTGCCATGGGTGGGCCCTAAAACTATCTATTAAAATTATTACAAGGTTGTCGAAAGAATAATGCAGCAATTTTTTGACTAGAGGTGTTCAGATGGCGAAAATTTAGCATTGAATCGCCATACGAGTAATCGAGAAAGACGATCTTCGAATATCTAAGTGAATACCGTGGATAATCTTATTTCTAAAAATAAAAAAAAGGATGTAAACAGTATAGTGGCCACGGGGAGCTTGATAAATAAGGAAAAGGAAAAAAAAAGAAACCGGAGCCACATTTGCATCATTTCACATATGTTGTGCCGTTGAGAAATGCATGTAGAGTCAACGGAGAAGCTCGTATAAGAAAACAGAAATGTCATCGTATTTAGGGCGTGTTGGAATCGCACCGCTGGCACGAGTTGTTGGGGTCTCGGTGCTGACGCTCGTTATTGCCAATGGGTCGCAAGCCCCAAGGGTAGCGTTGGCCTGGCGGCCTGGGGCACTGGAAGCATCTGAAGGTCCCGGCAAAGCAAGAGAAGACTGGTAACAGAACAACTTGTTTATTCTAACATAGCAAAAGAGCGGCCGGTCAGGTCGACCGAAGTGGAGAGACGGGAGAGCACGCAACTCAACAGTACAAATCGGAGCCTCTCTCCTGGCGTCCGGGGGCAGCTGCTCTTATACCCTCGGCGTCGCGGTCCAAAAGAGAAGGTCACGGGACGAAGGTCACGGGACGGCGGAGCATGACCCCACGACGGCGCGAACTGTCGAGCCGAGAGACCTGCTGAACCAAGTGCAGTGACGCATCGCCAACCCCCCCACACGACGGCGCGAACGGTTGAGCCGAGAGACCTCCAGGCTCCTCATTCGGGGAACTCCGCTCCCCGGCTGCCGCGCTTTGACAAGCGAGGGCACACACACACACACGCACACACGAAGACACGTGGCACTGAAACACGCCTGGGCACGCTTGGCGGGTAGGCGTTGCGGCGGCGTCGGACGGGCCAAAATGTCCGCCGCTTTGAACAAAGCCCCGGCGTCCGTTGCATCCGCGCCGGCATTACCGCGCGTTGTAGGCGAAACGTAACAGACCGCCCCGCCGGGGGAAGGAGATCCCGATGGTCAGGGGACTGCATCCGCTGTCCGGAGGGATGTCGCTCGATGATGCTCATAACCGAAGTTGGGCGTCCTTGGGCGTTTCTTGAGCGCAGCGCACAGAGAAGGCCTCGTTCTCACGTTCAGGTGCACACAGGACACTGCGAAGTGACTTCGGGAGAGTTGACATTTTTGTTCTCGTTTCCGGCAAGCGTTAGAACCACGCCAAAAGTCAACCGCTCAGTCAGCAAGCACGGCACAACCCTCACTAAGCCCTGCCAGGCTCTTTCCCCTTTTTTTTTACTGCTGCCTAGTTCCTTACAGTAGTTTAGCAGCACTCAGAACGCGTCCACAAATCGGAAAATTGCACTAGAAAGCACATCATCACTTTGAAACACTACACAAAAGCAATAGGTTAAAAATCCTGCCTCAGGAAGAAAAACATCAGTAACAAGCAATTTTGAGGCTGATTCCCACGTTAGGGGCTTCGACTTAAGCCATCGGCGTTACCGTTGAGACTCCCCTTTTTGTAACGCACCTCAAAGGAATATTGTTGCAAAGCGAGGCTCCAGCGCAGGAGGCGGCCATTTTTGGGAGAGATGGTCTGCAGCCATTGGAGAGGGCAGTGATCCGTCTCAATGATAAACCTCGAGCCAGCTAGGTAACATGACAATTTCTGAACGGCCCACACGATACACGCACACTCTTTCTCGGTGGCGCTATACGCCTGCTCACGACTGGTCAGCTTACGACTAGCATACAGGACGGGGTGTTCTACTTCTCCATTTTCCCGTTGGCACAGTACAACGCCCATGCCTCGCTCACTAGCATCACACTGAACAACGAACCCTTTTGTGTAGTCGGGCGATCGTAGCACAGGCTGGCTTGTTAGGGCGCTCTTTAGGGCGCTAAAAGCTCTTTCCTTCGTCTCATCCCAGACGACTGTTTGCGGCTCTGTCTTTCTTAGAGCATCCGTCAAGGGAGCCGCGATATCAGAGTACCTGGGGATGTACCTCTGATAGTAGCCGGCGACACCTAAGAACGACCGAATATCGGTCTTCGTGCGCGGTTGCGGGAAGTCTCGCACAGCGGCCACTTTTATTTCAGAGGGGCGGCGACGACCCCGACCAATCACGTGTCCGAGGTAGACAACCTCGGCCTGTGCTAACTGGCACTTGGGAGCCTTGACTGTCAAGCCCGCATCGCGCAGGCGGGTTAGCACTGCCCGCAAGTGCGCCATATGCTCAGGCCAGGATGCGGAGAATATCGCTACGTCGTCTAGATACGGTAAAGCGAATTCTTGCTGTCCCCGCAACACTTTATCCATGAGGCTTGAAAAGCAGTATGGCGCGTTCTTCAAACCAAAACTCAAAACTTTAGGACGGAATGTCCCCATTGGTGAAATGAACGCCGCATACCTACTAGCCTCTTCTGTAAGTGGAACCTGCCAATAACCCCTGACAAGATCTAGGGTGGAAATAAACTGAGCGCTACTCACTCTCTCAAGGCGCTCCTCGATGTTAGGGATCGGATAAATTTGATCCTTAGTGATGGAATTAAGCCTGCGGTAGTCGACGCAAGGACGAGGTTCCTTGCCCGGTACCTCAACTAAAATCAAAGGGGAGGTATAATCACTCTCACCCGCTTCAATAACACCGAGCTGTAGCATTTTCTTTACCTCAGCCTCCATAATATCGCTCTGGCGGGGTGACACCCGGTACGCCTTGGATCGTACTGGCTCTGGGGAGGTAAGTTCTATGTCATGAGTAAGGACAGAAGTCCTACCAGGCCTCTCAGAGAACAGACCTTGAAACTCTTGTAAGAGCTGGTGTAGTTCGGTTTTCTGCTCAGGCGACAGCGATGCTTTACTTATTAAGTCACTAATGACTTGATCGGTGTCTTTCCTGTTCGTCACTGAGCCTAGTCCCGGAAGCTCGACCGGAAGCTCTTCGGGCACGTTTACCATCATGCACACCACTGCTTCCCGTTGCTTATAGGGTTTGAGCAGATTACAGTGGTAAACTTGCTGTGCTTTCCGCTTTCCTGGCAGACTCACCACGTAGTTAACGTCCGACAGTTTTTGAACAATCCGTGCTGGGCCCTCCCACTGCACGTCGAGTTTGTTCTTTAGCGATGTGCGCAATATCATGACCTCATCGCCCACCTCAAAACGACGGGCCCTGGCTGTCCGATCCTAATAAACCTTGGCCCTCTGCTGGGCCTCTGCCATTGCTTCACCTGACAACTCCTGTGCCCTTCTTAAGCGTTCGAGGAGCTTAAGCACGTACTCTACCACGACTGGGTCGTCGCCCCTGCCTTCCCATGATTCTCGAAGCATGCGAAGCGGAGATCGCAGCGAGCGACCGTACACCAGCTCAGCTGGCGAGAACCCCGTAGCCGCATGCGGCGCGGTTCTTAAAGCAAACATCACTCCAGGCAGACACAGCTCCCAGTCAGTTTGATGTTCAAAACACAATGCTCTCAACACGCGCTTCATGACGGAGTGGAGCTTCTCAACGGAATTCGACTGGGGGTGGTGCACTGAGCTGTGTAACAGCCTTACCCCGCACCTTTCGAGAAAGGCTGTCGTCAAAGCGCTAGTAAACACTGTACCCTGATCTGACTGGATTTCTGCAGGAAAACCAACTCGCGCAAATATGGACAGTAGTGCATTGACTATCTCAACTGAGCTGAGTTCTTTAAGCGGCACTGCTTCAGGGAACTTTGTCGCTGGGCAGATCACAGTCAAAATGTGTCGGTACCCCGTGGCTGTTACCGGCAGAGGTCCCACTGTATCAATAACGAGCCGTCTAAAAGGCTCCGTAATGATAGGTACCAACTTCAACGGCGCCCTCGATTTGTCCCCTGGCTTGCCCACCCGCTGACAGGTGTCGCATGTCTTCACAAAGTGGTCTGCGTCCCGAAAACACCCTGGCCAATAGTACTCCTGCAAGAGACGGTCCTTAGTTTTCTTAACTCCTAGGTGTCCGGACCACGAACCCCCATGCGACAAGCGCAACAGATCCTGACGATAGCATTGAGGCACGATCAGCTGATCGAACTCCACTCCTCTGCGGTCTAGATACTTCCGGTACAGGACCCCACCTCTTTCCACAAAGCGAGCATTTTTCTTGGCGATACCTTCCTTGATAATGCAGCGTATGTTTTCTAGGCTGCCATCCTTCTTTTGCTCGGCTATCAAAGCCGAGCGGCTGACTTTTAGCAACCTGTTAAGTCCGTCTGACGTAGGCGCGATGAGCAAATCTGGAGACAGCTCTTCTAACTTTCCCGTGTCGGGAATTTCCTCTCCAGTATCTGCTGCCTTTAACGCTACAGGCTCAATTTTATTCTGTTCGGGCGTGCTCTGAATACCAGCTTGCTGCGCCTCTGACCCTTTCTCATCGTTCAACAACGTCGGCCCCGCAACTACCGCCTTTGCAGCGAGCTCCCGAACCTTCGATCTGGTTAAGGCCTGAACGCTAGCCTCACCAAACAAAAGCCCCTTCTCGCGCAGGAGGTGATCGGACCTGTTCGAAAATAGGTACGGGTACTGGGGGGGCAGCATAGATGACACTGCGGCCTCCGTCTCAAGTGCTCCGAAAGGTCCTTCAATAAGCACTTTTGCTACCGGCAGACACACGCTATGAGCTTCCACTGCTTGCTTGATCCATGCGCACTCGCCCGTGAACATATCGGGTTCTACGTAAGAGGGGTGAACTACATCCATTGTAGCTGCGGAATCGCGAAGCACTCGGCACTCTTTCCCGTTCACGAGGAGGTCTCGCATGTAAGGCTCGAGAAGCTTCATGTTCTCGTCAGTGCTGCATATAGACAAAAACACGACTTGTGTTTTTGTTTCTGGACACTGCGCCGAAAAGTGACCCGGCTTCTGGCACGTATAACAAACGCGCGCTTGCCTCATCTCGAACCGCTTTCTGCGTTCGGCTTCGGTTGCCGCCGTCTCCTTACGTTCGGTCGGACTGCTTTCACTCGCATCCGCACTACGTGTGTCCCCCTTTGCTCTCATGGGCGTGAACTTTGGCCTCTCAAACTTGGAGCCAAATTCACCCTTTTGACCGTCCTTAGCTCCACGAGCCCGACGCGTCACAAACTCCTCGGCTAACTCAGCGGCTCTAGCCACCGTACTAACGTCTGGCCTATCCAAGACCCAGTACCGCACGTTCTCAGGTAACCGACTATAAAACTGTTCTAGCCCGAAACACTGCAGAACTTTCTCGTGGTCACCAAACGCTTTCTCTTCTTTGAGCCACTCCTGCATGTTTGACATAAGCCTGTACGCAAACTCTGTATATGACTCACTTCTGCCTTTCTCATTTTCCCGAAACTTCCGACGGAACGCCTCCGCTGACAGCCGGTACTTTTTTAGCAGACTCGATTTCACTTTGTCGAAATCCTCTGCCTCCTCTCTCTCCAAGCGAGCGACTACGTCGGCCGCCTCGCCGGGTAGCAAAGTGAGCAAGCGCTGTGGCCACGTTTCCCGAGAGAACCCCTGCTTCTCGCACGTTCGCTCAAAGTTAACCAGGAACAAACCAATGTCCTCTCCAAGCTTAAACGGCCGCATCAGGTCAGTCATTTTGAACAATACTCGTTCTCCTGCACCGTGTGCCTGACTTCCATTACGAGCGCGTTCCATCTCTAACTCGAGACGCTTCATTTCCAAAGCGTGTTGACGGTCGCGCTCTCTTTCTTTCTCTTGTTGCTCTTTACGTTCGCGCTCATCTTTCTCTTTCTGTTCTTTAAGTTCGCGCTCCTGTTTCTCTTTTTGTTCTTTAAGTTCGCGCTCCTGTTTCTCTTTTTGCTCCTCCCTCTCCTCAATGGTCTCAAGGCATTCCGACAGCTCGTCATCCTCAGCTTCTAACTCAATAATAGCCCTTAGCAGTTCTGGTTTTCTGAGTTTGTCTGAGACATCCAGACCCAACTCTCTCGCAAGCTCCAGCAATTTCGGTTTGCGCAACGACTTCAAATCCATGGCTGCTCTGAATGCTGCTTTCTCTACTGCCTACTATTGTCTTGCCGCAAACTAACCCGGCAGCAACGACAACCCCAATTACCAGCTCTGTTTCTAACACTAACAAAAGCCTGGCAAAACTCAGAAGAAGAAAGTCCCGCACTCACCAAACCTCGCAGCCAAGACTTCAGCGCAGTCGTTCCGCTGCAGGCAACCAGTCATCACACAGGGCTCGTTGCGCTGCTCCCGGATGGTCGTTGTGCTGCTCAGCATACAGTCAACCGCATCTCTTCGCTGCTGGCCTCCGTTGTCGCGATCTCACCGCTGGCAACCAGATGTTGGAATCGCACCGCTGGCACGAGTTGTTGGGGTCTCGGTGCTGACGCTCGTTATTGCCAATGGGTCGCAAGCCCCAAGGGTAGCGTTGGCCTGGCGGCCTGGGGCACTGGAAGCATCTGAAGGTCCCGGCAAAGCAAGAGAAGACTGGTAACAGAACAACTTGTTTATTCTAACATAGCAAAAGAGCGGCCGGTCAGGTCGACCGAAGTGGAGAGACGGGAGAGCACGCAACTCAACAGTACAAATCGGAGCCTCTCTCCTGGCGTCCGGGGGCAGCTGCTCTTATACCCTCGGCGTCGCGGTCCAAAAGAGAAGGTCACGGGACGAAGGTCACGGGACGGCGGAGCATGACCCCACGACGGCGCGAACTGTCGAGCCGAGAGACCTGCTGAACCGAGTGCAGTGACGCATCGCCAACCCCCCCACACGACGGCGCGAACGGTTGAGCCGAGAGACCTCCAGGCTCCTCATTCGGGGAACTCCGCTCCCCGGCTGCCGCGCTTTGACAAGCGAGGGCACACACACACACACGCACACACGAAGACACGTGGCACTGAAACACGCCTGGACACGCTTGGCGGGTAGGCGTTGCGGCGGCGTCGGACGGGCCAAAATGTCCGCCGCTTTGAACAAAGCCCCGGCGTCCGTTGCATCCGCGCCGGCATTACCGCGCGTTGTAGGCGAAACGTAACAGGCGCCATCGCAACGACCGTAGTCAAAGCACGGGCGGAGGGTGTCACGAGATGCACGTAGGCATTGCTATGCCCGTTCAAGGATCAGAGTGTAATGCTGCAGTCCCACACGTCGCTTTAACTGGGTACGAACAGTGCGAGATTTCTCAATTGACAAAAATTATTCAGCTGTCTAAAGGCGAGGCACCGTTAATGAATGGCCCTTGAACTTATTGAGCACAAGTCAGCTACTCCACACGTTCGCTCATCACCTGGTGACTCCGTGCCTGGTTCCCCTGCAGTTATTCGGGACAATCATCACTGCCTCCGTGTAGACTCCTATAAGGTTTGCTACTTGAAGAGAAATAAATATTGGAGGCCTTCGAAGTGTACACTGTCAAGTTGAATATGAATCGTATTGCAAAGACCATTCGTTCCCTATTCGAAATTTAAAATATTCTTACGCCCGTAATTCCACTTTTGATTCATTCCACAGGTAAGTATTTTCTTATTGGCGTAGTGCAGCCGGATATTCCGTCAGTCAGTCAACAAACTGTATTAAGATCCTAAGTAACTACTAAGTCGTAGTTGCGGGCCGCTCCCACGTTGGGGCCGGAGGACCATGGTCCCCCGCCCGTTGTGGGGCCATTTGGACAGCCGTTAGTTTGTCCTGGGGATCGCCGCTTTTAAGGGCCTCTTCCCAGTCTTCTTGTTTATTAAAAGAGGCGTTTTGTAATGCAGAACATTACCAGAGCATGTGTGCTAACGAGCAATACTCTTCATTGCACTCAGGGCAGTGTGGGTCGATGTCCGTAGCAAAGCGGCTAAACTTTCCTCTCGAAGGGAAAGATGCCTTTTGTAACATTCTCAATGTGAAATAATGAGGTCTAGTTAGCTTCGGGTGTGGGAGCGGGAATTGCCTGAGCTCAAGCTGATATTGTTTGACTATTTCGTGAAAAGAGAGTAAAGGGTCAGAGTTATGCTCAGAATCCCGACTGCTTAGCTTATCAGGTCTATTGCGGAATGTTAGACCTCGCGCATGGCCATGAACTAGCTGATTCGGGTTGGGTGTGCTGGGATATACATTGGTTCTCATGCGCACCGGGAACCACGCGACAGTGTGAAAAGCATCAGGCGGTCTTTGCTTGAATATAGCCGCCGTCACTTTCGAGATTAGGCCAGATAGAAAGGCTCGTATGGCTGATCTCGAGTCAGTGTAGATGTAAGGCCGCGAGGGGTGACTCATAGCTAGCACGATGGCAACCTTTTCAGCCGCCGCTACTATGGTGTGTCTTACCGAAGCTGCATTAAGTATTTTCCCGTGAGGATCAGCTACAACAGCTACAAATTAATCTCTGCGCCCATACTGGGCAGCATCAAGATAAGTAGTTAATTTCAGGCTTTTGTGCGTAAAGTCAATGAGAGAGCGGGCTCGTGCCTTGCGTCTAGCCGCATTACATTAGGGGTGTGCATTCTGTGGGAAAGGACTAACCTGAAAGGTCGCCCTAATGGTGTGAGAGAGCATGATGGCATTCGCGTCGATGCCCAAGTGGGCCAGAACTTCGGAAATTAATATGCTTCTGCCTTCGAAGACGGGGGGCGGATGGTTTGTGCCATCCTTTGTGCTTCGATTACCTCCATCAGGGTATTGTGAACCCTTAAGTGTAGTAGCTGCTCCACGCTAGCGATAGTGGGAATTCCCAGTATGCGTTTGATACTTTATCTCATCAGAGCATTAATTTTGGTATCTTCGGAGGGGTACCAGTTGAGCGCCGATGCTACGTAGTTTATGTGGCTCATGAGGAACGCATGATACAGCCTAAGGAGATTGCTCTCACTGAGGCCGCATCTGCGGTTCGAGACTCTTGTGATTAATCGGAGCATGTTCTCCGTCTTTGCCTTGACGCGGCCAACAGTTTGATCATTGCTTCCAATTGCATTTAGTATCAGACCTAGAATCCTGACGGATTCGACTCTGGGGATCATCTGACCAGATTCCTCATATAGGTTAATGGGAATATGGTCGAGAGGGGTAGAGTGTCTCTTGCCGCTGCGATCTGGTTTATAAAGCAGTGGTCCTGACTTTGACGGTTACAGACAGAGTCCCGTCTCTTTTAAGTACTCTTCGGTAACATCCAAGGCCTCCTGAAGAACACGCTCCACGGCCCCATTAGAACCCCCACCGCATCAAACGGTGATGTCGTCCGCGTAGAGCGCATGATTCACGCCTTCGACCCTAGCCAGCCTTTTTGAGAGGCCTTTCATCGCTATGTTGAAAAGAAGGGGGGAGACTACAGCACCCTGCGGCGTGCCCTTAGTCCCAAACTTGAACTCGTCGGATCTTAGCTGAGCAATTTTCATAGTGGCTTGTGGTCCCTTAAGAAAGAGCTGACGTAAGCGTGAAAGCGTTTCCCTACGTTTAGGTGTAGGATGGATTCCAGAATGAATTTGTGTGTGAGGGGTCAAAGGCTTTTGGCGAGATCTAACGCCAAAATACCTCTGGCATCCATGGTGTCCACGTCGATGATCTGTCTTTTGATGAGAGGCATGCCTTCCTGGGTGGATAGAGAAGGCCTGAAGCCTACCATGTTATACGGGAACACTTCTGGTTCCTCGATGTATCTCGTTATTCTGTCATGGAAGACGTCCTCAGCCACCTTGTCCACGCAGGACGTGAGCGAGATTGGTCTGAGGTACTTCGGTGTGAGTGATTTACCTGATTTCGGGATAAGGACCACAGAGACCGTTTTCCAGTCCTTTGGGGCCCAGCCAGTTTCCCACGTCCCAAGCTTCTCGATTGATCTCTCACCGATCTTACGCAAGAGTCTGTTAGAGATACCATCCGGCCCGGGCGCCGAGTGCCCGTTTAGTTCGTTCAGCACCTTTCTGACTTCCACTTTAGTTACCGGGGCGTCGAGCTCCTCTATGGGTTCACCTGTATACTCTGGGTTGTCCTCGCGCCCCGAGGGGCCTACTGGGAGATACCTGTCTGCTAGGCTCTGAGGTATGTCTACATCTGTTAGCCGCTCTCCTTTAAGATCGTGGATTATTGTATAAAAAGCTAAGCACTGATTGCTTGTGGATTGTGAGTCATCTAACAGTTGCTTCAAAATGTTCCATTTGCCTCCCGTACGCACCTGTCCGTCGACGGCCGAGCAAACCTCGTTCCATTGCTGCTTGCTCAGTTCTTGGCAGTACGCTTCGATTTCACGATTTAACATCGCTACTTTCTTACCAAGCCTCCGATTGAGCCTCTGCATTTGCCATCTGGCGAGTAGGGAGTTTATGGCCTCTACCAGGCTCGTCGTCTTCGCATCCATCCTGTTGACTTCTAAGTCTGTTTCGACGGCTTTAGTAACAGCCTTGACTTCATCTTTGAGTCTTCTTAAGAGGTCTTCGAAGTCCTGTCCTCAGCGTTTACGAAAGGTGTCCCAGTCTACTACGATCAACGCCCTAAGGGGAGCTGCGCTAACTTCCAGAGAAATTTCCGCAATAAAGTGGTTACTTCCCAGATTTTCTTGCCTATTGCGCCAACTAACAGAGGTGGCATTCTTAACGATGGCCAGATCCGGTGTGGTGCACCGCAACACTAAATTACTGATGCGTGTTGGAAACTGTAGGACGGTAACCAGTTCTAGTGAGCAGTTTGTAACCACTTGAAGTAGATTTATTCCTTTAGGGGAGTGCCTCACATAACCCCAGGCCTGATGAGCAGCGTTAAAGTCTACAGCTACCACAAGTGGGCCATCCTTTGCTTTTGCCGCCACCTTGGCTATAATCGACAAGAATTCTTGGTGACAGTATCTCGGGGAACTGTAAAAGTTTAGAAAGAAAACGCTGTTTTTAAACCAGCTGCTGGAAATTATTTCGATAAGCATTACCTCCGCTCTCGTTTTGCCCAATTGCGCTTTATGCTCCCGAAAGAAGGATTTCATTGGAACTAGGACCGCCAGGCCGAGTCTGCCCTCTTCGGTTGCCGAGATAGCTCGGTAACCTGGAAATGACGAAATTTCATTTCTGCTTTCTTGTAATAACATTGGGTTTGTTCACCTGTGTCACGATAAACTGCTGCAGTGGGGCCTTTCGCCTCTGAAAACTGGCGAAGTTCCACTGCCATATGATAAATTCTTTAGTGTGGCCTGCCATTGTTAATGTTTTGGGTTTAGAGGGTCTCTACGACGCTACCTGTAGCTTCTCTAGCTGACGCTGGAGCGACTTCCATAGTGACTGGTTAGCGCGCTTAATCTGTACGTTTTCTAGAACTTGGACTCTAAAAAGCAGAATTTGATTTCCCTTGATCAATTCATTAACTGATTTTTGTAAACGATCCAGCGAGCGTTGCATCGCTACCTTCATGGTGGCAGTCTGTTCGGCTGCCTCCTGCGAGGACGTGGCCCTACGTTTAGCCGTACGCGCCTGCGCTTCTCCGTCTCCCGAAGGACTCTTGCCTTTGTTGAAGGTTTGCTTTCCGAAAGTCTTCGAAATCGGCATTGATCATTTGGATTTCTGCTCTGAGGCCAGCGTTTTGATGCAAGAGCTGCGTTGCTCTGGGGTCTGTCCTATGCTCTGGCAATGTTATCTGTGTTACCTGTTTTGGCGCCTTGTCCGTCTTCGGCTTGACTCAGTCCGCTCTTGAGGGTACTTCCTGGTTGCGCGCTCGGGATTGGGAGCTCCGCTTGGAGCGGGAAGGTCCTCTTGAGTGTGGGAGCGGCCCCTGAAGCGAGACCGGGGGCGCCCTCCGGAGAGGCTGCATTGACGAGCCACTGGCGTCAGCGAACGCGCACGTCCAGGCGCGCTTGCCACGCTGGAGTCACGTGAACGAACTTCCTGGGCCACCTGTTAGGTATTGGCGCGCCTGCGCCGGCGTCGTCTTTGTCGTACTATGTAGGGCAGCTGGCATCGCTGCTTTCATTTGCGGTCCGCGGTGAGGTGAGGACCCCCACTGATGGCACACTGGCGTGCACTGACGATCTTCGGCAGGGGAAGCTGGACCGCATCTCCTGCATTTCTTCCTGCTCGGGTTCGGGCACACATCGGCTCGATGTCCCAAATCTCCACAGTTGTAGCACACTTCCACTTGCCTTCTGCATAGCGTGCAGGGCAGCATGTCCGCGCCTCACATGACGTAGTTCGGCACTCTCATACCTTCGAGGAGCACCACCATCGTCGTAGTAATCTTGATGCGTCTCACCTCGAGCGCTTTCGGGTTCCGTTGATTAACAATCATTGTCCGCAGCTGAGCATCGCTGAAGTCGGCGTCGACCCCGCGAACTACTCTCTTGCATGTGTTGTCCGAGGCGGCCAAATAAGCTGTCACGTCATACTAGCCTTCCCTGAGGTGTATTTGCTGAACGGCCACGTAGGCACATGCGTTCTTCTTCCTCGCCGGCGTAGAAACGACGAGAATGTTTTGAGCAGCGTTGGGGCAGATGATGTCTTCACCCACTTCGTCCGGGGCCAAGGCGGCCGCCAACGATTGGGCTAGTCGAATCGTACTGACTTTCTTAACGTCGAGGCGTCCTCTTGGTCTGACGATGATGCGTATATGGTCCCGAGGCATTTTCGGGAGTCTTGAGGCGTTCACGTGCCGCTTCATAGCGTTCTGTGGGGCGGCCGGGCGGCGACCACCTTTCCCGCCATTCTGCGTCTCCGTGCTGGCCGTCGACTTCGGGGTCTCCGGTCGAGCCTTGGTGTTTCTGCCCACTGCCGTGGTTCAGCCCGGCCAATTCACTTCGTCGGTAGTTCAAAGTCTCTAAAATTGTCGAAAAGCTCACCTATCGACAAAAGTCTGTTATGGGCTGGTTCCTTGCGACGAACTGCGTCGAATGATGCACAACTTTCCAGGATTTGGCCAAAAAATTCACCAATATCATTTAAGGAGATGGAGCCGATGTTTGCGCGTCCGCACTACTAGGTGCCCCCTGGCGTTCTCCCCAGAGGTTCAAGCTCAGTTTTGTCTCACATCTGTACACGTGTACTTGCATTATAGCGTTTTCCCCCTTCTGTCACGCGGCCCATATCGCGATCACATCACTCTCGCCCATTACGTACGTATAGCCACAAGCGTGGGCTGTGCATTTTTTCCCTTGTATCCTCTGACTGTGATTCTGCCAGGTGAAGTTGCTGCCATGCAATAAAGCATGTTTCAAGTACCGTCTGTCTCTTCGTTCACTGAAGCTCCGGAACACGACACTTTTGTGCAGTTCATATTTCTGGATGTGAAAAGATGAGAGGGAGAAGAAAATCACCACATACACGCATGTTACTCAACGCTAATATCGGCATGCCGTTAAAGGCGCCCGCACAAGTCAATTGTCTTTACAAAGTACCGCAGCAGTATCTGCTACGCCTTCTGAAGCTGGTATTTTAAAATAGGTCGTCTAGAAATCGGCAAGTGGCGAAGATCAATCATCGCGGTCCCCTGTGTCCGCCTGTGTACGGTTTAGCAAGTACAGCCGAAAGTACCATTTTGGGACTACACACGTCAGCGACATCGTTGACGCATTATGGAGAGCGAAATACCTTGCGTGCACTGTTGTAGGCGTGCAGTTTTCTACAATAATTACTAGAGGGAACTCTGGCGCTGCGATCGCTCAGCCACCATGGGAAGGATGGGTGGTAAATTGATTTGGCTGATCGTCGAGCTTGTATAGCGCCAGACGTTCTTGTGCCTTTGTTTATTACACTTTATCTGGGCCTAAATTGGTCTAAATTTTGAAGCCACGCATTGTTTCTTTAACGCAGATGGCAATAAGATTCTGCGAACATGTGTAATATCTACTAATTTCAGTGGTTCCGCTTTTCCATGCATCCGTGGCGCAATGGTTTCAATATCGGCTTCTGTGCCAGCATAGAGTTTCTCACTACATTACCTAGAGGGAAATCTGGCTCTGCTGCGCTGTGGTATGCATGGGAATGCCGGTATATTGTGGATTCGGATTGGCATCGTTCTCGTAGAGACAGGACACCTTGAAGACGCGCCGTCTGTCACAACGATTCATTTTCTACTAGAACAGCACGTAAAAAGCTGTTTTAGCTTTATTATTACGCGAAAACATGTTTTGTTTAACTATGAGAACTTGTTATTGTGTGTACGACTACATGTTGCGTAAAAAGTATCAGCGGGCCGCTAAAGTTGGAGGACAGACGACAAGGTTCGCGCTCGCTTTGAATCAGTTGGTCGTCTGTTCTTGCTTTTCTTCGCTTGGTCATGCATCGTGGGTGAGCAAAGATGTAATATGCGTGAATGGAAACATTTTATGAAGATTTTACTTTGAGAACGCGTTATTTGCGTAGTCATATCCACGTTTTAGACGAAGCCTCTTACAACACCAGCCAACACGAGCCTCGCAGACACATATACCGTCATTCCCATGACGGCACGGTGCCCCCTTAAGAAACTCCCATAGATGGTGGCGCCAGATTACCCTCTAGCTGTTATAGTGAGAAACTCTATGTGTGCCAGAGCTTAATCTTAAGAACCGCGCAAGAAACACTACCAGGAAAGGAGACGACAGAACAGTCCGTTTTTTTTCTTGTTTTTTTTTTGCGCTGTTCTGAAGATGGAGCCTAACCCAGTTGTCCAAATGTATGTTCTCCTAAATTCTGTACTAGAGGTCCTTTGTTCGAATACCGCTGTCAGACAATTTTCATAGTGTTTTATTTATTTACAACACAGTACTTTCTTGATTATGATGCATTTGCAACGTCACGAAGCCGCTTAAAGCCACAAGGGCGAAGTTTAGGCAAATCCACGTACTAATCACCATTCCTATGCTGGCTGAACTGCCCAGATTGCAGCACCCGTAGACACTATATAGCACCACAGTTGTATTTAATAATTGTATGAAACTCTATGGTTGTAGGCGTTACGGTATACGTTGAAGCTATGGAAACGTGTTACCGTTGCAAAAGATAGTAATACTAACGCGTGTTACTTTGTCGCTTCTCCATGCTCATAAATTTTAGAAAGAAGGTCTTTGATGGAGGAACGGGGAAAACAAGCTTACAAATGTCATATTTCACATATAGCAAGCTTTAACCCTCATTTGGCTAGAGATCTTTACACAAGTCGTTAGAAATTAAGTACAACTTGTGCATAATCAAAGAAGAAAGAAAAGGATGAATAGAAAGGCAGGGAGGTTGACTAGATGTAGTTCCGGTTGGCTACCCTGCACGGGGCGAAGGAGTAGGGGGATAAAAAGAGAAAAGAGTGGGAGGGGCAGATAGAAATAGAGAGAGAGAAAGAGGGAGATAGTGGACAGTCGTCCACTGTCAGAACTGAAAGCTCTAGGTCAGTGCTCCCGAAGAACATCTGCGCTGAAGGCCTTACTCGCGTTACCAAGGTTCCTGCGATCTGAGGGCCTTCAGGATAGACTTTCAGAACGCCGCCCCCTACCGCATTGTCAAAAGTTACTTGCTATTAGAGTTGCGTACACCTGATGGCTCTGCGGCACGTGTCGGAACCATTTCTTCAGCGTGGAATTTAACACAAAGCAAGGAATTCATTCTCAATGCTAACTTTGCAAGGAAACCCTTTCAGAACAGTCAACAAGATTACAGTAACCACTTGTGAAAAAAAAAATATGTTCCAAAATGCCGGACATGCTTCTACTCACAAAATAAAAGTACTAATGCATAAAAGACATTGTTCCCAATAAAAACTGGACGTGCACGTCCAGACAAAGAAGTTTGCTTTTACTTTGAAACTGCGTAATTACCGGAAAGATTGTGAATGCTTATGTGAAAGTATACGTCACGGTCAGCTAAGACGCTCGAGATTTACTAAAAACGCGAATCTGGCACTTGCACATTGAATAAAACAAATTGATTTTCAAAACGAAATTCATTAAGTTTCTTAAGTTTTAAATGAACAACTATCCAAAAAATAACACCTGCTGTTGAACTTGAGCAATAGTTGTGTTTCAAAGTTGCCATTGCTCCGCTTGCCTCGCTTCTCAGCAAATACGACCACACCTACGCTGAATAGGCACTCGACGAATGCACCCGAAGGGACAGCTTTAGCTACTCGCAGGAAAAGCTGGTGAACCTCCGTGTAACATTCAGTAGGGGCCTTCAGGTTACTGAACAATGTTAACGTAATTGCGTTACTCGTTACAATTTAGGAAAAGCAGCGGGTACGTTACCAAGTTACAAAAAAAAAAGAAGTAACGCGTTACCGGCAACTCCATTACTTGTAATGCGTTACTACCGCCAAGCGTGTTATGTGCCACTGCCACTCACAGTATAAGTAAAAAAGCCGCGCACCTTAAACACAAAGACAGAAATTACAACAAACATAAGCAGCTCAGAAATTTATAAACTTTGTCGTATTTCATATGGGCGACGTTGCGCTACCGGCCAGCGAGAGGAGTTTTCGACTTTTATCCTTTTATTTATTTATTTATTTATTTATTTATTTATCTATTTATTTATTTATTTCAGTCTTGTGGGTCAATGCATGGTATTTTCCCGAGCAGCGTCGTCAGCATGCCCGTTACCGATGATGCCGCAACGACCTGGCAGTCAACCGAAAAGTGACACGATCACCTTCCTCTGCCAGAGGGTGGACTTCAATCACGACCACGCCCGCACGGTGCGGGTCACAAGGCTGATATTAATGAGTGTGTTCCTGCCTCTGAATGAACGAATGCGGAGCATTTTCAGGGCCGTTTTTGAATTACGACACAAAACGCGCCAAGGTAAGCTGCAAGCTCTGCAGCCGTCAATGTAGTCACAGGAGAGAAAGTAGGGCGGGGGAGGCGGTGTTTCGCACGTTATCGTAGTGGCTCTTGTTGGGAAGACCACTGGCTTCGGTCGGATTGCCTACCTTGCCTTCCTTTTTTCCACATGGTCACTACTAGTTTCATTTTCTCTCTTTTTCTTCATTGAATCTCTCTTTCTCTTTCTCTCTGGAAGTGGAGTGCAAAGAAGTCTCAAGTGGCCCTACATCTGGCTGTGCATGACCATAATTGTGATCACCTTAGCTAGCCGGCGTAGGACTACAGCACGCTGGTGGCTATATAGTAAACGTTCACGAGAATATGGGTGTATAAGATTTATCCATTTCCGAAAAAGTACTTACGTTTGAACTGTACTCACCTCTGGCCGCTTCACGTTGATGAAACTCTGGTTGAAGACTTAACTAGGCAGCATGCGTCAGCACTGCCGCGTCAGTTCTTCGCAGTGATGTAGGTGCGATGTTGCCGGCACTGTTGTAAGGCACGCTGCTCTTTGGATAAGCTAACTGGTGTTCGTCGGCTGTTTTTAAACCACTCTTATCTGCTACCATGAAAATATGCAAAAGAAAAGAATAACCTAATACCGTTAACCTACCGCGTCGTCCTGTAATCACCACTGTTGTAACTTGTGCGATACTTCCGTCTCGCTGGCACGTGCTTATTCTCGCCTATATCACTTGCCGCGCTGCGTCATAAGCCGCTGAAGAACCGGTCGGTTGATGTTTCTTTGATAATAAAGATTCGCTAGCAGTGCTTGTCAGCGTTAATCATCTCTCTCACAGGTAAATGTA
This sequence comes from Dermacentor andersoni, assembly GCF_023375885.2. Taxonomy (NCBI): domain Eukaryota; kingdom Metazoa; phylum Arthropoda; class Arachnida; order Ixodida; family Ixodidae; genus Dermacentor; species Dermacentor andersoni. The sequence continues at coordinate 212,020,769 of NC_092814.1, forward strand.
ACCTACACTTCTAGGTCACAGCATGCGTTCTGCGGCGTTGTCACTGTACCACGTTGACAGCTAAAAGTAAACACGCACCCAGAGAAACATGTAACATTTATTTCGTTTCCAAGAATTGTTTTTACAAAACGGTCAGCAATGTCTAGATGTGCGCCTTAGGTATGAACAGCGTGGGAGGAATCGAAAGTGCTCCGAATAGAGTTTCTTTCCACCTTTTTTGCGCATTTATACAATGCATCCTTTAAAAGTGTCACCTTTTTTAAAGCAGTGAATTTGATTTTGTTATTGTTATAGAGTTTAGAGTGTATAACTGCCTACATTATGTATAGGTGTAAATAGGCTGTATATATACAAATATCTCCGGTCCTCTTTTTTTCCCCCACCGTCATTGCTTCAAATCTGTCACATGTTCTCATTGGGAGGGGGATAACCACACCCACATAAACACATACCATGAATACAGCAACCAACATCAAAATAGGTTCAAAATAGCGTCAAGTATTGTGTGAACGCCGTTTGGTCTGTGAGGTGGGGCAAGGATAAACGGGCAATATAATATGCAACAGTGGCTGTGTGAAAGTCCGTAAACAATGATTGTGTTCTCAAAAACTTCACTGTAACCGTCATCACCATAATCACAAGAGAAACACAGATTTCGGGCGTGCCGAACAGGACATGGCCCATTATTGCCATCAGGTGCTGGGATGCTCACTTTAAGGCTCTCACTCGTACCATGCAATCTCTCCATCGAAACATTCAACTTCTTTTGTTGTTGTTGTTGTTGTTGTTGCTGTTTTAGTTGTTGGTTGAAGTTTACAGTTCGGAGAACAACCTTCTGTAATTAACAATCGGAGCAATACCGATAGAAAAAAGGCGAATACAGAGAGGAAACAAGCGCGCCTTACGTCGGCTGCGCTGTTAAGCACTGGTGACTTTTGGTGGAAGATCGCTACCTTGACGCAAGTGTGCGTGAAGGTAGCGGCTTACTTTCCGTGAATGCGACTCAATCGCAGAAGGTAAAACAAAAGCAAGCAAACGACGATAACACTCCTACCAAGCTTGATGATCAAGAAGTTTTCAGCACTGATTGCTGTGAAAAATATAGTCGCTCAGTCTGCGCTGCACCTAAAGACTGTTTCCCTGTGGTCAATGCACGCCTATCGTCGTAGTAAGACCACACGCCAACTATAGAAATAAAAAAAATAAAATAAAATAAACGACACCAATCCCGCCAGATAACGCCGACAACGTTAATACCGCTTAGTCGGGAAATGAAACCGCAGCGCCGTAATGCCGTTTTTGTGCACTGCACCAACTTTCACACTGAGATTTATTGGTATAGCAGCGATATATATATATATATATATATATATATATATATAATTTCTTTTGTTGGGTAAGCAGAACGCTTTGACACCACCAGAAACCGGGATTTTACTTCCAAAATTTCGCACAGCCCTTTATTTTTTAACAACAGTAGCAATTTCCGAACGAAAGCATTGCAGCAGTATCACGTGTATCAACTTTTTTTTTTTTTAGACAGAATGGAGATAATGGTGCACTAATAATGTGTTCGATTAGTTTGCACGACAAGTTAGACGCTTTTCCGTTGGAATATTCAATCGTAAACACCCATTCTACCATATAAAAAAAACCATTTTCTTTACTACTATAATCACCGCCTTAAACAAAAGAAGCGCTATCATCATCAACGGTAAAGATATGCCCATTGAGTGTCGAGCCTTCTCCAAGTCTGATTCACCGAATACCTGAATGCAGACGACGTTCACCACGCACAAGCGGTTATTGGCATAGGCAGCATCTTTGCAAGTCACCCATTCGTCGCGATGAATTTACTTCTTAAAAACCAACAGCAACAACAACAATGACGACAAAGACAACAAAAAGGAAAACAGCCACAGTTTTTGACACGTCGAAGTGAAAGCTCCCGGTAATGCACTCTAAAGAACGCTGAGCTTCTACGGCACAACAATGCACACTGCAGTCCCGACGTCCCTCGACAATTCGAACATTTCGCGGAGGGGCGCCTTTGAGCCGCCAATTGCAATGCTGACTCGCTTTCGGCCCGCGATTGGTTTATTCACGAGCATCTGCTGTCCGGACGCAGCATCTCACAACAAACACGATTTCTCAAGATAAAACGAGAGACAGAGAGGCGTGTGCTTGCAATGACTGGCACCAGCAATTCTACCCGCCGCGCATGAAAACGAATGGCTCACAGCAGCTGCAGTGCCGCAAGTGCCACAGTGTACGAGGCAACCTTCACCTTTGGGCAGTACAGCTATGTCCATCCGGCACGCCTGGAATGATACATCGTCGGCGCACGGCGACCGGCTGGAGGAAGCACGGTACAAAACCCAAACCGGCACAGAACACATGACGCTATGGTACAGCTAACAGCGGTTTCTTTTTCTTACAGTCCCAGAGTGGTAACGATATGGTAAACAAACAAACAAAAGAAACAGGGAAACTCGCAAGGAAAAACAGTCATCTTGCACGCTTGGAAAAGAATGTGTTTGCCCACTCGCATGATTTATAGCCCGCTGACAGACGTACCCATCTGACTGCATTAAATATTGAAGCAGAAATGCTTATGCACCTCCTGTCTGTCCAACTCTAGACAGAAACAAGGACGCGTGAACGCTACTCATACTTTAAAGCGTTGTGCCCGCCTCTCCGACTCCAGTAAAATTTAAAAAAAAAAATAGGGGGGGGGGGAAGCAATACCGCCCACTGCCTCCGCATACCGACTTCCTACCAGACAGATGCCGTGCGCTGCAGCGTGAGAGAAAAAATTGGACCACAACCTTTCAAGAAACAACATTCTAACTAACGTATGACATAGCCTTCGACCGACTCGGGTAGTGGTGGCGGTGGTAGCACTAGCAGTAGTCTTTTTGAGGAGGCTGCAATGGTACCGCGAATCGGGGGGACGTGGCAAATGACACATGACGCAGGAACAGCAAATAGCTGCGACTTAAAGGGAGCGCTCCGGGAGAACCAGACAAGGTAATGAGAACAGTGAGAGCACTAAACACAGCAGAGTGCGACCGGGAGAGAGAGCGTAGCAGAAGGAGGAAGAAGAAGCGAACGCTCAAATGATATGCTCCGTCGGGTGCCTTACCGCAACAAGTTAGTTTAGTACGACGAGTCGCACTTAATTGCGACAGCATCGCTGATTGGGTACGCAGCACTGGGCCGTGAGATGGGCACATGTAGCGTGGTGACACCGTGCAAAATGAATCAAGCTACATTATAGGAGGACAACAGCGTCAGAAAAGCTACCGAAAAAAAAAAACAGAGGGGTGAATTTCAAGTTTGTATACAAATTCGCGAAGCTAATATGATTCATAATTAAATCAATAAATGGAAGAATGCCTGCAAAAAGACTAGAAAACCTAAGGCCTCGAAGAAAAGACGAAGACAAGAAGACTGGTCGCGATAGGTGATCTCGCTATACATGCGTTCGACTGGAGCGCTTCGTGCGAAGTGCTCTTTCACGCGAGGCCACTCACCTAATGCTTCGCGCTGGACGACCATAACTGGAAGAGGAATATTAAGTTACAGTGTATCTGTAAATTAACCTTCAGCAAAATCAAAGCAGTGACTTATACCTAAAAAGGTGGCTTAGTATGTCAGAAACGTGTCGCTAATGTTCCCGCATCGGTTTACCGTGACGCCATGAACTTTCATGGCGTCTGTTGGGGTCTAAGTAATTGTTTATCGTTAGAAGAGGAGTATATCACATTACAATATAATCAAACACTCAACCTGGCAAGTTTCGGAAACCTATTATGTGCCAAGACGTCCCAAACCTGGACAAGTACTTCAAAATCTGTGACTCCACACTGTTTCCACCGACGCTGATCTTTCGCCACGAAATTGAGTAAAGTTTGGTCCTAGTTATTCTTTAATAATCGATCTATTACTGCGAAATTAACGAATATGGAGTTGGAAAAGAATACTTTACCATTTTAAGCTGATTTGGCGTTGCTCTCCAATGTCTATTTAATGGCGGCAGGTGTTTGCCGAGGAGGAAAAAAGATGTGGCAAGGTTCTGGCTGTTCTGAGAGAAGAGGGTACAGCGAACGCTATGCTGTCGTCCAGAAACCTATCGAGAGACCCTGTCACATCGACTGTGCGAGAACTGTACAGTTAAGCGTAGCGTGCGATAAAAGAGGGCACCGCAAGACTGATAAAGCGAGGTTCCAACACCGTGTACAGCTCGACCTCGTTGCTTTGTGTAGCCTCCTCCTACGCCTCTCTCTCTCCGCCGCCGAAGTGGAAAGGGGGATTAGTGACAACATAGAGGAACAGAGACCCATAGACAGCGCTCGCGGAATGTGAAAACGCGCGATTTTTTTTTTCTTTCTTTTCTTTCAGTTGGATTAGTTATGCGTTTATCGTGATGCCCATATGCGAGATGCCCGTTGGGATTAGCGGCAGATGTCGAGCGAAAGTTGGCTTAAAACAAACCCAGAGATGAGTCTTGCAAGCCTCGTGGTGCAATCTCCGAGGAGGCCAACGACGCGTAAAGCATGCGCGCGCCTGGCTGCAGACGAGCGGCGAGCTTCACCGTGATGGCCCTCGCAGGTGACTTTGGCGCACCTTTCGGAAGAGAGGCAACCTCGTGGCACATGGCCGGAGACTACCTTTACAACGGCAGTTACGACCGACGGTGGACGAGCGCTTCAACCGAGCGCTTCTTCGGGCTACTTAGGGTCGTGAATACCACCACAAGAGCCAGCGGCTCACGAAAATCGAGAAGAAACACAAGCGGTACATCTATGTGGTATTCCTTCGCAAGTTTACCAACATTTGCTGCCCGTTCTCGTGTCGCGACGACACAGGATTTTACTTAGAGAGCAAGTGGTGTCAAATCGTCTGCAGCCTAAACCGACAATATCACCTCGGTGTTAGGTCACCTGCCGATGGACGAGTCGCCCGGTAAACGTGAATTTGCCAGTGTCGTCATGCCCAGACAATTGCAAACCAGAAATTGAATAAAGCGCTTCAATTTAAAATTACTGTCCTCCGACTTCAAACTGCCACGATAGTTGCCCCTTTCCTTCAAGGGAGTGCTGCTGATAGCGAAATAAAAACGGAAACGGTGCATTACAACAGCCTACGTGAGATGTGCGTGGGACTGATATAATGCTGCGACGCCTGTTGGCAGCTCTCTTCAAGTTCTGCAAGAGTTCTCGGTGGCTATGTATATATTGATCAAAAATCATTGCACCGAACTTGCGGGTAATCAGAAGAGAAGACGATTTGTGACTCTTTCACTCGTCCGAGGCGGAAAATAAAGAAGAAAAAAAATGATTTATCGCCTACGCCTCTCCGTTGTGCGGGCTGCGACTAAAGTCGAAGACGCTTGTGTGATATGCGTACAAAGAATTCGGCCCGAGGGCAGCAGCCGTAAAGCGTACTGTGGTTTTGGAAGTCGGTGGTCAAACGCCAACAACTGGGAAGAAGAGAGAGAGAAACGAAATTACAAAGCTGAGCTCTTCCTTCTCTTGAGCTAGTTGGCCGCAGATTCTTCGTGTTCCGTTTTCACGTCGCGCCTGCATTCCCGAAACCAACGTAATTACATTTCTTCGCTACAGGCATCGCTACAGGCGCTTACGTCTAATTATTTGCAGCATGTGACAATTCGAACGAGTCGTACATTTCTGAAATGACGCACTCTGCAGTTGGCTCTTTCTTTTCTTTAAAGATTTCGGCACAGTTTGGCAGCTACTCTTCGTAGCGCAGTGACGAGTAGAGACAGTGGCGGCTCGAGTAGTGGCATTTACGACAATTCCTCCGTGCGGGTGTCAGGCGACGCGCGCTTCGAAGAAAGTGCTTTCGGACGATATGAGTGTGGTGTCTGTGTGCGGCTGGAGTTGATGGTGATGCAGCGTTTCCCCTGTTGTTTAACGCAGCTTGGACCTGAAGTGAATGGGACGTAAGCTGTGAAGGACCGGGCTGTTCGTGTACGCCTTTTGAATATGTTACAGTGCGCGCATCCTGCTTTCGCGCCTTAGCGATAAAAAGAGGATGGAAGAGGAGAAAGAAGTGGAGCAGGGGGTGATCGGGTGCGTAACTGCAGTATCTGAACGCGAAGCCACGTGAAGCACAACGAAAAAGTAGAGAGTAATTCGCGTGTCGAAATAATACTTTTCGGCGGAAACTTGAAGGTTTAATTACGTCCCGGTGTCGCGAATACCGCAAGGCTTGTCGCTGTTTTCGCCCCTTACCGCAGCCCGAAAGCTGCAACGGCGCAATACTCAGTTTCCTCTTCTTCGTCAGGCTTAGTCCCCGGATTATGAAAATAATACGTTTTCATGTTGCGCATCGCGTGTCGCAAAAAAGAAAGAATGTGATAAAAGTTGGTCCACAACCTTGAGATCATGCTTGGCTTTTTTTTTTTTTTTCATGGTGGTGCACTCTCTGTGATCTTTTCACGTAAATGAAAGCAATAGATTGCTCAAAGTCTAGAGAATAGTAGTGGAATGCTTGTCGGAACGGTAATCACCGGTCTCAAACGTAGGTAAATGTAAGATGTTAAGAGGCAATGAAAAAAGAAAGCGCTCTCATAAGGCAATTATACATAAATACACGCAGAACGATACATATATGAACGGTATATTATATGCTAACAGACATATCTAGTTAGTAGTTCCGAACAGGAGCCATGAACTGGATGTAGGTGAACTAAAATTACCCTTAAAATTGTCTGCCCTGATTGGTAGCGAACTCCGGGGAAAAAAGGCAACCTTACCGATATAACGTTCTTATGCTCACGTTAAAGCTCATCTTCAAATCTCCATGCTGTGTCATGCTCTTGTAAGTGTATAACTTTCAAGAACATTGTATGAGCGGGGATTGAACTGTAAGAGATTACATGTTGTGCCAGAGAACGCAGGGTTTCTTACTGCTGCTATCCTATCCTGTAACAGAGTGGAAAGCAACATCGAGTTTGTTGCATACCGTCAAGAAATGCGAATACATGAAGCGCATAAAATGCGAAATAACGCGGAAGAATATATTGATACGTACTATAAACATGAATTTGCGTTTTATCGACAACGGTTATAAGCAACGAACAGTGAGCGAATGCAAGCCGGATCCACTCAGCACGCAGAATGCTTAGAAACCCTGTTCATCAGTCATACTGATGCCACCCTGAAGTACTGTCTAGTGCGTTCTTTAAATTCCTATAACAAGAAAGATCAATGTTGCAATGACTTAATATGATCTTTCCGTACGAACTGTACAATAGCAGCAAAAAAAAAAGACTTTCCTCTTATCTTTCATGTTGTTCTCGACATGTATTTATGTGCGTAGAAGAGTGTGCTTAAGCGCTGCCAAAGTTAATTCAACAATTTTCTGCAAAATGAAACAAAATTGCAATGAAGAAGGTTCTGTTGATGCGCAAGAACAATATTGTACATTCATTTAGCCCCAAGAACGCCTCATAAGTAAATTTAGTCGGCCCATGAGGGAATAGAAATGACCGCACGTGTGAAAGGAAAGCTCAAAATGGACCATTTAGACTTTTCAGAGTAATCACGCGTATTGAACGAGTAAATCGCTATAGTTTGATGTGGGGCAATAGAAGAAAGTAGGGAGCGGCTCCATCCTGTGTATAGTATACCTGAATCCCGTGTTAAAAACGCATGCTTGGCTTTTATTGCAGAAGGAAGGAAAGATCAAGAAAAGTAAAACAAGCAAATAATGACACCGAATGCAAGTTACGACACTTGGTTAAAATTGCTAAAGCCGTACGTACCTAAGCGTGCCTACACACGCTTATCACAGTGTGCTATACTTGAAGCTGCGGCGCCGCGGCACTGCTGCAGGCGCCAGGGCTAACGCGCGCTTGCGCTGTATAATATTGTCCTTCCATTGCGGTTAATCACCGGGGTTTAAACACTCACCCTGGAACCTCTGCTACCTGAAGGTTTAGAAAATTACAACCTTTATACACGCTGAGAGGCCTTTATCACGCAAAGTCAGGGGCGTTCATAAAAAGGGAGTGTAACTTGCTACTTTCAGGGTTTAACGTGTTGCGGTACCCATTTAGTCAGGCGCAATTAAACAGGCACACGCGCGACACAATACCATCAGATGTTCGGGCTGTAGGTGGGCAGGTCATTGCGCAAGAATTGAACCGGCTTTCTTAAATGCAGCGACGAGAAGAATTACGAAAGCGGTTGGGGAAACAATCGTGAAATATAGTTAGCCTTCGCAAACTCATTCTTGAAACAACTGTCTAAGAAAAAAGAAAAAAAAGGGGGGGGGAGGGGGTGGAGTAGAGCCCAAGCTTCCTCGTGTAAGCTTCCTTTTTTAAGCAAGCTTTCATTGCTGATCTCGCGGGTCAAATAAAAAGCGGGGATCTCGGCGACCGGACTGTTTTCCGCTTGCTCGCTATCACTGGCCTAGCCTATATACGCGTATACAGAACAGACTCCGGGGAATGGACTGCGTTACTTTGCGAAAAGTAAGCGCCCAGGAGTGAAAACCAAGCTGCGTTCGAACATGGAACCTACGCAAAACGTAGTTACTAAAACAAGATTAACACAGCGCACCGAATCGTCGATTCATTCCGCGCATCGAATGTGACGTGGCCCATTCGAACAGATTGGCGCCGTGAACACCTTGTCTGTGGCCACGTCGCATGATTGGGGGCCGCTGATCCACGTCGTGCTCGGTGCGCGCAGTGAACCTACTTCCGAGTCTCAATTCTCCTTAATGGACCAGTCAATTTTTGTTCTTTTTTTTTTTCGTACAACAAAACTGGGATAGAAAGAAAAGAAATAGATTGAGAACACAGAGTGAGAAAGAAGGGGGCAAACTTCTCTGAGCAACGGAGTATATAAAGAAGGGAATTGTCCAATGAGGGTTTGAGATGGTTGCTTTCTTTTTGTTCCGATACATAGCGGTGTAAACAGAATAAAATTAAAGAAGAAAAAACATTGTGCTGCGCAGTTTCTCTTTCTTTTTTTTTCCTGCCGCCCGCGAGGCACACCGGAATTCCCCACAGGGTCTTCCTGGCGGATCGTTTCGGGGAGAAAAAGAATGAACCCTGGCCGCAAAAACAAACAAACTGCCGGGCGAGCGCGAAGCGAGAAAAACAACGAACCAAAGAGCTGCCGACTCGCAAGGAGCTCTAGCCTTGTGGGAATACCGGATGCGAACACTCCATGGACTCGTGCCCGCGCGAGTCCATCTCGGGCCTCCTCGATACGACGTGTCTTCTCGAATACCGTGTCTCATCTTTCCGGGTGAACGACACCCGGGAAAACTAGGGCTGCGAAGCGACACTGCGGTGACACGCTAAATGACCGCAGTTTACCTAGCTTCAGCGATTTAACTTCTGCGACTAACAAATTAAGAACACTCGCCAACGCGACCAAGTTGGGCGACGAGAGCACGTCATTCGTAAATATTACACTTTTCCGCAACTGTTATCTTCCGTGTCTCGCTCTATACACGGAGACCGGGTATATCGGGCAAGGAGCTTGTTTCGAATCGAGGCATCCCGATCACCTCAAGTCGGACGTGGCCATGTGGCGAGCGGTGCGTAATGGACGCGGCTGCGGCCATCATCCTTATTCTCATTCATTTTTTTGTTTTTGCTTTCGTTTAGAGATCGCTCGATTCATTGCTCCGATATCGTGAGAGCAGACGTGTTTTCACTATAGTTACTGCGAATGCGTCCGTTTCACGACAGTGATAGCTGTGCGTTAACATCCGTAAATAAAGGCGCACATGTCGGCAGCGCAATAAATAGGGGAAAAAAGGGAAAAAGCAAGAGGAGGAGGTGGACAGCCGAACGACATTAAATTGTAGCGGAGCTCGAGGAGACGGTGCGGATTGGTTTTCACGCAACCTACAGCATAACTGTTCTGATCCTTGAATTCGCACAAGATGGCTATCCGCAAGCTATTCTTTATGAGCCGAAGCTACATTTAAATGCACAATAGAGAGCGCGATTTAACAGGGACGAAGGAACTGAACAGCGTTTGTCATATCATAGGCGTCCGTGTTGACGGTTTACATAATACCCAGCCGGGCGTTGAGCTCCTTCACTTAGCTAGTGAAAAGCATCCACCATCTTCTCATAGTATCAAAACAGTGTACGAAACAACAGCTTTTGACATTGAAGTTTAGCGTGATAATAAAAAAAAATGGTGGGGAGACGAAAACGGAGTATTGCTGAGCGTGTGAGAGGATAATTATATAATAACAAGGGTTAGATTGTACAATTACTGAACGCGTTGAGATCTGGCCAGTTTTCTGTATGTCAGTAACGTCTGCTTGAAATTATAAACTGTAAACCAACTGGGCTAATCTGAGAGCAACAACATATTGCACAAAACAAGGTCCAGAATAACAAAGCCTTTTGTGTAAAAGAACGGCTCTTTCCAACACAGTTCAATCAATTGGGAGCCACCTGAGTGCCTGGCAGTCGCAAACCAATTTTAGGAACGGAAAGCCTCGTTCAGTGCGTATGCAATTCGGTATCTGCTCACAACGCTCTCTCGAGCCCTCACAGGCGTGCATGAACGTGTTAAGGTGAGCCGGACCAACACAATGCGCAGAAAAGAAAAAAAATTTAATTACGTGTTGAAAAAGGAGGAACTAGAAAACTAAGTCGAATGCTTTGTTACTTATCGTCAAAAGTGCGAGATTGGCCTTAACGCTTTTAACTTGTTTTGAGGGTGTAGTTTAGGTCGCATATTTTCTTTGCAGGCGAAAGGAAAAGCATAGGAACATAGAGAGCGCGCAACAATTCCGTCGGCCGTTCTGAATTTCTTTTCTTTTTCTTTTTTTAAGCAATGCTAAAAGTCCGCATTATTTTGTTTTAGATGGGTTGGCTTTATGATAAAGTGAACACAAAAAATAGAGAGAAAAAAGAAAAGAGCCCTGCTGGCGTACTTTGGAAAGCTTCTTTTTCTTTCCCTTTCTTTTTTCTGATCGCGAGAAAGCTTACACCAGTTAAACGTCCACTTCGCTGCTTTGATTAAAAAGGAACGACTGATCGACGGACACGAGGAAAAGAAAGCTTGTCATGTGTCTTGCGATGAGGCAAGAAAAGTAAAGACTTATTGAGAAGCGATTCGTAACCTCGCACCGATTCAGTCGTGAGAGCAGAGTAAAAAAATTAATCAGTGAGGGACGAAGCAAATAATTGTAAGTGCATCGCGAGATATGTAATGGAAAAGAAACGATGACGCGTAGGTCATTTTTTCTTCTTCTTCACTGTCATCTCGTCGCGTTACATATAATACACGACAATCCTAGCACGTTGATTTCTTTTATACCTGCGTTCTACAAGGCCCCAGGAATTTCGCTCGGTGTGCAACACGAAACATGCAGGCTCCGTGACATCGCCGCCGAACATGTCTGGGCGGCACCCCAGATTTTATGTATGTACGATGCATGAAGAGGCAGCGCCTTTCCATGTCAAAACGATGCGACTTACGTGCGCGTACCAGGAGAGAATGCCAATTATATTAACATAAATTTGCCCTTCCCCAGATACGTTGTGGAAGAGAGAGAAATAAGTTAGGCTTGTCGCGTGTTATGTGCATGCACCACAAAATTGTGTGCGTTTCACCGGCGCTTGAGACACAAAGTGAAATCGATAGGCGACGGCTGATAAGAAACTCGCCAATGGCAGCCTCTTCGCTCCGCCAGAGACATGAACGGTAGAGAGAGCAACACAGTGGCTTGAAATGATTGGCGTGAACAGGAGAGGGAGCGGAGGAGGCGGCGGTGAGTCGTGGAAAGCGCAAGTGCTCGAGAAGGGGAGCGGAAGGAGGACCCCCTCTTGCCTGTCCCGATGGATCGTTCTTGTCCGCAGCAAAAAAAAAAAAAAAAAAGTAACACGCCGGCTTCGAGTGCGGCCTTCGCGGAGCCTCGCACAGGCTTCGGGCGGCTCGCCCGGGCGGGTAAGACGGGGGTCGTGGGTGGAGGGGGGCAGGAAAGGCGTGGAGGGGAAGCGTCTACTATGGTGCGTACAGGGACAAAGCTTGGACGATCTTCGGGTCGTGTTTTGAGCCTTCTTTGAACTCTTCTAAAGACAGCTTGTTGTCCTGGTTCTGCGAAGACAGAAGGAGAAAAGAGAGAGTCAGTGCGGCAGGAATACACAGAAAAGAAGCGTCAGCAACGTTAGAAGGGACGTTGTATGGACGCGCGATCAATGTCACGCAGTGGGCGGAAGGCCAAAACGAATGAAAGGCCCTCTAAAAGGTGGAGCCCGATGTTTCGATGGGCGGACTCATTTTTGTCAAGAGGCATTCATCGTTGGCGCCTTAAGTTGGCACGGGTTGGCACGGGTAATGTGATGACGCCGTTGTTGTCCCACTAGCCGTGCTAACCATACAACATACTAACGTTCCGATGATGAATAGCTATAGGGATATTAAGACCACCTCGACGGCCATTTAATCACTTTTATAGACAGGTTTCGATTGGTCAGCCCCTAACTTCCTGCAACTGAGAGACGTGACAGACGCTTTTACTGTAGAGAAAGTGTTCGAGCAGCCGTCGCAAAGACGTCACAAAAACCATTTGCGCATTGTCAATAGAAAAACCTCGTCTGAAATTTGGTCGCGTTACTACACTCTACCTTAGAAAAAATTTGGATTAAACGCATAGACAGTAAAACAAAGTTCTTCATTTAATCGCTACGCAGGACTGGCATTTAGCGTTTCGGACACCAATCTCAATGTTACCTCTTCTATCCTGAGTTCGCCATGAAATGTCTAAACTTGACACCAGATTCTTTATTCCAAAACAGAAATCATGACAAAACTACTTGCTGCATGCTGCCCACTACAGTGGACAGATTTCGGCGATTTTTGGAGCAGGCTTAATGCTTCCGAGAAGTTCTGGTGCATAGTGCCCACTCCGGTGGACAACAGAAGTTTTCTATGGCTACCTCAGAGGGTGCTGCCGACCACAATTTTTCCCCGGTTCAGCTTCAAAGATAGCATCCTGATGTTCCGGTGGGTAATGCGCCCGGTTCCGCACACTTTCACTTATAATTCTCGTGACACGCCGGTTTGGTACATATAGTTGTCTACGCGGGATAGAAGAAGTTTTGGGAGGCAATATCTCTACGTATGGTGGCTGAATGAAGCCTAGTTCTTTCTGTGTAATACATTTTTGTTTAATGTTCACTGTAGTGGACACCATGCACAACAGCAATAACAACACGTGCGTGGGAGCATTTTTTGCACAGTGTAGTCCTAGCACCTCTCACTGCCAATTGGACTGTTTTTCATATTTGCCTCATATTTTCATGTAATAACACTTTGTTCATTATATTATCCAGTGAGCTGGTAGGGAAGGAACAATTCAATGAGTTACCGGCACCTCCTGCCACAGCAAAGCGAAGGTCATCTGACAAAAGTAATCGGCAAGGTGAATCTGACAATTCACCTTGCCGAAACGCGGCGTTGCGTTTCGGCAAGGTGAATCTCTTTTCCAGTCACAAATAATGCACAGCACAAATTTGTAAAATGTTGGTTGGCAAGTGCAAAGCGACATATGTTATAACCGGATACGTATACCCTCCTCCCCATCCCCGAATATCTGCGTGTCAGCCACATGCGACAACACTTCGCCTGCCCAGCCACCACCACCTGCTCGGTCAAGTACATGCCCCTTATTCCCCGGGGGCATGCGCACGAACATGTGCCGCTCTACAATGCCGAAAAAGATCCCTTAAATTTCTCGGATGTTGACCGGAATCAAACCCGCGTTACAAGCATTCCTCGAGGACAGCTACCCGATGCATCAGCAGGCTGTGCCACAAATTAACTGCGTGTGCATGTACCGCTTTTCAATGAGCGGTTTTCACACCAACGCTTTAGTGAGCGGCGCCATGAATGCACTGGGTGTGTGCCGTACTTCAATGAACCTATCGCCAACTTGGGTCACCGAGTACGTGCCACGGAGTGTGCGGCAGACGAGGGAACAATTATCAGCGCCCGCAGGCACCGGCGCGCCCCGCTTCTCGTCTCGGAGGCCAAGCGCGCACTTCTCGGCAGTGTCACTAGATGGCGCACGTTGTCCAAAAAGAAGCGCGAGAGGGGAGCCCGGTAAACGTATTCGCGGCGCCGGAGCTAGATGGCGCCGTGTGTTCTTAGCGATGCGCGAAAGAGGAGTTCCGCTGCAACACGTGCCTCAAGCATAACTATTTTCGAAGATAACAACGCGTTGTGTCACTATATTGTTTCAATGCTTCAACGCGTTACCGTCGACAGTCATGGTGAGATGGGCGTTGCCACAATTCTTTGCTTTCTTTGCCAATTTTGCGAAGACCCACAGGTTCGTAGTTTGAATTATGGGGTTTTACGCGCCAAATGAACGATTTTATTATGAGGCACGCCGTAGTGAGAGACCTCAATCCTGAATAATTTTGACCACCACGGGATGTTTAACGTGCTCCAATGCACGGGACACAGGCATTTTCGCATTTCGCGCCCATCGAAACGCGGCCGTCGCGGCTGGTATGTGATCCCGCCCCCTTGGGCTCAGCAGCGCAACACCATAGCCGCTAAGCCATCGCGGCGAGTTGCTTTCCTGAGACCACTGCATCCATAGGCAAAATCGCGTGCTTGAGCAACGTGCATGCGAGTGCAGCAATGACATATCGGGAGATAGTGGCTCCGATCAGGTGTTTTCTCCCTTTCTTTTCTTGCGCTCGCAACAGCACGAAGGCTACCTGGGTGAGTAAAAAAAAAAAAAAAAAACTCCATTCCCGTGGTAGGCAGCGCTCACCCGCACGCACCATGTACGTCTTGCAGACGTTAGACGCGCAAGCGCTCGCGCATTTGTAATCGGATTTGCGGCGCACGTCACACAAGACGCGAGCCACGCACCCGCCCTCTTTCGATCCGTGCCCCGTCGGAGGAACGTAATGGGCGAAAGCATAGCACGTATCCCCTTTATTTATCCCATTCGCCCCTTCTTATTTTTTATGTCTGACGGCGGCTGCAGCCGCCGTTGTTTCTGCTGGGAGCATACATTACACGGAAGGTGAAAGGGGGGGGGGGGGGGTAATGGGGAAGAGGGTGGAGTGAGAGCCCAACCGAGTGAATGCCGCCTGTGAGGGCAATAAACAAAACGCGGCGCCACCCACGCACCAGCGAACTAGGTATCCGCCCTTGCGTCTGAGTGCCGTTTATGCCCTAATGTAATGAACGCCCCGGCTCAAGTCGGCCGCGCCGTACTCCACCCTGTTAATTGCGTGCAGCGACAGCCGAGGCAGCAATAGCGACGACGGACGATGTCGCGCTAACAACTGATTCCCCTCGCAGCGCCGTGATTGACTTTCTTTGTAATCGCCTTCCGGCTTTCTTCCGCCGCAGGGGGAAAAAAAAAAGCCGCGTGGCCTTATTTCTGAGCGTCGCGTTGCCCAACTCAATACAGGCCGAGCAAGCGGCCTCAGAGAGGAGGCAAAGAAAGGTGCAACATTATATCGCGCGGGAGCTCAGTGCTGCGCGCATGCCCCTACGCGCGAGAAGCGAACGCATTTGTAAATGCTGCGCAGAATTTCACTTGGGTGGAGTATGCAGAACGTGTATTATAAGCGTCGGCCGCGGACGGGGCACGTATACCGGCGTGATGTGGCTGCTCAATGGGGCCAAAGTGATACTTGCTGGCGCACCACAGCACATTGTGTAGACATGCGCACGTCGTTTTGAAATGCGCATGACTGCATGCGGCGGCAGCGCTGTCTTCTCCACCCGTCACGCATGACCTACCCGTGCGGTAGGTTGCTATGATTGCTGAGACCTCTAGTCGATTTTGCGATGACGCATTAGGGTCTTTAAACACGTACCAGCTGCGATCTCGTTTAGCGCCGCCAACGTATTTTACTCCGCGCAGTTCTCATATATACGCTGCTTCGGTATGCTTGCGCAACCACCGCAAATGCCCTTACCTCAATAGCGAGGATACACTGCTATATTCTACGGTCTTTCACGCTGAAAAAAGCGCTTCCCTGGATGTTTTCCGGCCGCCGAATAAGCCGCAACCCCAGCGAAATGTGTGTGTCGTGCGTTGTATCTCGCTTCTCTAAAATAGGTGAACGAAATTCCGACGCCATTAGTGATTGTTTGCACTGATTGCTTCCGCTGGTTTTTCGCATTTAGTTCGCGTAAAAAGCTGCGTTTACTAAAGATTAGGTTGTTTACTAAGAGAACGGCAATACAAGAAATACCTTTTTTCCCCAATTTTCACATCCTACTTCAAGCCGCCCTTCATTCAAGTCACACAGCAGAAGTAGCACGGTAAAAGTAAAACAGGAGACATCAGTTCGGTTGCAATAAGCGCACAAAAGCAAAGTCAGGGAGCTGGTACAAAGCGTTCAACCCAACTTACCTTAGTAAACAAACTTTGCACACTCAAATGCAGTACAAGAATTTGGCTCTAATGGCATGTACACAGACTGCACTCAGACACTTAGTGCGACGTATGGAAAAGCTTGTTGTGGGTGATCACTGGCCCCCTCAAACAAGTGAGTATAGCTCTAAGTTAGCGTTCACTGTTGCATAAGTATTGGCCATAACGGCCTCCTCCTCTCACAAGCCAGATTACTGGCATGCACTTGCTATCTGTCGCACGATATTGCTTATGACTATGTGGCGCCTTCACAGAATTTGACAGCTCCCATACATACAGCTCTACATTGTTCATTATTTCCTTATTTCTTTTATTTTCTCTTTTCTTTCTTTCGCACCCACTTTCTCCTTCTACAGTACAGCATAGCAAACTGGAGATATCCTCTGGTTAACCTCCCGATTTTTCCTTCGCTTATATAAAAATAGATACATACATACATATATCATAAGAAGCCAACAAACACTGACACCAAGGACAACATAGGGGAAATTACTTGTGCTTAATAAATGAAATAAAGAAACGATAACTTCATGGAAATTAAAGTGGATAAAAATACACGCGAAATGCGAAGGTTGCGGGTTCGGTTCCCACCTGCGGCAAGTTGTTTTTTCATCCACTTTAGTTTCCATTAACTTATCGTTTATTTCATTTATTAAGCACAAGTAATTTCCCCTATGTTGTCCTTGGTGTCAATGTTGGCTTCTCATCATATGACTAATAAAAATCGGGCCCCTCTGCTAACCCCCTTTCTTCTCGTTTATATATATATATATATATATATATATATATATATGTCACACGAGGTACAATGCTGTAGCCAAGAAATTCCCATTAAAGTAATAAACAAGTGTGCGTGCGCGTCTGTGTGTATGTGCGTGTGTATGTGCGTGTGTATGTGTGCGTGTGTGTGTGCTTGCTTGAGTTTGTATATGTGGATGTGTGTGTTTGCGTATGTGCGTGTGTGTGTGTTTGAAGATAGCAGCACGATAATGTCATACCTTATCCAGTTGTTCGAAAATGCGGTCCACTCTGGCCCTTGGGTCATCTTCCTCGTCTTCTTTTTCTTGGCTACCCTGCGAAAAGGTGAACGAACAGGATGGCTCGATTATTTAGCACAGCATTTCAATACATGCCATTTATAGTGCAAGAATGCTGAGAAAAGTCACGGAACTTCAAGGTATTCCTTTTTGCACAGCGTTTTGAGCGAATATTCACATTGGTGGCACGAGCTACATATGGCAGAATGGTTCCTTTCTTTCCCGTTTCCTTCATTTTTTTTCTTTCCTTTAAAGCATGTCTGACAAGCAGTGGGTAAAAAGGAAACAGGATGCATGGTGGCGCATCGTCCCGCCGTGTACTTGCGTTTGCAAAAACAGGTGCAAAAGACTTACAAAACAATGCATAAATAGCTACTCGATCTGCTGAACTGGCTTCGAAATGCGAGGACAGACTCACTCAAAAAAAATTTCGTCGGAACGTTCGATGGATTATTGTCTCGTCAGGGAACCATGGTGAAAAGTATTCTGTCAGCGACTGTAAAACGACGGAAAATATTGACGTTTCTTGTCCGTCTGGACACCTTTTTGTGTGCATGTGTGTTCCCAATGCGCGGCAGTCACCAATGAAAAAGTGGATGCAGCCTTAAAGAGGCTTCGAAACTGTCACGCATAGAACAGATGCAGACTGTCATCCGTTACTTCAAGGGTGTTGTCACTTTGAATGATTAGCGATACTAAGTGCAAGCCTAACGAGATACCGCCTTCAACTCTCAGATTTGCTGCATTGTCCCAGTTTGCCTCATGCCCAAATTTTGCCGGTGTATTGCTATAGAATTCATGGTGCGGAAGGGCGGGCGTGCAAACACGGACACAAGTCGAACGAAAACGACAACGCCTAAGTTAAGGGATGCTCCATAGCTCGGCTATTTTTCCTTACTGTGTTTCTTTCTTTCGTTTGTTTCGGTATTTCTACTTTCCTTAGTCGCTGGAGTTTGTCTTTGATGTTTGGGATAGCCGGCCCTTCTGTGGCATATTCTTTAAGGCAACATCATTTCATAAACAACAACAACAACAACAACGCTTGTCTTTTTACCAACAGCCGGCAAACACCGACAGTTATAGTAGATCAAAAAAAATTCCCGAATAACTAAATTTGGTGTATAATACTGGGGTTAGAAAAGAGATAAGATCGCAGTTGTTTTAGAAGGAAGGATATGCAATCCTTAGTTCGGGCACTGTCTTATCGTGGCGGCAGTCGATACGACATTGAAGTCATTAACCGTTAAGAAACCATTCGTCAAGACTAAACGCTTTGTGAAATGAGCCGAAGATTTGTGAAGGCAAAAAAGAAATCTACAAAGAGAAAGAGAATTTGGCGCATGCTGCAATTTAGAGGCAAAAAAAATAAGGGGGGGTGGGGGCTAATAAATGTCGGAATGGTGAGTTCTTGCCCTGTGATATGAAATTGTACTTTTGGCTACGCGATGTCGTGCTGGTCTTCGTACCACTGCGAATGCTATTTTGTATGCTTGTGTTCATTTTATACCTGGTGAAATTCAAATAGAAATTTCCGACGGTAAGACATATTTAACAAGCGCTAAAAAACGTAAGGCGAGAACGAGAAGCACAGACAACACGACGCTATAGAATCCAGCTCAATATTTACTTGGTGCGTTAGTTGTTGCATATTCCAATTTAGGAGTGCGCACCTTTCTTCTCTCAGAGGTGGTAATCAGTTTAAGATTGTTTTAGATGACATTGGATTTGTTTGTTGTACAAGTATTCTTTTCATTGCTTCAGATAGGTCATTGCAATGCTCACGTTTTTTTTTTTTTTTCGGGTGTAAATTCCTAAATACACTGGACATGCGCTCGAAGGATTTACTACAGCATACTATACGCTGCAAAATAATTTACCCTTAATTCTTTCCCTACCGCACCTATAGAGATAGATTAATTTGATCGACAGTTTTTCTATGCGCTGTTGAAACATTTCCGTTGGGATTCTTCCAATAGCAACACCATGCAACGTCTCAAAAGACGACTGAACGTTACGTATTTGTTAGATTTTAGAAGTTTAGTCATGTTGGGAAGTCTGGAAAAATAAAACTTTGTCGAGAGGTATCGTCGCAGCTAGCCTCCAGTGTTTATAGCACTTCCTGAACAAAACTACGCAAAATTTGCACTATGCTTGATTCGGCAACATAATTTTCAATTGACAGGAGCCGTGAAGGCACAGAAGCTTCTCTGGTGTTGCCGAATTTTCCGATCCGACGTCTAGGTCGTTCTAACTATGTCACAAACAACAGTAGACGCTCTTGAGTGCATGTTGTTTCGATAATTGGGTTCGAGTAATATCAAGTGCAACGTATTTTTCCCATCGTGGGTTTCTTTAATCCATCAGCATATCGACAGTGCATGTAAAAATTGTTACGAGTAATCCTTCCCGTCAAGTGGCGTTTTCACTCACGCAGGAACACACAGTCAATTTCAGATCGACCTTCCACGAAACCTTACTAGCTGTCTAATTTCTTACATTTTGAACACCGCCGGTGCAAGTGCACTTATTCATTACTGCACAATGTTGCACAACACTCCGCATTGCTAGACAGCATTGTACAGGAACTGAACAACGCATCTGGTGGCTCCAGCAATAGTCCAATCACTAGTTTTACTAGACCACCTTTGCTTCTACAAAAAAGCAGATTGAACGCAATAATCATGTATGAGAAGGCCTCTGCACGCTCCCTGACCTGACAACCATTGCTTCACGATTCTAAACAATGCAGTAAAAAAAAAAAAAAAAAAAAAAAGCTAACGAGGTTTATGCTGCAGTGAGTAAAAACAAATGCTCCCTGTACAAAAGCAACTTACCCGTTTTCACATTCGCAAAGCTACTGCTTTCCCGCACAGCATGGACATCACTATGGCACCAACACAACTTCATAATAATTTTCTTGCGTGATCTGACTTACAAAAGTTGGGAACTAGGAGCCAGACGCATATTTGATATATATCAGTTTTTTTTTGTTCTTTCACTGTCAGTTCTTATACTAAAAATAGTAACTTATTACTTTAATTCATGTTCCTTCATGCACTCCATTTGAAGTTTAAGAAGAGAATTTCCAAAATTTTCTGAGAAATTGTCACTGCTTTACATCAGTTCTAAATACCATTGCTCGTGCGATAATTTTACGTGTCGCGGTATACGTTGCGCCTATTACATATTGAAATAAAACGTTAAAAAAAAAGCAGCGAAAATGAACGCATTTCTAGCGGTAACGAAAGAGTTAAAATTAAATAATGGTGCAGATTGGTCTATTACTCCCGCCCCTTTTTGCGTGTAAGGATAGGAATTATAGACCGATATACGCCCTTATTTTCTTTCGAGGGTGCACATTATTTTACATGGCAGCTGTATAACTCGCACCCTATTTGCTAGGAGGGACGTATACCCTTGCAAAATTAAAGCTCACAAAGCAGACAACAGGAAAGCAAAACAGGCGCTATAGAAGAGATGCGGCATCGAAAGCGGCGTATGTCTGGTATAACAATGTCTTAAAGCGCTGAAATCTGGAAGTAGTTGTGGCTACTATCAGCGAATAGATAGTGCTGTTAGGATTTCCCCTTCTTTGTCCTCATTTCCTCCTCGTTTTACCGACTCAGTCAAATGCGCATTGGTCTATGCAATGTGACCTCCTATAATTGTGACTGCATGTCGGAGCTCTACCGGGAGGCATTTCGTCAGTGCAGGTATTGCTGTAGCGACCGTGAGTTCAGCAGCGAGCTTCAGCAGCGGTTGAACGCGTCCTTTATTTGCCACGATATTTCATCACTCTAAAGAAACACCAGCTAAGAAGGCGATCCTAAAGTCAAAAGCATCGTGCGCTTTACCAAGTTCTTTGGAAACAAAGACCGGGGCGTCGAGCGTCATGTGCGCATGACGCCAGAAATGCCGCTTTTGTCCGCATCTCTCACTGGCATTCGATTAGGAAGTAGCCTTGAAAATGCGCACATCATTCCCCCGGCAGTGAAACCAAACGGCTGTATTTATTTATTTATTTATTTATTTATTTATTTATTTATTTATTTATTTATTTATTTGTTTATTTATTTGTTTATTTGTTTGTTTATTTATTTATTTATTTATTTATTTATTTATTTATTTTATTGTACTTTCAAGGCCCGAAGGCGTTACAGAAGGGAGTGGAACGAAATACAGAGCATGTTGAGATAACAGGGTATAATAATGATAATAAAAAAATAGAAGGTGCGGATTAACAAAAGTATTCTTCAATAGTAGTTCTAAAAGCAGATGTATCGGTTATGTTAGCAATTGAGGCCGGCACATCATTCCATTCATCGGTAGTTTTAGGAATAAATGAATAAAAATATTGTTTCGTGCGACAGTGTGGAATGCTCAATTTATGGCGATGGTCAGGATAATATGTATGCAGGTTCGGACAAAAGTTATTTTTAATTCCGGATTGTAATAATAAATTTTGTGCAGCAGTGATGGGCGTGCTAACTTTCTATGGTATGAGAGGAGAGGGAGCAGCCTTCATAGGTGTTACGCTTGATGTCCGAGAATAGCTAGTAAGAATGAAACGTGCGCTACGATATTGTATAGATTCTATTGCATTTGTTAAGTAATCCAAGCCAGGGTCTCATACAGAAGAGGCATATTCAAGCTTAGGATGTATTAGTGTTTTGTATAGAAGTAGCTTTAAGTTAGCGGGTGCCATAAAGAAATTGCGACGGAGGTAACCAAGCGTACGGTTGGCATTGTTAGTGATGTGGTTTATGTGTGTTTGCCAGGAAAAATTAGATGTTATGTGGACGCCTAAATATTTATAGGAACCGACTCCTTCGAGTACAGAGTTCTTCAAGGGATAATTGGATCGATTAGACGAAGCAGTATTGCGGGAAATCCTCATTAGTTTCCACTTTTGGCTGTTAAGTCGCATTTTCCAAGTGTCGCACCAGTTAGTTACTTTGTCTAGATGAGATTGTAGTTTTAGAGTGTCAGAATTTGATGATATTACTCTGTAAATGGCACAATCGTTTGCCAATAACGTTATGGAGGACGCTACGCAGTTAGGCAAATCATTAATATAAATTGGAAAAAGCAAGGGTCCGAGAACAGAACCTTGGGGCACCCCGGAACTGACAAGACAAAGCGAAGAGTCAAAATTGTTAGCTTAGACAAATTGTGTTTTATTGGATAAGAAGTGTTCAATCCAAGAGATAATATTAGGGTCAATGATGAGTGTATTTAATTTTAGACAAGGTAATTGGTGAGAGACGAGATCAAATGCTTTCGAAAAGCCTAAGAAGATGGTGTCAATGTGAAATCCATTATCCAACGCGGCACAGATTTCATGTGTAAATGAAATAAGTTGAGTATCACAGGAAAACAATTCACGGAACCCATGCTGACGAGATGAAAAAAATGAATTTGTTTCTAGGAAGTTGATGAGATTAGAGTATATTATATGCTCTAGAATTTTGCATGACACACTTGTTATAGACACACTTGCAATTTAAAGGGGAATGCACGTCGCCAGACTTAAATAATGGAACCACCTTGCCGACTTTAAAATCCTTTGGTAATGAGCACGACAGAATAGATTGCGAAAAGATGTTGCACAAAATTATGGATGAGTACACTTCAGTATTTTTCAAAAACTTAGAATTAATATTGTCTATTCCTGACGATGACGAAATCTTTAACTTACGAATAAAGTTCACGACACCATCGTAATCAATTAACAAGGGCTCCATCTGTGCAAAATTCATCTCAACTTCAGGTAGAGAAGCACAGGGCAACACGTTATTCAAAAATGATTTAGAAAACTCTTAATTGAGTACAGAACAACATTCTTCTTCAACATTCTTCAACAGCACCATCTACATCAGTTAACGATATTCTGTTACATTCGGAACCCTTGACAGCTTTCTAAATTTTTTTAGTATTTTCAGTCAGCAGAGATGGAAGTGTATTTTAAAAGAAAACGCGTTTAGCTTATTTGACTGCGTTTTTAAACAGTGAAGCAACCTGCTAATACGCACGCCAGCTATCAGTTGTGTTCCGTTGTTTAGTTTGGCGAAACAGCCGCTTCTTCCTGTTCAAGATACTTTTTAGGGATGCATTAAACCACGCTGCTCAATGGTTACACCGGACAACTCGGAGGGGTATGTATTTTTGTATTCATTCATTAACTTTATTTTTAAAAAGCGACCAGTTCTGTTCAACGCTCCGAGTGTAAAAGTCCGGCATATATTCTTCTACAAAAGCTTCAAGTTGTGTGTTCATTGATGCGTAGTCGTTGATACCTCTGCTCGCCTTTCGGATGCTCGTCTTTCGGATTCCAAAGAATATATGTACTGCTCGCTTCACTTTGCTGAGTGCCTGTAACCTCTGCCTGACGAGGCTAGGAGCCATTGCATTTGGTGGCATGAGCCATTGATGACGATAGTTTTCTGTCGACGTTACACCACGAAGAAATCCCTGGATCCTAGCCATAGACAGTTTCGCTGTGAAAATGAAAAATGTTTGCCTTCGGGTTTCTGAAGCTGGACCATGTAAATAAAATACGATTTACAGGAACTGACAGGATAATAATAAATTTTGTGCAGCAGTGATAAGCGTGATAACTTCCTACGGTATGAGAGGAGAGGGAGGTTTAAAGTAGCCTTCATAGATGTTAACATTATATTTTTTTTATTATACCCTGTTATCTGAACATGATCTGTATTTCGTTCCACTCCCTTCTGTAATGCCTTCGGGCCTTGAAGGTACCATAAATAAAATAAAATAAAATAAAATAAATAAATAAATAAATAAATAAATAAATAAATAAATAAATATAGCCGTTCGGTTTCACTGTCAGGGGAATAATAATATTACCCCGGAACTGACAGGACAGCGCGAAGAGTCAAAATTGTTAGCGGAGACAAATTGTGCTCTATGGGATAAGAAGTGTTTAATCCATGAGATAATATTAGGGTCAACGATGAGTGTGTTAACGCTTCTGCTGAGTTGCCACTGGGATGTGTTATGTGCTGTGAAGTCGACGAGTGTCAAGTCCACTGATGACAGCGGCGGACGCCGTAATTTGTGTTGCATCCAAGGAAAGCCATTTACGAAGGGAACGCTGGCGTTGCGACTACACAACAAACTCAAAGAAATTGTGCAATATGTGCGTGTGCAGTTTCAGTTATGCACAAATATATGCAGGCTGCTGACGATCGTATTTTTTGGCCAGCATCACCTTGGAGGTGGGAAATGACAGCAGGACGTATATGTCCACGCCCGTTGACAATGACAAAACCAATAGGACAGTGACACAAATAAGTGCCTCTTCTTTTTTCATGCAAGATGTTTCCCGTGGAAACACCTTAGTGAGGATAAAAAGAAGAAAAAGGAGGCACGCATTCATTGCGCATACGCGAATCTAAAAACCCTTTCGGATTTGCCCATGGGCGAACAATAACATATTAAGGACAAGAACTGACAGATGAGCATATTGGTATGGATTCATACCTTTAAACGTACACACAGTGCGAAAAACATACGAAAAGGCAAGAAGACGCTGCAGGCGCGCCACTGTTCAAGAACATTACTCGAAAAAAAAATTAAATTATGGTGTTTTACGTGCCAAAACCACTTTCTGATTATGAGGCACGCCGAAGTGGAGGACTCCGTAAATTTCGACCACCTGGGGTTCTTTAACGTGCACCTAAATCTAACATTACTCGAAAACGGACAGTTCAAAGCACGATACTGATACTCTGAAAGAAGGTCGACAGCTCCGTTAGCTGGCACGAATTCATATAAACATGCTGTGTGGGAAAGATGCATGTACAGTCGTGAGCAAAAGTGGAGAGTGCACGGCCCCGGGCGCGGGAGCAGCTGCGAGGCCGCCACGCGGCGCTGCTCTCTCGCCGCGCGCCCGCTTCGAGAGTGCCCCGAGTGACGACAACCTTCACCCTCGCTAGGCCCTACCCTCGCTCTCGGGCTGGTGCTTATCACGCTTGATAAATTTCTTGTGCACCGTTCGGCTGCTCTGCTGCTGACGGTCGCGGCGAAGGGTGTCGAGCATTGCAAAGCGCCTAAAGTCTCCGAAGGGAAAGCAGGGCGAACTGCTTCCCTCCTCCTCCGTTTTCGGCGCGCCTTGACGCATCGATGCCGTGCCCGTATCGGCGTGCTGTTGGAAGGCACGCGCGGCTCCCACTCGACTCCCGCATCATTAGGTAGAGACGAATACATCGAGGGGGAGGAAAGAGAAAAGCAGAAGGCAGGGAGGTTAACCAGAATAACGTCCGGTTGGCTACCCTGCACCGCGGAAATGGGAAAGGGGGAAAACAAACCACCTCGATGTATTCGAGGTGGAAAATGAAAGACACTGTGGATCCTCGCTTCGAACACCCCTTTCAAATAAGTATTAAAAATGTTTGGCACTCGCAAGCTCTTCGGTGCCGTGAGAAATAAGCAATCTGAACGTAACACTCAATTAATACTTAGTGAATTTGCCATTAATGGCAATTACACCAGCAGCTCGGCGCGGCATCGAATCATACAGTGATGACACAACGTCGGGGCGAGCACGAAAAATCTGTCATTCTTGTTTTACGGCAGTCCACCGTTGATCACCTGTAGCCGTGCGGAGATCCCGGGTCGTAAGTTTTCAATGGGGTTCAGATATGCACCTATTGGTGGCCACTGCAGCTGTGTATTTGTGATACAACTCCGGGTTCTACAGATGCTCTACCTCCGTGCTCTACGAGCTGCTGGTGTAATTGCCGTTAATGCAACTTGACTAAGTATTAGCTGAATGTTACGTTAAGCTTGCTTATTTCTCACGGCAATAAAGAGCCTGTGGGTGCCAAACATATGTAATAATTGAAGGGGGTGTTCGAAGCGAGGATCCACAGTGCCTTACATTTTACGCCTCGATGTATTCGTCTCTACCTGGTGATTCTGGGGTGGAAGCCGCACGTGGCTTGCAACAGCATGCCGATAGTCATCGACGCGTAACCGTCAAGGCGCGCCGAAAACGGAGGTGGAGGGGAGCAGTTCGCCCTACACTCTTAAGCAAAATTACACCCTTTTGCCACACAACGATAATCGTCACCTGTGGTGTCTGCATTTCCGTTCTTTAACGCGGCGAGCCCAATACTTCCCAACAACAAACGGCATCCGCGTTATCAGCATCACATAGCATTCCCGACAGGAAAGTAGCGGGCGCTGCGTTTTCAAGAAAGGAAGCGCAAGCAAGGCAGATGATGATTATCGTTGTGTGGCAGAGATACACCCCAAAGGGTGTAACTTTGCCTACACTCTAAAAACGGTTTGCACCCTTTGGGGTGTATATTTGTCCCACAACAATAATCGTCATCTGCCTTGCTTGCGTTTCCTTTTTTGAAAACTCGGCGCTCGCTACTTTCCTGTCGTGAATGCTGCGTCACACTGATAACGTGCATGCCGTTCGTGACTGGGAAGTACCGGGCTCGCAGCGTTAAAGAAAGGAAACGCGGGCAAGACATATGATAATTATCGTTGTGGGACAAATATACACCCCAAAGGGTGCAACTGTTTTTAGAGTGTAAGAGCGTAGAAACTTATCAAGCGTGTTAAGTACCAGCGCGAGAGCGAGGGTGAAGTTTGTCGTCACTCGGGATACTCTCGAAGCGAGCGCGCGACGCTAAAGTCCATTGACTTTACGCGACGCGAGATAGCAGCAGCGCGTAGCGGCCCCGCAGCTGCTCCCGCGCCGGGAGCCGTGGTCTCTCCACTTTTGCTCACGGCTGTACGCGCAAACTTTGGAAGACACAGACGCGACGCCGCACCTGCATCTTTTCCTCTCTGTGTGAGCATTTTGAGCTGTGTCTTTATACATGGAGACAAAGAAGAGGGAGGCAATACAGTGCAATACAGTGCAATCGTGCCCGACGAAGAGTGAATGCGATCTAACGTCTTTGGAACGAAATGCATGGCATCCACCCGAATATATGCAACCCCCGTTAGAGCCCCCAGGGCCACTGTAAAGTGCTGATGCTTTAAGCTTCTAGCACACGCTGGACCTCCTGTCATTTTATGAAGCACTAAAACAACCAAACACACTGTAGCGGGCTGCAAGCTGCGCCATTAAATCGGTAACTTGGATAATGGCGCACAGTCTCGCATTTTAGAGGTAGCCGGTAATCCTTGCCGTAAATAACGGTAATATCCGCTCGAGCTTGGACGTTTTGACTACTACTGGCCAGGCCTAAAATTGTCATCAAACAGAATATATTTTTCATGAGCCAACCATATGTGCAAAGGTGGCGCTAAGCGCCACGTTACGGCATGTATAACATGACTTCTATCACTGACGTTTAGCATATATTGCCCAGGTAAATTTTAATAACATCGATGTTTCATTCTCTCGTAACAAAAATTAACTGAGTCATCGAAGCCCATGCAGCTTTTGCCTTTATTTAATGTAAAATGAGTCGTTATTACCTATAAAATGTGAAAATGTTCACCTTCATAAAGCTTACCGCTTTTGAGTATATGCACATGCGTCAAGCAGCACCGAATAACACGCTTGTTGATGGAAGTTGAAAGTGCTGACGTTGCCAAATCACGAGCAGATCGCTCGCGAGCTCAATACATCAGTCAGCGCCTTCGGAACAGAATCGCCAGACTGGAATTAGAAGCGTGCCTGGACAATAGAAGAGCGCGTCAGAAACTACGCGCGGTAATTTGAGGATCACCTTTTATTCCAGACAATACCCCACTTATACGCTAATGACTGAATCTGCAAGTTGCATTTATTGTTATTAATATTATTATTTGCAAACTGAGAAGCCGAATAATTGACAGCGCAGGGAGCAGAAAACACTAAGAAAAAAGGTTCTTGACTTAACTAACCGTTGCTTAAAGGCATGCTCTCATGGCAGTACCAAATTATTAATTAAAAAGCAGAAGAGTCGCCTTACGAAGCGCTAAAGCCCCAGAGCGGGAGTTACACATAGTGAACAGCGACTCCCGAGAAGGACCCGTGTTACAGGAAGGAAGGCAAGACGCGGGAAAGAAACGCCGTACATGCTTGGCCTTGGCCCAGTTCAACATACAAGCAAGAAAAGTGAACTGGAGACTAAGAAAAACAATAAAGAAAAGAAAGAAGCGTATCCCCGATATACAAGAGGGGCGGAGTGCTCGGTGTATGGCGACAGGTGAAAAAAAAAAAGAAAAAAAACGGATCAAGAGCGCGAGGAGAGGCGCGTTGAATTATGCGGGAAAGGCGCCCGCGCTCGGATTAGACGAGAATTGATGACAGCCCATTGGTTCGATGCACGCGGCGGGGGATACACGTTCTCGACGTCTCTTTTTTATTTCTTTCATTCCTTTATTTTTCTTTTTTTCTGTCATTCTTTAGCTTTTCTTTCTTAGTTTCTTTCCACAATCTCTCGAACTTTTGTTTTTCTTTCTTTTTGTTCTTCTGGGGGCAGTGTGCGGGAGTCGAGAGAGGCGAGCTTCCCTCCGCATTCCAGACACTCGCTGTCAGCGACGGAGGCTGTTCATCGCCAACGACGGAGGCGTGCGACCGATTTCCGTTGATCGGATCGGAAGCACCTCGCTTAAAGCGTTTCCTCTCGAAGCGGGTGCTTCCGAAGCAGGAACGAAGGGAAACTTTACTCGCGAAGAATGCGCGTCGTGCAATGGGCTCGAGCGCTGCACGTCTTCAAGCGCAGAGGCATTGGGAGAAGCCGCTTCCTGGGAGGTCCCCGTGCGTCGCACATATGCCCGTTGCCGAACGAGTGCGGCAGACGTGAACGCATACGATTAATAAAGCGCGTTTACCCTTTCACACGGCTAACTTGTTACGGGCTCATATAAGTCGCTCGGAAGTCCCAACATTCGTCGTCGGCATTGGCATGCGTTGTACTATCTTGGATACATGTATACCTACTTCGCACACAAGCTTTCGGAGTGCGGAATCCGCGAAAATCGCAGTCAACGCATCTGGCCGAGGATTTAAAAAACCGAGTGTAGACTACAGCTCTCCACGTTTTCAATAATCTCACGGGAGCTTCGATGGACCCGACGGTGAGCTCCGTGTCATGGAACGCACCTTCGGAAGCAGCGAGGGTACAGGCGTATGCGCGCAAATCATGCTCTTGTACGAGCATCGTCTGCAGAAGCTGTTCTATTCAGCTCGACATAGCCTCCGCTGCTTTTCGGCTTTCAACGCAAACGAACCGCCGTGGTAGTGCGGTGGCTACGGAGTTGCGCTTCTCAGCTCGAGGTCGTGGGATCGATCGCGGCCGCGAGCGATTTGTCCATCACAAATTCAACACATGGGCACAATACAAGACCGGTCATTGAATCTCCACGGATCAAATCATTTTATTCATGATAAATGGCCTACGCGAGGTCTTTATACGCTCACTGACCCAACCCTTAGGACGCCAAGAGTTACTGTGCCCCCAAATTATTTTACAGCGAAAGCTGTATATGACTAACCTTCCGTAGTTTTTTTGGCGTCCGGCCACAAAAAAAAAAAAAAATCCTCATGTGGGCCGATCCTGGTGATAGTGAAGACAGGGTTCAAGCTCAATGGCACATACCGCTGTGGGGTCGGGAACCTGTGACGCCCCCTTTAAGTATTCTTGTCACACTTGGGATCTAAAGTGGTCCCAGGCACACGGCGCGAAACGACCACCGACGAAGAACGTTCCCGCGAAGCTGAACGAAAACGACAATCGCGAGCCCGGGCACTTCCGAACGAGCAACGACGCCAGACTCGCAACGCAATACGACGTCAGAGGTAGCGGATGGACCGAGTGAACGACTTCAAAGGTGCCGATGCCAAGTTCCGACCTGAAGCGCACGTTTCTGGATAAACATTTCGGATTTAGTTGCAGAGTGCGCGACCATCTATGGTTCGAGAACGAACTGACGAGGATCGGAAATCTACAAAATCAAGGAGTTTATGACCACGTATTTCCAGTGGGTTAGAAAGGATGACACCACACCTGAGATCATCAACGAAGACTTCAATCTATACATTTCTAAGCCAGAGAAAATGGTTCATGCAATACATGTTGGAAGAGTTTGGCCTGCAATGTTACTCCAACCTTATGATACCTACCACGTATCACCGGACGTGCATTGATTTGATTCTAGCCAAGGACCTTCTTATGGTGGCAGTCGAACCATGGAGTATATGTCACAGTGATCATAAAGCAATCGTGACTACCCTGACAAACAAATCATCCATTCAAACACATCAACTCCCATCATGAGACACTTCAAACAAATGGCAACCATTCCACTCTACGAAGATGCAATGGCAGCGAAAGTTGACGACAGTCAAAGCTGTCAAACGAAAAGCAAGGTGCTTCTGCTGCCATTCCATCTTCACAGAGTGTACTGGTTGTCATTGTTTCCAATTGGCATATTTATAAGTTTGCGCTTTTTTATTTATTTTACAGCGAAGCTGTATACCTCTACCGTCCAAGGAAATTTTGGTGTCGTCGTTGTAAGCAAAAAATTCCCCATACGTGGGCCGATCCCGGAGATGGTGCAATACCGGCACGACCCGCGGCGGATGTGAAGCAGGCGTTAAGCAATCCCCATACGTGGGCCGATCCCGAAGATCGTGCAATGCCGGGCCTACCCGCGGCGGAGGTGAAGCAGGCGTTAAGCACTCCCCATACGTGGGCCGATCCCGGAGGTCGTGCAATGGCAGGTCGACCCGCGGCGGAGGTGAAGCAAGCGATAAGCACTCCCTATACGTGGGCCGATCCCGAAGATAGTGCAATGTTGTCCCGACCGGCGGCGGAGGTGGAGTTCGCCATGAAGGGGCCCACATACACAGCTTCGCTGATCATCCTTCTTCACTGAGTGAAAGGGCATAGATTTTTTTTGAACCTATCTTCATTTAGCTTTAATTGGCGTGTTTTATTGCAGTAAATAGGAAGGCTTTTCCCCACATTCATTTAGGGTTATTTGGAAACATTACACGTGGAATGAGAGTTTAAAAGGGGGTTGAACGCAGGAACACTCCTATACGATGCATGGTATGCACACTAAAGCGTGCGTGTGTGAGTGTGTGTGCGAGGGTGCGTGCGTGTTTACGTGAGTGTGAGTGTACGTGCGTGCGTGTGTGAGTGTGTGTGCGAGGGTGCGTGCGCGTGCAGGTGTGAGTGTGCGTGCGTGTTTACGTGAGTGTGAGTGTACGTGCGTGCGTGTGTGAGTGTGTGTGCGAGGGTGCGTGCGCGTGCAGGTGTGAGTGTGCGTGCGTGTTTACGTGAGTGTGAGTGTACGTGCGTGCGTGTGTGAGTGTGTGTGCGAGGGTGCGTGCGCGTGCAGGTGTGAGTGTGCGTGCGTGTTTACGTGAGTGTGAGTGTACGTGCGTGCGTGTGTGAGTGTGTGTGCGAGGGTGCGTGCGCGTGCAGGTGTGAGTGTGCGTGCGTGTTTACGTGAGTGTGAGTGTACGTGCGTGCGTGTGTGAGTGTGTGTGCGAGGGTGCGTGCGCGTGCAGGTGTGAGTGTGCGTGCGTGTTTACGTGAGTGTGAGTGTACGTGCGTGCGTGTGTGAGTGTGTGTGCGAGGGTGCGTGCGCGTGCAGGTGTGAGTGTGCGTGCGTGTTTACGTGAGTGTGAGTGTACGTGCGTGCGTGTGTGAGTGTGTGTGCGAGGGTGCGTGCGCGTGCAGGTGTGAGTGTGCGTGCGTGTTTACGTGAGTGTGAGTGTACGTGCGTGCGTGTGTGAGTGTGTGTGCGAGGGTGCGTGCGCGTGCAGGTGTGAGTGTGCGTGCGTGTTTACGTGAGTGTGAGTGTACGTGCGTGCGTGTGTGAGTGTGTGTGCGAGGGTGCGTGCGCGTGCAGGTGTGAGTGTGCGTGCGTGTTTACGTGAGTGTGAGTGTACGTGCGTGCATGTGCACGTTTGTGCGTGCGTGTGTGAGTGTACGTGCGTTCATGTGTACGTGCGTGTGCATGTGTGCACATGCATGAGTGTGAGTGTGCATGTGCGAGTGTGCGAGTGTGCGTGCGTGCATGAGTGAGTGAGTGAGTGTGTGTGTGTGTTGAGATGGTTTTGTGCGTGAGTGTGCGCACACACACGCACACGTGCCAATTGGCGTACGCCTTTTATTGCAGTAAATAGGAAGGCTTTTACCCCCATTCATTTAGGGTTATTTCGAAACATTACACGAGCATTGAGAGTTTAAAAGGGGGTGGAACGCAGGAACACTCTATACGATGCATAAGGTGCACGCTAAAGCGTGCGTGTGTGCGTGCGTGTATGAGTGTGCGCGCGCATGTGCGTGTGTGCGCGTGTGCGTGTGTGCGCGTGTGCGCGTGTGCACGTGCGCGCGTGTGCGCGTGCATGTGTGAGCGTGCGTGTGTGAGTGAGTGTGCGTGCGTTCATGTGGGTGTGTGCCTTTGTGATTGCGTGAGTGTGAGTGGTCGTGTGTGTGTGCGTTCATGTGGGTATGTGTGTGCTTGCGTGTGAGTGTGTGCGTGCGTACATAAGTGTGTACGTGTGTGAGTGTGCATGCGTTCTTGTGCGTGCATGTGTGTGCGGGTGCGTGTGTGTGCCTGTGTGTGCGTGCGTCAATGTGTGTGTTTGTGCAACATTCCGCAATATTCAGTTAGCTCAGAAGCAAACTTCCACTAATCATTTTTATTTACTTTATGGCACATGTCGGAATTGGAAAATTGAAGCCGAGAGATAATGAAGAGATATATGTTTAGTAGGAATCTAATAGTTTCTAGATAACCGTTCTTAAAGTAGGCTACGAAAACCATTGTCGTTCCAGTCAGTTTTGTCCCACATTGTCATGAGGGGCAATTTCGAAAAACTAGTACCTACGCGACACCAGCGAGCCTCAAACAACCTTTGGGTGGGGATTTGACAACTAGTGCTAGTACCTTATGTTTCTGTTTAATTGGCATGACGTCATTACTAGCAACATATTCTTGACTTCGTACTCTATGATTTGGTTTTTTCATCTCATTTGTTGTAATTACTTTCATGTACCTCTGGTGTAACTGAGTATGCTACTTCTGTTTTCTCTTACTGCTACTTTTTTCCGGTGCACACTCTTCCTTTGCCTAGTTTCACTGTGGATATATTACTTTGGTGTTATTTCCGTTGCAACAGGTCGCTGTGGCTACTCAAGCTGCTTCCATACATTTTTTTTACCATTATCCATGGTATATCACACACGAAAATAAAGACAAATTTAACTTCACTACGACCTGGGTTTATTTATGCATTTGCAACGTGTGCTCAAAAATAAATCAAGCATCAGTGATAGTTTGCTTATTGTATAGTTGAACATTCTAATTTTTCGTGGCCAATGAACCCTTCCGGTAATCCACCTCAAGAAATTTAGCGGTAATGAGCCGTAGTCTCATTCTAAGAAGCAAGTGACTGACAGCCGCCATGCATCTTGCGCACGTATAGAATTATATCACCACCCTACTCCTACGCTTATCCCCTCTCGTGTTATTCTCGTCCTCCAGTGACAGTGCCGTCTCAAAAGTCCTCGTCTCGTCGAAGACGGGTGCGCGTCTAAGGAAGAGTTCATGTTACCAAGCGAGAAAAAAAAAAGGGCAGCGGATGGGGACATTGCGGAAGGTGGCAGCAGCGTCAAAATTGGCGTTACTTTATCGTATGATCCTCACAGCGTCAAATGTTGATTACGTCCTAAACCATGCGAAACAAAGCAGTGTAGCTTTACGGATGCGGTACACAGCGGACACCGGCCTGTCAAGGACCGAATTCATGGAGCTCGTAAAACGCTTCGATATTGGCGTACGTTCCCTGTAGAAGAAAAAAAAAACTCTGAATAAACTCTGGAGTTTTACAAGTCAAAACCTCAATCTGATTATGAGGCACGCCGTAGTATAGGGGGCTGCGTATAAATTTTGACCATCTGGGGTTCTTTACCGTGCCCCCAATGCAATCAATGTACACGAGCGTTTTCACATATCGGAATGCGGCCGCCACGGCCGGGACCAAATCCGCGACCTCAGCGGCACAATATCTTAGCCACTGAGCTATCGCAGCGGCTTACGCTTTCTCTGTTGCCTGTTATTGGCCATCACGATTGCTCAGCAATGGCCAGTCAGGTGCGAGCACCTGTTGCGTGTGACGAGCTTTGAGAGTTTGGCCGCATTCGGTGCGCATGCTACCCATCTACTCAAGTTGTAGTCGTCCTACAGCGAAGAGTGATGACGCTCAACATAGGAACATCATAGAATAGGCCTTCAAGGCACTGAACAACAGGTTGTCAGCGTTCTTTGATGCAGTCCCTGCTCTGGGGTAGCGGGTATTGATAGAACGAAATCAGTGCCTGAAATCGCGTGGCTCTTGGAGCTAGCTTTGATGTGGAGCCCGAAACTCAAAGCACGGGTATAATTTCCGCCACTATTACTTAAAATGTCGACTTGAAACGCTAGCAGTGAAAATCGGCTGCGTACTCACCAGCATTTCGTATATAGCATCTACAATGTTGTACATCTCCTCTCGTGTAATGAAGCCGTCATTGTCGACGTCATACAGTTTGAACGCCCCTGCGAAGAGAGAGAGGGAAAATAAAGCAAGTTTGGAATTGGCCTACATGCAAGCGAATCAGAGCCACATCTGTAAAATATCACATATCAGAATAGCAGCAATTCACAAAAAGTAAACTAGACGCCATGCCATGTCCAGCTAAATACAAATGTTTCGATTGCACACTGTCTCCAGCTGTGTTATATTCGCCTGCGATACGAAAGCGTCTCCTTCAAGCATGCCGGTTATTCAACGAACCGATATTAAGTACCGCACATGAGTGCCTAATGATCCGGCTGATTCGGGCTGCTTGCACCAATGCCCACGTTGCTTCTATTGCATTTTTCACATTGCCCGAGTTGACCCACACAGGCTGCCTGCTCATTATGCGTAATCAATAGTTTAAATCCAAAAGCAAACTAACGCACACAAAGACGCAGTCACTTGACCCCGCTCGCGTTTAATTTTATCCTTAAAAGGACGTCTTGTTGGGCGAGTTGGTCACAATTCATCTTGGGTACTAGGCGCGAAAACACACACGACACAAGGAAGGAGACGGGACAGAGCGCCTATCCCGTCGGCGCTCTGTCCCGTCTCCTTCCTTGTGTCGTGTGTGTTTTCGCGCCTAGTACCCAAGATAATCTTATCCTTCGCGACAAATGTAGTTGGTTCCAGGCGAAATTGTTTGCATAATCGCTTACAAGCTCGAAAAACTCGGTTCAAGGAAAGCCAATATTAGCGATGCGTATCGAGTAGCTGGACTTTGCGAGATAAATCTTATTGCTTGTTGTAATAAATGTATTTTTGCTGCGCGCTGTATGGCTCTAAGCGCGTTAGTGAATTGGTGCCATTTGGCGGCACTTTAGATATGGAACGCATAAGGGCCAAACTACACTTTACGCTTGCTGGCGCGCCAAAGCTCGCGCCCGCGCGTTTCGCCGCGCCTCGCGAGGGACGGTGGTTTGAAGCTACAAGACTCGCGCGCTGACGCGCGAGTCTTGGCTTACTATTTTCGCCTTGGTAGACATCGTTTCGTATTTGTGTGAGGCATCCAGGGCATCGCTATTTGTCTAGAGAAGATATCTGTGCTCGTGCCGCGCTTCGACGCGTGCGATCTGTCGTTCAGCATCCGCACATGTGTGAGGCGCTCGGGCGCGATCTTTCGCGCGCCGGCACGCGCACATGTAGCTTGTCCTTTACACTTGTTTTGTACTGCTCCTGAAGAATTTAAGTGGCAGTTAAAAACGCGGACGTCTCAAATAAAGACCGTCGCCAGCGCCACGACGAATACGTTGCTAACAAATGTGACATACTATGCGCATAAGAGCTACAAGTCTATAGCAAGGTCGGGCAACGCACGCGACACACGTGAGGGCCACGTGTCAAGAAGGACTTGGAACATTCACGCAAAGCGTATCACAGGTTGCAGTTTCAACACGTAAGAAGTCCTGCGCTATAGTGCGAGAGAAGCCCTGTGCATTAATACGCGCACGTGTAGTAACGTGTGCGGCTCACTCGCACCTGTAGCGGGGCAGCCGACTTCAATTCTTCCAAATCTAAAGGTGGAATAAGCTGAGGAAAATGGCTACACACGCTACAACCGCTTTTTATTCTTTCGAACGACTTAGTGCAAACAGTTCGTCTTACCCAGTTATCACTGCGATAAGACAAGAAAAAAAATTAACGCCGCAAAAATAACCATGCCGTCCGTTGCTGCACCAGTAATGGATCCTGGTTATGCATTCTTTTATATAACACACCATCATTATTTTATTAACCACAATTAATACATGGTATAAAACAAGCTATCGATGATAATAAATTCAATCGAAAATATACTGCGCGCTGACAAACACACGAAAGGAATGTTTCCGATAACCTAACTTTTGCGTAGTTTCCTATGTTGTCCTAAAAAGTATGCGCGCTTTGAATGAACGACAGCAACCTCAGTTTCGTCCGAAGCAGTGCAGTGACAGCTAGTGAATCATTAATCGCAGTCAGACGCGCAGATTTGCGGGGGAAGTAAATAAAGAGAAACAATTTGCTTTGGATATTCACGTTTCTTTTTTTTCCTCCTTATCTCATCCTCGGTCTCGCGCCTCTTGCGCTCTCGCTCCGTGCATCCGGCTTCGCTTAACGCTTCTTTTACCTCAACGTGATGATGGCGATGATTATGGGCGACCTACTGCAACAAATGCTACGACGATGACGCGAATTGCGCTAGGAAATTTTCAAGAATGCCACCTAAGGAACAGTGCCGCGACACTCGCCTTCCTGGAGTCAAAAGAAACTACGCAAGCGTTAGCCACTTAGAAGCACTCGAGTTAAATGTCGCGCGATGCACGCTTTACAACTCTTTAAATGCCCGAGTCGCTTAGTGACTCATTAAAAGGCTAGTTGAGTAACTTTCTTTCTTCTTTGCGACGTGAAAATACACAACTTGCACAGAACTGCGCAATGGCTTTCGCTAGCAATACGCAGGCGCACTGTCCGTCTCCGTTGGTGCTCAACTGTGCGCTCGTTCAGTAGTGCAAACCTGCGCAAGCGGGCTAATCAGAACGAACTAAGTGTGGACGGCCACACTCGAAAGTTCGCAAGCCGTATTCTAGGCCAGATTATGCAAACAATACTACTTTTTCTCTTTTTTACTTAACATACATTCAGGGTCTGCAAGCATTACTGAGAGGAGTGACGTAACAGAAATATATGATTTACTGCATTTTTCAGACGGTGTTGTAGTTAAGAATTCATGCCGCCAAGGATAATTCTCGTGACATTATACTTGAATGCCGTTTTAGTATCTGAGTCAAGCACATACGGTATATATGAAAAAAAAAAGAAGGGATTGCATTTCTTACATAATAACTTTTCTTCGACGTTTCCTCTTGACGTTACCGACAACGCTCGGATGAACTCCTCGAACTCTATGGAGCCGTCCTGGAAAGAAAATAAATGCAGAACAAGTTAGAGAATGACACGAAGGACAAACCTAAACTTGGAGAGGAGGAGCAGAAGAAGAAGAAGAAATGCATGCAGCACGGTTCATGATATTGAGTTCCGACAACGCGCGCACGAAATTTCACAACTTGCTCCGTGCTGTAAGACGCTTGCGCACAGGAAAGCGGATAGACAATAGCAGGGCCGACCGGCAGTACGACAGGGAAGCATGGCCCAACGCAAGCAGCGCTTTCGGCGTGTATTCTGCGCACGTCCCCAGCGACGCTATCGAGTTAGCATTTGCGAGTTGAATGACGACGGCAATTGCGCAAGGAACGAATTTCGATCACCTGCTCTTTATTCTTATTTTTATTTTTCATTTTCACTTTCACGTACTTCCGATATTCTTTCTTGACTAGCGAGAATTCCAGCTCTCTTTCTGTTATTTTCCTTTCAGCCCTACTTCAATCAGCCTAGCAATCGCCCAATCGACTATTGATTCTGGGACCGAAAGTAACTGTGCTCGTATTCACAAAACGTTCTTGCGCTATCACAGACCTTTCCCTGTTTACAACCAGCGTGACGGCACTGCATGTGAGCGCCCTGCCCACCTGCAGCGCCAGGGGAAGGGTATTGGTTAGCAAAAAACGTTCAGCAGCTGGATCTTTTCTTACAGATGCGTTGCTTGTATCTAAATTGCTGCGATCGTGATTTTTGATATTGCGATTTTCTGAAGTGACAGCACCTTCAAAGTATGGCACATAGCTAGAGAGTGGATCGTCCTATTAATAGTGGCGCCGTACGGCTTCTACATGCACACCGCTTCATAAAGTCAACATATAGTGATTTCGTAAGAATGCCCCATCCGTATATCACACGATCCAAACAATTTCATTGATCTTTAAAACCGTACATTTTATCACAGCAGCTGCACATTTTAACGGTGCCTCATGTGCTGTGCTTCGCCGTGCTTGATGCCTCGAAAGCGCTTGCTGCCTCGCTTAACTGCTTTTAATTCGAGAAGACCAAATTTTTCGTGTTAATATGCATCACCACAGCACAAAGTTTGCGCTCCGCACACCAGCACACCAGAAGAAGCGTGGCCGGTGTTGTTGACAGTCATCGCACGGACCACCACAAACAACAACGTGTTCCACTTCCGCAAGTAAAAAAGAAAAAAAATCGGCGTTACCAGTTTTACATCGCGCAGTTTACCCCGCACCATTGTTCTCCAGCACACAGTACAACGAACGTGGCTGACAAGATGATTGTGCAGGACCACGGAATAATTAATAATGATAAAAACGTCCACGTGGCGCGCAACCGCATCAACCACTGCACGGTTGCGCTACGCCGAGAACTGGTGGCGTTATGTTTTGATAACCAGGGTCACTACACGTGCGCCAGTCACGTCACGCTATGACGTCGCCGGCGCTTTGTGACATTGCATGGGAGATGCCTATCGTTCATGGCGAAGAGCATTTACGAACCAAAAGCTTTGTCAGTTGGGTCCCTGATTAGCTGACCTCTTACTACGAGGGCGAATCAAGAAGTATTTGCCCCTACTTTTTGTTAGCCAAATAAGTTACGTACATAGAGGTTATTACAAGCATATACGTACCTTACACTATTTTTCCACATAGTCCCCGCACCAGTTCAGACATCTGCCCCATCGCAGCACTAAATTTGATATGCCCGTATAGTAGAACTTGTCCAGCTGACTGTGGAATCACCATCGAACTTCACGGCCTTTTGCGAACTCACAACGCCACCACCTCACACTTCTCAAAGCGAGACACTTTTCCCTATACGTGGGCTGCATTTCCCTGTGGATTTCGATGGGCGTTCGTTCCTTGCTCCATAGAAAACGAATCACACTTCGTTGCTCGTACGCCGTGGACGTGTGAAGCCCAATTAACTGCCCTCTTCAACAACTGACAGCAGCGCCGTGCCGCGGAGCTACCGGCAGATAAGGCCGGGCCGGTCCAAGAAAAGTCCTGCGCTGAGAATGGATATGTGGACTTCGCATTTAAAGCTGTAATTTGGC
Organism: Dermacentor andersoni; assembly: GCF_023375885.2. Classification (NCBI taxonomy): domain Eukaryota; kingdom Metazoa; phylum Arthropoda; class Arachnida; order Ixodida; family Ixodidae; genus Dermacentor; species Dermacentor andersoni. The sequence continues at coordinate 212,060,733 of NC_092814.1, forward strand.
TAAAAGAAAGAAGAAGAAAAGTGACGAGCGGGGCAAGACTATAATTCGCCCTCGTATATATATATATATATATATATATATATATATATATATATATAGGGGAGCCTTGAGTGTGCAACTTGTGGCGTATATTGGGCGCAGCGTTAGTCGCAGTCTCCCTGCCTTTATATACTCGCGCTACAATCGCACTGCTAACGTTCACGAAATGAACACCACGGGTACCTGCTTCAATCGGCAGTGTGAGACAGAAATCCACGCGTGCGTGGAGTCACCGTAAAGTGAACACACGCTCGCCGAGCGAATCCACGCCGAAAATGCGCCTGAAAAACGTCCCTCATGCTCGTGCCCACAACGCAATAATAATGGCTGAATTGTGTTCTACGTGACTGCAACCACGTAAGGCGGTTTTCGCCCCCGATTACAACATAGGCCTCGCACGGAGTGACATGTCTGAAATGCCTTATTAAAATCATTCAATTATTTCTTTACTTCTGTAAGTGCCCACAAACAGCACAGAGCCTTGGTAATGGCGTACGCAACAAAACCAGAAAACAAACACACATGATACTTAAGAAACATGAAAGAGAACGAATATGAACTTCATCAAAGTCCAAGCATTATTTAGAAAGTCAGCCAAAGAACACACGCACGAATAAAATAGACCAACGTCTAGACGTAGACAACCGTGCTGGTTTAAAAGATGGATAATAGGGCTCAGCAGTACACACATCAAGAATGTAAAAAAAATCCCAGGACACCAAAGCACTTTTTATGAGTTGTGAATGTGAAAGCATTAATGTCCAACTGAACGTCACTGAGCAGTCCTTCGAATTATGAACTCCTCGCGGGAAAGCGAGCACGTTGAACCACTTCGCGCGTCTTGATTCGGCCATACCAAGGCGCATTTAGAACGCAGGCGAGAGCTTGAGAGCACAAGGAACGCGCGGACGGCACACGCTTCCGAGAGCGAGAGCGAGGATGATTTGGCGGCGCTGCGATGCCCTTTACGCAACACCTGGCACGCTACTGCGGCAGCAAGTGGTCCCCTTTCACTCGCCCTGTTCCGTCGAGGAGCACTCGTGCCGTGGCATCGCAGCCAATGGTCGCTCTTTCGAGGCACGCTCGTGACGTGGCGTTGTAGCCAATGGGAATTTAGGTGCCGTTCGGCTGTTACAGACGCCGTTTTTTTCGCTCCCTGAGCCATTTGACGCTTTCGCATCAAAACACAAAGATTGCGCAAGCCTGGTAGCGGTACCGTAAATAAAAGAGCAGAAGTTAAGCTGCCGCATGGAACTTAACCGCGCACAGTTTTAAATAAAGACACATGGTCATGGTATTTTCGACAGGCAGTGAGAGTGACAATGTGGAACATTCGCAGAATGTGCTCGTAGTCTTAATAACATTTGTGCCCCAAGAAGCGATCGTATAGCAAATGAACAAATTATCTTTGAGCGCTTTCAATTTTTCTTTCGCTCGTGCGAGTTACGTTTTTGCACGCAACTGACAACAACTCAAGTTTTCGTCGTACAAGAGCAAAATAGAAACGTATAACTCATTTAACATTTTAAAAAGCTTTGGTTGACCTTGATATAACGCATAATAATATATACGAAGCATTCACTACACTTGACACGTGTGCACTGAACGTTAACCCAGAGTCATTCAATAGCCCTAGATCTTGGAAAATAAACACATTTGAAAAATGCGGACCATGAACCATCCCGAGGCACAGCCGGCAGCAGTTCATAAGGAACAGGACAGTCGGCGCCAATTCGAACATAATTTACCCATGATGCAATCTAGCCTTTGATCAATGCACAATGGTTCGAGCCGACGCCATACAATAACAGTTTTTATAGAAGCAGACCATGTGAGACAAGTTTGAAGGCGTTAGAAAGGTTGAAATACACCGTATCTACTTGCTTAACGTTAGCGCAGTAGGAACCAACTGCGACTCCAGGTTAGCTTCAACAGATTGGCCTCAAACGACTCCGTGTTGAGAAATACTAATTTAGTTTTTGCAGAAAGAAAACAGTTGTTGGAACAGAACAGTTTCAGAAAATTTGGCGAAAGAAGACAAAAGCGAGACTGGGTGATAATGTTTGGCGTTTGTCGCGTTACCACTTTTCTACAGAGGGACAATTCAAATCTTCCATTTGTAAGAAAAGACAAGCGTACACGCAGGGATTCAAAGTGTGCGTTAAAGTCCGGACAGAAATTCGCGAGTAACCTTTCACAATAAAGCTTGATATATTGTCATGAGCACGTCAACGCTTGTCTCGACCTATTAATGACCAGGACAACATTGTGTTCTGAAAAAGTCAGAATTATTAAATAGTCACTATAGGTAAAACCTGCGTCGTGCTCACCAGGAGCACTAGTTGCTTTCATATGTACAGAAGAAAATTGTTCTGCGTAAAGATTAGTGAAATCGTAGGAATTCGTAAGGATACATTTTGCAAAGATGGGATAAAGCTGTTATCAGAGCCATTTGTGACATACTGTCGTTAGCGTAGGTTCAAAAGAGCTGCGCATCTCACGTCAACCACTCTTCAATAAAAGTAGTCCTTTCACGGTCGAGGTCTCGCCGCTGCTTGTCGAAGGCTGCCAATTCCTCGGGGGAACGCACAACACGCGGCCGTCCCATCCGTTTCTCGAGAATGAACTGAACAGAAACAAAGTCGGCGCAGCGCGCGCGAAACCCTTTTCTGCCTTTGCCCTCCCCAGCGAAACGGCTCTGATTGGTAGCGCGCGTGGCGTGAGCGCGCGCCTATGCAGCTGGAACCCTTGCTAATAACTCACGCTCCGGCGCCGGATCTGCTGTCAACTCATCAAGCCGCCTTTTCTCGCAGCTGCTCTGCTCTGGGAGCAACTGTTTTGCGCGTGCGCGTGTGCGCGTGTGCGTGTGCGTGTGAGACCACAACGTCACGGAAAGTGAGCCAATTTACAAGCTTCACTTGAAGAAATAAACGTTGCGTTGAAATTCAGGATATGTAAGGTAGATGAAGCGTATTAAATGAAGCCATAAGGACCTATGAAGTCTCAAGCACGAAGATCCCACAAATCCTTGTACTAATCATCATTTTCATGGTGGCTGAACAATCGCAGCGCCAGATTTCCCTCTAGTAATTATTATAAGAAACTGTGGGTCGGAGAACTTTGCGTACGAAGGGGCTGACTTTGAGCCCTTGCATTTGTTGTGATATTTCAACTTTTTTTTTCTACGGGAAGAGCGCAACTCCTTCGAGAACCACTGAGGGTAGCGCCTTGGTTGACGTTTGCTTCAAGGGATAAAAAGATCAATTGAGCGTCCCGTGTACTCAGTCAGCACACGAACTGCTTCGTTTCCATTTTTGTTTCATACAGTGCGCATCAATCTGTGTCGTTTAGATTGTAGTAAAGCCCGTGATAGTTACCACCGGAAAAAGCAAACGACTCATTTGTAATGCGTCGCACGGCGTCGTTCTTTATTGCGACAGGGAATCGCAGGGGGAGTACATGTGCCACTCATCTATAGTAACAAGACCCTCGTCAGTGTCAGAAATGTTTTTGATAGGAAAAGCTGACAAGGAGATCTAATATGTGTCCGGCTGTGTTTGCAATACAGTTTAATTGTATGAGTTCAAGAAATTTACTCGACAAGGAACATTAGCGCATCGCCGTATGCGCCTAACGAAGAACCGGAAGCCGGCCAGAAGAGGTTCCACTCAACAGATAGCAGATTGTAGTCACCTATCAAATGAAACATGTAATTCTCTTCATCAATTCTATCAACAAAGATGTTAATGTGTTCAGCAAATAACGTGCCAGCTTACATTATATTGAAAATAAGCTGGGCATACAAGCAGGTTTTTTCCGCGCTTTGAAACAACCTCAAGTGACACGGTCAGCGGAGCTACTCCGATGTCACCATGTGGTAATACTGCTTCGCACGGGAATTAAAACCTCTGTACCTAATTTCACAGCTTCGTCATATGGATGGTCACGTCTTTGTACTATATATTCTGACGGAAGATTTTTCCCTACACAAAATCATTATTTAGCCAGGTTTTGCTCAGACAGATTAGGTCGAAATCGTTAGCCAAAACGTTTTCAGAGAAAGTTGAGAATTTAGTTCGAATACTGCGAACTTTTTCATAAAAGACTGAGTATTTCAAGATACGTTTTAAATACTCTCGGTAGCAACACTTTTCCGCTCATTCAGCGTCCCGAATAATGGCCTGAAAAGGCAGCCGGTATTGCAGATACATTTAGAGTTAATTTTCTCGAGTAAGTCCCTTCCCGCAGCGATGCAAAAAGAGTAGCCCTCGTGCTTCGTGTTCAATTTCAAGCATTGAACAGAGTCTTTACCAGTGACGTCTTCCAGTGCTGAAGAAACGTCCTGACATGTTGCCGTAGGCGCCAGACGATGCTTGGAGCTAGAGCACGAAATTACAAAATGTGAAAAGAAAGACAGGACGGATGGAGCGCTGAGTCCGTCCTGTCTGACGACATCAGCGTTGTGTCAATCCCGTCTTTCTTTGCGCATTGTGTAATTTCGCCCTGCAGGTTCAAGTATGGATTACCAAGACGCCCAGTATGCGGCTATATTGAAGCACGACAAGTGAGACACGAAGAGCGACCGCTTTACAGGCGGCCTAAACACACACACGCACACAAGTCGGCTGGAAACACTTGCTCCGCTGACGGTGGCGTCCGCCTCTTGTGCTGGAACGTTGACATACCGTCGCCTTGCCGCAATACTCTGCTACTGAAAGTCTTGTTAGGCGTTGGCTCTCGAGGAGTCAGGAAGAATGTCTCGTGCTCGTCCCGTGTCGACCCAACAAGGGCAGGAGGCAGCGCGGCCGCCTGTGACTGTGTTATTGTAAACAGTCGTTCCAGTGGTGGCCACGCATTCCTTTCCCTCTGCTCCTTGGTCGATTGACCCATAAGCGCAGTGTTTTGCGACAGTTATAAACAGAGACTGTATTCAACTCGAACCCGGTAGTCGTGTCGCAGATAATTTTGTCGCAGAGAGACTGTACGACGGCACGAAGTTGATTACAGCTTCGACTGCAGGCCGGTTGCCGTCGCACTAACTGCTTGAGGTCTCTGGTTAGCGGCACTGTCGAAAACATTCAGCCTGGAGCAATAAGAGCACTTAAACGTGCTCGTGCTCGCCGACATGTAGAACTCGTCTTCCTCGTCGTTAACATGTGAACACTTAAAGTGAGAACGGTGGCCGCAGGATGCACAACAGCACAGAAACTGCGGGCGACTGAAGAACAGCAGCGCACGCGCATCGTATTTGTCCCTCGACCTCGTCATGATATGTCCCGGTAGCGACTTTGCAATTGCTAATAAGTACAGCTTGGCGTGGCACTTTCGGAGGTGCCGTACATTTGTGCGCATGCGCGAGTAAGAGCGGGCACGAGGGAGAAAATGGGGGGGGGGGGGGCTTTTGCTCCTTGAATATATCACTCTGCCTAGGCACCACGGAGGTGAAGTTTCTTGGCGCGTGTTGTACCTTTGTCCCTTGGCGTGCCGGCATTGCGGAGTTGGGTCGAGTTTGTTTACGCTCCGACGCTGGCTGCAGGTGCGGTGAAATCGGTGAATTAGCAAGCACTGACGCCCCCTTTGGCTACCTCTGTGTCAGACAGATTGTCTCGCACCTGCGGCGCTCGTGCTAAGTCAGTCATGCCGGATCATACCTTTCTCGCGCCTTAGACTATGCACCATGAAAATAACATCACAGATGTTTCCGTGGGAGAAGTAGGGACCATATAGTGGAGGCCGGGCCATATATATTGAAATTCTCGAATGCAGAGCGCCTTAGCAATTGCCGTTGAACGCAAATGGCTGAAATGCCGCCGGTGGCACTCGAAGCCCCTGCAACCGCTATGAGAATACGTCGCGCTACCCTAACGCCTCTTACGCTAACCTAACTTAACATTTACCTAACCAAACGTGGCCGAGACGCAACAACAATGATCCTCACGGCATAATCGCTGTGAGAATACGCCGCGCCACCCTAACGCCTTTTACGCTAACCTAACCTAAGGAACCTAAACCTAAGCTAATCTAACCTAACGTGGGCGAGACGCAAAGCCAATAATCTTCACGGCGTGACATCAGGCAGTGCCGTTCAACCACGGCTGCTAAGGCGTTGTGCGTTTATTTCACTCAAGGGGACCACTCAATAATGCTCCTGAAAATTCGCGGACAGCAGCATACGAAAAGCCTGCCAAGAGCGAAGATATTGCACCAGGAGAGGAAGCCGGGCCTCTACTACGGCCCCAATGCTGCTTCACCGGAAAAATCAGTGATGTTTTTTTGAAGGTAGAGCGCCATAAGGGGCAAGAAAGATTTAATGTGGCGTGACTGACTCAGCACCAGCGCCACAGGCGCGAGAAACTCCGTCCGACGCACCTTCAGACACAGCCATCACCAAATGGCGCGTCCGTGCCCACTGCCTCACTGCGCGGGCAGCCAGCTAGTCGGAGTGTAAACTCGACCCAACTCCGCAATGCCGGCACGTCTACGTAGTGTCTAGGCAAAATCAGATATTCAAGGAGCAAAAGCTCCCCCATTTTCTCTCTCGCGCCTGTTCTTACTCACGCATGCGCACAAACGTCCGGTGCCTGAGAAAGTCCCACGCCCCGCTCTACTTACTAGCAATCGTAAAAATGCGTTCCGGTTGAAACATGTGCTGCGTACGCACCTTAGGTAGAGCGAAATCAGGAGCATGGCGGAACGTGGCCAAACTCTTTCAGTACACAGCGCCGAATGAGTGCGTCAACCACACGGTCATGTGGTTGGCGCGTTAACTTTCTTGTTTTCTTTTTGTCAAAGTCAATAACTAAATAATTGTACATTAGGCATGGTCACTTTGTCGGCTCGTCTGTCTGTGTTTATTGACTTGTTGACACGCGGTTGTATCATATTTCCTGTGCACCATATATGAAAACCTAGTTATGTTTTCAGCACATAATAAAGACATGTATGTATTGTTTATGAATGATATCTTGAAATTTATTCGTCATCTACAATCATTTATACCGTATAATTTTAAGGAAGGTAAAAATGTGAGTCTTTGTTTCTGAGTGCTGCTGTGGCCATGAAATTGAGAACATGTGTCACGTTCTGCTCGAGTGCTCAAAATATGCCATGGAAAGAAAAACGTTAACGATAAAAAGAGGAAGTTTGAACAAGCGCCCATTTACAATAAATTACAATAAAATATCACTCAGTCCGAGGTCAGCTAGTCATCTGCTGGAAAAGGCGAACATATTCCTAAGATACCTTTTAGTGGACACAGAGAAAGATCGGCATTTGCAATAAGTAGTCTTGTTAGGTATGAAACGAGCTTATGCTCTGTACTGTGGACGGAGCTTGATGTGTGGATCTGGACCTACCACCCATTCAGTACATGGAGGAACCTTACAGCAAAGGACCACCAAGTGTAGATATTATTTGGGTTGTGGCATGGACGGACGTCAAGTGAACTCTCCATTGGGGCGTTGTTATATTTACTAGTTTAAATGTCGTTCTTTGCTCGTTAATTTAGTATTACCATTTTTTCCTTCATTTCTTGCTGAATAACATAAAAGTGGAATAGTCGAAGCACTCTTTACCTCAAAGTCGCCACTGCATCCTAGGTACAGCAGAACAGAACAGAGGACACACATATATTTTCATTCGATTCAAAATATTTAACAGTTCCCAATTTCATACTATAACATGGTACATTGGAATGGGAAAACATACATCACTAACAAAGCCGCGTTAGATTCATTAACAGAATATTTAATTAGCTCAAACGATACTGTGGCTTCGTGCCTAACAACGGAACAGGGACCGAATTCACAAAGCTTATTTATTCGTAAGTTGTGTTTACCATTGGCCTTTGTTAATAATATGTCCACCATCACGATTTGCTGGCAGCTTCTCTGTTAAACAGTTCTAACGTAAGAGCCTTTCTTTTGTTGTTTTTTTCTGAATAGAGGCCGAGATCTACTAATCATTCATCATTGATAGCGATGTTCAATGCCCAATTTGCTGTGGAACAACCAAGACCCTTTCTTAAAGGAATAGAAACAACGAGACACACACCCCACCCACACCCACACATCCCACCCACCCACCTACGCGCACACGCACACACTCACAAAAGTAGCAAAAGTCGGCGAATATCGGACGCGTAATGTGCTGGACATGAATTTGTGGCCACAGACTACCGAATGTGCATTTGCGCGGTATTCTGCTCGCGGTGCCATCTGGTGAATGTGCCGCGTTCTGAACACTTAACCACACCGTTGCATTGCAGATGACACCGCCAGCGCGAAACGACCGAACACGTACCCGTACGTTTGAAAGGCTCAGCCACAAATAAGCAGAAACATGTGTTCTGTTAATTGACCGGTAATGCATGTCCGCCGGTCTATAAGACTCAGCTGTAGGTGAGCCCTCCTCGTAAGGCGCGAACTGCGGCAGGGGAAGCAGCGGAAAGCTCAACGTGCCGCTGCAGAGAGGGAACGTCGGGCTCTCCAACCCCAAGGGCACAAAACAAACCAGACAGCAAATACCCGTCGTAGGCGGCAGGTCAATGAGTTGCGTGCTCCCGAGAACGAGGCCCAGCGACACCAATACGAGGATGGGCGCTTCATCAGCTACTATGCACTGCTACTGTGCTGCGAGATCCGCGCAGCCACCCGTGCAGTAATCTTGTTTCCCTTACCGTCTATATCCTTCCGAATAAAGAAACGAGTAAACGTGGGTTTGCTCATAAGTGGTGCATACAGAAATCACTCTGACGCGTTATTAAGGACGAAAAGTTGTAAACGATTGTAATACAGCAAATGGCAAGCGAGAGTGTTCCGGCTCCTTTGAGAAGTTTCTGGACGCGGGCGGGTAATAATGTGGGTATCGCTACCACGCGGTAACCCTGCGTTTATGATAAAGAAAAAAAGTATTTGTTGGATTAACACGGCAAGCTGGGCGAGTTAGTGACTGAACATGTTCCTATGGGTGGGCAGCCCATATAGGAACATATTTGTTGGACTTTTATACATTTAAAAATGATAGTTTGACGACGGAGGAGTGGTAGGAGAAACGATGTTCCTTGCTGCAGCTGAACCTAGCCTTGCATAAGTTGCTGACAGTTGCTCCTCCTGAACGCCACCTATCAACCGCGATATTGTCTGAAACACTTCACAGTATAACTTAACTAACAACACAGGGTTCCAAAAACAAGTTGATCCGGAGCCCAATACGTTGCTAGTTTTCTCAACCACGACGACCTGTACGGTTCACCATTCACTTCCCAACGCTGTATCACGGAGGAACTTCAGGAGGAGCCGAAGCACCTGCCTCCTAAATATCCAGTGTCCTCGCGGGAACAAAACATCACTTGAGTTTGAATGTGGTGCAGTCTTGCGCTTGGGTCCATCTATTATGTTGTTGTGGTCTGCTTCAAATTCAGGACACTTTAGTATGTAATGTTCAATGTCACGAAGACTTTGACAATGTACACATAATGATAATAGGCCAAGTCCTGTCTTGATAGGCCAAGTCAGCGCAAACTCCCGCCAAGCTGGAGTTTGCGCTGACTCGGTGCGGATGCGATAAAGGAGTACGGCATCAGTTCTGTTAAGTCATCTAATCACACAAGGTTTATTTGGTGGAGACCACAACAAACGGAAGTGGCTTAAGATGGTCTTCTTCATGTCTCATTTTGCATCCTAGGGAGCCTTCTTCAATGGCCTGCACGTAAGCGCTTTGCGCGCAAGATTTTCCGCGGCCTTGTTGCCTGCGACGACGACATGGGATGGTACCCACTGGAACACGATGGTAATTGCAACTTTCTGTAATTCTTTGCAGCGTGTAATGTATGCTGAATGAACTAGATGAGGGGAAACCTGCGCAGTAATAGTTGCAACGCAGCCTTGCTGTCTGAAAAGAGAACTACAATCTGAGGCTGATAGGAATTCAGTTTCCGCAAGGCTGCTGCAATGGCGACACTTTCACATGCCGTAGAAGACAACGCGGTCAAGTCCGGTAGCCCAGGCGATACCAGGTCGGTATCACGTGCGCTGCTGCGCTGGTTCCATTCTCTCTGTCAACAGAGCCATCGGTGTACAACTGCAGATATCTGTCACATTCTGTCTAAGTGTTCTACCACCAAAGATTTTGCCTCGGCTACAGGTGTAAGTCGCTTGATGCGAATATGCGTAATGGTAAGCTGAGATTCCATACTCTCATATGACCATGGTGGTTCCCGACAGTATATTTAAAAAAAAAAAATTTCAGGTCACGTACAACACACTTTGTGTCATGATGATAATGATGATGATGATAACATGAAGTGTGTTGAGTGCCACAAATATACGAAATTCCGTCCGCTTCCCAAGACTGACGAAGCACTCTTCCTGCCTCAAGCTCAGTGAGGCGGCACAGTTGCAAGTACAGACGTTGATATGCAAGGAGGCGGAAAGAGTTCGACTGTGACTCGTGCAAAACCTTGTTGCTAGCTGCTGTCTTTGGCGCACCTGGAGCTGTCCTAAGACCTTTCAGCTGTAGAGACTCCAATCGATCGTACTGGGACTTTGACGGTGATATTAACGGCAACTGGAATAGACCACAATTCATTACCAGTGCCGAGTGTAATTTCAACATCTAAGAAGGATGACTGTCCCAGCGTGCACTGGCCATCCTTCGCACCGCATTCAAGCTCGATTCGAGTGACAAAACAATGGCTTCTACAGCACGTCTCCAATACACTTTGGAATCAAGTACTATGCCAAGAAATCGTACATGAGTTGCTTGATGAATTGACGTGCTTACGAGGCTAATCTTCGTCAGCGTCATTCTTCGCCGTAGCCCAGGGAACAGCATAAAACTGGATTTGTCTGCCGAGATGGCTAATCCTACCGAAGAAATGTAGGCTTGTGCAGACACTACTGCCCGTTGAGCCATTATTACCAGGCACTTGTGCTGGTATCCGGATAGCCAAATGCAGATATCACCTGCATATATTGCCATATGTACTGTCTTGCATGAATTCTTCAAAGCATCTGTTAACCCAGCCATAGCCACATTAAACAGCATGGGTGAATTGCTCTCTCTCTGCCCAGTGCCGTCTCCAGTTTCACCTACATTTCCTGCCCACTGATAAAACTATTAATGAAACGTAGTATGTGACCTGTGACTCCCATGTCCGCTAGTCGGCAAAATATTGAACCCTGGAGGACATTGACATATACCTTTGATACGTCAAGCATGATTGCAAGTGTGGAGACCCCATTAGCTTGGTCATGTTAGATGTGGCTTACCAAATTGAGGATGTTGTCCTGCGCACTCAGACGTTCCCGGAATCCAGTTATACACGTTGGACGAAGCTGTGTCACCATGTCAGCCTGACACACACGAGCTTTTCCATCAATTATGCCAAGCCAGAAATTAGGGAAACTGGTAAATATGAGTTCAAGGCTGCTCTATTCTTTCCGGGCTTAAGTATCAGTCAATCCATGCCAACTTCCAAGATGACGGTACATCTCCATTCATCCAGATATCGTTAAAGAAACACAAGACATGATTCTTACTATCATCATGTAGGTTAGAAATCATCTGTTCGGTGATCCCATCCAGTCCCGGGACACAGCGATGACACAAGGAGTCTAAGGCTGTGTGCAGCTCCCTCGATGTGAATAAGGCATCGAACACATATGGCGTAGCAGGCGGAAGGGAGAAAGGCGTCACTGCGGATTTTACAAGCTAGTAAATGTCTGCAAACTCCTCAGCCAGTGACATCAAAGGCTTTTCTTTCAATAAGCAAAGTGCGATAAAAGACTTTAGTGGTCTAAGCAGACTGGATAGATTATATACCACACCCCATATTATAGACAACGGTGTAAGCACACTTAACTTTTCACAAAAAAGCATTCCATTGATTCCTCCACAGTGTCTTGGTGTGTCGGCGAATAGCTGCGTTGAGTCTGTTAAACACCGTCTTCAGAGCAGGGTCTCCCTTCTTTCGCACAAGCTGCCTCTCTGCTCTTCTACGTCCATGGCAGAGATTACAGATCTTTAGGTCGAGAGCCGGAAATTGCTGGGGCAGCTTTAGAGTGGTAGTTGCTACTGCCTTGCTTGCTATCATCGCTTGAAAAAGCTCATTAGTAGACTTCACAAGGCACTCTCTGAATTTTTCCCAGTTGATGACCTTGCCAATATTAGGACAATATTAGTGCGGATGATCCCTCCCCATCCGATATGGTGCTGTTATTGTTTTTCTATGAATGTTATTAAATGCAGCGTAAGATCAATTGTACTTGATATAGCAGGTAGTCTAAAAACGTCGCATTACCATCATTAGCGACACATAAAGGTAGCTGACAAATCAATTTCGCCGCCTGCTTCCCAAGAGCATCCGTGTTTTTGTCGCCCCACATGCCGTGATGTGCAATAAAATCTCCGCATATGAACCGGGGTGCTTGGCAGCGTTACGGAGGTGTTAAAGAAGTGTTTTAACTGGAATCTTTTCTTTGGGGACATGTACACAGGTGAAATATTGACTTTATTTATCTGCATCACATCCTAATGGCCCCTCCTTCGAGCACATTAGAACACAAATCTCCGACATCCAAAGCGACACAGGTAATTTCCTGACGAATAAACAAGGTGGCACTTCCAACCGCAAAAGAGTTGATGTTATGGTTCGTATGGGCGACCTATCCAGTTAGCGATCTTCGATTTCGTAGTCCGTCTTCCGAAAGAGCCAAAATTAGAATCGGTGAGTTTCTTTAAAGAAAGGTTTAGCTCGGTTTTTCGGTGTATTAATCCACAACAGTTCTATTGCATTATAAAGGGCAATTTTGGTCGATTGGGGTGACATTATTGCTTCGTCGATGTCATAATACACAAGTGGATTGGTCACTGAATATCGTAGTACCCTAGTAGAATGGATTCCAGCACCAACACTGCTTCAATAACGTTCTTCACGCAGCTTGAGGGCAGTCCTGCTGAATTCGATCATAGTGCCACAAAGAGAACGCGCATTATCTCCGTGCTGTCTTGGAATTGCGTTTCAATTTGCTGAGGACTTCCATTTGTGACGGGGAGCGACGCCGTAGGTCGGAACTTTTGCATTTATTTTGTGCACGTGGAATTCTTTAACGCGTACCTAAATCCAAGTGCCCGTAAATTATTTGCAATCCACTTCAATCGAAATGCAAATTGCATTCCTACTTAACTGTAGAAGCCACTGAGTCAACCGGACAAATAATTAAAAGCACAGTAGAAACAAAGAAAGCATTTCACTAATGAAGACTGGCATGATTGCGCTCATACCTTTTCATTTAATTAAATGTTCTTTTATAATACGTTACGATTCCAGCTAGTCTATATTCTCTTAGCCATACGAGAAATGACAAAGTAATTGGCTTTAATGAATTGGAAACAATAAAATATGCGTCAGTCAATGTTGGAATGCGCTCACGCATAGTACGTACTTCAAGGTTTCAACAAGCAGGCACTATATCACAAGCGGCAAGTTAACACCACAGGCACGAGCATCTTCAAATGCGGTTTGTGAAGTACGAAAGAAAGAAATAATTAAACTTGGAACGCGTTCGCGAATAGTTCACTCAATTCAAATGCACTCGTTGCAAACAAGAATAGACACGTAACATTCCTCAACTTAGATCACGCTTACGTGCTCTTCAGGCAGAGTGCGCCGCATTACAAAAGCGCACAAGTTAGAACAGCTCTTAAAAATCATATATTATGTGTCCATCAGTTGTCCTAAACGGTTCAATATTGCTTAAAAAGGAGAAGAATAAGCTGCCCTAACGCTACGAAGGGCACGTATAAGAAATGTAGCTCACTCGTTGCGTTTACCTTGTTTTCGTCAAATACCCTGAACACGAGTGATGCGAACTTGGAGGGGTCTCCCCGGGGAAAGAACTGCTTGTATATTCTCAGGAAACCCTGCGTAAAGAAAGCAAGCAAGAGAAAACATTCATCAGGGCCAGGGGCGTTGGGCATGAAACGGAGACTGCTGCCACACGGCAAAGGGACCGCGCCACTGCAGGGCGACCCGTTTACGTAAACACTGCGTACGCCTGTGCAAGCGGCTTGCACAATACGTGAGCGGCAGAGTCAACACGCTAACGTCGTCTGAGTGCGTAACAAGGCTTCCGTGGGGCAACACGCGAAAATCCAACCACCGCGCCAGGCGAAATAAATAGTGACGGTTGGACAGGCGTAATCGGGAGAACCCGTAGCGCACGAGGTGCTGTCAGGCAACGACCCCGAGCGACGAGCTGAAGAAGGAGCGAGAGAGAGAAGGAGATAAAAAGAAAAGACCGCATTTGAACAACGTCGGACGCGCTGCAAGCAGCCGCCGCCTCTTCGTTTCCTCCTTGGAGATTGTCACTGGCCATTAGCGTCGACCCGTAGGCAGGTGTGAACCTTGTACCGTACGCCACGACAGCCTGCGGCAATAACTGTCCCGAATGGCGACACTCGTGTCATTTCCGCTCTCCTGTGTTCTCTCGTTCGTGCGAATTTCGCAACCTAATGTTGACGTGAGGTGAAAAACTCCGTCTTTTCGCTGCAGTCCAGACGGGAAGCGAAGAACGTTTAGCGTTCAAGCCGGACACGTTGGGTGAATCTGCGTTTCGCAAGCACACGTAAGACAGCGTGAAATACCAGCGCCAGTCTAAATGCATTTCATGAAATAGATGCTCATTATTGTCACTGCAAATAGCCTAAATTCTTATTTGATGCGAAAGCATAATTCGCTTCTTCGTAAGAGCGGGCCGAATGTGGAAATTCAATAAAAATATATTACTACAGTTTTTTGTGTCAAAGCTGGGAGAGAATGTGCAAATACGCAAAGATTACAAAATCTCAGTCGTGGGACACCGCTTCTAATGCGCTGTGTGCATGGACCCTGGCTTATCGGCTAGAATCGCTTGCTATTCAGCATTTAGGGTTGCGGTCGACGCTTAGGAAAGCCACCGTGCGTGAAACTGCTGCGCCTAACACGACTAGCAAATGTGCTTACTTTTGAAGGGGGGTGGGCTGTCTGTGCAATGGTCTGCATCACTGTGGCGACGTTCCTTAACGAACTTAACACTCATCTGCAACCGCACGCGGGCTGTTTCACTCGACTAGGTGAGCTAGGCACTGCCCCTGGTCAGAACAGATAGGCTATAGGCTCGACATTTGGACGAGTTGGCACTGGTTGAACATCTTGAACGAACAGCGCAAGACGACGAAGATAGAAGGCAGGAACACACAGCGCTGTCCTGTGTGTTCTTGTGTTCTGTCTTCGTCGTCTTGCGCTGCCCCCCTCAAGAGGCTATAGGCCCCTGGTCTCTACCGACTTCCTGTAGGCCGTGTGGTTTAAAAAGTGCCTTCAGCTCTACTTCACATGCCGCTCTGCGACAGATTGGGACTCTGTCGAGCTTTTGCATTGCATGTTTTCCACCGCGTTACTGAGACCTACTGTTCCATTACTTTTTCCTTACAATCCCCTTAGCACATTCTCTAGGGTCATACAAGATAGCCGAACAAAAATAGCTTCTCCTCATTGTGTCGTGCACTTCCCTTAGTGAAATACAAGTGAAACGCAGACATCCTCTGATTAGGCTGCCGCTGATCTGATGCGAACAAAAGTTTGTCGTGCTTAAATTAAACGAGTGATTGCTCGTACAACATTTCTATTTACGAAACGGAAGAACTCATTCCCCCGACTGTAGCACGAAGCTACAATTGGAAAGCAATCAACTGCGAAGCTTTCTTCCTGAGAAATTCGCATGGATTTCTTTCGTAGCTGCGTGCAGCACTTGGGTCGATGAAAATTTTTCCCATTCATGAACTTTGCTTCACCTTTGTATTTTCCGCAGAACTGATTTTTATTATTACTTAGGTGCAGTTTTTTTAAGCAATAATTGAACAATACGAGACCACTTCAATAAGTGAAGGATCGCCTTTTAGATTTCCAGTTACGTAGCTCGAATATGAGGACAGGTACGTCGCAGTTGAAGTTGCGCGTGAATAAAAGTTTAACGCGCACAAAATCAATAAGATGCAGGTTGCGACTTAAGTGTAATTATAGCTTAGGCTACTGTTTCTTTGATTGTTCTTGAAAAAGTTATTTGCCAAGCAGTGTTATCTTCCAAAGATCACATGCATTATATATGAGTTTTGTTTTAGCATTAGACACACCTGACGAATGCAGTCTACAGAAATGTGATGTCTACATGACACTTACGCGGTTATAAACTTGACTTCTGAACTTACTCTATTTTTTTAATACCATTTTTTTCTGTCTGCCTTGCAAAATAACATTGGTTTATGAACAGGCCCAGTGCACTACCTGCTGGAGTTCAAAATGCGGGAGATTTGCTTATTTGAAAACGCGCTTAATTTGTTTTTTAAATGACGCTTTTACCCTGGGTTATTATCCTCCGCGGGAAGGAAATGGGGGTCAGGGTGGGGTACCTAGGTGGTAATTTAAGATTTTAATTATGGGGTTTTACGTGCCAAAACCACTTATGAAGCACGCCGTAGTGGAGGACTCCGGAAATTTCGACCACCTGGGGTTCTTCAACGTGCACCTAAATCTAAATACACGGGTGTTTTCGCATTTCGCCCCCATCGAAATGCGGCCGCCGTGGCCGGGATTCGATCCCGCGACCTCGTGCTCAGCACCCCAACACCATAGCCGCTGAGCAACCACGGCGGGTTACCTAGGTGGTAGGATGGTAATACAGCAGTTTGGCTTGTTCTGTTGTCCCGATGGTGATGGGACTATCTTCCCCGCTCAGACGACTAAAAAAAAAGGAATACCAACATGGCAATCAGGATCTTGGATCCAATTTAGGAGCGCGGCTATGCCAACACGAATTTTTTTGGGAAACTATTACACAATCCCAGTACGTAAGTGGTCGATTGTCTGCCTGTCGCCAGCGCATTCCGTCTTTCTTTGGTAGAAAATGGTTAAGTGGCCCACATATACTGTCAATGAAACTATTTGCCAAAATTTGCACAGCTTAATAGTTAGTCAAGATATTTTTTTTTATGTTTACAAAGACAATGAAAGAGGCTGCAGCACTGTGCCTTTAGCTCTTTTCAGATGACTACACAGGATAAGCAAGGCTGCCTGAACATAATTGCGCAGGCTTGCCCAGCAACGAGGTGTGAAACTACAGTTCACTCTGTGCGAATTTGTAAGCATTCATACCGCGCACCGACATCCACTTCCTCCCCCCTCCCCTTTCTTATTAAATTGAAGGTTTCTTGGTGGAGCGGGACAAGTTTTGACGCAGCGGTGCTGGGAATGTGATGAGAGAAGACAGTATGCGTAGGGCGCGATGCCGGTTGATCGCTTGCGTCAATGATGATGTCATCCACACCTTGACGGATTTGCAACTGTGCTCGGTCACAGCACAAGAGATGCGTCTTATCATGGGCACCATAGTTCTGAACAACTCAAAGAATTTTGCTAAATCAGTTTACGAAACACTTGCTCACCCCAGCTCATCAGCGTATGCCCTTGGACTTCTTGTTGGGTGGCTCTCAGACTTTCCAGCGTATTTTTATTTTTTTTATTTTATTTATTTGATACTGTCAACCCCGTTGTTGGGGTCATTACAGGTAGGGTGATGTGTCAAGAATACATGATACATAATTTTCTATGTAGCATACAAATTCACTCGCGCTCTTGGCAGTTAACAACAGCAACAACGAGAAAAAAAGAAGCAAAGAAAAGTAGTTATACAAAGAAAAGTCAACAAAAATGCTCGTAGCAAAAATTTAGTATACATCCTCGCAAACGAACGTATCTAACGCATTTTCGAATTCGGCAGAGCCCTCTTTGCTCACAACTGCATTAGGCAATGTGTTCCACATTTCAATCGTGTCAGGAAAAAAGGAGAAACGAAAAGCATCAGTACGTGTTACATAAGGTTGAATAGCTCTGCTATTGTTTAGACGATCGCATCTCCTTCCTTGAGGGTGTAGATATAGATCCTTGTTTATTTTTGTGCGCCCACTCATGATTTTAAAAAGAAACTTTAGCCTATACTTACGTATGCGTTCCTCCAGAGGCTCTAGTTCACAAGATTTTAACAAGGCTGTAACAGACTCCATGCGTCGGTATTTACCGCATATGAAGCGGACTGCCAATCTTTGTAGTCTTTCTATTTTTGCTTTCAGGGCTTTCTGATGAGGGGACCACACAACACAAGCGTACTCCAAGACCCGCAGTGTAAAGCAGCAAACCGGGTGCTCCGTCCGATTGCTCTCCTTGCCTTTCAATTCCGCTTTGCAACGGGACGCACGCACACGGAGCAGTGAGGAAATAAAATCTGTCCTGTAAAGCGTGCTCTGCTGCTTAAATGGTCCTTATGCAGAGGAGCTTGTTTAACGAACACAAGCCTCTCGAAGGACACTGTTGGCCGTTGCTCGCAGTGCAAGCGGCCAGCCTGCAGGTTGCATTACACATTAATTAAGTACCCCACTTACGCAATGCCCTTCAATAGACCTGTAAGGTATTGCGAATAAATAAATACCCATTAGGTTATAGGTCGTGATATATTTTTTTTTCTTTTGCGACCTAGCTGGCTTGCATTCGCATGGCCAAATGTGGCAGGAATCACCTTTGTTTTTTTCATTTGTGATGGGTTCAAAATGGCCTAAACTTGAACTTGTTGGTATGGCTTCATTACGGGGACACAGCGCGAAAAAACGAGACAAGAAAGACGCACAGGACAGGCGCTGTCCAGTCCGTATTTCTTGTTTGGTTTCTTCGTGCCGTTGCCCCTTAATGAAGTGCTTGCTTCCTTTGCCGCTGCGGAAGATATGAAGAAAGCTTAACGTGAGCGACTAAACGGTGATCGAAACAGTTGATACGGATTCCCATTGCACTAGCAGGAATATAGGTCTTCGTGACGTGTACCACTCGATTTCGGTGATCAGTGGTCAGCCTTGGTGGCGTTGGAGCAACTCTGATTTATAACAACTCATAATTCCGTTGATGCGTGTAAGCGTTCCTCGGACAGTAAAAACAAAATTTCGATTTTGAAGAAAATGCCAGCGTTCAGAAAAAAATATGCCTCAATTACAATCGGCCCAAACATATCAGAATGGCATCAGAAACGAGAAGAGCCAAGAAAGTTTGGTTCCAAGAGGCACGCCTCTGACGTAACGAGCACAGGCAAGGTGGCGCAAGTTCCAACAGTGAAAAACCGTAAATGCGAACGGGCGAACGAGTGAAAGCGTTATTGGCTTAGAAATGCTGTTTGTAGCGAAATAAAGACTTTGGTGGCACTCATTGCCAAAAATTAAGCAAACGGGCGCTTTCTACTCGAATGCAGCTGATGGCGCATAGTTCACGGCATATATTAAACTTTTATGTCTCCCTGTTTCCCTACTTCTACCCCGCTACAATGTTTTCTCTCTCACAAACTTCCATGTTCCCTGTTTTCGCCTATTTTTCTGTCTACCTTTAGGGTTACCAGCTTTCTCTCCGTCCGTTATGCTGTTGCGTTGTGTTGTTATGCTTGCGAAAATTGGTGTTAGAGAACCAGGGTAGTGGCGTCGAGTGGGTCTGATTATCAAGGGGGATACGTATTTTGCAGTGTCTAAGGCTAGCCTGGAATTAATTAAGTTTGAAAGAAAGTCTAGTCTAATTTTCTTTCTTCGAATTTGTAATAGTTCAATGCCGTTATCGGTCAGTAATGCACTGGGGGAGTCAGTAGCCTTCAATTTACTGTAACTAAATCGTACTGGTTTTCTTTGAATGCTTTCTAGGTTCTTAATGTTAATTTTTGTGGGAGGGTCCCAAACTATGGAAGCGTACTCAAGGTTTGGCCTAATTAAGGAAAAGTAAGAGAGTAGTTTAACACTAGGCGGAGCAGTATTGAGTTTGTGGCGCAGAAGGCCTAGTTTCCGGAAAGCGGCAGAGCAGATGATGATATTTATGTGCAAGTTCCATGATAAGTCACTCGTTAATGTTAAGCCTAAATATTTATAGCAGGCTACTTTCAGTAAAGGTGCTGCAGCCAAATTGTAAGTGTAGCCTAAGGGGACTTTTTCGCGCGTTATCGGTAGATAGACAAACTTAGTTGCATTAAGAAGCATTCCCCATTGCTCACACCATTTTAACGCATTGCCCAAGTTAGAGTTAAGGTCACATTGGTCACTAATGCAGGTAAGTTCTTTAAACAAAGCACAATCATTAGCAGATAGACAAATTTGAACTGTGGTGTTAACCACATTCACAATATCATTTATTTATAGCAAAAAGTAGAGGGCCAACTACGCTCCCCTGCGGAACGCCAGAAGTTACCGGAAGGCCGCCAGAGTGTTGTTTTGCCATCTGAACGTATTGGTTGCGGTTGTTTAGAAAGGCTGAAATCCAGGAAAGGAATAATTGTGGTATGCGAATCAACCGAAGCTTTGTAATTAGTTTATCGTGTGGAAATGTATCCAACGCTTTGCTGTAATCCAGAAATATTTCATCAATTTGACTGTTAGTATCTAGATAATCTGCAAAGGTATGAACTATAGTAACGAATTGTGTTGTAGTAGATCTTTTTCGAAATCCATGTTGATGATCTGTTAAAACTGAGTGTTCTTCTAAGAATTCGTTTAATTTGTGAGCTGTTATTTGTTCGATAAGTTTACAACACGAAGTTGTTAAGGAGATCAGGCGATATATTTATAGCAATAGACGGTCGCCTTTCTTGAATATCGGCCCAATTTAGGCTGACTTCCAGTAATCTGGCAATTCCGCTGATAACAGAGAGGCACGAAAAATAATAACGAAGTATTGAGCAACAGGCTCGGCAAAGAAACGAAGAAATATGTTGTCGATATTATCGGAACCACAAGAAGCTTTAGACTTCGAGTCAAGCAACATAGCAACGACGCCAGGATAAGAAATAAAGTTTACATTTACAGCATGGTCCACCTTTCTGGTGGGTAGAGAAGCACTAGGGGCATAAAATACACTACGGAAATAGTAATTGAAGCGTTGATCAATGTCAGTCTGATCAGATACCATTGAACCATCGACAAAAACCTCGATATGGGTTTCTTTCTTCCGCTGATATAGTTCCAAAGCGTCTTTGGGTAACTTTATGAAGTTTGGGAGTGACGTATTGAAGTAGTATTCTTTCGAGGTATGCACTGCATGTGCGAGGTTATTTAGAGTGTCGGACATAGGTTTGGGGTCAGCATGCTTTTTCTTTATTCTTTTCGCTTTACGGTTGAGGTGAAAAAAGCGGATAAAGCGGAAGTCATCCAGGGCGTATGCTTATGTACCTTCTTACGTTTAAACGGTATAAAGTTTTCAATGAAACAGAAGCCCTTACGCGTTTAAATTGGTCCCAAAAACTGCAAACATCGGTATCAACAAGATCTATCAGACAAGTTTCTTGCGTATATACTTGTGTTGAAGTCATAAAAACGCGATATAAATTATGCAACCCTATCTTGAGTTGATTCCCGTTCTTCGATTAAATACTTTTGATGAGTCTAGACAGATGCAGTGAATTCGAGTTGTGGTCGGACAAAATCTAAGTAAGCTAATTGAGAAAGGTTTATTTAAGTTGCAGCGTATGTACCCCAAGGATCGAGAAGCATTGGCGCATATGGAAGTGATGTGCGATGACCACGAAAGTGTAGAAGTGAAGTCAACACCAAGATATTTGTAGTGTGTATCGTGCAAGACTATGCTATTGTTTAAATGATACAAAAATGTAGAGGTGGTATGTTTGCGGCTGAAAGAGATTACACCTAAAGACGTTGAGCTTCACTAGGCAATTATTACAAGTACAAACGAGCTCTAGATGACGTTCTAAGGTTAGAGGATCATTAGTACACTTAATGGAGCGGTAGAGAATGTAGTCATCAGCAAAATTTCGTACATATTGAGATATATTATTGGGGAAGTCATTAATGTGTTTTAGAAAGAGTAATGGCCCAAGAACGCTGCACAGCAGTGCACCTGAAGTAAGATGTGAGAGAGGAGAGGGAAAATTATTGGCAACTGAATTGCTGGTGATTTGACAGGAAATTATGAATCCATGATAAGGTAATAAAACCTAATTTAGGAGATGATAATTTTAACATGAAACGTCAGTGTGCTACAAGGTCAAATGCTTTTGAAAAGTAAAAAAAACGTCAGTTTGTAGATTGTCGTCTATATTATTATGTAAGTCAGTAGTTAATTCTAATAACTGTGTCTCACACAAAGAAGCTCCTCCTGAGTCCGTGTTGATTAGAAAATAAGTTATTGCCTTCTAGATGGCAGTAAAACTTAGACGCAATTACATGTTATAGAATTTTGCAGCATATGCGTATTAATGATATGGGACGTTAATTTACGGAGGAGTATATATTACCTCATTTAAATATGTATACCACCTTAGCTGTCTTCCAGTCAGTGGGCAGCACGCCGGTTGCTAATGATTGTCTGAAGATATGACAAAATTTTGCTGGACACAGAAATGGTGTTTTTGAGTATTTTAGAATTAACACCGTCGATACCACAGGATGTAGATAGCTTAAAGTCATTCATAAGAGATGCGACACCTTCAACTGTGATTTCTATAGGCGCATGTATAGGTAGATAAGGTCCGGTACATCAGGAAGATCAAAGTGATCTTCCGTAGTGAATTTCGAGGGAAAGAAAAGGGTTGAAAGTAGAAGCGCACTGATTATCAGGGAGTTGAGTATCATATTTGTCGTGTAATGAAATAAAATTGCTGCACCAGTCAGGGCATATAATGTGCCAGAATTTCTGGGGATTATGTTTCAGCAGTGATGGTGAGTCATGGCTAAAGTAATTATCTTTTGCTGTGTGGAGGACGGCGAGCAAGTACTTAGGTTTTCCTTGTAGCTGCCCCAAGCTGCCTAGGCGCGCAAGCGCTTGTATCGTAGCGGCGTGTCTTCCCATTTCGAAGTGAGCATAGTGATTTGGTGAACCATGGCTTAGACTTATCTTTAGTTATTTTAATGAGAGAAACGTACTGGTTCACCAAAGCAGACATCTTATTCCTGAAGAGTATACAATTTTCCTCCAGCGATCGACTATGAAATGACGGTAACCGCATATGAGTAAAGAACGTTTCATATCTTTTTATGGGGTTTTACGTGCCAAAACCACTTTCTGATTATGAGGCACGCCGTAGTGGAGGACTCCGGAAATTTCGACCACCTGGGGTTCTTTAACGTGCACCTAAATCTAAGTACACGGGTGTTTTCACATTTCGCCCCCATCTAAATGCGGCCGCCGTGGCCGGGATTCGATCCCGCGACCTCGTGCTCAGCAGCCCAACACTAAAGAACGTTTCTAAATCGGCATTGATAACGTTATAACCAGCTTTGTTATAGTCGCGCATCTTTTTTGTGGCAAAAAATGTAAAGGATGAGGATGCGTTAAGAGTTACTTGCAGTAAATTGAGGTCACTAAAGCTTTTAATAGACGCAACTTGATCAACTATCGCAAGCGCAGTTGTTAGAATTAAATCTAAAATCTTACTACTACGGGTTGGTTGCTTAACGACTTGGAACAGGTTAAAATCTAAAGTTAAGTTGATAAGCTCTGCATAAGTGCCACATAAGGGGAACAGGTGCACCAGTCGATGAGAGGAAGATTGATATGATGGCGCTCCGAGTAGGAAAGGATCTTGAGGCGGCCCAGCGTTCCTCGAACATTAATACTAGAAGTTAACGACCACCCGGGGCCATAATTTTGGCTTCCAACCGAGTGAAGAATTCTCGCACTCATAGTAAGAAGCGTGAAGTTGATTTTAAACTTGGAATACCATAAGTGTGTTTAACTGTAAAAACAAAGAAGCTTACATTCACTCTTGTCGCTGCATATATTTCTCCAATCAGTCGTTTCGACACACAAACAACTGGGTAATTTATTATCAGCAACACCTCGCCCTTGGATTCTTAGAGTGGGTTTTAACGCACACCACCCGCTCTGGGTGAGTTTGAAGACGGACTCCTAGGAACGAAAACTAGTAGTATTTGCCTCGGACCAAGAGCTTTGTTGCCTCAATGACGGCAGCCCAACACATTCACGGACACTGACCTACAGCAGCTGTCTGGGCTTGACTTTGGACTCTCGGTGTCTTCGAAGCAGCGTAAAGTAGTTAGTTCTCAGACATAAAAATTCACGGAAATGATCATGTTACTATCAATTTGAAGATCAAGTCCCTACCTACTGCCCTCCGTAGAACAGAGTGGACAAAGCTCAGGTCGCTCATGAAAGACGAATGTCAAGAAGGCCACCCGTCATTCCTTGAGAATCAGATTCGAAACGCACTGCAAGAGGTTATGTTCACTTTTGGACCTTCTCCAAAGTACACAGAATACGAAGGTGAATTAGAAAGGCTTCAAGCGATTCGCCGACGAGCAGAAAGAAGTTACAGGCGCACCAAATGTATTCTCGATCTGAAGGAGGTGAGGCGGACCCAAAAGAAAATCCAGCGCCGCATCGATACGTTGCCATCTCAAAAGCTGAAATCCTTCTGCGAGTCCTTGAATCCTCTTAAGCCGCTGTCCCATATAGGGAGAACTCTGCGTGACTTACAATCGTCTCCGCGACAGCGTCACCCTTTTAAGTATCTTGCCCTGCATCAAGTACGACGTGAGATCAACGTTGCTGAGGACTTCTGCGCAATAATTGCTGGCTTGCCGTCCCTCCTGTATCAACATGGCGTGATGTTGCGGCATCCGAGGGCTATCGCATGGATCTCAAGTTTTCTATAGAGGAGCTAGAAGCTGCACTGGTGACATGTAGGAACTCATCATCGCCTGAGCCCAACGGAATCACATACACGGCACTTGGAAACCTTGGCCAAAAAGCCCGCAGTGTACTCTTGGAGCAATACAACGAATCCTGGCACGACGAATTGATTCCTTGTGAGCGGAAGGTCAGCGGCCTAGTACCTTTATTTAAGAGCTTTAAATCTCCATTAAACTTGGCATCGTACCGCCCCATCGCTCTTGCCAGTTGGGTTGGCAAAGTAATGAAAAGAATGGTGTTGACGCGCCTTGAATGGTACTTACAACATAGTAAGGTATATCCGCATGCAATGGCGGACTTCCAGACCGGTCGGTCATCCATCGGTAAGGTGCTTGATTTAGTAACATCTGCTCAACATCAAAAGCGCATGAAACCATTAACGGTGGCGATGTTTCTTGGTGTCAAAGGCACATACGATAATGTAGCACATCAAGCAATCCTCAATGCTTTGATGTGGGAATTCTGTCTGTGTCTGTCTGTCTGTCTGTGTCTGTCTGTCTGTGTCTGTCTGTGTCTGTCTGTCTGTCTGTCTGTCTGTCTGTCTGTGTCTGTCTGTCTGTGTCTGTCTGTCTGTCTGTCTGTCTGTGTCTGTCTGTCTGTGTCTGTCTGTCTGTGTCTGTCTGTGTCTGTCTGTCTGTGTCTGTCTGTCTGTGTCTGTCTGTCTGTCTGTGTCTGTCTGTCTGTGTCTGTCTGTCTGTCTGTGTGTCTGTCTGTGTCTGTCTGTCTGTCTGTGTCTGTCTGTCTGTATCTGTCTGTCTGTCTGTGTCTGTGTGTCTGTGTCTGTCTGTCTGTCTGTGTCTGTCTGTCTGTCTGTCTGTGTCTGTCTGTCTGTGTCTGTCTGTGTCTGTCTGTCTGTCTGTGTCTGTCTGTCTGTGTCTGTCTCTGTCTGTGTCTGTCTGTGTCTGTCTGTCTGTCTGTGTCTGTCTGTGTCTGTCTGTGTCTGTCTGTCTGTCGGCGTGTGTGTGCGCGCGTGTGTGTGCGCGTGTGTGACGCGCGCGTGTGTGACGCGCGCGTGTGTGACGCGCGCGTGTGTGACGCGCGCGTGTGTTTGTCGCCCGCGGTGGAAGTCCCAGGTCGATGAGGTTGGATATAATGATTTCATGGTCTATACTGTCATAAGCTTTCGTTATGTCTGTTGCTACTACCGTGCGCACAGCGTGACTGTGTGGAGAAACCTGTAAAACATCGTCTGATAACATAGAAAGTCCGTCTTCAGTTCCCAAGTAAGAACGGAATCCAGTTTGAGCAGGATGATATTTATCGTGGCGTTCAAGCCACCAGGAAACTCGTGTGGCCAGCATCTTTTCAGCGAGTTTGCAGACAGTTGAGGTTAGTGAAATTGGGCGCAAAGACTGCAGGCTATTTGGAGACTTTCCTGGTTTCGGAATCGCGACAACAATTGAATGCTTCCAATCAGGTGGAACGTTTCCAGTCTCCCATACTTTATTAATAGCCTGAAGAAGTGCGTCGAGAGCTGCTCCTTCCATGTTCTTGAAAACCTCATAAGGAATACTATCGGGACCAGGTGTTGTTCGTTGCTTCGAAGTTTCAATCGCCGCTATTAGTTCGGCCATGCTGAAAGGGCTGGATATTTCGGATTTGGAGGTTGTGTCAGACTCATCAATTTCGGGGCAGTTTATAGGTGACGCTTGATCGTATTTCGGGAAAAACGCTCTAGCAGCGTGTTCTGCAAACTGATGTGGCGAATTCGCTGTAAAGTGTTTTGATGTTCGCCACATCAAAACACTTTACAGCGGATTTCGAATCACTGTAAATGCAGGCCCACTTATTACTCCTGATGGCTAGAGCAATTGCCGCTTGTTCCGCCACCATGGGGTCCTTGGTAAAAATAGTGACAGCGTCTTGCACCTTCCCTTGATAATTTGATACAATGGCCGTATATGCTTCTTTACCTTTCACCCAGGCAGCATCAACTATAGCTGCCAGTTGGTACTGCTGCTCTATTTCCTGCAAGAGTGCTTTAGCTCTTGCCTTCCTCCTTTCGACAATATATTCTGGATGCATGTTTCTGGGGAGAGGGTTTGTTTTGATCTTGTTCCTAACTTCAGTCCTTAATTCTACTTCAGCCTGTATTGGGCTCCTTGATTATTTCAGGTCTGCACCTATTGCCTGTAATATGTTCCTGCCGTGCACCTTGCTGGATTTATAGTTGTTTGAAGTATAGGCACATCTTCGTATTTACCGAGGATGGAATAACATCCCACCATCTAGCCAGTAAAGGTGTGCCGCAAGGCAGAGTGTTAAGCCACACGCTCTTCGACGTAGCACTGTTAGGCCTTGTTGGAGCGTTGACAAGGACGGTGCAGATATCCATCTATGCAGATAGTATCTCCTATCTGGGCGTCCGGCGTGACACGTCAGCAGACACGAGCGAGGCTGCAGAAGGCGGTCACACAAACGTGTCCTTACCTGCATGCCAAAGGCCTAGAACTATCCTCAGAAAAGGGCCGATTAGTCGCATTTACACGCAAAACAATGACTTCATAGGTTATAGTATATATCGACAAGTAGTGGCTTACGAAAGAAACCACCGTTTTCTTGGAGTCATCATCGACCGTGATTTGTCTTGGACGCCGCATATTTCATATATGAAGAAGATATTCACTGCAATAGCCAATGTATTCAAATTTGTCGGAGTAACGTCTTCGGGCGCACCTGTGCAATTCATGACACAGCTATACCATGCGTTATTTATGGGCTTCCGAAGATACAGCCTGCCCCTGCAGGGTAGCACCAGTAAAACGAACCTGCGCGCAGTCCAGAGCATACAAGCCCAAGTTCCACGGACGTGCCTCGGCCACACTAAGCGTGCATCCACAGCAGCCACAATCGCCACAGCCCGTGACCACTCTATAACAACGTACTTTGCAGTCGACGCTCTAAGAGTGCACATTCTACATGTCGCGAGGACACTGTTTCACCATCTTGCTTGCCTGCCAACATATTAGTCCGCATACGGGTTTTAGCCGTCTCGTGACTACTCACGGAGCATCGCTACCATCGAATCACGTCCGAGTAGTATGGTCTTCGTTGCCACTGTGGTCTCTGCATTCACCTCGAGTATGCATTACCATTGATGCCTTACCGGCATCATTGATGCTTTACTAATGCCTTACCAGGCATCCAGAAGAAGGCATAAATGCCGTCAGCAGCATTGAAGCAGGCAGCATTATTGCTACTACATGAACTCCACACTGACCACTTACATGTTTACGCCAGTGGGACGGTCTTGCACCCTAGTTAACAGCTGCTGTATTTGACCCAGCAAAATCGACAATGATAAAATTCAGGACATCGCACTTGACGTAAACGACGGCTGTCGAACTTGCAGCTCTGTGTGCAGCAACTAATTTTACAGGAAAAGCCCCAGAAATGGTCCATCTTTTGCGATTCCAAGGTCGTCCTCCAGAGTTTGCTCTCTTCATTACACCATGGACCCCATGAACGACTTGTCATGGAGGCACGAAAGAGGACATGACATGGTATTAGAATGGCTGCCAAGTCATTGTGGTATCCTTGGAAAAGAGCAAACAGACGCAGCTGCTTGAACTTCACATAACAGTGACGATTGCGTCGCGATTCCGATGTCAAGAACAGACGCAGCGGGAAAGCTCCGTGCGCTTGCTCACGAGATTACGTTGGCCCAATGGAATTCGACAGACTCAAAGACCAGCGCCTTTGTTACCTGGATCCTCATATGAAGCACCGCCTTCCGTATGGCTTACTACGACGGGAGGTAACTGTTATTGTCGCCTATGGCTTGGAGTAGCTTTTGCTAATGCGTACCTCATCGGAATGCCCACAAGTGCAGAATGTGAAGTTTGCGGGTGCAAAGGTACGGTAGCGCACCTTCTGTGCGATTGTCGTCATTTCAATGCACAAAGAAAAGTCTTCGGCACCACGCTTGACAAGATTGACCAACGGTCCCCTTACAGAAGCAAAAATTCTTGGACCCTGGTCCCAGCCGACGTCGGCCCGAACTGCTTTAAAAGCGCTAGTGTGATTTTTAAAGAAGCGGGACTCATTAAAAAACTATAGTATGTTCGAATTGATGCGTACTTCTCTCAAAAATATTTTCTTGTTTTCTTATCTTTTCTGCCCTTACCCCAACCCCGTGTGCAGAATAGTCAACTGGACACTTAATTTGGTTACCCTCTCTGCCGTTCACCTCTTGATTTCCCTTCCTCCCTTTTTCGTTAGTCCGCTTTCCGTACTCAGCCGCATCAGTCCCCTTGAGCGTTAGTTCCTTCGCCAGACCTAAGTGCGCTCGGCACATTCAACGAGGGTCTTGCCCTATAGTACGACGTGCTCAAGCAGCGACTGCAGCTATGTATTTATAGAGGTCGGTGCACGGCCTTCGCTTTCGTTTGCCTTTGTCAGGCACGTGGCACCTTCATTGTCCATGGACTCAGCCAAATGACAAGGGGAAGTCTTTCCAACGAAAGCTATGTGCGAGAGGGTGAGGGAGTCGAGGGGCTATGGGATTTCGAATGAGAGCGCATCTCGCCAATGACTACGGAACCTTAAATACGCGCGAACGGCGTGCAGCACGACGCGAAGCGGGAACACGAGCTACCGAAAGCGGTGCTCGCAGAACTCAAGCGTCCAAAAGGACAATAAAAAGAGAAAAAAAGACCAAACGTGCACGCATTCCTCGCACTGCCTCCGAGGCATAATGCATACACGCCCAAGGCGTTTGTATGCATGCCCAGGACTGCCAGTGAGTCCGATGAGTTATCTGCATTCTCTTTATGCACACAGCGGGGCGACAAAGAGTGCCGTGCGCGCCCCTAAGCTTTCAATGCATGCTCGCGCTGAATTGTCGGGAAATGTTGCTCTCAAGATGAACTGGAGCTGAAATGCACCCATCGCTCTGACCAAAAGCTATGTCGAAAAAAAAAACAGTAAGAAAACTGCGGCTCTTCCGTGCAGGCGTTGCATCTCGTGCATGTGCGCCGTTTCTGCGATTGGATTTCTTTGAACCTGTCTTGGTTATCGGAAAGATGAACTAGCTGCTGTCCCGTTATTCCATTCGTGAATGGCAACAATTCCTTTCTCTCCGTTTTCGCTTTTCTTTTTCATTCTACAAAAATTTTGCTTAACGCAGCGACTTTATGAACGAAGGCTTTGCTTAGTAGCGAAATTTATTAGGCAGGCGTTTTGCAGAATGTGACATACGTGATGCACACTTATACCCGAGGTCTGGCTTCAGCTCACTACCTTATTTCACTGTTAAAAAACGGCAGATCGGCGGTCACTAGGCAGAACCAAAGAAGAGCTTAATCGAAACAATATCGGCATCTTCCTTTTGTGACCTCTCATTTCGCAGCAGGCCGATATATACAAAGTACTTTTATATCTCTACTACTAACCTTCAGATCAAAAACTGTCATATGTGCTTCTAAAGTCGACCCTGCGAACTAAAAAAATAAACAGAAAAGAATGTCAATTTCTTGGAGCCAGACTCAACTATGCGTAGCAGCACATGCAAATGTTGCGCTAGCAGGGGAAAACTGCTGCAGCGTATTGGGTTTCTCTCACGAAATGAGTCAGACATTCCTTACGAATAGGGAAGATGAGATAAGTAAATGGTTTCCTCTGGATTGCTTTTACCACAAAAGCATACATTTGTAAATAACTCGAGGTAGTAATTATACACGTACATAAGCAAATTAAACTAATAGATATTTCCTATAAGAGCCAGATGATCGACCGCAATGGAAGGCCACCGAGCGAGATGCTCATGACCATTTCCAAACGTGCAAAAAGTAGGCGCTGCGAATTTTTACAGCGCAATAAACTCCGGCCAATTTCACCCAGAAAAGCGACACTGAAGGGCGCATGTTAAAGAACCCCAGGTTGTCGAAGTTATTCTCGATCGAGTCCCCCACTACGGTGAGCATCATAATCATGTCGTGGTTTCTGCACGTAAAACCTCAAAATTTAATTTAAAGCGAAACTGAAGTCCCGAAGCATGCAGCTGTCGCACACTTAGCTTAAGGTTGATGGGTGACGTGACTGCTTACGCTTCACCGTCACGCAAGCATGATGCTAACGAGATCGTGGCTTGATAAGGACGCTCACTTGATACTCGCCCGATGGTGAGGCGTAAGGAATCAGGCCACTCATTGGACTAAGCTAAGGGCGTGACAGTTGCATTCGTCGGGACTTCAGTTTCGCTTTTATAGGTGAAATTGGCCGGAATTTATTACGCTGTAAAAATTGCCAGGGCCTACCTTTTGCACGCCTGGAAATGGTTATGAGTACAGCGCACGACAGGCTTCGAAGTCTTCCATTGTGGTCAAACTTCTGGCTCTTCTGGCAAAACAAAAATAGTATAATTTGCCCAATTACTTATCGAATTACTACCTCAAGTTGTATGCATCTGTGATATACTCAGTCCAGTGAAAATGATTTGTATATCTCGTATTCCTTATATTTAAAAGATTTCGAACGCGTTTCTTGAAACACCCGGTATACGGGAAGCAAGTGGTGCTTTAGGCTCGTCAAGTCAAGTAAGTGAGCAGGAAGTTTTTGTCCAAATGTTCAGGGAGCTGCCGAATTGAGAGAGGACGAATTGGAACCGCTGATCAAAAGACGTTTATATGCTTGTCTTCTAGTCGCGAAGGCAACACGCCACTATATTCACGGGACTATTTCCCATAATAGGATTACCAGGATAAATATAATCACCGCTAAATAAAGCGCAGGTGAAACACACAGCAGCGGCCAAATTGCGCAAATATGGACCTCGGACTGATTCGCCAGGCGACATATTAATAAATGTTTACTTTCTGTGCAAAAGGCAACCGCCAAAGAACAAATTAAAGCACGCTTAGGATCACATGTACTCAAACAGTTACAACTTTGCTAGTTCTGGAGTGTTGCTTCAGTAAGACCTGCGATATAGTCGAAAACTTATTCGAAAAGCCAGTCACGCACTACATCTAATCTCGATTCACGCACACATTCCAGGTCCACTTTCCGAGCTGCCGTACAAATCTGCATTCGAACTCCGTCGTGCCGAGGGCAGCGTCCAGCTGGGATGCTCTTCTCTGCCCCGCAGGCAGTAATTCGGTACCAACATATATTAAAACCGCTATCTTTACTATATATTACAATATATATACTCCTCTCCGCAACGCCTCGTGCAGCACTGAAAATAAAGGGAAAAAAACTACCAGCTTCTATATCGCTTAGATAGCTCTGCCTGCTCAGACGTCTTGGAGCATATCTCTGTGAACTAGCTGGTAATCGGTTGCAGTAAATCACTAAAGCAATGAGTGAAGAAAAACGGATACGCAGCTTTTCCAGCCAGCTGCCAGCGACGAAAGTTTAATCCTCAGAAAATGCGTTGCTGGTGCTAACTGCCAGACTAGACAGCGTGCACTCACTCGCTCGCTCACTCATTCACCCACCCATTCGCTCGCTCACTCACTCACTCACTCATCCTTTTTCTCTCTTTCACACACACATGTTACAGCCCTATTCCAGCTTTTAAATGTGATGAGCTTAAAGCAGCGCAGGCATTGAGAAAACTTTTACTTCTTTCGCAACGCATGCTGCACGTTATCGCCCGTTATTCTGGTATTGCTATCTTTCTCGCTCGCTAATGCCATTTATGAAACTAAAGAACGCGTTTCATTGTGCAATTATCTGCCGCCACAATACATCGCATTATTTCCGCAAGGCGAGGTTTAAATGCAAAAAGTAAAAAAAAAGAGAATGTGTTATTTTCACCTCGTACGCCAGTAAATACGTTCTCGCTGTGTGATACTCCCACACTCAGTATAGCAAGCAATACACAACGTAACAGATGATAAGGGTAGTTGAAATTCAGCTTACTTGTTCTGTGAGTAATCCATTCGGGCAGTCCTTTAGAAAGCCTTTGTACCTATAGGAAGAAAAAAAATAAAGTAAAGGTAAGAAAAGACTGATAAATTTTTCACGTGCTCTTGTTGTTTATAATTGCTACAGCTGAGGCATTCCCCTCCATGCTTTCATGAAACTGGAAGAACAATGGTGGTGAATTTTGCATTCTTTTTCTTTTCCTTATATACCCTTATATTTAGTTCCTTCGCGGAAATTCACAATTGTTTCATCTCAAACAACTTTCAGCTTCATTGCTATAAGTCGCCCGTAAGAGATGTGCCCTTTAACTGACCGTTGCACGTAGTGAATTGGAACAGAGTGACGACTCGCTTTATAAGGCCGTCCAACTGATGTATACCGCCGCTTAAAGCCTCTTTAGAGCACCGTGCCATAGTTGGCATTGAAACAGTAATGTCGCCAGCCAAAGCCGCGCTGTGCGGCATTTGCGCTCTTCTGGTAACGCCGACAATACCCGAGCTACCAGAGCAGCAATCAGCCTGTCGCGCCTTTTGCCAGCTGCAGATGACCAACTGACACATTTGGATCACGCGCGTTGCGCGCGATCGTGGCCGCGATGTCAGCAAGGTCCGACTAGCCGACCGGCAACGTTCGTTCGTTGTTGGGCGCTTAATTTCCTGCCCTATCCGTACGGCACACCACAGCCAACGGGCGAAGGAAGGCGAGATAGCACGTTACGAAGGTCCGAAGAAGAAGGTATCGCTGGAAGAGGGCACTGTGGCCAACCGAAGGCGACTCGTCGCAGGGACATAAGTTAGAGACGCGGAACGCATTGACAAATAGGCAAACCAAACCAGCACCTCGAGACGAGCGTGGCCACAACGCCTGCTTAGCTCAAAGTGGAGTGAATAGGAAGGCCCATGGGAAGGAAGACAGACGAATCACAAAGAAGAGTGAAGAGTGAAAGTGGGGAAAAATAAAACATGCAGCGAAGCCTCTTGAGGTTAGATTTGCTACATTCAAGAGTTATTGCGTTTTATGTACAGCTCCAGAACCCTACCGACGGAGAGGCGCCCGTTCGCACTTTCGGCTGTCCTCAGGCGGAGTAGAAAACGTAAAATGATTCCCACAGTATTGGTCCATCCATTGTTCGGATGCCCCTGGTAACAGTATGAAAACCTAATAACAATGACCTGTTGGGAAAACTGCGGAAGCCGAGGCGGCCATCCTTTCGTCTACTTTCTCGTGTATTTGTGTATGTGTACAAGATTAGTCATGATAATGATGACTTATTGACATCCCCTTTGGAACAGGGTGCTTACAAATGGTCACCTAGCCTGCGTGAGTTATTCAGGTATCCTATATATGTTTTCCATTCTAGCATTTTGTATGCATCTCTTGAAGCTTTTGTTCTCTTCCTCAAAACTTCTCTACCTTGCACCGCTACCTATGCCTGTAACGGATCCGGTCATATCAATCCCTTCCCTGCTTTTTTTTTTTACACCAATATTCTAAACATATCTTGCTTATATCTCGACTGCTGACCG
Organism: Dermacentor andersoni; assembly: GCF_023375885.2. Lineage (NCBI taxonomy): Eukaryota > Metazoa > Arthropoda > Arachnida > Ixodida > Ixodidae > Dermacentor > Dermacentor andersoni. The sequence continues at coordinate 212,094,942 of NC_092814.1, forward strand.
GTTGATGCGTTCGTCCATTTTAATCCAAGCGCTTCTGGAAGGTGTACGTTACCTAGGGGTTTCACTAGGTGCATCCCTTCGCATTCCATTACAACGTGTTTAGTGATCTCCAGATTTTTACTGCAGCACACACATACCTCATCTAGTTGCGAATATTTGCTCCAGTATGTCTGTCGTCCTTAGGCAACCGGCTCGAGCCTCAAATAGCAAGCCACTGCCCTTCGTGCTATCGCAGAGATTTTCCCTTCTAATTTCTTTCTTCTCATTCTTACGGGACCCTCAGGGTCCCGGTACGGTCTTGGCACCTTGGGACCCTGTTTTGCATATCCTTCTTGTAATTACTCTGAAAAAATAAATGTTTGTCTTGATTTGTAAATCCTCAAGGTCATTTTTGTTTCCGTTCTTTGCATTCAGTTAACAGTCTCTCTGTTTTTCTCACTTTTTCCTGGGCATGTTGGCCAGCGCCTTCTTACAGCCAAGATAGCGAATTCGCCGCATCAGTTTAACCGCCCGCATCACGCAATACGTGACCTTTGGAGCGGGCAACTGGCCAATAAACCCTTATATCGATTAATGCTCATGGCGCCAACACTGCTAAATTCGAGGCTCTCGTTATACACGAAGCGAGAAGAATGACGGGATCCGAGAGGCTCAATTTCTAAAAAAAAAAAAAAAACACTGAAAAAGAAAGTCCAACCCCTCTGACTTTCGCAGTATTCTCGCTTATAGAAATGAAAGGCATCGGTGCTTACGTAAATTTATTGCCATGTCAAAAAGATGCCGTAAGTACGTGTCCTCGCGCGCATCCGATTGTAGGGTGCCTCATAAGAGGTGAAAGGTGACGCCAAGTGTTGTGACCGCTTTTATTGCATAACTACCACCTTTGTGTCACGACCCTGTTGTTCTGTTTTTCGCATTTTGTGCCAAACTGCGTGCCGTGCTCGTCCTTTGTACGAAGGTATTTTGTGCGGGTTTCTCTGGATGGCTTTCGCGCTGGCTTGCAATTGTCTCAGCACAGGGACCACATTTTTTTAACGATCCATTTCAGTTTACATTCTGTCGGCCGTTTCCGCGTTCGATCGAACGTGACTGGGCTGCCGCCTCGCCGCCATTATCGCTGCGATCGGCCACTCTGCGCGAGGCAAGACAAAAAGAATCGAAAATGAAATTCAACATTATCAAAATTGCGGGCCCTGGGTTGTGCTTCATGGTGCTAGTGTCCGTGGCGTCATCGGATGTTTATTGTGTGCTTGTTGGTGCTTTATAGCCCGTACGCAGCGCTAACTGCGAATACCGTTACGCTCAATTTAATTTCATGAGATAACCCACTTGAGCAGCTGAGCGATGTTTTTAGATTTTCGCTTACTCCGGCTTTTTGAACTAAACTTTAGTGTAATGCACCCATAGTTGCTTTTTACCTTTTATTGATTTTTGTTTTCTAATATTGTGGCTCCGGCAGGTTGGCCACCGCTTATTTCAAGCCAATAGAAACCGGATTTAAACTCTTACGGTATGAAGTTTTATTTTCCTGTGACAAAAAAAGAAAGACACTAGGGAAACATTTTCTTTAGCCAGATATGTCCGAACAAAGCCCATCTTTTTTTCTTTGTCTTTTTTTTTCATTTGTTGATTGGTGATGCTGTTGTTAGCTCTTGAAACACGCAGGCCCCACACTAGCTTTATCGTGTGTACGGCTGCAATTTTTATAGTTCTTACCAATTCATCACTTAATATGATGCTAGAAACAGTATTGCCTGTAGAAACATATTTTGCCAATAAACTGGTCCTTTCGCAAACAAAGCTCTTCCATAAAACAACCCATAACTGCATCTTGTAACATATATGATACAGCAATTAATGCCTGCCGCACAGAACCACCCCAAGGTTTTCCTCGATCAATACATCACAGAAGGCTGATAAATCGTAAAAGGGGACACTTGTATTTTTTCGTGCACCAATTTGAAGTCTATAAATTCTAAAAATGACATGTCTATTTACGAACATTTTGTATATTGTGCGACTAGTTCCCACCATAAATTACGCTAAGAAAAACACCTCGAAACTTTTTAAAACGCTGCAGTTCCTGTGCATTTTATTGCTAAAGAGAACTTGATTCTGGTTCAATATGTAGGGTTTCTTATTTCTATTCCGTTAGGCTAGAATAAGTTTTCCTATGCGTATCATATGCAAGGTGTCTCACGTAACGTGTGCCAGTACTTAAAGGTATACGAGCGCCAGCTGGACAGAACCAAGTTAATGTTGTTTGACATCGCTTGGAGCAAGTGAGACTGTTTTTTTTTAATATTTCGCCTAATTACATATTTAGTTATAATAACTAATCACATTCAATAAATACTATATTCAGAGCAAAATTGTCTAGTGAAAATTGTAGACCTTCCTGAAAAATTTCCAATCCAGCTTTCAGCTGCTCACTATGTGCTACATGAAACTTTTTTTTTTTCCGAGCCTCAAATGAGCCCGCGAAAGCTCGCGAAAATGACCGCGTGACGAGTAGCGCGGCACTTTTTTGTGTTTCGCGAGCTTTCTTTCAGGCTTGGAAAAACACTTTTGGTTCAAAATCTACCTTGGTTCTGCCTAACTACGTGGCACTCGCATATATATATATATATATTTTAAATTTTGGCACAAGTGAGCAGCCTGGTGAACAAGCAATTGGCAACTACGGCGTCGATTCTAGGAACGTTAGAGGAGAGATGCTGGTAGAATTGGCGGACAGGAATAAGCTGCGAATAATGAACACCTTCTTCAGGAAGTGTAGCAACAAAAAGGTGGACCTGGAAAAGCCCTAATAGTGAAACAAGAAATGAAATAGATTTCATAATTTCTGCCGATCCCAGCATAGTGCAGGATGTAGAAGTGTTAGGTAGGGTAAAATGCAGTGATCATAAGGTTAGTGCGGGCTAGGATTCAGCTCAATTTGAAGGGAGAAAGAGCAAAATTGATCAGGAAGAAACAGGCCAACCTAGACGCAGTAAGGGTAAAAGCAGGCCAATTCAGGCTGCCGCTTGCAAACAAATATGCAGCCTTAGAACAGAGAGATGAAGGTGACATAGAGGTAATGAATGAAACCATAACTAGGCTGCCTTCAGAGGCAGCAATTGAACCGGGAGGTAAAGCACCAAGGCATCCAATAGGTAAGCTCTCCTAAGTAACAAAGAACCTAATAAACAAACGACAAAGAATGAAAGTGTCCAACTCAAGAGCTAGAATTCGCGGAACTGTTAAAACTGATGAACAAGGAGAAAGTAATGGATATTTGGAATTATAACGTGAGAAAGACTTAGGAAGCCGTAAAAAGTGGACGGAGCATGAAATCAGTGAGAAGAAAACTTGGCGTAGGAAAAACCAAGATGTATGCACTGAAAGATAAGCAGGGTAATATTGTCAGCAATCTTGAATATATAGTAAAAGCAGCAGAAGAATTCTATGCTGACCTGTACTGTACCCAAAGGAGTCAGGATACCTCCATTAGAAACAATAATGAGCAGGATACAGAAACTCCTCCTATAACTAGCAATGAGGTCAGAAGGGCCTTGTAATACATGAAACGAGGAAGAGCGGCAGGAGAGGATGGAATAACAGTCGATTTAATCAAAGATGGAGGAGACATAATGCTTGGAAAACTAGCGGCTCTTCATACCAAGTGTCTATCGACTGCAAGGGACCCAGAAAACTGGAAGAATGCAAACATTATACTTATCCACAAAAAGGGAGACATAAAATAATTGAAAAACATAGACCCATTAGATTACTCCCAGTATTATATAAAATGTTTACCGAAATAATATCCAATAGAATAAGGGCAACAGTGGACTTTAGTCAACCAAGGGAGCAAGCTAGCTTCAGGAAGGGGTACTCTACAGTGGATCACTTCCATGTCATTAATCTGGTTATTGACAAATCCGCAGAGTACAAACAGCCTCTCTATATGGCTTTCATAGATTACGAAAAGGCATTTGATTCAGTAGCTATACCAACAGTCATAAAGACATTAAGCAATCAAGGAGTACAGGCCGTTTACGTAAATATCTTGGAAAATATCTACAAAGATTCCACAGCTACCTTAATTCTCCACAAGAAAAGTCGGAAGATATAAAAAAAGGGGTCAGACAAGGAGCAAATATCTCCAATGCTATTCACTGCGTGCTTCGAAGAACTATTCAATCTATTAAACTGGGAAGGCTAAGGAGTGAGGATCAACGGCGAATACCCCAGGAACCTTCGGTTTGCCGATGACATTGTTCTATTCAGCAACACTGGAGACGAGTTACAACAAATGATTAAGGACCTTAACAGAGAGCGTGTAAGAGTGGGATTGAAGATTAATATGCAGAAAACAAAGATAATGATGAATAGCCGGGCAAGGGAACAAGAGTTCAAGATAGCCGGTGAGTCTTTAGATCTGTGAAGGAGTACGTTTACCTAGGTCAACTAACCATAGGGAACCCTGATCATGAGAAGGAAATTCATAGAAGAATAAAAATGGGTTAAAGCGCATAGGGCAAATATTGTCAGCTCCTGACTGGAAGCTTACCATTATCATTGAAAAGAAAGGTGTACAATCAGTGCATTTTACCAGTACTGACATATGGGGCAGAGACTTGGAGACTGACAAAGAAGCTTGAGAACAAGTTAATAACCGCGCAAAGGTCGATGGAACGAAGAATACTAGGCATAAAGTTAAGAGATAGAAAGATTGTGGTTTGGATCAGAGAGCAAACGCGTATAGCCGATATTCTAATTGAAATTAAGAGAAAAAAATGAAGCTGGACAGGTCAGGTCATGCGTAGGTTAGATAACCGGTGGACTATTAGGGTTACAGAATGGGTGCCAAGAGAAGGGAAGCGCAGTCGAGGTCGGCAGAAGACTAGATGGAGTGACGAAATCAGGAAATTCGTGGGCGCTAGTGCGGAATCGGTTGGCGCAGGACAGGGGTAATAAGCGACTAGATTGTCGAAATAAATTTCTTGATTTGGAGGGGACAATTACAACCACAATTTCCCCAATTTAGGCAAGTAATCGATGTGCGCAATTCGAAAGCCTCGGCATATTCTCAGACGTCCAGCAGCTGAGACGCCAAACGAAGCACTGTTACATTTCATCTTGTTTTTTTTTTTTATGTATGCTCGAAGCGATGCGGACACATTGCTAGGGGAGGCGAAAGAAGAAATGCGACAGAAAAAAAAAAAAGAAGAAGAGGCTAGGTGACCGGAGAATTTTTTGAAAGGGAGAAATATAGGGCGTACACAGCACAAGTAAGCGGTAAAGCCCTTGGATCTTCGAAAAGCAGTGAGAGGCTTTGATCTTGCCGCCGAGCTACGCGATTCGACAGCGCGCCCCCGTGGTACGGGCCAGGAGCAGACAGCAGGCCACGTGCGCTGCGCACGCCATTGCTCTCCGTTAGCAACCAATCAGCAAACGTCCACGCCTAGTTTCCACAATCGCGAAGGTGCATAGGTCGACACGTGGCGACCCGTGCCCACTTGTTCTCGCAAAAAGAAGGCTAGGAATGGACGGCTTTGTAAAGGCGCCGAACTAACAAATTTTCAGCCTAACGTCACATCGTCGCTTAATGTAACCGGCGCATTAGGGGCGCCAAAGTTAAATGTTTTTGTCTTGGCGTAAATTACGAGGTGCTTCCGGCAGTTGTCGCTGCATTTATAAGATCCAGAGGCTTTAGTAAGGAGAGCAGCCAAGTAGATATGTAAAAATTCTCACTCTCCACAGCATGAAGCGCGAGTGCTAACTAGCGTTGCATTTCTTTTCTTTTTATTGAGGAAATAGGCAAACAAATTTTATCAGCGTGCGATAAAGGGTGCACAGAAGTTTTACTCACCATTGTCGAACTTCTTTTTCTGTAACTGCAAGATAAGAAAAAAAGGGAGAAATAAAATAACACGTTTTAGTCACTATAGCAAAGCAATTAATTACTTCCGATGCAATTTATCGCGATTCAGTTACAACTGGTGACGTTTACAAATAGGAAACAACAGCACTCATGCAGTAACCCGGAAGTGCAACCAATTACGCTCCATTTTTGTGCCACTCAGTTGCCACCCCTGCGAGAGGCAGCTTTCTTCCTCCGTTCCCCTCGCGTGTCCTTCGCTGACGCTTATAAGAAGCCGCAATCGCTTTCGATTCTTTCCTCCCCGTTGTCGTAGATGCACTATTGTACCGAAGGTCTGCACGGCTCTCCGCCTACGTCCCTTTTACAGAGGCCACGTATAAGCGTTGCTTTCGGCGCTTCGCTATTTCGCTGGTCAGCCGGTCCCTCGGATTAGATAGCACCGTCTAAGTATCTCGCCCGCGTTGGCGAGCAAGCTCAGTTCAGCGGTTTTCTATCGTTCTCTTTATCACTCGCTTTTTTTTTTTTCCTCGCTTGCTTCTTGATGCCGTCAGCCGGCTCTCTCGCATCGATGACAAGACAAGCACCCGCAACGCAACATGCGCTACCGGGACCACCTATACTGACCGGCGGGAGCACATGGCGCTTTGCGTGATTCGCTCCTTGCCACACGTGGTGTGCACCGGTCGCTTCTGGATATTTCTTCCTTCGCCGTGGCCCGCTCCGCGCATCTGAGTGCAACCAAGAGCAGGCTCCCAATTACGCTAGTCTCGGCAATGCGTCGCTACCTGCTTCGCTGGCTTATTGGACGTCTGAAACGACGGAGCAACCGGAGGCAAATTGGGCTCGGCCACTGTGGGAGAATCGATGCGCGGAGCGAAAAGGAAAAAAAAAAAACGCAACGATTGCACGACCCACCGCGGTAGCTTAGTGGCTGCTGCATTGCGCAGCTGAGCTCGAGGTGGCGGGTTAGATCTCGGCCAGGACGGCAGCATGCGGATGGGTACGGAATGCAAAAAAAAAAAAAAAAGCTCGTGTACCTCGTGCTTTCGGTGCACGTTAATGAACCGCCGCTGGTCACCTTATTCCGGAGTACCCCAAAACGGCGTGCCCCAGTTTGGCTCGTTAAACCCCAGGATTTGAATTTAACCATCACGCGAGTGATATCCAAGTATTGCAGAAGTTACAATTCATCCTGCCCACGTTGGCTGCAGTGAAAAGAAAAACCAATCTCCGAAAGTTCAAATGGCGACCGCGTGGCATTAGTGCTGTAAAACGCGCCTTGTCAATTGACGCCAAACGCGATTGATTTCCTTTCACTAGGACACAGAAATAAACTTGCGGACACTTAAAGCTATGTTGTCTGGCTACGCTTCAGAGAAACTCTACTCGATTAGTCATTTCTTTAGAGAAGCGTCGGAAGCAAAGCAAATAAATGCCCTAATGCAGCTGCATCGCATATCTATAGAGAAAAAAATGTCACCATATTCCTTGTCTTATCTGTAAACCGACGGTCCTGTATGCTTCTTTTTTTAATTGAAACGAAAATAAAGGAAAGAGACGTAGTCACCTTATAATGGTGACGGCTACTTCTTTTTTCATAGCGGAAATAACAATATCAAGATATGTAGGAAAATGAAAGGAAATCACTTCATACGGTGAGAAATCCACAGCACAGTCATATACGCCCATGAACACAACAGTATAAAAGTCAGATGCAAGTTGCACCACAATGAGTTCGTAAACAAAGTCACGAACTTACTAACTTTCATACTGCATGGTTGACCGACAGATGTCGTAGAAGGATTGTTGTAATGCGGAAGAGTAGTTGTGGCCACTGTCAGCGACGTCTGTGCATTCTCACTGCTTGCTATGACCGCCGAAATACAGGCGTGCACGAGGTACCTCATTGAGGCTGCTGAATGAGTGTTCTACGCAGCGCTCAAGCTAGCAAGGAAGCTGAACACGTCTGGTACATAGGCATACAGCCACTTGGTTAGAGCGCGGAAGCGGCGCGCTCAGAAGTTCGTTTGTTCCGTCTATCGTAGAGTGCTGGCTTCGAAAGAACTTTCTTTTGAGCGCGTGTTGCCATTCGTGCTTCTCGCTATGCAAGTGCCTTGCCTTACTCCGCCTTACCAGTCACATTACTATACACCATACGAGCCTCTGAAGTCTCCACAATGCACATCTAATGCGTGCCTTATCGCCTCGCATGACGTACCACTCACTACAGCCGCTGTTTTCGCTCAGCAGAGGGCAGCGCGACTAGCGATGACACCCAAATAAGGCATCACTTGCTGAGTAACAAGTTGTCTTCATTATCTCAATCCAGCAATTTCCAATAGAGCCCAACTAACGCTACCGCACGTGCGCTCTACCAACGTATGCATGATTATTATTATTATTATTATTATTATTATTATTATTCATTAATTTTATGGGGTTTTACGTGCCAAAACCACTTTCTGATTATGAGGCACGCCGTAGTGGAGGACTCCGGAAATTTCGACCACCTGGGGTTCTTTAACGTGCACCTAAATCTAAGTACACGGGTGTTTTCGCATTTCGCCACCTTCCAAATGCGGCCGCCGTGGCCGGGATTCGATCCCGCGCCCTCGTGCTCAGCAGCCTAACACCATAGCCACTGAGCAACCGCGGCGGGTTTATTATTATTATTATTATTATTAGAACACGCGGCAAACGAAATGTTCTCCATTAGGGAACCACAGAACCCCTAATAACAGCTTCACAAAGATGAACCAAATATGACCCGAGTGGAAATGTTGTGCTCTCAGACAATGCGCGACGGGTGAACTCTTAGGCAAAATTACACCCTTGGGAGTCCGGAGTCCTGCACTACGCGTGCCTCGTAATAATATCGTGGTTTGGTCACGCAAACTCACAGTATTTATTTTAAATAGATTTGATAGTCAGTAGATTAACATAACGTGCCTTTCGCGAGAAGACATGAAGGACGTGTTTCTTCACCTGATAGTTCTTTTTTTTTTATACTCCTTGTCTTTTTTTTACTTTCCAGATATCATAGCTAATTCAATGGATGTTCTGTCACAGCCTCTGTAACAAGTGCTTATACTACATCTACTGCTTGTTACATTACAAGATTAAATATTCGTCCCCTTTTCCCTTTCCCCAGTACTTATACTACATCTACTCCTTGTTACATTACAAAATTAAATATGCCGTCCCCTTTTCTCTTTCCCAAGTGTAGGGTAGCCAACCGGGCTCAGTCCTCGTTAACCTCCCTACCTTTCCTTTGTTATTTGCTCTCTCTCAGATATGCCTATAAGGGAAGGTTACTTTTCTGCGTTTTCTCATAATATGGATAGACAAGCTTCATGTTTGTAAACAAAAAAAGTTGTGAGGTCGATGGCGCATGGGCAGAATAAAATATATGGAAAAAAACTTTTTGTCAAGTTCTCTTCGAGCCATAGTAATTTGTGCCTTAGCTTGTTTTCCTGTATGACGATAAAAGGCTCAGGACCGACAGAATCAGGAGTGGCGGCCAGAACCACGCGTCCGTGGTAATAAAAAACGTTAGTCAGCGATCTGTATGACATCATCGCGAGACTGATGCCTATACAGTGTGTTTCTTTCTTACTCATTGAGCTGGATTACTCGAAGATGCAGACATTACTTACACTGTAAATCAAATGGGATAGCGAATTACCAAAATTTTATTAATTAATTTTCTAATTACTTTAGCGCACTAATCGCATTGAATTCAGTGATTTTACAAGGCGCATCCACTTGAAACGAATTTTGAAACTGGCACCAGTTTTTAGATAAGCGTTGTCAAACTGGCGGTAAAAATGTGCACTAGTGCCCCACTTTTTTTTTTTAACAAAACCCCTTGTTACGCATTGAAGCTCATATATTAGTGAAACAACAGTGCGCTTCGTCGCAATGGGAACACATTTCTCAAAAGTGGTACCATCCTCAGAGTTCATTCCAAGTGGATACTACTTGCGAATTCAGCACCTACAATTCGTAGATTGGAACATGTGCCGTAAAGTTTAAAAGTTGTTTAGGGAAATTTGTTTTGTTTGTCAACTATTAATTTCCATTTCTCGCACAAATAATGTCTGTCTTTTAAAGTATTGCAGCTCAAGACGTAAAATTGCGCTACATGCCACGGGGGCGTAAAATATTCCGTTAACAATAATTACAAAAAGAAAGCTATTGTGGTAGGAACTTGCGGAAATGCTTCTTTTTTTTATTTGCCATGCTGCTGCCTACTATAGGGGAAATTGCCTGTCAAGCTGCTGTTTCATGCAGCTTTTTGTAGCTACGACCTCTTTGTATTTCAAGCAAAATAAACGATTTGAATCCCGCAATAAAAGCAATAATTCAACACTGCCAAGGTAAAACCGTATAAACGCTATAATTCCTTAGGCAGCAACAATAAAGATGGCGTACTCACGCACTTGCCAGCATATTTTGCAATGATCTAGACGGGTCCGCAAACAAGAATGTCCCGTTTTATCAACCTCTATAACTCTGCTTGCTTATGCATGTGTGTATACATGTTAGTGCGTGTTCCTGCACTATCTTTTGTGGCTTCCTGAACTAGTCGCCGAACTTTGTATGTGTTTGTGCTGTTTGACTGTATTTAGCGTCCTTAGGCGATTTTGGGGATTTCATTTTGTTTGCCATGTAAAAAGCAGTAGCCGGTGTCAGATAAAGGTACCAACCACTTTTATACCAACCATGTCATTTTACAAAATGTTGCGGTCTCGCAGTTTGTCGTGCATTCATAGTTCCTGCACAGTGAAAGTCCCAAGTGCCCACCAGATATACTCCGTGCAGCCAAACTATGCTCGCACGCCGTTTTATTGCAGCAATTGCCTGTCTGCGCTTGTGAATGCTGTCACAAGTTAGGGGCATTTGGTAGCCCACTGTTGGACACACATTCTGTGATACGTATGGCAAGTATTTTCACACAACCCCGCTGTCGCACTTGATGCGTCAGTTGAACACTGCGCAAGCCACGTGAGACCTTGTGGAAGTAAATTCGCCTCTAATGCCAAGAATCAGTCGAAGAGAGGTCACTGAGGCGTTATGTCAGTTGCAACCACCAAATTACCGAATGACTCTACACGATGCCCGCTAGACGTGCGAATCAACTCCAGATTAGTTGTGGACGCGTTCAGCGAGCACGCACTTCGCGTGGGAGCGCAAGGTTATCCTATTTTTGCTGTTTTGCCTTCTTTAAGTTAAAGCAAAACATGTCAGTGATCACGACGCGAAATGTGATGGCACACGAGAGCACCGGAGGGACGCGAATCCAGCGAGGCGACGGACGCCGAGTTAGTTGAAGTGAACTACACTTTCTGTGGTCACGCAGAAAGTAACCGCGTCGGGATAGTGCTCTCCATGCTAATGGAGTCGGGTCCTGTCGAGCTCGGGCTAAGTCCCTCGCCCATTTGCTTCTCTCGTGCCTGCCTGTTTGCCGCGATGATCTCGTTCGCCCTGATCTCCAGTGCCGCTCTTCGCTCGGCTGGACGTGACCGCCTTGGGTGAAGTTTGCGGAGCATTCTACCCGCATGTGCTGATGAATTCCAAGCGAGTTTGCATCCAATTAAAGGCGCGCAGTGAACGAGTGGCAGTGGACAGCTGTACGATGTGGGAGTCACTCGGGAAGCTCGAAGGAATCCACGTGTTGGAGGGGCTTGGATTTTATTTTTTTCAGACGTGCCTGACACACTTTTTCTTTCTTTTTTTGTCTTTCTAGCACTTGGTGCTACTCGTAAGTGACTGTGAAACAGCGGTGGCGGCAGTTTATGTGACCAGTGAGCCGACAGAGCAGAGAGAGGCACTTGGGAAGCCGTTCCGCACCCTTCTTTACAAGAACGGCGAAATAATGCTAGAATGCGCGGCGCCGGCGTGTGCGAAATCCGACGCATGCAGAATGCGCGAAGGTACACGTAGTTTCTACTACTGGTGAGCCGAATAAAACTGACTAGATTTTAACCTGCGCTTGAGAAGGAGCTCCTATTCTTGGGGGGTGGCTGGGGTGAGCGATTTTTTCCAATGTGCTAAAAAAACGCTTTAATGCTTCTTTCGTTTGTTTTCGTTGTTTTCTTGTTGCTGTTGATTGCGATCGTGTTGGAACAGCCCCCCCCCCCCCCCTTTTCACTAAAGCCTGCATCCTGCGCTGCCTTACTACAAACCCGTGACATTAAGTTGCTATCAGCTATAAATGGCTGTCACCGTCAGCCTCTCGATATTTACTATATGATTTGCTCCCGGAATCCGGTTCCTACGATAAAGTTTAGCTCGGGAGTTCCTAAAGTAAGTACCTGGGAAATTGAAAATTGTTTTTCTCGGCAACCACTGCACCGACATAGATGAGGTTTGCTTCAGTAAATAAAAAGCTTTAAAATCTAGTATACATATTCAAGAAATGAATTATAATTTATGCCATAGATCGTTTAGACAAGTTCTTAAAATTTACTAAATTCCATAAAATTCAAGTACCAAGTTTATAACTTTGTAGCTCACTAATAAAAAAATATCCTAATTCTGCAAACATCATCTAATAATGCATCTAAAGCAGACCAACATTATGCATTGCCTTAAGCTCCACTGATTTGTGAGTATAACATTTGTAAAGCCCTCGTAAACACAATAATAATTCGCGTAAGCTGTAAACTCATGTATCACGTTTGTCTGCTTTATATGCTCTAACAAATGTACTATGCAGAACAGAGATGTCTGCATTGAGGAAACAAAATTTAGCCGACTGTCTACCGCGCTTAGTTGGCCCTTCCTGAACAAACCGCCTGCCAAGCGGACTAACATGCTGTCAGTCCATCGTACTACATGGACTGTGGCTGGACGTCATTTTGACGTCTTATGATTCTGTTCTACTAACAGTAGAAATTATTAAAACGATCGATATAACGGAATCATGTCAGCTAATGTGAGCGATTTCTATTTGTGAGCGACAGTCCCGTCTCGCCGCTTTTGGCCCGCACCCACATGAATTCCTCCTCCTTTCAATTTGCCAGTCCCGTTACTAGAAAAAAAAACGAAGAAGAAAAGAACGCTTACACTCACATTAAAATGTCAATTTGTCTTCTTTGAAATGCATGAATCAGCAAATGCCCTTAATAGCAAACGCTACAGGTGAATTGAGAGTCTACACTCTCCTTATCGACCGTTTTCAAGCGATATTCGATTCGACTCGCAATTCAACTACGCGTGCTCAAAGCACACCAAAGCGCTAATCAATTTCGTCAACTGCACTTACGGGCTACCTACCATCACACGCAACACAAAACGGGAAGTAGAGCTGTGAAAGAATGGCCAAAAAATGGGGATGAAGAAACAGAAAAACAAATAAAACATATTGGTGGTTCAGTTTAACGCCGTGACCAGTCTATACTCCCTTCATCGCGGTCATTTTCTTATTGCATTTGCATACAACTTTATTTTTATATCTACAGCGTCGGTCTTGATGCGCCCGTACGGTTGGCCACTTTCCCGATTGTTCCCTTCGTGGGAGCTCCGCAGGTAACGGTGCGCCGGCAAAATTGACGCATACGGCGCCATACGTTGTAGCTAACAACACCCGGCCCACCATTTTCTTGTATCGTTGACGGAGCTGGGACAGTTGCTGTAAATTAAAGCTCCAACTTTTTTTGCGCCGAAGGGCCTCAAACACGGACCAGCAATGAATGCATAAAAACCAATTTTACGTGGACGTGCTCAAGACCCCGCTGTCGCGTTCTCTGTTTTTTTTTTTTTTCTTCTGCCTTGGTTTCTCACGACTGTATATCCTTCTCTTATTTCCTCGCCTGCCTGTCTATCTTACTCCCTTATACTAAAAAAAAAAGTGAGAAATGCCACGCCCGCGAGTTTTCACGCTCTGCGAAGAGTATGCAGGGACCACACGTTCATCTATATCCACGCCCTCCAACCTCTTTTCTACTGCTCCTCGCGCTACTCGCACCGAACGCTCTTGCCGTGGCCTCCGAACCCCCTTTCCATTTTATTACCAGCACTTTAAATAAAACTCCACGCCTGCCGTCCTTATCGCGTAATGGCAGGCCCAATACAGCACCCGAGAGCGATGGTAAGGAAGAAAAAATAAACACATAAACGCGCACAATTAGCGACGGCAAACGAAGTTTGAACGCGCGAAATAACCGACTGTTCCGGCAGAAAATATATACCCAGCGAACACTGAGGCATCCGCACGGTTCAGCAAAACCTAGCCACTTTTTTTTTCTTCCCCTCCTTTTTAACCTATCTCATTCTTCCTTTTCGATGCCTCTGCGCGCAGCTAAGTTTACGCGCGTCGCAGCAAGCGGCACTAATTTATCGTCTCCAGGCAACCCAGCGACCTCTCCCATTAAGAAGCAATTTAATTAGAAACACCGATGTGAAATATTCGCCACTGCCGCTGCTACTGCCGGCGCGCTTATACTCCCAACAATCAAGCGCTCGGCATTCCCAGTGACGTCGCGGCGACGTAGTCTTTAATTACAGCAGAGTTAAATGACACTATACGCGCGCGGATGCCCGATAAGGATTCGCGTAAGTCGTAACTATAGAAATTAGAAGTGAATGAGGAACCGCGGGAAAAGATAAGCAATTAACTCGGCTTTCCTCCTCGTTCACAAAGAAAAAAAAATAACGAAGAAAGCGACATGAAGCAGATAAAAGGAAGACGTCACTGTGCAGCAAACGAGCACTTGGTAAACGCATAGGCTCGCTCGTAATTTTTATGGTTGACGGGATGTTAAATTTTGAATTAAAATAATTAAGGAGCACGCAACCGATTGTGTGCGGGATCTGAAGAACAATGTTGCCACCCCCTCCGCTCTTGATCATCCTCTATAGTGTGCTGCTAGCGGTGTTCTTACTAAGAGCAAGCGATTATTTTTTTTACGTTCAGTTTTTAAAAAAAAATTGAGTTTTTACGTGCCAAAACCACGATTTGATTGTAAGACACGCCGTAGTGAGGGACCCCGCACTAATTTTGACCGCCAGGCGTTCTTTAACGTGCCCCCCAATGCACGCTACAAGGCCGTTTTTGCATTTCACTACCATCGAAACCCGGCCGCCACTACCGGGATTCGATCCCACGCCCTGGAGCTTAGTAGCACAACGTCATAGCCACTACGCCACCACGGCAGGCGACGTACGTACTAAATGAAGTTTTTCAATCTAAAATCAGTATAACGGCGCTATTATTCAACACCGGTTTACACAACGATGAGCTGATACTCGTGAATGTTCCTATCGAGGGGTTCCAAAAGTGCCTGCAAGTTTAGTTATACTTAGCTAACAATCTTGAAGACACGTACAAATGATCGTCATACCTAATTAGCCTTCACTTTGTTTACTCATTTCTCAGCGCCCACCCTGTACGGTTTGCCAACCTCCTCATTTTCTTCGAAGAAAGAAAAGGCTTCGCACGTGCTTTGAGTCAGACAATTTCTTTTAGTGGACTCAAATAGGGCTTGCGCGAGGCCACCGTTGACCTCATTTCTAGAAATAATCTAACGGAAAGTCATGCAACCCGCCGCGGTCGCTCAGTGGCTATGGTGTTGGGCGGCTGAGCACGAGATCGCGAAATCGAATCCAGGCCAAGGCGGCCGCATTTCGATGGGGGCGAGATGCGATGATGATGATGATGATGATGATGATGATGATGATGATGATGATGATGATGATGATTTGGGATTTTAATGGTGAAATGCGAAAACACCCGTGTACTTAGAGAACCCCTGGTGTTCCAAATTATTCAGGAGTCTCCCCCACTACGGCGTGCCTCATAATCGAATGGTGGTTTTGAGACGTAAAACCTCAAAACTTCATTTTAATTGTTTTTGAAAGCCGTTCACGTATATCACTGGTGCAATACAAATTCACGTGGCTGTCATGACATGGCGCGGTGTCCGCATATTTGGGTTTACCGTTTACTTTTTGAAATTCTTACTATCTCGATTCCCGGGGATGATCGCGCTTCAAGTTTCCGTTTTAAGTTCAAGTTTCTGTTTACGCATGTCTCGAGACACAGTCGAGCTCGGATTGGAATGACAATGAAAATTACCGTGCTTCAAATCCAAAATATCTAAAATCTCAATAATTAAAATTAATTATTTCTAATTATCAAACTCGAGCTTTGTGGTGTGCTGTGCAAGTGATGTGCGCACGTTCATAAAAAAAGAAACAATCTGCAAATAAGAAATAGCCGATAAATGGTCAAATCGTCCATAGAATGTCTTTTTATGCGAAGCACTCTTATATCAACTATTGAGCGATTACTAATATAGAACAAGATGAGCGTGCCTCTAGAAAAGCGCAAAGCAACTGTGCAGAACTACATATATGCCCGGCTTTGGTGACATCGGTAGTGTAGTAATGTCGTCGCACGCACTGACGCCTCTGACACGCACACAAAAGCGCTCTGTGGGTGTGTCGTACCTTCATTCTTATTTTCGTGACCCCGTGTTGCGCTACACCTCATCCATGTTTAATATGACTTATCGACAAGCCCACATACCAACCCTCGAGGACTTCAGAACTTCCAGCACACCGCCATACTCGCTACTGACGAGACGCATGAAGCTTAAGACCACAACGCGAAACATAAAGCAGGCAACGTTATCCAATAAGTAAGCTCGTTAGATAGGCGGTGCGGGCTACTTAGCGTGCTTTATTTACCACCCAGAGAAAAGCTGATGAACGAAATTGTTCGAGGAGACAGGCAGAGAGATATTTACACCACGTGACGCCACATGACCTTGTGAGTTCGACTACCACCGGCGGAAATGTCGTACTTGCTATTTCTTGTACTTTTTTCGTGCATACATATTTCTTTTCGCTTCGATATGAAGATTATCGCAAACTCTATGACTTGTGTATACAATTTTTAGAGCGTAATATGGAATGACGTAGTAATGCGAGAGGCTGAATTCTCACTTGAGCGTGAAATTACCTTCACAGTAACTTCAAAGACCTCCAATACTATTTGTGGCTCCTGACAGTATATAGTTGTGTGGTTATAAGGACCATGTCCACTATGCGAATGAAATGAAATGAAATTATAGCCCTTTTTTAAGAAAAAAGAAAAACATGTGCAAAGGAAATGTTAGTCAAGTTATCCGTTTGGTAGTGCCGACCAGTTAAAATCTGGTAAACATTGAAATGTTATTTGAGTTCGCGCTGCACAAATTTCCTGCAGCTGCCGGTAACTGTCCTCTTCCCGTTTTTTTTTTTTGTTTTTTTTTTATTTTTTTACCAGAAAAAGGCACTGCGAAAACGTAGCACCTGATCGAGGCGTACCTTGAAAGGAAACGCACCATTGCTGGCGCTGATTTCCAGATGCGTGTCGACAATGCGAAGTCACGCGCACTTACTTCTCCAGGCCGCTGCATTTCTACCTTCTCGCGCAGGAAGAGTGTCACGACAATGTCACTCACCAACTTCCTGACGAACTCTGCAGCGGGGATGAAGCCATCGCTGGAGCGCCGTTTAATCGACGAGAAAAAAGCGATGACACATAGTCTAGCAAAGTATGTGCGTCCGTCTCGCGCCAAAATTTCCTACAGTTGTCGCGGTGCAACTTAGCAAAAGCCTGCCGACCGCTCACGCTTGTACATCCGCTTCCTCCTCTTTCCTTCACTTAGTGTCTCGCACGTCCGTCGCTTGTCTCCGCTTTCCCTCCGCGGCTAAATCTGCAGCTAGTTTTTATTAACTTATCATCATCATCATCACCGTTTTATTTCCCCGCACTGTACCGCGGTGTCTGCTTTGAGGAAGTCCCGCCAACTTGGGGCAGCACCGTGCTTCCTAGATCACTGTGAACGCGGCGGCGCCAACAGCTGCGCGCAATGAGGCACGCGCTTTCTGCCCGGATCGATGGACGCGCGTGCTAAAGAACGCGCCAGCATCTCTCTACCCCCCGGCGGTTCCAAAGTCGCCGGTGTGCCCGTTCACGGCGGCTGCGTGCTAGCCCCTCCATCCTGTTTACCGCACCCGCGACTCTGCCCACCGGCGGCGCAGCTCGTTAGCGAAACCAGCGTTTCTTCTGCGTTCGTCCAAAATAAACCCGACCTAAGAACGCAAACACCTATCGTGTTGGCTATTGTACCGTCCAAGTGGCACCGATGAGACCGTGTGTGGTGGATGGTGTCGCAAGCTCGCGACTCTTTCCTTTTGGCAACGTCGCACCCCTTCCCCCCTTCCCCTGGGGGAATCGGGAGATTTCGCGCCTCGATTCGTATATTAACACTATGGTAGTTATAGAAACGGCAGTTTGTTTCCATGATCAGAAAGGAGCACAACACATGAAAAGCAGAATAGCACTGCACTTGCTTGATGACGGCAGCAGCAAAGAACGTCATGCAAAAGTGTGACACCAAGTAGCATCCAGCGTCTTAATTTTTTCGTTAGCTCGTTCCTATAACAGCCACTGCAAGATGGGTCGCGGGTGACACACGAGCGCCGCGCCAGAATATAGGGCTCCCGACTCCGTTACGGACTTGCTGCGTCATCGACAACGTCATCTAATCAGCACACTTTCGTTTTCTGAGCAGTGCTTATTTTTTCAGGCGGAGACTTCGTAATGAGTGAAAGAGAGGAACAAGATTACAAGACAAGATAAATAATTTTATACAGCACGTGTTTGACATACTCGCACAATAATGCTAAACAAACTTCAGGTTATTTGGGCAATCGTGAAAGCAACACCGTAGCCTGTTAGAAATACGGGTCCCCGTAGCTCATTGTGCTTCTTTTTTCCTTCTTTAGCATCCGTGCAAACTAGTTAGGTAATCTGAATTTTGTGCCTCTCTACTTAGTTATGTTTAAGCGCAATGACAGAGGGGGCAAGCCCAAGGGGAAACACAGGCACTAACTTCAACAAACGGTTTTATTTGACACACCTAAACAAATTCATAGGCGTGTATATCACACTCATGCGAAAAGAAGGGTGCCATGTGCACACGATCCTCTCATCAACATACCACAATGTGTGTACTATAGCATCAACGCCAGGGGACTTCAGCTACAGCCGCTGAACTGAGCTACACTGTGGGGCATCGTTTGGTTCACGTTCAAGACTAAAGCACTCAATCGTGGGTCATTTTCACCTGCTCACGATCAGTCCTGCATTGGCTAACGTCGCAATGCCAGTTCGACACACGACGACTGCGAACTGCGCCACTGCAGCGTTGTGTTGCAGTGGTTGCCTGGTCACTGGGGAATACAAGGCGACGTTCATGCTGAGAGCCTTGCGGGAGCCGCGCACATGGTAATTCGGCAGACGCAATTGGAGTACCACTCTCGAGGAAATATTCTGCGACTCTGGTGTCAACTGGCACGTGGCCTTCATACTGCTGTATGTGGTACGATGAGAACCTCTTTACAAAATTGGCGTAGTTTGCGAGTTCGGGATGCCACGAGGCCTGCACGAGTAGACAAGATCACGCGCGCCTTCATCGCATCAGGCTAAATGTGGTACTATGAATGCAAGCGTCAGTTATTCGATTCGCCGACGTGTTCAGTGTGCAATGCTCCTGAAGACTCGCAGCGTGTTTTACGTGAGTGCAGTCAATATTCATCAGAGAGACAACCTTTGAAGGCTGTGTTGCATATGTATCATGTGTACCATTTTGTACGAAGTGTTCCACTTGCCCGTGACTTGCTCAGTGCCTGCAACGGAGCGTTTGTCATATTTTGAGAACGACAGGCCTTCACATTTAGGATCAGCTTGAATGTGCTACTCCATGTCCCATCTTTGGACTAGGAGTAGCATGCGACGCCGTCAGCCAGTCAAACATCTCCACCCTTTCAATAAAGACAGCACCTTTCTATATCTCTCAACGTCACTGTTGAACGCTTCTGTAACAGTCACAAAGTGGTTCTGGCGCCTTCCTTTCCACTTATGATGAGGTTCACTATGCGCGCTTGGTAGCATTACCTGGGGTCTCGCAGGAAGAATTATTCAACAACATCATCTAACGTAGCAACGATCGCACCGTAAAAAACTGCGTTGACGAAGGAGCTGAAATATTGTTAAGTCATGCAGTAATAATTCCACCAATCTTCCATAACACCGCAGGTACATCTGCTTATAAAGAATTTATTGATTTTTTTAATGGACATAATTTGAGAAAATAGGTCACTGGAAGACCAGCCTTCCCAATGATCAAAAATAAACTGCCGTTAGTTAGAAATGTGAAAAGTAAACAAGAAACAAGGACAGTTAAAAATTTCACCGACGATTACGATAGTACCTAATGCGAAATTTGATGGCAGCTTTACACGTGTTTTCGTTTCGCGCGTCAATATTTTATATTATGATTATATAGGCGCACGGTTTATATTAGGAAGAGAACGCTGTGAGTAGCGCGCTTTGTTTCCATACAGATGACGCGCGCAATTCTAGCGCCTTATCGTAGCCATCGTCACCGAACAGCGCGTCTTGCGTGGTACTACGCTTTTCTTCTCACGCTTTCGTTCCAACAACAATGAGAGCGGTCCTTTGTCACGGGAAAATCGTGCCATCAGTGTCAGCGGCGATAACACCCATGGGAGAGTCACAGCGAGTCCTACTCGTAGCCGCTCGCCATGGCCCCTTCCAGGAGAAGTGATACCCGTCACACACGCTGGTACCACGGGCTAACCTCAGCAGCTGACGCCAAGGACGAGCGTAGCCCTCCCCACCTCACGCCACCCTGCCCTCAGCCCGCCCCCCTAACTCAGAAGCGCAGACGAGATCGCCCATGCGACTGCGGACGCCGTGGCCTCCACCAACTCGGCGCATGCCCAGGCCGTTTCCGCTCCGCTCCTCCTCCACTTTCCTCCTCGCGCGCTCTTCTTTCATCTCCCGCTGCGCTCCACGTTGGCTTTCGTCTTTCGCTGTGCTCGTTCGCTCGCAGGTACGACGCCGAGGCACGCCGACGCTCAAAGCAGGAACGGGTGCCTAAGAGCTGTGCTCTAAAACAGCGGAGAATAAATCACATAAATAAGGCTATAACAGGCACGTACCTAGGATATTTTTCGGGGGGGGGGGGGGGGGCAACCCAAGGTAACTTTTCTATGCGAATGAGGGGGGAGGTACCTTTACTAGTACAAATTTGAATAATGCCACCATTCGCCATAAAGACGCGTAAACCCGCAAAATAGAATTGAAATAAGGTGTACCTCACATGTACGCCTGTGAGACACACCGCTCCTCTACTTGGCAAACAAGGAACCTCATCAAATGGACTCGCGCATGACAGAAGCACCGGAAGAACACTGCCAAGAACAACTAAACAAGCGGCAGTGTAAAATAAAGATTTGTATTAGCGTTTTTTGAATTAGCTCTGGGAGAATTGTGGAGAAATATATATTTCCGGAACAATCACACTTCTTTCGGAACCCTCATTTAGTGCTCTACCAATTTAAGTGCCGAAACCAACTCGTGTTGTTATTTGGGCAGTTGCTTAACGATGCGTGGCCACCAGTCCCGTACAACCGTGTAGAGCGCAGGACACTGCTGTTCTAGACGCACTGCACCCACCGCAGAAGGTTAGAAAAACACCTACATTAGCACAGCAGAGAAGTGGCTACGTCAGGCGGCTCGACTGATAACGGTAGAAGCGTCACTCAAACACACTGAATTATTATCCGCTTCCGGCGGCGTTTTGCTACTTTCTTTTTAAATAAAGACATGTTGATCTATAAATATTTTCAGAAGTAAAGGTTAAATTTGTTAACTTTTGCTTCTCCTACATGTTTGGCTGTTGCCTTGGCTCTCTCCCTTAGTACATCGCTTAATTTCTAAACCGAGGGTCCCGCTGCAGTCGTTCGAATTTGGGACTCTCGCCTGTATACTGCCAACAACCAACTATGTATCTTGAATGAACAATAAACTGAAGCTGAATCAAGTACGCAAACGCCCTGCCTGGCAACATTTTTATTTGCTGCCGCGAGCGACGCTGCTCACAGCGTCCTCGAGTAACGTTACAGCTCATGTCATCGTCATCATCATCGTCATCAGCAGCAGCAGCAGCAGCAGCCTATTCATGTCCACTGCAGGACGAAGGCCTCTCCCTGCGATCTCCAATTACCCCTGTCCTGCGCCAAGCGATTCCAAATAGCACCCGCAAATTTCCGAATTTAGTCACTCCATCTAGTCTTCTGCCGTCCTCTACTGCGCTTCCCTTCTCTTGGTACCCATTCTGTTACCCTAATGGTCCAACGGTTATCTAGTCTGCGCATTACATGACCTGCCCAGCGCCATTTCTTTCTCTTAATGTCTATTAGAATATCGTCTATGCCCATTTGCTCTCTGATCCAAACTGCTCTCTTTCTGTCTCTTAAAATTATGCCTAGCATTCTTCGTTCCATGGCTCTTTGCGCAAGCCATAACTTGTTCTCAAGCTTCATTGTCAGCCGCCAAGTCTCTGCGCCGTATGTCAGCACCGGTAAAATGCACTGAACTGTCGTCGCCTATGCTGAAACAACTGTCTCTGCTTCTTCTGCACGAGAGGTACGCGGACAGTGAACACATTTATACTGATGTTTCCACAAACATGCAGTGTTCGTCCGGTGCTGTGGCTGTCCCAGCAAAAGCTATTACCATTAGCTTTAGGACTGACCACCCAACATCATCGACATCTGCTGAACTAGCTGCTCTTCGCGCTGCACTTCGTTTCGTCAATCGGGACCCACCTCGACAACGGTCAATCTTCAGCGACTCAAGGGCAGCCCTACAATCTGTACTATCAGCTATGCGTCGCGGGCCATTCGAACAGCTCGTATTCGATATTAGATGCCTACTCCATACATCACAGGAGAAAGGACACCACGTGACGTTTCAGTGGCTGCCAAGTCACTGCGGCGTCACTGGAAACGAAGATGCCGATAATGCCGCTCGGGCAGCTCTTGAAGACGCACAAGAAGAGGCCATACCGCTTTCACGATCCGACGCAGCTAGCAGACTTCGAGTGCTTGCACAGGAGATCACGCTATCTCTATGGTGCACACCAAACAGCCAGACCAACCAGAGCAACCGTCAATACCATCTGCCCTCGTTGATGCATCTCTACATGCCAACTGGACTCCGCCGAAGAGAGGCGACTCTGCTTTATCGCTTATGGCTAGGGGTGGCTTTCACGAAATCTTACTCCTTCCGCATTGGAATGGCCGACAACGCTCTCTGTAATGCCTGTCTTTGCGAGGAGACGCTGGAACATATTCTGTGCGACTGTCCTGAATATAATGTTCAGCGACAGTCCCTGGCATCTGTTCTAGCGCACCTTGACAGTAGACCATTGCCCCTCGACACGATTTTCACATGCCGCCGACAGAAGACATCGCAGGTGAAGGCGACAAAGGGACTACTTCGGTTTTTGAAAGAGACTGCATTGGACAAGCGGCTGTGAGAGTGATGTCACGTACCATGCCAGATTGATGGACTCCAACGGACGATGTGTGTGTGCTGTGCTATGTGCTCTCTCTCCCTCTCCCCTTCCCCATCTTTAATCTCCCCCATCCCTCTCCCATGTGTAGGGTAGCAAACCGGTTAAGCTAAACTGGTTAACCTCCCTACCTTTCCTTCTCCATTTTTTCCTTCCTTCATACTTTCCTTTTCAATGATAACGGTAAGCTCCCATTCAGGAGCTCCCGATGTCTGCTGTACGCGATCCAACACATTTTTATTCTGTGTATTTCCTTCTCATGGTCCGGGTTCCCTGTGATTAGTTGACCTAAGTGAATGTACTCCTCCACAGACTCTAGAGGCTGACTTGCGATCTTGAACTCTTGTTCCCTTGCCAGGTTATTTATCATTATCTTTGTCTTCTGCATATTAATCTTCAGTCCCACTCTTACACGCTCCCTGTTAAGGTCCTGCATCATTTGTTGTAACTCGTCTGCATTGTTGCTCAGTAGAACAATGTCATCGGCAAACCGAAGGTTGTTGGGGTATTCGCCGTCGATCTTTACTCCTAAGCCTTCCCAGTTTAATAGCTTGAATACTTCTTCTAAGCATGCAATGAATAGCATTGGAGAGATTGTGTCTCCTTGTCTGACCCCATTCTTTATAGGTATCTTTCTACTTGTGTAGAATTAAGGTGGCTGTGGAATCTCTGTAGATATTTTCTAGGGTATTTATGTAAGCGGTCTGTACTCCTTGATTGCGCAATGCCTCTATGATTGCTTGTATCTCTACTGAATCAAATGCTTTTTCGTAATCTATGAAAGCCATATAGAGAGGTTTATTGTACTCTGCGGATTTCTCGATAACCTGGTTAATGACATGGATGTGATCCATTGTAGAGTAACCTTTCCTGAAGCCAGCCTGCTCCCTTGGTTGACTAAATTCCAGTGTTGTCCTTATTCTATTGGAGTTATTTTGGTAAATATTTTATATAATACTGGGAGTAAGCTTATTGGCCTATAATTTTTTAGTTCTTTAACGTCGCCCTTTTTGTGGATTAGTATAATGTTTGCATTCTTCCAGTATTCTGGGACCCTTGCACTCGATAGACACTTCGTATAGAGAGCCGCCAGTTTTCCTAGCATTATGTCTCCTCCATCTTTGATTGAAGCCTGTTATTATTCCAACTGTTATTCCATCCTCTTCTGCCGCTTTTCCCCGTTTCATGCCTTGCAAGGCCTTTCTGACCTCATCTCTTGTAATAGGAGGAGTTTCTGTATACTATTCATTATTGTTTTGAATGCAGCGCTCCTGAGTTGTCTGGGTACTGTAAAGCTCAGTAGAGAATTCTTTCGCTGCTTTTACTATATCTTCGAGATTGCTGATGATATTACGCTGCTAATCTTTCAGTGCATACATCTTGGTTTGTCCTATGCCAAGTTTCCTTCTCACTGATTTCAGGCTGCGTCCATTTTTTGCAGCTTCTTCAGTCTTTCTCACGTTATAGTTTCGAACATCACTTATGTTCGCCTTGTTGATCAGTTTTGACAGTTCCACGAATTCTATCTAATCTCTTAAGTTGGACACTTTCATTGTTTGTCGTTTCTTTATTTACTTGGGCGAGCTTGCCTACTGGTTGCGTTTCTGCCTTGCTTCCCACTTCAATTGCTGCCTCTGAAGCCAGCCTCATTACGGTTTCATTCATTACCTCTATGTCATCATCATCGTCTCTCTGTTCTAAGGCTGCACATTTGTTTGCAAGTACCAGCCTAAATTTGTCTGCTTTTACCCTTACTGCCTCTAAGTTGACCTGTTCTTTCTTGACCGATTTTACTCTTTCTCTGTTGAAATTGAGGTGGATCCTGGCCCTCACTAACCTATGATCACTGCACTTTACCCTACCTATCAATTGAACATCCTGCACAATGCACAACATTGTGCAGGACTGTGCATTGTGGTAGAAAGTATGAAATCAATTTGATTTCTTGTTTCACCATTAGGGCTTTTCCAGGTCCATTTTCTGTTGCTACGTTTCGTGAAAAAAGTTCATTATTCTCAGCTTATTCCTTTCTGCGAATTCTACCAGCATCTCACCTCTAGCGTTTTTAGAATCGACACCGTAGTTGCCAATTCCCTGTTCACCCGCCTGCTCTTTTTCCCACTTTTGCATTGAAGTCCCCCATTACTACTGTATACCGCGTCTGCACTTTTCTCATCGCTAATTCAACATCTTCATAAAACTGATCTACTTCCTCATCATCGTGACTGGACGTTGGAGCGTAGGTTTGTACTACCTTAATTCTATACCTTTTATTGAGTTTGATTACGACTACTGCTGGCCTCTCGTTGATGCTGTAGAATTCGTCAATGTTGCCCGCTATGTCTTTATGGATTAGGAATCCTACCCCGTATTGCTTCTTATCCGGGAGACCTCTATAGCATAGGACATGGCCGTTATTCAGCAATGTGTAAGCCTCACCAGGTCTTCTAATCTCACTAAGGCCGATAATATCCCAACCAATGTCTGATAGTTCTTCGAAGAGTCCTGCTAAGCTTGCCTCACTCGAGAGGGTTCGGGTGTTAAACGTTGCAAGGGTCAGTTTCCATTGGGGGCCTGTCCTAATGAAATGATCTCAATGAAATGGCCCTCAGTCCCCAGTGGCTGCGGAGCACCTGATCAAGGCGGCGGTCAGACTTGCAACGCTGCAGAGGGTGCTAATAATATCTGGGTCCGGACAGGCCGAACAGCTCGTGTAAACGAGTACAAATACTTTGGCGTATGGATAAACGAAGACGATGGATATCTGGAGACAAAAAAAAAAAAAACTTGCGACTCTTGTTTCCAGTTGCCAATTTTGCACGAAAAGTGCTTTATAATTAGGGAAAAGCCATACGAGGTAACAAGTGACAGTCATATTGTTTATGGGTTCAACGGTTATTGCAGGGCCTTATGATGGACACTCTTTCGCATTATTTTATTTTCCACCTTATCTAACCCATATTGCGGGTATATGGTTCCGAGGATCTGCCAGCGTCGCGGCGAGCCGTTAATCGAGGAAGTAATGGAGCAAAAGGAAAAGTTAAACGCAACTGGTGTTTTCTCTGGCCGCAACTCGTTCCACGAGCGTACACACCAGCTGACTACGAACCGAATTCCTTTCCTGGTCTATGGATCAGGCTAAACAAAGAAGGTTGAACTAACGAAGCGCGTGATCGTTGAATAGATGGTGACAACTGAACTCATCACGAATTAATCGCGCGGGAACCGAATCGATGAGAAAACCGGCCTTTACACTCCAGGAGATACTGATAACTACTGCCATCCAAAGAGAGTGAGTGAGTGAGTGAGTGAGTGAGTGAGTGAGTGAGTGAGTGAGTGAGTGAGTGAGTGAGTGAGTGAGTGAGTGAGTGAGTGAGTGAGTGAGTGAGTGAGTGAGTGAGTGAGTGAGTGAGTGAGTGAGTGAGTGAGTGAGTGAGTGAGTGAGTGAGTGAGTGAGTGAGTGAGTGAGTGAGTGAGTGAGTGAGTGAGTGAGTGAGTGAAATAATTTTAATAGGTCCAGAGAAGACGCAGGGGATCCGAAGAGAGAAAAAATTGACGACCATTCCACTCTGTGAAAATGGAATCGCAGCGAGAACTGACAACAGTCAAAGCTCTCAAACGGAAAGCAAAGTGCTTCACCTCCGCCGCGGGTCGGCCCGAAGGTAGTGCAATGCCGGGCCGATCCGCGGTGAAGGTGAAGCAGGCTTTATGCACTCCCCATACGTGGGTACATCCCGAAGATGTTGAAGGGCTCGTTCATGTTCCCGAGCCCACAGGGGTATGTGCCATTGAGCTTGGACCCTTTTTGCGCATCACCAGGATCGGCCCAAATGATGATTTTTCCTGTTAACGGACGCTGAAAAAACTACGGGATGTTAGTCATATACAGCTTTCGCTGTGAAAGGCAGCAAAATGTTGACCGCCGATTGATTTGTCGGAGCTTTAGGAATCTGTGTGAGGAGTGGTGGCTTGGTGGCTACGTGCCTGGCCTATAATATGTTATAACATATGCATAGCCAGAGCACGATCATCCAGTCACAGCATGAGTTACCAGAACAATCATCCTCTGTACAGTCAATACAAAGATAGCTCCAACTTTTAAGAGTTCTGAAGATTCATTAGTGGCTAAAGAATGCAGGTTGCACGGCGTGGCAATAATTTCAGTCAAGTTTTGCGTACACCCAATGTTGCCCGAGCTATGAGATTGCCTATTAGGATGAAACTGACCTTGCAGATTTTGAGGCAGACGGTGGCTGATCCGGGATGGTAACAAAACCCTTTGTGTTTTTTTATGTCTCCATGTCCATCCTTCCATTTATTACTTCTTGTACTTACTACTTTATAAGTAAGGTCAAATGTATACAGAAAGGGGAGACCAAAGAGAGAAAAGGCAGGGAGGTCACACAGGCATGTGTTCGATTTGCCATAATACAAGAAGGGAAGCTAGAAAAAGGGGCGTGAAAGCGGAAGGCAAACTCACCGCTTGTACGACCCGCTTATAGAGTATAAACACAACATAGCCATAGTTACACTTGGGCTTGAAAAAATGCCGTAGTGGATGATTCGCTTTCACAACCTTCGCTTATTTAGGACGCATTGAAATGTCAGTGCACAGGTGCTCCTGCATTGCGTCGAATTGTGCAGACACGATAGCTCGGATCGAACTCGTGACCTTGTGCTGAGCAGCAGACGCATTATATTTCAACTTGTTCTCAGTACTATGTTTCTAAAAAAAAAGGAGGCTCAAAGCCCCGTAAGTTTACTTGCACGTCTTACTAGTTAGGTCATCCTCTACGGTTACTGTCAGAAACGCGCCGCGCAACCACTTATTTGAGAAAGAGAGAAACGAAGGAGAGGCAGGCAGGGATGTTAACAAGAAAAAAGTTCCGGCTTGCTAACACTGATTCGAATGCCTACCTTCGTACAGCGCAACAAAATGCACAAAGTCTGCAAGTGCATAACGAATCAATGCAGGAATAGACCATTTATTGACAGGATGGCTCATTACCCTAATTAGGAAAGGGGATGGTAGGATCATAAAGGACAAATGTAAAAAAGTAATAATAATAATAATAATAACAGTATGCAAAACACGACAAAGCCTCTGCTGCAGTGGAATTAACCTTGGCGTCACCCTCATGGAGGAGGTGGAAATAAAGAGAGAAGGCAGGGATCTTAAGCAGAAATGCGTCTGGTTGGCTACCCTACTCTGGGCGATGGGAAAGAGGGAACAGAAAGATAAGATGGACGGGAGGGGGAGGAAAGCTGCGGTGAGCTCGCGCACGCACGCGGGGGGCCTGAGCGAGTCAAAGGCGTTCACATAGGCCAGTTGCCCTAAAGAAAGACAAAAGTGCCTTCATAGGTTTGTGGGACGAAGAACGATGGGGATGGTCTTCAAGTAGCAGCTGCACAGACAACGGCCGATCGTTCAGTCGTCGCAGTGCGATAGATAATGTTTTTCTTTCCGACAGAAATCGATGATAATGGCACAACGAATGTTCTATGTTCTCCTCCACGCCGCAGGCGTCGCATCAGCACTGTCGGTCATTCCAATCAAAGTAGTGTACGCCTTCGTGAAAGCCACTCCTAACCACAGCTGGTATAGAAGCGATGCCTCACGTCGGTGAAGCACGGGTGGAGGTCGGTGTTGGAGCGAAGGGTTCAGTTCGTACGACCTGTTGAGCCTTGTATTTGCTGTGTTTCACTCTGTTAAATAGAGCTTGCGTGACAGGTGACGAAGTTGTCTTGCAGCGTTTGTCCTAGAAAGAGGAATGGGAACGCTGTGTTGTCCTTCTCACCGAGTTGTTGTCGTCCCGGCCTCTTGCCAAAACAAAGTCCAACGACTCTTACATGAAGGACACTTCGGCATAACAAAGACACTTGCTCGAGCCAGAGATTGTGTCTAGTGGCCCACTATAGGAGCTGATGTCACGTCCTTGGTGAAGCAATGTCAGCAAAGCATCGAAACAACAAGTAACAGGAAAATGCCACTAAAAAGTTCCGAATTTCCAGAAAGACCCTGGCAACGCACTGCAATGGACTTGTTTCACTATAAGAGCCAGTGGTGGTTGATAGCAACAGATTATTATTCAAGATACCCGAACTGGCTCGGCTCGAGAAGTTTACGTCCGCAGCTGTAGTTAACCACTGCAAGTCATGTTTTGCACGCCACGGGATTCCTGAGGAAATGGTTTCCGACAACGGCCCGCAGTTTTCGTCGATTGAGTTTTTCACTCTTCGCTCAGGACTACGCCTTCAAGCACATTACCTCTCGCCCTCACTATTCTTAGAGCAATGGACTTGCTGAGGCTGCGGTAAAAATCATCAAGACTTACATGACAAAGACGAAATACCCTTACATGTCCCTTCGAGCTTACAGGTCGACTCCTTTGGAGAATGGGTATAGCTCTGCGGAACTACTGATGGGCCGTCGGCTAAGAACCAAGCTTCCTCTTAGGCCAAGCTGACACCCCAACTGCCGGATTAAGGGAGCCTTTGGAAGTTCGACGAACAGTACCGGAAACGTGCAAGAAAAGACTTCGACAGGCGTCACGGAGTCCGCGACCTGTCGGAGCTATTCTACGGAGACGAGGTCTGGTTGACAGACCTCAAGTGCAAAGTGACCGTACAAGTCCCAGCCGATGTGCCTCGGTCCTACTGGGTTAACACCAACACTGGTGCTGCACGCAGGAACTGGACCCAGCTAGTTCGCTATTCCCCTGCTAAAACCAACGCAGAAAATGTATCAGTGACGGTGTAGCAGACGCCCGTTCGTGTTGCCAAGACATTTCCCACATGCATACAAGAAGTCGGAGGTGCGTGAAGCCGCCTGCTGCAGCGAACTTCGCTCTGTTGGGAAGATGCGTATGCTGTCATCTAGTGAAAGCGGAAAGACATGGTTCCCCGTGATGGCGCTGGGTCGGCGATCTGGAAGCGCGTGCTCTTCTTCTGGATATAGAATACGTATGAGAGACCATTAAACGTAGAGCACATCAGTAGAGTGTACCTAGGTTAATGATAACTTTGGCTACGTGGAACAACACGATATGTTCTTTAAAGAAGAGAACATAGTTGAGCGCGTATACTCGTACGACCTGTATGCTGCATGGTGCAGTCAGCACGCTTTCGTAGTGCTGGTTTGTATCTTGAATTGATCTTGAGCATGAGTCAGTCGTACCGAGAACGTAAGCTGCCATTTCGAACCACTAGATCATTACTGAGCGTCCAATTCTTGGCTTTACATACCGAACTAAAGCACATCCGTTAACTTTCGGTACCGTTACTCTCTCTGCTTGCAGTAGACGTATCTTCCCAAGGCGAAAAACGAGAAATCGTGTCCTCACTTTTGGAAGCCCCCTCCGCCTTCCAGTGCTCTTCCACAGGCGCACGCAAGACGCGCATTCAGAAAAGCCTCCTGCAGACAAGATAGACGCATGCCCACGGGAAACAGCCGAGTACGTACTCGCGACAGAGCACTCACTGTGATCAATGCAGACTGAGCTGCTTTTCTATCCCTTTTTGTTTCAGTGTGCGTTTCGCTTCTATGCGTACCGCGTCCATCCTTTGCGAAACATCCTGCATATTGATCGCCCTCGTATTTCCCATGGCTAGTGAAGAACCGTTCGGCGCATTTGAGCGCGTTTGCGCGCCCTGCCACTCACAGCTTGTTTGTGGCCGTGTCGCATTTTCTGTCCGCGCTCCCTCGTCGTGCCGTCGGCACGATAGCCGCCCAGATTCTACAGGCCTCGTTAGGTTGCTGTCCTCCTATTTCCTGCACCGCCGTTATCCCGCGCGACTTGCCGCATCTGCACAGTTGCCGGCGATGGTTTCCGCTTGGGGGTATTGCCACCCTCGTAAGGCTGTTGTTACAGTTCGCTGGCTGTATCTGCGTGCGCACGATAGACGCGCTTCATCCGCAGCCGCTATCCAAACTGGCTCTTTTTTTTTTTTTGCGGTTTTGGTTTTCGGCGGCGGAAACTGCCCCCGCGAGTGCAGTTCCTCGTTTTGGGACCGAATGTGCGTGGGCTCGTATCAGTGGCTATGAAGAAAAAAATCAATAACGAGCACCCCTTATACCACTACAAGATTTTAGGAGAGCCGCAATCACTGTTGGTTGCTTCGCGTTGGTCGCGCTAACGGACACTTTAATTTTGCATAGCTTACAGAAGAGTAAAAGCAAGGCACAAAAGACCAGGACTGAAAAACGACACAAACGATAGGACCGGCGCCGGTCCCGTCGTTTGTGTCCTTCAGTCCTGGTTTTTGCGCCTTGCCTTTACTCATTCAAGCATGAACCAACTAGCCCAAGCAAGAGTTTTACTTAAAGAAGAGGTAGCTTGACTGCAAGAAAACATTGACAAACATTACGAGGTCTCTGAACGGCAATTATATTTTTGCGCGTGATAGGCGTTTGTTGCGGAGCTGCGAAAAGAATGTCGGCTTATTGTGAAATATTTCATTCGCAGCTGCGAGTTCTCCTAGCTTCTTTCATATCTCACAATAATGTTTGAAGCATCTCATTGTTGTACGCCGTTTTTATACCTAAGATGCTACCTCTGTTCCCTCATGGTTATTTGTTCAGGTGGATGGGTGACAACAGAAGCCGTCAAGCTATACACACATTTTGCTGTGCGGCTTCACGGTTTCGATGCCCAAATTTGATATTGTTCCAGCTCATAGCTATGAAAAGCTTGCAGTGAACTAGACAAGCACAGCAAAAAATGCAACAAGAAGGCAAAAGAAATTTTCTCTACCTTTGTTTGAATAAAACGCAGCGCGCCTCTGGTAGATGAAATTAAAACACCAACGAGTGGTCATAGAACATTTTTTGTTCTATCCCTGTGTATTTTTCGACTGAAATCAATAATCCGACGACATTTCGCCTGGTTTGGAAAGAGATTCATATTAAAAGAACACCGATCAAAATGGTGTTGTTGAAGGGGTTAGACGTCTCGGCTTCCAAACGGAAGCCTTGATCACTCGTATCGAGCCTGACTCGTATTTCAACGAAAACAAACAAACAAGGAATTGCTAGCAAAGAAAGACGTTGCGCAATAAACGAGTCCGCAAGTAGCCAGTGCCTCGACATCACTCTTACCCGCCGCCATTTGGCTTTCTTTTTTTTTTTTTTGCCATCGCAGCCTCATTCGGCGATCCTTGGCATTTATAGACTAGAAAACAGTTACTACTATTGCAATAGCAATTATATGGACGCTCCAGGCGCATTTCTGCCGTCGCCGTGATGTTCCGTATAAAGTCCAAGGGCGGTAACACCGTCGCCGCGCGTCGCATGCTGCATGTGCGAGTGAAAGCACGCTACGGAGCCGACGATTGCGGCTCAATCTGGCGCGCGCGAAAAAAGAAGGCGGAGAGAGCAAACGCGCTGTCTTCCGCCGCGAGAAAGGCTGCGGATTTATGGGAGGGAGGGAGGGGGCGTTGTGCTCCGGCAGCAACTGCGTATTTCGCGACCGGGCGCAAGGGGAACTGACGATTGCGGCTCAATCCCGCGCCCGATAGGACGGGAAAGCGGTGAGGCAGCGCGGGTGGGAGGAGGGGGCGGCTTCGACTCCGCCAACGAGTGCGCACTTCGGGCGGCGCCGCGCGGTCGCGCGCGCTGCATCTTGGAAGGGATCTGCAGACGGCTCATACCTTTGTGCGCGCTGTGTTCTCGCCCCTCTTGCGTTGAAGCGACAGACAGCACGAAGTCACTTCGCTTGCTGCTGCTGCCGCGATTGCCCACGCCAGCGTTTTAACAGCGAGCGTCCGCACTCGTCGAGTGTGACATGTTCATGTTTGCGTGTGCGCGCTGACACCATGCTTGTTAATTCAGTTAGTTAGCGAATGTTTCCAAGTTTATAGAGCCTAGAAAACTATTATCCTTACTTCGCATAGCTGTTTACTAATTTGCTATCACAATCGATGCTTCGCCTTTCGGGCGAAACTGCGACCTTTTCATGGACTGCAAGGATTTCGTCAAGCTATTGTATGACCACGCATGCTTATTGTGTTCTTGCAATTTTTCTGAAACAAGAAACATACAAAAATGTAAGAATTACAATTTAGTCCCCAGGCTGAAACAAGGGGTTGAGGACAATCAAGAGTAGAAGTGCAGCGCTCTCGCGAACAATATAACTCGCAAAGCCAAACGTGTGTGGGGATTTTACAGCGTGTTTCCTTGATTCTTCGAGAAGACAAGCCCATTAATACACGTATCTCGAGTACCACGGCTTCCTCTACAACGCAACGACAGGCTTGGGTCGTTCCTGCGTTACGGCTCCGCTAGAGAAACGGGCTTCGAAAAACCCACTGAATCGCGCCCTATCAAAGGAAACCGTCATGGGTGCGTTTTCCACGATAGTAATTGGAAGACCGGTGGCTGGGAAAGGGGGAGGAAGGGGGGGAGCGCGCTTCTGTGTTCGTTCACGCAACACAGGGCGTCAGACTTCCGTTTCCATTCACATCGCTTTCCGGTCGCCTCTCATCTCACCCTTCTCTCGCGTTTTTCTCCCGCATGAGCGAGCCGCTGCAGCCAACCTGAGGTGCTCGTAGCGGACGTGCCGGCCAATACGTTCGCCGGCCCGTCAAACGAGGTGTCTGCGAAGACGTACAAGCGCGGTTTTCACGCTGGAAGAAACAAATCGCCGGGACGTCATTTGCGCGGCTGCCCAGCCCCGTCTTATCCTCGCTTTCACTTCTGCCGGCAGCCACACTCTGCGCGAATGTGTGCCCAGCGAGCGAGCAGTGCAGGCGCGCGGTTAACGCACAGATCGCGGCGGGAGGAGGCTAAGCACATGAAGGGAGCGCGGTGTGCACAGCGTGAAGGGGAGACCTGTCGGCGCAGCGAGGTTTCAACGAGGGATGGACGTTCCGTGCGTGGGTTTTGCGAGCAGAGCCGGCTTTGGTGCCAATTTCGGGGCATGCCCGAGGCCACCCGCCGCCCTCGTTGGTATGCGCTGCTGACGCGACGGCACCCGTTCTGCTGCGGCAACGCGCGCGCTGTGGCAGACCGCCATACTTTGCTCGCCGTTTCTTTTTTTCTCTCTCTCTTTTTGCCCCAGTGTCGGGGCTGAGGCACTAAAGGAGAGGCAGCAAGACTAAATACACGCCGGGCGAGGGTCTATTGAGGTTTCGCAGATCACGCACTTTCACGACGCTGCTCGCCCCACTTCTTTCCGTTTCGGCTGCGGTACGCGCGTTGCTCGCAAGACGTGGTACGCAGTTTACGCCCGTCGGAGGGGGAGGGACTGACCGAGAGACTTTACGACAAGCAATAAGTTACGCGTGGTACACGTCTGTTTTTGTCCCCATTGAGAGCAAAGAAAAAAAAAGGACGGACGAGGGCGAATCAGACAGGCTTTGCCCTCATTTTTTATTAGCCAAATTAAGGTACATACAGGTAAACACAAGTATAAGTACTATTCTACGTACTTTATACTATATTTCCACATATTCCCCACAGCGCTTGGGACATTTGTCCCATCGCAGCCCTAAATTTGAGACATGTCAGTCCGCGACGCACGCGGCCTCCCCGAACGCTCCTTGTCATGCCAGTCTAGACGGCCTTTTGCGAACTCACAAAACCACTACCTCACCCTTCTCAAGCGAGACACCTTCCCCATACGTGGACTGCATTTTTTTGTGAATTTTGATGGGTCTTCGTCCCTTGCTCCATAGAAAACGAATCACACTTCGTTGCTCGTACGCCGTAGACGCGTGAAGCACAATTAACTGCCGTCTTCAACAACTGACAGCAGCACCGTGCCGCGGAGCTACCAGTAGCTAAGGCCGAACCGGTACAAGAACGGTTCACCGCTGGGAATGGATATGTGGACTTCACATTTACAACCGTAATTTGGCTCAAAAGAATAGGGACAACGACTTTCTGATTCGCCCTCGTACTATTATTGACTAAACTAAGAACTGACGCTCAGAAGCTATGTTCCGACAGTTCATGACCTTGGAAAACCAGCAAACATGAACCGCAAGGTTTACGAGAGGCCATATATGTTTGTGTTGTTGCGACGCCGGTTACTTGAACCTCGACTGGCGTCACTACTGCGTAGCGTCGCATTGCCGGCAGGCGGCAGGCTTCAGGGAGACCATCGCGACCGAGCAGGGGCGAGACGATTTCTAGAGCAAAACTTGCACTGTTTATTCCATGGTAACGAAGTAGGAAAGAAAGAAGAGAATACAAAAGAGATATTGCGGGGACGCTTAAATAGGCCCACTAAAATCGTAGGCGGGATTTTTCTCACGCCATCGGCACATGGTATGATCTGATTCTGGCCGGTGATTGGCGGCTGCTCCCTCTCTCCTAAGCGATGTTGTATATGTTTGCCTCCACTGGCGGTAACCCGTGGGTCCCGTTTGGTTCGAGGAAGACCACCCCGCCCCCCTAAATTTGTCCCACTCACACAGAGGGACC
Source organism: Dermacentor andersoni (assembly GCF_023375885.2). NCBI lineage: Eukaryota > Metazoa > Arthropoda > Arachnida > Ixodida > Ixodidae > Dermacentor > Dermacentor andersoni. The sequence continues at coordinate 212,130,679 of NC_092814.1, forward strand.
CGTAATGACTGCGTATCGCCAGCCAGATGGGAAACCACCTGAGACACCCATAGGAATTTGGGATTTAACCTGCGCTTTCCGATTGGGCATGGCTTTTTGATAATCCTATTTGCACTGGGTGCTTCACGCCAATCGTAACAGTGTACAGGTACCACAGCAACATCTACAAAACGTCCAATATAAGTCACACTGTTCAGACATACCATTTAGTTCAAGAAAACGGTGCGTTGTTCTAAAGCGTTGGCATTTGCTCTGCGGTGGTGGTGGTGAACGGCATCGCAGAAAGCGTAACCAAGTTCTTCGATACTTGCAGTTGCGGCTATCCTTCCGTGGAAACATCGCCCACGTGGCACCGGCGCTGACAGAGGAATCCTTCCACGATTACATCCAGCAGTGACGTCATCGAGCTACATAAAAGAACGAGGCTCCCCTGGCATCGGTGCATTTGCTCTGCGGTGGTGGTGGTGAACGGCATCGCAGAAAGCGTAACCAAGTTCTTCGATACTTGCAGGTTGGTGCTGGTGCAAACTGTACCTTTTAGTAGAAGTCTTGCTTGCTCCCTGCCACCCCCACTGCTGCTTCTAATGTTACTGATGCACTTTTTTTGATTAGAAATGCCTCTATCTGTACTTTGTCTAGTCTGCAATGACACTCTTCCAGAATCAGGCTCGTGCCCTATGTGCACAGAATGCGGCTTTGGTTACCACCTCGGCGCATGCTCAGGCGTGACTAAGTCCGCGTTTAAGGCCCAAGATGACGTGACGAAGAATAATTGGAAATGTCAGACGTGTGTTGTATTAGCAGCCCGAATCGCCGCTGACGTGCGAAAAGAGAAACACGAGCAAGCTTCAGGAGTTTAACGGATGTTGTCTGAAATTAACAAGCAGTTGATGCAACTACCGGCTATTATGAATAAAGTTGAAGAACTCGTGCTGCTGAAGCACACAGTAAGCAAATTAGAGCAAACTGTGCAGCATTTCTCGGATGTGTACGATCAAGTGCTGGCTACAATGAAAACACATTCTTGAGAGATAGCTGCTTTGAAAAAAAAGGTCGAAGAAGCTGAGGTAAACAACGGCAAAGAAGAAATTTCTAAACTGCGACAGCAAGTTAACCAACTTGAGCAGTATAGTAGGCACCACAATTTGGAAATTCATGGTATTCCGCACAGTGACAATGAAGTACTGCTTGACAAAGTAAACAACTTAGCGAAAACACTGCAACTTGCCGAACTGTCTCGAGCTGATGTTGAACGTATGCATAGGCTTCCACCCAAACCAGGCAAAGAACCTGTAGTACTCGCCCGTTTTGTATCACGTGTCACGCGGGACGAATGGATGACAAAAAAGAATGATTTGAAAGCAAGGAAATCGAATGTTTACTTCCTTGATAATCTGACGCCAGAAAACAAGAAGCTTCTGTGGGAAATGAAGCTACGATGTCAGGAGAAGCATTACCAATTCGCTTGGCATAGGGACGGCAAACTGTTCGTGCGCAGGGCTCAGGGCGAGCGCGCAATCCGTATTGCATGCGAAGCTGATTTATCTCTGATACGCTGACTTTCTCGTGCCTTCTGGGCGTTACAGATTACTTTTTCTCATGGCGGGTACATGCGCATCAGCTTACTATGACAGTTCTTTATTTACCTCTGCCGTAAATGCTTCATTTTTTCTAAAAGATAACAAGCTATCTATCTTTCATTTGAATGCCAGGAGCCTGAAAAATAAATATATGGAAACTGAAACCTATTTGGAATCTTTAGAACATAAATTCGAAGTCCTAGCTTTTACCGAGACGTGGTTCACAAGCGCAGATGATATTATTCAATTTGATGGTTATAAATGTGAAGGTGTTTATCGTAAACACCGCCGTGGTGGAGGTACTTCACTTTATTTGAAAAACGATCTGTCCTACGAGCTGCTGTGCGAATTCTCGTACGTTACTGATTCCTATGAGTATTGCTGTAAAATGTTGTAAATATTTTATTGCATCAGTGTACCGTCCTCCTTCAGGTGATCTTGATGATTTCGTTGAATTCGTTACCAAAATATTGGAATATGCTTCTGATCTGAGTCTCCCGGTTGTTTTGGTTGGCGATATGAACATTAACTTATTATTACCTACTGCTCAAACTCAACAATTCATTGACGTACTACATTCTTATAATTGCACTAACACAATTTGTTCGCCAACCAGAATACGCCATATTCTGAATCATTAATTGATATATGTATAACGAACCACGATCCAAATGATGTTTTTTCGGGAATTCTCACCTCTGATTTAAGTGATAATTTGCCAGTATTCTGTTTTTTGCCACGACATGAAAACAAAAGGCGTTTTCGAAGTCAACTTTCTTTCTGTCGCCACTTTAGCGATGAGAATATGAGTTCCTTTCGCTCCATGATAGAGAATACAGACTGGTCTACAGTCTATGGCGAAAATGATCCGAATATTTCGTATGATACGTTTATCCAGATAATAAAATCGTGTTATGATGCTGCTTTCCCACTACAACAAATAAAGACCTACAAGAAAGCTAGGAAGCCGTGGGTAACTCGAGATATGTATAAAAGTATGCAGAAACGTGACAAATTATTTGATACATTTATTCGGTACAGGGATCTTGAGATACTAAATGAATACAAGAAAATAAGAAACAAGTTGACTTCAGACCTCAAAAAAGCTAGAAACAGGTATTACGAACATATCTTTTCTACGGTATCAAACAATCCAAAGAAATTATGGAATGCAGTTCGCAGGTTAAAAGGAACCCAGTATAACACAAACCCGAATACTCTAACGTTTGGTGACACTGAATACAGTGAAACTTCCTTGGCCAATAAATTCAACGATCATTTTTTACTTGGTGGTGGGTCATCCTACTCTAGTGGTTCATTACTGCCACCTGAAAGATTTCTAAACCACGAGACTTCCAATTCTATCTTCCTATCACCCTGCACTGAAATGGAAGTGTATTCCGTTCTTAAGGCTTTAAAAAAAGATACTGCAGCAGGGACTGATGACATAAAAGCAGGACCAATCATATTTGTTGCTGATGTTGTCTCGGCTCCATTATGCCATATCTGTAACAGTGCTTTCGTGAATGGCATTTTCCCCGATTCTATGAAAATTGCCAAAGTGATTGTATTGCATAAGGGAGGCTCTGTCGCTGATTTAAACAATTATAGACCGATATCCATACTGCCTCTTTTCTCAAAAGTGTTGGAACGACTCGTAAAGTGCAGACTAACTAAATTTCTAGATAAAAACCACGCCCTTGTGGACCAACAGTTTGGCTTCCGTGAACACAGATCTACTGAAATGGCACTTGTTAAGATCAAAGAAAAACTCCTCAGTAACATCGAGAACAAACTATATACGGTTGGTCTTTTCCTGGATATTAGAAAAGCTTTCGACTCCATTGAACACACCACCCTATTTAATAAACTGTCATACTACGGAGTTCGCGGAGTTGCCCTGAAACTGATTCAAGATTACTTCACTACCAGACAGCAATACACGTGTTATAATGGGTTTTGTTCACACAAGAAAGAAATTGCACTCGGTGTCCCTCAAGGGTCAATTTTGGGTCCCTTGTTCTTTATTCTATACGTAAACGATATTGTAAACATACCGCTTACTCCAGACATAGTCTTGTATGCTGACGACACAAGTTTGTTTTTCACAGGTGACAGTCTACGAGTGCTAGAAATTACAGCTAATAATTGGTTAGATCAACTTTTAGTTTGGTTATCAGCAAACCACCTGCAGTTAAACGTCAATAAAACAAAATATGTGGTTTTTAAGCCTAGAAATAGGCCTGATGACTGTGCTTTTTCTGTAAAGTTCAATAGTTGTGTAATCGAGCGGACTTCAGCTTTTAAATTTTTAGGTGTGCTTTTTGATGAGAACCTGAGTTTTACACCTCATGTAACGAAGATTCATTCTAGCATTTGTAGGTCAATAGGCATATTGTTTAAAATTAGATACCTTGTTCCTACTTGGTTGAAACGCCGTCTGTATTATGCTTTAATTCAGTCTCATCTTAGTTATTGCCTGTTGGTATGGGGGACTACATTCCAATCAAACTTGGATCGATTGATATGTCTCCAAAAACAAGCAGTTCGCTGTGTTGAGAACCTTGGACCCCGCGATCACACGGCACCTTTTTTCATAAAGCATGCACTTTTAAAAATTAATCAACTGTACGAACTTAAGCTCGCTATATACATACGAGGCGAACTCGTGAAAAATTCACTCATTTTTTATCAAAACCACCTCTCAAGTTACACCCAATACAATTTCAGGCATGACCATATTAGAGTTCCATTTTGCAGGACGAACTACGGTAAAAAACAACTAGCATACTTAGTCCCATCCTTCATAAATGCACATCCTAACACGATCACTATCGCGCAAAACTTCAGATCATTAAGCTACTTTAAAAGTGCCATGAAAAAATATTTGCTTTCCCTTTCTGATTGACATTGTGCTAATTGGTTTTTTGTGTGCTCTAGGTACAATTATTTTAAGTGCGTTTCATTTCGTGCTTGTATATCTAAAAGTTTTTTTCGAGTACATATTACTCTGTTGATCCTAAACTGTTTCTACTTAGAAAGTTGTATAGTGATTGTTGTATTTAGTGCAAGTATGTTTGCAATGTATGCTATGTACGTCTAATCCACGCTATTGATATGTGTGTATACTATCTGTATGTTGTATGCTACCGCACTGTTGAGCAATGTATGGGTGACAGGGCCTTAGTCAGGCAGACATACTGCCTTTAGCCTTGCCATCCAAGACCTTCACTGTGTCTAAATCAATGCTGAATAAATGAATAAATAAATAAATAAAATAAAAACTTATATACGCCCCATCCCCAACCCTGCTCCATACATTTTTTCCCTTCGCATCGTGAAAAGAACCTGACTCGTATTGCAATACAAAAACAAGCAAGCAAACGAAGACTCGCTGCCGAAGAGAGACGTTGCGCAATAAACGAATCCGCAAGTCTACAGCGCCTCGACATAGCCTTTAACCACCGCCATCTTGCTCGTTTCTCGGCGTTGCGACCGCAGTCGGCCATTCTGCAATTCGTGTCTGTTCTCCGCTAACTTAAATACCGATCTCAGAAAGGCCGACTAATAGTGTACCGGACGCGCTCCCTTTCCGTCATGAATAAATTCCTCGATTCATCGCGCGTTCCTCAGGGAAGAGTCTCCAGGGAAGCCTCCAGCCATCGCGGGTCCTTGAGCCTTGCTCGCGCTGATTCCAGGCACGACGTCCTTTTATTTATTAAGAGGAAAATAAAATAAATAGATGTAGTCAATCTATAACGGTGACGGCTACTGTTTTTCTCATAGCAGAAATAACAATACGTCCTAATTAGGTTGATTTATAATGCTTACTCCTTCTTTCCCTCTTCACATTTTAACCGAAATTTTTTCGCGCTCGACTCGGTCGCAGCCAGGCTGTTCGCTTTTGTCGAGGGTGCAACTTATTCACAAGCCGCGGCAGGCAGTCAGCGGGCTCAATCTCGGCCTTCATTTTGTATGCAATTATGTTCTGCGACACCATAAAAAAATGACGATAAAAGCACGTCACTTTCAATCGGAGCTCAACAGTAGAAGCAACGAGCATAGCGTGCGGGTCCTTTCAAGCAGGCGGAAAATTTGACTGGTCTTGCAGGCAGTCCCTTAAGCGTTCGCATGCCGGCTTAGTGTTTCGAGCTGCAAATGGTTCCTGGCCTGTGGAGAGAACGCCGCTTGCTCTTTGCGCGCAACGTGACTGTATCTGACACTCCTATAATAGCAACAGAACGATACACTGAGTCATTTAAGTAGAGTTATGTAAGTGTACGCGTCTGTTTCTGGATGGAGAACATGCGCAGGACATATCTCGTTGCATGTAGTAACGAAAGATACAGATTTTTATTTCCATGCACATGCTGCAGCGTAACGTTCGTAACTTCGTTTCAGAGGCCTTGCAGGAATCTGAAGCGAAAAAACGTGATATCGGCCTGTCGCAGTTTTTGACATATGTCACATGAAGTTTATTTTTTCTTCTTTTTAAAGCAAGGCATTCTTTGCTTCACACCGAGCACTTTGTGGTACGTAGGTTCCTGTCTCGCCTTGTTTCGGGCCCCGTTCAATAATATTCATTAAAAATCATGAGCCATTCCATTCTGTGAAGTTGGATAACCAGCAAAGCTGTTTAGCACACGACACAGAGGGGACACAGCATGTTGAACAAAGCTACGAACACGTTTATTTATATACATTTGCGTGGACATTATATATATATATAAAATCCTCCAATCATCTCTCACGGCTGCTAACACTGGCTCAGACTGCCCCGCCTTCGAGATCTGCCCACTGTCCCCAACCATTTTCTCTCTCTCTCTCTTATATATATATACATATATATACACACATATACACATATCCTTTGCATTAGGAGAGGAATGAGCCATTGCATATTTTTCTTGCTTAGGAGGGGGGGGGGGGGGGGGTATGAGCCATTGCTGATGATGAGTTTTTGTTGACGCCGAACAAAATTTCACAGAGGCCTAGCCATAAACAGCTTCGTTGTAAAAGACTTGCGTATCTGATGGTGTTACTGAACCATAGACAACCGCCTATTAGGAGACAGACGCATGCATCCTTCTCTTGTGCTAGCGCAAACTGGATCTTAGAGAATATTCACGCGTGTGCCACGTCGCACTGCCACAGTATGCTTAAGGAGCGACAGTTTGCGGGCGTGCGCCCGCTTCCGTTGGGTCAAAGACGCAGGAATGGAACGCGTGAATAATAGTAAATCTCAGGGCTGTCTACGGCTTGCGTCAATTTTTCTGATAAAAGGGAGAGTGCGCCAGTTTCCTCAAATCATCTCTCACGGCAGCTAACGCTGGCTCAGACTGCCCCGCCTTCCAGATCTGCCCACTTTCCCCAGCCATTTTCTCTTAGCAGCTAGCGCTACTTCGACGCTGTGTGACATTGTACCGTTTTCGGGATGGAATCAGGTCATAACGAAAGAGGTAGCATTTCTTCGCCTGAGTAAAAAAAAAAAAAAGCAAGTTTATTTCACTGTGTCATCGCCATCGCTGTCATACTATCGTCGTTGTCATCGTCATCGCTTTGCTGCTATTGTCCCACGCACAACTGATCGCCTTACACAAGCATGTTGGTATAATTGGGAGCGCTTTTCAGAATCCCAAACGATACTGGATAGCCAGCTACCTGCAAAATGCATTTCCCAGAGTGCATAATATCTGCATTTTTTCTTTTTTTTTTCTTTTTGTAGCATATGCGCGAATTAACACTAACAGGTGTTGAACTATGAATGTCGGCCTCTCCAAAACTAATCGGTTATCTCTGCGCTATGAAAATGCCACAGTGATTTCGGAGAGACGAAGTGAAGGCATACCAGTCTCGCAGTCGTACAGATTATTCATGTTCTTAGTACGGTGATATGCTGCGTAACGTAGGCCACCATCACAAAGGGTTCACCGCAGCAAGTCATGCATTCCTGCATCAAGTACACGAGAAACACGTATAATTGGCGATAGCAGCGGAGGAACTCGAAAAGCAGAGGCCGGTTCGGTATGCCACCTGCGCTTTGAAGCACGCTTTTTTGCATAAAGGGTATCTCAACAGAAAAGCATGCTTTACAGGAGGACATATGAACCTGAAGATATTGCTGGGAACTGGTGCAAGAATGCAATGTGATCATTTGAATTAGACTGCCAGCCCAAAAAAAGGGGTCACCAAACTGAGGCCCTAGAACAAACTCTGCATACTGTTTGCCGATGGCCGCACTCAGCGAGCCTTCTGCTTTAACAACCAGCCTGTCGTTTCCGCAAAATTTGTTAGACTGGCAATAGAAAGTAGTGTAACAAAAAAAGAAAACTCTAATAAGATAAGTAAATATATATGATCGGTCAAAGGCACAGCAAGTTTATTTTAGCCCATGAACCAGTAGCAGCCCCGTATGTTGGTGTCAAAAGTGAGTATCTTGCTGCTAAAATGTTTAGGTGTCCACAAGAAGTCAAGTCCAGCCACAGCCTATTGGTGACAACTTTAGGCACGCTGAACTGATTTCGATGACAGAGAGCGTTACTTGGCACAAAGTCTCCAAAACTGTCATGCCATGAAAAGAGAATAACAGAAAAAATATCCCTGTGCCGTATATGCTCTCTGTCGTTTGTTAGCGCCGGGAAATTCACATACGCTGGCCTCTTATATCAGGCATTGAACAGCGCTCCTATGCGTCCTTTGTTCATCCACGACTGACCCTGTGTCGTCGCCGTAATTACTACCTTTATCAGTGACGCAAAATTTGACGACGAATTCACGGATCAACCTGTAGGACCCATATGTCATTTAGATGCCCGTGAAATGCTATTTTAACTCCTCTGGCGGAGTAAAAGGGAAACAGAAGATTGAGGCATGATTTTCACACTAATTATGTGCCACGAAGAAATGTTCAAAAACACGACTTATTTCATAATCTATTAACTTCTCCTCAATGACTCAAAAAAGGCATCTTGCATTACGCCAAATGAGAAATTAGGCGCCCACCAATTTTTTACATGTTCTATAATCGAACCATCTCAGTCACCCTGCATTTATCGAAAATATCATTCATACAGCTGGCAAAGTAGATGTTATAATTTCACATTGAGCATCACCCTGTTTCAAACAAAAATACCGTTTTTGCCTGTGTTCTATTACTTTACAATTGTTAATTAAGACCTGTAGCTTTTGTTGAAATAATTTACTTGATTCTGGCGGTTTGTTTTATTTGTTATTATTTTAGTACTACTCAAGAGCTGTAGCAACGCTAGACCACCAAAAACCTTTGACGAAAACGTTGAGTAGATATCAGCAATTTTTATTTTTTGCTCGCTTTTGACCTTATTAAACATCTGCTTTATGGGTCTATGTGCCTTTGCGGGACACGCGATAAATAATAATTATTTTTATGGCACGAGCATCAACACATGCGCTGTAGGGCTTCTCAATAAGGCTTTAGAAAAGACAATTAACAAGTTTTTATCTCTACTGTTTTCTACAGTTACGGATTACTCTTTCAACACCAGCGACACGCTAAAGGAATTTTTTTTTTAAATAAGAAGTACATCACGGCAAACGAAGAAATCTCACAGAGTCTGCAGAGGACTCACAGCACGCACAAAAAAAAAGCAATGAGTAAGAGCAAGACGCTTAGGCACAACACTTGAGCAGATGCGGGCGCTAGTCGTATTACGCCCCGCAAAAATCCATAAATGGTTAGGTTTACACAGCACGCTGAAATTTCAAGGAACATTCTGAGCGCGCGAGTTTCCATTCCAAATGTCCGTATGTCCATCCGTGTGCCAGTGTGTGCGTGTCTGTGCGCGCGCGCGATGAAACCGAGTGGGTAACACTGCGAAAAGTCATCACAGGAAATGCACTTAATATTCACGAAGGGCATCTATCAGCGCTCCATCAGCGCCAGATCAAGAGCAAAAATACTACACGATCAAAAGCAATAGCCCCAACCACAAAAAAAATTGCACTTTATAAGTATGCCGCTGCCCAAGGGGTAGTTTCAGAAGAGTGAGTAAGGGGACGACGATATCGAAATGCGATGCAACGAACATGGTGGAAATAAATACCTTGTATTAGAAACAACTGCAGCTAAGAAATTCTCCAGGAAGCAGCGCGACAATGGAATGAGGCAGCTTGCTTGCGGGCTTTCATCAAGCAAAGAAATAACGAAGGCAACTTTATTTTTGTCCGTTCGTCAGTTCTATAGCTAAAATGTGTGTCGTCAGAAACAGCGAATGTCTTGGGTGAAAACAAAAGTAAAACAAGCGAAAGTTTAAGACTAAGAGAGAAGAATCAATAAATAAAGATAAACAGGTCTGGGGCGCTTCGGGAGACCGTGCTCATGGGTGGGGAAACGTGACGATGCCCATCACCTGTAATATGCTTAGCGCTGCACGTGCGTGGGTTAAACCGCACGCACGCACGCACGCACACCTATACAGGGAAATGATTGCAACAAATTTTATCCGAAAATCGGGAAGAAAAATAAGACGAAGACGCAGATGCGGCCATCCGGCAATTGCTGTTAACTGTAGGAGGTCCCGGCAAAATTGCAAGCGATCGTGTTTTCTCTTTATTTTATTTGCTAGCATAATTTATTGCTAATATTTCGTCACACAATGACTAACAGCAAAGCAAAATAGAAAACGAAGCTACGGAAAAAAAATTCACCAACGATTACGATAATCCCTAACGCGAACTTTGAGGGCAACTCTATACGTGTTTTCATTTCGCGATATATTGAGGCAAAGAATTTGAGAGAGACATGTAGCAGAGTCGACAATCAAAATCTGATCCGCGGGTCAAGCGCGTCGGCTTTTATACATGACTCGTCGAACGTTCCAGTGTAATCACTGGTGTCGCGTGGCTTCCAGAAAGTACTACGCAATTCGCGTCAGTCATAGAATCACATTACAAAACAATTGCAAACTAGGACAATCGAAATAAGCATTAACGAGACCAAACCAAACAAACCAAACAAGCTCCAGCGAGAGCTGACGCGAGCAGACGATAGTACAAACGAGAGGTCCGGCGGAGACTAGATACGAGTACGCGTCGAGCGGTTGCGCGGGTTCGCATGACACCCGTTTCCCGCGCGCACGCCACTGAAGGGATCGCTCTCATTGGTCTCCGCCGTTCGCGGCCTTTCATATTCCGCTCCGCGTTCGCTCTTTCATCTTCCACTGTGCTCGTTTGATCGGTTACGCCACCGACGCCGACGCTCGCCTACGAGCTGCGCTCTGAAAAGATGATCCGATATGTGATAGGCGATGGTACCGCAAGTATACCTTTTTTAACGACCATTTCCTTTTCGTTCACTGCTGTCCTTTTCTTGTTTGGTATATTATTTTTTTCGCGCCTACCTGCATATGTATGTTTAGACTGCCGTGAACATGTCAGTACCCTGGCCTGTGGCGCCAGCGTTAAGATGTCACGTGCGCGAACTCATTTTAACTTGCTTTTATTTTGTCAAAAATAACGAATGAAGACACTGGCAAAGGATTTCTACTCGTGACCGATAACAACGAGTCTGGTGTTTGCCTACTTGTCACGACATGCGCGTTTTATGTTGTTCGCCAGTGCCGCCACTCGCGAGTCAGTGAACTGAACAAGCCCTTTTATCTCACGACACTCTTTGTTTTCTATTTAGTTGTGCTGTCTTCTGCGATTTGCATTGCAAGAGCAAAAAAACATTTGTTTTTTTGCTCTGAGTCTTGTCATATGGTGTATCTTATTTGTACACTGGACTTATGTCGGCCATCTGCCTAAAGAAGAACAAAGCATTTCTTATTTTTTATGCTTTTTTTTTCAGCTATAACGTATCGCCGTAACCCCAGTACGTACAGTCGCGATCAATTTGAAGGTGATCGCGCGAGCATCGACCGGCGGGCCTTCCAAGCAGCATAGCGGCCGATTTCGGAACTGCGAAGATAAAAATTGCGCTGCCTTCTTCCCCTATTATGCTCTTCCAGGCTGCAACCATCACCCCCAAGATCAACTCGCCACATTTTTGTGCTTGTTTCCCTTTCATGGCAATGATCTGTGTGCGTCGCTTCCTCATGCATATCTTGGCTAACAATGACGCCTCTGTGCAAAAGCTCATAATGCAATCGAAATGAATTCGCAGGTTATGCCGTGAACGGTGACGGGAGTGACAGCTTTTCAGGGAACACCAAAAGAGAGAGAAGGGAGCTATCTCATGTTTCCCTCTCGACCGACGGTGATGACGTAACGTGGCGCTGCTCCTAGTTTTGGTCGCCGCTCGAGCGATCACCTTCAAATTGATCGCGACTGTACCTATCACTTCTTCCCCTTGACAAAGCTTTTTCGTCAATCTCGTTACTGCGGGCTGTCTGCCTGCTTGGGCTACTAGGTATATGCTCGGGGTCGTGACGCCATTGTGGTGGTACCAGCGTCATCTCAGCTTCGTGATCTGGCTCTCGTCATGTCGTGTCGTCGTCACGCCGTCTACCCTCACCCAGTGGCCCAGGTTGTTGAACAGCTTAAGCCACTAAGTATGTGCTCGGCAAGTGATGCCGTCGTGGTAGTTGCATCAACGTAATGCCAGCTCTGTCGTCTGACTCTCCTCGCGTCATCGTCGTACACAGTCTTCGCCATGCCATTGTCATCTCACTGTCATTTTACCATCGTCATGACTTCGGAGACACCACTCCGTTGTCGTCGCACCGTCTTCGTCATGCCACCTTCCTCGTCGTTACATCGACGTCAATCTTTCTTCGTCCTTCTAATATAATCATAATGTGGTCATTCAATCGTGAATATGCCTGCCACCGTTGTCATGCCGTCGTGGTCAGACAGTCGCTGTCATTCATCCGTTGTCAGACAGCCGTCCTCATACCGCCGTGGTGGTGCAATCGTCGTGACGCCATCGTCGTCATACAGGCTTCATGGTACAGTCGCCAGATACACTTGCCGTCATACCATTGTTCTCATACGTTGTCACGCCATTGTCCTCATTGCGTCATCGTCTTGCATTCGTTGTCATACAGTCATCCGTCATGCAAACCCATCGTCGTGATGCGGTCGTGGCCGTACCATCATTGTCTTTCTAAATTCGCATCCGACTCTCATCATACCGTCGTCGTCAGCCATCAGTCACAGAGTCATCGTCATACTGTTCTTGTGTGTCCTCATCACGCTGTCATTTTACCATCATCATTTCAGTAACGTCAACCCATTGTCGTCATGCCGTCTACGTCATACCACCATCTTCGATCCATCGACGCCATTCCTTGTTAGTCATTCTATCGTAATCATGCTGTCGTCATTCTATCGTTATTATGCCGCCGTTGTCTTGTCATCATCACTATTGCGCCGTCGTAAGACAGTCGTTGTATGCATCCGTTGTCATACCATCGTTCTTTTGCCGTCCTGGTCGTGCCATCGTCATCATTCAAGCTTCGTCATCCGGTTGTCTTCAGACCGTCGTCCTCACGCCATCGTCTTCACGCCAACGTCATCTCATCGTCTTCGTGTCGTCGTCACACTGTCGCCGTTATACCATCGTCAGCGTTTAAGAACATACATCTGAATGTGATCATGTCGCCGTCGTGATACCACCTTTGTCGTTCCGTCAACGTCGTTCCTTCTTCGTCATTCCAGCGTCGTCACTGCGTGGGCATCATACAGTCGTCAGCATGCCGCCATGCTCATGGGGGACCTTGGAAAGTGAGTTCCATAGCAAAGTGGGACGATATCGAAGTATTTAGCATATAGCCGAGGCAACGAAAGTCTCATAATGACCAATACACATGTCAAGTAAATGTGACTTCAGCAATAGGGTGTGTCCCCACATTGCTCGAATTTAAAATCGCTTTAACAACGACAGTCATCGCGAGATGAATTCTGCCGTAACTTTTTCTTTACTAATGGTACAAAAAACCTATGAGCGTTGGGAAGATCTCAGGAACTTAAGCAGCGCAGGCAAAGTCTTCTGCGCGGAGTTAATTTGGGAGCACTGGGCTAGGAGTTTCTCTTCTGACAGTCATTGATTCTTCAGTCTGCCAGTGACTGGGTATATTATTTCCGTCGGGCAGAAAAAGAAAATATTGCAATGGCACTACAGCTGACTTTTGGCAAGCACGATGAGCAACCAGACTGGAAAACACCAGGCTATGAAACAGTGGCCCGAGCAGTAGTTGCACACTCTTGAAAATTTTGAACATTTACATTTTTTTCTTCATTTATAGACATGCATTCTCCCGTAGATCACCCATTAGAAAGAGAAAGGACGCAAACATTATCATCATCATGTAAGAGGCTAGAAAAAGAAATAGGAGGGCACAGACGGCGTAAACTGCTCGCACAATCCAGCTGTAGCAGGCAGCGTTCTCAAAATGCAGCACGGAAGACCGTAAACCTCAGGAAATTGAGCGACGCCTTCTACTCGAAGTTCCTCTGGGTTTGTTCTGATGGTCGTCGATTGTCCAGTCCGTCAATCACTGGGCATATCATTCTCCTATCCACACAATAGCATATGTAGACCTCGAGACCGTGCGCGAAGGTCTCGTCCCAGCTGCATGTGACGGTCGCAGGTGGTGTTGTCGGCCATTCCGATGAGGCAGGTATAGGAGTCGGTAAATGTGACTGATTGCCGCCTGGGTTATCGCTCCCCAAACACAGCATATAACCTAAAACTAACAATATCCCGTAAAAATATTGTACCGTTCGTGGCTCGTCGGAGAAGAAAGCAGTAATAAGGCTGTAGATCGGTGCCGGTATGAAGGCACCATTTTACGTGCCTAAATAAAATACATACGAATTAATTTTAAATGAAACAAAAAAAATTATGAGTAACAAGTAAACTCTAACAAGTGAGTACATAGACTGCAAATTCGGGCTTCCTTTAAAAACGCGAACTTTCGCACGGCGCAGATGAAAACAGCAGCAGCAAGCGGAAGCATGTCTGTAATCACCCTCCGGTATATTTTATTATAGTTTTTTGTTTTCTTTCTTCGTTTTTGTTGTGTGTGTGTATGTAACAAATGTAAGAGGCACTATAATGCGGGCCGGTAAATAAAAAAAAAATATTGCCAGGAGCCGCCGGCTGTCCCCCACTTTTTTTCTAACTCCGCGCACATTTGTTCGTAATATCCCTGCTCACTCCAGTCCTTTCTCTCTTTTTTTCTTATTCTTTTTTTTTTCGGGGGGGGGGGGGGGGGGCAGATAGGTAAAAGAATAGTGAAATTATCACAGCGTGTCGGCATGCACTAAACAAACGAAGACACCTTCCACATTTCTGGCCACCGCAGTTGCAAAACGAATCTTATATTTCAGCAGTAGGCTGTGGACTTTCCACCAGTTTTTATTTTGATGCAGTCCTTCCCCCTTTGTTACAGTGCTGGCTCGGAAACGAGCAGTTTCTTTTGTAATTATTTTCTGCAAACTAACAGTGCGCGCTGCTCTTTTGGATGTAGTCAACCACTTTATATAGCGCTCCATTCTGACAACTTATATCATGGCGGTTAGGGAAGCTCACGAAACGCGAATCAGTGAAATTAACAGGATCTTTGGCATAGTTGGCTCGTAATGAGCTTGCATTAATGATTAGGTGCAGATATTGTTAAAGAAGTGTCCAGCGCATGATGATTTAACAGACAGGAGGAGACCACTAGCGACAAATGTTTGTTTTAAAGGCACCATAACAAATATCTGCAGAAACGTGGCGACGCAACAATGCTCAAAATACACGTTGCAACGAGACACGTCCAAACATCGGCGAGAGATCGCATCTCTCATGAAATATCATATGCCAAAAGTATACGTTCTGAGATGGGGGGAAAACAGCGGAGCTATTTAGGATTCGCCCTAGCCGTGTCTATTAATAATCTTCTACAGCATGTTCCTGTGTAGTGTTCTCAGTCAGCATCATTCACACGTGTCCTTCCCAAAAAATCGCGTTCGTCACGCATCATCACATCCAGAACAGCTAGCTGGCAACTGACAGCTGGTCGGAGAAATGTGTAAAATGCGTAAAAGTAGCGAATTTCTTTTTTTGCTCAAAAGATGAAAAATTCCCTAATAACATTGTTATATGTGTAGCTGCAGCGAATTTGTCTAATTCTCCGACATACCCTGCGCATACTAACATCGTTATCATACCCCGCTGACCACCCACCAAACCTTCCCCCTAGGCAGCAACCATCTTGCAATTTCAGTATTTTTGCGCCACCAACTACGTGCCGCTGTGGTCGCTCTCCTTGTGGGCCGGCCTCTCGACATTGTGCAGATTGCTATCTTTCGTTCTTCGATTTTTTTCCTAGCTCTGTTGTTGTTACCGTCATTCTCCGGCTCCTTTCTAGCCTTCAACTGCCTCCCCCCCTCCACCCTTCCTCACTTCTATTCCACTCGCTACGTGAAGCACGGAGGCGGAGGAGTGATTGGACGACGACCGATGCCTAGCCTGGCCCTCGACTCTCGTATTGTTCTTCCCTCCGAGTATTCAGCCTCGCCACCCCAACCGCCCTCTTCTCTACATCTCTTCATGTACCCTTACGTACTTTTTTGACGTTTCCCACGTTCCTTTCTTCGGAAGTGGCGGAAAGGGGGGGGGGGGGGGGGGGGTTGAGGAGCCACCCGATAGCTGGCTTTCGTCTCCTCTACGGTCGCGCGCGCGACGGTCGAGAGGGCCGCGCTCTCCCGACCAGACATAAGAAGGCCAGCAGTCTGTTTCTTCGCCTCTTTCGTTTCGCGCTTTCTCCTGTTTAGAGAGGAGAAAAGCACGCTGCCGTGAGCATGTACTGATTCTGCTCAACGGCGCGAAAAGAGAAATAACTCTCCTAACCCCCCCCCCCCCCCCCCCCCTTTGCACTCTCACATTCCCAGCCTCCCTATCTTGCACACGGAGAGCGCTGAAGCTGTCGTAATGGAAACGCGCTCGTTTAGTAGCTCGACTTCGAGTAGACGGAGCGAGCTAACTCGTCGATTTTTAGCCTTTTATTTATTTATTTATTTATTTATTTATTTATTTATTTATTTATTTATTTATTTATTTATTACACCCTCAGGGCCGAAGGCATTACAGAGGGGAGTGGGCAATATAGGTTAGGTTAAATACAAGACAGTGAATTTTGTTAGAACATAATTTCAACATTCTCCAAAATAAACAAATGTTGTTAGTGCATCACGAAACCGTTGATTATCTTCAATGGCTGCAATATCGGGAGGGAGACGGTTCCGTTCGACAGATGTCTGGGGAAGGTAGGACTGAAAAAAAGCTTTAGTATTGCATTTTTTGATGCCTACCTCGTGCCGATGATCAATACGATGGGAGATGTATTCCGGTGGTGAAATGAATTCGTCGTGTAGCGTGACGTGATGATATACCTTGTTGAATAGAGTGAGGCGACTGATTTTCCGGCGAGATTTTAAAGATGGGAGAGAAAGGTTGGTTTTCATGGCTGTGATACTTGCAGTACGGTTGTAATTTTAAAAGATGAAGCGAACGGAGTTATTTTGTATAAGTTCGAGAGAAGATACAAGATTTTCATGTCCAGGGTCCCATATAGATGACGCGTATTCAAGTTTAGGTCGTATTAGTGATTTATAAAGTAGGAGTTTTAAGGACGCTGGAGCAGCAGAGAAGTTGCGACGTAAATAATCTAACATGCGATTAGCGTTATTGGTAACGTATTCAGTGTGGGCATTCCATGCTAAATTTCGTGATATGTGTACGCCTAGATATTTATATGATGCGACGGAATCAAGAGGAATGCCATTAAGACAATAAGAAGGGGGAGTGTTACAGCGCCGAGAAACGCGCATGAACTTACAGTTACTAATATTTAATTCCATTTTCCAAGTTTGCACCAGTTAGAGACCAAACTAAGATCGGTCTGGAGAGTATTAATTTTGTTGAGGTTACGTATTTCTCGGAAAACTACACAGTCGTCAGCAAAAAGGTGGCTGGCAAAAGATAGGGTGGACGGAAGGTCATTAATATACATTAAAAATAGAAGTGGTCTGAGGACCGATCCTTGTGGTACACCAGATAGCACGTTAGTAAGCGGTGAGCTTGTGCGATTAGTGAAAACAAACTGCCAGCGGTTGAGAAGGAAAGATTGAATCCATCTAAAGACATATGGATCAAGATTAAAATGGCTTAATTTATAAAGCAACAATTGATGGCACAATTTATCAAAAGCTTTCGCGAAAGCTAAAAAGGTGAAATCGGCACAATATGACTGGTCAAGAATGCAAGGTAATTTATCAGTGAATGACAGTAACTGCGTTTCACTGGAATATGATTGACGGAAACCATGTTGCGCAGAATAAAAAAAAGAGTTATCATCAAGAAAGGTGGCGATGTTTTTAAAAATTATATGTTCTAGTAATTTGCAGCATGTGCTAGTGAGTGAAATGGGACGATAATTTTGAGGCAAGTGCTTATTAACGGATTTGTGAAGTGGGACCACCTTCCCGATTTTCTAGTCGTTAGGGAGGCTTGATGAATCGACGACTGCTGGAACAGTTTTGTTAGTATAATTTAACTATAAGCGCATGTACTTTTTAGGAATTTAGAACTAATTTCATCACACCCAGGAGATGAATCGTGCTTTAAAGACTCGATTAATTTAGCAATGCCAGGAGCATCAATAGTTATTGGTGACATAATTTAAAATCTGTGGTGTGGCATATCTGGAAGGTCAACTGTCGAGCTTGAGGAAAAGCTTTCAGTGAATGTTGTATTCAGTGTGGTAGCACAAAGATTATTTGGGATTATGTTGCCCGAACTATCTTGCAATGTAATTAAAGGGTCGTGTGCAGGGTGTATAATGCGCCAGAACTTTTTAACATTTGTTTTCAAAATAGATGGTAAAGTAGAAGACAAGAAGTTGTTCTTTGCAAGTTTCAGGGTTTTCACGTATGTGTCGGAAGCAGTCTGGTATGTCGACCATCGCTCAATAGAAGGTGAAAGTTTGGCAAGACCGAACAAACGTTTCTTTTTGTGAGATAGTCGCCTGATGTATGAATTGTACCAGGGTGCTTGAAGGTTAGAGGTGACGACGCACTTAGGAATATATTTGTCTGATAGTTGGTCTACCTTCGTTTTGAACAGTAGCCAATTTTATTCGACAGAGAGAGTATCAAAATTAACAAGAAAATGATCAATAAATGCAGATAGTTCATTATTAATAGCGGCAAAGTTAACCCGTTTGTAATCTAGGATGGTTTTCTTTATTTTATTTGTTTTAGGACGTGGCGTATTAATGACGAAATTGAGCAGGAGATGATCACTGATACCTGTCAGATATGTTAGATCTGTAGCTAGCTCTGGATTTGTGGTTAGGATTAAATCTAGAGTATTTGCAGTACTTGTTACAGTCCTAGTGGCTTGCGTTACCAACTGTGTTAGCGGAAACAATGTATATAGATCTAAGAAACCTTTAGCTTGTGACAAGGGCGGCGATGAATAAGGCGGATGAGCAGTCCACAAGATACTTGGAAGGTTAAAGTCTCCGAGTATAAAAAGTGGTGATATAGGATAGCGTCTGTGAACCAAGTTTATAGCATCATGGAGTTCGTTAGTAAATGTAGACGAATAGGATGGAGGGCGGTAGCGTATACCAATAATTATTTTCAGATGATCGATGACTACCAAAGCGAAAACTAGCTCCAACTCGCTGCCGATTTGAATGCATGTAGAAGGAATATCTTTTGAAATTGGCAAGCAGGACACCACCGCCACGTCCTGCCGTCCTATCGGAACGATACATCGAGTAACGATGAGCGTCGTGAAAGATTTCAAAATCAAACACGTGCGTTGGGAGTCAGGTTTCTGTTAGTGCAACAATGTGAGGTGTACAAGTATCAATGGCGGAAGATAAGTTAGTGTGTTTATTAAGAATGCTTCTGACGTTGGTATAAAGGACAGACACAGGAGATGACTTTCCACTGCCCCTCGCGATTCCCTACGACACAACTTGGGAAAAAACAAGAACAAAAACAAACTGCCATGTAAGTTACTGGGGAAAAAAGCCAGCGTATCTTTGTGCCACCGTGTTTAAATTTGATCGAGGTTTAATGTGACACCTTAGAAAGAATGGGAGCGGGAGAGGCTCCTGATTTATTTTGATCATTTGGGGGGTTCTTTACTGTGCGCCCAAGGGCACTTTACGCTAACGCATTTGCATTCCACCCCATGTTTATGCGACCACCGTGGATGGAAATCGAGCCCATGACCTGGTGCTCAGCAAGAGAACACCATAGCCGTTGAGTCACCATCCCACCGGTATGGGAGTGAACGTTTCGGTGTGCTTTTGTAGGGGAGCGCACGCGCGCGAGCTCGCATGTTTGTGTGTTTATTTGCTTTACTTACGCGTGTATCAGGAATTAAATGTATCCTAAGTTGCCGTCTAATGCTGAAGTTAGCCAGATGGCTTCGATGTGACGTGTGAAATGACGCGCGCACTAAGCACACTTCGAGCCAGGCAGAACCGTGGAGCCGCCGTGGCGTTGGGGAAGCGAGCTAGTCTCGCACCCCGGAGGTCCGGGTTCCATTCCCACCCATACCAATATTTGCCAAATTTCACTTTCAAGGCCAATCATTTACTTTGTTACAGGAACCTCCCTGAGAAATTTGACGTCAATCCGAGAATTTCTTGACGTGTTTTTACTCTTTGCGCGGTCAGCCATTTCTTGTACCACCTTTCGGTCGACGGCGTCGGAATTTGGCTCAATAGGGCATATAATGATTTCGCATTAATAATTAAGCGTTGTGAATAGGATTCAGCGCCTATTGCTAGCGCATTGCATTCATTGCTACTTCTGCGTTCACGCATGAAATAACATAACGGTGCGGCGTCACAGGGTCACACGCAGGGAAGTGTATGCGACGGTAGAGACAAAGAATTACGATTGCCTGAGATTCTTGAACGTTCAACATAAGCTCGATGCACGAGCGTTGCTGCATTCCAATTATAGAACAAAGTTAGGCTAGTTGGTGCGTGTTAAGGTATTGAGATCCTCAGGCATTCAGATGGCTTAGAGACAGGCTGATAGCGAAATACTAGAATAGTTTTCTATACAAATAAGCGGGTGATACGTGCGCAGGCACCCAGTCGCCGGCTCTCGCCACAAAGGACTGTTCCTGTCTGAAAAGTAACCTTTGTATCGGCTTATTTCTTTAGCTCTTTCTTAAAGAAAACGAAATCAACGTTGCTTCTCCTCGTATGAGTCCTGTGGATACCGCAGAATCTGTGTTTTATGCGATGGAAAGATTCAGGGTTTATAGCGTTGGATCATGTGCGCTTTTCGCTCTCGAAGTGAGTCTGTTTAGCGCTAGTTAAATGTCTCAGTCCTGGAGTTGCATTCCATTCCGGCACACACGAGTTCGACCACCAACCCCTACAGAATCGCTCTTCATTACTGATCGTTTCCAACTTTTCTCGTTTTGCTAGTGTTTCACAAACGAATAAAACTTTGGATCTCTCTGACCTCTCAATGCGATGTCGCATTCCTCCTCTATGCCTATTTTATAAAATATTAGCAAAGGTCTAAAACGGGCGCTCTTTAACTCCCCCAGCTTCATCTCGCCAAGAATCGACCAGCAGCTAAAGTTCCGTACACCAAGGTGCTCAACTAAACAGCACGACACTTCATTCGTACCAAGAACCATCCTTGAATGGAACCAACCGCCATCCTCCATCGTCTCCTTCACAGACTCTTCATCGTTGAGGTCATCACTATGTCAACGCCTGTTATAACTCCTCCCTTTTTGTTTCCACCCACTCCTATCTGTAACAGCGAAAGGCATTGAGACTAAATAAATGAAATGAAGGGGAAAATCGCCCTCGCGATCCCGTGCCCAGCAGCGAAATGTCATTGATCCATCGCAAGGTTGGAGAAGCGTTCTTAAGCTGTGTCACCAGAGCATTCTACAAATGCTCGTCACCTTCGACCTCTTGAAGCAGTGTGCCTTAGCGCTTAGCCAATGTTAAACTCACTATAAGATGAACTGAGACTCAATCTTAGCTACTTTGTTTGTTTTTATTCCTTCAACTCGATGCTTCAGCTTTTCGCTTTTCGGCTTTTCGGCTGAACTCTCCGTTCACGCCCTTTCGTAAGCTCACACAAAGTAGGTAGTTTTCTGTACCCTCACAAAATGTCTTAAAAGCAAATCATGGGGCGTGCGGAAGATCAGAACTACGTTGTAAGTGTACCCTCAAAAGACAAAGCAACAAATGCTGTTGGCGCTCTTTGGTCATAATTTGGCCCTTGCGCCATAAAGCAACAAATTCATCAACAAATGATGTTCCATCTGGGTGATTGCTCGCCGTATCACGGGTAATCGGTGCTCTATCTTGCATGACGAGACAGTTGCAGTATAGTCCGTGCAATCTTTATTCAAGCTGCGCTATCAAAAGATGTGCTCTTCCTGCTTTATTGTTTTCGCCAGAGTACACAGAGAGTGCACGTGGGCGAATGGCGTTGAAATACACGCCGGACTGCGTTATCAATAATTTAGCCGCGCATGCATGCACGCACGCTGCGTTCCAGTCTGCACGGTCAGCGAATATGGCCGTCGAGGCACGGCAGAGGCGCGGCGAGGGTGGGGATATCGTGACCGGAGAGCACACTGTGGCGTGTTCGCTCGACCGAGTACATTGCAAATCAATGTATCGAACGCTCTTTCTTAGCGAGAAACCAGTCTTTGTATGTGACCACAGATTGCCCCGTGGTACGTGTCTCGGTTATTTTACGAAAGCGTGACAGATTCCATAGTTCTGACTTTCGTCACATTTTTTTCCGGAGGCTTTATACATCAAAGTGCCTTGGATTGCTGGTTCTGCCTTGTGCGTGCGTGCGTTTATCACTGTCTCCTGCCCGCAAGCACGGAGTTCGTGAAGACAACGGCTAAACACGCTCTGTTCGTGCAACACACCAGATGAATTTAGACGATGATATCATAATATGGATACAATGAAAGCAAAAGCTTTTTTTTAAGAGTGTAAAATGGCTTTAACTTTTTAGACTCACGCTTTTCGGTTCTTCAGATCTCGAATACACTACCAGAAAAAAAAAAAAAAACCTCGACCTTCGAATGTGTGCTGTGCTTCGAATCTGTGCTTCGAAGCTGTGTGCTGAAGCGAGCATCGCTAAGGGCAACCCAGCGTGTGGTGAGATTCTGCCACCACGCGACAGTTTTTCCGCTCGTACTATATAAATCGAGGGCCAAAAAAAAAAAGAAAATGCACGGCGTCGTTCTGCCGGAACTAGCCCTGCATCGTCAGGATGAAGACAGGTGCTGCGCGGTGTTCTAAGTGTATCGAGTCTGTCAAAGCAACGTAGTTAGCGTGAGCATTCTCCAAAATTAAAATAATAATATAAAACTGAAAACTAACGATTCAGGGCTCTTCCGCATCCATTGATAATAGTAAGAGTCTCACAACGTCAAGTGTGTTCTTTCAGCTCTGGTGATTATTTTCTTTTAAAGAGGGTATACGAAAGTGAGGAAGTGAGGAAGGGGTGGGGAGGGGGGGGGGTTAACTACGTCTATTTCATGTAGATCGGTTTCAGTCTAACTCTTGGTTACGATAGAGTTTGCGCAATTTCTGCTGCGCAAGAAGCGATAGCAAAAAAAAAAAATCACCACCCAAGCACTCGGTACAGATGGTTAACCAGCGAAGCTGAAACGTGCGGCTCCAGCGTTTATCACTGGGCTAATCCCGACGGTTCATTAAACGACTGCTTGGTAGGCTGCAGGACCCTCGGTGCGCAGTTGCTGCTTGCGCTCGGCTGCACGAGCCTGTTCTTGTGCCCGGGCTGCAGCATCGGCACGGCGTAGACGAGCTCATTCCAGGTTCTGCTCGCGGCGTTGCTGATCGAAAGCTGCCTGCTCTTAAGGAGTATGCATGACGCGTGGGCAACTCATTTCGGAGCCGAAGGGAAACTGCTGCGCACGCGCTTGGCTGCGACGGAGAGCAACGACGTCCCCACTGGCCCAGCTAATCCAACACCACCTAGGTACCCCAAGACTTTTTCACTCCGATTCATGACGTCATGTTACCTAGCCCGACTGTCATGGAATGCATGGAGTTTCATACAATAATTACTAGATGGAGCTCTGGTGCTAGTGTCTACGGGAGCTGCAATGGGAGCGATTGTAGCAACATGTGAATTACGGGAAGTACATGGATTTGCCTAAACTTCGTCCTTCTGGCTTCAAACGGCATTGTGACTTTATAAACTCGTAATTTTCAACAACGTACTGCGTAATAAATAATTAAATACACATTTTTAAAACTGTCCGAAGGCAGTATTTCAACACAGGACCTCTAGCACAGAAACCCTATATTGAAACCACTAAGCCACAGACGCCTGCATCGACGAGCCATGTTAAACGCCCTTATGAATTTTTTGCGTGCATGCCAATACCTTAGGACGCTTGGCGCGTTTCGATTTGGTCACCTCGACAAGCACAGTCGTTGCAATTCGTAGCGTTCGTGCGTATTCGCAGCCTCTTCTGCACTTCGAAGAGTATAGATTGCTCTGAAATTTACGACAACGAAGGCCTATAAAGCGTAATATAGAAAGCCACAAGATCGTCTGAATCCACAAGGAGGAAGATCAGACAACTCCGTGTACTTCCTATTATTTTCAAGGTGGATCAATGATCTGCAGCGCGAGAGTTCCCTCTAGTATATTGTAGGAAACTAGAGTGTGTGTGCGTGCGTGCGCCCCCCTCCCCTCCCCCCCTCCCCTCGTGACGAGAAAAACGAATTCTCCTTTTACATGTACTTAGGTGGAAGCACCCGAGCTAAAGCTTCCTCTTAGACGAAGCTTACGTAGAGGTAGAGGAAGCTTTAGCTCGTGCGCTCCTATCTAAATACAGGTAAAAGCTGAATTCGTTTTTCTCGGCAACCACTGCACCAAATTTGAGAACGTTTGTTGCATTTAAAAGCAGAACTTAAAATCTAGTGACATATCGAATTTGTCCACTTTGAACGATCTAATGGGTGCCGTTTACAGAACCACGATATCTGTTTTTGATGCAAGGCTAATCATTCATAAACTTCGTGCGTCTATCTTCTTTGCAAGCTTCACTATTTTTGAAATTCCTTTTCATAAAATTTAGACCCTAAATCGAAATTCCGCTTCCAACAGTCACTAGAATTTAACTTTCTCTCTCAAATGCAACAGATTTCAATAAAATCGGTCCGGAAGTTCTCTCAGGAAAGCGTTTTTGCGTTTTACATGTATTTGACTAGGCCGCATCGAGAGGAAGCTTTAGCTCGGGTGCTCCTATATAAATACAAGTAAAAGGAGAATTCGTTTTTCTCGGCAACCACTGCACCACATTTGACAAGGTTTGTTGCATTTAAAATAAAAACTTAAAATCTAGTGATTGTTGGTTTCAAACTTTTGAGTTAGGTCGCCAATTTTTATTAAAAATTCGCAAAAATCGAAAATTTTCAGGCACCCGCCGTGGTTGCTCAGTGGCTATGGTGTTAGACTGCTGAGCACAAGGTCGCGGGATCGAATCCCGGCCACGGCGGCCGCATTTCGATGGGGGCGAAATGCGAAAACACCCGTGTATAGTTAGATTTAGGTGCACGTCAAAGAACCCCAGGTGGTCGAAATTTTCGGAGTCCTCAACTACGGCGTGCCTCATAATCAGAAAGTGGTTTTGGCACGTAAAACCCCAGAATTTTTTTTTTTATTTTCAGGAAACGAAACTATCAAGTTTACAACTCGGTAACTCAGCAATCAGAAATGATATCAGAATTCTGTGAATTGCACGTAATAGTACATCTAAAGCGGACAAAATCGATATGTTACACATGAATATAAAAAAAATTTGGTAATATGTAAATACAGCTTTTGCGGAACCCTTGTAAACAACGTAACAGATTCACGTAAGATGTAAAATGACATATCGAATTTGTCCGGTTTGAATGACTTAATGGATGCCGTTCACAGAACCGCGATATCTGTTCTTGATGCAGAGCTATGATCGTGCTTCTATTTTTTTTTTCAAACTGTCGGACATTCGAAAATCTTTTTAACAATATTCAGGCCCTAAATCGAAATTCCGCTTCCAACAGTCACTGGAACTTAACTTTCTCTCTCAAATGCGAAAAATTTCGTTAAAATCGGTCCAGGCGTTATCTCATAAAAACGTTTTTGCGTTTTACATGTATTTGAATAGGCCGCGTCGGAGTTGGGCCTGAGCTAAAGCTTTCTCCCAACTCCGACGCGGCCTATTCAAATAGATGTAAAACGCAAAAACGCTTTTATGTGATAACCCCAAGGCCGATTTTAATGAAATTTGTTACATTTGAGAGGGAAAGTTAAATTCTAATGACTGTTGGAAGCGTAATTTCTATTTAGGGTCTGATTTCTTGATGAGATCATGAAAAATTTGGAAATTAGAAAAAAGCTAGAAGCACGAAGTTTACAAATCAATAGCTCTGCTTCGAGAACAGATATCGCGGTTCTGTAAACAGCATTCATTAGATCATTCAAAGTGGACAAATTGAATATGTCACTAGATTTTAAATTCTGTTTTTAAATGCAACAAACCTCAAATTTGGTGCAGTGGTTGCCGAGCAAAACGACTTCGCTTTTTACATGTATTTACATAGGAGCACCCGAGCTAAAGCTTCCTCTTAAGGCGAAAGCCCTTCTAGACTCATGGCGAAGTTTCTGTCAGCAGACCTGACCACCGGAGTGTCCGCCGAAGCGTTATCACGCTATATGAAGGCAGATTAACGGCAGATTAAAGAGTGAAAAAGGATTGATAGTGACAGTTAGTGAACGATAACGTTAGAATAGAGATTGGTAGAGGTTGATAATGACTAGTAATGAGTAATAATAACTACTAATGACTTGTAATGACTACTAATGACCCCGAAATGACCAATATGTCTAACGACGGCTTGTAATGAGCACAACTGATTAGAAATGACTAGAACTGTCTAGTAATGAGTAGTAATGACTAAAATGCCTACTAATGACTTGTAATGACTACTAATGACTATGGAATTACTAATATGTCTAACGACAACTTGTAACGACTACAATGGATCGGAAATGACTAAAATGCTTAGTGATGACCAGTAATGACTAATAATGAATGAAATGACTTGTAATGACCACTAATGACTATGAAATGACCAACATGTCTAACGATGGCTTGTAATGACCACAATTGATTACAAATGACTAAAAATGCTTAGTAATGAGCAGTAATGACTAAAGAAAGAAGAGAAAGAGAAGAGGCAAAGATAAGAGGCAAAGAGAAAGAGGCGAGTGATAAGAGGAGGAAGTGTGGGCTTTCGCCGTTCACCTCTTAAGAGAGACCTTAAGAGACTATTTTGCATATAGCGCTCTAGCGGAGTATATGTACCGTTGAATGAAGAACACAACATTTGCATACAGCGGTTCGGCTTGAAAGAGCACGCGACTGTTCCTGTCCGCCGGTGATGTCGACATGAATAGGCATGCCGCAGTGTCTTGCACACCGTACGTTAAATTCAGTATAGCTGCTGCGAGAATACGCTTTCTTCATACTGCAGCGCGTCTCTCGAGGTCCGATGTGCGGGTGACTGTTTATATGTGTAATACAACGATGGCCGGGGCTTCAGAGTCGAATTGCAACTTGCATACTTTGGCAAAGTTGCACGACGTTCGCTCGCTCACTCACTTACTCACTCACTCTCACTGCGCACGTTTATTTGCAGACAGTCTCGCTTAACCACACGCTTCTTTGCCTCTCTGGCCTTTTGTGCTCACCAACGCTTGCGGTGCTGAAATGAGTGTGTCGACATACAACACTTACATACACGGGCACTCTTAGATACATTCACATGCGCCGGCACTCACTCTTTTGGACTCTGGTGCAGTTCCACTTGCTGTTACTCAATCACACTCGCGGTTTCATATTATGAAGTACGACGGTGTGCGTGGGAACGCAGCGGTGAGCAAGTGAGCCGATTTGTGCTTCTCTGCGCATCATTGAGTTCGTTACATCGCTTTACGGCGGTCAGAGCCGGTTGTTCTGCCGAACTCCGTCGTGGATCACACTCGTTACTTTTGGCACAGCACCGAGGATTCTGCCAGCGTTCATCGATCTTCGACACGAAGTCTTGCCACTTCCATACTTACAAGCAAGCAGGCGAGTAATCGTTAACAAAACTGAATCGGTACAACCTTCAGACCATCTGTCCTTAAACCACCAGCAAGAGAAGCCCGGCCGTGGGCCTTCCTGATGAACCACGAGTCGGCAGCACGTTTGGCAAACGGGAGTGGAGAGCGCTGCGCTAAGCGATGTATTCATTACGAACCGGTTGCCCTCAGAGGGAACGGCGCAGACCAAACTAATTTGGAAACGGCGCTTACTCTGTTTGGGTACCACTCGCTGTTTCGCTGCTCTCCGCGGTAAAACAGCGCGCGCTTATCTGCAGACAGTCTCGCTTAACCACGCGCTTCTTTGCCTCTCTTGTACAGTGCAGGTCTTGTTGTCGTTTTTCTTCTGGCTCTCAATTTCTAATCAGAGCTTTCTAGCCGTCTGATGCATAGTCGCGGATTCATCGATCGCTCAGTTCGCGATTACGACCAAACCATGGAAGGTACGCAAGAGCGAGAGAAGTGGGAGGAAGACGGAGTGGGTGGGGAGAATCTTTGTCGACCAGCGCTCATGCCGCCGTTCTCGATATGCAATATACACTCGAGTTAAGAAATGAAGCGTCACGCGCAGCGGTCGGCGAGACATGCATAGGCGCAGCGCGAATTGTGGATTTTTGAAAGGTAGACGCGAGATGAGTGCGCAGGCAATCAGAACGCAAATATAAAGGAAAACCGAGTTTCTGTCGTGATGTCGAAAGAAAGAAAGAACGGCTAACGAAGAGGAGAAGGTAAAGGCAGGCGGGGCCGTGTCTCGGAGCGCGGCGAAGACGTAATTAGGGCCGTACTGTAACTAAATCGAGTCGTCTCTCCGGATAAAAGGGCAAGGGGCTGCGGACGCTTATTGCGGCAACTATATACGACGCCGCTCTTGTGTCTGCACCGCTTTTGTACGCCTGTTGCAGAAAGTCCTGTCTTTTATCTTGTTCGTCTGCTTATCTTCTAGCTTTCCTACTTTCGTGCGTCGTTGTCGTCCTTCAGCCGTCTTGGGCATCGTTCCTATCGCATATTTCTAGCGCGCTGTACTGAAAGAAGGACTGGTGGTCGCTTGTTTCCCTCTTAGGAGCAAATGAGCGATCTTTAATTCACTTCATGATAAAGAAAAATTGGAAGACGCTTAAGCTTCGCCTTTAAGAGTAGAACACGATAGCATTCAAAGATCCCTGACTGCTTGTCACGCTTCCCGGCAAACGCACCTTTCTTGCGGATGCGCGGAGACGAGCGTCATCTGGATGGTGTTGTTGCAAGAAACCGAGCACGCCGTGCCGCTCTATGAATGGAAGAAACTCTGAAAAGGGGTTTGTGTTTGAGTTTCCGCGTAACAGAGTTATGTTTTCTGGTATATTTAAATTACAGTGCGATGCTATCATGTCTGTAGGTTGTGTTTAGGTCGTACTTGACGATTTTTCTTATGCATTTTACTTTGAAGAATTGAATTCAGTATCGCCTCTGCACCACGCGAAGGGCCTGCGCGGTTGTGGTTCGGAATGATATTTCGCGAAACGACGTCAGACGCCAACACAGCATTTCTTTTCGACACGGGGCCCTTAACGCTGTCGCGTTAAAAATATCTCCGATGCTACTCTAACAGGAATCACATCATCCGATTATTTCGTCACACTACTGATACTAAGCATGAGGTCGGATGAGCGATTTGAGACGGCTGTGGGCTGTTTCAGGAAGGGTGGAGCGCAAAAAAATTAAACACGCTTACTATGATTCCGGAATTACAACGTTCATGAATTACTCCCTCTCCATTACGATCATAATAATTTTGAATCCTGTGGCTGTGTATTCCTCATACACCTTGTGCAAATTATGACCATAAAAACACGCAGCACCTTAAAGGGACACTAAACAAAAAAATGATTTCTTCTGCATTATTAAATCACACATCCACAATGCCAAAGACACCACTCTTACCGCGAGAAAATGCTCGGTGGGCCAGAAAAAGGGTGAGAACCGGGGGCCAACGCCGCTTTGAAGTTCCCGCACTAGCCCGCCGTGACATAATGGATTTTGACGGGGCCTCCTAAGGCCGAGGTAATTACTTTGCGATAAAGATATACTTTTTATGTTGAGGTAAGATAGTTGGTGCATGAAAATGTTGTACTAGTTTCCTCAATATTGGCAATGAACGACATGGATTTAGCGCTCAACTTTGATTATCGTTTACTAACTTCACACCGCTCCGGCTAACAGAACTTGTTCTGCAGGTGCAAAGCGGCACGCGTGCGCATGCATGTAGTATTTTAGCAGACTCCCGTTCATGACCCCAAACATCTAATGCCCACATAAACGTATGCCATTAATTGATATGGGGCATATAAGTTTTTACGACAAGACAAGACAGGACAAAACAGACAAGACAAAACAGACAAACAAGACAGACAAGACAAAACAGACAAACAAAACAGACAGACAAGACAGACAGACAAAACAGACAAGACAGACAGACACTTGAAGACATCAGAAGCCTTAGCCCAGGCTGTTAGGAATGGCCGTACGGGGTGGCAACGTGCCAGCTTTCAGCCCGCTGCACGTGTTCCAAGCCCACCAGACAGGGAGCCCTTCCGAGAACTGCGGATGACCGGCAGCCACGTGGCGCGCGGTCAGCTCAGGAATGTGGTACTCCGCCGCGCCACCCGAGACGGAGCACAGTTCTACGAAGCCCTCGGTCGTCGACTCCGGAGCCTTTGTGTGTATGGGCTCGAACTTGTGTGCATTAGTGTGTGTGAGCCATACTGCGGGGCGGCGGCAAGTTTACAATGATTGGACGAACATTCCCGACCATTCGTGCTCCGTCCACGCCGAACGATGACGTCGAACTATGACGTCAAGCGGAGAGCTTATAAGCAGCGTTTGCCGGCTGCTAGAGGGTGCTCGTGTCGTGCTCGTTGACGGGAGCTGAGTGCTCTTTGTCAGGCTAGAAATGCACTAGTGAGCTGTGTGCTCGTAAGCTGTTTGCTGTATGTTAGTTTTGCGGGCTCCATATGGGAGTCGCGCTAGACTGCCAATGTGTCCTGCTTAAACTGTTAATATGTAAATAAATCCTGTTCACCGAGTTCCTGTCTACGAACTTCATCTCCTTCAAAGGTGGCAGCGGCAAGATCGTCCGACGAATCTAATAAGGCCCAACTCCCATGCTGCCTATCCAGATACTTGCAAAACGCAGTAACGCTTTTCTGAGATAACCACTCGGCTGATTTTAATGACATTTGTTGCATTTGAGAGAGAAAATTAAATTCTAGTGACTGTTAGAAGAGTAATTTCGATCTATAGCTTGAACTTTTTAATGCTATGTTCAAAAATTGGTAAGCTTGAAAAAAATAGAAGTACGAAGTTTACAAATTCGCAGCTCTGCACCTAGAACAGATATCGCAGTTCTGGAAACTGCATCCATTAGAGAATCCAAAGCGGACAAATTTGAAATGTCAATTTAAATCTTACTTGAATTCGTTAAATTGTTTACAAAGGTTTTGCAAAAGTTCTACTTACAAGTTAGTGGGCTATTCAAAAGCCATGAATAACGTATCAAATTCTTTCGCTTGAGATGTACTACTAGGTACAATTTATAGAATTGTGATATTTTTTTTTCCGAGTTACAGAGTTGAAAATTATAAGCGTATCCGAAGAACTCCACCGCAGCGAAGGCGACTTCGTTTTGGGTGTCGGGGTCGCCAGCGAAGCATCGGACGACTACGACTTCTCTGCCAGTTGCGATGGGGATGCAGCTTGGTATATTAAGCAGCAGCACTTAGTAGCCAAGCTTATGGCAAATAAACCTGTGCCATATTCTAGGTTTCTCGATTATCTTAAACATGTATGGGTGGACCTATATTCAAATTGATTGTTGTGTTCATATAGGAGGTACACAACAATCAATTTGAATATATATCAATTTGAACGAGCTATGGAAAGAAAAATGATAGGTGTAACGTTAAGGGATAAGAAAAGAGCAGATTGGGTGAGGGAACAAACGCGCGTTAATGACATCTTAGTTGAAATCAAGAAAAAGAAATGGGCATGGGCAGGACATGTAATGAGGAGGGAAGATAACCGATGGTCATTAAGGGTTACGGACTGGATTCCGAGGGAAGGGAAGCGTAGCAGGGGGCGACAGAAAGTTAGGTGGGCAGATGAGATTAGGAAGTTTGGAGGGTCAACATGGCCACAATTAGTACATGACCGGGGTAGTTGGAGAAGTATGGGAGAGGCCTTTGCCCTGCAGTGGGCGTAATCAGGCTGATGATGATGATGATGATGATGATATTCAAATTAATAATTTTTTTATTTCTTGGTGAGTTCTATATATAGGGGTAGGCATATATGGACGTTCGACCTATATTCAAGTAAATACGGTACTTTGGGCCGTGTACAGCACTAAGGCAGAGCCCAAGAACAACACATGCCAGATGGAAATTACCGAGAAATAGTCACAAATAATCGTATTGCGGCACGCAGAGCCGTAAGGTGCCACAAAGCAAAAGCAAACGTGCTGTAAGACATCGTAAGCGGAAACTTTTACCAAGCCAATTTACTTTTACCAGAATAACGAAGCCAGATAAGTATGCAATGTATAGAAGAACACATGGGCATGGCCTCTTTCGTTGTATCCTCTTTTTTTCAGCTCTTTCTCTTCACTCAACATTCTTTTTTTATTTTCCTAGGATATTCGCAGCTGTATTCAAGGAACGTCTGGTTCGAACACTTCGCGACGACAAACGCAAGAGCTCGGAGGACTGAACCAATGTGTAGTATAAATGGAAGCATGAGACGCGACAGAGAAGAGAGGGGAATGGGGCTGCGGATAACGATTTTTTTTTTCAATCGCATCTGTTGCTTCTTCTCGGTGAATTCAGCGACAAACACAAAAGTTAAGACAGAGAAATATGCGAGCGAGTGAGATGACCTGCAGAAGCGTCAGACAGACGGAATGCGATTGCAGCTGCTGCTGCGGCTCCGAAAACTCAAAAAGCGCGCAGCGCAAGTGGTCGTCTCCACTGAGTCGGCAAAGAGGAACCCATCGCTGGGAAAAGGAAGAAACTGCAAAGCAGAGCTCGCCGTTCAATGGCTCCTTTTGAAGCCCGCTTTCATGCCACCTCGTCCAAAATAGCCGGAGACGTGCGGTGCGGGTCGCGCGCACACTGCGTTGTCCTGCGGGTACTTACTCCGCAAGGAAGCGGGCGGCAACGCTTTGCTGTGCGAGAAAGGATGAAGATTGAGCGGGCCCGCTCGGCGGTTTGTCGATGCCGAATGGCGGTGACCTCTCCAGATTCTCCCTCGCCACTCCCGCCCGCAGAAAGTGCCAGGACGCTGCGGGATGGGCGCCGCCACATAATGATCACGACAATACGCCGTTTCCCGTGGACATCCGGTAGCTAGTTTTTCTTACGCAGGAACAGTTTCGCCTGCCGTCAGATGGCTGGACAATTCGAGCCGGACGTAATGGCCTCAACAACAATTTGCGCGGTCGACGACGGCCAGTATAGGCGAGGGAAGCTTGCAAAACCCTTGAGGTTAACGTGAAGCCGCTCACAGTCTCATAGAACGATTGGCGCCACCATCGCGTCAAACTTTTTATTGATTCCTTCTTTTTTCTCCCTTACCTTTCACATTAGCAAGCGCTTGGTCGAACGCACGCTTACCACAGACATGCACCACACGTTTGTTGAGAGTGGTGAGCTCATCGAGAGCCCACGGTAGCAGATGTTTACGGAAGCTTTTTAGCGAGCGTTCCGTTTGCGCGGAGGGAGCACGTCGATCTTTGCAGCGAAAACATCGCCACAAACACTCCGGCCCGAGTGCACCCGTCAGCGGCCGCTCTTCTCTGCGCCTCAGCAGCGGTGAGGCCCGTTATGAAATTTACTCAGCCTTTAATAAAAAATGTTGCCGTTGCTGTTGTTTAAAGGAGACGTTGACGCCTTTAGTGGGGACGGCTACTTTTCGTCGCAGGGCAGACGAAAAAAAAAAGCACATCAAACACTTAAATGTGGCACCTTTTTTTTGTGCTCGTTTTGTTTACAGATATAGATTTAATTAACCTGGGGAGAACGTGGGAACGTTGGAAACACAGTAGCATGGCAACGATTACCGTGGCATGACGACAGCGGCATGACAGCGACACAATGATGACGACGAATTGATGATAACACTTCTGTCACTGACATCGAAGTTAGCGGAGAGCAGTGAACGTGATAAGCTCAAACGCATTGCGAACAATTACGCTTCACTGACCTTGGATGACCTAAATTCGCAGTTCGTTATAGCTGTGTGAACTACCTTACGACCTTGAAATTTTGCAATGCTTGAATTTACCACTCAGACTTTTATACGCCAAACTTTGTCTGTATCTCTCTTAGCTTGCCCATCGAAGCGAGTTAGAGCGTCAATATTGGATTGCTAGTACATCACTGCTTTGCGCGCCAGAAAGCAAAAATAAAAGAAAGAAACAGAAAACACAACTCAGTTGAAACGTATCCGCAATGTCGGTGCTTTGAAGCTAACGCGTAACAAAATAATATAATACTAATACTCGTAACACATAAGACCCTCCTGACAATGCGCCAGGAAGGCCTTAATCCAATAAAATTCTTTCCAGGAAACAAACGATAACCCCCCTGTCCGAGATACTTTTCCCGCAGTTCTCGCCTGCGAGGCATGAAGCGGAGAAGTTCGAAGTACATGCGGGATGCTCTCATTTAGTTCACGACAAGCACGTGATGAAGACCTAGCACACTTAATTTTGCCAAGCAAATTTTCACGTCTTCCGTTAAGTTAATAGAAAGCACGACCTTTCAGTTCATTGGCCCAGTTCATGGCAAATTGCTGTTTTCACTGTTTCGTCGAAGCATGCTGTCGAAGATAGTTGTGCGGAATTCATGTTACTGGTTCCTCACTAAAACACATGTCCACCAGATTATGTGCTGTGCACATGTTCCACAACTGAAACACTAGTGTCACTGTGTGAACTGTTGACCTGAATATTGCGCAGGAGCTCAAGCACCGCCGAATTTTGAGTACGGGCAGACTACCCAGTTGCAGTATTGTTCGCAGCTGTGCATGATAATAGTTGTTCGTTATACCGAACGAGCAATTTTGAAGAGACGTTGCTTCCTTCAGGCTGGAACGCCAACGGTTCACACTGATCAGCGTTGAATACAAGAGCTGTTTACTGCAGCCATGTTTCACGCGAAACTGAAGCAAGACAGGTTGTGCAGCAAACGGCGGAGCAACGTCGCATTGCCTCTTCATACTTTCGGTTTATGCGCAGTTGTGGCTTCGAATAAATCGATGGCGTCCGCGCATCACCATGATGTTCGTAAACGTGAGCGCTTGCTTGATACCCGGGTAGTTGAGATGGTCTTCGCGAAGCGCGCGTTAGAGGTGGCGTTGTCGATATCAGATTAAATCCATGCTGCTATATATAGGGTGATAATTTTTAAGCTTTATGGAATTCTTAAATATAGGCTGTTGCAGATAACATAATTCTAGTACCTGAGCTGGATGATTCAGACAGGCGGGCATTAGTTGCAGGAGAAATCGAACCAAATATTCAACAAATTAGCAAAATTTAGTAACTATATTTTGAATTAGTTACATTATAGCACATATGGAAATTTGCGAATTGTAGCTGGTGAGTTTACAAGGCGAATCCACTTGGAATTAGTTTCCAGAATGACGCCAGTTTAGATAAATGCGCCATCAAACTTGTCGTGAAAATGCACTGTTTCACTTGTTTAAGAAAACGGTCTTTTATGCATTGAGGCACAAAAGTAACTGCAACGCCAATGTACTTTGTTTAACATTTTGGAAAATATCTCAAAACTGGTGTCAGCCTGGAAATTAATTTCAAGTGGATATACATCTTGCAAGCATACCGGCTAAAATTCGTAAATTACAATATGTGCAGTAAAGTAAATAATTAA
Source organism: Dermacentor andersoni (assembly GCF_023375885.2). Lineage (NCBI taxonomy): Eukaryota > Metazoa > Arthropoda > Arachnida > Ixodida > Ixodidae > Dermacentor > Dermacentor andersoni. Next base: position 212,166,347 of record NC_092814.1, read on the forward strand.
GGAGTTAATTAGTGACTTTTTGTTAATTATTTGAATATGTGTTTCCATTTCTCGTGCTAGTAATGCCCGCCTCTTCGAATAATCCAGCTGAATTAAGGACAACAATTACGCTATCTACCACAGGCGATTTTTTTTTAATTCCGTAAAACTTACAATTCATCACCGTGTATATAGATTCAGAAGTGGCAATATGTACCTCGTAGCGTGATTATATGCATGACTGACGCACTTTGCTAACTAATCACAGAATGACCTTAATGCTAAATTAAGTCGCCTCACGAATCTCTTGGCACAAAATATTTCGAATCCTTAAAAATGACGCACTTTGCTAACTAATCACAGAATGACCTTAATGCTAAATTATGTCGCCTCACGAATCTCTTGGCACAAAATATTTCGAATCCTTAAAAAGCACAAGCGAAATTGGATGTAGTTGTCGGACCGATGAGGCGGCTTTCTCCTTTCGTTTCCACTAGCGCGCTGGGAGCTACACAGGTGAGGCGGCAAGGGGGCGCAAGGGAAAGATGTCCCGCTGGTCCCGGCCCAAGGTTGAGCGTCTCGGCAGCTAGGCGGCTGGGGGCGGCACCCCGCGGAGGGCCGTGGTGCCTACGTTATGATTTTCATCTCGGACGCCATGCGCAGCAGGGGCAGCAAAGCGCTACTGTCGTGTGTACGCCGGCAATGCAAAGATGTGATGGTTTTTCAAGTTTTCTTTTTTTCTTCTTTATTTAGATCGCAGACGTATATCCTTCGTCTGTTTTACTCAAATGAGCAACAATTTTTTTTTTGCTGAGAATGCTCTTTCTATCACTAAGTAAGCCAATAGCTGTTGTGGGTCCAGTTGCTTGAAATGATGCGATTTTCCCCTGCTTTCAACGCGATATTGTAAATTCCCTGCAGCATGCAGTACAATAATATTGGGCTCACATGTTTGCAGGAGCCTCGTTAACAGATCGGCAGCGTTTTCTTACTATGCCACCTTCTGCTTGACGTCCCCTTGGGCACATCAAGACCAGTACAAAGAGTCCTTGACGTTGTCAAATGCAACTGGTTCTCCGTTGTATGAAGCCAAGAAACAATGCAGTCATGGAAAGCATAGGCGAAGTTAACAGTCTGTTTAACTGAAACGTTCAAAATATACAAAGTGTCCCAGCTAAATTTAACCTAATTAAAGTTATTGAAATAACATCTAAAAACTTGTTGTCAGTCACTTTATTAAAAAAATAGAGCCATTTGTTGTATTTCAATTAGATAATCAGCGAAAACTTCTGATCAGTTTTAAAGCGTTTTACGAATCGTCCGATTGAGCACTTCTTAACTTCTGACATATTACGCAATAAATTAACCAGTACTCAAAAAGCCCGCGAGATACTAAAAAATACCACATGACTACATTCTTGCGCACGGCGATCGCAGTGCCCTCAGACGAGCAGCGCATGAAAGAGCACCAAACATTTAACTTAGTGCGCTGCCGCTGATAAAGTGGCAGGGTAGCGGCGATTTCCGGGTTCTCCACTACACTTATCGCTGTCATTTAAAGCTATTGCTTTCGCCAGCGCGAACGAGACCGATCAAATTTCGCAGTCAACGTTTGCGTCACTGCTCTATCGTTTTCTCAGAGGCAGTGTAGAGGTTAGAAGCCATGGAGTAAGGAAAAAGATAGGAGAGAGCATACCTCAACGCATGCTAACCCAGCACGTGATCGTACGCCAAAGTGCACGGTTAGTTATACTGTTCCCGTTCTGCAGTCAGAGCCACGGCAGGGCAATTGAACAAGCGCGCACCGAATAAAAACTGCTGATATAGCTACTGAGAATCGAACGTCTCAGCAAATCTCGATTCTTGCTCCGTGATCTCAACGCAGTGTTGGGCCACCACTGTCGCATCACAGAACGTTCGCTTGTCAAGGCTGGCTGCGTGACGTAATGGTCCCTCCTATATTGTTCTTCCTGCGTGTTAAAAGCGATGAGCCAAGAAAGATTCTGGCTTGATATGGCGGTGTCTACTCGCTCTCGCAAGGGAGGAAGGCGGAGAGGGTGCGCGCCGGCTTCTCATGCGCACGAGGGGGTGGGCGAGGGAAGCAGGGAGACGTGCGCGCGCTAGGAGAGAAGAGGGGAAGGGGGAAGGTTGGAGGCAATCTGCGGTGGGTTCGGAAGTTAGCCGACCCGAGATGGCTGATGGCTTCGTGTGCGCTGTGTTCTCCCACGCCTATTCACGTTGAAGTGAGACTTCCGAATACGGCTGCCACTTCCTCCTGCAATGACCCTCCGATGTCACATTACGACTCTCCGGCGTCACATCCGCCTACAACGCCAAGCTCGACACAATCATGCGTCGCGAACTTGAGGCTATGCCTCCAAGTTCTCACTGCCCCCATACGCATAACATGACCATCTCGCTCATTCAAGCTGTTGTCCACCAAGAAATTGCAAACATGGACATCCAGTCTGCCGTCCCCCACGTCCCACCCCTACCGCTCCAGTCACTGCTTCTGCTGCACCTCGACAATCGTTCCCGAATCGATATCGGGACCCCTCTGAGTGGCGAACACCGGATGACAAGCCAAATTGCTTTGCTTGCTCCCGGGTCGGTCACATCTCCCGCCACTGCCATAGTAGCCGCTGGTATTCGCCGCCTCGACCATATGCTGATCGCCGCTTCGACCGAGACCCTCGGCCTCTGTAGCCCCTCTCTAAACCATGCCATGCCAGCCTTTCCTCTCAGGGAAACACCACTAGCCGCTCGCCCTCGCCGCAACGCCGTCAGTCCCGTTCGCCTACACCTCGACGTTCCTTGTCCCCGTCCTGCGCTGGCCGCTTCTCGGGAAATTAAGCAATGCAGCCCCCGGAGGTGAGACTGCATTGACGACTCGGACTGCAAAACCTCTGCTAACCCCTGCTGCTCGACCGAACCTTGTTGAAATTTTTATTGATGATGTACCCGTTCAAGCCCTCATCGATACTGGCGCTCAGGTGTCGGTTATGAGGTCAGATGTCCGTAGCCGTCTCCGCAAAGTCCTGACACCTATCGAGTCGCCTGCCGTCCGAGTAGCTAATGGCAGTACAACGGCCGTGACGGGAATGTGCGCCGCCGGTGTCACCATTGCTGGCCGTCCAGTGTTAGTAGCTGTTCACTGTACTGGCCGAGTGTCCCCACGATGTGATTCTTGGAATCGACTTTCTGACTGCCCATTCAGCACTTATCGACTGTGCAACCGGCACCCTTCGCCTTGAACTGCCCCATTACTTTGCCGACCCGACCGACGACCACAAGTCCCGCCTTCGTTCTACTGAATTTGTTCGACTGCAACCTGACGCTGCGACTTACGTCCTTATGTCGCCTTCTCCACCACTTCGAGATGGCCCTTACGTGGTGTCCCCACTTTTCGAGGTCCTCCTGGCCTGTCAAATAGCACTACCAAGTTCAAATGTAACTCTTGTCAACAATCAAGCGTAGCTTCTCCTTCTGAACTTTGGTTAGTGTCTGCAAGTGCTTCCTGAGGGTGTATCTCTCGCGGTGCTGTCCCCTTTGGAAGACTGGAGTAGCTGCTCTTACGCCCGAACTACTATTCGACACTGCTGCAGCTTCTGCATCTCCAACTTTACGCAACGACAAGTTTCCACTAATGATAGCTACTGATTTACGACCTGCTTACGCCAACGCCTTTTGCCGCATTCTGATGTCCTATGAAGAAATCTTTGGTTTTGGCAATGGCCCGCTAGGTCAAACCCGTGTCGTCACCATTCTAACCCACGACGATAGGTAGATGGTGTTACCCTGGCTACTGAGCTGCAACCTTGTCACTGTATATATTGTAAATAAATATATTTCCCCCCCGTAACCATATATATTACATTTAATAACAGTTGCGCTTGAAGAAACTACGTGCCCCCTCAAAGAATTGTTCACTTAGAACAATTGTCTTATACTTCGCTAATGCTAATACTGTTTTTTTTTTTTTCTTTTTTTTTACTGTTAGTCTCAGTACAAGCGCTGCTGCGCATGACTGCTATTGATTCGGATTTCGAGTGAATCCGGCTTGGTCTCATTTCGGTTACTGAGTGAATTATACGAGGGGCGTCGTATTACCACTACCATAGATATATAAAAGGCGCACACGATAGGCATCAAAATGAGCGCGCACCTGTCTAGATTTAGCGCAATGTAACACTTGTTTTCTATATAGCACCGCGCAACACCGCTGAGGCACCAAAACGAAAATAGCAATCGGGAAAGTTGAGACACGTGCAGTGGTCCGCTTTCTGTATTGAAGGGACAAGATGCCAAGAAGATTAACGGCGAGCTAGAGGTAGTGTACTACGGTGGCAATGCACCAGCATGTGACACAAATGGCGCAGACGATTTCAGTGCGACCAAACAAGCTTGGACGACGAAGACCGAAGTGGCTACCTGTCGCTCGATGGTTAACCACAGATTGTTGCGCAAGTGGAGGCTCTAGTGCTCGCTGACCGCTGTTGAAGAATTACAAGAACAGGTTAACGTAAGTGCAAGCTTTGTGCACAATGTACAACAACCTGCACATGACGAAAGTTCCCGCGTGCTGGGTTCCGCGTTTGCTGACGCCAATGAAAATAGAATTGTGGAAGAAAGCAGCCCCAAAAATATTGAAGCTTTGGGAGAGTGACTTTTTGACCGCCTGATAACCATGGATGAGTGTTGAGTGCACAATTATGACCCAGAAAATAAACGGCAAAGCAAACAATGGAAGCACCGAAACTTACCCGGGCCCAAAATGGCCAAGGTTGTACCGTTATCAGGCAAGGTCATGCTGAGCGTCTTCTGGGTCTGCCCTGCAGCTCTTGTCACAGACTATGCCCGCAAAGGCCAAAGTATTACAGGAAAGTGCTAATCCGAGCTTCTCACCAAATTGCAAGGTGCTATCAAGGCGAAGCGCAGAGGAACGCTCACGAAAGGCGTCCGTCTGTTCCATGACAATGCACCGGCTCACTCAGCACAGGTGACGGTGACATATGCAGCCTACTTAGGCTACAAAACTTGCTCCACCCGCCATGTTCACCTCACCTCGAACCAACCGACTTCTTTCTCTTCCCTCGCGCGAAGAGCACACTGCGCGGGACACATTTTCGGGACGTCGAGGAAGTGATCACTCAAGTTTAGCTCTTCCTGAATTCTCACTGTGATGCCCTGCGGCAGCTCATCTGTCACTGGCAACAGTGCGTGACCTTAGGAGGAGGTTATGTAGAGAGAGAATAAACTTCCGCTCAAATTTCATTTCTTTGTCTGTATTCCTTCATGCTAACAATATGAACTTTATGAACGCCCCTCGTATATATCTATGACCTCTGCATGCAAGTGGCGATATTTCCATTATAGTGTTGCAAATTATTAGAAGAGTTTATTTTTTCATGAGTTGTTAGCATTGCCTACGGGAAAGAGAAGTAATACTGAGACCCATATCATTCACGTGCATTTCGCACGCCGTTGATAAAAGACTCTGCCGAAGGGGGCTAATGAAATCGGCAGGTTTTTTTCAGGGTCAAAAAAAGCACGCAACGCAACTTGAAGCAAGGTGAAGAGACAGTAACGTATTAATTCTCTAGGCATAGGCTATCCATACAATTAGATAATTGTTAGTTGGCTACCACTTTCTTTTTAAAAATATAATAGCCTTTGTCGTGTGTATATGTTTAAACATATTATGTCTGTGAATCGTGTTTACAGTGGACATAATTTTTTAAATGTTGAAGTGAAAAAATACGCATAAAGTAGCCGCCACTGGTGCCTCAATGCGTTTTTCCTCCTATCGTTAGACTTTGCAGAAAAAAAAAGCGAAAGTATGAATAAAAAATCCGTGCACTTCCGCGCCAACAATGATGCAATAAGCTTTTAGCTAGAGTAAGATTTTAACTGAAAAGGTAGAGGGAGCTGAAAAAAAACCTCAAATTCCCCGTTCCCGTCTCGCACCCTGAAGGCCCAGGTTCGATTCCCACCCAGACCGAAATGTACGACACTTTCTTTTCAAAGCCACAAATTTAATTTGTTTACAGGAACCTCGCTGTGAAATTTGATGTCAATCGGAGCATTCTTATGACGTCGTTTTCTTCTTTCCGGCGTCGGCGATTTTTCGTCTCGGCGCAGTTTCGCCAAGGGCACCACCAACATAGACACCTAAGGTTTTCGCCCTAAAAACGTGTGATGCCGGCTGCTCTCTATCGCTTAGCCAAACGGTACATATGAAAATTAGGCCCACTCAAACAAAAAAAATAAGAAAAATGTAAACAAGAGTGGATATCTTCAGCATTTGCTATGCGAAAGAAGGTGCATGGTTTTCTACTCTGCACTTAATGTAATTCAGAAGCAACGAAAGGAGCAAAATAAATTTGAAGCTCGCTAACTTCTCCCATTTTCCGCTCGGTAACTAAAGAGGTATAATAAATTGAACAACAGCTTCTTTTTTTTTTTAAATTGCGGGGAGTCTGATTGAAGCATAGTGGTCAGAAGGGACCAGAAAATTAATGAAATAATCTGCTTTATGCAATTTTATAAGTGATCTTAGAGCACGGGGTGTTCCCATAAGAGTCGTAACCCAATATGACTCTCGCCGACACGCTAATTTGCCTAATATTGACCACGTAAAAGCTTTTTTCGAGTCCACGTCTGCATCGCGTTTTTTTTTTTCTATACCATTATCACGATATCGTAAGCAGTGATAGCGTTGTAGTACAAATAAATTCTCAAGGCATCGTGCGACGTAGAGATCCTCATTCCCTGTACAGCAAGAAAATTGAGGGCACCCGGGAATTTCACCTCAATTTCCAAAGGAGCAAGCGAACACAGAAACCAAAAGACAAAGAAGCAAGAAGAAAAGAAACCGTGAGCACCGCACTATGGGCGGCCGTTGACAGTTCCCATTTACGAAGCCATACCGATTTTCAGGCCGCGCAAATTTTTCTTTTTTCCGGGCATATCGAAGCGCGCATTCCTTCGTATACGTACACCCTATCGTGAAACTTACGCGTAGCATTTTCTGTGCTAGCGAGCGGGAACGAGCGGATTCGAGGCCACCGTGCTCTCCGAGCTCCTTGATGGGTGCTTTTCTCTCTGTCTTTCTCTTACGATTAAAAACGTAGAAAAAAGAATTTGGAACGATTTAGACAGCTACAGAGTTCATTATTTATGCACTCCGTACACATCGGAAAGAGATCGTCGAATTTAGAGCAGGTACCAGCGAGGTACGCGAGGCGAGCGATTGGGTGCTTCGGTCCCTTGACTCTTGACAATGGAGAGCTTCGCCACAGAGTTGAGGTACGGTAGAGAATTTCAACAGAAGCAAGAAATTCCAAACCTCATTACCATAACCTGCAAGTGAAGTGTGACCGGCGATACGCTCTATATAAGGCGGCTCTCTTCATTTTTGGGCGCCTCTACAAGGCTAGAGCTTACGTGCGGCACCTCTGTCGCTGCAGCGTTTGCAACCGCCAAAAAGGAAAGAAGACTGAAGCACCAAACATACCTCACAGTAATTTCAACTTACAAGTTGCCCGGTCAAGGCCAAAAAATGTGCGCCTTTATAAAGGTTAGCGCGATAAGAGCCCGCAGGTGCGCGTTTTCGATCGCGTTATTTTTCACCGCAGCCACATCGCCCTATTTAACACGGGATGGGAGACATGGTGAGAGAGAGAAAACAAAGAAAACAAATGTAGGGAGTTGAACCAGACGAGCGTCCCGTTCGCTACCCAACGCAGGGGGTAAGGAAAAAGGGGATCAATAAGAAATGTAGAGAGGGAACACTGCATGCAACGGGACGATGCACAAAATGAAAACAAACGGTCATGCAGGGGAAAAGAAAAATTAAATTATGGGGTTTTACGTGCCAAAACCCCTTTCTGATTATGAGGCACGCCGTAGTGGAGGACTCCGGAAATTTCGACCACCTGGGGTTCTTTAACGTGCACCTAAATCTAAGCACACGGGTGTTTTCGCATTTCGCCCCCATCAACATGCGGCCGCCGTGGCCGGGATTCGATCCCGCCCCGCAACCTCGTGCTCAGCATCACACCATAGCCACTGAGCAACCACGGCGGGTGGTCATGCAGGGAGTTGTACATCAAGACCTGCCCTAGTGCACGAATAGCTTTTTGCACCAGCGACGGATGTGGCCATGCTCTGAGTAATTATTAACACTACACTTGACCATCGCCAAAGCACAACGTTTAGGGCCAGACAATGACAGCGGAGTACTCCCTACAAACGCGATTGACCTTTGGCGTAAACGTTGCCAGGACGCGCGCTTAGAATTAACGCATGTTTCAATGTGGAACCAGCGTTGGCCAGAAGGTGCTATGGATCTTTCAGTATATAAATTAAAAAATACTGATGTCATTCCGTAAACATTGCGTGAAAATTTCACGATATCCTAAAGAATAACAGACGCGCTCGTGTATGAACGCTTGCTTTATGGTCCGATGCATTACCACAGGTCCAGTCCATGGCCATAAGCGTGCAGAGTAGGGCAGCCCTTCTCACATTCTAATGTGTCGGTGCATGGTAAGTTCAAAGTGGTGATTTGGGCAAGTTGGTTATGCATTGAGAAATGGTGTTTGCGCTAAAATACGCGGACAAAAAAGTGTGCCATGCACCCTCCCTCCCCCCCCCCCCCCCCCCTCCGTTTTTGTCCGCGTGTTCTAGCGCAAAAACCATTTCGGTAAGATCAGAAGCTACAGACACGCCTGCGTCAAGATGTACATGTAAACTAAATTTGGCAGCAAAAAATAACAGCAACATTTACTGAAGCACGCTACCTCCGGTGGTTAGCTACGGTTTATGGTGCTGCTGTTGGCACGCGAAGTTTCAGTAGTGGTTGCCAATGAAAAGTGCAGCTTTCTCAACATGGAAGCGCCCACGTACCGGTCTAACTGCGCTCATATCGTAGTCTACAGCAGCAACGGTGTTCATAGCCTTCTGCGAGTAGGACGTTCTACCGAACAGCGTAAGCGTTTCGGCTACATGGTTCCATTGCACCTCTCATAGATGAACGTAAGCACGTCCCAGTCACGCGCAAGCTTGAACGGCTTCCTATTCCTTTTGAGCCGGGCGGACAGGCGGGCACAGGAGGTGAGGGTGGAGGGAGTGGAAGGGGGCGAGGGAGGAGGCAAAGCGACATTGGGGGCCACCGGCACACACGGAGGTACTATATAGTAACGCGACATTCGCGCGGCGCGCGTGCGCGCGTTCTCTTGAATGAAACGATCGAGGCGACGCGACTTCGACTGCACTGCCGCTGAGGCAAGTCAGTAGAGTGCTGAAGTGGTTCTCCGTAGCATGGGTCGTGTTGGGCGCGACGAAGCAGAGGGTTAGGCAACGGCTGGGGTCAGCAACTTTCTACTCGACCATCTATCAAAAGTAAGGGCAGAACTATATGTCGTAATATCCTGCTTTAGCAAAGAAGATGCGACCGGAACTATACTGGCAGTGTTATTCTAAGCGGAGTTCATTGAACGGTCGTAATAGACGCGAATTCGGTCGAGCATAAAAAGCATGAGCATGAAAGGTAGTCGGTCCCAAACGTTAACATTCTGGAAAATAATGCTGACTGCAGGACTGAAGGAACTCAGCGCTTGTGTTGTTCATTTTCCTGCGATCCAGTAGCTAGCGCTATTTTTCGACATTCGTACATTTTACTAAACAGGTACCCTCCTGTTCACTGACGAAGAGTCCGTTAACTCACCACTTATTGTCATTATCACTCATAGCGTTGCTTCAGTGCGATCGCACTGCGGAGATTGTTAATTTGTGCCACATGTAGTTAGGGGGATTGGAAGTGTGATAAACCGAGAATAGCAGCTGGCGGTGGGAGATTTCCCGGAGGACCGTCACTACAACGGCGTGGAGCATCGGCAGCGAAAGCCTACAGCAAACTGCCAGACGTCAGGCTCCAGCCTAGCACCTTCTTCGCTGGTAGGCGTTTCTGTAGCGCGATATCACTTCCAAGACCACTAGTGTGCTATAGCACATTTATTACTTTTGGTCGTTTTCTACATTGAGCTTTCATTTTGCAAAGCATGGAGGAACACATCGGACACCGGCGTTTTCGTTTACTTAGGCAAAGTTTCACTTTATGCGAACTTAATGTTTTGTAACTTTCTAACATTTGCGCAGCCGACCCGACGCAACTGATGGGTTGGTAGGAGGTGCTAGGCACACGCTTTCGAGACAAGCCGCGTCACTCTCCAGCACCGGAAGTGGAACACCGACCTTTCCTGCAGCGTTTTCATATACTCGTAGTGCCAACTTCTGGCATAAATTTGACGCATGACGTATGAGTGGCGAGAAAATGCTGTATTGCTAACTCGTTATTGCTAACCCTTCACAGTTTCCCGCTCTCAAGAAAGTCCTTTTGCTTCCAGATTGTTGAAGTAAAGCCATGGTATCTATTGCGGAGTGAACGTTTAGATTTTTTTTTTATTCAATGTAAGGGTCGGCTACTCCTATGCTGCGACGTAAAATAAAAGGAGAAACACCCTAAGAAGAAAGTCTAGCGATGCAAAAAGCAGTCAAGAAAAAAATTTTGCGAATAATATACAAGTCGTGACACAGATGTCACGAGTTCACAATGTGAGTTATTTCTTCTTGAGTATACTTCTGTCTCATCTGCCGAATATCTACGAGATTCGGGGATGTATACGCAGGGGGCTGTATACGTACAGCAATAAATTTCAAGGCTAGCGACGCGTACAGCGCCTGCGACGATCAGGCGGCTGCCGCCAACAAAGGCAAGAAACGATGTGTTCTTTCATGAAATTGTTTTACGCATTTACGCTAACATAAGCGTTCAACAGTTCTGCCATTCATATGCACTGATCTGCTTGATGAGGCGCACAATACAAATAATGCGAAATCGACGAGCAACTCCGCCATCATTGTCAGCCTACAAAAACTGCGGGCTAGCGAAGCTACTCTACGGCACACTAACTTATGCGGCTTCATTTCTCTAGTTTGCGTGGTGCCGTCCAGGGAACGTCGTTACGAGGCACGCCACGCGGGAAAAGACAATGGCGTGTATACGGCGTTGCAGGAAAGAGGGCAGGGAAAATAATAGAGAGAGCGCGACCATCCCAGACTCTGGATTGCGCGCGCGTGGGTTCTTTCTGCTTTTGTTTCCTCCAACATTCTCCGGGCTTCTCACCCTTTACCCAGCAGGGCGCGTTCATCGCCGCTGGGCAAAGAAGGTATCGATTCCTCACCAGACGGTCGGCCTAATAATAGGATCCGCTTCCCGAATAAGGCTTTGTTCCACGAACGAACGCTCCACACGGCCCACACCTCCAAGTCCCTGGGCGTTTGTTCTCGGACTCAGGCCTGCACGCGCGCCGGAAGTCGTCGCCCGGTGCGCGTGTTACACAGCTTCACCGGAAAAGCCGCTGCTAACAATTGTGTAGCCAATGGCGAAATTGAGTCTAGCCTTTGATGCTGTGGCGTCGTTTTGCGGTGGGCCCCGCGCTCCTGTTAGACAAACCCCCTAAAGGGCAGCATCTTCGAAGTAGGCAAATATGATAAAAATTGGAGGACGCTTAAGCTGCGCCTTCAAGAGTGGAACGCGATAGCGTTATCGCACCCCGTTCGCAGCGCCCACTCATTCGCTCGGCATGATCTTGACGAGACGAAGGGGAGATGGATGGATAGATGGCTGTTATGAGCGTCCCCTTTGGAACGGGACGGTGGTTTGCGCCACCAAGCTCTTGCTATTATACTGCCTAATGTCCTACCTAGGTTAAACAATGAAAAAAGAAAAAGAAAACACTATGAACTACCACGCCCAAATTTTCTGATCCCCTATTGCGAACTGTGCTTTTGTACGTCTCCGCCTTTTGTCGTTTCGCTACTTTTCTTCCACCAATCCTCCATCGCCTCTTAGTAATGCCTATTGCGGACATGTTTGCTTTACCACTGCTCTCGCTGAACCCAAGGGCTTCAAGGAGGCCAGTGGTGCCTAAATCGACCGCTGGGTAGACGTCTTCACATTCTAATAAAACATGCTCCGTCGTTTCCCTAGCTTTACCGCAGCAAGCACATGCTTCTTCTTCCTTCTTATATCTCGTTTTATAGGTGCGTGTTCTAAGCCATCCCGATCTCGCTTCGAAAAGTAATGAGCTTCCCTTTGAGTTATCATAAATGGTTTCTTTCCTGATTTCGTTTTTTCCTCTTAAGTAGTTACTTATGGCAGGTTTCTTTTCCATTGCCGCCACCCATGAGATTATTTCAGCCTCTCTGACTTTCCGCTTGACCTTCTTTGTTGCTGTGTTGCCCACCCTACAGGCCGCATACTTGCTGGTAAGCTTCCTAGTTCTTTTCCTCCACTGTGAATCAATGTTTTTTCTGTACAGATACCTGAACACTCTCCCAGCCCATTTACTTTCTTCGATATTCCTCAGCCGTTCTTCATACTCAATTTTACTGCGAGCTTCCCTCACTTCAAAACTAGTCCAGCCCATATCACCCTGCACAGCTTCATTTGTAGTCTTCCCATGAGCGCTTCATTTGTAGTCTTCCCGTGAGAAGCGGGCGAGTGGCGCGCCACCTGTCGGGGCAGCGCCGTACATTGCGAGGATGGGGTCTTCTGGGTTTGCCGCAAGATGGCTATTCGTGTGCACCAAGCGCAGAAGAAATGTAGCGGAAACGTACTTCGCTACTCGTTTAACGGCGACTTCTGTAATTTACATGCTCATAATTACCTGTGTACACCGCAGTATAGCTTTCTACAGCACGTTTCTCAGGCAACACCGCGTTCACTAGAGGCGCTTTTGTCCCGCTTTGAACCATCGAACTCATGGCTGAGTGGTAGAGTCTCCATCTCACACTCCGGAGACCCTGGTTCGATTCCCACCCAGCCCATCTTGCAAGTTGTTTTATTTATGAATTGCCTTCCGGGATTTTTCGCTCACGGCCAACGCCGCCGAGGATGACGACACCGGCCTTTCTGCGACACGAGCTCCTTAACGCTGCGGCGTTAGTATACGCGCCCAATTCGCGTTGCTGTATATACCCGTCGTGGTTGCTTAGCGGCTTTGGCATTGCGCTGCTAAGCACGAGGTCGCGGGCTCGAATACCGATGCGGCGGCCGCATTATAGGGGAGGCGAAATGCAAAAACTATCGTGTGCCGTGCATTGGGTGCACGTTAGAGAGCTCCAGGTGGTACAAATTAACCCGTAGTCCCCTCACTACGGCGTGCCTCCAATCGTATCGTGGTTTTCGCACGTAATACTCCAGAATTATTGTTAATAGAAGTTGCTGTATATGATAGAGTTAGTTATGGTAGTCAACGATATCCAGCCTCGTTGCGATACGTGGCGTCTGGGCACGCACGTATACAACCGGCTTCCCACGGCTCGCACTTGTGCAGTAACATGGCTTGTTTTGCGTACTGTGCACAAAACTAATTGCCGGTGGTCTGATATAACACTTCAGCAACGCGCGATCGGATTATACATTTCTTCGCCGATTCCGTTGTTGAAACCGGAATTCTGACAGCTAAAACCAAGAGCGCGAAAACATGTGTTCAAATGTGTGTTCATGTCCGTTTCTGTTGTCTTCGCGTTCTTATTTTTAGCAACTTAACTATGCCGCCTCTTATTAGGTGTTATGTGTAGCTTTTACGAAAGCTTACTGATTACGCATTGAGATGCCGGACACGCACATTTATTATTCATGCAACTGTGAGGAGACAGCCGAAGGCGTATTGTGTTTTTTGTAATCATTGTGACGTTAAACGCGACGTCCGTTGCACTATGTTAAACCGACTAGAGAGAGAAAGAGAGATAAATCATAAGGGAAAGGTAGGGAGGTTAACCAGGCTGAGCCCGGTAGGCTACCCTTTAAACCGGCTAAGTTTTAGACCATTTTCCGACACAAAGGTAAATCACATCACAGCACGCTAGACAAGCGCACAAAGCGCTGTCGTTTGTCTAATGCGCCGTGATTTACGTATTATGCAAGACTAACTAGCCTGAATTTCCCCTTTATGTGACACAAAGGTTTCCTAGACCATGGTCTCATGCGTCGCGGGCTCACAATAGAAGCAGGGTTTGGGTGCGGGCTGGTTGGTATTCCTTTGCAAACATCACGTACAGCGCGTACGTAGAGGGACCGAAAGAACGACGAGAACAAGCGCGGACTTCCAACTGATTTTTACGTTGAGTAACACGCATATATACCAAGACACCATGACAAAAGCGCCCCCTCCAAAGCACAAAACCGGCATGAGCATGCATTCAAAATTCAAAGGAACCATGACCGCCTCTGAAGATGAACGAGCGTGCGTATGCGACCTCAGAAAAGCAAGTTCTTTATTTGTTAATGCGATTGTCGGCTTACTAACCGAGTCACCTTCAGCGATCGCTGCTTCTTCAGTGGCAAGTCTATAGACTATCTATAGACTTGCCTATAGGATGCCTAGCTAAGATACTGGCTTCTTCAAACAGTTTTTCAGCGCTTGTCTTCTTCGTTCTTTCGGTCCCTCTGTCTATGTATGCGCTGTAAGTGACGTTTGCATCACAGTGGAACTCGGGTAAAAATTACAGTTTATGAAACTGACTTGCCTCGGTGAGCGACTGTCATTGTGAAAGAGCAGTGCCTCCCTCCTTCCCCCTTTCCCTCCCTCCCTATCCTTTCACTCGCCCACACTGCCACAGTGGTAAAGAAATGGTTGCTTGCTCATATGTAATGGTTAGCTGCACTAGCCATCTATAGTAGGTGTCAGTGTAAGCTAACTACGCACATGCAGTGCTGTATTTCGATATTAATCAGATGAAGACAGCACTATGAAGGTGGTATTTGAATAAACTGCACCGCACTGTGCAACACGAATGTGAATCTTCTCTTGTACAGACATCCGCACGTTTCTCTAGAGCACTTGAGTCGTGCGCTGACGCAAAGAAAGCGACATGCTTGCGCAGCTGCCAGTGGTTTTAGGGACAAAGCTTTGGAACAGCAGCAGCCATACGGACAGGAAGTCCGCCACTGGGCCCGGTACTTTCACTTCGAGAATAGACGGTTGTGCTGGTGACTCCTGACGCAGTGACTTGGCTCCGTTTTCGAGAGATGCCGTAGGACTCGAGCTTGAGCGCAAACCAGAGCGAACGCACAACTGTAGTGGGTACGAAAACTCTTGAACGGACATAGTTACATGTGGAACAAGCACTTATGCATCTCCATTTAATCCTTTGTAGCCCGCAGTGACCCCGCGACATATTGAATCTCAGCTGCAAAATTGAAACGGGACGCTCAAGCGAGAGGATGCGTAATTTTGACGCAGTATGTAGTCATTCGACAAAAAATAAAGAAAGCAAAAAAAGACGTGTCGGCATGTCACCATCTAGAACTCGGAAAAACAATGCTCTTATGAGAGAAAAGTTAAGAAGTCGGCCTGAATCAATGTTCTGACCTGCCACTCGGCGTCGAGGGAAGGAGAAAGGGTGCAGAAAGAAAGGCTAGAGAAGGCGTTGATTTTGTAACGAGGGTGAGCACTACAAGAGACTCACGCGGTTACATCCCTTTCATGTGTAAAAAAATGCAGTCACTTCTGCAATACTGACCCTTTAACGGCTGTCATATCATGCGAGACAAGCCGGCCAATTAAGGGTCTGCAAAATGCGTAAAAGCGCGGCTATAAAGGCATTTTTTTTCACGTTAAGCACAGGATTCAGTTTTTCGTAACAAGCCCACAAATTTCACCCACAAGTAGCAAATGGTGCGAAGCTGATTTAGGATGCATGTTCTCACCTAAATGTTTTTCCAAGTGCGATGATACCATAACAAGTTGAATGTTATATCAAGGGAAATGAAATAAGGAAGCACTATAAGGCCGCAAAGCGCACGCACGAACGTGAAGTAGCAGGCAGTGTTACTACTGGCGTGGAATAGCAGGTGGTTGTACTACAGTGCAGCAATTAATGCACCGCACTAGAACTTAATGCGGAGGATATGCGTTCGGTCCCCACCTGCGGCAGGTTACTTTTACAGTATGGCTAGGGTTCCATGTATATTGCGCGTCCGTGCGTCAACAATAAAAAAAAAAAGTGAGCGTGGACCAATCCCGGAGATAGTGAAATGCCGGGCCGTCCTGCGGCGGAGGTGAAGCAGGTTTCGAGCCCTTTGCCCCTAATAATAATAAATATTAATAAAAGTAAATTAAATAAGTAAATCAAGATGCCTTTTTTCAAGTCGTTGGATATACTGGAATCGTCGTGAAAAGCACATGCGCTCACGATCTGGAGGTGTTGCGACATACACAAAGGACAAAAGGTATGTACTATCCCACACCCTAGACTCGCAAGAGGACAATGCCAGCGACTGTGGGGGTGGTCGTCTGTATACCATACAAACGAAAGACAAAACTGTGATATCCACTGTCTATATTTCTCCAGGCACACCCAAGTGTGATACAGACAAGTTCATGATCATGCACTTTGCATGGGCTAGTCGTGATAACACTACCTCTGTGATGATCGTTGGAGACTTGAATGTGGACATTTGAAAACCAAACAAGAAATGTTCACTCAGTTTGTACTAGAAGAGTTTGGTTTGAAGTGCCACGCCAATCCAAGTCGCGCAACTGCTCAACAATGGTCGTGTATAGATTTAACTTCGGCGAAGAATACGTCCAAGGTTGTAACCGAACTAATCAGTGTATATCACAATAATCACAAAGCTATCGTCACTACCTTTACCAAATGGTGAAAATAAATACATGTACTCTTGTATGATATGTTATAACTGTGCTGGTCATCCACCTTCAGAGAGTGCAATGACTCCTCAATTTCTTATCTATTTTCATTTCCCTTTGGGTTACTAACTGTACATTTCAATTAAACAAAAGAATTACCTTCCCCTTTGTTTTCCATCGCTTCATTGTCTGCTACGTCGAGCATGAAGCTCTCCAGACTGCGTTCAACCGGATGGACTTTCCGAAATCAAGATCCTTGTACTATGGCCGTACGCATCGATGGCACAGAAAGCCACGAAAGCGTCGTTAAGTCAACAGGTCTTGGCGACCGTGTGTAAACGCGATGCGAACCTTTAAAACTGCGCGCGCTAAACTGTGCTCTCCGTCCGTCCGTCCATCCATCCGTCCGTCCGTCCGTCCGTCCGTCCGTCCGTCCGTCCGTCCGTCCGTCCGTCCGTCCGTCCGTCCATCCATCCATCCATCCATCTCTGATCCCTATACCCGTTCCTCCAATGCAGGGTAGAAAACCGGACGCGCGTCTGGTTAACCTCTCTACTATTTCTTTCTCTTGTCTGTTACTTCGCATGGTTGTGATTATATAACATAACACAGGCTACGCCTCCCTTTATTATTTTAGTGCCGTTTCGCAAAGACATTCTATAGGGATGGCGCCGGATTTGGCGACAAATACGCGCTTTGTTTGCGCGAGCCAATTGGATATCGAGCCTTCGCAAGAAATCGCGTGCTGGTGAATTTATTTAGAAATATATGTATATATTGCATAACACAGGCTACTTTTTTTATTTTAATGCCGTTTCGCAAAGACATTCTATAGGGATGGCGCCCCGGATTTGGCGACAAATACGCGCATGGTTTGAGCAAGCCGATTGGATATCGAGCCTTCGCGAGAAATCGCGTGCTGGTGAATTTATTTAGAAACAAATCCCCCCCCCCCCCCCACCCCGCGTCAGCGGCGAGGTTCGCACTTGCAGGAGTGCACGCAACCACTTCGGCATTTCCATTTTTCCAAAGAGAGCGGTCAGCAAAATGAAAAAGTACAAAGGGGGGGGGGGGGGGGGCGACAGACGATCCCGGCTAAGCAAGCGAGATGTGGTGACACCGAGGATGGAATGAAATTGCAATTTGAAAGCGTATAGGCTGGAAAGACGCGGCGCTGCGCGCCGGCGACAGCGGCAGCTGCAGGAGGTGGAGGGCGGCTCGCGACGTCAGCTTTTTTGTTTATTTGCGAATGGCGAGTCCGCCGCCGCAGTGCCGCTTGCGTCGCAGCGAATGGGCAACGTGGTGTGCCCGAGGCACGCCGACTGCAGAAAAAAAATGTGCGCGCAGGAAACGTGTGGGCGGAGGGGGGATTCTGCGGCTGATCGATGCATGGTGGCTGATATATAGCGGGTGGAAACGTAGATTCAAGAGAGCGCCGCTAGCGCGCTCGGAAAGCAAAGTAGGAAGTTAGTACCGTGAGCCCCGGCTTCGTCCCGTCTCATCCTGTATATCCGTGCGCCTCGAAAGGCAGCGCGCGCGACCGAAGCTCCGTGGGTGGCGGGGGCGACTGTGACTGAGCGTTGAATGCGGATTTGGAGACCAGAACGAGACGCCCTGTGGCACAGCATCAACAATCCCCCTCCCCTTCTTGCTCTCCTTCCAGACCGGTTACAGCGTTCAGCGTCCGTACTGCGTACGTGCAAGAAACTGTGCGTTTTCTGGAGTTAGGAACGAACAGAGAGCGAGGAAAGGCAAGGAGGTTAACCAGAGGAGAGTTTCCAGTTTGCTACTCTGCCCTGGGGTGGGGAATATCGGGGTTGTAACGAAAATCCTTCCAAAAATATTTCCGCGCAAAGGGGGAGGAAAGAGAAAAGTAGAAGGCAGGGAGGTTAACCAGAATAACGTCCGGTTGGCTACCCTACACAGGGGGAATGGGAAAGGGGAAAACAAAGATCACAGGGAGAGAGAGGAGGGAAGGAAAGAAGGAAATTGCGGCGAGTTCGCTGACGCGTGTGGTCTTACAGAAATCGCGTTAATAGTCACAGATGGTCGCACAAACCCGTCGTCCTTAAGAAACACAAAAGCGCCTTCACCGCTTTATGGGCCGACGGGCGATGGGGGCGGTGTTCTAGCAGCACCTGCACAGAAAGCGGCCGATTGTCCAGTTTTTGGAAAGCTTTGGCAAGTTCTTGTCTCTTTGAGGCATATCTTGGACAGTGGCACAGCAGGTGGTCGATGTTTTCTTCGGTGCCACAGACCTCGCAAGCTGCACTGTCAGTCATTCCAATTATTGTAGAGTATGCCTTTGTGAAGGCCACTCCTAACCAAAGGCGGCAGAGAAGCGCAGCTTCACGTCGAGGAAGTCCGAGTGGAGGTCGGAGTTGCAGGGAGGGGTTTAGTCGATGCAGTCGCGTGAGTCGTAAGTTTGGCGAGTTCCACTCGGTCACTGTGAGACTGCGCGCCAGGTGTCGAAGCTGCTTTGCAGTGTCAGTCCTCGAAAGCGGAATTGAAACGCTGTGCTCTCCTTGATGTGCTGTGCGAGCAGCGTTATCGGCGGAATCATTGCCACTGATTCCACAGTGACCAGGTATCCATTGAAAAACGACCTCGTGACCTTTTTGTTGGACATCATGGTAAAGTTTCACAACTTCGTATGTCAATTGGTCATGACATCCGTGTCGGAGAACTGACTGCGTGCCCTGTAGTGCTGGTTTTGAATCGCAGAACACAGCCCATTTTCTAGGTCTTTCAGAATCAATGAATTCCAGTGCTCGACGCAGGGCCGTTAGTTCTGCCGCCGTTGAGGTCGTGACATGCGATGTCTTGAACCGCAGTGTCATTCCTCGCGTTGGTGTAACTGCACGACGTAGTCGATCCATCGGTATAGATGTGCACGTGGTTGCTGTACTTTTCGTGCAGAAGAAGTAAGCTCAGCTGTTTTAGAGCAGGGGCCGGTAGATCTGTCTTCTTCTGTAGTCCCGGAATCATTAGATGTACTTGTGGGCGGCTCAAACACCACGGAGGAAACGCTGGCTTGGCCGCAGGTGCGTACCCTGAAGTAAACGACGCACGATGTGCACTGACAATACTGCTAAATGTCGAGCAGGGCCTTGCAGCAGTGAGGCTCGCCAAGTGGTGGGAAGGGGTCCTAGCATAATGCCTGAGATGCATACGCATTGTCTCAACGGTAATGAGCATCGTGATTGGGTAATCCTGCGCAAGGGCAATGGTTTCAGCCGTTGATGCACTGCGTGGTAAGCCAAGACATATCTTAAGGGCTTGGGCTTGAATACTCTGAATCGTACGCAGGTTAGTCTTGCAGGTGTTGGATATTGCAGGCAGGCTGTATCGCAGGAATCCAACGAACAACGCCATGTAAAGCTGTAACATAGCCTGTATAGATACACCCCAACTTTTTCCTACAAGGAACCTGAACAGGTGACAGATAGCAGTCAGCCGCTTTTTCACGTAATTGACGTGCGGAGTCCAAGACAGGTCTCTATCAATTATGACTCCCAAGAATCTGTGACTTCTGCTGTATGGTGTAAGTTGTCCGTTAATAGATACGCCGTAACCAGACATTGGCTTCCTCGTGAATACCACCATTGCGCACTTTCCGCACGAAATTTCAAGTCCTTGTTCACGAAGGTAGCAAGATGTCATTGTGGCTGCCTTCTGAAGCCGAGCGCGAAGCTGAAGTCGTGTCACACCTGATGCCCAAATGCAGATGTCGTCCGCATAGATGGAAAGTCCTACCGTGCTTGGCAGGTTGTAAACTAATCCACTGAGGGTGAGATTGAAAAGAGTCGGGCTAAGCACTCCTCCTTGAGGGACTCCTCGGCTACCGTAATGCTCGGATGTCGGGCCATTTTCTGTGTGCACGTATAATGGTCTCCTCTGTAAGTAGTTGCACACCCACATATACATCTTACCACCAAGTCCGACGGCTTCTAACGTGCTAAGGATGGCTTCATGGGTGACATTATCATAAGCTCCTTTAACATCTAGAAACAGAGCAGCAGATAGTCGCTTACAGGCCTTTTGGTGTTGCACATAGGTTATCAAGTCAACAACACTCTGTTGACGAATGGCCCCGTCTGAATCCGGCCATAGCATCTGGATAAATTTCATAGTATTCTAAGTACCATTCCAGACGTGTTAAAATCATTCTTTCCATTGTTTTTCCGACACAGCTGGCTAGTGCGACCGGACGATATGAGGAAATGTCCAAAGGCGACTTGCCAGCTTTGAGAAGTGGAATGAGGCGAGTTGACTTCCACTCTTGCGGAACTGTACCCGTCTGCCAGGAGTCGTTGTACAGCAGCAAGAGTGCCTTCCGAGCTTGGTCTCCTAGGTTACACAGGGCACGGTATGTAATGCCGTCAGGTCCTGGCGCTGAAGAACGCCTGCACAAAGCCAGCGCAGCTTCTAGTTCTTCCATAGAAAAAGGCCATTCCATGCGGGGATCGCGTGAAAACAATGGATGGTCGAGCGTTCCCGTACCCGTTCCATCGGAATTTGCCTCGCCAGCAATCTTTCTGCAGAAAGATTCAGCGACGTCAATATCACTACATTGCAGATAAAGTGCCAGAGATTTAAACGGGTGGCGCTGACCAGAGGTTGTGCGAAGTCCACGAACAGTCCTCCATATAAGCGACAATGGCTTTCGCGGATCCAGGGACTCGCAAAAGGATACCCATTGTCGCGAAGCCAGCTTGTTCATTTGACGCTGTATTTTCTTTTGTGTTCGTCTAGCCAATCTCAAGTCATGATTGGACTTCGTGCGTCTGTATCTTCGCTCCGCACGACGGCGAATTGCTCAAAGTTTTGCTAGTTCGATGTAGAAATCGGTGCGGGAAGAACTCCTCGAAAGCAAATGCGTGGTCGTTTGTATGGCATCCTTTATCGCGCCCTGTAGGTTACACGAAGTGCCGTCAGGACAACAGTCTTCCATTATTATTTTGTATTTAGGCCAATCGGTGCACTGGATGGTTCTGGAGGACTTGGAGCTAGTCAAACCTTCGATCTTCAAATAGGTTGGGATGTGGTCGCTGCCCCGTGTTTCTAAATCCGAAAACCAGTGCACTCTTCTCGAAAGCGAACGTGAAACGAAGGTTAAGTCCAAGCAGCTGCTATACGCTGATCCACGCAGATAAGTAGGGCTTCCATCATTTGACAAGCAAAATTCGCGTTCAGAGTCAAAGGACACCAACGCTCTGCCTCTAGAATTAACTTTGGAGCTTCCCCATAGGTAATGGTGGGCGTTAAAGTCACCAGTGAGCACCCACGGCCGTGGAGTCGATGTTAAAATTCCCCGTAGGCGCTCACAATCTAGACGGCTTGCTGCAGATAAATAGGCTCCAAGTATTGTGAACGTGAGCTTTTTCTTTTTCACTGTTAAGCAAACGTATTGATTTGCTTAGTCAGGAGGCACTGGGTGATGTACATAAGTCAAGTCACGGCGTATAAACACAACAACCTTGCTGCACTCTCCGTGGGTAGAGGACATAAAGCACTCATACCCGGACAGTCTGATAGGAGCTGACAGGTTGGGCTCGCAAATCACGATAATGGGGAGCTGGTGCGTAAAGACAAATTGTCTAAAGTCGGGAATGCGTGACTTAAGCCCTCTGGCGTTCCACTGAAGGACAGATGCATTCTTGACTTCCTCTTGAAACGACGGCATCTCTCGGGCCGTGGTTTTACCCTAGAGCCGCAAGCACCGGACTCAAGGTGTCCAGCACCTGCAGTGCGCTCTGCGCCGACGGGGTTTTCATGCTGCTCAGTAGAATGCGCATGGCGTTCATAAGCGACTTCAGCATCACTATGACTTGGCGATCCTCAGTCGTCAGCCCATCCGCGCTTCGTGGGGTCATTGAGGGCGGCGCATTTTGATGTGACTCCGAGGCAGGTTGTGTTCGTGGAAGTGTAGGCCACTCTTCAGGAGGCGAGAGTGTTGCCCCAGTCTTCGTTTTCGCACTGTCGCTCTTTGTGGAAGTTGGCGTTGATACGGTAGCCGCTTTGCCGGAAGATGGTGTATATCTTTCAGTAGACGTAACTCTTCGTGCTGCTCTTCGGTGCCGATGTCGTCGTCGCCTGAGAGTAGCGGCAGCCTCTCTGTGTGTTGAATGGTCCCGTACCATACGTTTAAGTATTGCTCGCTCATTCCTCACCCGCGGGCAATCATTCGATGAGGCCTCATGAGTACCATGGCAGTTAGGGCACTTTAACACAGTTGCGCGACAGGCATCTGCTGAATGAGATTCGGCGCAACGTGGGCACACGAGGTTATTCCTACAGACACCTTTTACGTGCCCCATCTTGCAGCATTTGTAGCATTGCAGGGGCTTCGGTACGTATGGGCGGACCGCATGGCGGACGTGGCCAACTTTGACGTGTGAGGGAAGGCTGTCTCCATCAAACCACAGCTTCAGGCAACGGGTGTTGCCAAGTCTTGCGATGTGCGTGATAAGAGTGCCTTCTGTAGTTGGCTTTATTAATATCGGCAAGTCGTCGGTTGGTATAGAAATATCGACATCATAAATGACGCCGATAGTGCCACTGCAGCCAGTAGGAATCATGGATCGCACTTGCACTTTGTCGATCTCCGTTACGTGCCGCAGGTTTTGCAGTGCACTACGGTGTAGAACATCTATGCAAGGACATTCTTCCGTGCGTTTATTCTCACGTCCTTTATCTCGTTTGGCGCGATTCCCTCAAGAAACGCAGAAAGGACTTGCCTGTTTAGGAGTCGCAGATTTGACACTGGGTCCACAGGCATGAAGAGCATAGTGTACGGCCAGCGCTGTGGTGTTGTCTTCACGGTGGAGACACTTGGTGACGATGAC
Organism: Dermacentor andersoni; assembly: GCF_023375885.2. Classification (NCBI taxonomy): domain Eukaryota; kingdom Metazoa; phylum Arthropoda; class Arachnida; order Ixodida; family Ixodidae; genus Dermacentor; species Dermacentor andersoni. Next base: position 212,189,898 of record NC_092814.1, read on the forward strand.
CTCCGTAGCAGTCTTCTTTTTGTGGTTCGGCTCATGACAAGCGTGAAATCGTCGTCCGACGAGTCGACGCTGTCCGAGTACAACTCGGTTGCCTCGCTGTCCGTGTCACGTGACGCATTGCCACGTTTCCTGGACGCGACCCCACGTGATGGCTTGGCTCCAGGAAGGTCTTCGAGGGCTTCTTCGTCCATTGCCGCAACACGGGAGCGGTAGCTCCCACAGTTTGGAAAGAAACAAAGCGAGACAAAGGTACAAGCGTTCTATGATAGAAACACTTCGTCGTCGTCTCCAAAGGAAGCAAGCTAGGAAATGGGGAACGGAAACTCGCTGAAAAAGCTTATTTCGTCTCTATGTGGCCGTTCTCTTCCTGCATTCCCTTTACAACATTTGTTGCGCGCAACAGTGGGTGTCTTGTTTCGTGCGTTTTTGTTAATTTGCTGGCGTTGGCAATAGCAAATGCACGAAAAACAGGGATGGAATATTCATTCTAGCAGCTAATGAAGCGCATTACACCTCTCTCAGTCCATACATCAAAGACGCGGAAACAGATTTTGGTTTTCGTATTCCGGCTAGATGAAAAAGATTTACCAGAACACAAGCTCTTGGCACTATACAGGTTGTTTCACGTAACTTGAACCAATGATCTAAAATGTGGTTAACCACATTTTAAGTCAACCGCAGCTGGGACAAACCAACGACATGTGGCGCTCCTCCAAATATTTTTTTTATATTCCAGCTTAATCATTTGATTACCTGATATCGATTATTCAAATTTCTAATATTCACTTTAGGGCCAAGTGCATTTCGTAACGTTGTAGAGGGGCTTCAGGAGCAACCGATCCAATTTTCTGTGGCAACGCACGTGCTGCGTGGCGATATTTTTTCGGCGTTGAAAGAAAGCGCGAGAAATGAGAAATAAAGCCACGTGGCTGAGCTCACGCACTATCGTAGTGCAGCGTTTTCAACTGCGCTTCGAGCCTATCGCTTATCAAGGACGACGGCGCTTCCTTTCCGTCGGCGCTCCCAATTAGTCATGCTTCCATACCAACTCGCCCATTTTTAACGCGACAGCGTTAAGGGCACCGTGTCGCAGCAAATCCGGCGCCCCGCGTCGACCGGCGTTTCTGCAAAAACTATTTCGAGCCACGCATACCCAACCGCGCAGGCCGTCCATGTGGCGCAAGGAAGTTACTGAACTAATTGATTTTCTCAAGGTAAGATGCGTCAGAAAAATCGTAAAGTACGACTTACGCACTACCTACAGACATTATAGCGTCGGATTGTAATGTGAATATACGAAAAAACACAATTCTGTTACGCAGAAACTCAAAACACGAACCCCTTTTTCCAGCGTTTCTATGATTCATAGAGCGGCCATGACCTCCGAGATCTCAAATCTCGAAGGTCATAAAGCGGCGCGCCCGGTTCCTTGCAACACCTCCAGATGGCGCTCGCCTCCGAATGGAAAATAGGTGGAAGAAAAGTAGGGAAACGACAAACAACGGAGGCGTACAAAAACAAAGTTCACAATAGGGGTTCAGAAACTTTGGTTATGGGAATTCATCGTGGGTCTTTTCTTTTTTTCTTCTTTAACATAGGTAGGAGATTAGGCAATAAAATAACAAGAGCTTGGTGGTGCAACCCACCGCCCCGTTCAAAAGGGGACGCTCATAAGATCCATCCTTCCATCGCGGCCCAAGCAAGAGGCCGCGTTTCTACCACAAAGCTCTCCTTCGTGCATAGCGTTCGCCGCCAGCGTTTCCCGGAAAACATTACGGTCAAATAAGCTGCAGTTGCCAGGAAGCGTGAGAAGCAGTCAGGGAACTTTGAATGCTATCGCGTTCCACTCTTAAAGGCGAAGCTTAAGCATCTTCCAAATTTTTCGCTTCTGATTAGCAATGGTGGTTGCGGTGATGGTGTCATACTGTAGGAAAACCCCTACGAGAATGTTTATGCGGGTTGCATCGAAAAGGTGATCATCCGAAACGAGGGCCTTTGTCGCCCGTAGGAATTAAATAGAAGAAAGACTATTGCAGCTTAGGGTGGCGTTAGGGCAAGGAATCCACCAAGCCCATCGACTGCTACGTCACGTTGTAGGAAGTGAAGGAAAAAGGGGTTTCTTAGCTTAGTTACACAGCTCCAGTTACGGAAGCCCACTCTATGCAGGAGTAATAAGTTAAACGTCTGAGTTCACATCAGGACCCTCTGTCCTCTGCTCGAAAAGTCACCGCTTTTAATACCATAATCTTCCTTAGATGAGTCGACCAGGGATCTGAAGACTGTCCAGCAGCAAATCAATCGTCAACTCCGTTGTGATACTACGCCCATGCTCGCAACAATCCGCAGTAACTCCGCCTCCGAAGCCCCATTGTATGAATATACGGTAGGATCGCAACCTGCGAATCCAGGGTCGCCGTCATTGTTTGGTAGCATTGGATGGGGCCCCCTTTTATTCCTTAATTTAGGCTGTCAGGTAATGGTGGGGTAGGTGGCGTTTTGTGAACCCGTCCAGAGTCGGTGTCCACGCTGCGTTGACCTCTAAATAGGTGCTTATGGATGGGTGGTTGTTTGCCTCGTGGCAAACGTCGGATTAACCGCGAATGCCAGGTCACCTTCGTTGTTTGGTAGCATTAGGTGCCCCTCCTCCCCATTTTCCATCCTTAGCTCAGGCAGCCAGGTAATGGTGAGGTTGTGGCCTATTTTGGGACCAGTCAAGAGTCCACGCTTCATTGGGGTCTGGATAGGCACTGATGGATGGGCCGGTGTTTGCCTTGTGGCTAACACCCGTGAGTTGTGAGTGGAACAGCCTTCCCCCCTCCATCGCCTGCATCGAGGAGGCATCATCTTTCAAGATTGCAATAACTGATTATGTTTGGAGTTTATCGCCTAAATACTAATAATTGTTTGAACGTATTATATTTTTATTATTGTACCCACCCCCTCTGTGACGCCCTTCTGGGCCCTGAGGGTACTGTAAATAAATAAATAAACGTCCAATTAACAGCTTTGTGGTGTTGAGACGTAACAAGACATATCGGTAAGTACGAAGGAAGATGTTAATATAAAAGTGATGTGAATGGCATGGAAAAAGAGAAAATGACGAAATAATTTAAGCACAGAATTACAAACATCCGCAAAGCCCAACGTCTCGTGGAAAGTCTATAGTAATCAACTAAGACCTGGGGGGGTATTCTGTAAGTGTCCACTTAGTAGACATGTCCATTCTGCATGCTGCTGAAGTTCTGATTGGTTGGGCTGAGATACACGTCAGAAAGAGACAGGCGCACCCACCCAATCAGCACTTGAGCCGCTTATGAAATGGACATTTCCACTAGGTGAACAACAACAGAATACACCCTCTCCCCTACCCAGTTCGGATATCTCGACGTCTAGCTTTAATGAACACTACTAATCCCGCTATCTATATATATATATATATATATATATATATATATATATATATATATATATATATATGTACATATAGTGTAAAGACGAAGGGAACTCGGCCTCGGGCGTTTACAAGACGGGCGCTGTAAGGGAAGACGACGAGCCAGAGAACAGAACAGCCGGCCTTGTGAACGTGTGTTGTTCCCATATTCTCTCTTTTGCAATATATATATATATATATATATATATATGTATATATATAAAGCCAGTCCAACTTTCTGCAACAAAGTCATTATTGCTCTGTGCATTGGAACTATATGTCGGTTTGTGCAGCGTTTCAACAGGTGCTTTCTATTCTGCTGGATATATAGCAGAGTCCATCAGGAAACCAGCCGAGGACAGGGCGCTCGCGGATATTTCAGTACTTGCTTGATTCGCGTTCTGGTGTTACAAAGAGCCTGCTCCAAGGTCTTCTTAAGCATTATGCGGTCAACGTTAGTGCACCTATTGGAGGTGGTCACCTTCCTTACTTTTGATATTTGCAATTTTTGCTCGTTAAACTGCTGAAGGATGAAAGTGAGAACCTTAAAAGAGATGAAAGAGCATAAAGTAGGAGAGAGAAACGAAAAAGGGCAGGTAGTGAGGTTGGTGAGGTATAAAGTGTAAAGGTTGCGTTCAAACGCATATCTATGATATCCATTGTTGCTCCGTATAGTTTATTCCTTTTGCCACACTTTACTGCTAGGGGGGGGGAGATGTAAAGGACCGTTTCGACAAAACTACTATTCATCATAGTCTGCCGCTACCTGTGGCTTCAGCTCTTCTTGATCACATTATGAGACTGCGAGCGCTACAGCTGCTCAATATTTTGCGGTGCTTCAGCAATTTCTACTCTCACTTCAGCTTTACACTCCTGCAAACGACAGAAGGGATACTTCTGGCTGTCTGTACCTACTTATAGTACAGTAGTCTATTAAAGCGAATTCCTTTTTATCACAAGTCTTTTATTATCGTGGGTGTCTTCCAATTATATATTATATATCCAGACTTTCAACCCCTCTTTTGTGCATGGAGATTTCATGCCTTCAAGGAAATGTCTAGCAAAGCAAAAATTGCTCTTCTACGAAAATTTCAGAACGAATGTGTGCTTTTATACGATACCTGTGCACACGCGCACGCGAAAAGAAGCTTAGGGTCATGCATAGACGCAAGGATAGATTTTGATCAACCTATAAGGGTAACAAAAAAAAAAGAAAACTTGGGATAGTGCTTGCCTCCCTTTGTTACCGACTCCGCTCCTCGCTTTACCCATCCCGGTGCACGAGAGCGACACTGAGGCCGCGGGGAAACGTGTTTGTCGAGAGTAAACAGCTCCCGGAGGCGCGGAAAGCACAAGAGGAAAGTGGCACCACTACAGGGCGACCCCTTCGTCGGCGACCGAGCCTCTTGCAGCGGCCCGCTTGCCGTTAGAGTGCCCGCACAGAACGTTAGTCTACGAAGGACTGGATACGACGGACACGGTTAGAGATTGGAGAGGTTTGTATAGTCCCCCAAGTCTAACGGACTGACCCACCAACCGACTGCTATGACCGACCGACCAATGCGTCGATCGATCCAATGACTGACTGCGAATGAATGAAGCATTACTAGACCTCCGTACAGAGATCTCTGTCCAGATGTGGGCGCTTGACCGACCGATCGACTCGCTCTGACCTACCGGCCGAACTACCTATTTAATTATTTATAGAGAGTGGTATCACATGAATGCTGATAACAGATGTGACGCGTTCAATTTTTTGTGGTTAATTAACGAGTGCACTTTGCTTGCTGTATTTCGTATCATAGACATTAGGTGGGCTATTAGAGCCGTTGTAGTGGTGTATAGGCCCACAAAACAAGTGTTCTCTTTTCTCACTCTAAAGATGCAGCTCAGGGCCCACATTCACAACGAGCTATAGCGCTAAACTTGTTCCTACGAACAAATTCCAACCAATTCTGCAATTCTTATGCTAGACATCTAATTAGCGAAGGCGGCAGGCCAATGACAAAGATCGCTTAGGAACAAAAACAAAACTTTGCGAATTTGGGTACGAATTACAGCAGATTTTCGTGATGAACGCCTAACGATATGAGTACTGTCTGTGAAAGCCAGCAGTCTCATATGTGCCACCGTAGTTTTAGTGCATTTCGCAATGCAATATTATTTTTAGACCGTTTGTGCACCGTGAAGCTGGTATTATGCCTGAAATAAAAGCTAATTAAATGTATTCCAAGCTGCGAATAACGGTCACTAAATCTGACGCACTGGCTACAACAAAACAAAACATCGAAACCCCAAGCGTGCAACCGGGTGTCTAAATTGCTATTTCACCAGAGCTATTGGTCGTTTGCTGGGTTATTCGCTGTCATCTCATTGGCTACGGTCACTTTCCAGCCGCCAGTACTCATTCTTACGAAGCATTCCTGCATGTGAACTGCTTTGTGAATCAATGCTGTTCCAGCGTTCACAAAGCTTTCACACTATACTTTGAAGCGGTTGATAAGTTTTGGCACCAGTCATTTATCGTGGAAAGAATATTGCAGGGGAAGGCGGCCGTTGAATGATAAACAGCTCTTACGATCGAAAACGTTTGTGAATCCGCCCCTAAGGCCCATTTCAGAAGCGTCGGCAGTACGTCATGAAAAAAGCTTAAATTAAATTTTGGGGTTTTACATGCCAAAACCACTGTATGATTATGAAGCATGCCTTAGTGGCGGACTCCGGATAAATTCTGACGGCCTGAGGTTCTTTAAGGTGCACCCAATGCACGGTACACGGGCGTTCTTGCATTTCATCCCCACCGAAATGCGGCCCCCGCAGCCGGGATGCGATCCCACGCCCTCGAACTGGGCAGTGCAACGCCATAGTCGCTACGTCACCACGGCGAGTGGCCGCACGTCATGAATACACTGAACAAAGCAACAGATAGTTAGGAGTAAACAACGCAAGTACACCCGGCCACAAAACATTACGGACCATGAAATCTGCAAAGAAAAAAGAAAAGCTGAATATCTCCGCAACCTCACAACGCAGCCTAGTATTTGCATTTCAGTCCTCGACTAGAATATGCTAATAACATTGTCGTATACAGTTTTACTGGCTACTGCTACAGGCTGCTCAGGAATTGAACGTATCCCGAAAGCCCGTGGTCCGCAAACCTTTGTGGCCGAGTGTAGATGAGCCCCACCCGCTGCGCCGTCATCCAGATTTTTCTTTTTATCACTTAAGCAAATAACTTCAGGCAACCAAACAGTCTTTGCGTATGAGCCCATAAGTATATGGGTTGTTCAATAGAGACTGGTACTGGTGTTCTGAAATCTAGATTTTTGTAAATTATTATACGACAGTTTTATTATTTTCCTTATGCCACCGAGTAAGTGAAATGCACCCGTCCCGTCGTTTCTGCCAAGCATAGATAACATGAGTCAAGCCATCTTTTGATACTTAAAGATTTGCATCCAATGAGTTAAATACGCGTGGTTCCATGCCGTGTTCCATGTGAAAGTAATGTCTTTAATTGACCCCTCCCGAAGCATCGCAATAACCCCCTTACCCGTTTTATAGTCCAAGATAGGCGGCACTCTCCGACTTCTTTATGTACTTACGTTACGGTAAAAAGGGACATTGCTTCGAAATGAAAAAAAAGGTATAGGCAACTTTGAAGCAGGTGCCAAAAGATGACTCGACTCGCGTGTTATCTATTATAGTGCAAATGGTGGCGGTGGCGAGTTGTAGCAACAGGTGGGTTTAGCCCAGCGATCAAAGCCGTAAGCGGTAGGAAGCGCGCGCATTTCACTTACTGGGCAGCATGTAGAAAGGGATGAATAATTTTCAGAAATAAAAATCTCAGAGAGTCAGTTTCAGTCTTTATTGCACAACCCACGTTTGTAAGCACGCGTGCGCAGTGGCGATGAGAAATCAGCGACGATGTATTCAGGAAGAAAACCCTTCGCGGCGGAAGTTCGGCGTCGAGGCTTTATCTAAAAGTAATCAGCGATGGTTTCATGGCGATGGCAAAAAAAATAATAATAAAGGGAAACGAGTCATTCGCAGAGACGCCAGCTCGCCCGTAGTCGGAAACACAGGCAGCACACAACTGCGGATCTTTACGTTGTCAGACGATGCCCCGCAGACGCCTTGTCCACTTGGTGCGCGACTAGTGAGTTGCACGCACACAGGACTCGCGTGCTAGTATATAAGCACTAGAGCTGCTGCTGTATACGGTCCCCAAAGATAGATTATACAGTAACTCCACTAAGCGTGTGGCCTGGGCGCCTGTGTGCGACACTGGGTGAACTTAAGTGAAATTTAATAGATGAATCGTGAGTATAATCTTCACTGTTTCGTGGTGCAGACAGCGTCCTCTACGTGGTAAAACTTTAACAAGGGACCATTTTTGTCAAATTTTGAACTCAAGTATCATCCACAGCACTACGAAAGGCACCGAATTGTCATTGCATTTAAGGCGGTTCGCATCAAAAATTAATCTCGTTTTTTATTAGGTTGTGCTGCTTTTCAAACAGAAAAGGAAGAAAAGTAAATGTTTAGTGTAACGTCTGCAATTTCGTAATGAGAAAACTTAATGCGACTTTTCCATTTCTCCGTCCTGGGCCTCTGGTGCAAGGCCCTTATTTTTCGTGGAACAGAAATGTTATGACTTCAACAGACTGCAGAACCCATATCTGCTGTTTTAATTTAACGTAACCTCTGTTTATGACGAGAGAAAAATAATTGCTTTTCATAAATGCGAAGGGCAAGGCATTCTGGGAAATCATTATTGCCATGCACAAGGCAAAGGCGGGGAGGGACATGTGCGTCGCTACAATATAGAAACCTGCATATATTGAAAGTGTAGGATGTTAAGTACACACGTTCCCGAGACAGTTTCGTTTCTTTAGGGATACAGATGGGGGGGGGGGGGGGAGGGTAGAGGAGTGGATCGAATCCATTATCTGACGGAAACGTTCCTAATTAAAAACAAGGTTTCCATTTATATGTTATTGGTATTCTCCGATGTGCTGGTGAGTCACTGTGAACTAAAATATAAAACGAAAGGCAAATCACAAGATAACCCCACGCTAGACCATAATAAAGGGTTCCATCATGTTTAATTTTCATTTTAAATTTCAATGTTATACGATATCCCTGAGACGAGGCAAGACGAGACCTGGTAGTCTGCTCACTTGTGATCTCACCAAACCTAATACATCAGCGACATTGAAAAGACAACGTTTAGAAATACGGCCAGCAACATGAAAAACAAGAACGACTGCAGCAAAGGTGTAAAGGTTTATTCCTTTCTTGCAGTACATGCTCAGTAGCCAACCGAAAGCTTGAATCTGCGCAAGCTTGCTGTTTTCTTTCTTCGTTGCAATAAGAGAGAGAGAAAGAGTTTAATGGAAGAAGAGGATGTAGGCTCTGCTATATGCAGAATTTGCTACTTCAGATGAGGTATTTTAGATGAAGAGAAAAAGATACAGGAGAACGAGAAGACAACAGCAAGAAACGAGAAAAAAAAAAGGAGTAAACCAGTCTTGTATATATATATACGTACAGTTCGAATGTGCGAGCCAGTCGCTCAGGCGAATGGTCGCAGAATGTAAAGGTATGGCATGCGTATAAATTAGATCTCCTGTTGGCCATTTTCCTGCCTATTGATGTTAAATTATGGTGTTTTACGTGTCAAAACCACTTTCTGATTATGAGGCACGCCGTAGTGGAGGACTCCGGAAATTTTGACCGCCTGAGGTTCCTTTAACGTGCACCTAAATCTAAGTACACGGGTGTTTTCGCATTTCGCCCCCATTGAAATGCGGCCGCCGTGGCCGGGATTCGATCCCCCGACCTCGTGCTCAGCTGCCTAACACCATAGCCACTGAGCAACTACGGCGGGTTTGCCTATTGATATGCATGTTCCCGCAACCTAAGCGTAGCTGCTATTCAGTATATAATTTACGCATACTATACAGCTGGCGCATACTTAAGAACCAGTGCAAGAAGAGTGAAGTTCGCGCTCATGAAAGGGCATCTACTTGTCGGCGAGAGAAAATTTCAGCATCACTTTGTCGCCCTTCACAACAAACTGTGACGCACACTTAGCGACGACCACAACCGAGTCCACGTTAAATTTTAAACATAGTTTTTCTAATGAAGACGTGGGCGTGTACAGTGCGACGAAGTCGATGAACCGTTCGAAACGCCAGGCTGTTGCAGGTACAGCCGAGTCGATGCGCAAATAGAGGAGCAAGACCACTACGTCACCGGCAGACCACGCTCTTACGAAAAGAACAAAAGCTAACGCATGAGCTGACACGAGTAGATGGCGCGCTGACGTTATGGAGAGAGAGAGAGAGAGAGAGAGAGAAAGAGGGGGGGGGGGCAGCTAAGTGGTGGCGGCCAGCGCACGTCTGACGGACGCCGCCGAAAGGCGGGGTGTGCCGCCGCGTGAGGGGACCTGCGCGCCGCAGTGTGTTCCCAAACACTGCAGGCCTGCGCCAGGAAGCGCCGCACGGGATGATATTTATTCACACGTCAGTGCCGCAAACCAGCGTGCATCAGTCAAATGCACAGCGAGGCCGACTTGTCTTAAAGCCTATCATAGTATATGTGCAATATACGCCCAACGGAGAATGCCAGCTAAGTACTCTACGGAGGACAGCTTCCCCAGTGTGCTTTGTACGTGGGCATCACCAGTGTAACAAGGTCTTTGACTCATTGATTAGCGAGGTTTACACCACGCTTCCTTCAAAACAAACAAATAAAAAGAAAACTGTGGCTATGAGACACGCCATAGTGGAGGGCTGTGCATTAATTTTTGACCAATTGAGTTTTTTTTTTTTTTCTTTAAGTCTCGGTAACCGCGAGACAAATGCTGGTTTTCATGATGTTGGTCCCTAAGCCCGCACGCGCACGACATGACTCCCTTCAAACTGCACACCTTTGACATTGACAAGCTTTAATCCCTGATATATAGAGTAAAGGGTATACAGTGCAGTCTTGTCGTTGATCGCTTTATGAAACAGAAGATAACCCCGGAATCTTGGTACGCGGCGGGCTTGCGGTTAAGGTACAAAATGTAGATGAGTTAAATTTATGCTGAACGATATGTGAAACCTGGGGCCCTATAACATAAGACTATTCCAATCTGTTTTTATTCCAATCTCCTGTCGTCAAATTTACGTAACCGCCAACGCAATCCTCGGGCAGTGAGTGACCCGCAGCCTTGTTTGGACAGGCCAATGAAATGCTTTTCTGGTTTATAGGTCACATTTGTTTGCTTTCAAAGCTAATAGCAGTGCTTACCTGGACAGGTTATTCTTATCTAACTGGCTGACAAGAGGCGAGGAGCACGCATAAGTGAAGAGGGTGGGGCCGGGCTAGCGCAATGAAAGCAGATGACCTGATGAGGAGGACAGTGCCGGCGTCAGTGATTGGCCTGCCACTGTGAAAATGCCTGCCACTAAAACGGATGCACGGCGAAGAAAAGTTGGCAAAGCGATGTCTTGTACGTGCCGAGACGGCTCGACAACGTTATGCTACCATGCAAAAATGTTTACTATGTGCAGATAAATTCATTCTCCCCGTAGGCTCCAAGTAGCCAGTGCCAGAGTGATCAGCGGGCAGCTATCTTCTTTAGATAACGGGGAGTCTCCAGCTATTCTGAAAACAAAAAAGTTTTGTTCGGCATATTAATGCAACTTTAATGCGTACTCCTCACTTTGACGTGGTGAGTCTTCGCGGTTTTGTGACGTTGCGTGACAGACAGGCGAAGTGGGCGCAACCCTAAAACTTTTGACCCACAGCGGAGGGCTGATGGTTTAAAGGGCGTGGAATGAGAAATTATTTTGTTCAGCCTAATCATGCATAAGAAGGGTACACGTCCTATCAGAGCAGGGGTTTTCGCGGTTTTCCTGAAGTCGCGTGACAGACAAGTGAAGTAGGGGCGGCCCGAAAACGTTTTGACCAATCGTGGAGGGCTGATTGCAAAAATGCAATAAAAAAGTTTGGAATAGCTTTACGTTATAGCGCCCCCTGATGTGTGGCACCATATAAACTAACATTTGTTTCTTGTGAGCGAGGCGCACAAAGAACAACACAGGTATAACAGTCAACGGCTGAGCAGGATCATGTGATCCGATGCGCGTATTTACTTTTCAACTTGCCAGTCTCAACAATATTTCGTCTAAGTCATCGGCAGGTAGGCTACTAACCGCAGCATACCTGTAGTCCTGAATGTCATTCCTTGCATGGATAAAAGCGAATGTCATGTCAACAGGCAACATGTAAGAGATTCCGGACGTAAAAAAAAAAAAGCGCAGTCACAAAAACGCACGCAGAAAGCGTGCCGGTAAAAAACAAAGAAGGCTGAAGTTACGAGTGGCTGGGCCTCATAAATCAATTCGTGCTCCTCTGACGAAGAATTTTCTTGCTCTTATTTTTTTTTGCTTTTCTCTAAGCGACAGACCCTCTACGCTGCGCAAATATTATGGTGTCTACCTTCATCGGACAAATATAGCGCTCATAGTGGCAACTCTGTGACAGCCAAGCAATCATTACTAAAGAGAAGTCGAGAAACCTGAGGAAGTGTCTTGCGATCCCAGCTCGCCTTCTACGTCTGTTTTGGCAAAATCATGCGGACAATATGTTTATCTTCATACACCGCAGTAAGTGTTCCGCTACAAATACACAAACTAAGACTGACACATAAAAATTGACATAATAAACGTGGTCGCTCTGGAGAGATATTTCCAGAGCGTTCCTTGGTTCGGTTTCTGGTATGAAGCGTGGTCTTTTCATTCGGGTTGCTTTCAGAGGCATATCGCTAGAGCGGCGAAGTCAGTGCGCTGAACGAAAGCAATTTATTTCCAGACTTGCCTGGTTATTGGAAAAATTGATTTGTATTTGGAGCGCCGTCGGCTACCTTGATCTTGTTCTGGAGAAAAATTTAAAAAAGAAGAAGGTAACAAGGAAGAATTCACCGTTCACTAATTTTGGAGCGACAGTGTCGTTCGGTGGAGGAGAGTCTTGAAGCTATGTACTTTTCATCGAGCGAAAATGGCGCCTTTGGGAACAGCAAGTAGCAGCACTTGGACGTATTGGCCCATCGGCCAATAGGCACGTTCCTGGTAAGGCTGGAGAAGAGACTGGAGCAAAATGATTACGAGTGCTGCGCAGCTATTTCGGTTTATTCTCGGTGCGCCTTCTTGAGTGGTTCTTTCGTCAATATTGTCACGTAGTAGTGATGGTAAATGAACACAGTAGGAATACTGTGAATGACGAAACTAACTTTTATTGGGCGAACCTGTGTCCACAAAAGCAAGTCACACTTAAAGCACAACGATAGCGGCGAACCCAGTCGGCGATCGTCGAAATCTGATCCGCCGGCCAAGTACGTCGGCTTTTATACGCGAGTCATCGAAGGTTCCAGAGTAATCGGTGGTGCCCGCGCGTCTTCCCGAAAGTTCTACACAATTCTCGTCGCACATGCAGTCAGATTACACAAGCTTCGGTGACAACAGAACCATCCATTACATTCGAGATACTTCCGATACATGCGGCCGCGCCCGCGCAGAGCCACAACATTCGTCAGACGGTGAAAAGCGCTCGCCTGCAAAAGATAAACAAATCAACGTGTCAATATAATTTAGCGCTGGTCTCCCGTATTGCTATGTTCATTCACGCCGTGGCTTACAGAAAACGTTGTTTCAGTCGCATGTCTTAGCGGTAAAAAATTTATTAAAGGTGATGACACCAACCGAACCGGCCAGACCCGAACAGAACCGGCCAGACCCGACCAGAACCGACCAAACCAGAACCGACCAAACCAGAACCAACCAAACCAGAACCAACCAAACCAGAACCAACCAAACCAGAACCAACCAAGACCGACCAGACCAGACCCGAGCCGACCAGACCCGAGCCGACCAGACCAGACCAGACCAGACCAGACCAGACCAGACCAGACCAGACCCGATCAAGTTATAAGAAAGACGCACGCAGGAGAATGATGTCCAACATTATAACGCAATGACATAGGCGACACATTGAAAAACGGGTTCAGGATCCGTTTTGCAGAACAAAGCTCGCAATGAGCGCTGATGGCCCAGTTGGTGTGTACCCTGCGCCAAAAGCTGTAGCGCAGACAAGGACGACAGGAAAACGATGCCACATAGCGGTACTTCAAGCTGCATAATTCGCGGTCAGAGCAGTATAATGAAAATGTGTGTCACGCGAGCGTAAAACACCAAAGTAGCAAATAACATAGGTGACTAAATGAGAAACTCAGGGACATACGATACCGTGATGGACAGGGCAACAATTATCGTTTTGTGTGAAAGAGCCTTCGGTGACATATCGAAAACCGCGACAAGTACATTGCGAGAAGCAGACTTCACCTTAACAATATATATATATATATATATATATATATATATATATATATATATATATATATATATATATATATATATATATATATGCCCTAAGCCTCTCAATTCACGTCCGAACAAGTCGTCGCTTCTCTGAGCGGTTTTCGTTTCTCTGAACGCCGCGGTGCGAGGCGCGTTCCCTGCAGCGGCAAAACAAGCCCGAACTGCAACAAGACTCGGTCATGAGCAGAAAAAGAAAGGAAACCTTAACATAGACTCACAGCATGCACAAATTGCTGTTTTCGTGCACTTATGCGCTCTCAAGTCAGACAAATTGCTAATCCTAGCGCCTTTTCGGAAATCGGGACGCAGCACGACAGATCACTCCACGCGAAGTTTGGTAATCCGCTGTCACAGGGGCGGATAACGAGGCAGACAACTCGAAGCGCACGGCTCTGATCTACAATAAGTTCGACAATAAGGAAGCTGTACAAATTGGAATAAAGACGATACGTGAACAGCGTGCAAGAAAATCTTTCTTTATCGGTATTTTGAATTCAGCGAAGCTGACACGACCGGCAAGCAAGAACAAAAAAATAAGGGTAGAATGTGGAATGTATTACTATTTCACGGTTATCCTGCTGTTTTCTTACAAGGACACCGGACAAGAAAACAAACCGAGAAGTAATCAGGAAAGCGGGGTAGCTGAGGAGATTGGGGAGGGGAAAGGGGGGGGGGGGGTGTCAGGAAATTGAACAAAGGCGAACAGGTCGGAAGGGAATTGTGAAAAATGCCAAAAGCATTAGAGGGGGGGCCGCTGTCGAAAGGCGCCCAAATGTCAGCTGGGGAATGCTGGCGACAAGAAAAACAAAGCATGGGCAATTTCCTTTTTGTCAGTCATTTCGGCGCTCTCTTTCCTTTTCTTTTTGGTCCCCGCTGGGCTTCAGCGACTTTGTCATGCTGCGCTTCACGAATGCGAGCTTGATGGAGAAAAAGACTGAACACATGCATAAGAAGAAGAAAAAAAAGAGGCAAATAACCGCAATCTTTGACAGCTCAATGTTTGTAGTTTTTTTTCCTTTACCTCTTTTTCTTCTCTGTCATCTTTCCCCGGTACACATAAATGAATTCATATGGATTTCATCTCGCCTCTCGAACGGCTGTTTACGCTCGGCCAGAGTAAATACATTTTCCTCGCTGGCTGCCTACCGCTCCTCCTTTGTGCTCTTTGCTTCGAGCTCTTCTTAACGACCCTTGTTTCGTGCTTCTGATTCTATTTTTTTTTTCTATCCAGTTTTGTTCCCACTCGTCGAGAATTTTTCCGCCTCTTTGCCAGAATTCCAATCGCTGTGACCAGGCGAAATACGCAACCTTTTTCTTCTTGTTTCTTTACTTCTACTAAATCTTACTCTTCTTTTGCATTTCTCCTTCGCCATCTTTCTTGAAGGGTGCACCTCAGTTGTGTGGGACACAACCTTGAATTTTGTTTACCTTTTCCACATGCGGCGTAACTGTTTCCATTTATTGCGCAAAACGTCTCAAGGAGATGAGATGAAGCTGCAACGTCAGAATCCATACCGATGAGCAGCGTTTTCGGCAAACGTAGGGCTCCGAAACCAGAAAATCATACTCGGTCGTAATATTTTTGCTCTTCGGTCAACAACTTCAACCACGCCGGTGTGTGAAATGCCATGATCGACGATTAGGCAAAATTTTAGAAGCGATGGCGTTGTTTGACTCTTTCGCGGTCACTCGTCTTTTAACATATAACTCAACACAAGACCCCACAAATATAGCGAGTCGGCTTATATACGCAAGATATATTGGTCGGCTAGCTGGTTGGCCGTTGTTGTTTCAAAGGCAGCGCACTTGTTAGGACATAAACTAACGCTAAATCACACAACCACGAGCGCTCGTGTTTGTTGTGATTTAGCGTTAGTCTGTCTTAACAAGTGCGCTGCCTTAGAGAAGGCAACGGCTTATATAGCAGTCTGTACTACCCCTACAAATCTGCCGTGACCAGCTCCTTTCTGCACGTGGTTACGCAACGAAACAAGAAACGGTACCTAAATAGCCTCACTGCAACAAACACACGCCATCAAGCGCACAATTCCTTTAATAATGCGAAGCTTTCTTCGCCTTGCTCCACAGATATTGACGCGTGAGCTTGTTCTGCTTCTTGCCGAGTAGGATGGGCCGATCCCGAAGACAGTAGTATAATCTCCTGAGCCGATATCGGAGACGGCGCAATGAAAATTTGGTCGGGTCCAGGAAATATTGTAATCCGTGGTCGCGTGTGTCACGGGGCTCACGTAGTAGGGGCCGTGGCCTCTTGCCGGGCAGGCATGTATTTGAAATATGCCGCTAAACGCGGTGCAGAACGCGAACACGTTACCGCTCGAAGCCAGATGGCACAAAACTTCCGCGATTAGAGAAGAAAGTGAACAGTTTCTTGCGCCTGTATACTCAGAGATAAAATTGCACGCATTCATGAAACCGTGTCTCCTTGCATAGCTTTTAATCCAGACGTTTCGAGACAGCTTCGCTTAACGTTGATTTCAACAGGTGCGCGTTGGATCTGTCATATTTCTCGATCTCTAGTTCCCGTATGTTGGTCGCGACCAGCGAATGAGGTTAGGAAATTGTGTCGGGTTTTGTGCTCGTGCTCACACAGACATGGGTGATACGAAGAAGCACGCAGGTCATTCAAGAGGCATAGCCGAACGCACGGCAAACTCCTCGCCCATCTGTGCAAGTTTAATTAACATGAAATTCAAGACATGAGTATTACCTAATTCACTTAGCGAGTTAAAAAAATCACCGCCAAAGCACTACGTAGAAATGGTTAACCAGCGAAGCTTGAACGTGCAGCCCCGGTGTTTATCACTGCGTTAATCCCGATGGTTCATTAAACGACGGCCTGGTAGGCTGCCAAATCCTCGGTACGCAGTTGCTGTTTGCATTCGGCTGCACGAGCCTGTTCTTGTGCCCGGGCTGCAGCATCGGCACGGCGTAGACGAGCTCGTTCCCAGTTTTGCTCGCGGCGTTGCTGACCGAAAGCTGTCTGCTCCTCAAGAGTACGAATGACGTGTAGCCTACCCATCTCAGAGCCGGAGAGGAACTGCTGCGCGCGCGCTCAGCTGCGACGGAGAGCAACGACGTCACTACTGGTGCAGCCAATCGCGCACCTCTGTCTTGTTTTCGCGCATGCGCATGAGGTTGCGGCGGAGGAGTTTTCGGCGTACAGGCGACACACGGACGGACGGACGAATCGGCTAGCCATATAGACCGTTTTTTCATGGATGCCACCATATGGTTACGCAGTGGCGCCATCTATGGGTAATCGGCATGCTGGCTTGGGCGAGCGCTCCGTCTTGCATGGCAGGTATACGCTCGGCGGTAGTTTCTGGCGTTTCTTTTCGCGCTCATGCGGTCCAGTTAGCATGGCCTGCGTCTTCTACGTGCTAAACGGTTCTGTGAGACGTGCTCAAGTGGTTTAAGTCCCGAAGTTTCTGCTGGCGTTCAGGCGGACGGAGCACGCAGCGCGATGTGCGCGCGAATGTTTGAGCCTACAATCAGCCTCCGAGATCAATTCAGCATTTCTGAATGTTCCATTCACTAATGTGACCTTATTGC
The DNA here is from genome assembly GCF_023375885.2 of Dermacentor andersoni. NCBI lineage: Eukaryota > Metazoa > Arthropoda > Arachnida > Ixodida > Ixodidae > Dermacentor > Dermacentor andersoni. The sequence continues at coordinate 212,207,331 of NC_092814.1, forward strand.
TGTATTATCCTCTGATTCTAAGCTGCGGTTTAGGAGCAATGAAACAAACGCGACGATCGTAACAGCGTGGGTACCGTTCTGCTACGATAGGAGTTGTGCTGTTATACTTTGACACGCGTTCAAACTGTTAGCTGCAGATTATATTGCGTTACTATTTGGTTCGGTGGATAAGGTTTCCACCCGTGAATAAAATAGTTTTGGTTAGTAAAAACGGCATACCTTACAGTGTGAACTATACTTGTCCAGCAAAGCGACCGTTTACGAACTGCGCGACCGTCCTAAGCAGTGATAGGTTCTAGATTACAGATATATTTGTTCTATATAACACATGGTCCAACGAAGCGGCATCAACGTTTATAGATCTATAAACGTTTTGCGGCGTGACTATGTGAGGCCGTACTGTGTCGTTAGCCCGTTTTTTCTTTCTCTTTCGAGAAAGAGGACGATAACCGAATTCTGTTTTCGGTTGTGTTCGTTCCGTTCCCTCTAAGCACTGACACGTATTTCGAACATTTTGACCTCTAAAATAGCTATCGCAATCTTTTTATGCGACCCCTCTAATATATAGTGACTTTACACGACAAAAAATTGGAGGACGCTTAAGCTTCGCCTTCAAGAGTGGAACGCGATAGCGTTATCGCACCCCGTTCGCACCGCCTACTCAAACGCGCTGCGCCAGCCAAACGTCGCGATCGGCACAGATAGCCGGGCCCCGACGCGCCATGAAGGCGGACGCGATCATGGGGCGAGTGGCGCGCCACGTGTTGGGGCAGCGCCGTACATTGCGAGGAAGGGGTCTTCTGTGTTTGCCGCTATGGCTCTGCGTGTGCGCAGGGCGCAGAAGACATGTAGCGGAAACGTACTTCGCTACTCGCGAAACTGCGACTTCTGTAAGTTACACGGTCATCATTACCTATATACACCGCAGTAAAACTTTCTACGGCACGTTTCTAAGGCAACACCGCATTCACTAGAGGCGATTTTGTCCCGTTTTGAAGGAACGAACTCGTGGCTGAGTGGTAGCGTCTCCGTCTCACACTCCGGAGACCCTGGTTCGATTCCCACCAGCCCATCTTGCAAGATGTTTTTTATTTATGAAGTGCCTTCTGGGATTTATCGCTCACGGCCAACGCCGCTGACACCGACACCGACGCCGACGACACCGGCTTTTCTGCGACACGAGCTCCTTAACGCTGTCGCGTTAAAAAGCAATGCCGAATCACAAAGCTTATATATGTATCATTCCGGTTAACCAACCGCAGTGTTCGCTGTGTTGAGCAGCGCCATCGGCCTCATGCAGGAAGGCTAGCGTAGACATATAGTTATTTCAGGCCTACTAGACTCGAAATGTGTGAGAACGATGCCGTGTATCACAAATATTTGATAGCGCCTGCCCCTTAGATGTTTCGTAGTTGCCTTAGGTTGGCCGGGCGCGAGCATGCATCTTTTTAGTCCCTACGCCAAGCGATCAGATAGCGAGCATATTTACCATTTTATGCTGGCAATGCAGATACACCGATTATCTTCGTTGAATTAAAACCGACATACACAAAATAGTTCACAACACACACACCATGGCTTATAATGCGCGTGACATGTTTGCGCCCCCTAGAGATATTTCCGCCTACTGTAGTTACCGATGCACCGAAAGGCTTTCCTGACTATCTTATATGAACGGACATTGCGTAAATTTCACAGAGTACGACCTAAAACATCTAGAAATCGTTCCGCAGCACGAGACAGCAATACTTTCAAGCAGCGCCGCGCCGGATCGCCCAAACCAGAGAGGAGGAAAGGCTCGCTGCACGCACTTTCCTCCTCGCCCAATGAAAAGGTCTATACAGCTTCGCTGTAAAAGTCACACGAGTTTACAAGAAACCGGGAACATATCAGGAATTATTGACCCACTTGCATAATCCTATTTTTCAGTGAAGTAAACGAAAAGCTTCGTTATGTGCGTTTAATGAACTCATGGACTAATCTTGAGTTCCTGACCTCTTATCACTTTAGTTTAAGAAGTGCTTTTCAAATAAATTGATGTTGAAAATCTTCACTGACGTACTTAGCAAGTAGTGGACACAAGTTTATTTGTAGGGAGAGTATTCATACATTTAATAAAAGTGTTTGATACTACTACTATCAATCACCATGTCCTGCTAAAACTTAAAGCTTTTAAAGCTACTGACCCCCTTTTGCACCTTGTTCGCAGGTAACTTCCAGAAACGGTAACAACTTGATCCATTAATGATCATTTCTCATCTAAATTAATTTATGGAGAAGTACCTTGGGGATGCATTTTGAAACCTTTATTATTGTGCTTCGTCAACAATTTCTCTACAACATCATGTGGAGTCAAACTGTACTTGAGGCTAATGACGTCACTTTAAACGTGGTGCCCCTTCTAGGAGACGATTGACCAGCCACAGCACTTCGTAACAGACATGTCACTGATCTTGGCGTATACAATAGCAGCTTAATATTAAGCGGGCAATAACCACGCTTAGGTTATTTTGTAACCTTCTAACAAAAAGTGACCGTCCACACCATTATCGCTTTCACAATTACACAATACGAAAGGCTGAGAGTACCGAGTTTCTTGCTATTGACATGTAGACAAGCACCTAAAATTTGATTTTCATCATCATTCTTTTCTTCAAAGAGTGTCGGTCGGTGTTCCCATATTGTTCACCGACGTTGCTCGGCCTTTGACAGATCTTCTGAAGAAGAACACGTCGTTCTCATGGGGCCCGCAGCAGGCTCACGCGTTCGCCGCTCTCATCGGGTTTCTGACCACCCCTCCCATACTTGCCCACTTTGATCCGCCTGCACCGACCGAAGTCCACACTGACGCAAGCGGCTATGGCATCGGCGCTGTTCTTGCCCAACAACAGAATGGTACCGACTGCGTGATAGCTTACGCCAGCCGCCTGCTGTCACCTGCCGAGAGAAATTACTCCACCGAGCGGGAGTGCTTGGCTTTAGTTTGGGCTGTCGCCATGTTCCGGCCATATTTGTACGGCCGCACGTTTTCGGTCGTCAAAGACCACCACGCACTCTGCTGGCTGTCTTCCCTACGGGACCCGACTGGATGGCTTGGTCGCTTGGCTTTGCGGCTACAAGAATTTTCATTTAGTGTCCATTACAAAGACTGGACGCCTCCGCAAAGACGCCGACTGCCTCTCGCGTCAGCCAGTGGATCCTCCCGATCCTGTTGCGCATGATCCGGTGACCTGCGTGATGACTTTGACAGACATGGCCGACATGCGCGCTGAACAACAATGCGACGCATCCTTACAGTCCATCATCGCCGGAGTGCAATCTGGCAGCACCGACTGCATGTGCCGCATGTTCGTGCTGCATGACGGCATCCTCTACCGCCTCAATATCAACCCTGACGGCCCTGAGTTGTTTCTTGTCCTTCCTCGTCATCTTCACGATGCACCGACGGCGGGACACCTTGGAGTTTTGCGCACATACGACCGCGTACGACGCCATTTCTTCTGGTCGGGTCTCTACTGCTCTGTGAGTCGTCATGTGGCAACTTGCGAATTGTGTCAGCGCCGGAAGAAACCTCCCCAGGGACCTGTCGGACGACTCCATGCCATTGAAGTTCCCTCTGAACCGTTCTTTCGCTAAGGCCTTGATCTGCTTGGCACATTTTGGACAACGGCTAGAGGGAACAAGTGGATCGCCGTTGCTACTGATTACGCGACACGCTACGCGGTAACAAAGGCGCTGCAAACTAGTTGCGCAACTGACGTCGCCGATTTTTTCCTCCACGACGTTATTCTCCACTACGGTGCACATCGACAGTTACTTACCGACAGCGGCCGCTCGTTCTTATCTCGAGTTGTCGACGACATCCTCCGCTATTGTACCACTGAGCATAAGCTGTCCACCGCCTACCACCCAGAAACGAACGGTCTTACGGAACGTATCAACCGAACAATCACAGAGATGCTGTCGATATACGTCTCCAACGATCACCGCGACTGGGAAGCCACGCTGGCTTACGTGATGTTCGCGTATAACTCGTCCCGACATGACCACCGCAGGACATTCACCGTTTTATCTCTCGTATGGTCGCAACCCCACACTGCCGTTTGACACCAAGCTCCCTTCTGTGCCACGTGTTGCAACTGAGTACGCTCGTGAAGCCATCGATCGCACTCGCACGGTACGTCAAGTCGCCCGATCTCGTTTGTTAGCATCGCAGCATATACAAAATGAGCGTTACGACCACTGCCATCGCGATGTTAAGTTCGCACCAGGTGCTTGGGTGCTCCTCTGCTCACCATATCGTCGGGTTGGCCTCTCCCAGAAGCTTCTCTCTCGTTACACAGGGCCTTATGAAGACCTACGCCAAGTTGACGACGTAAATTACGAGATTTCGCCGCTACACTTTGATGCATCCTCAAGTCAGACGCCTGTTGACGTCGTGCACGTTTCGTGGCTGAAGCAGTACTTCGCTCGCAATTATTCGCCTGCCATGTGCCATGACGGCGCTTTGCCACCCGGGGGTCCTGTTACGGAAGGATGAAAGAAGACAGAGGAGGAAGAAGATCGGAGACACTGGCTGCTGCGTATTGTTGGTGGTCAGCCATCTTAACTACTCTGACTCATCCTGTATATATATTGCAAATATAGTTTTTGCATATTCGCAACATCGTCGTAACAATATCTAAATCTTGTGCCTGTTTTCAACCGCATAATATTCTTTTTTTTTTTTACACCGCCGCTTACATTCAGTCACATTTCTTAGTGCATATCGTACTGGGGAAACACCATGCGCCGCTCATTCATCTCGAACATGTTGCAAATTGAGCACTTATACGCGCGACGATAAGTTTTCTCTGATGACAATTATTTCCCCTTTACCGTCATCCTCATACCTCACAGATTATTATTGTTATTGTAGTTGTTGTTGTAGTTGTACTAGTAGATATAGTTGTAGTTGTCGTTGTCCTTGTTGTAGGGCGCCTTGCCCTACACTTCGGGTCTGTATACGTTGAAGGGTACAGTGACGGAGTTAGTGAGATTTCTAATCACCCTTCCCTGGATTTAAGTCGATCGGTCGCAGAGGAACTTGTCTTTAAGAGCATCAAACGCTTAAAACCGTCTTTTTCGTGTGGTTCTGATAACATTCCACCGGCATTAAGAAGTACGGGTCTTTGCTTGTTTCAGTGCTTACTTGTATTTTTAATTCTGCTTTAAAGACGAACACATTCCCAAAAGCTTGGAAAACAGCGAGGGTCATTCCCTTCTTTAAATCACGGGTAAGAACTGCTGCGAGTAACTACAGGCCCATTTCTATCCTATGAGCAGAACCTAAATTCTTCGAGTAGGTTCTGCACTCATTAATTTCATCATCTATAACAAATACTATCATTCATCAGCAACATGGTTTCATATCGGGGCGCTCCACAACTACCAACCTCGTGATGCTTCGTGATGCATGCCTCTCAAGCAGTGTATAAAAAAGGACAGCTGGATGTCATTTATTTTGACCTCAGTAAGGCGTTTGATGTTGTATGCCCCAAAATACTTCAAACGTTGACACAGCTTGATCTGCATCACTCTGTCACAGCGCTGACAAGAAGCTACTGCTACGTTAGCGTAAACGGTCAGTAGTCAGGACTCTATGCGGTTACAAGTGGAGTTCCTCAAGGCTCTGTCCTGAGCCCTCTTTTTTTCTCGCTGTTTGTTAACGACGTTTCGCGTGGTGGTGGTGGTGGTGGTGGTGGTGGTGGTGGTTGCTCCGCCCGAGCGTCTCTTATAAAACCACTGTGGTGTTTCACCGCATGTCCGTCAGACCAGTCTCGCTTAAAAATCCGATAAGGAGACGTGAAGTTTCCTTACAGGCTGTAACTACTTCTTCGGGGAACATAACGTGTTGCAGGCACGTATGTGGAAGGTCCTTTTGTTGCAAATTTTTCAGGAGATCATCACTTTCGTCTCGGAATTTTGGGCATGACCACAGAGAGTGTTTAATTTAGTCTCCTGTCTCATCGTATTTCGTACAGTTCGGAGAAATGATGCGCCCCGTCTTAAATAATCATGCTGGTGTGCTAGCAGATCCTGTCCTTATTCGATGAAGAAGTGATGCTTCCTCTCTACGGAATCTCTTGGTTACGCATGGCATATGTGGTAGAACCCAAAGCGACCCAAAGTGATTTCGAATGTCCGATTTCTCAACTTGATTGCTCTTTGAGCCCTTGACATTGGGAGGATGATGGAGCGCTGCGTATACAAGAGCATCAGGTTTTTCGCTGCCAGCAACGCCAATGTGGGGGGGGGGGGGGGGGGGGGGGGGATCCACTGAAATTTTACCGTGAAGCCTTTGTTGCCGATTTCTTTCACTAGGGCATTTCGGCAGTCATTCAAAAGTATTCAGTTTTGCTATATGCTGATGACGCAAAACTTTGCAAAGCGGTAATAAAATGTTAATGACTGCGCCACTCTCCAGAAGGACATTGCGAATTTTGCGTCATGGCGCGCTGTGAACAAGCTGTTCATAAACGCATCAAAAACAAAAATTGTAAGCTTTACGCGGGAGGCTAACAGGATCTTATTTCCCTACAGTGCTAAAGACTTTCTCCTTCCAAGAGCTCATGGAACGAAGGACCTTGGAGCGCACTTCGATATCTCTCCGAGTTTCTCGCCCCACGCTCAATAGACGAGGCAGCGTGTAATTCACACGCTCGGCACAGTATGTCGGGTGACGAGACACTTCAAACAACCTGAGCCATTTGTAACTTTATATAAGAGCGTATGCCTTCCCGTTCTTGAGTACGCTTCCGTGGTTTGGCGTGGCACTTGTAGATCAAATTGTGAACTTTTTGAAAGTGTGCAAAAAAGTTCACATCTATATAAATATCGACTCTGCCAAAAGCATTCCATCTCCATAGAGCTAACACAGACTCACGTTACCTACCCTCACCTGTAGACGAAACAAATCAATGCTCTTTCTCTTCACAAATGAATACATGGAAAAATCTGCTACTCGCACTTGCTTTCTAATGTGCGCTTTTACATTCCGCAGAAAGCCACAAGGAAACAGCGCGTCTTCCAGCCTTCAGATTTTTGTGGCCCTCTATCTAGAGCGCAGGCGACATATCACGCCCATTCAATGTGTCTGGATATCTTCATGCCTAATTTTAATATATTCCTGAAAGGAGTTGCAGAGGAATTTCAATAACTGAACAGAAACTCACATATCTGTTGTGTGTTCCAGCATTCTGTAATTCTTTTTTTCTGGTTCTCCGCTATTGCTTTATATTCTCTTCGTGTACACATTTTGTGCTCTTTTAACGTCTGCATTCGCGAAATTATTATTTTTTTTACGTGCGCGCATGTGCGTGCGTGTGCGTGCGTGTGTGTGTGTGTGTGCGTGCACGTGTGTGCGTGTGCGAGCGTGTGTGCGCGCGTGTGTGTGTGCGCGCGTGTGTCTGTGCGCGCGTGTGTCTGTGCGCGTGTGCGTGCGCGTGCGCGTGTCTGTGCGCGTGTGCGTGTCTGTGCGCGTGTGCGTGCGCGTGCGCGTGTGCGTGTGCGTGTGCGTGTGCGTGTGCGTGCGCGTGTGCGTGTGCGTGTATGTGAGAGCTGGCATTGTTGTCCCTGTGCATTGTTTTGTCGAGCGCGTCAGCACCAAGACTGTCGAAGTTGTTCCTGGGCACTTTAATAAACACCTTTCAATGAATTATTAGTATTATTGAGATGTCTCGAACTATAGGCTGATTTCACTCCTCAGTGCCACATTCAAGAACTTTCAGCTTGCCATTTGCACCATATTACCTTATAGTGCAAAATAACTTGTTAACTGCAAACCAACACGGATTTCTCTGTGGTCGCTCAACAGTTACCAATCTTGCAAGCTTCATCATACAGATCTCTGCGCCAGTATTCCAGAGGGGGCAAACTTGTTGCTTTCTCTATGGAGAACTACGGTTGTTGTGGAGCCGCTATAGATATCTTTCAGTATTTTTACATACGGCTCGTCTACACCATGATTCCGTAATGCCTCCATTACTGCTGAGGTTTCGAATGAATCAAACGCTTTCTCGTAATCAATGAAAGCTATATATAAGGGTTGGTTATATTCCGCACATTTCTCTATCACCTGATTGATAGTGTGAATATCCTGCCTGGTCCTTTGGTTGACAGAAGTCTAAGGTGTTCCTGCTTCTATTTGCAATTACCTTAGTAAATACTTCGTAGGCAACGGACAGTAATCTGATCGGTCAATAATTTTTCAAGTCTTTGGCGTCCCCTTTCGTATGGGTTAGGATTATGTTAGCATTCTTCCAAGATTCCGGTACGCTCGAAGTCATGAGGCATTGCGTATACAGGGTGGCCAGTCTTTCTAGAACAATCTGCCCCCCATCCTTCAACAAATCTGCTGTTACCTGATCCTCCCCAGCTGCCTTCCCCCTTTGCATAGCTCCCAAGGCTTTCTTTACTTCTTCCGGCGTTACTTGTGGGATGTCTAATTCCTCTAGACTATTCTCTCTTCCATTATCGTCGTGGGTGCCACTGGTACTGTATAAATCTCTATAGAACTCCTCAGCCACTTGAACTATCTCATCCATATTAGTAATGGATAACGCATACATCTGATTCTTGCCTATTCCTAGTTTCCTCTTCACTGCTTTTAGGCTTCCTCCGTTCCAGAGAGCATGTTCAATTCTATCCATATTATACTTTTTTATGTCAGCTGTCTTGCGCTTGTTGATTAACTCGGAAAGTTCTGCCAGTTCTATTCTAGCTGTAGGGTTAGAGGCTTTCATATATTGGCGTTTCTTGATCAGATCTTTCATCTCCTGCGATAGCTTACTGGCATCCTGTCTAACGGAGTTACCCCCGACTTCTATTGCACACCCCTTAATGATGCCCATAAGATTGTCGTCCATATCTTCAACACTAAGGTCCTATTCCTGAGTTACAGCCGAATACCTGTTCTGTAGCTTGATCCGGAATTCGTCTATTTTCCCTCCTACCGCTAACTCATTGATCGGCTTCTTATGTACCACTTTTTTCCGTTCCCTCCTCAGGTCTAGGCTAATTCGAGTTCTTACCATCCTATGGTCACTGCAGCGCACCTTGCCGATCACGTCCACATCTTGTATGATGCCAGGGTTAGCACAGAATATAAGGTCTATTTCATTTCTAGTCTCGCCATTCGGGCCCCTCCACGTCCACTTTCGGCTATCCCGCTTGCGGAAGTATTCATTATCCGCATACCATGCTGTTCTGCAAACTGTACTAATAACTTTCCCCTACTATTCCTAGAGCCTATGCCATATTCCCCCACTGACTTGTCTCCAGCCTGCTTCTTGCCTACCGTGGTATGGAAGTCGCCCATCAGTATAGTGCATTCTGTTTTGACTTTGCCCATCGCCGATTCCACGTCTTCATAGAAGCTTTCCACTTGCTGGTCATCATGACTGGATGTAGGGGCGTAGACCTGCACGACCTTCAATTTGTACCTCTTGTTAGGTTTCATAACAAGACCTGCCACCCTCTCCTTAATGCTATAGAATTCCTGTATGTTACCAGCTATATCCTGATTAATCAGGAATCCGACTACTAGTTCTCGTCTCTCCGCTAACCCCCGGTAGCACAGGACGTGTCCGCTTTTTAGCACTGTACATGCTTCTTTTGGTCTCCTAGCTTCACTGAGCCGTATTATATCCCATTTGCTGCCCTCTAATTCCTCCAATAGCACTGCTAGACTCGCGTCACTAGATGACGTTCCAGCGTTAAACGTTGCCAGGTTCAGATTCCAATGGCGGCCTGTCTGGAACCAGGGATTCTTAGCACCCTCTGCTGCGTCACAGGTCTGGCCGCCGCCGTGGTCAGTTGCTTCGCACCTGCTGGGGACTGAGGGCCGGGGTTTGATTGTTGTATTCATATAGGAGGTTGTGGCCAAGTACTGCACCAGGGTGGCCAATCCTGCTCTGGTGAGGCAGTGTGTTACCGGTTCTGGTCACCGGGATCAGGCCGGACTCCAGGCCTGTTTATGCAATTTTATCAACACGCGGATTTTCTTTTTATCCGGTGGAAAATTGCGCGGCACCGGGATTCGAACCACGGTCCTCTTGCACGCGAGGCGGAAGCTGTACCTCTACGCCGCCACCACTGCACTCCTGTTCTTGTTATTTGTCAAAGACGTTTCTTCCGTTATCCTGAAGTCGTTCTTTCTTCAATATGCCGATGACAAGATTTTCAAAGATATTCACACTATTGATGACTCAAATTTTTCAGTCTGACGTGTTGTCGTTTGCAGAATGCTGACAAAATAATGGTCTCAGCCTGAACGCTTCTAAGACCAAAATTATGACCTTCACTCGCATAACCGTAAGTATTCTGTTTTCTTATTCGCTGAATGCTATTCTATTGAGTGGGGATGCTGATGTCAGCGGTCTCGGTGTACTCTTTAACGCCTTGTTAAGCTTTTCATCTCATACTGAGCGCTTTGCTATGCATAGTTTGTGCTCTCTAGGTTCTGTTTGCCACCTCAAGCAAATTGAAGTATACCACTCCTTTCCTAATCCTGTATTAGGCTATACGTCTTCCCCAAGTCAAATACGTGCAGGCTTCGCGGCGACGGCGCTAGATGGCACCGTGTGTTCTTAGGGAAGCACGAAAGAGAAATCCCTCTGCAGTACGCGCCTCATACATAACTCCTCTCGAAGGTGGTCATACGTTCTGTCGCTATATTGATTCAATGCTAAACGGATTAGCGTTGACAGTGACACTCATCGTGAGATGGGTTTCGCCTCTTTTCCTTCCATCAGATGTGAGTTGAGAGACCATCTTAAGTACTTCCCGTAAAACAAGTGAGCCACCATTAGCGCCGGACAACCGACTGATAGCCATGCGGGAGTCACTTTAAATAAAAAATATTTGGCAATGTCAAATTTGGGATAACTTATTTTAGTGCCATATTGATGCACAATATGGGTCCGCAGATGTAGAAGATGGGGCACAACCTATTCAAATAGAACGCTTTGCTGCAAGCTCTGCGCAGTAAAACGCAGAAACTGTACGGCCTTCGGGAACAGAAGCGTCTCAGCAAAGCTTGCTGAACTTTCAATACGAGCCTTCAAGAAAGGACTCTCTCGGACTGAGCAGAGCTACAGGGCGTACCGCTGTTTTCTTTCGAACGCCTGGAGTACTTAAGCGAACGAGAAGCCGAGAACGACTTTCTTCTCCCTCAAGGGCAGCGCATTCTCCGACATTCTCCGACTACGGCCTGCTCAGCAGTCGCTCGAAAAGCTTCCTGCCGTCGTGACCCCGACGCTCCATTTTCACTACCAAATGATCCCCCGCCAATCACAATACGACTGTTCGATATTTCAGTGGATATGGTCAGGAGTATTATTAAACCTAGCGTTGCAAACTACTATAACCTCATTATACGAAAACTAATAACTAATTATGGCAAATTTACAATTAACTTGGTGGTATACATTTGTGGAATTTCATACCTTTCGACATTAAGCATACGCGTTACGGTTCTTTAATCGTCGCTTTATATCAAAACTATATGGACAGTTATCTGCTTACCAGTAACGGAAGCTCGGTAATCTTAGCCCTGTTATTTCATAGTACCTGTTTCCTTGCGCCTTGAATTGCACTCTCACAAGGTGTAAATACGACGTGCGCTATCTTGAACGAATTGTATAACCTCATTGTTGCTATCGTCGTGTAGTTATGTTCGCTTTCTTTGTTATATAGGCAGAGTTGTTAAATTTCTGTACTCAATATAATGATTGTAATTTTCTATAGGTTTTGCCATAGTTATTAGTTTACCTATTCGTGTCATTTAGCGTAGTATTTTGTCGTTATTGCTACTTACTTCCGCGTTAACAACGTTTACCCATCAATTCCAGAACAGGAATATTTCCGCACAATTTTTTCGTTCTCGGACGTCCTGAACCGTCCATCTTGTGCACTAGCTTTTCTTTTTTTAAGAGGAACAATAAGCTTCCACTTCAACCCTCTCTCCGCAGCAGCAGGTACAGGGCTTGTGTTCAAATGCGCATTACTATCCTGGGAATAGTGTGTCGCCTCGTTCGCTATCGATGAGCATAATTGCATGTTCTATTTCCTGTTTTCTTCCAATTCGCAGTGCTATTTTTTTTCTGCGTTCAAGGTGACGGAGAAATGGCCGACGCCTCCTAAATGTTCCATGTTTCGAGCCCTAAATTTTGACGGAGTAAAAAAAAATATTGAAGGAAATACCACTTCAGAATACGAGCGCGCCTGGGGCGCGCCGTAGCAGCAACCCCTGCTAATAAGGGGAAACCTCAGAGCGCGCGTGAAACGCCATCTTGGGGCGCCATTAACGGCCAACCATGAATGTTCGGCAGTCGTAAAAGTGAGAACAACCATGGAACATGTAGTTGCTTTCCCCCCCCCCCCCCCCTTTCGCACACAGCCACACACCCGCATTTCTGTTTTCTTATTTTGTTTCCCCCAGTCCCTCTGGAGGGTAGCCGAACAACTGTCCAGCCTCTGCCTTCCGTCACTAAAGCCTCTTTTCTTGCTCTCGCTTCCTCCCGGTCATCAAGAGTCCAAGTCTTTAGACATTGAGGGCGGAAAAATCCCATACGTTAGGCCCCCAAAGAGCCCAACATTGCATATAAAACGCGCCCCAAAGAGGCCAGTGAAAGGCTCTGCTCCGAAGGGCCTATGGTCGCGGCGTAACTATTATGGGCTACTGATGCTGCGAATACGGCCTGGCTCAGGTAGACCGCTTGCGAACTATGTAAGCCAGGGTGAACGTAGCAGTTCTCCCATCTGGCGCAGAGGCGACACTGGCTTCAGAAAGCTTCCTTTTCATTTCTTCGAGAAACAACTAGGCTGATTGACTGCTCTTTACGTAGCAAAGCATGTGTACATAGTCTAAACGGAGAGCTATCTCGGGCGGCTTCGGATAAATCTTCTCCACCTGACGTTCCTAAAGACGCACCTAAATCTTCGCAGATGGTTGCATTTTTCTCTCTTTTTTTCAGCCGCAGCGATTCCCATGTGGCTTGGACTCGAAACCACGACCTCTTACGCAATACCAGTACGTCATATAGTAGAGCTTCATGTGGGTTCTCATAGAAATGCAAAATACAGTGATTCAGAGAAAGCGGTGAGGCATGTTACGTTTCGCAGTTATAGGCTGCGACACTTCATGTTGACCACCGTTGTGCTGGCCCTGTGTCGTGTTGCAACGCTCCTCCTCATGCCGGCCTGACCAGCGCAAACGCTAGGCTATTCTAGGACGCACGATTTATCAGTCCACAGTGCGGTCCGTTCAAGCTGCGCCGCTTCACGTCGCTGCCTACATCGCCACATGCACCACCGACCTAATTTTTTTTCTAGCCTAGAAAGCCTATGTGACGCCGAAAAATTGGTAGTATATATATGCTGTACAGCTAAGTATTTCTTATTGGAAAACTAGCAAAAGAATTGCGGAACTCCCTAAGGCTGTTTGGGATTGTGAATATAGGGTTCTGAAGACCACACCAACTAACGCTTGTAAATACCAAAGCGTGGGCACAAATTAGTCACGGACGCCTTATTGCGTATTTTAACCATAACAGGAGTTTTTTTTTTTTTTTATAAAATGCTTCTGCGGAGAGATAATCATCGCTATGGCGCACAAAAACTACAGAAATATCGGTTTCTATGGTCTTTGGCCTACCTTCCATGGGCAAGTATATTCTGCTTGCATTTGGTGCAAACAGTGGAAGCTTCGCCGTCACGCACTTAATAGGCTGTGGTATACAAACTTTTTCTCTAGGAACCCGTATTGTTTTGGCTACCCGGGTGAATTAATTTATGGTGTTTTACGTGCCAAAACCACTTTCTGATTATGAGGCACGCCGTAGTGGAGGACTCCGGAAATTTTGACCACCCGGGGTTCTTTAACATGCACCTGAATCTAAGTACATGGGCGTTTTCGCATTTCGCCCCCATCGAAATGCGGCCGCCGTGGCCGGGATTCGATCCCGCGACCTCGTGCTCAGCAGCCCAACACCATAGCCACTGAGCAACTGCGGTGCGTAGCTACCTGGGTGAAAGCACCTATATAAGAAAGATAGGGAAAGAGTAGGGAGGGGCGTTGCTAGCCGTATATATATAGGCGGATTTAACCTTGCGAATACTGCCGGGTTGCCTTTTGTGAAGCGCGTTAGACTGGTATAAAACGTCAGCAAGTTGAAATGTCAAAAGCGAATCGCCGACAAGACGAACGGAGAGGACGTGGTTTAACACGGCGCAGTAGAAAAGGATGCGCACCATGCATCCCACTTCGTCCAAAGACCGGGTGCTATAGCGGCAAGCCGTCCAAAGCTTATGCACTCGTCTGTCAGCCGTGGACTAACACTTGCAAAGAGTTTCTCAATCATCGTAGCTCAAATCTTCTTCTGTAGTCTCAATTTTTGCGTAATAGTTCCCTGGCTCGTTTCGTCTGGGAAAACGGCATCTGCCATTCGTGTATCCCTCGTAGTACACGTTCGCAAACGTTTGGCAGCGTTGCCATGGCGGGTGTTAACCTGGCGGTCAGTGGCTCCACCTTAACGCTGACGTCCAAAGCACGAATCGCACTTCCATTATAGTGCACAGTCACGAAAAAAATGCGAGGAGAGCTATTGCTCTGTCTCGTTTATTTCGTGGGACTGCTTGGGGGCGGTTAACAAAAGCAGCAGTTTATGTACAGTAACGGAATGCCTGAACAATCTTGCAAAATACATTAATCCCTTTTCCATTTTGTACGAAAGATTTTCCCCCAAACATTATGATATGTAGCATGTTTTACAGCTTCTTTCCGTTTACATCACCTGAAGAAATCCACAATAGGCTCACTTTCGTGTATCTCAAAGCTGATCATGGACTTTATTATCCGATACAAGCAAGCGAAGGCGCAGGAAACATGCATTGAGTGTACATTAATACCCCGGACCCAGGAACAGGCGGACAACTGGAGATTTAGCGAGCCGTGGCCCAGCCGATGCTTGTGTGACATGCTGCCTGCGGTTGTACCCGTTGCCCCTCCTTGAGGGCGTTGCGCGGAGAATGGACATTTTCGTAGTTCTGTAAGTTGACTGCCGTTTGAGGCTCCGCTGCCACCAAAAACTCTCCTCCATAGTAAGCACATAGAATAAGCACTTAATAAAGAGGCGAATTTTCACATCTTTATAGGTAAGCTGCGCTCATCGCCAAATATTAGCCATTTGCCTTAAATAGTGTTTATATGATGCCTGAGTTATACGCTACTCGGAGTAGAGTCAGAGAAGTGATAAGGGAAAGGTAGTGCTTAGCTATACCCTGTACAATAGAAGGGAGAAAGGGAAGAGAAAAAGACGGGGCGAGAAACAAGGATAGAAGAAAAATTCTCACAACACACACGCTTACACACGCTAGAAGGTTCACGGTACACCAGAAGAACTTGTTCTTGGGCTAGTTAGTGCCTATGCTTGCAAACATGTTTCTGGTGAAAAGTACGTAATATAAAAAATGGGAAAGTAAGAGGCAGAGGAATGCCAACTACCGACTCTATTAGCGGTCAAAGCTACATAACAAGGAAGACTTCTAAGCATGCGCAGTAGAGTGAAAGCGTGACATCAAAAATATCCCAAAAGACGTTACAAAAAAGCACAATTCTGAGGTACGCTGCGTGATAGAAGTTTCATTGACACAAGCGGACCCTTTCCTCCTTATATGGAATACTTCTAGAAGTTCCCTCGCCATTTGGTCTCTTAGTTTGCCAATAATTTGAACTTGCGCAAAGCGCGGCGCACATGGCAAGTTTCACAGTGCGCAGGAAGACGCGCACCATCACATTTTTTTTTTTTTTTCAATGCTATTGTCGTGCTTCCTGAGCCGGTCATTAATGCAACGTCCACTTTGTCCAATAGAGGACTTGTAGGCAGTTCAGGATAATTTCATATACAACACCCTCGGCACAACACGTGAAAGATTTCTCGTGCCCTTTTTTTTTTTTTTTTTTTGCAGCCTACGGCTTTGCAATCTCATAACTTATGCTCGACATCGCTTTGCTTTGCCTGCAATCGGCGCTGCGTTGGTTGTGTACGCACATGATGCAGGCTACTCTGATCAGATTAGTGGACTTACAAAAACTGGCTTCCGGTGGTTGGTCTTGAATGCTGTCGTCGAATATTTGCTGCGGAAATTGAAAATCAACACTCAGGACGAGCACTTGAGAGAAAGGGAGCATGGAAGACCAGAGGTGGTTCTGTATGTGCACAGGGTTAGCCATAACCTGAAGGCGGCTACCTGGTATGGTATCCCTGTTGTGTTTCCAGCTCCCAACAGATTGGCACAGTTGTGCCAGCAAATCTCTCGTGCACAGCAGCGAGCGTGACTAAAGAGGCACACAAAACATTCCAGGCGTTGTGCTGAGGTCTCTCTATATGAAATTCTGAGCTGTGACAAGTTCTATATTGAACAAACTGAACGCTGCAATAATTACAGGCTGAAGGGCGCACGACAATTGCATTCAAAAAAAATGTGATAGTGCACATCTTCCCGCTCACTGTAAATCTTGTTCACGTGTGCCGCGCTTCGCGCAAGTTAAATTGTGGGACTTTACGTGCCAGAACCACGATCGGATTATGAGGCACGTCGCAGTGGGGGACTCCGGAAATTCGGACTACCTGGGCTCCTCTAACGTGCAACTGAATCTAAACACACGGGTGTTTTCGAACTTCGCCCCCATTGGAATGTGGCCGCCATGGTTGGGATTCGATCCCGCTACCTCGTGCTGAGCAGCCCAACACCATAGCCACTAAGCAACTACGGCGGGTACTTTGCGCAAGATTATTGGCAAAAGTACACTAGTATACTAAAAGTATACTAACATCGCGCTATCAAGAAAATAATTAATGTGTTTTTGTTAGTGATGTGTTTACTGACAATGGTCTCAATAATTGGGCCTTCGAAAGGGCATAGAGCGCCTGTGCAAGCAGATTTTGAATAGCTGGCACAACGTTTTCAATAACTGCCATATTAGAGATTATATATATATATATATATATATATATATATATATATATATATATATATATAGAGAGAGAGAGAGAGAGAGAGAGAGAGAGAGAGAGAGATAGCTATATATATTAAATTTTAATATCCAATGCTACGTATAGGCTTGTCGCTGCTGTCAGGGTCTTTGTCAGGTTGCGTTTCTTTCTCCCGGCTCGCGTAATTTATATGCTTTTGTTTGTGCGTCCTTATGCCCCCTTCGCCTTTCTCTCTCTCTTTTTTTTTTTTTTTGTTAAGATTGTCCATACGCTCCTGGCCATTTATCTTGATTTATTCAGGTTCGTCTTCGTTTGGTTATCGATTCGTTCAAATTCCAGACTCTTTCCAACGGAGCCTGGAAATAAAAGGAAAACATTTCGCGGTCCCTCCTCAGCAATTCATTATCTTAGCTTACATAGGCAGCTCGAATCTGTCGAGTGCGCCGGAAACAGCCAATCAGCGGGGGAAGACGGTGTCTTAAGCAAATGCCGAACAAATTCTATACAAAGAAATATCCGTGAAACTATATCTCTAAGTCAATATTAGCCTTCGTGAGTTCGAACGCAAGAGCTAGATGCTTCTCCTGCTGCCACCAGTGTGGCCCATCCTGTTCTCTCTCTCTCTCTCATGTTCCTCTCTCCACGGAGATCGCTATTTTGCCGCTACACGAAATGGCTTTTTCGAAAACACATAACGCCGTCCGGACTCGATGATAAACGGCATGTAGACAGAAAAAAAAAGTATAACGCGTGTGCGTTTATTATTGTTATGTTTTTCAGTCGCACAGCAGGAGCGCACTGGATAGAAAGGGAGGAAAAGTGACAAGAAAGAGAGCTAAGGCACTTTCTGAAGCGGGGAAGCAGCGAGAATGCAGGCAAAGGAAATCGAAACAAAACCCCGGCGCTCAAACGCGCAGCGATTTCTCGTTTCGCACATTCACGCCAGCGAAAACCTATGGAGAAAGGCCATCGCCGCCTGGAGAGTCTCGCGCATAGCATTCCGTTCCCCGGGTGCGCCACGTCGTCTTCTGCGTTGAGGCCCCATTTACACCCGCCGGCCGGCTCTCGGGAGCTAACCTAGCAAGCCTGCGCGCATACACGTCGATGGGAGCGATTATCGTGGGCTCGCTCAGCCCTGGGAAATTTGGCGGTGATTATCGCCTTATGGAAGGCGAGCGCGCAATCTTCACGTAGCCGTCTATATGGAAGGGCCGTATGGATTAATAGGTAGATGGGGGCATCTTTGGCTCTTGTTTTTTTTTTTAAATGCGTTCGCGTTACGAGTGCCAAAGTGGAAAAAAATTATGTTGATAGCTGGTCACGTTCTACATACATATATATATATATATATATATATATATATATATATATATATATATATATATATATATATATATATATATATATATATATATATATATATATATATATTATACAATCTCGAAACGTTGGAAATCAACCATCGTTTTTTTTCTCCTGCATGCACCCTCAACCTACTAGTGCCGGTTCGAGAGACTCTCACTATGTACGGTGTAACTGCGGGCGGGGCGCTTCGGATCACCACCAATTGTACTTCGCTCCGCGAAGAGGCAGGGCGTGTGTCGAGTGAGCTCTTGAACAACACTTTGCAATGTTTAAATCGTGAATGCGAGACCTCAAAGAGGTGCGACCTAACGCCTAATGCATTTCTTTCGCATTTACCCCTAAATCACGACTGAACTTTTTTTTTGTTCTCTGCTTTGGTGACGAGGAACGAAAGGGTTGAATGACGCATGGAAGAGAAAGATGTAAACTTCATTTCACAACGACTCTTACTCCGAGTCGTCCCCGCTGGAGTCCATCTGAGTCCCAAGTCTTGAAATTGAGTGCATTTCTTTAAATCTAATACTGTGTTTGATGCGGGCTATCAGCTATGACCATAGTGTAGGGCGCAGCTCTTGCGGTGGCACGGTCCAGCTCTTCCAGGTGTAGAAAAGGCACAGAGGGATTTATGGGCGAATTGAAAAATGGGGAGAAAAGACTGCCCTGGCGCTATCCCAATGAGTATGGAGTGTGTTGAGGTATTTGCCGGATACTTGACACGCTGGTGTGCCACGACTGTTATCAACGTGATGTTGTATAGCGTCGTTGGGTAGTGTAAGTCGTTTGTGCCCAGTGAATTAGTACAGCGTCCTTTCTAATGTGTGTTTATGTTGGGGATGGTAAGAGCAATCTGTTGTGCTTGTATTCCTTGAGCCGATTATGGAGTTGTTTTCGATGTTCAGCTCTGACACTTATGGGGAACTAAGTCTCGGGCCACTTAATGGGGTTGCTCGGTGTTAGAGTATCGCGAGCTAAGGCATGCGAATTCGTTTCCCTCTATTCATTGGTGACCTGGTACCCACTCCAAGAAAACCTAACGCATGGACGGTATAGTATATGGTTCGCACTCTCAAACAGCGCCCAAGATGACGGGCTTCGTTTAAGACTCTGGTTAGACTATTTTTCACTTTTTGGAAGTATCACTTTTTAGAAGTATTAAATGACTCTGGTTCTGCATAATGCAGTGCTTCATACATGTGGTTCGTAAACCCTCTTTACAATTAAAGCGTATCCTTGGAAGGCATGCGCAGCGATCTATACCAGGCAACTGCAGGCAAAGTATGGGAAATCGGAAACAGTAATGCAGAGATTGAACGCATTCCTGCACAATTGCGTATTGACTGCACAATCTGATTTCGACAATGATCGCCATTCAAGGGTGAATCAAGGTGACTGTATATATACTTGTATCCTCGAAAATAAAAATTCTTGCAACATGTCCATTGCACATGTCCGATGCCCACGGACACGGTGCCCATGTCCATGCAGGGCACCGTGTCCCGTAATCTTGCGGGAAGCAGTACATTGCCTGTACATTCCTCGACATTAATCAGACTACGCCATTCAAAGGAACGAATGCCACCATCGACCCATCTTTGCTAAGACATGACTCAGATGCGAGAACTGCCGAATAAATTGTGCATAGTGTATCATCACGGCGATCCTGAGCCACTCATAAGGCCTTCGCTGCGATGCGAACAGTGATTACCTGGTATACTGCTCCAGCTGCCAATAGCTGCTAATAACTTATTCAGCCAATAAATTATTTCGTTAGTAAATAAAACTAAATATACTTTCCCAGAACACATAAAGCTTTTATTGTGTAACTCCTTCATCTTAACGCACAGTCCGCTCGCCATTGCACCGTACATTTCGCCGCCGGCACGAACATCACGTCGTACTGGTCGTTCATTAAGTGTCGCTTTCCCCAAAACGCGCACTGTCACTTTTTCGTCCTCGTTTTTCCCTCGTGCAGTTGTAGACTGGAACGGCCTTCCTTACGGCATCGCTGCCATCACCAGTTCATCTGCATTCACGGAACAAGTGTCATCAATTCTCTCACCTTAACCAATATTGTTTTAACTATTGTTGTAATCCCACCCCTTATGTAATACCCCCGTATGGGGTCTTTAAAGAAAGAAAGAAATAATTTAGTTATGCTCACTTGGTTTGGGGAACGAGGACAAAGAAAAATAAACAGTTTATTAATTTTACAGAAAATAATTAAATGGTGTGGTTTACGTGCCAAAACCACGATTTGATTATGAGGGATGCCATAATGGGGGACTCCCGAATAATTTGGACCACCTGGAATTCTTTAACCTGCGCTTAAATCTAAGTACACGGGCGTTTTTGGATTTGCACCCATCGAAATGCGGCCACATGTATGAAGCGCTGCATTATGCAGAACCAAAGTCATGTAATACTTCGAAAAAGTCATTAATGGAGTCTAACCAGAGTCGTTAAAGAAGCCCGTCATCTTGGGCGCTGTTTGAGAGTGCGAACCATATACTATACCGTCCATGCGTTAGGTTTTCTTGGGCGGGTACCAGGTCACCAATGAATACAGGGAAATTAACTAACTGGCATGCCTTAGCTCGCGATCCTCTAACACCAATATATATATATATATATATATATATATATATATATATATATATATATATATAACGCCGAATTTATGTGGTCCTATTTGGAACCAAGACAAACTTATTTTTGGAAGTTCGCGGAGTGCTTGATGCCTGCCTCACATCCGCCACGGATCGGCCCGGTATGGCACAATCTCAGGGATCGCCCACGCATTCCTGTCCACAAGCCGTCCTACGGACGTAAGTCGGCCAGGGTGCCCCCCCCCCCCCCCCCCTTTGCATGCATGCGGGGTATGCATACAGGGACTAGAGATAAACAGCTTCGCTGTAAAAGCGCATTTGCCATTATCCATGTCATTGCTCAGAAGCTCGTTGAGCATCTGAGCAACAGCGCCCCGAGTGTGGCGTGAAGGAACAAAAGCGAGAGGGTGCAGACTGAGGAGGAGGTGGGCAGGGCGGGTCTGGGTAGGAAGCAATTAACGAGGCAGCGGCGGCGTAACGCCGAGTAGCACCGGCGAAAACAAAGCTTTTGGCAGAGTTGCCGTAACTTGGAGGCCTTCTTGTACCGCCATTTGCGTAGCACCCGCCACTGTGTGTCTGGTACACTTCTGCACCGTTTTCTTGGTATCGCTAGTTGTCGATATTTCATTTCCTGTGTCCTGCACGTGTATGTTAGGTTAAGGCTGTAGGCTATAGTACTAAACAATTACACTTAGTCCTTGCATTGAAGAGTAGCTTCCTGTTGATGCGATAGGCTATAGTAATCATAATGCAACAAAAGACGAAGTTGCCCGCAAGTCACGACGAGGAAATCAATAAGCTATAACAACACTCTTCCGCTTCTTCGCTACTTTCGTTGCTTTGCAACACCGTACGAGTGACTACGACGGACTATTTCGGCACCGCTATATATCACGTTTCGACCCTGCCTTTCCTGGTCTCTTTCGCGTCATGACGTACGTGCGTCATTTGTTCTCGTGGCTATTTGCGAAACACTTTTTCTACGTCATCGTGCCGCTCCTACTGGGCTGTTTTCGACGCACGAAAGGAATGCTGTCAGTTCACGACATCAGCCTCGGCATGGGGCTGGCGTTGGGTAACTTGTTCGGTGACACAGCACCCACGTTTTTGACTCCAAGGGCAAGAAAATTTGGCAACAGTTTTCCTCCAGTTAGGTGGACACAATATTGGTGGAATGATCTCACACAAGGCGAACTTGGTCTCTACCTATCGCACCTTATTTCGGTCATATCTCTGAAGTTGGATATTAGTGCTGCGCCTAAGCCTAATAAAGCGTTGTTTTCCCAATGAAACCGTGAAGTTATTGCATGTGACATTCGGATGTTGTAACATACACCGTGATAGTGGACTGACCAGTGCATCCACATTAAAAAAAGGCGCACAGGAATGAAAGGAGGCTTTAGAAACGGGCTTTACGAGTAACTGTCACATTTTTATTCGCTTCTTAAAACTATCTAATACCGTCGGTGCAACTTCGCCGGTGTTTGACCTCAACCGCTCATTTAATAGGGACAAAGTATTTATCCCGAGGAAAAATAGTTGTCTGGTTGTTTCGTTTCAAAGCCAAAGCAAGACAAATGTCCAGCCACGGCAGGCGTTGCAGTCCCCTTAAAGATACGCAAAAAAAAAGCAATGCAAATGAGGCCAATCGAGAAATAAAGGCTGCACATGTTATTCTAGTCCTCGTTATATTATGCGCTGTTAACATGTATAAGATATAACTACACCAACAAACCCGAATCGCAATGCAGCGAAGCGACTACAAAGCAAGGTCACGGGGCAACCTTCTTCCTCCTCCTGCTCTTCGCTTTTCTGTGCACGATTGTTTGAAGCGCCATACCCACCCTGTACGAGTCGCCGTGGTCGAGAGGCTGGCTAACAATTAGCGTTCGGTCTGAGCAGCAACGGTGCGGTGACAACCGATGGGCGACACGTTTCACGGGGCGCGTTCCACTTCCGACGGCGCCGGAGGTCGCTCGAGGCAATGTCATGGCGCGTCACGATACATGTGCGCTCGTAGTCGTCGTTGTGTATTACAGTGACGAAAGCTTAGGAATACTGAAGAGTCGGCTATACCAAACCATCGTCAATGGTAAATATACGGTGAAAAATTAACTACAAAAAAGAAAGGGGGGATGACAATCGGGTGAATCTAAAACAAGAATATGGGAACTTAAAGGTAACGATTGCTACGTATTTAGGCTTACACCGCGGCGGTTGATTTGTGGCTTTGGCGTTACGCTGCTAAGCACGAGGTCGCGGGATAAAATGTGGGCCGCAGCGGACGCATTTCGATGGGGGTGAAGTGCAGACACGCCCATGTACCGTCCATTCGCTGCACGTTAAAGAACACCAGGTGGTCAGAATTAACTACGGCGTGCCTCATAATTGGAGTGTGGTTTTGGCACGTAACAGCCTAGAATTTATTTATTTATTTATTCATTTATTCATTCATTCATTTATTCATTCATTTATTTATTTATTTATTTATTTATTTTATTTATTTATTTATAACACTTTAGCTTCGGTTCTTCTAAATTAGCTCTAGCTAGAGAAAGAGGCACATAGTCTTCGAACCAAGAGTCGAAAAGTACAGTCTAGAAGAAAAAAATTATCCTGTTTTATTATGCACAGCAGAAAAAAATATTGGCGAGAGGACCACCCAGATAGAGAGGTACAAAGACACGCCATTGGAGTTTCTGACCGCAATGTGCCATTAAGTCCTGAATACTAATCGCACTTCGTGAACACCAGTGAGCGTGATGTGAGTGAGGAGCAATACGAGAGGTGGGGCGGAAATGGTACGAGCAGTTGACACACCCCGATCCGATTGGTTAAGGCTAACCGGGAGGAGGCCCAGCCTCCGCCTGCAGGCTAACCACATCAAAAATTTCGGAGGAATGTCCAAATACGGCCGTTATCTTTCTCGATCACGCAACAACATCTGCCCACTAAAAATAGCTGTGCGTATCAATCGCGCAGCAAGGCCTTCACGAGCACATTAACTATACGTATCAACCCCCTGCAGATGTCGAGGACTGAGAAAAGAAAGGGACGGTGAAAATAAACATGAAAACGAGCGCGTTCGCGTGCATTGAATGGAAACACTCTGAAAACACACCTAACACCATCGCCCCCCGTCACGTTGGCCGTCAATCTTAAAAAATTCAAACCTCCATCACCTAACAAAAAAAAAAATTACCTTGCCGAGTGCCTCTATATCACCTTATTCCGTAACCTTCGCGTTCAGTCTCCCCCACTCCATTCGTGCAACAAATGCACCGCTGTTTCGCTTCATTCGTTGGCGTTCGCATTTTTTTGCGCCTTTCGTCTAAACGATTTCTTCGATCCAGTAGCACAGGCAACGGCCGCTACGGACTTCACGTTGCGCCTCGTCCGCACGCACACGGCGAGGAGGAGAGATAGAGAGAGGGTGCCGCACGCTTTCCGCAGCCAGAAGCTTTTGCACCGCACATGCGGCTACGGTCAGCTCGAGACGGCTACAGCAGCGTCTAAACCCAAACACCGTGCCCCTCCACCACTTTTCCCCGCTTCACCCGGGGGCGGTCAATGTCTGGCGGACACGCGAACGAGCGAACGCTTCGCGCCGCCGATGCCCCGGCATGCGCCGCGCACACCGCCACAACACGCACGCTCGGTTGCCGTGAACGGAACGAACCCCAGCCAGTGCGGCAGCTCACCACATCACACGACAGCAGAAAAGTATATAACCCCAGTGTTTACGCACGCACGCGCGAAGTGTTTTCGGGAACACTAGTAGAAGAGAAGATATTAATACAGTGAAACACGGAGGTGCTATAACCATGGGCCTATAGCTAGGTGTACTAGCGGCTCACTGCTGCCGAGTCTCGGCGCTTCATTGAACGCGTGAAAGGCGTTAAGTGTTTTCTCTCGTAAATGGCTGTGTTCACTTCATCCCTCACTTCCGGTTGCGCAAAGTGCGTTGGATCAATGGCTTCGCGGCCGCCACCACTTTTAACGCCCTCCGCCTCCCCGCGCCATCCACCAAGCAATATTTTACTGGCTGCATCTGAACGCGCTGCTCCCTCTCTCGTGCACGTGTGTGTTTGGCACTGAAGTGCCTCTCCTACGCGGGCCTAACTCCGCTTCGCTACTTTTGCTCCATTTTCCCTTCTTTCTCCGATTTGATCTGTCGCACTGGCCTAGCATATGCGTTGGCAAAACGAGTTTGGAGTTATGGTCATAGGTAATGTTCAAGTTAGCGAGTTCAAATGTGCCTCTTGCGCAAATAGTTGCACGTTCAGGAGCTTAAAAACTGAAAAGGAAATGCCCCGGCACCAACAAAGGTTATACACGACGCGAAAGTTATCCGTTGCTGCAGAAAACCAGTCTAGGCGCAACTTTCCTGCATCGCAGCGCCTTCCGAAGTGTGGTTTGTTCTGTCGCAGAACAATAGTAATCTTTTTTTTCATTCGCGTGCGTCAAAAGAATGGTGAACTCCTTCAACTTAATTGCTAAATGCTATTTTTTCGACGTTACTATGCTTCGACTCCATCGAATTTCTAGCGACACTCATTAAGAACTCTCACAAATGAATCTGGACTGATTATATATATACATATATATAATTTCGTGAGGTACAGTGTCCGCGTCACCTCCCCTATACTGTCTGCAGAAGACCCGCCGCGATTGCTCATTTGCCATGGCATTTCCCTGCTGAGCACGAGGTCGTGAGTTAGAACCCGGCCGCAGCGACCGCTTTCCAATGAGGGTGGAACGCAATAAATACTCGCTTACCGTGCATTGGGTGCACATTAAAAAAAAAAAAAGACACTACGAAAAGTATGCACCTTTTGGGGCTTATCACGTCCCCGAACAATAATCGTCATCTACCTTGCGCGCCTTTCCTTTGTCGAACGTTGCGCACCCGGTGATTCTAGGTCGTGAACGGCCCACGTGCTATCGGCGTTACATGGCCATTCCTTGCCGAAAAGTACGCAGCGCAGAGTTTTCAAGGAAGGAAACGAAAGCAAGACAGACGACGATTACTGTCCGGTGGACAACCCAAGTGAAAAAAGATAAACGTATGCCCCATACACCTATTTCTAATCATACGATGTGAAACATAAGGAATCCTACATATATACGCGTTTTTTTTTTTTCGTATGTCATATGATGTTATTGGAAATGGGAGTTATGGGGAAAACGTTTTTTTTTTTCAGTATGAAGGATATGCCCCAAAGAGTTTAATGTTCTTTTGGAGTGCAGGTGGTGAAAATTGATCCGAAGCTCTCCACTATACGACGTTCCACGTAAGCCACGCTATGCAGTTTCGGGATGTTAAGCTGCAGAATTTCCTTTACTCAGCCTGTAGGAGCACTCACATGGTTATGCGAGTGTCCCACATAACATGCTCAAACTCTCGAAGAACTCGTGTGCCTAGCATACTTGGCCAAGCTCAATTATTTGAAGCACTTCCAGAGGGGAAAGGTAAGGAAAAGTGAGGCTGATGCGTTATCAGGCAAAGTGATAGGGTGCGTCTATACGACCATTTCCTTAGGTGATCTATAAACTACGATTTTATACCCCTTTGAGCGATCGCTTCTTTTGTTTATCTTTAGTTCATTTTTTTTTTGTTCTCCTCCTCTATTAATTGTGCCTGGTGTGTGTAAGCTATCGCAAGGGTCACGCGTTTTCTGGTGTACACAACCATAATTCCTACAAGCATAATGTAACGGCGCCTCTAGCACATGCACGCACAGTTTTTGTAACGATCGCGGGTCACCACGGGACTAAAGAAACCGCTGTCTTTGTCCCACTTCGCCACTGGCACAGCCAGCGGCATTCGATTGCGACGCGCGAGGCTTCACAGTGACGACCGGGCAGTTTCCGCCTATAAATTAATCACGCAATACGTATTGTTGCCGCTGCAAAATGCACCAAGACAGTTATCCATGCCGCTAGCTCGCTTGCCTCTCCCAAAGCTAACGCAAAGCGAGCGTTCAAATGTATAGCTCGCATCCCTTTTGGCGGCGTCGGAAGCCAAGCGTGCCACCGGGGCCCGCGGCGAGAGGCTGCGAGCGACGCCGCCAAGGGTGCCCGAACAATGTCCCCTGCCACTCGCGGGCGTTTGTTATTTTTCGCTTTTCTCTTCCGCTGAAGGGCGCGAAATGTTGACTCCCGAGTTCCAGAACACGGCCATCCGCGCGCGCTAGCCGCGGTTTTGCCGGTCTCCGGTTAGGAACGGCCCTCCCGCATGTCATGTGCTTGTAGCACCGGGCCCTTAGACATATCGCGAACACGCGTTCGTGCACTGTTCGGATTTTCCACCGCTCCTTGTTCCCTCTCGGTTTTTGTTTTGTTCTTTTTTTTTACCTACTGGAAATAAAACTGTTGGCTGGTAGTGCCTCCTGTTTGAACCGAATCAGACCCTTGTTTATTGTTTGCGCATAGTTGCCTCCTATTGTATCTCAGGTTCTCACTCGTCTCAACGTCATCAATAAACTCGCTCCGGTATATAACCGCACGAAGAAAACTGTCCAGCATTAATGCTCGTTTGGAATCTCAGTTATCTTACGTGAATATCCTAGGCAATATCTACCGAAGTTTCACGGCCATATTATTATTCTTCAAAAATAAATGGAATAATACCAATTAAGGAGGGTTTCAGCTTGCCGGAATAACACTTCTGAGTTACTCAGGCAAGTGAATAACCCTTCTGGGTTATTCACTTGCCTTGTCAAGTTCACCAACACTGTAAATTACAAGAAATAATTGGAGGTTTGAACAGACAGTCTAAGGATCAAGGTTTAAAGGTTATTGAAGTTTGAAGGTTAGTGACCTTCAATGACGTTAAAGTTCGGGGAACAAGAGTTCGTTCGTGGTTGGTAGTCATCCTATAAATCTGCACAGGAGAGCACGGCTATCTATCAAGTAGTCAGAAGGAAGCCAGATTATGAAAAGAAAATCTCCACACGAAAAAGATTTGATTGGAGCACATATGGGCAGGCGCTCTGAAGTCATGAACGGCAACGTACCGACATTTCTTGAAAAGTACACAATCAGTGCATCCAAGCACTACTGACTTATGGGGGTGAGGCATGGAGAATGAGGAAAAATAAACTTCGGGCGAATCTAAGAAGCGATTGATCTGAAACTGATAGCCGTAGGATTAAAAGACAGAAAGATGGCCGCAAGAATTAGAGAGCGAACGCCAGTATACGGTACCCTAAGTGAGATCAAAAAGAAGCGCAGTTGGACAGGTCATGTAACGCGTAGAGCAGGTTACTGGAGGTCTATTAGATTAAAAAAATGAAGGGAAAGATATTCGACGGCAGCTGAGAATCAGTTGAGGGGGCAAAATAAGTAAATCTTAAGCCATAGGCTGGGCTGCGAAAGAACATCAGTAATTTGAGATCAATGGGAGAACCCTTTGTTCTTCATATTATTATTATTATTATCATTATTATTATTGATCACGAAATACTCTCTCGCAGCACAATGGATGCCACCCATCTGAGTCGTATTCATCCATGTGCGCCAGACTATACGCGTGGCTGCTACAGAGCTGCCAGGCTACACACCGCACGACATTTCAGCGCTTAATGTCCCTTCGCTTCGAACGACTTAATACCCGCGGTGCGCCGACCCCATGGCGAACGACGCGATGGCCGGCCACATAGCTGCGGTCGCGGTGGTCCACCTTGCGGATTTACATCGCTGTCGCGGAGCCTCTCGATCGCCAACGGCGCTACCTTCCCCGACACTCGTGACGTCAATTCACGAGGCAGGACCACTGAAATTCGTGCGGCACTCGTGGTGAAAGAGAGCTTGCGAGACCGTTGGCAGTGAGCGTAGCACTGGCACTCGCAACGGGTGAGTGGAGCGCTCGGGCGCCCGTGTCAACTTTTTAATCGTTGATCGCGAGGGAGGTATGTGGTGGTGCGTGCAGAGTAGAATACTGCGGCAGCTAAAGCAGCTTCCTTCGGGCACTTCGCGGTAAAAGTAATAATAATAATAACAAAAAAACAAAAACTGGTGCCTGAGGTGAGGAAGGGGAGGCGAGAGAAGGAGGGGTGGCCGCATGAAGGAAGCTGGCGGGCACTGCGTTATTTCGGTGCCTCGTCAATCGATGCGCGCCCGCTGCCACCACCGCTGTAGCTGCAGTCTTCCAGACCGCAGCAGACGAGAAGGAGCAGACGAAAAAGGCCACACCGGAGGAGAGATCGGCCGCCTGCACGGAAGCCGTGAGAGCTGCCTCGTCTTCCACGCCGGCACCGAGAAACAAAAGAAAGGGTTAGGGAAGCTTAGCGGTGCTCATACATTCTAGAAAAAGCAAAAAAAAAAGCAACGCAGAATCGGTAAAAACAAAACCTACGAAAGAAAGGCAGGTTTGCGCCGGAGCAGGAGGATGAACTTCTGCCGTTTATTGCGCCACGAGAGCCAACATCTTGATTCGTTTCTTCCGGTGCGACATTCGTCTTCGTTATGCGTAGCGATCTTTTTTGCGAACTATATATGTTGTAGGCCACTTACGTTTTTTCTTTTTTTTTTTCTCTCGAGTTTGGAAGAGGACCATGTCCCGCTTATCTAATAAAGAACAACGACGACCGTGACGAGTCGTCTACTTCTCCATCTGGTTTCTTTTCAATATGGTTGGGGGCAAGCGGTCATCGTGTGCTCGGTCTGCCGTCCATGACTATGGTTCATATTTGTCCTGTTACGTTTCGCCTACGACGCGCGGTATAGCCGGCGCGGATGCAACGGACGCCGGAACTTCATTCAAAGGGGCGGACATTTTGGCCCGTTCAACGCTGCCGTAACGCCTCCTGCCAAGCGCGTCCAGGCATGTTTCAATGCCACGTGTATTCGTGTGTGCGTGTGTGTGTGTGCATGTTGGTGCCCACGCTTGTCAAAGAGCGGCAGCCGGGGAGAGGAGCTCCCCAAGTGTGAAGCGAGGAGGTCTGACCCGCGCCGGCCCGGCGGATGCGTCACTACACTCGTCTCAACGTGTCTCTCAGCCTGTCCGTGCCCCGCATCACGTGCGCCTCTGACGAGGCGTTCCTTCTTCCCCTCGACTCCGAGAGTATAAGAGCAGCTGCTCCCGGACGCCGAGGGAGGCTCCGATTTCTTCCGTTGAGTAGCGTGCTCTCCCGTCTCTCCACTTCGGTCGACCTGACCGGCCGCTCTTTTGCGATGCTAGAATAAACAAGTTGTTCTGTTAGCAGTCGACTCATGCTTTGCCAGGACCTTCGGATGCTTCCAGTTGTGCCGCAGGCCGCCAGGCCAACGCTACCCTTGGGGCTTGCGACCCATATGCAACAACTCGTGCCAGCGGCGAGATTCCAACAGTCCCCACATATTCACTTCCGCGAATAGAGAGAGACAAAAGGGAAGGGAAGACAGGGAGGTTAGCCAGTGTAAGTACCGGCTAGCTACCCTGTGCTGGAGAAAGGGGCAAAGGGAATAAAAGGAGAAAGAAGAGCAGAAAAAAACGAGAAAAATTCACAGTAACGCGATACTACATTCAAAGGCGGTCGCACAATTCACAAGCCCTTAAATACTTCAGCAAAGCTCTTAAGGCGTTAAGTGCCGAAACCCGTCTGGACCAGTGTCCTAGAATTTTTTCTTCGGTGAAGGGGGGATTGTGCAGTTTTTCGGGCGCGGTCACGAGCACTTTTCTTGGCACATGGTAACGGGGACAGTCACAGAGGAGGTGCTCGATCGTCTCCTTGCAGCCGCAGGTGTCGCAAGTAGGGCTGTCGGCCATTCTAAAGCGGAAGGAATAGGAGTTCGTGAATGCCACGCCGGGCCACAGGCAGCACAGAAGTGCTGCTTCTGCTCGTGGTAACCCTGGTGGAAGACGGAGTTGCAGACGGGGATCCAACCTGTGGAGACGTGCATTCGTAAATTCACTGGTGTTCCACAGAGTCTGCGTAAACTCACGTGCGAGGGAGCAAAGACTTGTGCTGCATCGGTTCTTGACAATGGTATTGGTATAATATGGGCACCATCGTTGGCCGATCGGGCAGCGTCATCCGCAATGTGATAAAAAAAACCTTCGTTACTCCTTACTTCGCTTTAAATGATCCTCTCCTGCCTTCTTTTCTCACGCATATATTTAAAATATTAGCCTAATTTTAATTATAATTGTGTTTTTAGCAATGGGCGCCAATCGTTTCTCCATCTCCGATATGGCACCGCACAAGTTTGGAAGGTTTTAGAAACAACGCAAGAAAACGTGGGCATAGACTCGAAAGAAGCCTACATGAGCGCACCGTCCATGTAATTGATCTTTCAAGTCTTTGTCCACGTTTTTTTGAGCTGCTTTCTACGCCTTCCAAGCTGAAGTAACTACACACCCAACGTCGCACCTATGCTCCACACATTTAACCAGACACACCGTGAAACGATTTCCGGAAGGAGATGTGGTGGTTTCGCATGTTCGAGCTTTTGCTTACAGGTATTCAGCCGAGAGCAATGTATTCTAGATGCCCCTGTATTTACTGTCGTCTCTTAAGCTTTGTAAATATAAATCCGACAGAACCCATATATATATATATATATATATATATATATATATATATATATATATATATATATATATACACACACACACACACACACACTTCAGTCAACTTTTATTACAGCTGGTTGATAGCGTGATGGTGCGCCTGTTTTTCATTGTCGCTCGTTTAGCCACAAGCACTGCAAGTCCCGGAGACCGTGTATATCCCTGCACGCGCGAACCGCGCATGCGCGTACACATTGTGACAGCACGACGGCCGCGGCGGTGCTCTTCCGCTCCACTGTTGTGTGTATTCAGCGCCCCCTTCTGAACTCTCGGCGTGGGGCCGAGAATAGGTACTCGCCTACCATGCTGCAGGCTTGGGTTCGAATCCTAGCAGTGCCTAGGACTTTTTTTTCCTGAATTCTTTTTACGCGGTCATCGTATCGGGACCAGACAGACCAATAATGGGTGGTAAGGTAGCCGAAGACATGTTCTCACGTTTAACACAGCGTGCGTTGTGCTGTCGCGAGCGAAACTACAGAGACTATATGTGGCATCAGCAGAGAATTACAATTTCTTTTAGCACAGCCGTCGAAAATAGAACTGTCTCAACGGATTGTATTGGTTGAACAGACAGAGGTAGGCTGCAGCACTCAATTTCAGCCGACAAGCCCAAGATGCAATAGAAAAAAAAAATTTTTTTTCCGTGGCATCTGTGGTTCTCACACTTGTTCGCCGCCTATAGATTCGAGCAACAGTTCAGAGATTGGCAAGTTTGTCAGATAAGTCGCATAACAACCGTACCCCTTCCGTCAGAATGCCAGTTGGGTGAACGAAAGTGAACGGCGCGTTGAATCAAGGTCGCGGCAAAGCGTTTTTATCTCTCGGCTCACTCCAACGAAAACTCCGAACTCGATAGCGTATTACGGCTAGCTTTGTCACTAACCATATCCGCCCAATTCTGTAATGCAGCTTTCATCATCACTGCGATTCTGTTGAATCTATAAAGAAAATTTAAATAAACGGGATTGGCGTAATATAGACTTGTTTTAAATGGCACACCAGATTCTCTGCCGTCACCAGGGCCAAGCAAAGCGGAACTCTGTCAGTCACGCGTCCATTGCGTTTTTTCTCCTTTTCTGCGCACAAACCCCGGTGCCCATTTCTTGGTTTATGGTCTGGCATCCGGCTGTTCACATTTTTCTTTTTCTGCAGAAAAGTTCTTTTTTTCCTTCCCGTAGGTCTTCCACGAACTTTCGGTGGTAAAGACCATCGAGCACCTATTGTGTACCTGCCCTCGCTACGATGTCCAACGCCTCTCTCTGCGGGCAACTTTACGCAGACTAGACTCGAGACCGTTCACCGAGTCAAAGATACTCGGACCGTGGCCACAACCGTCACTGGCTCGAAAAGCGATTCGTGCACTAGTGCGGTACTTGAAGTGCACGGGCTTAAGAGACCGCTTATAGTGTCATTGTGTACGCTGTCCCTCCCACACGTACTCAGTACTTACTCTCTCCCTTTCTTCCTCTTTCCATTCCCCTTTCCCCCACCCCCAGTGTAGGGTAGCAAACCGGATGCTGTTCTGGTTGACCTCCCTGCCTTTCCTACCCTTGCTTTCTCTCTCTCTCTCTTCGGTGGTAACTTTTAACAGAACAGAACTTACGACGTCACCAAGGCGGTCAGATGAGTCGTCGGCAGTGGAAATAGTTCGGCTGTGCAAATACCACGCGCTAAATCCAACATTTTCTGAAAATATTGAAGCCCGCATCTGCTGCGTTCACCCACGCACCAAAATTAGCTTGCGTCCACATACTTTTATTCGGGAATAAAGCAGGGCCGCGTCGTTTCTTCAGAAGGCGGCGCTACCCTACAAACACTGAGAAAGAGCGCTTAACCGCAGGAAGCACATGCGCGACATTGCCGCCACAACGGCTGTCGCAGGTATGTGTAGCACAGGGACAAGAGCACCTCCGTGCTCGTTATCCTACGCTCACGCTTATCGCTTTCTTTATTTTCTTTTTTGCACGCTCCCTGTTTTTGCCCCATCTTTAGCGATATTCGTCAAATTGTGTGCTTGCACGCAATACAGAAGGAGAGAGAGAGATACAAACTTTAGTGACAACGTTAGTCTGGCTGACCACCTGCCATGCTACTCCAGGTGCTGGGTGATAATTACGGTATGCACAGTCACCACATAAACACATAAACAGCACATAGTCACAGACAAACGCATACACAATAATCATATTCTCATAGTTTCACTAATGCCTGTGGACAAAAATAGCCCTTCCATGCACCAAGCACCGCTCATTGCTTGATTCCGTTTTCGGCTTGGTTCAACGCTACTGTAGCATTCTGTACTATATGTGTTTTCTGCAGCCCGCTGTTGTTCCGCCTCGTTTGTTCCCACGGCCATCCGACAATGCCGCTCCATTCGCGTGCCCCGCCACAGTTTGCATAGGAGCCGCACCTCCCCATCCTCCATTCCTTAAGACGACCTCTACTCGCTGCCCAAAACGCACCGTGCGGCACTTCGACTCGCGGTCCGTCGTTTCGAGGCAAACGATCGCCGTGCCCGATGTGAGTGCATATAAACGAAGAAAGGCTGACTCTCGCCTAATTCGCCCCGAAGGGCGACGTTCGCTTCTTACTTCTTTTCCACGCGTCTCGCTCCCCCTCCTCCCCATTTCCGCCATTCTGTCCCCAGTCGTCCTCTGCTCGTTGTTCTTCAGCTTTTTCGTCCCCCCCCCCCCCCTCTCGATATCTTTTCGCAACTGTGTGCTCTTGACGTTTTAGAACAGCTCTGTTTCTTTTATAATATTCTTTTTCTCGCGTTCGCTTCTTTCTCAATTTAATTTTTGTTCCCTCTACTGCTCTTTAAGGGCACGAAACTGGGTACGTATCGATCGCCGCAAACGATGGGGAATTGTTTTCTTAATAGAAGAATAGAAAAAGAAAAATGAGAAAGAAACGTCTTCAAGGCGTCATTTGCTAAAGTAGAAAGATGGGGGGGGGGGGGGGGGGGGGCAAACTGCACAGAAAGAAAACTGTTTTCAAGTCCCCTGTCTAGAAATATTGCTACGGCACAATATGCGCGATCACGAAAGGCCAGCAGTGTGAAGACGACGACGACGATAAGAAGCTAGCGCGGGCTGTTGCCTCTTGGCCAAGCGCAGCGTATTTTCCTTGTAAATATATTTGTACATAGCTTTTCGTCTGCGTCTTCCTACGTAACATATCTGGTGGAGGTGGACGTTCCCTGTACCTCGTCACGGAGCTTCGCAGTGGACGGTACGTCGAGCCTTCCTTCATGGCTCCCGGCGACGACAACCCGACTCCGCCGGCTCCGACACCTGCTGCCACTTCGACGACCTACATCACTCTCCCCGCTCCCCGTGATCCTGGCGTATTCTCGGGCCAAGATGGGGAAGACGTCGATGACTGGATCAGCCTGTATGAACACGTCAGCCGCAATAACCGGTGGGACCCTACTATTATGCTCGCCAACGTAGTCTTTTACCTCGGTGGCACACCTCGAGTTTGGTATCGCACGCACGAAGATGAGCTCACCAGTTGGGATTCACTTAAGACACAGCTTCGAGACTTGTTCGGCAACCCCTACGGTCAACAACTTGCCGCGCAGAAGGCGCTTTCCGGCCGTGTGCAGACGTCAACAGAGCCCTATGTCACGTACATTCAGGACGTCTTGGCTCTGTGCCGCAAAGTTGACACCCACATGACTGAGTCAGACAAGGTTTCCCACATCCTCAAAGGCATTGCCGATGACGCCTTCAACTTGCTCGTTTGCAACAACGTAGCGACGGTGGATGCTGTTATAAGAGAGTGCCGCCGCCTGGAACTCGCCAAAAGCCGACGTATTGACCAGCAGTTTGCCCGTCTGCCCAACACCCCAGCGACATCTTCCTGTGCCGACGCTCCTCGTCCCAACAACACTGCCGATGTTACCAGGATCGTCCGGCGTGAGATCGAGGCCGCCTATCCGGCTGCCTTCGACTCCAGTCCCACCAACACATCTGCAGTCACGGTCTCACTGATCCAGGCAGTTGTCCGCCAGGAGTTTGAAAACATGGGTCTTCACACCCTCTGCTCGGCCCATCGCCCTAATACCCGCCCGGCTTCTTCGATTTCGCCCCGTCCCGCATCTTCTTACCCACCACGTTTCCGCAACCCATCTGAATGGCGCACTGCTGACGACAAGCCTATTTGTTTCCACTGCCATCGAATCGGGCACATTTCTCGGCACTGTCGTAGTCGCTGTAGTTCCCCGAGCCGGTCTACTTATACTGCCTACTCTCGCCCCTCAGGTGGCCCTTCTCGTCCCTATGCCGCACGCTCCGATAATGCCGCCACTGATTCTCCTGCAACGAACCGCCCCTATTCTCGTTCGCCTTCGCCCCAACGACGACAATCTCGCTCTCCCCAGCCCCGTCGCTCCTATTCGCCGACTCCCTTCGGACGCCGCTCCCAGCCGGAAAACTAGACGATGCAGCGCCTCGAGGTGACGCTGCATTGCTCCCTACGCCGCCAAATCCTCTACTGACTTTGCCCACTCATCTGAACCTTCTTGACGTGCAAGTCGACGGTGTTTCTGTGTCTGCTCTCATAGACACTGGGGCGCATTTGTCCGTAATGAGCGCTGACCTTCGTAACCGGCTCAAGAAAATTATCACACCCGCCACGACGCCTGTTGTCCGTGTCGCCGATGGCGGAACAGCCCCCGTAATTGGTATGTGTACCGCCCGCGTCTCCTTCGCCGATCGCTCAACAATCGTGCTATTCACAGTCATCGCCCACTGTCCCCACGACATCATCCTCGGCTTAGACTTCCTTTCCGCACATTCTGCTCTCATCGATTGTTCCGCCAGTACTCTCCGCCTTGACCTGCCTGTTCTGGATCCTGCTGAACCACACCCCAGTCGCCTCAGTTCCGCCGACTTCGTTCGCTTGCCACCTTCGGCACTGACCTACGTTGACCTAGTGTCATCCCCACCAGTCCCCGACGGTCACTACATCGTGGCTCCTATGCAAGACGTCCTCCTTACACACGGGATCACAGTACCTCATACAGTTTTATCTATTACGGCGAATTGCGTCTGCCTGCCAGTGGTCAACTTTGGCTTGACGACACAAGTGCTGCCACGTGGGATGTCTTTGGCCCAGCTTTGTTCATTCGAGGATCACGCAGTAGCATCCATTGCAGTAGACGACACTTCATCCGATACCCCTCTACCATCGCAGTCAGCAAATTGTACCATCGCTGACTTACGGAAAATGATTGCCCCCGACTTGCCCTCCGAGCACGCTCGTGAACTCTACCGCGTTCTGTTTTCCTACCACGATATTTTTGACTTTAACGATCGTCCTTTAGCCCAAACTACAGCTGTCAAACATCGCATTAATACCGGCGATGCCCCTCCTATTCATCGCCGCCCGTATCGAGTGTCACCAGCTGAGCGTCAAGTTATTCACGCAGAAGTTCGCAAAATGCTTGCCAAGAACATTATTGAACCATCATATAGTCCATGGGCGTCACCTGTAGTACTGGTCAAAAAGAAGGATGGCTCATGGCGCTTTTGCGTGGATTATCGGCACCTTAACAGGGTTACCAAAAAGGACGTGTATCCCCTACCTCGGATTGATGACGCCCTTGACTGCCTCCACGGTGCTCGCTATTTCTCTTCTATTGACCTTCGCTCCGGCTACTGGCAGATTGCCGTGGACGATCTCGACCGCGAGAAGACTGCTTTTGTCACACCCGACGGTCTTTATCAATTCAAAGTGATGCCGTTCGGTCTATGTAACGCCCCTGCCACTTTTGAACGCATGATGGACTCCCTTCTTCACGGTTTCAAATGGACCACGTGCCTGTGCTACTTGGACGACGTTATCGTATTCTCCCCAACGTTCGCTACGCACCTCGAGCGCCTCTCAGCAGTCCTGGACGTTTTTCGGCGAGCCGGTCTGCAGCTCAACGCATCGAAGTGCCAATTTGGCCGTCGCCAGATTACCGTCCTTGGACATCTCGTTGACGCGAACGGAGTGCAACCGGACCCAGGCAAGATCCATGCTGTTACGCACTTCCCTGTTCCGAAGTGTGTCAAGGATGTGCGCAGCTTCATCGGCCTTTGTTCGTACTTCCGCCGTTTCGTGAGAAATTTCGCCGCCATAGCACGACCCCTAACCGACCTTTTGAAAAAAGACGCTCCTTTCCAGTGGGGCGATAACGAGGCCTCTGCATTCTCTCATCTAATCGACATTCTCACAACGCCTCCCGTTTTGGCCCATTTCGATCCTTCTGCGCCTACCGAAGTCCGTACTGATGCCAGCGGTCACGGAATAGGAGCAGTACTGGCACAACGCCAGCGTGGCCACGACCGTGTTATCGCTTACGCCAGCAGGCTCCTCTCACCCGCGGAGCGCAACTATTCCATCACTGAGCGTGAGTGTCTGGCCCTAGTTTGGGCGGTTGCGAAATTCCGCCCATACTTATATGGCCGATCCTTTTCCGTTGTCACAGACCATCACGCGCTTTGCTGGTTATGCTCACTGAAAGATCCTACAGGAAGACTTGGTCGCTGGGCCTTACGCCTCCAAGAATATTCGTATACTGTAACCTATAAATCTGGCCGACTACACAAGGACGCTGACTGCCTGTCTCGCTACCCGGTCGACGAGCCTGACGACACCGACAGTAGTAGCGCCAACGGCATTTTCTCTGTCTCTGCCTTCGGTAACATCGCCGATGAGCAGTACCGAGACCTATCGCTGCGAGCACTTATCGAGCGTCTGCGCTCCACACCTACCGACGCATCCGTTCGCCGATATGTCCTCCAGGGTGGCATTCTGTATCGAAGGAACTTCCTCCCTGACGGCTCTGACCTTCTTCTTGTCGTGCCAAAACAGCTACGACAGACTGTGCTCTTTGAGATGCATGACGCACCCACTTCAGGACATCTTGGGGTAACCCGCACGTACGACCGCCTCCGCCGCCGCTTCTATTGGCCTGGTCTCGCTCGCTCCGTTCGACGCTATGTTGCTGCGTGTGATCCCTGCCAGCGTCGGAAGACACCTCAGGTGCTACCTGCCGGTCATCTCCAGCCGATCACCGTCCCCGTGGAACCGTTCTTTCGTGTTGGATTAGACCTGCTCGGTCCCTTTCCCACGTCATCTTCTGGGAACAAATGGGTAGCCGTCGCGACTGATTACGCCACCCGATACGCTATCACTCGGGCTCTCCCTACCAGCTGCGCCACTGACGTCGCGGACTTTCTCTTGCGTGACATTATCTTGCTTCATGGCGCCCCGCGACAGCTGCTTACTGACCGTGGTCGAAACTTCCTCTCGAAAGTTATCGCTGACATTGTGCGTTCCTGCTCCATTCAACACAAACTGACTACTTCATACCATCCTCAAACCAATGGCCTGACAGAGCGGTTAAACCGTACTCTTACCGATATGCTGGCCAAGTACGTTTCCAAGGACCACCACGACTGGGACATTGCCCTTCCTTACGTAACATTTGCGTACAATTCTTCCCGGCACGACACCGCCGGATTTTCTCCCTTTTATCTACTGTACGGTCGCGAACCTACCTTGCCCCTAGACACGGCACTTCCTCCTGCTGCGGTCTCAACAAGCGAGTATGCACGCGACACCATCGCCCTCGCCGACCATGCACGCCAGCTTGCCCGTGCTCGACTGACGGCCTCACAGACCACTCAGCAGTGTCAGTACAACGCCCGCCATCGTGACGTACAGTTTTCACCTGGTGCGCTCGTGCTCTTGTGGTCGCCCTCTCGTCACGTCGGACTTTCAGAGAAGCTCCTTTCGCGATACACAGGGCCCTACCGCGTGCTGCGCCAGGTGACGCCTGTGACTTACGAAATTGCTCCTGTGGCCTCAACCTCGTCCTCTCCTGCGTCTTCCTACGTAACAATATGAACGTTGAAAACAGTTTCAAGGAGACCTAGGGTACAAGCTGTTTCAAATCAACGAGAGTGAGATATAAACGTACCTTTTAATTGCTTGGCGATTCGTCCCGTTCAGTTATCGTGGCCACTCTCAAGCCACCTTCCCAATTTCTACTCCTAGCGTAATTGTCAACGACGGATAAACAACTAATAATAAAGAAGGAAAAGCACATGGTATAACGAAAAGCGACCAGACACACAAATGGGCCTGGTTCTCTTCCCCATTCCTCCCCCGGACGGTAAAAATGCTCCTGTAGGCAGCATAACTGATCACAAACTTCGTACCGAATATCAAACCACTCCTCAAGCCATATCGGTACGGCTTTCAACAGCGATGATTGGCCTATCTTGAGGCCACACATTGCGGGCGGGACGTTGGCTATAGTCGCCGCATAATTCCGTTTTTACCCATGGTGCGGTGAAGTACCACCACTAACGAAGTGATGGAAACACATACTATAGCACAGGAGTAGAAAAGAAGTACTCGGAAAAATACGGCGCGCTCGAAGGCGCGCGCCTCGAGAGAAGAGTTGCAGCTTTCGTTGCAGAGTAGAGAAGAAGCAACTTCCGAGATTGTCGAGACGAAGAGCACCACCGATACTCGTTTTCGAGTAGCGCTTCCTTTGCACGGGCCTTCCGCTCGCAGAGCTATAGAGCGCGGCGGCTGTCGTGCCGCATTACCTCAATGGCGCGGATGAGAAATGGACCCGAGCCGCGTTCCGCGTTACATGCGAGGCGCGTGCCGCGAGCACGAATGCAGGAAAACCTTCGCACCTCCGCGGCGCCGCTCGAGCCCTTGAGGCACCGCGCCGACGCCTTTTATTGAGAGAAAACGATGCTGAAAACGTAAGTGCAAGAACAAGTCGAGCGAGTGAGCGCGACTACGCTAGAGGAGCGAGAAAGTCAACCCGGTCTACAACGACCGGTGCCATATACTGTATTACACGAGTGCACTGTGTCGCGGCATGCTTCAGGAAGGCGTGCGTTCATCACACGGCTCAGAGTAGACGTAATTTTGCGTTTATGGCGCCCACGTAGGTCGGCGGAGGTAATCGCCTTGCCAAAGCGTTACACCTTCTCGCCGCCAAAACTATTCGAAGAAATTCGCGTAAAAACAGCTGTATACGCTCGCTGACTCCTCGCTATAACGACCGATTTCCATTACCCACCATTTTTACCTTTCGCTCTCACGACTTTCGTGTTTCTTGCTGTGTCGTGAGCACATACTAATAGGTTCCCGGTAAATTTATATCAGCCCCGTCGCAACGCCACTTTCTTTAGAAAGCGCACCACTCCCTCGTCCCAGCGGCATCGGCGCATCGCGGGGGCAAACAGCACCGCTCTCTCTTGGTCCTCGATCAAATATTCATGGCTCTTCATTTTTTTTTTCGCGAGGGGTTAGCAAAAGAAGCTGCGGAGAAGACGTAGTAGCTGCTCCATCCCCCTTTCTCCCCATCGATAAGACGCCGCGCGCGCGGCAGGCAAACGCTGCTGTTTGGCCGACGCGAGAATCGGCGAATCACGCGAACCCGCACAAACGCTGCATCCGCGCAGCCCAGCCAGCTCTCGAGGGACTCGCTTCCCTGTGCTGGCGTGCACTCTACGCGTGCGCCTAATGTATACAGAGTGCGCGGTGGCAGTGATGCGCTTCCCCGCGCGCTGGGCGCTCTTTGGCGACCCGTGGCTTCATCGGGGCCACATACTGCGGGCAGACCACTTCGAGCAGCCTGCGCGAGCCATTCTCCGCACGCACGCGCTCGCTCGCATATAGCGATACGCACCTGCGCAGCGGCAGCGCTTCAGAACTTCGTCCGCACTCCTGCCTGCCCGCTTTGTATGATTTGGGCGGAGCAAGTATGCATATATATATATATATTGCAACTGACGGTGGTCTGCTTCGGGTTCAGCTCCTTGGGCTGCGGGAAAAGGGATCTGGTGCCCACTCCCGGACAATCGTTGGACACACGAATGTAGGGGCGGGTCGCCTTTTCCACGCGTGGCTTCGTCTCTCTTTAAAATTTCATAGTCGCAAGACCCCGCTGTATAGAGCCGGTGCGTGCTCTCGCTGTAAGGCAAGCGGGACACGCGCCTGCACTGCAGTTTTACCGGGGCAGACGATGATGCGCTATTTTCTATTTTGCTTCTTCGGAACTGTTCTTCCCTTTGCTTCAGTGTCCTTGACGGTGCTCTTGGACGGCAGCGTAAGAGAACGCTGCCAAGATCGAATTGAAATTACG
The DNA here is from genome assembly GCF_023375885.2 of Dermacentor andersoni. Lineage (NCBI taxonomy): Eukaryota > Metazoa > Arthropoda > Arachnida > Ixodida > Ixodidae > Dermacentor > Dermacentor andersoni. Next base: position 212,249,061 of record NC_092814.1, read on the forward strand.
CGCGTACTTTGGCCTCGCTCAGTGAGATGCGAGTGCGAGAAATTTTCAAAAACACGAGAAAGACAAGGAGGCAACACGCAAAAGCCACGTGCGATATAGCAGAAGGGAGAGCGGGTTCACGCGGCAGTTTTGCAGAGTTCCGATACCCTGAGCCAACTCATCCAATTAAATTGCCGCGTTGATGTGATGACAACATTGATACGCCTAGTTCTTTGTTGTGCACTGTGCACACCATTCAGTTTTTCAGCCTATGTACCTGGAGAAGCATGCTAGGCATGCAGCCAGGCAGACCTCTCCAGGATCCATTAAATCTCTCTCTCTCCGAAATGGAAGCTATTTCTGTACTTTTGGAGTGCGGCTGAGACTAGATAACAGCTGCTTTTTCCGAAGGCCTTGGCGAAGTGCAGCAATTAGTGTGCGCGCCGTGTGGCCGTCCATCGAGTCTTGTCGGAAATTGTTTATAAGCGGTAAACTCTCAAGCGCCGTTCCAAGACCGTTTTACCGAAATAATTTTTAAACGAGCTTTGGAATAGTGGAGATAGAAGTAAATGAAACTTCTCGAGGCGACGGTGCGAGGAGGCGAGCTCCACTCAGGAGGAGGCTTTCTTCCACTGCCTCGACCATGCAGCGCGTGCCAAGCGACGTTGCTCTTCTGCGTGGGGGCTCCAAATTTGCTGTCCGAAAGAAGGAGATACAAAAAGAACGTCTTTAATAAAAATATTGGGATGGGACACGGTGCCATCCTCTTGTTTCTAGCATATGGATGCTGGCACTTTAGATGTTGTCCTACAGGCCCTCGCTGAACATAAAGTCGACAAAGATCCGATGATTATCTTGTAATCGCCAGCTGATTTGGTCGAACGAATCTACTCCTCATAAGTTCTTTAGTCGTAGTGGCAATGGCAGCGTTCACCGGGACGCGTCCCCTACGCGACTTCTGCTCTTCGCACTTCCGTAACTGCAGGTTCTCTGCAGTCGCTGTTGTGTCCTCATGGCATGGTGCACACCGCCAACCTCGTCTTTGAGTACGTTGTCGGTCACCCTCAGATAATGTTTAACATAGCCGGGATCGATGTCATACCAATTCGCGGGCGCCGAAGTATACAGATGTCGCGTGTCGTCCGAATTCAAGCAGGACAGGATCGGGGTCTGGAGGCAGAAAGTTCCTGAGGGTTTCCTTTCAGTCTTGTTAACGATCACTGATGTCTGACGACACACAAACGCGATTGTAATGCCATGAATGCGCGCATGTCAACACACACCCTCATACAAGTACTACGCCCCTCAAAAAAATGAGACAATATTCTGAACGCACTTTGTACGTGGCACATATCCTCACACGGCATAGCGTAGTACGGCGAGTAATTCAACAACAGCCTCGCGGAAGCTGAATTCCTTTCAGCCTGAGCCTGTTGTTCTCCTTTCAGACAGCAATGCTGCGCTGTAACTCATTGCGCGGGTTTCCCGTTGACAAGTGAATATCATCGTGCATTACATGCTGTTAAGGATAACAGAAATCGGATTTACCATTGTGTAACAGTGAGCACCTTCCCATATCGGCGTAGCAAGCAACGAGGCCGCTGCAGTTAAAGCCAACGAAGAAGGCCTCCCAGGGCGCAAAAAGAGACATGAAGGAGACCATCTTAAGCCACTTTCGTTTGTTGTGATTTCCACCACCTCAACCTTGTGTGATTAAGGGGCTTAACAGAACTGATGCCGTTCTCGGATATCGCATCCATACAGACTCAGCGCAAACTCCAGCTTGGTGGTGCAAGACAAGACTTGGCCCATTGTCGCCGTGTGTGCATGTCAAGCTCTTGGTAAGATGAAACATTACATACTAAAGTGTCTCGAATTTGAAGCAGAAAGTAAGATATTAAGAAATGAACTCAAACGCAGGACAACACCACACTGAATGGCAAGTTATATTTTGTTCCCGCGAGAACATTAGATATTCAGTAGAGGTGCTCCGGCTCCTCCTAAAGTTCCTCTTCGATACAGGGCTGGGAAGTGACTGGTTAAATTTAAATTTAATTATGGGGTTTTACGTGCCAAAACCACTTTCTGATTATGAGGCACGCCGTAGTGGAGGACTCCGGAAATTTCGACCACCTGGGGTTCTTTAACGTGCACCTAAATCTAAGTACACGTAGTCGTAGTTTGGAAAACGTGCAACGTACTGGGCTCCGTCTATTTTTGATATCTGATGTTGTTAGGTTGACGTCGAAGTGTTTCAGACCGTATCGCGGTTGATAGGTGGCGTTCAGGCGTGGCAATTGCCGGCAACTTTTGCAAGGCTAGGTCCACCTGGATCAAGCAACAACCCTCCTCCTCCGCTTCATGAAAAACATGGGAGAAGCGCACTAATCTGCACACTGCCACCCTTAATAGCACCGTCATGTGAAACGAATTCCCGGTGCTCCAAGGTTGTGTCGCACAGTCTGTCCGAAGACACAAACACGTGCGGAGGGCCCAAACACACGGCCACGAGAGCTCCGCCCCGTTGCCACGCTTCGGCTTAATTCGCAGAAAAGGTGCGCCGGCCTCTTATGCTGCCTGTACCACGACGTACCTGCTGTAGCTGTCACATGTCTTGCACCCTCGTTCGACAGTATACGCTCATGTGTTTGCCGGTCTACAGCATCGGCGAGCAAGTCGCTTCTAGTGATCGAAGCTGTCTGCTCGCTACTCACGCGGAGACCATTTTGCACCTACAAGTCAGCTTCTACCAGCGGAAATGTTCGGTGGAAGGTATCGCGCTTGCATTACGGAAATAAGGGCACGGCGTGGCAGTAGGGGTGAATTATTCATGAGCTTTCTCCGCACCTCGCCGGGAAAAAGAAAACCACTAGCGGCCACGCCAACATTAAGTTAACCAAGATTGTTCAGGACTGGCTGTCCAATTTTTTTCCCCCCAATGCGAAGGGATCTTGGAAACATCGAATCTAAAACCTATACTACTTATGATTTATGAACATTCCATGTGGAAATCTGTGCGTCCAGGTGCGCATTTGTATCGTCCGCGGTTGCTTCAAGCATACAAGTGTTCTGCTTCCAAACCCTTGGTCGCAGGTTAGACGACCTGGCAGCAAGGCAGAATTTTTATCATTTACTAATTCAGGTAAGGTAAAAAAAGAGAACGAAAACGTTTCGATTTCCGCACCATTAGCCTTGCACCAAGTGTCGAAGCATTTAGGAATGGCTGCAGCAAAGTGCTCCAAAATCTACAGCGCTCTCAACCCTACATTTCATTATAGCACAAGAGCGCTGTAACACTACAGCAGTACAAGCAATGCGACAAACCACTGCTATAACTTATACGCAATACCGGCCAAGACTCCACCGAACGCGTCCTACCAGGTGCACGACCTGTTGAATAAGCTCATCGACGTGGGCACATGCTGCGCTGGAGTTGCTATGGGTGACAGAACTTCAGGCTATGCATACGCTTTTACCAATTCACACTCAATACTTATTTTCACCTCGTGAAACGGCCATGAAGAGAGGTGGTCGTAGCGTTAAACTGTGGATAATATACAACTCCACCACAGCGCGAAGTTATATATTGCTATGGAGCATAAGGTGCGCCGGGAAACTTGGAGGAACATTTGACGGCCCCAGCGGCTATACTGCAAGCGTGAACAAGATGCACGATGCGATTCCTTCGCGTATTAATGCGAGCCAGAAACATGCCGGCTTCACTTACAGATGAAAGATTCCGCCTCGACGCAATTAAAGCCTTATCGCGCACGCGTTTGCCGTACAGTTACAGCCGACAAACGAGTTCCGTCGCCTGGGCTCGTCGCAACGTATACACGATGAATGGTCAACGAGTTCATGCGCGTGCGCAACGTTTGTCGTACAGGATGTGGGCGCGTCTGTAGCTGACGCCGGAAATCGCCCACATTTACTGGAGAGGAAGCTTTAAAATATGGCAAAGTACCCGCGTCTGCTCGCTTTTTTGTGAAATTACGCGACAGCGAAAGGTACGCTATGTATCATCGCCGTATATTAACGCGACATTGTTAAGGAGCTCGTGCCGTGGAAAAGCCGATGTCGTCGGCGTCGGCGGCGTTGGCCATGAGCGAAAATCCCGGAAGGCAATTCATAAATAAAAACAACTTGCAAGATGGGCTGGGTGGAACCGAACCAGGGTCTCCAGAGTGTGAGACGGAGACGCTACCACTCAGCCATGAGTTCGATGGTTCAAAGTGGGACAAAAGTGCCTCTAGTGAATGCAGTGTTGCCTTAGAAACGTGCCGTAGAAAGTTATACTGCGGTGTATATCGGTAATTATGTGCATGGAAATTACAGGAGTCGCAGCTAAACAAGTAGCGAAGTACGTTTCCGCTACATTTCTTCTGCGTTTGGCGTACATGCAGAGCAATCTTGCGGCAAACACAGAAGACCCCCTCCTCGCAATGTACGGCGCTGCCCCGACAGGTGGCGCGCCACTCGGCCACTTCTCCCCTTCGTCTCGTTCGAGCGCATTGGGGCCGACTCAAGAGCATGCCGAGCGAATGAGTGGGCGGTGCGAACGGGGTGCGATAACGCTATCGCGTTCCACTCTTGAAGGCGAAGCTTAAGCGTCCTCCAATTTTTTTACAGGAGTAGTACTTGTTTATCCGGTGACCACTTTTCACCAGCTAACAAATGTTAAACGTTATCGCTCAGCGCAGGACGCGCCTGCATGAATCACATGTTTGGCGAATGTTATCGATGATTCTATCCGTTGTATTTTGCCACCGGACCTCGTGTAATCTGATCGTATGCGCGACGCGAACTGCGCAGTACTTTCTGCAAGGCACGCGGGCACCAGCGATTACGCTGGAACTTTCGACCAGGCTTTCGACGAGTCATGAAAACAGTTAAAAAGAGCGGACACCAACCACGAATGTTTATAAAAGACGTTTCGGCTCCCACACGGGAGCCTTGTTGACAATGAAGTTGAAAACGGAAATGGTCCGGCTATGTAGGCTTTAAGACGAGTCATGTGTAAAAGCCGACGCGCTCGACCTGCTGACCAGTTTTTCGACGATCGCGAACTGTGCTCGCCGCTATCGTTGTGCTTGACTGTTGCTTGTTTTTTCTGGGCACAGGTTGCCCCAACAGAGTTACTTTCGTGATTCACAGCTTTCGGTAGTGTTCTTTACTGTTACTACAACGTGACAATATTATGGTGGCTACATAGAATACCTTAATTAACCGAAATGCGAACCAAGCCAAAGCTCCCCGAACAGCATACGAAGCGCACGCGTTGAGCGCTCTAAAAAGCTGGATGGCTTCGGAACGAGAGAACTATGCGTTCAAGCGTTAAATAAAAAGAAAAAAGAAATTTCACTTGCCGTGCCGGACCTGCGAAAATGGATGTCCAGCGAAGCTATTGAAAACCACCACTACAACTGCTGAGGTGAGTACGCAACGCTTTATTGCTTTATAGTGATGGTGGTAATGGTAGTAATGGGAGTAATTGTAATTTTAGCAGCACGCCGCCGCTGGTTGTATTGCCGTTTCTTTTCCCTTTGCCGCTACTCGTATTCACGCTACTCCTCGGAAGGCCTAAGTATGCGTTGCTTACCCATAGCGGTACTGCAACGACAATAAAATAAGTTGCTAGGCTGGTTCTGTTATATATGAAAGGCTAGTGACGTCACTCCCCACGTCGCAAGCTGCTGTCGCCGCGACAGTTTGCGCAACAGTAATCTTTACCAGGACACGTATGCGGGAAACGCGACGTATTGTGCATTATTATCAGGAGCGCCTCACCATCAATGAGGTGGTTTGTATGCTTGTTTCGTGCTTGTTCTTAATTCAAACGAATGCTGTGCTGTATGCGTGATACCAAAGAATCTACCAACTATAGGCTAATAGCTTCGCTCAAAAAAAAAAAAAAAAAGCTCACCGCCCTTCCACTCTGCGGAGAAGGATGACCAGCGAAGCTGTGTATGTGGGCCCCTTAATGGCGAACTGCACCTCCACCGCGGGTCGGCCCAGTATTGCACTATCTCCGGAATCGGCACACGTATGGGCGAGTTTTTTGCTTACCACAACGACACGGAAATTTCCTTGGATGGCAGAGCTATATGGCTTCGCTGTAAAAAGCGATCCTGGTTGAATGATTAAAGCGCCGGGCTGCTGTGCTCGACGGCTGAGGTTCGATTCCACCGTCGGTCACGCATATATTTCTTTTTTATTAAAAGCGAGGCCAGACAGGAACCTACTTCGCTACCTACCTGCCGCAAAGTGCGAAGAGTGAGGCAAAAAACACTTCGCATTAAGGAAAGTACTATCGTGAGCAATATGAGCGGGAACAGAGGAGGAGTGCGTGTCAGATAGCCTCGAACCCTGCTATGGACGATACATGGCGGCCGCCGTCGGAAACAAACTGGAAAGGAGGACGGCGTTCTAATAACCGTTGGCACTCCCACCATGCGTCTCTTTATACAAAGTGTGGAACTTCGCATTGTCAGCGCACATTGATAAATATGTTTGATATTGCAGTTACTGATAACTTTGTGCACCTAAGCGTGGCCAATAGCCGCACTGTCTGGAAGCGTAAACATTCGAGAGCTACTTCCCTGGGGAATCTGTCTGTCTCGAACGCGTGACACGAAGCGCTCCATAAGATATACATCAGGTCCCATGAGGGTATATCCGAAAATACCTTACGCTAAACGCAGGAACGGACGTCCTTGAGCTGCGCAATAAAAAAAAAATAATGAAAAAAAATTAGTTGTGCACGTAACCGTCTTATCGGCTACCGTCGGCCAGTTAAATGCCGTAAGTTGCCGTTTTCGACGAACGCAGGCGCGGTGGGAGTGCCAACAGTTAGCAGGAAAGCGTCCCCCTTTCCCCTCTGTTTTCGACAGCGCCATCCGCGTACCGCTCCAACTCGGATTCGAGGCTATTTGCAACGCGTTCGCGTGTTCCCGCTCATATTGCTCACGATAGTACATCATAGCCTAACATATAAATCTTCCGCTGGAAAATGTCAGAACGTAAACATGACCAGTGGCAGTCAAACGTCATCGGCAATGATTGATGTAGAGCATGTATGCACACACACACACTATGAATGATAAAAGCAAGCGCGCATATGATACAGAATACAGACGTAACACAAGGCATGTGCGGTCAGTAAACATGGCCTATGGTACTGTCGTTAATAGCGGTCACTCATTTTCGATAAGCAGCTTTCTATGGCTACGGGCCCGTTGTCGATTTGTCGACATTCTAGGAATACTGTTGCCCATTGGCGTATGAGTGCTGATATCCACTTAGGTCACTTGTTATACCGGAACGCACCAGGGTTGGTGACGCCAACGGAGGAGTGCGGCTTGCATCGTCGGGTATATCGTGGGTGGCCAGATTCCCTACAGCATTCAAGCAAACCATCGACAAAGTTCTCGCCGGTAAAGCTGTTCATATACGACGGGCCGAGCAGCTACAGCTAAGTGAATCAACAATTCGATGCCTCGTGCGAGTACACAAAAAAAAAAACGTATTTTGCCATGCCGCATTTCATTTGTCGTTACTATCCCTATCCGTCACTGGTTCGATCCCCGCCACGACAGCGTCATCTCTGGGATCAGCCACTCGGCGCTACGGATGATAAGTTTAATGTAGCGATTCCTTTCACTCGATTCTAATCCTTTCTTATCATCTATCGCTCATGGCCGGCTAATAAGGGTTTATTGTATTTCAAAGGGTAAGTGTTTTGACATTTCATGAATTACGGGATCGGAGCCCGGGACATATTTATTGCAGCAGTTTAGCGATGCTTGAAGCTCTGCTACGCAAAATGGTCGATTATATGCCTCGCTATTTGCACTTTTTCGTTCTAATGGCTGCCGTTAGATTGGTGTTTTGTATATTTGGAATATTTCATAGTAGTGCAACGAACTGGCTATGTGTTGAAAATGTCTGCCCAGAAAGTTCGCCTGATCTTCCATGCTGTCTCCCTGAGTATGTACCAAGGGTAGCGAGTAAGGTTGTCGACATTTTATTCTCTTTACTCCATTCCAGGCCTCTGTTTCTCCTGTGTAAAAGTCAATTCCGGATATATATACTTTTGCCAACTCTATCTTCTAGTTTATCGGCGCATTCTCCTTCCCTGGGATTTGACATGCTTGAAATTAACCAGGTTTTCAATTGTCGGAGAATTGCGAAGCAGCCCCCCATGCTTTGTTCTGCTTCTTACGGGCGTTATCGCACTCATCGTTCCACCACGGAACACAGCGTTTGCTAGACAATCCGTTTGTTTAAGGAATACATTTGAATGCGGCATCAATCAGAAAAGCCGTAAAGTAATCATGCGCAGCATCCACGCTTAGAGCACATACGACAGCCCACGATACAACAGAGGTTTCGGAACTGTTCCCAGTCTGCTGAATTAGCTTTCCACCGAGGAAACAGTGGAAGACATTCATTCCATTTCGGTGTGCACAGAACTATCGGGAAACTGCCACTCCCGTAAGAATATTTAATAACATTCCATTTAAGATGTATGAGGTAAAGAGGTCAGTGATGCAATGCTAAGATCTAGAGAGCAATATGTTTTGCTTGCAAGACTATAATATGCAGATTCCTTTCTATTCAAAAGGGATGCATCAGAAGAAAAAAACTGTGCAATCGGGCGACCTCGCGCGTCGCAGCGAGAGTCGCCCCATAGGTTGCTGTGTGCAAATAAATCACCAAGAACCAGATAACGTTCTGGCAGTTATCTATTCGTGATTGGAATTCATGTTTGTGGAGCTGAAAATGTGGGGGTATCTAGAGAGAGCAGACGATAATAAGTTTATTTAGAAGTACGGCTCGAATAGCCACTGCCTCAAGGGGCGTTCGTAGTTGTAAATGTCGACACGCTATAAATTTCTCCAATATAATGGCTGCACCACCAGATGATGCGAGTGCATGGTCGCGATATTCACGGAAAATAACATACTGGAGAAGGAAGTCTATGTCTAGATCTTAAATGGTTTCCTGTACACACAGCCCCTTTGGAGTGAGTTCATGGAGAAGTTCTTGAACATGGTCAAAGTTTTTGAGAACACCTCTGACGTTCCACTGTATAATTTTCGTGTCCATACTGAAGGTGAATTGGTGCTCTGTGTACGAAAAAGAAGTATTTCTTCACCGCTCCTTAGGCGCTGGCTAGGTTACAGAGCCGTTTCCCGCCCTGTAATTCTGGTTTTGTCTCTCTTTTTAGAGTGGTCGAGAGAACTTCACCGCTCCTTAGGCGCTGGCTGTGCCACCTTGCTTGGAGTAGCGTCCATAGCCTCCTGCGAAACGCTGGACACTCGAGCGATGTGTACGTCGTGTAGGCTTCGCCTCGAGAGGCGAAGTCTTGGAGCCCAATAACCCGAAGGTCGATGGGCCCTCCTTCAGGGACAGCAAAGCAGCGTTGACTACTGTCGCCAAGGTGGCTCGTGGCCCAGCCGTGGCCACACTCTTCGTGGGCCGCGCAGATGCTGGAGTCTGCTGCGGCGCGGCCCCCTTACGCGCCGCATCAGCATACCCTGCGGTATAAAGGAAGGAAGCGCGTTTCTGCTCTTCTTGAAAGGAGATGTTCTTTTTGGCTTTCAGTGTAATGGCATCTTTCTCTTTTTTTCCACGTAGGACATGATCGGGAATATGCGGCACGGGCACCGTCTCAGTTCGCACGGTGGAGCGTGCTAGTGCAGTTTCCGGAAGTGTTAGTGCAGTTTCCGGCCCAACAAGGGAACGCTACTAGACCCGAAAGAAACGCACACGCCAGCTGTAGTTAGCTACTGTAACCTAATGTATTATACCCAAGATTGAATAAACTACACCAGATTAACCCTTGCTGCCGAGAAAAATTGGAAGTAAAAGGAAGCGAGCAGAAGATAGAAGACATGTAAAGTGGGAGAGAAAGACGAACACTGATGAGGAGGACATGAAAAGGCAACTACCGATTTCCTCTGGATGGGTCGGTCCAGGGGTGCCGTCTACGTGAAGCCAAGGCCAAAGGGGTGTGTTACCTCCACCGAGGGGCCTTAAAGGTTCAAACATTCAGCATCGACTCAACCCCCTGGATCCCTTTTCCCCGGACACGGCTAAGGTACGCACGGTTAAAGGCGGGAGGATTCAACCCCCAAAGGACCGCTGACGTCTCTACGGGGCACAATGTGGCTTTGGCAGGCCTGACATTTGTACCTTTTTTATTAGATGCGGGCAATGGAATTATTATTATTATTATTATTATTACTATTATTATTACTATTATTATTATTACTATTATTACTATTACTATTATTACTATTACTATTATTATTATTATTATTATTATTATTATTATTATTATTCCTTTCCCCATCTACACGCCTTTCCTAGGGGGTGGTAGAGGACGGGACGTTCATCATGGTTGGATTTCCATTTCAGCTTTCATACTGATCAAAGGAAGTAAAAGCCCTTGGTTTAGATTAGACACCGCCTTGGCTTTTACAAATATGGTGGCCAGCTGTTCCTCAAGTACCGACCTTTACCGTACAAAAATTTCCCGCGCTACCCGCTTCATGTAGTAAGTTCAAGTGTGCCCAAATGATGTTAATCACTTAACAGGCCTCCTGTAGCTCACGAAGGGAGCAATCTAGGGGCTCGCCTTTTCACCTCGTTATCCTTTCCTTTCAAAGGGTGCGGTTCAGGCCAACAGAATTAATTGGCTATAACACGTTACTGCAGTCGCGAATGGACCGTTGTCACACCAAAAGACGGAACGACGAACTAATTTACTACGGTACTCTAGTTGTTGGATGAAATTTAAAACGGAGCACTTAATCATTATTTATATCATCGGGTACATATAAGAGAAAGAGAGAGAAGGAAAATGAGATATTGGAACGCGTCATCGTTTGTGAAGCACTCATCCACCCTCTCAGCCTTCGTTCGTGCCATCATAAGAGCGACAAGATACAATAACCCACCGGACACGCATTCAGCAGCTGCGCGAGACAAACAGCAGCTGCGCGCGCCCGGTAGCACAGGTATACATGCAGGCGCGCGCGCTCGTCCTTTCAGCTGACGAGTCAGCCTCGTGGTTGTTGTTTTCATCGGTTTGATTTACAAGCGGCGTCGCATTACCGCAGACAGCCGGCGATGCGCGCACAGAGGCCGCGGGCCCGTCGTCGTCGTCTACCGCGCTTCACAACTGTTCCGGGAAAAGCACGCGAGCTCGCGGCGTTGCGCTTCCGCGCACGCGGCGAAGAAGCCCTGCAATGACGTCAGCGGCGCTCGCTCGATGGCACCTGCGCGCAGAGGCCGCGCAACAGCTGCGCGAGGAAGTGGCGCGTCTACGCGGAGAAGCGAAGCAAGAAGAAGAGAGGGAGTCGCAACAGAAATGCACAAAGCACACGCATTTGCGACCCAACAGCGGAACCTGAACGCAGCAGCGGCGGGGGCGTCGGCTCCTGGGCCGAGGCAAGCGCGAATCTCGCAGAACATCCAACGGAAGCGACAAGCGCACTCCCCGGGCTACCATGGAAAACGCGTAACGCACGAGGTCGTTGGAGTGTGAAGGCCACGGCGTCCCTATGCAAGCGCAGTTGCGATATATATATATTACATTGCCGAATACTGGGTCGGACATGAGGACGCGTTTCAAAGCCTGGAAAGCGTTTTCGCAGTCTTCTGACCAGACGAAAGGCGCGGCACTTGCGAGAGGTTCATGGAGCAGGGACGCAAGCACCGAGAAGTTGCGTATGAAGCGCCGGAACTAGGAGGCGAGGCCGAGGAAACTGTACAGGTCTTTTTTGTACAAAGGAAGGGGAAAGTTGGGGACTGCGGCAATCTTCTTGTGGTCCTGCTGAATTCTTTCTTTACTAATGAAATGTTCGAGAATCTTGATGCTCTTGCTCGCAAAGCGGAATTTTTTTTTTCGTATTCAGCTGCAGTTCAGCCTTGGCAATACAAGCGAGCACTTCGTCCAAACACTGGAGATGTTGCAGGAATGTTGAAGAAAATACAACGATATCGTCAAGAGAGCAGAGACAGGTCTTCCATTTGAGGCCACGTAGGACACTGCCTTTATAATGCGCTCGAATATGGCAGGCTCGTTGCAGAGTCTGAGAGGCATCACGTTTAATTTGTAGAGCCCATACTGGGTGGCAAAGGCGGTGTTCTCCTTGTAGAATTCATGCATCGGTATTTGCTGATAGCCAGATCGAAGGTCGAGGCTGGAGAAGCACGCAGCGCCCTGGAACGAGTCCAACGCGTCATCGATTGGTGGCAGGGGATACACGGCTCTGCGTGTGATTTTGTTTAAGACGCGATAGTCGAGATTCACGATAGTTGGGAATATCGGCAGCACATGGAGGAGAGAGCGACCGCTGCAGGGAACCGGTGCATGGCGGCCGGGGGTAGGACGTCCGCTGGTCGCTCACGAGTGGACGGACGTCGCTACGTTCCTGTGGAGCGTAGTCGCGTGGCCCATCTCGCCGGGGCTCGTCGACAGAACCGGGAGACGTGTCCTCGGTAGCCACAGCAGGGCTGGCAGCAACGCCAAGTGGAGCGATACGGCTGTGCACATAATGGTCGTGTCAACGAAGTCATAGATGCGTGATCGCACGGTGTAGGCACACGCACGCTGGTGACAGGGGACAACGTGGAAACGTCGGAGCACGTAAGACGTGAGCGAGGCCCACGCGATCTCGTCTTCAATGGTGTCGCGTAAGCCGGTCGGCGGAGGGATGGTAGCTTCGGGAGCACAGGGAGAGCACCTCCCGCGAAGATCTTCATGAACGATGCCGCGGGTCAGCGTTCGCAAGTTTGTAGCCACTGGCAGACGAATATGAGATGAATCGCTGCACAAGCGACGGGTGGTAATATGATAAAAGAAGAAAAAAGGGGGGAGAGGAGGAGTAACCGAAGATATGAAAGAAACCGATAATAAATAAAATAGTGTGTAAAAAGGTAGTCAGCCTCGCATAAACAGGTAAAGCAAGAAGAACTTCATATTAAAGATTCCAAAAGTAAATGGTCGATGTAAAGAATAAGTAAGTTTTCATTATTATTATTATTACTGGGAATTTGTCTTTTAAGCTATTTTAAGTTTATAGTTTTATATTTATTGAATGAGAAATCAATCATAGAGGATAGGAAATATCAATAATGTAATCTTTTTGTGTCGCAGAGGTAAATATAAACGACTCGGCAAACGTTCCTGTGACTGTATTCTAACACCAGTGCACCAAGCAAGAGTAGAACTGTACTGAATAAAAGCAGCTCTATAGACTGCGAAGCTTTATTCTCGCCGAGCTCGAGCTAGCGCGACGAAGATGCGACGCGCGCTGATGATATGTACACGTGAGAGATATTTACATGTAATGCTACATACACATGACGAAGATGAAAGACGCAGTCGTACATTGCGCTCACAATATATATACCGGATGTTTCAGCGAGCACTTCCAAAAACAATTTGTTTTATTTCCTATTGCAGATAGCACAATTCTAGTCCGTGAGCTGGTCTACTTGAAGCGGTGGACATCACTTGCACAAGAAACTGAAATGCATAATCGACTAATTAACAAAAATATCTAATTAATTTTTGAGCTATTTACCGTATGGTACATAATGCAATTTACAAATTCTTGAGGATGGAACTGTCAGGCATACCCACTTGAAAAAAAGAATTGTGTGGATGACGCTATTTCCGAGATATGAGCCATCAAACCTGCGGTAAAAATGCGCTGTCGTTCCACTTACTTTCTCAACAAAGCGTCGTTTTATGCATTGAAGCACAAAAGTAACTGGAACGGCAATGAATTTCTCCGCGAAGGTCGGGAATTGGTATCTCGAAACTGGTGTCATCCTGAGAATTCATTCCAGGAGGATCCGACTTGCGAAACACCCCGGCTAGAATTTGTAAAGTGCAATATGTGCCTTAACGCAGTTAGTTGAAAACTGAATTAGTGAAATTTTGTTAATTAGTCAATTAAGCATTTTATGTTTATTTTTTTGCAAGTAATGTCCGCCGCTTCGAGTAGACAAGCTCATGGACTACTACTGTCCTATCAGCAACAGGCAATTTAAAAAATTTTTCAAAGTATTCCGTGAAGCACCTTGTATATGTGCAGCACAGGAACAGCACGGGAAAAATAAGGAACTAAAGTGGTACGCTCAAACATTAAAAGTTAGCAGATATTATAGCAAAAAGCATAGTGGAGTAGTAGCGTATAGACTTACACCGCCTGTGTGGTGACATATCGTAGCTCTGTGATCAGCCATAATGTGGCCACGTTCGCGTCTTACACGAGTCTGAAAAAGCAAAGACAGGAAACTATCTTCTTCGCGATTCTCTCACTGCCGGGACGTTTGCGCAGAGCACATAACTGGATAGCAGTCGGCAATTTCAGCAAATGATCCATGCGCTTTGATTGAAAGCTTCGTCACAAGACGTCGCCACAGAAGCTGCTGCTCATTCTTTCATCGCAGTAATACTTCGTTCTGGAAAATTGAATGGAAGATGCCACTTACTTCTTAGAGGGCATCGTTATCACAGCATTATATCAAATCTAGGGCACTTCGACTGACAATTGGCCGTCTTCAGAGCTATTCTGCTCTGTTCATCCTCCGTCATGAAGTTGCGGTCATACGGCTGCATCTGAATGTTGCCCCATGTGATTAACTGCAAAGGCAGCCTTAGGGTCCCGGGAAGCTCTTGCAAGACTTAAGCACATCGACATAAATGTGCAAACTAATCAAATTCGAGAAATTGACAAATTAGAAAACCCGAACATTTAGAAAGGACACTGAAAAATAACAGAAGTTTCATCAAAGGTGAAGCCAGACCACAAGAATTACAAAAAAAAAAAAAAAACATACACCCTCCACTTGTACATCCCCTCATATATCTTTTAGAACTGAAACCCACGCCGCCTTTTCTATCAGTGAATTTCATTATGTCACTTTTGGCCACACGCATAAGCGCTTTTCGCCGTGGCGGTGACATCTGCGAGCAACTTTGAGCAAGTACGGCTGCATTTGCGAAGCTCCAGTGCCCCAAAAAGAGCTCGCGTGGCTTAATCAGCACTCCGTGGGCTCTGTAGGAGGCCGCCGAGAGCTTGTTATCGAAGGGGTGCGCCAAAGCTCAAGGGCCCTCCCGTGCCGCGCAGAACTTCCGTAGTGCTCACAAGCTCGCCTTCATTCTTTCTGCACGACCCTCACTAGGAGCCAAGGCTTACATAAAGCCGACGCTGATGGGGTTATCAAACAGAGCCGCCTCATGCACTTTTATTTTCCAATCATCTGCCCTCGTCGAACTGCGCACTTTGCACTTGCGAACCCGAGATCGAAGCGTCTGCGAACGATATAAGGCGTGTTTGGTGCCTGCCAAAAAGCTGAATCGCAGCTGTCGCTGAGAGAGAGAGAGTAGTGCACACTAATTGCTTACGCCGGTTCGCCTCCTCATATTTAATCAACAGAAAGGCTACTGGGCATGTGAGGCTGTATAGTTCAAAACACAGTCTGCGTTCTTTCATGCAAATTTGTTAACACAGAAACACGCGTATGCGTTCAACGTTTCTTGATGAAATGCCCTCACGTACTCGCAGACCAAAAATTGAATGAATGAATGAATGAATGAATGAATGAATGAATGAATGAATGAATGAATGAATGAATGAATGAATGAATGAATGAATGAATGAATGAGCTTGACTTCTCATTCCCGGACAGGCAAAAGGCAAGCCACCTGAGGTCTGGGAGGTAGCTGTTGCTTGGATTCGGGACTGCACTAACTTTCGCCTTGGCAGCCCGTAACGACGTCCTAAATGCCTTACTTGGATGGTTTAACAAACAAATTAACAAAACAAGTTCGCTGTTGCCGTTGTTCCTTGCAAAGCGCGAGCCGCGGTAGGTGGAACAACGGACACGCGAGGCGAATACTAAAGACTGAGTTGTCAAACATTCAGGGAATGTTTCGCGTTTAAAATGAAACCAAACCTGCGAAAAACAGTCAGGCCCTCCACACTTCCCTCTCGTCGTATCGCACATTCTACGGTGTCGACAAATGTAGTCTCGCCTGAGCAGGGACACTAGGCGGCGGCTGCCTTTTTTGCCCACACACGCACGAACAGGGATAAGAGAGCGGAGCAGGGTGGCCGACAAGCGGGGCGTCGTAATGTATACGGCGGCGCGAGACCGGGAGTGCCGCCGACAACGCCAAGCCTGGCAAGTGCATCGATTACACGGTGACGGTTCCTTCCTCCTGCAGACACGAGCCGGTGGAGAACTGGGGAGAAGGGGTTGAATGAACCGCCCGACGGCCCACTCTCACATCCTCACGCGTGGCTATTATCGTCGAACGGTCGTTGCAGGGCGGACTGTCCCCTCTTTGTTTTTGTGCCCGCCGAGCTACGCTAGGATTCCCCAGAAGAAATAAAGAACGGAGGCTGTTGAAAAGGCGACTTGGTTCTAACAGCCACAGAAAACGGTCAGGAGCCAAGCAGGCACAGCAATGCTACGTACACTTTATTCTTGACTAAACCAAAGTGCCTCGAAGCCTGCCCGTCGCCACACTACAGCGGCCAGGGGACGCTGCGACTCATTTAACCCACCAGTACCGCGGACGACAGCAGCTAGAGTACTGCGAGGAAAATCAAACACCCTTCCAAATACTAAGAGACGTCTGTTTTAGTGTTAGACGCTGACCTTTGTCTAGTCCAAAGCTCAAGCTTGGAAACTCTCGTGCTGTCGCGTTCGCGCACTGCCCTTACCTAGTTGTCAGCATTTTGAAGCGCCATTGCGAATAACCCAACAAAATTATTGATAGAACACGCTCTTCCATCCTCTACGTTTAGGCGTAGCCCTCACGCCTTATTCCTAGCGTCGCATCATAACAATGTTTCCACATTGTATTTTCAGTGACAACTCCGACGCTTCAATGAAGCAAATTATTATAGGATGCTCTCACCAGCAGTGCGTTCGCCTGCGTGACCGTTTGAAGATCCTGGAGAGACGTCCTCTCACGTTGAGCCAAGTGCTCGAACCACGGTCATACCCTGATAAGCATAGGCGATCCCTTCGTGATTTTTTAGTGGACGCCAGTGGTATTACCTTATAGTCTGATCTGTACTGTGCTTGTTTTTCAACGTATTGGTGTCACGGCTTCGATTTCTTTCAACGTGTAGAGATCGTGGCAGATTTGACTCTCGCGATCAGGTGTATGTGTAAATATGGATGTTGCATATACTTATAGGTATTTGAAGAACTTTTGTACACTCTTACCCTCGCCCTGTGTGATCGATGACTGTCCCAGCTATACTCGACTATGCTGCCGGTGCTAATGCCCCGTGTGGAGACACTTTTTTTCTGCTTGTGACTTGCCTGTCTAGCGCGTGTTGAGATTGTTTTCGTCGTTGCTTTTGTTTTTCCATTGTTCTTGTTTGGGTAGTATATTTGGAATCTCGGGATAGTTCGCCCTAAACAAGCCTATCTTCCCATTTTTGTAACTTAAGAATAATAATAAATAATTATAATAGTTATCGGTCCCTCCAATTTTGCTTCTTCCGCTCGCCAGACTGCGTGTTCTGGCGCAGCTGTCTACAGTGAAATGCTTCAGCAGAGGGCCCCTATACATGGGGTTGGCGTGCGCCGCAGCGCCGCAGAAACGCACTACTTAAACCCACTACGCGTCATTGCTCTATACGATTGAACCTCAATTAGGGTGGGCGAGGATGGATGCCTGCGAGCAGCGTATGACCTGCACAACACGGCGACGTCTAATGCTCAGCGTCTTGTGATACATACACACCGGTCACTCGGTGGCTCGGGCGCTCTGGCAACGACGTTGATTCGGGCAGACACACTGCGAACGGGAGCAGAACGCAAAATGGCCTCGTACCGAGCTTTTTGGGGCACGTTAAGAACCTCGGGTGGTCAAAATTATTCGAGAGCCTTTCACTGCAGCCTCTGACATATAACACCTGCGTCAACGCTGGACATTATACCCATCGGTAAATAACGTAAAGATCACTCCTGTAATCCACCAATTTCTATCAAACACCCCGCCGCGTTTGTTGTTTGTTTTCTTTTTCTTCATATAACGTGAGTTTCTACCGGCGAGGTGATCGAGAGACCTCAGAGTGGGGTGGAAAAATTCCAACTACACTCACGTACAGAGTGCTCAGCCATATAAACGCTATATTCGAACAGAATGGGGGCGTCCGCTTCTTCCATTACCGGTGAGCGCTCGGTGTTCGATGAGGGGTGGAATGCATGTGACAATGCCTCACAAACACTCGTGTTTTCATGCGACACACAAAAAAAAATGCGTGATCTTTATGTTCCCAGCGCCCACCACGGGCACAAAATATTACAGGCAGCCACGCGCGTTTCAATTGCTGAGCACTGTATACATGTAGGGCACGGACCAGCGAAAATCTCCTATACGCTAGCTGGCTCCGCAAGGAAGATTCATCTGCGTCCGCAATTACCTGATCCTGTTACAATATTAAACGCCGTCAGCACGTGATACGCTGTGTCCCTATCAGTGAGTGAAATAACGCGTAGCTAGTCTACTTTGTTCATACTTGCGGATTTGAACTAGTGCACGCTTCACACGTGGGCGAAAGGGAGACAACAATGAGCAGAGCGCTTATGGAAAAATTGCTGCCATTAGGCTATGTTGCCAGGTTGGAAAACGATTGGAAATGTATCTTCCGCTTATGAGTGGTGTGCTCTGTGCCCCTTAATTCCCTACTTCCTCTGTGTATTGTCTGCCCTGATTAAACGTCAGATGCGAGTAGCGCCTGTCCTGCGGCTTTATCTCTTTCGTCCTCGCACAAAGTGTGCGCTTCTCTCTCTTTTATAATTTTTAGCTGTGTTATTTTGCTAATATTTCTGTATAGTCCAATTTTGCGTTGCACAAGATGTTCTGTTTAAATTATGTAAATATACGTAATCGACTGACTGCCGCATGTTAAAGTTTAACGTTTATATTTTTAGTTAGTGTGTCCCCCCGACAGTTTTTAACTTTGGGACACCTTCTCGTGCTTATTCTGTACCAGTTAAAACGTATCATATTACAGTATTAAATATAATTCTGTTTAAACGTACACCGAGTGAATGTTGATATTAGGGGCCATAATGCAAGCAGTATTCAAAAAAGAAAGGAAAGCCATGAAACGTGGATGAATGAAGTAACCCAGGAGGGAGCATGACGTCATGCAGACAGCCTTCGGCAAATAACTGTCCGTAACACATTTCCCTTTGCTTTTTTAATCTTTATTTCGCTTCTGTGGATCCAAAAGTCGGCCCATCATGCAACCTTTGAGACTCGGTGAACTCGGATCGAAATGTTTGATTCCCTGTATAGGTTTCAGCCGTTGAGCACTTGTTCGAGTGTTCCGCGCCAACCACGTTGTAAACGTTTCCTCCCTATATTGTTGGGCAACTATGTTCGTTTTTTGCAACAAATGCTTATTTTTCTCGTTCTCCTCGTCGCAGCCTGAGGGTGCACAGACGCACGTTTTTGCTGCGATCATTTCGCCTTCTTGAAGAAAGCCCTAAGCGAGAGTCACAAAAACCCACCAGGCGCTCTGACGTTACATGATCACATGTTAGGCCAACTTGGATGACTTTCGATTATGTTGCGTGACACGCTCTCAGTTTCCTCCGACCTACCTCACGGCAGCTTAGAACACCTGTCTTTATAATTTAAAGTGTTTTACGTGCGAGAAGCACGATATGATTGAGGCACACCGTAGTGCGGGACTTCGACCACCTGAGTTTCTTCAACGTGTACCTAAGTACACGTGCGTTTTCGCATATCGGCCCCGCCGAAATCCGGACGCCGCTGCCGGGATTGGACCCGGGACCTCGAGCTCAACAGCGTAACGTCATAGCCACTAAGCTACTGCGGGAGGCCTAACCTAAAAATGCCCGCGTCACAAGAAGTAGCGATTGTCCCACTACAGATGACCCGTTGATCAAAAATGCCATACTCCCAACTCCCACCGTTTTCCTTTCTTTGCTGACGCTTTTACAACGCTCAGGTGTACTAAAATGAAGCTTACTCAACGGTACATATCTCGGGATGAAAATGCATATTTTATAATCGTTAGATTTCCTCGTACCAACCGGAGGCGACGCATCTATCTATGTGTACGCGTATACTATATACAGTATATACGCTTTACTGACTATTGTTTCGGCTAAGCGGCTGTACAGGCCATATTTACGTAATTCAAGCACGCTCTGCACCATTTAGTGAGCTGACTAGCCCAGCATGCAGCACTGAATGCTGCTCTTCTCCTTGAATTGCGCAGCTTTCTCCGTTAATTCCGTTCCGCGCTGTCTTCGCTCTTCCTCACCTTGGACGCTTGCCACTCCACCGCGGCGCGAAGTGGGTGTTTCATGGCGCGAAAGAGGACGTCGTTTGCCGGTCTGGGCAGCAAAGAGGTGACGCCCAAGCCGCACCACGGGTCATTAGCGGAATCCACTCGGAGGGACTTGTCACCGCCATTACACGCCCTGATGACCGCTGGCCTCGGGCGGTGCCGTTTGCCGAATTCCCGGCGTTCGCGCGTCTCTGATTCGCGTTTCGCGCAGGAACCGCGAGGGAGCCCTCATTCGCGCGCGCCCGGCTGGCCGCGCTGCTGTTCCGGCCCGGCCGCCACAGATTAGGAACGGTCTGGCCGATGGCCTGCCCGAAAGACGAGAAAAGAGGCCACTTCCAAGAGCCGTTGCTGCGGGCAGCCTTGATACGACGTCTGCGTGGCTTTTGTTTCGATTATTTGTTGCGCCTCTTTTCGTTTGCAGTTATTCTACTCTGCGTGACTAGGCTAACCATCACTCGAGTGCGCTATATTGAAGAGAACCGGAGAAAAACAGTTGTTTGAGAGCCATCTCTCTATTACTCCGATGCGCTGTCTCCTTACACCGGTCCCCGTCGCAGGTGGCGTACACATGTGTGTCCTCGTTTTCGGCCTGTGTATTACACTCGCCACCCAAGTTTTTCCTCGTCTATACCGCACGACGTTGAGAGCCTGGAGGAAGAAGTTTATACATTTATCCCATTTAATGGTCCACGACGGGCCCATTAAATGGGACCCCGTGGGGCGGGAACGGGCAAAGAAAAGCAACGAGCAAACTGAGCGAAAGCTCAAAAGCAGCGCCGAGAGACCTAACACCACCTTCGTTATCTCTTCGGAGCTCCTCTGTTGCCAGTGAAAAATACCGCAATAGAAAGAAGACCGCACGTTGCAGGTCCCGAATTATAGGCCCCAAATGAGAGGATAAAAGTAACGCAAACAAACTGGCGAAAAAGCCGAAGGAGGTCTCTCTCGAACCAACCTTATTCGATAGAGAGCAAGTGGAAAAGAAACTGCGGCTCTTTCCCGCACTGGTAACTAGCTCGCCGACCCGTACACCTTCGCCGCACGCCTGGCCTCGGTACCTCTCTTTATCGCCTGCGCCACGTTTGTTTATCTTCTCTCTTTTTGATCTGATCGATCCCTGTTTGCGATGAGAGCAGTGAAAGGTGATCACCCATACAAGCGAATGGGGGAAAGGGTCGCGCGTAGTGAAAGTGAGATGAATGAGGAAGGCCCACTCTTGCGTTCGCACACGGAGGAGCCGAATGGATCGGGCGGTAGGGGAGCCGGGGGTGCCTGAAAACGGACCCCCACTCGAAGAAAGACCATTTGGCTGCGCCATCAGTAGCGTCCCGATCGCCTTTCAATTGTCCATCGGAGATCCGCTGCCTGGACACCCTCGCACGCAGTGGTTGCTCAAGCGCTGCAACTGTAGGCGACCGCGGCAGGAAGAAGTGAGCGCGCAGCACAACACGCCTTCGGCGCCATTTGCAAAACATGACGCATTATCGTCGAAGAATTCGGTTTCCCGCGCGCACGAATTTTAATGTTCGCGGTTGCTGCGACAAAGCCTGCCGTGCTGACATGTATTAATCTTAGAGGCAAACCTTCAAGATACTCACGAGGAGGCCTCACGGATTCGCCTAACTTGACTCTGTAACTTAGCTTCGGATTAATTTTGATCCCCAGGGGTTCTTGAACGTGCACCCAATGCATTGAACATAGGCGTTTATTAAGTTCACCTTCAACTTTATTTCACGTCTTCCGTAGTTTTCTTTTTTCTTCTTACTTAGGAAAGGAAAGAAAAAATGCCATGGCAGGAAAAAAAGCTACACAGCAGCAGCTTGACGGAATTCTTGCCCCTTTCCCTGGCAATCAGTTACAGCAAATACAACATAGACAAATGAATTACAGAAGTACAAAACACATTCACTGCTATACATATACAAACATATATATTTAAAAAATGCATTTACCCGCACATCTGGGGCGTAGCCAAGGGAAGGGGAGGGGGGGGGGGGGGGGGGGGGGCTCATGCACCGGGAACCACATATCGTAACGCAAGGAGCCCCATCCGAGCACAGTTTCAAGAGCGTTTCGATGGCGAGCGAGCTCGTCGCGGCATCTCGAGGAGGCCGAGGAATCTACGGAGCGCATGGATTTTTATGGGTATGAAGTTCTCATTAACTTTTGATGCGAAATGTGTATTGACATTTCCAAAGTCGTGCTTTAGATTTTCAATTCCGGAACTTTGTGCGTTTAATGTTATAAACATTTGACACCAAAGGTGCATGGACTTTCCCAAAGTCGTACATGGGACCATAGAACAAGACAAGCCAAATCAACACACTGTCAGACAAGTTGACAAAGCACGCAGTGAGGTCCGATGAGACGAAGCGTTGTGGTGGTTCATTTGTGCCATCATGTCACAGAAAAGACTATCAACATATTTTTTTTCACCTGCGCCAAAGCATCCATGTCAAGACACTAAAGCCAGCAAAGGTAACTACGTTCTTATTAATTTTTCTACTTTGGCCTTTATTCTCGAGGACACATTGAGCATCTTAAATTTTATTTGCTCGCGCTACCCGCGGGCTGCCGTAACCAGCCAGAGTGCATGCGTTTTTCTCGTGTTGCCCCAGCCATCACGCGGCGAATTTCGATGCGCGTTTGTTTTTCTCTGGCCGAGTGGATTTTCGCATGGCAGAGTTTTGGACGCTTTATTGCTAGCAAACGAGAAAAAGAAACAATGGTCGCTCGCCACCATCACTGTTGGGGCTCGACGGATTGCAACGCGTGTTTGAGCGCAGCCTCTCCGAAAAATTTTGTCTCGCCGGTGCATGCGTATGGTTCTTTGTGGACCAAGCGTCTCGCGTTTTCTTCGATATTCCTTCGGTAGCCACATTAAGTGTCCAAAGTAGGCTTTCCACTGTGGCCAAAATGCTTTCCTTGCGTTTTTTTTTTTTTTTCATTTCCATGCCCCCGTCCCACAAAAGAAAAAGACACTGTTGTGGTGCAGCAAATTGTCGCATGGTGAAAGTTGGATTTTGTTACTCCTTTTACGGAAAGTAATGGGCCACGGGACGCTACAGTTGCCGGATACTCTTATCATATTATTGCGACAGCAATTAAGTGGACACTCCAGGCGCATTCCTGACGTCGCCGTCATGTTCCGTATAAAGTCCAAGGGCGATATCATCGTGACCGCGCGCTGCATGCAGTATGTGCGAGTGAAAGTGTAAGGGAGGGGGGGTGGCATGGGTGAGCGTACGATAGTGGCTCAGTCTTGTGTGCGCAAGGGAGAAAAGCGAGGAGAAAGCGCGCCGCCTCCTGTCGCGCGCGATACATCAGGGGGAGTGGTGGGAGGGGGCACTGTGATCTGTTAATCTGTGGTTGCGCAACATGTTTATTTGCGTTGCTTGACGCATTATACACAGTTACTTTTTCTTAGATAAGCATATTTGTTGGAGACTTACGGTTTTGTGTATGCGTGCAGCGAACTTTGTTTTAGTGACGCTTTTTGCCCTTTGTCAACCTGTATCTTCGCATTTCTCATGTACGAGGGCGACTCAAATGAAGGTGAGCCAACCCACCCCGCGCCATAATGGTTCGGTTCATTATGTGCGAAGCATGCGCGTAGCACAGATGCATCTCATTTACAAAAGTGACCTGCAGGTATGAGGCTAAATGTTTTTTAACGCTCTGATACACTGGGTTGAACATGGTTGTGTGACATATTGGACACTCCTAAAGTCGAACAGCGTGATGTTGGGAGGTTTTTGACAGCTGAAGATGCTTGTGAAAAACAAATTAGCCGCCGTATAGCCGCCGTGTACGTTGAACATTGCATTTCATTGGCCACTGTGAAGCGTTGGAGGAAACGGTTCAAAGAAGGACGTGAAAGTTGCAAAGACAATCCAAAAATTAAAAAAATTAAATTATGGGGTTTTACGTGCCAAAACCACTTTCTGATTATGAGGCACGCCGTAGTGGAGGACTCCGGAAATTTCGACCACCCGGGGTTCTTTAACGTGCACCTAAATCTAAGTACACGGGTGTTTTCGCATTTCGCCCCCATCGAAATGCGGCCGCCGTGGCCGGGATTCGATCCCGCGACCTCGTGCTCAGCAGCCCAACACCATAGCCACTGAGCAACCACGGCGGGTAAGACAATCCAAGACCAGGTCAAAGCTATCGTGCAATCACCCCCGACACAATTGCAAAGGTACATAAGCTGATTAGACAATAACGGACGATAAGCTTCGATGAGCTGGCAGAGCTTGTGAACATCAGTCGCGGTTCGGTTCACACCATAATTCATGAGCATTTCGGTTATTGGCTTGCGTGCGCAATGGATGCCCAAGATTTTGAACCACCGCCATAAGACGGAGAGGTTTGGCGCTACCTTGACTCATCTGCTCCGGTACCACAATGAGGGTGAAGACTTCTTGTCTGCAATTATGACCGCGGACGAATCATGGTGCCACTACTACAAGCCTGAAACACGACGGCAAACCTTAAAGTGGAAACATTCGGACTCACCACCACCAAAGAATGCAAAGGCCGTCATTCCCGCCGGAAAGCTGCTGTTGACTTGTCTTTTTCGATCGTCAGGAGCTATCGCTGACCGAATTTGCTAAAACCTAGATAGACTATCAATTGTTTCCAATATTGTGAAATGCTGGATCGGCTGCGTGTCGCAATCAAGAACTAACAACGTGGAAAATTTTTGAGACATACTAGTATCTTCTTTTATGAAAAAATACATATTTTACTTGTCTTGAAAGTGCCTAGCGTTCAAAAATACGTTTTGCAGTATTTTTGCTGCAATGGCAACGCAGTTATTACTAATGTATTTGATCGTTCGACAAAATCTATAAGGAGGAGGTCGAGCTGCAACGTGATCCCCCACCCCCTCACCCCGAACGAAATTTCTGGCTACGCCACTGCCGCACATACATAAGGCTCTTCATGTACAATCGATAGACATATGTAGACGCATGCGTTGGCTTACGCTATACAGGTATTTATTGTGAAATATTGGCATTATCCAGTGTTACATAAAAAAAAAAAGATGTGGAACAAAAGGGAACATAGAAAGAGGTTCGAGACATGGTAAGCACAATCGCAAATTTTATTTTTATAAAATTTTACCTTTATATATTAAATTTGCTTTTAGCGTCTTCCTTGTAATTGTGTTCAACTCAGTATGAGAACTATAAAAGAAGTTTAATGTTCTCAGCACATAGTTTTGCAATCGCTTCAAACCGTAATTAATACTTGAGAAAGGCCACACCCACTTATATCGGTTTCTAAATTCCTACGACACTCCCGCTGATTCAGTTAGGTTGCACAAGTTTCTGAAAATCGTATTGTTAGATCAAAAAAATATTTTAATTTCAAGACCAGGTTATATTCAGAAAAGTGTTCAATAGGCAAAACATTAATGGCGAGAAATATTTCGAGTGTATGTGCATTAAATGAAGCATTAATAATATGCCGGAACGCTTTATTTTACAGTGTTTTCAAACTATGTATGTTTGTTTGCGATGTCGCACCCCACACCAGCTTACAGTAATTAACACGTGGTAGGAACAGACCGTTATATAAGAAAAGCTTTATTTTACAAGGCAGCATGTGTCGTAATCGGCAAAGTATACTACATCTTCTTGGCAGGCTAGACATAATACGTTGTACGTGTGCATTCCAAATTAAATGTTTGTGAAAAATCACCCCTAACGTTTTTTTAAAATATCAACTAATTCTATTAAATCTACCCCGAGATGAAGAGCAGTGTTGCAGATTACGTGATTTTGCGGTGGCGTAAACAGTACAGCCTTAGTTTTGTTCGTATTAATCGCTAATGAATTAGAATTACTACAATTTTTATAAGTTTCAAGCCGTGTCTGCTAAAGCTTAAGATGCGCAATGCCAATTGATCGAGGAAAAAAGAAAGGGTAGTATCATCGGCGTTGACTATGAACTGTGCATGCTTACTAATATTTATGGTATCGTTAATATAAAGATTAAATAGGTCCAACTACACTTCCCTGGGGAACACCTTGTGTTAATGTTCTTACTGATGAAAGTTTCGATCCAACAGAGACGCACTGTTTTCTCTATTGAAGATATGACCGCAAAAGTTTAAGGGAGATCCCGCGAAAGCCGTGATGCTCTAATTTTGCAAATAGGGTTTCGTAGTTAATATAATCGAAGGCTTTGAAAAAGTATACGAAAATGCCTAGTGTCAACATTTTGTTCCCAAAATTATTAGGAATTAATTCTTTTAGCGTTAGCAGAGCAAGCTCTGTAGACATTCCATGCCGGAAGCATAACTACATATCTGATAACATAGTGTACCTATAACAAAACGACGAAATTCTCTTGCAAATGATCTTTTCGAGGCCCTAAAAAAAGAGTAAGTACAGATACCCGCCTATAATTTGTCAACTCGTTCTTGATGCCGGACTTAAATAAAACAATCACTTTCGCGTGCTGCATTGCCTCAAGAAAGATGCCACTAGATAAACAAATATTTGAAAATATGAGTAAGCGCTTGCAACAAAAAAAGAAAAGTCAAGCACAAATTTAATGGGCCAAATCTCACGTACATTTAAGTCGCGCGATGTGCTGTTCCTTAATAACATAACAGCAGAGTATACCTCTTCTGCTGTTATAGGTTCGAAAAATGCTGTGTGTCTGCTTTTTTTTCTTTTTTTTTCTGTTTCTTCTTTAGAAAGGAAGTCGCATTTACGCCATGCGTGCTGAAGAGGAAGCTTTAGCTCGGGACCAACAGTGACGCGGCCTATTCAAATGCATGTAAAACGCAAAAAACCTTTTTCCGAGATAACCGCTGGACTGAAATTAATGAAATTTATTGCATTTGAGAAAGTTAAATTCTAGTGACTGTCACAAGCGGAATTTCGATTTAGGGCCTGAATTCCGTTAAAATAATTTTCAAAAATTTGAAAGTTTCACAAAAAAAGAAGCCCGAAGTTTACATATTAACGACCCTGCATCAAGAACAGATATCGCGATTCTGTAAACGGCACCCATTAGATCATTCAAGGCGGACGAATTCCATGCGTCATTTTATACCTCACGTGAATTCGTGAAGTTGCGTACAAGGGTTCTGCAAAAGCTCTATTTTCATATTACTAAATTTTTTTCAGATTCATGTGTAACATATCAATTTTGTCCGCTTTACATGTACTATCCAATGCAATTCACAGAATTACGATTTCATTTTTCATTGCCGAGTGACATAGCTGCAAACGTGATAGTTTCGTTTTCTGAAAATTCGAAACCAACAGTCACTAGATTTTAGATTTTAAGTTTTTCTTTTAAATGCAACAAAGCTCAAATTTGGTGCATTGGTTGCCGAGAATAACTAATTCTCCTTTTACATGTATGTTTTTAGATAGGAGCACCCGACCTAAAGCTTCCTCTTAAATTTAGTGACGTAAAGTATTCGTTAAATTTGTCAGCTAAATCTTCACCACTAAATGCTTTGTTATCAACTGTTAGCTCTAACTCTTGCTGTGATGAGATTCAGGCAGTAGAAGTTTATTTACTTCGCCCCACGACATCGCTCCGAGTTACTACTCTGTTAAAGACGTTTTCAAAACGTTTGTTCTCAGCGTTACCGAGAAATGTATTCACAAAGTTTCGGTATTTTTTAAAAGTGCAGAAATCAGCAGGTTCCCGAGTCTTCAGGAATTTTGCATACAGCATTTTTCTTTTTCGCGGATCATTCTGAGGCATTCATCTGTAAGCCATAGTCTTCTAATTTTTTTCGATTTTCTTACTTTTTTATACGGAAAAACTATTCGTAAACGTTTAGAAGTGCACGCATGAATATGTTACAAGCTTCATCTGCTTCTGTGCAATCAAGCGCAGGCTGAAACTTATTTTTTCGATTTCTATGAGAAATTATTTTAGAGTTTTCAGATTAATTAACTGAATCAGAAGTGAGTCAGAATGATGCGAGCTCCTAGATGCACGATTCACTTTACGGAACGTGTACACGGACGAGTGGTCGCCTATGTTTCCTGCAATTACACCAGGCTGCATACAACTGTCTGCTAAATTTGTGACAAACAAGTCAAGCCAGCTCTCGGACCTGAGCACAAGTGCGTGTGGCTGCTGCAATTACGTTTCTGAATACAACTGAATCCAGGAGAATACGCAGTCTGCGTGACTTCGGTACATTTAGTAGACTGTTAATATTGAAATCACCACCACTCACAAGTCGTTTCAATCATTTGTGCACACAAAGCACAACAATCCTTCCAAAAACGTGAAAAAAAACCTGGATACATGCATTCCAGACTTAAAGCTTCATAGTCTATTGTCAGAGTAAATTGGAAGCATGCTACATGAAATTCGCTGAGATTTGGAAAATCGCCGAGTAGCGTAGTCAACTTAGCAGCGCAACGCCAAAGCCACTACGCCACCACGGCGGGTGCTTTGTTATTAAACGTCGAAAGAGCGCTTCGTGACTCGGATCACTTTTATATATCCATGTTTCGGCACTTGATTTTATGACTGCGTTATGAAAACAGTCGCTTTTGGGCAATTTCGTTACGAGACACACTGCTACAACGAGATGAAAGCTGAGTTTCTGAACGTGACAAAGAAAAGTCACTGAAAATCTATTTCAAGTAGCAGTGTCGGAGCAAATTGCCTTTCTTTAAAAAAAAGAAAGAAAGAATGACAGATTTCCTTACAGTCACCATCTTCGAACATGCATGCAATTTCGGGATAAGTTTTCGGCCGCGAGAAACGATGCCGCTCATTCGTGAAATGTAGCTAGGCGTGGCAAATATGCTTCATCAGAAAATTTCCGGTTGGCCGCCTGAGTGCACACTCACAAAAAATGACGCTCTTTCATAGAAACCGCGCTTGTTTCCGGATTACGGCCTCTATGGGCGCTGTTTAGGGACGCCCCAAGTTGTATAACACAAAGGGCGGTGCATTGCTTTTTCAGGCCAGAGGTGACTGACTGCCTGGGGAAAAAAGTTGGCGGTGCGCCCAAGATAACTGACGATGTTAATACGATGAGAAAATTATATTGTGACGGGTGTGCAATTCGCTGATGATCTGTTTTATTTTTTATGATGAATATTATGACGATTAATGGGATAGTTATGATGATGGACGTAATGAGACACAGCTGTGATATGTGCAAGTGCATTGTCTCTATTAAAGAGCTTGACGTGCTACCTTTAATTGTTATAATACATTTTCGCTCTACAAACATTTCTACATATACATTTTCGCTATATACACATATGTGCGCACACTTCAGGATGAAGCGTCAATTGGTTCACCACTACCAGCACTGGTCGAAAGCACAACATGGTCACGTACAACAACAGCCTTTCGGCTGTCGGTGATGGCCTCGACGAATAGCTATTGCAGCGAAGTTACGTAGATGAGGAGTTATTGCTTTAATATATTTAAGGTCACATGCCCCCCCCGTGTCACCTTGGCGCATCCATTCGAGCACATATCCAGGGGCACATAACCAGTTACCCAAGGTGTCTTACTACGCCAGACAGCAGCCAGGAGCAAGTTGTCTATTCGGAGGCACAGACCCAGTGGTCCATGTTGTCTGCTCGGCAACACAGTAGCCAGAACATACCTAGTGGCCAAAGCTAGCACACAACTTGGGTCACTGGGTATGTTAAAGAGGCTCTATATGGGCAGCATACCGTAAAGTGTGGTGTAGTGAACAGGTAAAGTGTATCTATGCATCGCGAGGCGCTGGTGCCAAATGAGATGAAGGCCGTCTGAATCAACACCAACAAGAATATCCTGTAGAGCATGCGGCCGTGTCAGAGACCCTGAGTTAGGTCACCAACCTCGCCGGTATGCAAGTCCACTCTCATTTTCTGCCCGGCAAGGAGGTCACCAATGGTGTCATCTACAATATCGAGAAGGCCATTATCAACGCGAATTTGCAGATATTCATTAAGTCTGTTACAGGTGGAGCTGTTATTACGCTGTTATTATGCTGTTATTACGCACGAAGCCACGTTCACGGTGTAATATAACGTGAAGGTTATATTACATGGCGAATTGCTTCCGTCACAGACCTCAACGACGGCCATTTACGGCATACAGTTTGTCTCTTCATACGAGGACTACTCTAGTGGAGGAAGTGCATGAAGCTTGGACATGGGTGCAGTTTGTGCACAACCGAGACGTAGTGCTCCCGCTGCTACAGCTGCGATGTCATCGTTCTCAAATGCTTTGTCTCGGACCGCATGGTACGGCTTCCAAGGAATGTCCCATCATTCAAAAAGGAATGGTCATATTGAAGCAGACGGCGAGGAACCACTCGTATCACGGAGAAGCTGCTGACGTTAGGAAGCAACGCCGACAAACGCTCCTTTCGCCAACATTCACCAAGGACCTCCACAGCTTCTATTACGCGAATGCCACGCCCATTATCGCCACCTCCTTTGTCACCCAGGCCAACTAGACGTGACTAAGGACAAGGATGCCAAGAACAAGGAAGCTTCGGAGAGTGCGGCTGCTGCTTCCTGACCTACACTCCACGATCCATCTTCTACCTTGCAAGGGACAGCGACAGCATGGAACTGCCCATCAGCTCTCCAGAAATTGCCAGAGCAAGACAGGCAGATCGTTTTCATGCTGCAGTTACTTGTTAACGCTCTTCGCATGCTTTATTTTAAGCTGCAGGCACCGTCACCTTAATGTGTCTTACATGTACTGGGCGCACTGCATCCAATGCTTGCACGCCTTCAGCAGGTATCATTGCTCTTTGGAAACGAATATCGTTGGTCCTTCGCTGTGCGCCTGGCCGGCGCAGACAGTGATGAAAACATTCCTGCAATACCACAAGTGGGCAGGTCTCTGCGGCCCTTTCGTAGACTTGCCGTTCACCTTCAAGTGTGCGCAATTAGTGCTCTCTCTCTTCCGCCCTTTCTCTGTGCTCACTTCTCCCAGTGCAGGCTAGCAAAATGGGCGTGAATCTGGTTAACAGCAATGTCTTTCCTCTCCCTCTCTCTCAAAGTGGGTGAAGTTCCCAAAGAGTGCTAGTCGCATTAAAACATAAGCCGATATTCGCTACAGGATTATACTTTAGTGTGTTGCAGAAAGTTTCGGAGAAGACTCGGCACACTTTAATCGAGTGCCACGATACTCACCTAGAAGTATAACCATAGGGAACGTCCACCTGCCAGAAGCGCTGGGGTTTAAAGCTGACCAGCGTGGGTCAGCAAGAAACGATTACAGCATTGGTGGAAAAAAAGCAGGACGGGATCGTCACAGGCCTCCACAACCTTATGGAATACAGCATAGAGAGGCAGACTTCTATAGTACTATATGGTTACGCGTAAGGAACTAGCACGGGCTAGGTCACTATTTGTTGTCATCCCGATTCAAACGAAACGTACGCGAGGAGTGAATGGTTGGCAAAATTTTGATGAGTTGCATCACAGCTGCGGCAGCCTCTGACGGGCTATTCTTGCGGGATATCTTGCCATAAAGGTTTCTGCCTTAGAATTTTAAAAAATATATACTGCACGGCCTTCTTGAGCAGTTGGATAGCCGGCGAGAGAGGGAGGCCAGAATCCCGCTCCTCGCCGATGTTCCGAACTGCTCGCCAGACAAGCAGAACATGGCAGCCTTTTTGATACCCTAACATGCTATAAATCAGCAAGTCCATGAAACGGAAATGTGAATGCGCACCTACGTGTTCAGTAATCAGAAAAAAATCAACGTTAAGTGAGTCGTTGAAAGCGGCATTGGCGTATAGAGTGTTGAAAGGGAAGTACGTAATACTTGCGACGCTAATTAGTGACCGAAAGCGCGCAAACGCAGAAACAAAGTGTGCGAAGCACGAACGTTTTTACCAGAAGCCTCCACAGAGCAGGTCTTCATCTCGAAGAACATTCATCGCATAGCTGTAGGTAATCTTGAAAAAAATATACAGGGTGTTTCAGGAAAGCATTTTAAAACGTTTTGAAAATTGCTTGTGGCAGATGGCACAATTCTAGTCCATGAGCTGGTCTGCACGAAGAGGCGGACATTACTTCCACAATAAATTGAAATTCGTAATGGACTAATCGACAAGAATTCGCTAATTAAGTTCTTAACTAATTACCCTATGACACATATTGCAATTTACAAAGGCCATCTCTGGTAACGACCTCGCTGACAAAGATGCTAGGAAAGCACACGAAAGAGCAACCCTTGTTTCTGTACCTTTATCGCGGACTGACCAAGCCCAGCACTTAAGCAAGCTAGCGCACCCTATGACATTGGAGAAGTGGCACACACCTGAATTCACCCAGCATCGATTGCATTCCCTCGATCCACCTATGCAACTGCGGCTGTTACCAGGGCTTCCGCGTAATGAGGAAACAATGCTGTGCCGTTTATGCTTGGGGATCGCATTCACCAATGCATATACGTTTTTGATTGGAATGGCTGATAGCGCCAAGTGCAATACCTGCGATGTCGAGGAAACTATAGAACATCTACTGTGATACTGCCCATCTTTTGAAAATGAAAGACATGACCTCTGCACAGCTCTCCATCAGTTAGATAGAAAGCCGTTCACCTTGAACAAGATCTTTAGACCATGGCCTCGCATATCGCAGCTACAAAAGGCCACAAAAGCGCTGCTGCGATATTTGAATGCTACCGGTTTGAGTCAGCGTCTGTGATACTGACTGAGTGACTGAATAATATCCCCAGTGGACTTTCTCTTGTTTTAATCTTTCCGTCCCATTTTCCCTTTCCCCAGTGTAGGGTAGCCAACCGGGCTCAGTCCTGGTTAACCTCCCTACCTTTCATTTATCATTTGCTGTCTCTTTCCCAAATTCTAGTGGGTGAGACTGCAAGGCATATCCACTTGAAAATAATTGTGCAGATGACACCATTTACGAGATATGCGCCGTCAAACATGCGGTAAAAATGCACAATCGTTCTATTTACTTCCTTAGCAAAACGTCGTTTTATGCATTAAAGCACGAAAGTAACAATCGCCAATGGATTTCTCCGGAAAGTTCGGGAATTAATACCTCGAAACTGATGTCATCCTGAGAATTCGTTCCAAGTGGATCCGCCTGGCGAACTCCACGGCTAGAATTTGTAAACTGCAACATGTGCCACAAGGTAATTAGTTAGAAAGCTAATTAGTATTTTTTGTTAATTCGTCGATTATGCATTTCATTTTTTTTCCCACGCAATGTCCGCCTCTTCGAGTAGAACAGCCCATGGACTAGAATTGTGCCATCTGCCACAGGCAATTTTTGAAAATGTTTGAAAGTGTTCGCTGAAACACCCGGTATATAAATCAAGCTGGAAGGCACCGTCCTTCGCGAGAGGACTGAAAAATTTATCGACCTAAAGACCCAAGCGTTCGCGCTCAGCGCGAAACGAGGTCCTCCGCAGCAGAAAAAGCAAAACATGGAAAATGGAATCTTCGGCGCCAAAATAACCCCGCAGTTTCCGTCAGACCTCCCAATCCGATGTCGGAAGTAGAACCAACAACCCGACGGAAACTTGGGAAAACATTTCGTTTCCTGATAGACCACGTGGAACAAAATGTTAATCCTACAGCGTTCTGTACAAATGCCTTGACGCGCTGCTGCTGTAATTGCAATAGATGCTATTGAAGTAATGTTCTTGCGGTGTCCACCGAACTGAAATTCTGACATGTTATACGCTTGTGAACAAAGAATAATGATATTAAATATTAATAATAACATCGCTTGCTCAATCTTTACTAGCAGATTGTTTGCACATGGCCGAGCAGGTAGTGACGACTGACGACCGCACAAAAATCACATGAAATATAAAATGCCCACGCTGGTTATTATTAGTGGTGTTTACTCTGTTATGCGAGATAAAGGTTGACAGTGCAGGTAGTCTCTCTTCAACGGGAACACAAAGTGAGAAAAGATCAACAGAACTCCGTTGCGAACTAATTGGTGCGTGACTACTGTAGCACATACCCTGTATGAAAGTGGACAAGACCAAAAGGAGGCAAGACAACACTAAGGAGGCAAAGTGACGAGAAATACTACGGAGCTTTTTTTTTCTATCTCTCTCTGACTGTCCTTTCTTTCTTTTTTTGACTGGATAGATTTATGACTAATGTAGCTCAACTGGCTCACATAACGTCTGGTATATAATGTGCAGTAACGGTACGCTAAAAGAGTCCAGCCAAAACCAAGCCCCTCTACCCAACAACGCTCCTCTTCCCTGCTCACTGAGAAAACGCAATGCTAAATTTTGGACGACATGTGCGCGCTTATACGAACCCTACGCGTTTGTGAAACGTTTGGTGGCGTCAGACAATTTTCGGAGAAGCAACTGGTGGTTTGCATGCATGGTTTGCATGGTTCTCAGCAGTGTGTTCGGCTTTCCAATGATCGCGAAGAATAGTAACAACAGGGCGAGCAAAAGCACTTGACAGGTTCTCCAGCAGGGTACAAAATTCGGCTGACCGGTGTAGCATAGTTCAGATTCGGGGGGAACAGCACTTCGGCTAAGTATAGAGAAATGAGCAACAGAGCGCAATTGAAATTGAAATTTTTATTGCACATGTTATAACTACATTTAGGTATGAAATCTATACAGAAGGAGGTCTCATAGTCAAAAACTCTAAGGGCGAGATCTCCTGTTAATACTTGCAACAGGAAAATAAGATTTGTTACTGACGTATTATACAAGATTAAAGTACTAGCTTAAATACGTAATAATGAAACATAGGCATTAAAGAAAAGAAAAAAAGAAACATACATGAAATATATATTAAGTCAATTTTACGCATATTGCAAGAACGCGCGCAACTCGAATTTGTTTGAACTAATGGCAGAATATTCTTTAAACTTGGTGGGTAAGAGGTTCCATAGTGAAATTGAGACAAAGTTTGTGGAGAATTTTTCATAGTTAGTCCTTGGTTTAGGCAACAAAAATGGTAGGCGACCCTATTCTTTGGCTTAGGTGTCTCTTAGTGGCACTCGCACCTAGGCGTTGGTGTTCTTTAAGTTAAGCCAGCGAACGTCTTTCCTCTGGCACGATATGCGAGCGACGAGCGAGGGAGGGCGAGGAGGAAGTGCAGCGCGCGCCACCTGGCGGGGCGTAGCCTCCTAGCAAGCGGCGCACGAAGCGCACCTTGCGCGCCCTCTCCGGTGCTGACGTCAGAGCATGTAACGAGCGCGCGCGCACGCGCAGCTGTTGCCAGCAAGCGAGCGAACTAGCGAGCAGGTGAGCACCGGGAGAGGAGAAGCGAGAGGCGAGGGAGTGACGTCACATCCGCTCTGCTAGGCAGATGTTCAGTCTATGCCAGGAAACTGTTTTCCATTAATTAGCCGGTTAAATATCATGCTACCAGCTTGTGTGTGACCTAATTAGTGACGTCATTACTTCCGCTTTCTATTTCCGGGTTTTCAAGAATTTCGCCAAAGTCGTGCTCCACGCGGCGGGTCTCTAAAGTCCACGATTCTGTGCTTTGGTGTGCGATAATCGGCGATCTCTAATTAAATCTAATTATTCCAGACACTTCAGTAACTGAACTTGTAACCAAACTTATGCTCTGATATTATATCGATAACCCATAAATTTTGTGCTGTACGATTTTTTTTTTTTTTTCTGATTAATTTCAATTTCGTCCCCAGTCGTCTCAGGAGGTGAATCGGAAGTTCTGCGCAAGAAACAAAAGTGTCACTCGATGCCCATGCCACTAAAAAGTTATTCTGTGAAGCAAATCTCGTAGAAGCGACATTGTGTGTGTTGCCGAGCTACGAGGAGTGGATCCTACCGGTGGGCGGACTAAAGGACCGTTGCGCATCCCTGGAGTCACCCCAGACGTTTGCCAGAAAATCCGGGCTATTACACTGGTTGTAGATCCGGCTCTTCCCGTAGCGTCGCCTTCCGCTTACAAGACACGTTACTCTTTCCCCTTCCTCATGTTAGGCCAAAGAGCGCCCCTTCGCAAAACAAAACATTTCATCAACCAATCAATCAATGCGTGGTTGGTACATATACCCTACACTGTGAAGAAGATATTTACAGACATTTGAACCGATAACTAAATTGACCGTTTAATATAATTGCCTCGCCTGCAACAGAAAATGTTGCAGTGCTTTTTTTTTTTTAGTCCCTTTCGTCCATTGTCTTATCGCGAAGAAAATGAGCTCGGTCATCGAACTCCCTATCCGTTTGCCCAATAATGCCTAGATTTTCCCGTTGTCCTTTTGAGCCTTCACAAATGAGAGACGCCTAATTTTCCCGGGCTCCCAAGTTTCATAGCTCCGAAGTCCGTATTGTCTGCGCCCTACGCCGTTGCGTGCCACGAGTCAAAAGTTAGTTAGTTAGTTAAATGGGGTTTAATGGCGCAAAAGCAGCTAAGGCTATGCTGCGCCAAACACGAGGTGTTTTAAAATCCAGTTTGTGAAGGAAAAGGCTGGGTTAGTAATCTATATTTTATGTAAAAATCCAGTGTCGTGTAGAAATTTACGGACGTCACATAATGGGACTAGCGGATCATCACCTAAAATCAGAGCAGGGTGTAAAGGTATGTGTAGTTGACATAATTTGTGCAAAAGTGTTCGTCTGTGTGTTTCAGTCTGCGTACATGTGAGTAATATGTGCATAACTGTTAGTGGCTGTTGACATTTCTCGCATGTTGGTGTGTCTTCTTTCGTAAGTAAGTAATTGTGTGTGAGGTGTGTGTGCCCAATGCGTAGCCGGCATAAAACTACTTCGATGAACCGCTCTTGATGATAACACGACTTCCACTCGCCAACTATGGGTTTCGTGAGATGTAGCTTGTTGTCAGCACAACGGTCCCATTCGCGTTGCCATTTTACCGTGAAGGCTTTTCTGATTGCACGGATGCTATCATTATATGGGAGTGTCGTGTTTGTAATATCTTTGTGTGCTGCCATCGATGCACATCTATCAGCGGCTTCGTTACCTGGTATGCCAACATGGCTTGGGATCCAGCAGAAACGAATTGAGCTCCCGTATTCGTTAAGCACCAACATGTTTAAAATGTCTCCTATCAGGGGTTCACACTCAGATTTCAGATGTAGAGCCTTCAGTGTACTTAAGGAATCAGTGTATATGACTGTGTTTTTGTGCTTACCAGTGACAATCTTTTTAACTGCAACCCATACAGCATAAACTTCAGCAGTGAAAACAGAAGCATGTATTGGTAGACGGACACTTGTTTCCCAATTATCTGTTACGGCCCCTACACCCACGTGTTCTTTTGTTTTGGAGCCATCCGTGTAGAATTCCATGTGATTTTGATACTTGTCTTGAAGAGCACGGAATTCTTGCATGATGTGTTCGTGTGGAGTGTTTCTTTTCTTTAAATGTGTTAATGTCCAGTCGCACAACTGCGTGAAATTGTACCATGGGGCCAACCGTTGTGGTTTCTTGGCGACCTGGAGGACTTCGTGGGGGATGTCATAATCCTGACACTATTTCTCATACCGCAGGAGAAGTGGCCTAATCATGTTCGGTTTATTTGTGTAGTGTAAGCGTGAGTTGCACTGTGTGAGGATGTTGTAGCATATGTGTTGCGGTGATGACTGAATTCTGAGTAGGTAAGAGAATGTTAATAATGCTCTGCGCTGCTGTAATGAGGGTTCATTACACTCAACATATAAACTTTGAATGGGTGACGTTCTGTAGGCACCACTTGCCAGTCGCAATCCAAGGTTATGTACTGGATCAAGGAGTTGGACGTAGGACTGCCTGGCTGAGCCGTAAACCACGGAGCCGTAGTCTAAAAGGCTACGCACAAGAGACCGGTAAATACGTAAAAGACAGGTTCGGTCGGAACCCCAGTGCTTATGAGACAGAACTTTTAGGATATTCAATGCTTTATTTGCCTTAATTTTTAGTGTTTTAATGTGGGCTAGGAAGTTTAGTTTTTTATCAAAGATTACTCCCAAGAATTTACATTCCTGTTTTACCAGCAGTGCGACATCATTCAATTTTAGAAGCGGGTCTGAGTACAATCCTCGTTTTTGCGAGAATAGCACTGTAACGGTTTTTTGAGTAGAGAAGCGGAAGCCATTTTTCTCAGCCCACTCGGTTAGTTTATTAATTGTTATCTGGAGCTGTCTTTCACATGTTCGTAAGTTTGAGGCGCGGCACGCTATTTGCAGATCATCCACATATATGGAGTGCATAACAGAGGGGGGGATGACTTTGTTAACAGAGTTCATTTTTACTATAAAGAGTGTTGTACTTAGTACGCATCCTTGTGGTACTCCATTTTCCTGGATGAATATACGTGACAGCGCCGTTCCTAAACGCACCTGGAATGTTCGGTCCGACATGAAATCGGCTAGACATTTCAGCATTCTACCTCGGATTCCTAAATCTGCTAAGTCCCTTAAGATACCAAACCTCCATGTTGTGTCGTAGGCCTTTTCTAAATCAAAGAAAACAGTGAGACAATATTGTTTGTGTAAAAAGGCCGCACGTATCTCGTCTTCTAGCCGGACTAGGTGATCTGTTGTGGAGCAACCTTTCTTGTATCCACACTGATGGTTATCTAGCATGTTCTCTGTTTGAAGGATGTATGTCAGTCTTATGTTGATGATGGCTTCATAGGACTTTGCAAGACAACTTGTGAGTGCTATGGGTCTATAACTGGTTGCTGTTGTGGGAGGTTTTCCAGCTTTCAAGAACGGGATTATGATAGCTTTCTTCCACTCTTCTGGCATTTTTCCCGTTTCCCAGATTTTATTTAAAAAAACGAAGCAAGGTTTCAACTGCATTAGGAGATAGATGAGCGAGCATCGCGTAATGTACTCTGTCCGGACCAGGTGCTGTTTTTTTGTCAGTTGTTAGTACTCTATTGATTTCCGGTAGTGTTAAAGCGGCATTATACGGTCTTTCTGAACTTCCTGTGGTCGGAAGCTTTAGTTTTTCTGCTAATTGCTTATGTTTTAGAAATGCAGCTGAATAGTTTACTGAGCTTGATATAGTATGGAAGTGTTGTCCTAATATGTCTGCTTGTTCGTCTATATTTGTTTGCGTGCCTGGAGGTGATAGTATGGGCATAGTGTAAGAAGCGTAGTCGCCTCTAAACTTACGAACCTGATCCCACATTCGTTTGGATGTTATTGAACTATTTATAGACGAGACATAATTTTTCCAGGACTGTCTTTCGGCTTGTCTGCGTGTGTACCTGGCTTTCGCTTTGGCTTTTTTGAAGGAGAGTAGATTGTCTTGTGTTGGGTATCGCCGAAAGATACCCCACGCTTTGTTTTGTAGTTTTTTTGTTTGTGTACATTCCTTCGTCCACCAGGGTTTCAGGTTTTTTCTTAGTAAGCCAGAGGATTGTGGGATTGTTTCTGCTGCTGCAGCAAGTATACAGGCGGTGATCTTGTCATTCATTTCATCTATGGTTAGCTCATCTGATATGTTATCCAGACTGGCCTTTTCAGTAAAGAGAGGCCAGTCTGCTAGGTGGAGTTTCCAACGGGGTGGTCTTAATGGTATGGTAGGTGAAGGAGATTTTCTTTTAATAATAGCAGGCATATGGTCACTACCATAGGGGTTGTCAATAGCACTCCATTGAAAATCGTCGAAGAGAGATGGAGAGCATAGTGCCAGATCTAAGCAACTCATAGCGCCTGTGCTTGGGGAGTAGTAAGTTGCCGCACCGGTGTTTAAAAGGCATATGTTATTCGTTAGGATAAAATCTTCAAGCGTTTGACCCCTGGTGTCAGTTGTTTGACTACCCCACAACGTGTTATGTGAATTAAAATCACCGGCTAATAAAAATGGTTCGGGTAGCTGGTTTAAAATTAACTCAAGGTCTCTTACGGTAAAATGTAAATGCGGCGGAATGTATACTGAACAAATGGTGATGGTTTTGTGAGCTAAAACGGTGACAGCAACGGCTTCTATGTGAGTGTTAATGGGAACTTCTCTGGCTGCTATACCACCTGGCAGGACAATGGCTACACCACCTGACAGCCGGTTCGCCTGAGTACGGTCGCGCCGTACAACAGTGAGACCTTTCAAAATGTTTTTATGTTTTTCGCCCAGGTTTGTTTCCTGTAAACACAGGGCTACAGGAGAGAAGTTCATTAATATGTCTTTAATGTCACCCAAGTTGTGTAAAAGCCCTCTACAATTCCAGTGGATAATAAAAGCCATTTTAAAATGGAAAGATAAGAAATGGCATTACGGAAAAATTAAGAGGTGTGGTATAGGTGACATGGATTTAAAAAGGCTAATACAAATGAGCGATAACCTTTAGGTTAACGCTTTCTTATTTTGAGTTGTTATTGGGATTTTGTCCCTCTTGCCGCGCTCGAGAGAGCGCTTATCCTTCGGTGTCAATGACACCGGAGTTTTTGTGTCGACCTCCATCGCTCTCTCTGAGGCGCTGGAGGACCGAGAGTTAGGCGCCGAGACACGTGCCTCGGGCCTTGGGGTTCGTTTGATTTTAGGGCCCTGCGGGGCTGGTGTCTGCAGGGCCGTCGAAGAGGGTGGAGCAGTACTGACTGCTTCCACCACGGGGGCGGGAGGAGTCACTGCGGCACCACTGCGCGCCACGAGTCAAAAGGTCAGAATGCTTTACTAATATCACAAAAAAAAAGCTGATATTTCAATATCATCCACGTGTTAAGGGAAAGCAATGGGTGCATCTGTTTCTATGCGGCGCGCCGGTGACAGTGCCGCATCATGGGGAAGGAAAGCGGAGGGAGAGATGGAAGAGAGGCACTTGAGGGGATGTAGTTAACATGGCTTCAGTGTTCCGCTCACGATTGTTATTCCGCTTCCCTTGATTAAGAACGCGCGTACACAGAGAGGTGTCGGTGGGTTGACATGTCGTCCTCTCATCCTGACGGCCGCTTCCCCTAGCACATCGTAGAGCCCTTCTTCGAGTGCTCCGCTTTCTCTTCCTCTTGAGCTCGTTGCCCAGCAACTGTTTCTCGTCATTTTTCTTTTTCTCTCTCACCTTCTACACGGATGAGCCCCGCTGTTTGTGTCGCAATCGCCTTTCGCAAGGTCGCGCGCCCGTCTGCTTCGCCACCTGCCAGCTGTCACCCACTCCAAACCAAAACTCATGCACATTTCAAGGCAAAGAAAACAGGTCAGCGCTCTGCTGGCTTACGCACACTACGCGTTTGCGATTGGTCGTCGCACTTCTCTTGCGTGGCCACATCAGCAGCCATGGAACGAGTGCGCTTGGTTTTGACTGTGTCCCTATGCCCCATGGCAGCTCCTCTTCTCGCCCGTGCGGTTTCCTCCGCGTCGCCGTTATCGAACGCTCCTTTCAGCCAGTTTGCGTCCGGGTGCTCTTAATAAAGAAGACCATGCTCACGAGCCTTGCAACTTTGCACTCTGCACTTGTTCTCGCCTGAATGGCTCCTTCCTGCACGCGCCTCCATCGGAGGTCGCTCCTTACGAGCGCCCTGTGCTGTCCAAACCACAGGAAGAAGATATGCCTTGTCCACTGCTGCTCTCTCAGCTGCACAATAACCGGGGGATCAAAAGCGTAGGAGCAGAAAGAAAGTAAGAAAGAAATATATATATAATACTTAAACTAAATAAGCAATGTATACGGGCAAGTGGACGTTCGAGAAAAGAGAGACAGAGAAGCGAGGAAGGAAAGGCAGGGAGGTTAACCAGACTTTGTCCAGTTTGCTACCCTACACGTGGAGAGGGGTATGGGGAGTGAAAGAGAGAGAGAGAAGAAATGAGTCTTAATCGCACTTTCAGATGCAGTGAGCCAGGTGCGGCATATCTGAAGTCGGGCACTCAAGTCTGTCGCCTTCAGGCAATGTAGAAGAGCTCGAATTGCTTTACGGGTTCATGAGCTGTGAAGTCAAACTCCCAGCATCCTTGCTTCTGTAAATGGCCTATCGTCCGGCCTATTAAATGTACACTGGAGAGTCTGGCGTAGTTTATTGAAGCGAGAACCGTAGCACAGCAGATCGATGGGCTCCTCACACTTGCACTTTGCGCACATGAGTGAGTCCTACATTCCAATACGATAGTTGTAAAAAATTATAGGGTTTTACGTGCCAAAATCACTTTCTGATTATGAGGCACGCCGTAGTGGAGGACTCCGGAACTTTCGACCACCTGGGGTTCTTTAACGCGCACCTAAATCTAAGTACACGGGTGTTTTCGCATTTCGCCCCCATCGGAATGCGGCCGCCGTGGCCGGGATAATACGATAGTTGTAGGAGTTAGTGAAGGCTACTACTACCCACGGCCAACGCAGCAGTGTTGCGTCACGTCGTGAAAGGTTTGGTGGTAGTTGCAGTTTCAGTGATGGGTCGAGACTGTAATCGATGGTTAGAGTTCGGCCGAGTATGCAAGTAACAACGGGATGGTACGCGCGAGATTGCGAAGCTCTCTTGGAGCGTCTACTCTTGATAAATGTATAAGGAGTGTCGGCGCTCCAGCCTGGCACGCCGGGCAACGTCATCGGCGAGGTGACTACCAACGAGGCCACAACGTCCCGGCAGCCACTGAAAGATTATATCATGTCCTCTTCAGAAACGCAATGGCAAATTTCGTTGATTTCAGGCACCAGTTGGTCGCAATTTCCACGTAGTAAACTTCGCAGGCTTTGGAGGGCTGCTTTCAAGTAACAAAATATTGTCCATTTGCTAGGTGGTACTTCTTCAATGTCTTCCACAGCAGCGCGAAGAGCGACCAGTTCGAAACTTGTAAATGTTGTGACGTGTTAAATCTTAAACTTGATGACGACCGACTGAGATGGTATAACAATAGGGCCCGTCGAATTTTCCGAGACGGAACCATCCGTGTAAACATGGATTCGGCTAGCGTATGAACAATGCAAAAGTTCCAATGTGATCTGCTTGAGAGCCGTGGAGGTCTGGTTAGCTTTCTTCGCAATTCCTGGAACAGCAAGGTACACAGGAAGCTTTTTCAAGCTCCACAGAGGAGATGGCGTTCTTGCTGCGGGCGAATATGTCAATGACAAAGGGTGCTGGTGAGCCGCAACTAATCTGGAAAGCGCTACCTTCGGTCTTTTCTCCCGCAAGCGAGCGTCATGGTGGTCAGGAACTCTGGATATATGGTGAACATGTGCCCAGAGTGCGTTGACAGCTCTATAAGTCGTTATAGAGTGGTCTCTCGCGATGGCAATGGTTGCTGCGGTTGGAGCACATCGATGTAACCCCAGACATGCTCGAAGTGCTTGGCCTTAAATGCTCTGTAGGACACGGATGTTAGTTTTGCTAGCATTGTACAGCACTGGTGTGCTATATCGCAAGTATGCTAGGAAGATCATCCTGTATAGTTGAAGCATAGATGTCACTGACGTGCCCCACCTTTTCAAATTACATTATGGGGTTTTACGTGCCAAAACCACTTTTTTGATTATGAGGCACGCCGTAGTGGGGGACTCCAGAAATTTCGACCACCTAGAGTTCTT
The DNA here is from genome assembly GCF_023375885.2 of Dermacentor andersoni. Lineage (NCBI taxonomy): Eukaryota > Metazoa > Arthropoda > Arachnida > Ixodida > Ixodidae > Dermacentor > Dermacentor andersoni. Next base: position 212,292,831 of record NC_092814.1, read on the forward strand.
TAACGTGCACCTAAACGTAAGTACACGGATGTACACGGTTAGCTACATTCTGCAGCGTTGGTGGAGCGAAGTCGACATCAAGAGGCTTTGCGGAATGTATATTCTCTGTGCACCGAGCAGAATTTATTGATGAGCCGCTGCGACTTGTTCTTTTTCCTCTAGTTCTGTTTCAGGGCCAACACAATGACCATATACAGAGTTAGCTATGTACGTAGTGCCCAGCAACGCACACAAGCCCTTGTACTTATGCGGGCTGACTACTATTGCACTGATTTGTTTTGGAAAATTAATTAATTGATAGATTGATTGCCCCCATTCACAAAGCTGAGGAACATCACCGGCTCGCTATGAAGCCACCACCCAATATTCTTTACAGCGCGTTATAATTGCTATCTTATCTCTCTATTCTAGTCCTCGATAATTTAATTCTGAATTCGGGACATTTTTTTTTTTTTGCCATCGCTCTAGCAGCACTTGTTCTGGCAATTAAAGCGCACGACAAAGCGGGACCTGTGTGGAGCTGCAGTGCAGGCTGGCAGTGTAGCGCAACCAAAAAAAAAAAAAAAAAAGCTCTGATCGCGCCCGTGCAGAGGCGCCGTGGTGGGTGCGCGCCGGTCGCGGCTGGAGGCGGGGAACAGCGCACTCGAGAGCCACTTAGAGCAGAGCCAAACCCTCGGCGCTGCTGTTTACTGCGAACAGCCAGGAGGTCGACATCGCCGGAAAAACAAAGCTTAGCGGAGAAACACAGCGCGCGGAAATCTCGTTTCTGCCTCCGCTGCTTGCTTCGGCTCGCGGGGCTCTCGTAGACGCGGCAAAGCAGCAGCGCTATGGCCTCTTGTTTCTTTTACGGGCGCGTCGTAAAATAAATCCGGCGGCGTGTACCGCCGCGAGCTGTAGGCGGCGCGCAGCAAATCGATAACAATCGCTGCGCGCACCACCGGCATGACTCGGGCTGGCTGTCGGCGCGCGAGAGAGAAAACTGGGGTGGCGATTTCCGGCCGCCTACGTACGACACTCCGCGCACCGCGATCCTACCCGCGATGCAAGTTGCAGCGTTTTGCATTATCACTACACGCGGTCGAAAATTGCGGTAGAATAAAGCGCGACCGGTGACAAGTTTTAACAATAAAGGCAGGAGGTCCGATGCAGGGGACAGGCTGCGCTATATCCCGTTTCTCTTCCTGCCCCCTCGGACAAATTATCGCCGCCGCCACCTCTCGCGCTAGCATTACAGATGCGACCGATGTAATGCGGAGGCTATCCTCTTGGCTGATGTAAATCACTGATGACGCGCGGATTGACCACCTGCATAAGCTCCAGCGAGTGAAGGTGATGTGGTATTCACGGTGCCAGAACGAACTCATGTCGACTTTTTTTTTTTTTTTTTCGTGTCGGTTAAGGCCAAACGTTATAGAAACATCGAAAAAAGTATAGCGTCTGCTTGCGTAAGGCTTTTTTTATAACTTAATGCTATATTGTTAGGTTGTACCAAATGACTGGTGACAGATCGCTCCTGAGATAAAGTAGAAAGTAAGCCCGTGAGAGTGTCCTAAATAGATCGCAGCTTGGGATGAAAAGCGTGCCATAACCGATCGCCAGAGATATTAATTAGTGGTACACGATTGAAGCGTGACTAGGTGAGAGGGGGGACAAACACTGAAACTAGAAAACCTATGGGAAAAAAGAAGTTCGAAAATTTTAAATCAGAATGCTCTCATACGAGCAAATATTCCATTTCAGATATTTTTGCTGCACTAAAACAACAAATGTTAATTTTTTTCTATTTCACAATTCATGAGTTCCTTCTTCGTGACCCCTACCAACTAGTGATTGGCAGTATTCATAAAAAAGTGCTAAAAACGAAGACGAAAGAACATATACGACAGGACTGGCGCTGTGTTCCTTCGTCTTCGTCTGTAGCGCTTTTTTATGAACTCTGTGAAGATGAACCAACTCGCCCAAATCAAGGTATTGTTGTAACCAGTGATACTAGCTCAAGACTTGGCAAGACTGTGCAAGTCAGCTATTATGTCGTGTGGAACGGCGTTGCTCACTTGAACGCGGCGGTTTTATCCGAGTTTTTTTTTTTTCAAGCGAAAGCTTTACTGGCCGCGAACTTGCAATTTCGCCGTGGCAGTGCTCCGAGGAGGTACATGACGTCATAACGCGCGCCTCGCCGCGGATATTTCTCACTCGCTCCCTAGTCCCTACTGCGCATGCGCCACTAGTAGCACTGAGCCACAGGTGTTCCGCCGCTGCGCAGCGCCGCGCCTTTCCGCCGCCGCCGTTTGGTATGATGTCACACCGCGTTCCTCGTCGTTGCGCTCGCCTCCGCTCGCTTCGCCAGCTGCGTCGCATGCCTGGTAACATGTCGGAGGATTGAAAAGGAGAGCTCGCGTGCGCCGCAACCACAGTTGAGGCGGCAGTTTGGACGGCGGCAATTCTGATAAGCAGGAGGAGACCTGGAATCGACATCGGAACAAGATGAAGAGGAAACGAATCGCTAAGGAAACAGACGAACAGCGCGCCGAACGACTGGCTAAACGCCGCAACATAGCTAGACAACCAGACTAACCTGGACTTGCAATCAAGATTAACCAAGGCTAACCATGCTATGCCTTAGCTTTCGCTACGTATATCCTGGCATAGCCGAGCTAAGCCACTGCCAATTTTTTATTATTATTTCCTTGCGTGTTTGTTAAAAGTGTGGCGGGCACTTCGCTTCAAATTTTGTCTGACCTAGCGCACGGCATTCATTGGCGAAAGGTGTGAGTAAGTATTTTGTTATCGTGCAAATTCGCACTGTGGAATCCGACGCGCTTTGTCTCGTCGTGACGATAAATGCGGAACGCTCCGCGAAGAAACGTCGCGATATGTTCGTTCACTCTCCGTAACACAGGCTCTGAGTGTCCGACGGGCAGCAAAATTAGTTAGTCGAATGTTTTCTAAATGATAACATAGGGCAATGTTGTCTTGTCGGATAACTGTTGGATATGAATTCATGTTGTCGCACGGAATTACGAATGATTCTGTGAAAAGATTTGGCATATGTTGCTATACATCACGACTGTACTTTTCATCCACTGAAACATGTTTTGTTTCGTCAATTATATTGGTTGCATTATTCTAGACCAATAAAAGTGAAGTTGCTTTTGAAATCTGTGGCACTATCATTTATTCCGGTCCTATTTGCTCACCTTCCTAAGGAACCTACTGGAGCAATTGCCGTCAGTAACAGCCTAATTATGTTCACATTAACACATACGCCACTCCTATAGGTTAATGACACGCTAGCGCTTCAGCTGAGGCGAGTCACAATTCCGCCTCAGCCTCAAAAAAAAGAAAAAAAACTGCTGGCGTAGCGGTCGAAATGCCTGACGCTAAAGAAATTCAAACATTCGCGCGAAGCAGCATAAGATACTGACGACACTAACATTTCTGGTTGTGACGTCACTCTACTTTTTTTATTTTTTCCTTACTGTTAGTTGTCCCCCGAATACGTAGACGACGACGGTTGCAGCGAGCCGCCATTTTCTTTCCATGTGGGCTTCTATGGAAGCTTCGCTACCAGTTTACGCATGCCTTGGTAGAGGCGGCATCGTTCAACAGGCACGGAACTCTCACGTTCGCCGCCGCCTCGCGACCTGTTTAGCAAAAAGTCTCGCGTGTTCCCTGATGAACGCACGGTGTATTCTGCGACCTACGTAATAAGCTAGGAACTCATTATAGCGGACGTAAGAGCTGCAAATGGCACAGCCGTAGTTGCATGCTGAAGATTACATCGCCGCTTATTTCTATATGTGACGCAGCGAGCGAAGAGCCTCGTCCGCTTAGTGATGCGTCATGCCTTGAACGCCACGATTCTGCGCTTCTCTTGCTGCCTACCCTCGCCACAGCAACAATAAGGCACAATCATTTTTTTCTAAGAGCCCGTCCGATTGGTTCGTGTGCAAGCGATGGAGGGACCCTGTTCCGACTGCGCCGGCACATGCATCGAGCGCAGGGGCCGCGGAGCTTTTTTTGCAGAACGAAAAGGGCACAGTACTCTGCTCGTCGCATTCCTGAGCCTCTACACTTGGGACGCATGTGCGAATACGTGCGACCAGAAAAAATGCTAATGAGGTCACCGCCCAGAACAATGGCACACAAATGCCGATCCGAGGTTTTCGAAGGCGTTGCTGTGCGTTTCGCACAGCCCACGAGATTTTTGAGGCCCGTTTTTGTTTGTTGCTGTTTGGTTGTTATTTATTGAGGGTTTTCAATGCGAATTAAGGTCGTGTGAGTGCAGCCCCCACTGCGGCGTTTATGATTTATTCATGTTACCTTTCTATTTATTTCGGCACCTCCGCGCACTTGAACAAAACGGGACTAAATATACAATTTTGCACTACTGCAGCAATACGCATGACTATAGCTCAATTAGGTGATGACAGGCTATCCAGAAACAGTTTCCGTGTCTGCGGATCGAACGCTTCCATTGCACATTCACATATAATTAGCGTCGCCCGTGTTATTTTTGCTTTCGTAATATATTTCACCGTTTTCCCTGGGGCTCGCTTTCGCCGGTGTGCAAGGAGACCTCGATGCATTCATCGTCGAGCACCGCTGGATATTGAACCATTGTTGAGCGTGGCACTTGATGTGCGCGCCCCTCTTGGCCGGTAAGCAGTGAACGGACAGGCCGCAAACGATACATCACTTGGCCGAAGGCGTTAGACCCGTATGTACAGGATAGGAACAAGTGCGGAGCAAACGTATCATTAGTCTGAAAGCTGGATGCTTCCGACCCGAAGCTGAAAGTGCGCGACAAAAGACAACGGAAAGACCTTTCCGCGTTGTGGCGAAACAAATTGCAGATTAAGGCTGCGAATGCAGAACTAAAAAGGTCGAAAATAACGTGCTGCGTTCGATTCCCAATTAACGCGGAAAATACAAACAAGACAAACATTGCGAGTCTCCAGATTCGGCTGACTCTGCGTTACTTACGCGTAGACAAAGTCGTGAAAAAAATATGCATCACGTCACAGGCATAAATGTCGTTCGTCGCGTCATCGCCTCCTTAGCAGCTTGCGTTGTCCAGGAAGTGACATTTTTTAAGGAGAGGTGGGACCAATGACGGATGATGCAAGAGTCGTTTGCTGAACAAGACTGCATGTGTTTAAAACTAAGAGCGGCAGCGTAATATTTAAATATTATAGTACATATAATGATTCCAGGACTACAGAAGAAGACAGATATGCCGGCCCCTGCTCTAAAACAGCTGAGCTTACTTCTTTTGCATCAGAAGTACAGCAACCACGTGCACATCTATACCGATGGATCGACTACGTCGTGCAGTTCTTCTGGTGCCGTGGTTATAACAACGCGAGGAATGACACTGCGGTTCAAGACATCGCATGTCACGACCTCAACGGCAGCAGAACTAACGGCCCTGCGTCGAGCACTGGAATTCATTGATTCTGAAAGACCTAGAAAATGGGCTGTGTTCTGCGATTCGAAACCGGCATTACAGTGCACGCAGTCAGTTCTCCGACACGGATGCCATTACCAATCGACATACGAAGTCGCGAAACTTTACCATCACGTCAAACAAAAAGGTCACGAGGTCGTTTTTCAATGGGTACCTGGCCATTGTGGAATCAGTGGCAATGATTCCGCCGATAACGCTGCTCGCACAGCACATCAAGAAGAGCACAGCGTTCCAATTCCGCTTTCGAGGACTGACGCCGCAAGGCAGCTTCGACACCTGGCACGCAGTCTCACACTGACCGGGTGGAACGCGCCAAACTTACGACTTACACGACTGCATCGACTACACGCCTCCCTGCAACTCCGACCTCCACTCGGACTTCCTCGACGTGAAGCTACGCTTTTCTGTCGCCTTTGGTTAGGAGTTGCCTTCACAAAGGCATACTCTACATTAATTGGAGTGACTGACAGTGCAGCATGCGAGGTCTGTGGCACCGAAGAAAACATCGACCACCTGCTGTGCCACTGTCCACGATACACCCCAGAGAGACAAGAACTTGCCAAAGCTTTCCAAAAACTGGACAATCGGCCGCTTTCTGTGCAGTTGCTGCTGGAACATCGCCCGTCGTCCCATAAAGCGGTGAAGGCGCTTTTGTGCTTCTTAAGGACGACGGGCTTGTGCGACCATCTGTGACTTTTAATGCAATTTCTGTTGGACCACACACGTCAGCGAACTCACCGCAATTTCCTTCTTTCCTTCCCTCCTCTCTCTCTTCCTGTTATCTTTGTTTCCCCTTTCCCATTCCCCCGGTGTAGGGTAGCCAACCGGACGTTATTCTGGTTAACCTCTCTGCCTTCTACTGATCTTTTTCCCTCCCTCCTCATCCTATAAAATGTAGGCAAGAATATCAAATAATCGAGTTCAACGTCCCAAAGCCATACGAGAGACGCCGTAGCGGAGGACTCCGGAATAATTTAGGCCACTTGGGGCGTTTTTTAACGGACACATAGAGGTATACCTAGGAATACAGCCGCCGCGACAGGGAATCGAACATTTAACCTCATGCGCAGCAGGACGTCACAGCCACTTAGCCACAGAAAGGTGAGGAAGAAGACACGAAATGTGATAAGCAAAAAGGCTCTGTTACTTTGAGTTTACGGAACAAAAAGAGAAAAAGACTATGGAAAGTCAATCCCGGTTGCTATCCAAGCATGTGTTTAGCATGCTTTGGAAGGTGGTTTTCATTTTTTCTTTTTTTGGCACTACGCCGCATTATGCATTACGGGTGGCGCTCCCTTTACCACCGTGCCTACCCATACGCGGGAGCCAAGCGGTCCTTCGAGCTCCACGTCTTCAAAGACCAGTTCGGAACCCCGTGCAGCGTCTCAAACAGTAGCATCTGCGTCTTAGACCAAAGGCGCAGCGTCTCTCAACGACAGCGTCTCCAAACGTATACCAAGACTGTTGGTACCACCGGTACGACCAGATGGTGGTAGCATACCACCGTGAGGTTTTTCCCACTCTGGTATACTGCACTATCGTCGAGATCGGCCCGCAGAAGCAGTTAGACGGTCACAAGAAAATCGCGGTTTGTTCCGAAAGAAAGCGAGACGCTTTAAAAAAATATATCACTGCAACGAATGTTGTGTTTCTTTTCCACATTAAACTGTGATAAATCGCTTTTTGCATCGGTAACGTCAATAAATGCTAAGCCAAACCACATTCCAACCGAAGGAACGTAAGAACATGTTTGGTTTGCAACGAGGCACTCATTTTTCCATTCTTTCGCTCCTCGTCATTGGCTCGTACGCCAGTGCGCCGCCATTATTGGATGATAAGAAAAGAGTGGGAAATAGATCCTTTCAAAATAATGCTTAGAGATTGAAGTCACCTACTGACGTGGCAGGACCCAGTAATAAATGAGCAGTTCGTCTGTCTACCAATTGAGCGCTCTGATGTCCTAGCGCCTTCAAATCTTGATACGGTCAGGGCGTTGCTTCCTGTTCGAAAATGTCAGGCTGAGTGGTCCTAAACAGGTGGCGGGTGGCACAGCAAAGACGAGCCCCCGATGAATCGCTACGCTAGCAACTGCGTCGTTCGGCCAACTAGACCAAATCATTTTGTATCACCAATCGAGGACATATCGAGCAGTGCGGGAAATCCGAGAAGACATCACACTGGCTAAATCTTTCCGCTTGGAAACATATATATATTCTTTAAATTACAAGCACGGGACTGATCACGAATGCTGCGTGAGTATATTTCTCACCCAGGGCCATTTGTTCTTTTTTTTTTACTGAAATATATTTACACTGATGTATATCGTGGAAGAAAACGTCATAAGCGAATAGCATATTGCGCTATTTGTTGTCCCTAAGCGCTCGATGCCAGGGCCATGCGTGTCGCTCGATGTAAAGGCCACGATAGCCCACACAGCCATGGAGGCGGCAAGTTTATCGGCACTACAAACCGTGTGAGCGATGCAGCTGGTTTTTACTACGTTCAAGCTACGGTCGAATCATTATCAAGGCGATCATAAGCTGTCTCGCTACAATCGTAAACGCTGCTGATCGTGTACGTTTGCATCTCAGTTACTCATATATATCAGGACAGGCAAATTAAGTCGACCTCTACAATGTTAATCAGTGTCTGCCAATCGACGTCTGCAGTGTCAGCGAGGTTGCACAAATAAAAATTGGAGGGTCGACGCACCGCAAACACAAACAGACAACGCAGGCAGAGGGGCCACGTCCCACAGTTCGCAAAGCCGCGGCTCCCAAAAGTACACATCGCTTCTGTGGATTAGCCGTCGCTCTAAGCGGAAATGCCGGAAGTTCCAAGAGCGGACAACGAAAACCAGAACTTGAACATTCATTGGCCACCTAGCTTCGCCGTAGCTGGATCCATGTAGCAGTTGTTAGGCATCTCAACAAGTACGCTGGCGCCTGTTTCGATTCTTACGGCCCTTAGGCTGAATAAAATGTTTGCGCTCTTTACGTTAACGCGTGCGTTTCTTGTGAAATATCTGCGCATTGTGTGCGTAGTCTGAGCTTAGCCTCACTCGAGACAGAAACACCATATCATTTCAGCATCATCGTGTTTCACCCGCGACCACTCAAACGCGCTCTTGCGACGCGTCTGGCGTTGCCAACGCTCACCTCGCGAACACCTATAGTGCTATGTTTGCGATGCTTCTTCCCCAATTTACACCAGTGTAAATTTATCCCGGGGTAAATGCGTTCCAGCGATCGGGCAGAGCTGACGTACTGACTACTACAGACTCGGGTTAGCACTCCGAAGAGGCGCGATGAGGAAACCCGAATAAACTATCGATTGAAGAAAAAAGTCGCAGTTTCGCCCGAAAGCCGAAGCATCGATTGCTATAGCAAATTAGTAGACAGCTATACGAAATAATAGTAGATTTATCGGCCATATAAGCTTGTAAACATTCCTTTGCTAGATAAATTAACAAGCGTGATGTCACACGCGCATAAGCAAACGTGAACACATCTCACTCGTTGATCGCCGAAATTCGCTTTTTAAAAAACTAGACTGAGAAGTGCAGCAGCAGCAGCGAGCGAAATGACCTTCGTGCTGCCTCTCTCTTCAACATTAACTAATCGGTGTAAACACAGCGCGCACGAAGCTATCAGTACTTGGTGCTCTCTGTCCCCATCGCAGATGGTTTTCAAATAGGGCACGCGCCGCTACGCCATACGCAGCAGCAGCCGGAGTAGAACGCCCACCCTCGGTGCCTTGCGTGCGACGGAAGACGGCGCGCTTCCTCCCCCTTTTCCTCCGGTGTGCGCATGAGATTGAGTCGCCATAGTCTGCTCACCCTCGCGCGCTTTCACTTGCACATACAGCATACGGCGTGCGACGACTATTATCGCCCTTGGACTTTATACGGAACCTCACGACGATGGCGATGGCAGAAATGCGCCTGGAGTGTCCATATAATTCCTACCGCAATAAAACTAAAGAGCGCTGTGCTGAGATAACCCGCATGTTGTTGTCCAAGGACCCCAATCTTTGATGGTGAAGTATCCTCAACGCTCGAATCCAATTTCAGGTGGCCGCCATTACTAAGTAAACGGAGGAAAGAATACGGCGAACAATTTTACAGTCCTTCGCGAAGTCATCTAATTTCGAGCCTCCTTTTTGGGCCGTTTGCTGCGTCTTACGAAACGTCTTCCCCTATTTGTAAGACGACAAAAAGAGGTAAAGAGCAGCAGGGATTAACCACCGCACCGAATCGCCACGTCCGCTCGCCTTCGCCGGCTGAACGTTTCGCGCCAGCGGGCGCTTTTGCGGAATCCACTCTGTCGTGCCGACCGTTTCATAAGACGAAAAGCACGCGCGAGAATTGCTAGGAAACGGCCCCGTCCCGTCAGCTTCAGCTGCGAGACGGCACGAGAGGCAAGGCGATGTCGGGAAGGGGATTTAGACAGAGGCGGCGTTGCTAAACTGGGCTCCAACATTGGCGGCAGCAAAAAGGGCAATGCAGATGAGTTGGAGCGAGCACAATATGTGCCACCGCCTTTCTGCAGATAACAATAAGGGTTAGGAATCACAATATTCATGCGGCCGTGAGCAAAGTTTAAGGAGTAATCCTGCCTTTCTGTTCCAAACAGTGGTATAATTTTCTTTGTTCTTCAAGAAGCACATTTCTCAGCAAATTGCATTGGGGGCGTTTGCTTCAACGTCGACATGGCCCGGTAAGCTGATTACTTCAGCCGGTTGGTGCATGATTCGCGAAGGCCTAAGATGACAGCTCAAGGATGGGACGCGAAGCAAAGAGGATAAACAAAATGCCAACTTAAAACACTTTATCGGTGGGGAAGTGTAAACATTACAACCCAAGCAATCGTGTATAACGTGAACGTAATGAACATATCCGACAGTGGGAAATCACTCCGAGACGACAACAAGCTCCTTATCAAACAGGATTGCCGACGTTCCGCTGATGAGTGTATCTCCCTACCTTGTTGTTGTTCATCAAGTATGCCTGATATAGTCCACTGTTTAGTCAAGCAAAAATATGTATATAAATAAGAGTGCGATATCCACGAGATATTCCTGATTGACAAAGAACGACAGCAGACCATGATTGATCTTGTTCTTTAATGCGCTTGCATATCTTTCACAATGATTGCCGTCGGTGGATTGCATGCTTCCCTTATGTTCCAATAAATGGTCCTAACTTGGGGCTATGTTTGCCTTCCGTTCACTTCCATATGCTTGGGCGTTAAACCTTCGCTAAACAAAGCTCGGAGCTACGGTGTTATTTAATCGGACTCCAAGATGTTCCTTTTGTAGCCCTGATTGGCTCGACTGTTTTATCAGATCCTCTTGGTATATTTCTTCGTGTCCCCTGGCTTGAAATTATTCTCTACCTTAATAGCGTTCCACTTAGGACAGCACATTTTGCATGCAGCAAATTTTGCAGAAACGGCATAGGGAGTATTCAGTTTCCAAAAGGACTTTTACCAGGACCGGAAAAGAATTGCACTGTTCCACTAGGCAGGTTTTCTCTTCAAATAACTGTTCAAGTGCTCTTTACTATAACCCTCGGTTTCGCAAATAGCCATGGTGAACACTGTGTTCGGCATAATGAAAGTCCTCAAAGTCTGAATTGATTGATTGATTGATTGATTGATTGATTGATTGATTGATTGATTGATTGATTGATTGATTGATTGATTGATTGATTGATTGATTGATTGATTGATTGATTGATTGATTGATTGATTGATTGATTGATTGATTGATTGATTGATTGATTGATTGATTGATTGATTGATTGATTGATTGATTGATTGATTGATTTTTTACACCACAAAGCAATGCTTAGGCTAAGCGATACGCCGTACCGAACTGGGGGGGGGAGGGGGGCCTGAATACATTAGACCACCTGGGGATTTTCAGTGTACACTAAAATTGTCTAGAAATGGCGCTTTTGCATTAAGTCCCTGTAGAAAAGCAGCCACAGAATCTTCAGAAACATAACATTATGATCCACACGTCATCGCGACGTCGAAATGCAATCTTAAGGTAGTGTTGCGACCGCCTGACCGTGGACGTGAGACTTCATGCATCGTGTTGGAGTAAGAATTGCAAGCCTTCGCCATACACTGAGGACCTATTTCAAGCACAACGTTTATCTTTACATTATGCTCCAATATGCGCACACAAAAACATAGGAATGACGATGAGAAGCGTTCAAACTCAAATTGCCGATCTCTCAACAAAACGACCATATATATATATATATATATATATATATATATATATATACATATATATATATATATATATAAACGAGAATAAAGGGGGTTAACCGAGGGGCCCGATTTTTTATTAGTCATATCATAAGAAGCCAACGGCAAGTTGTTTTTTCATCCACTTTAATTTCCATTAATTTATCGTTTCTTCATTTCATTTATTAAGCACAAGTAATTTCCCCTATGTTGTCCTTGGTGTAAGTGTTTGTTGGCTTCTTACGATATGACTATATATATATATATATATATATATATATATATATATATATATATATATATATATATATATATATATATATATATATATATATATATATATATATATATATATATATATATATATATATATAACACTTTCCAGCTTCCCCGTCATGTCGTCTTCCTCAATTTCCGATTCTAGGAAATAGATAACATTTGCGGCCAATTAGACGCTAGGAAGACAGATGATGCCATTTTTTGGACAATCTGGAGGTCTGCAGCAATCTTCATCCGAGGAGAGCTTGACCCAAAGCACATGCAACGTCACTGAACCCGGAAGGAGGGAAACACACCGAGGACCTAGAATATCCGAAATTGGTGTGGCAGTTTCGGCCCGTTGGTATTCCGTAAGGACGCTTGCGTCTCGTTCGCACTTGTCTTGTCCCAGAGACAGGCAGGGAGAGACAATAGCACACGCACGTCATCGACTGTAGAGCCCGCCCCCCTCTCAGTTCACGCGCTTTGACTTGTTACGGGCTTGGCAATTCGCTTGCCCTCCTTGACTTGGGCTTCTTATAGCAGCTGCACTATCTCCCCGCGACAATCCCTTTGCTAGCAGCTGCACCTCTTGTGGTTTGAGTTTAAAGGCGAAAGTCGTCAATCAACCGCCGCATATTCGTGCCCCGTGATGTGGGTCAGTGAGTGATACCGAGGGACCAACGCACGATCACTACAGTGGCCACAAATTAGCCGGGAAAATCAAAGCTGAGCGTTGAGTCATCGATACCCATATATGGATAACGCATATTATTTTTCTTCAAAAGAAAAAGGGAACGTTGATATGTTGACGTGAAATGTTAATATGTTGACAGGCGTATTACTTTAGAAGACATACGTGTAGGAAAATAGCTCGAAGTCGCGAGATACTACTGTGGCAATATAGTTTTAAAAATCACAGAAAACACTAACTGACTTCCGAATATTGCTTTTAAGATCCCTAGAATAAGAATAGAACACAAAGAGAAAAAGCAAAATGTATTTCGCCACAATTCCCCAGCACATGATTAAGGACCCTTCCCTTGAGTTCCATGAGTTCTCAACACTGATTTCTTCACACATTGAATTCTCTCACGGAGTACTTCAACCGCAAAAAAAGCAAGAATAAAAGCGAAAATAAAAACCTCACTCGCTTTTGTAAGAGCGCCCGAGATTATATCCGAACGCACGAGAACGTGCGCGACATTAGGCGGTCCGAAACCTTCCGAACGTTCCGCAATCGCCTCTAGCTCACTGTAAAAGCTGACACGGAGCTTAGTGATGCACAATGCCCGGCAGCCTCCTCCATTGTAGCGATATTGTCATCCTTGCGCAAGTCGATGGACGGCGCATATGGAAGCTCGACCCTCGGACGGCCTAGCACAGGGAGGACGTAATGCAAGGTACGGAAAAACAAAAACTGTCTCTGCAGAAACGCATCCTGCGAACAAACTTCGCATTCTCCTGCTGCCCCTAGCAGCGGTGGCACCAACTTAGCGTCTGAAGCACGGCTTAAAACGGCCAGGGCGTAACGCTGGCAGCGTAAATCACTTCCGCCTGTCGCCTCCAACGCCGCGTGTCTCAGCTGGAAAATCATCGTAGTTATACGCAGAGCGGCTGTGCGGGCATTGCTCGCAGCTGTCCTCAAAAAAATTGTGCTCCCTTGTTAATCCTCCGTCCTTTTTTTTTTTCTCTCTCCCGGAGCAACGCGGAAAAAGCAATAAAATTGCCGGCCCTGCGGGTGACACTGTAATTTCCCTCAGAGCGCGCGAGTGAGCGCGCGACAAGGCTTGTTCGCTGGATGCATGTACTACCGTGAGCTGCGATTCAAGTGTCAAATAGACCCGGCACGCTAATGACGAAAACGATGAGATCATACTTGTTCTGCCCATTCCTGCGGCGAGCGTCGGCGTTGTTTCGGCATAACCGAGTGAACGAGCGACGCGAAGAATGAAAGCGAACGCGGAGCGCAGCGGGAGATGAAAGGAAAGCGCTATCGTCAGAGAAGGGTGCAGCGGAACCATGAGGCAGAAAGCGGAGGAGAGGACAGGAAACGGGGAGGCACATGCGCTGAGTTGCCGGTGGCCTAGGCAACTCAATGCAATGAGAATATAAATCTCATTTACAAACAATATAAATCGAAGACAAGAATACTAACAACAAAACAAAAAAAAGGAAACTGAGTAATTTATACCAAGGTGTCTAGAGTATCATGGTTTTAAAAAAATCAACCAAATACATTGATGAGTACAGAACATCTTATCAAAAAGCCATCAAAACACTTATGATAAATACGTTGGATGATATACATTGGAACATTGCATACATATCGCGTACAAAAACCGTAAATGAAAAAGACAGGCAGATACAGGCAAGCGATGTTTATCACTTTGTAAATAGCCCAGCAGCGCTGAGTGAAGCGTTGAATTATCTGATACCTCGGCGATGTTAGACGGAAGGGAGTTCCATTCGTTTACACACAATGCTAAAGGTGAATTTTGTAACTCCTTCGCCCGGTCGAAAATGGGCGTTACTTTGTGCACATGATCGAGACGGGTTTAAGTATGACGGGCTGAATTTCTTGAAAGCATTAGTATATGCGCGATATGAGCAGCCCGGCTGAAATGGGAAGTATGACGTCCAAGTACTTAAATGATGTGGATTTTTTTATTACTGTGTTATTTGCTTTATAAGAGATCATGCAGAATAAATGTTAGTAAATTTTAAGTGTTCGGTTTTTTCGACATTAGTTTCCATTTGCCAATTACTGCCCCATTCCTTTAACCTTGAGAAATCAGACTGCAGTTCTGCGACGTCGGCTGTGCAAGTCGTTTTCTTATAAATTACAGAATCTTCCGCGAAAAGACGGATTGACGAACATATGCCAGATGTCATGTCATTCGTGTAAACTAAAGAGAGGGCCCTGCACGCTCCCTTGTGGCACCCCAGATGTTACTCGGGTCGGATTAGCTATGTAATGACTGACTGACTGACAGTTTAACTGACTGACACCGACTGTTTAGAAATTCTTTGATCCATGGAGTGTGTTCTCTCACCGAGACGCAGGTTACGCATTACGTCGATTATGGGGAACACGGTAGAAAGCCTTTCAAAAGTATATGAAAATGACATCGACGTAGACGGGCATATGTAGTGCAGTGTCAGGTTTGTCAAAAGTTCGAAAAGTTGTGTCTGACATGATAATTTTTCGCGGAAACCACTCTGGGCTGTTAAGTAAATTGGTACGGCTGAGATGACTCATCACCTGTGAGTATATGATGTGCGCTGGTATCTCACACGAAATGGACGTAAGTGAAATCACCCTGTGGTTGTTAGGGTGATTGCTGTTTCCAGATTTAAATATAGGTACTACATATGCAGATTTCCAGCCGGTCGGTATACAGCCAGAATCAAGGGATTGCTGGAAGATTGATGTGAGCAGGTTAGCTGAATGATGTCAGGTTAATTTAAGTAGTTTGGCGCTGATGCCATCTGCAGCAGTACTGGTTTTGTGTGGAAATCGACAGATAGCGCTAGCTGCGCCATGTTCCGTAATTAGAATTGCTGGGAAAGGGTGTGAAACGGACAGCTGTGACAGCGAATCATTTAGTGGACGTTTGTTAGTGAATTCTTCAGTGAAGTGCTTATTGAATTTTTGGTACAGTTTTTTACCAGTAAAGTGATGCCGCCCTCCCTCGTCAATACCGGCATATCGAGTGGATACTTTTATGGTTCACGATATTCCATAGTTTTTGGAGGGTCCGTTTTCATAAGGTTAGGGAGCGTATCATTAAAGTATTTGTCTTTAGCTTGGGGAATGACACTATTTGTTATCACAGTAATGTTTTAACAATCCGCAATGAACATTCGCGCTTTGGATGATGTTGCGAACTTGGTTATTCCGTTATAGCTAGCTTCAAGTTAGGTTTGAGACGAATGACTACGATAGAAGAGCTCGGCGAATAGCGTTCCAGATTCTCTCAGCGACGTTTGAGGACTTTCTTTTTTCGAGCGACGCGTATAGCCAAGATGCCAATCAAAGCTTGCCGTATCGATGGCAAAGTCAGTCCACAAAATCGACTTCTATTGCATCCTGAAACTTGCATCCACAGTACTGTATCACCCTGGTGTAGACACATGCTGTTGTTGAAAGCCACAGCTGCCGTATGCTTCGACAGCCATCTTGGAATGAGAAATTATGTCATTGTCTCCGCGAATAACGTGCAAGTACCTTTAACGTCTATCGAGCACGCATGCTGCAGACGACATTTTGAAAACTCATGCTTAAAAAAAAAGAAGGGGGGGGGGGGGGGGGGGGGACGATTCATGGGCCGTCGGTCAACGAGAATTGCTAGCATGCTTACATCGCATTCCCTGCTTTACTGCAATACATGCAAGCCAACACACAACTACGCGTCTATACGTGCTGCCAATATAAATGCAAATTCGCGCTGAAGCGCCTCTTTCAAAAATATCGCATCCAGAGGCATGTCCACCTTTGCTCAAAGCCGGTGAGTAAGCCAAAGAGTGCCCCTTCCCCTGCTGGCGGCATTTTCCTCAGCTCTCTTGTGAAATTGAACATGCCGCAGCCCACACACGAGAGCTGCAGACTTAAAGGTTAGGTGACGAACCGTGAGTTGTCGTGTTCGGCAATGGCAACCAAAAATCCGCGTTCTCCATATGCTACCGACCAAGTCCTGCCCGGATTAGCATGACGAGCGCGCACTGGCACATTTGGTTTTATGCCCTCTCCCACACCTTGCACATCTTTATCTTCAATGACGAAATATATATATCAACAAGAGATAAAGAAGGTGCAGAGCCATTTTTAATGGTCTTTTGGTATCGTGAGGGGAAAAAAATCAAAAAGATCGTTTTAAAGAGACCAAAAGATCACCTTCGAGAAAATTTCATTAACAGAGCATACTTGTGTCGTGGGGGGGGGGGGGGAGGTTGTTTTACCAGGTTTGTTTTCTCTCGTGCCGTTTTTGAGCATGTATTTTCCCCAGCTGCGCTTTCAAATCATCTTAACATTTACCTTAACAAGTCACCGTCCCCTCACACCAACCTTCAGGGCCCGAAATAAATTCAAAGCCAAGAAGTTCATAGGAAGACGGATACGAAGTAATCAACAATGGTCGAACAAGTAATACCGCTAGACGTAACTCTTGATACTGAAATATATATATGTATTACAGTTTTACGTGCCAACCCCACGATGTAATTATGAGGGACACCGTAGTGGGGAGGGGGGTCTCCGGATTAATTTTAACAAGCTAGAGTAGTTCAACGTGCACCTAAATCTAAGTATGCACGAGCGCTTTTGCACTTCGCCCCCACAAAAATGCCGCCGCCGCGGTCGGGTTTGAGCCCGCGACCTCAGCAGTAGAACGCCATAGCAGCTAGGCTACCGCGGCGCACGGTTGACCACTTCAACGGACGAAGTTTTACGCAGAAAATAATGTACGCGATGCCTCGATTTAAAGCGGAACCCTTTCATAAGTGGAGAGTGAAAATCTACAGACAGCGCAGCAATAACTGACACTCGGCACGTGTTTACGACATTCAGCTGGCAGGCGCGCAGTTTTGGCCGCAGACAGCATAGGTGAACAATAAAAATGCAGTCTTCGGTCGCTGCAAGCTACCTGTGGTGCGTGTACTTTGACAGTGTGCGGCCTTCTGGACTTTCGAGTTTCCCGGTGCATTTGTGAAATTGAGATGGCGGGGCTGGTGCTTAAATATTAACCAGGGTGTCGCGAACCGAAATAAAATACCGGTTTGGTTCGGGTTCGGCGCGCTCCAATTTCCTTTCGGTTCACTTCCGGTTCGAAGAAATAAATATTTATAATGGTTCGCGAACCGATTCGCCACACTGAACCTGTTCTCGAACCAATTCAGCACAGTAAGCGTATGCCACATATGGTGAAATGATGCAGAGTGCTATCGACTTGTCCGCATGACGTGTGCGACGGCTTTGTAAGGAGGTGGAAGAAATGAATTTTCTGGCACATGAGCAAAAAAAAAAAAAGAACAATGTTTCTTAGATAGATCTAAATGAAGTTTAATGTTGCACAGATAAAGCAGCCATACACATAAAGACGGTCATATTAGGCCAGAGGATGTGACACGCGGTGCGGTGCCTGGACGCGTCCTCCCTCTGTCGCGCTTTTACTTTGATTCTCTTTCGTAGCGAGTAGGGCAAGACGATAGAAATTTACATGGCTAAGCGATTACCAAAACTTTCGAATCGAATCGCGGATACGAGCACTTGAGAAAAACGACCGTCCAATGCCGAATACGGTATCCAATATTTCCAATTTCTAAAAAGGTAATGTCAAAAATTTTGAGGAGACTGTACTGGAACATAAGGCTTGTTTACGTTATTCGGTACATGCGCACCATGATACAGTGCGATCAGATCTGGTGTACGGTGACCTTGAAAGTAATAAAAAAAATGGATCCCAGATTCAAGTAGCACTGTGTATAATGCTCACTGACAGCAAAGGACAATACTACAGCAAGGTGCATCAAATTAATGAAATACAAGCATGACTAGATTGGTCAAATAATATGTTTATTTGCCTAAATCGAAACAGCGAATTCTTCGGCTGCCTAAGATGAGACATGCTTGCTCAACGGCTGGTAATTATCATGCATAACTAAACTCCTCCGTGTGTTTGCTGAGGAACTCGATCGTCTGTACAACAAATGAGGTCCTGCTTAAATAAATAATCATTCAGATGAGTCTTCGTTTGCATCAGCCTTTCTTGCCTGCATACTGCAAGGACTGTTGTCGTCCCTTATAGTATTCAAGCGAAACAAAGATTCGACAACTTCGAATAGTGAATTCTCGAATCGAGACTACTCGATTCTTATTAGAAATTTCGAATACTCGCACACACCTAGCCTAAAGTACTAATCTTGCGAGACGTGTAAGCTCACGAATTTTTGAAAAGCAAATTCTCACGATCACAGGCAAATTATCGTAGGAGCTTTTTCTCTTTTTCTTTTTTTTTTGTATATGGCGCATTGCAATTTAGGGATATAACACTGCAAACTAGAAACGAGGAAAACATTGTCGTGAATATATCAAACAGTGAAAGACATTACGTCTAATGTACTAGTATAGCGCATGCGCAGGGATTACAAACGACAATACTGAAGTAAATTGCCTTGATGATGCAGTGTAGATCCGGGTGTATCATCATCATCATCATCATCAGCCTGGTTACGCCCACTGCAGGGCAAAGGCCTCTCCCATACCTCTCCAACTACCCGTCATGTGCTAATTGTGTTCCATGATCCGGGTGTATAGATGCCGACAACGCGAACAACGGTCGCGTTGTTTCCGTGCTCGGTCCTACTTCTCTCTCTCTCTCTCTCTCTCTCACACACACACACACACACACACACACACACACACACACACACACACACACACACACACACACACACACACACACACACACACACACACACACACACACACACACACACACACACACACACACACACACACACACACACACACACACACACACACACACACACACACACACACACACACACACACACACACACACACACACACACACACACACACACACACACACACACACACACACACACACACACACACACACACACACACACACACACACACACACACACACACACACACACACACACACACACACACACACACACACACACACACACACACACACACACACACACACACACACACACACACACACACACACACACACACACACACACACACACACACACACACACACACACACACACACACACACACACACACACACACACACACACACACACACACACACACACACACACGTTCGAAGCACGATGCGCGCTACTCAGATAAACTTCTCGCATTTCCGCTATCACCGCAATTCTAGCGATAGCTTTATTGAAAGTGACCTATTGAAAAGCAGCTGAGGCACGTTAATAAGAATGAGTAACCACGTCATTATCAATGACCTGCAGCTTACGAATTGACTGCACAGATATGGAGAAATGTTAATGTACGTATCAAAAACAAAGTTAATTAGTGAGCGCGCCTGTGTCTGCGTGAGGGGGGCTTAGCTTCCTCGCCTTGACAGTAGCTTAGTTAGCCTTTTTCTTTTTCATCTTCGGTATATATAACTGGACTGGTGGTAAGATAATTGACAAAGCGCGTATTCACATTGGATCACCTAGATTACAGCTCCAAATTTCTGTAAGAAAATAGTCAGAATGTCACATTTCTCTCAGTTTATTGCTTTTTTTAAAAAGACCAGGTGAAGATATTGGCGCATCTGAACCATTAACAAGGCCAGCTTTTGCTAAGCATCAAGAAAATATTTTTACGCAAGTACACTGAACGCACAGTCTTGCGCTGACTAAGCGCAAAAAAGAGAGAAAGGAAAAAAAAAAGTCCGAATCACGTATTTTGTGCCCCGAGACTGATTTCAGAAATCTAGGAGGCTTGTGCTCTGCTTGGCGGCGCCAAACATTCACTGAAACATAACGCGCAACAGACGCACATTTCTCGTACCGCTTAGACAGCCGCTGTTGCGGCGCCTGAGAAGGTGACGGTAATTATTATCGACGGCAGTGCTATTCTTATAAGAAGCCGTGAGGATAAACTAATTGGTTCTCGAGTACACCGTCTTTTTTGCGCTCAGTGTGTCCTAACGTGTGCGTTTTACGGTGTATCTAATGATAATAGTGAGCTGGCCGAACAGCCGAAGTTGGAGCTTCAACAGAAACGGTCATTTTGCGGTGCCCTTTGGCGTGGCACATAGAGTTTCGTAAAATAATTACTAGAGAGAACTCCGACGCTAGTATCTATAAGAGATGCAATCGGGACGTTTCAGCCAGCATGGTAAATATGGGAAAAACGTGGATTTGCCTAAAGTTCGTCTTTATAGCTTCAAACGGCTTCGTGACAAAGTACTGTGTCATAAATAAATAAATAAATAAGTAAACATTATTAGAGCTGTCCGACGGCAGGATTCGAGCATAAAAACTCTGGTACAGCAGCCCGATATTGAAACCATTACGCCACGGACGCATGCATCGACGATCGGCATAGAACTAACCCCCTTGTGAATTTCTTGCGGGTAAGTCACCCGTCGAGACGCTGGGCGCGTTTCGATTTCGCTACCTCGACAGGCTGAAAGGCTGCGATTAGTAGCAAGTGTGTGTGTGTGTTCTCAGATAATCCTGCACTAAGAAAGGTCTACATTACTCTGAAATTTAGGACAATGAAGGCAGATAAAGTGTATAGTAAAAGCCACAGAAGCGTCTGAATCCACAAGCCCGAAGAGCAGACAAATCCATGTATTTCCCATTACATGGTGGCTGCACGATCACAGCGCCAGAGTTCCCTCTAGTAATTACTGTGGGAAACTGGATGGCGTCGCAAGTGAGGTGACATGTCGCGGGCGAATACCACCTACCCCCAGCCAGGCTCCCCCATCTTAAATATATTATTGCCATTGCAACAGTGTTGAGCAAGCGACCCCCCATCCCCCACGCTTTTTCTGATGCAACTTTGCCTGCTGTTGGCGCTCGCTGGGACCGTTCAAGCGAAAACTGCTCCCGTCTTGTATTTGCGTCACACCTAACGAGTGCCTCACGCTATATTTTGCGCGTTAATGTCTGGAAGTATGCGCAAAGAGAAATCTGGATTTAGCGTTTGCAGAAGTAAGGCGGGTCGACCGGCTTGGGAATGCACTGCAAATGTTGTATATGGTGGTGCCTGTATTAATTGAACCTCTTAGGTGGTGGATAGTGGAAATCAAACATAAAAGCATTTGTCTTTTAACCCCTTTTACATTTCTTATTCTCACTGTAACATGCCATACAGAAGTGCAACAGTGCAGCACGAGGGCCTTCTAAGCATCATCCACATTCGGTTCTCGGAGCTCTGAACAATAAACAAAAAAACAAAAAGCTTGTTGGTATCCAAAGTAACTCCCCCGTGAATAATGCTTCTGTCCGCGATACCTACAGATAAATTAAGCGAAACGTAAGCTGAAGATTTGTATTTGTTCAGCGCGTTAAACGTTCCTTTGCAGTAATGGAACATTGCAGTGCATAGAACAAAACGAAAGCGACAAAGAATACGCTGACATCGAAGCCTACGACGAAGTGGAAGATAGTTTTATGCGCTAGCCATGATTGTGAAGGTTCATCCTAAGACGCTTTGATCAGAGAGCACTTTAAGATAATATCGTAGAACACGATCATATTAAGCCAGACGATTCCGAGCTAAGTGTGGATGCCGTCACCAGGTTTATACCCAGGTCACACGAGACACTTTCGATCGCGATCGATTCTGATTGGGCTAGACCACGATAGAAAGTGCCCCTTGTGACAACGGTATTACTTTAAGTGAGGCTCTTACAAATGGTACTTAAGAATATCGAAAAACGAAAGCGTAGGCCCCCTGACAATTTAGTACCCGTTGATCGTGTACTATCAGCACGTAGTATAAGCAGAAAAAACGAATCACTTCTAGATGGAGGAGATGGAAGTGTGTTTACTATGAAATTGACATGACATTTCTTTACTGTGAGGGCTGGTCATCTTGCCACGAGAAAGAATTATGGAAGAGGAGGAAATAATAAAGGATCAGAAAATGTGCAGTAAAAACCAGCGAACAAGACGAGAAGCGCGTATACAAGCAACGAGCAAACATCTGGAACTTTACACTTGAATGTAGAGCTGAATGAACGTTTTATTAGGTCATAAACATTACAGTAGTGCTGCTATCCCCACCAGCGTCCTTCCCGCTGCGTCGATTACTAGCCAATGCCAGTCATCGCTGGACACGGCGAGCAGGATACCGTAAAGTAATCTCGGTTTTCTTGTGCTATATAAAGCCGTACAACTCAATAGTTATCGACGAACTCGTTCACTACTAGCAGGAACTTTACTAAATGCCGAGTTGTTATAACAGGTTTATGCTGTGTCAAAATATGCAGGCACCACGAACAGCTAATGCAAACTCAACTGATGCCATCAAACCAGCGAGGCATAGCCACTTTTGTGCAGACTCTGCACTCTAGACTGACGGGATTTAACGCGCAAAAGCAGCCCTCGGACTGTGAGAGACGCCGTACAATGAAGGGCCATAGAATAATGATGACCACGTGCACCGAAATCACAGCGCAGACGGGTTTTAGTACTGAACGCCCATCGGAAATTGGTGCCGCTGCAGCTGGACTCGCGCCACCTTGCTCAGCAGCGAAATGCTCTCCCACGGCGGGCAACTCGACATTCCACTCAACGATAAGTGGCATATGGGTGAACATTGCGTCATAGTTTTTCCTTATTTTCTTTTTTTTTCACCTAGTTAATGCATTGAGCTGAGCTTCTCGCCTGAAAACTAATCGCTGCGCCCGCCCGAGACATATTGATACACTGCGCTTGGCTTCAATAAAGGCCGCCTATAGCAACCGTCCGCTCCTAAAATTGCTTCACTTTACTCTCTCGGGAATGAAAGGATTCGCGATAAAGCAAGTACCACAGTTTTCGCTGATCAAAGCTGTATAGAGCACACAGGGTCAAATGCCCGCGCAAGAGGGAGCGAAATTCGATGCCCGAAAGGCATCGACTGCTTTTGAGAGGTTACTCGTAAGAGCGGTGTAGCTTCATTTCACCCGGAAACGGAGAGAGTCCGGAAAGGGACTTTGTAGAGGTGGGTCCCCGCAAGCTCCCGGCATTCGCGCTTCACCGGAGAAGCACTATCTGAAACTGATGCGCACGGAACGGTGGATAGAGATCACCGTTCGTGTATAGCCTACCATGTGCATCCGCATCTATACTCGCTATTTATTTTTACTGTGGTTCTTTCTTTCGCCACATTGAAACCACGCTGAAGTTTATTATTTTATTTTATATCTAACATACTGATTTTGTTAGTTATCATATATTTGCTATAGTAGTGTTTTTGTTTTGTTGTATTAATATAAGTTCCCTCGACGGCTTCTAACCTTGGGACCTTCTGCATAGAAATTCCTTATGTATTACGGCTATTGTGTCGCTAATTGATTGATTGATTGATTGATTGATTGATTGATTGATTGATTGATTGATTGATTGATTGATTGATTGATTGATACTCGTTAACAACTTCGTGGAAATTAAGGGAAAGCTACGAATGTAAACGCGCACAAGAGCGCTTCTGAAAAAAATGCTATTCTTATCAGCGTTAGCCTAAGCTGGAGAAGAGAAGGCGTAACCATCGTATGTACAACATCAAAATAGGACAAAATAAACGGCTGAGTGTTAATTAATAAAGGGAAAATCAGATATCCGCCCGTTCGTAGCAATTGCGCCAAAAGAAACCCCTACGGGTTCCTCGAAAGAAAAGCCTTGCAGTTGAAGAAAAATTCGTCCTGGTCCGGGACTCGAACCCGGGACCACCGCCTTTCCGGGGAAGCCGCTTTACCATCTGAGCTAACGAGGTGGCTAGCAGATGGCAGGGCGAAGTCGAATTTGTCAACAACTCGAAGCAAAGGCAAGAGTTTGATGCAATAGTTCTGCGGAAACCCGCAAGGTGGAGAGAAGTAATTAATAAAGGGAAAATCAGACATCTGCCCCGGAAAGGCGGTGGTCCCGAGTTCGAGTCCTGGACCAGGACGAATTTTTCTTCAACTGCGAGGCTTTTCTTTCGAGGAACCCGTATGGGTTTCTTTTGGCGCAATTGCTACGAACGGGCGGATATCTGATTTTCGCTTCATTAATTACTTCTCTCCACCTTGCGGGTTCCGCAGAACCATTACGTCACACCGAGTGTTAAATTTGCCTCATTTTTAACGCTTTTCTCTTCCACGTTTGGACAAATTCAAAACCATGGCACGCGGAAGCTACGCTGATTCAGTATCTGAATCAAGAAACCAGAAGCGCTGTCTAACGCTGCCGGAATACTTGACGCAGCAATGCACAAGCAGACGCTCCACTCCAGTAGCTTTCCCTTCGTTGCCACACGCAGCTGTCAGCGAGTATGGCTCTTGAATATCAATCTGGGGCAAGCTGCA
This sequence comes from Dermacentor andersoni, assembly GCF_023375885.2. Lineage (NCBI taxonomy): Eukaryota > Metazoa > Arthropoda > Arachnida > Ixodida > Ixodidae > Dermacentor > Dermacentor andersoni. The sequence goes on from NC_092814.1 coordinate 212,317,880, forward strand.
TGTCGAATGCGATAAGAAAGCGTCTTTTAAAAAAAATACTTAAGCGTACGAAAAGTGTTGACGCCAAAGTAGTGTATACATTTTCTATTCGGATAACATATATTCAGATTGGCGCGTTGTTGTTCTGTTTGTTTTAACGATAACAAATGAATCGCTCACGATTTAAAAAAATGAGGCGGAAACGTTTCCTGCATGGCAACTGAACGCAATTAACAATTGCAATCGGTTCGAGAAGGACAGAAACGAGACGCTTTTATTTATGTGGTTTCAGGTTTTAAAAATACCGTTTTTAGTGGACACAGAGCCAGATTAACGTTTATGACAAGTAGACCTGTTCAGTGATACGTGAAGTGACGCTCGTATTCTCTGTACCGTGGACTGAACTTGAACGAAGGTGTCTACCATCTATTTAGTGCGTGGAGGACTCTTGCGCCAATGTAAGGAATGCAAAGCGTATGTATTATTTGGGTAGTAGCAGAGAGAGACTTCAGTGAATTCTCCGTTGCGATGTTCTCTTTATCTGTTTAATTTCATTTGTTGTTCACTTATTTTAACATTATAATTTATTCCGCTATTTTCTGCTGCCTAACTGAGCAGCCGAGGTACTCTTTACCTCATCATCTCCACAGCAACACCTGTATAACAAAAATAGAACAGAACAGGTTATTTTAACTAAGTCGTATTCGTTATCGAGAACACTATCGCCCAGGCTGTAGCAGAAACCATTTCATATCGTTACGCAGGCGCTTCCGCAATGCAAAGCGCCTACATCGCGGTGCGACTGGTGATGTTTAAAGCTATATATGCGCTCGCCTATCATTTACCGGGAGATGTCGCATATGTCGATACAAAGCTTGTAGAATGCAGCAATTCGGGATGAAAAGACCGTCGTCATCGTTGTGAACTCATAAAATGTAGGACACGCGCCGTGCTTTCTCCTTCCATTTCTTTTTAATAGTTCGAACAGGTATTGCTTAAACCCGCCCGGGGCGCACAGCACAATTCCGCTTGTTCACTCTGGAAAGGTAGACATTCATTTCACGACGAATCGCAATGTTCAGTCACCTGATTAGGACACTTTCAGTAATTAACTTTTTAATTACTTACCGTAGGATGAATGTTGAAATTGAGAGATTCAAGCCGAGTCGTAGTGAAGGCATGTCTGCTTAGCAGAAATCCTTAGACTAGTGCCACTTTCTGTCGACTTAAGTGCGTTACGAAAAATACACTGGCGCTACAGCTAATATCCTCAAAATTTCACTCTACAAAAATTCGAGACACTATTATAATTGCAACGCGCAACTTTTTACCAGATTCTGGAGATCGAAACTGATGCCAGTTTCAAGATATCCGATCAGTGGATACGACTTCATTATTACGTGGATTCAGTCTGTTTTTAATATCTACGTCCTAAAATGAATAACTTAGTTAAAAGCAAGTAAAGGCTAGAACACCGTATTTCGTGAATATCTTATTACAGCGTCCACTGACTAGTAACGCCTTATAAAGGAGACATCCTACCTAAAAAAATCTTTCTGAAAAAGAAAGAAAAGGTACGGCAATTTTTGTAACATATCTTTTCTCCTCCCTTCTGTTTTCTGTTAGCTTGTTTTTCTGTGATTTCACCAAAATATTCCATTCCTTTACGTAACTTTACAGAAAAAAAAATGTTAGATTTTTTTCATTAATGCAGTAATTTTTACTCCCCTCATGACTGCAGCTTTCACGTAGCACGAAAGAGTCAAATGGTGGAATACAATTGTATATGTACAGAACGTACCTATACAGATAAGCACACTACGTAGAACATATTAAAAATTATGGGGTTTTACGTGCCAAAACCATTTTCTGATTATGAGGCACGCCGTAGTGGAGGACTCCGGAAATTTCGACCACCTAGGGTTCTTTAACGTTCACCTAAATCTAAGCACACCGGGTGTTTTCGCATTTCGCCCCCATCGAGATGCAGCCGCCGTGGCCGGAATTCGATCCCGCAACCTCGTGCTCAGCAGCCCAACGCCATAGCCACTGAGCAACCACGGCGGGTATAGAACATGTGACATGTGAACATAAGACATCTGGCGCCAAGACACCAGGTACTATGCGACACATTCAAGTAAGCGCTCTATGATTTGATGTAGTGAAGCTCTTAGCGTCAATACTCGCTCTGATTGTAGCCGTATTTTGTTCAGAAACTACGACCAACTGGCTTCGCGCGTACGAGATATGCCTGAACTTGCGAGGCCGGTGTCATCATCATCATCATCATCATCAGCCTAGTTACGCCCACTGCAGGGCAAAGGCCTCTCCCATACTTCTCCAACTACCCCGGTCATGTACTAATTGTGGCCATGTTGCCCTGCAAACGTCTTAATGTCATCCGCCCACCTAACTTTCTGCCGCCCCCTGCTACGCTTCCCTTCCGTTGGAATCCAGTCTGTAACCCTTAATGACCATCGGTTATCTTCCCTCCTCATTACATGTCCGGCCCATGCCCATGTCTTTTTCTTGATTTCAACTAAGATGTCATTTACCCGCGTTTGTTCCCTCACCCAATCTGCTCTTTTCTTATCCCTTAACGTTACACCTATCATTCTTCTTTCCATAGCTCGCTGCGTCGTCCTCAATTTCAGCAGAACCCTTTTCGTAAGCCTCCAGGTTTCTGCCCCGTAGGTGAGTACTGGTAAGACACAGCTGTTATACACTTTCCTCTTGAGGGATAGTGGCAACCTGCTGTTCATGATTTGAGAATGCCTGCCAAACGCACCCCAGCCCATTCTTATTCTTCTGGTTATTTCAGTCTCATGATCCGGATCCGTGGTCACTACCTGCCCTAAGTAGATGTATTCCCTTACCACTTCCAGTGCCTCGCTACCTATCGTAAACTGCTGTTCTCTCCCGAGACTGTTAAACATTACTTTAGTTTTCTGTAGATTAATTTTCAGACCCACCTTTCTGCTTTGCCTCTCCAGGTCAGTGAGCATGCATTGCAATCGGTCTCCTGAGTTACTAAGCAAGGCAATATCATCAGCGAATCGCAAGTTGCTAAGGTATTCTCCATCAACTTTTATCCCCCATTCTTCCCACTCCAGGTCTCTGAATACCTCCTGTAAACATGCTGTGAATAGCATTGGAGATATCGTATCTCCCTGTCTGGCGCCTTTCTTTATTGGGATTTTGTTGCTTTCTTTGTGGAGGATTACGGTGGCTGTGGAACCGCTATAGATATCTTCCAGTATCTTTACATATGGCTCATATACACCCTGATTCCGTAGTGCCTTCATGACTGCTGAGGTTTCGACTGAATCAAATGCTTTTTCGTAATCAATGAAGGCTATATATAAGGGTTGGTTATATTCCGCACATTTCTCTATCACCTGATTGATAGTGTGAATATGGTCTATTGTTGAGTAGCCTTTACGGAATCCTGCCTGGTCCTTTGGTTGACAGAAGTCTAAGGTGTTCCTGATTCTATTTGCGATTACCTTAGTAAATACTTTGTAGGCAACGGACAGTAAGCTGATCGCTCTATAATTTTCCAAGTCTTTGGCGTCCCCTTTCTTATGGATTAGGATTATGTTAGCGTTCTTCCAAGATTCCGGTACGCTCAAGGTCATGAGGCATTGTGTATATAGGGCGCCCAATCTTTCTAGGAAAGTGTTCCCACCATCCTTCAACAAATCTGCTGTTACCTGATCCTCCCCAGCTGCCTTCCCCCTTTGCATAGCTCCCAAGGCGTTCTTTACCTCTTCCGGTGTTACTTGTGGGATTTCAAGTTCCTCTAGCCTATTCTCTCTCACCTTATCGTCGTGGGTGTTACTGGTACTGTATAAATCTCTATAAAACTCTTCAGCCACTTGAACTATCTCATCCATATTAGTAACGATATTGCCGGCTTTGTCTCTTAACGCACACATCTGATTCTTGCCTATTCCCAGTTTCTTCTTCACTGCTTTTAGGCTTCCTCCGTTCCTGAGAGCCTGTTCAATTCTATCCATATTATAGTTCCTTATGTCCGCTGTCTTACGCTTGTTGATTAACTTAGAAAGTTCTGCCAGTTCTATTCTAGCTGTAGGGTTAGAGGCTTTCATACATTGGCGTTTCTTGATCAGATCTTTCGTCTCCTGCGATAGCTTACTGGTTTCCTGTTTAACGGCGTTACCACCGACTTCTATTGCGCACTCCTTAATGATCCCCATAAGATTGTCGTTCATCGCTTGAACACTATGGTCCTCTTCCTGGGTTAAAGCCGAATACCTGTTCTGTAGCTTGATCCGGAATTCCTCTAGTTTCCCTCTTACCGCTAACTCATTGATTGGCTTCTTATGTACCAGTTTCTTCCATTCCCTCCTCAAGTCAAGGCTAATTCGAGTTCTTACCATCCTATGGTCACTGCAGCGCACCTTGCCGAGCACGTCTACATCTTGTATGATGCCAGGGTTCGCGCAGAGTATGAAGTCGATTTCATTTCTAGTCTCACCATTCGGGCTCCTCCACGTCCACTTTCGGCCAACCCGCTTGCGGAAAAAGGTATTCATTATCCGCATATTATTCCGTTCTGCAAACTCTACTAATAACTCTCCTCTGCTATTCCTAGAGCCTATGCCATATTCCCCCACTGACTTGTCTCCGGCCTGCTTCTTGCCTACCCTGGCATTGAAATCGCCCATCAGTATACTGTATTTTGTTTTGACTTTACCCATCGCCGATTCCACGTCTTCATAGAAGCTTTCGACTTCCTGGTCATCATGACTAGATGTAGAGGCGTAGACCTGTACAACCTTTATTTTGTACCTCTTATTAAGTTTCACAACAAGACATGCCACCCTCTCGTTAATGCTATAGAATTCCTGTATGTTACCAGCTATGTTCTTATTAATCAGGAATCCGACTCCTAGTTCCCGTCTCTCTGCTAAGCCCCGGTAGCACAGGACGTGCCCGCTCTTTAGCACTGTATATGCTTCTTTTGGCCTCCTAACTTCACTGAGCCCTATTATATCCCATTTACTGCCCTCTAATTCCTCCAATAGCACTGCTAGACTCGCCTCACTAGATAACGTTCTAGCGTTAAACGTTGCCAGGTTCATATTCCAATGGCGGCCTGTCCGGAGCTGCACACAAATATTAATTGAAGATAGTAAAGGGATGAATAAATCTAATTTCGCTCACAGTATTGATGGTATTTTTTTCACTTTACCTTATGAGGGGCAATTCAGTGAAAATCAAGAAAAACTCTGTCTTTGATGATAAACAGAAAAAAGTAATTTTTTCCAATGAAATAATCTCCGTTTCTTAACTTGAAAGAAATTATCTGTAGTAGAAATAGAAAATCTTTCCTTTTTCCTTTGTTTCCACATTTATTTTTTACATTGTATACATAGCCGCACGCCACAAATGAAGCGATTTTTTTTTCTTTTTTGCCAAAAACTTGGTTCCTAACGCTTGGGAAGTTAATGCTACGGGAGAGGAAGTAAATCACCAGATTTCCGCGCAGTAATAGACCGTTTGCGATGAAGGCGTCTGATAGAGTGAAATAACGAAAACTGATAAGAGAGAAAGGTATCTGCTTTCATTTTTTTTAAAACAGCGCGTCTCTGACATGCATCGTACGAGTTCTTGAATAGCAGTTTTCCTATAGCATAGTCGCAAATATAGATCTGCCTCTAGGAAGAACATGTCGTGCGCACTACTGCAAACGTCATTCAGCGAAGGCCGAACTTATGTTCGCTAGTTAAGTTTTGTCATTGGGGCGTTACTTTTCGTTGCGTCACCGATTGAGTGCGTCGAACAATCGAGCACAGTGATCAATGTCACTGTTTAAGTTACTGCAGAAATGTTGAAATCTTATCGACATGGAAGTCGTATTGCGCCGCGTGGTAGCGGTGTGTGCAAACTGAATATCCAAATGTTCATAGTATCAACGACTGACAAACAGGTAATACATGCAGCACTGTAGCTGCAGCATGCAACAACCAGGGCACACGGTTCGCCAGTCAGCCCGGCATTTCACTGCATATGCAGTAACCCTCAGCGGAGGTCGCCGCGTTGATGTAACACTCACTTGCAGTTGCTCTTTTCGAGTTGTGACAACAGGTGGACGGGGCCCTAGAAAAGGGACAAGCCCCCTCCTCCTGGCTTTTTTCAACGTGGAACAACACTGTATCCCAAATGCGTTCTGCTTGATGATGATGAACACGTTCTTTCCGAAAACAAGGAAAAGCAATAGTGTGTTCCGGCGCACATTCTTACGCAACTATAGGGTAGTTAAACCACCTTCCCGGATTCCACGAATGCCCTTTCACTCGGTTTCTGTGCAAAGCAACAAGCTCACAGCATTGAAACGAAAACTGCAGCTGCACGCGAATAGTATAGCGTGCATGTGGGTCCCTGTGAGCAGCTTATCGGTATTCAGTGAATCTGGGGGAAGTGGCCAGCAGTGATAAAAATATGCATGTCCTATTTTGTTGAAGTGCTGCGGAATAGAGGCGTCAGTGCGCTGCATTTAACTGTGTAAGCAACGACTGCTTCTCCTGCGGCAAGTTTGTGCTGGTGCTGTTGCCAATGGCGCGCTGCACAGCAATTGAAAAGCTATCCACCAGCCTCCTCTTTCCCTTCCTCTCGCACACGCGCTCTTCCTCAACTGCCTACACGCGCTTGGGTAACTAAACTAATTGTGATCGCTGCCACCGTCGCGGGGCGCACTCGAAACGTCGCAGTTTCGTTCTCCAGGTTATATCGCGCGCATTAATGTAAGTGCCAAAATGTGTTTGCGTATCTTCTCTGACGTTTGCCTCCTCGCCAGCCACTATCGGAATCATTCAGAAGTGTCATCTAAATCCCATGACTGGCGAGGCCGACCTTCGAGAGTCGAACTATGGGTAATAGCGCTGAGCTTTTCGCTCCGCCGCCGAATTATTCTCCGAGAGCGAAACGCGCGATTGTTTCCGCGAATGATGTGCAGGCAACATCTGTGCCAATCAACAGCCTCTTTTAGCGCTGTTGTAAGTCTCCACGGTCTTGTTTTATTTTGCTGTCCTTTTCTTTTTTTTATCGGCCCTCGTGCGACCTGCACGGGATCTGCACACTATTGCTCCGGCCACTCCGCCGCGGCACTGTCTGCGCCCAGTGCGAGTAAGTGCGCCCACCCACAACGGGCGAGTGTGCCACTATTCGACGTCGATTCGCACGCAGAAGGCCTTTGGCAGGCGTTCGCGTGTGGATCGACGCAGACGAGAAGTGTCTGCCATGCAACACTTTGCGTTTCCTCTGCAGAAGGGACATCACGCTCGGCGTGTACTCACAGTAGGTTTCCTTGGCAAGCCGGGCGACGACTTCCCCTTTGAGCTTGCTGTTCTTCTTGCCCATGGCCGGCTTCGCGCTCGAAGGCGGGGAAGAGGTCGGGCCTCGACGGTCACGGACGACCTACCGCCGCCGCGGTGTCACGGGGCCTGCCTGTTCGTCGGCTTCTCCTTCCCGCGGGGGCTGTTTCACCTCCGGTCGCTGCGGCAGGGCCGCATCGCCCGACCAGACACAGGAGCGCCGGCCGCCGCACTCGAGATGTGGTCTGCCGAGCTCGTGTCCCGATATCTGATGGCGAATGTTCGGCGGCTCAAGTGCACCGGTGGCGGACGACGCGAGAGCGCGACGGGTGCGGACACGGGCCCACTAGCGGCGGCTAGCTACACACGGTGTGCGCACCGCGCCAGCGCCGACTGCCGCCGTGTGCGGGAGCGAAAACCTCGGCTCGGGCTCCGACGGCGGCGCGCGCGTAACCGAGCTGCCGCTGCTGCCGCCGCCGCCGATGTCGGGAGGGGGGGGGGGGGTCGAACGCTCTCTCCCTAGCCAATCTAATCGCGATGAGAGAGGGCGAGGGAGCGGCGCAGTACGGCCGAAGAAAAAAAATCGTTATATTTTTCTTTTGTCTGTGTGTGCGCGTGAAAGCACCACCTCCCGACTAACTGCAGAAGTGCGCCGCCGGGCGGAGCCACGGCGCCCCTGCCGCGAAGTCCTACTTTTAGCTAAGCCGCACTGTCGCCATCTCTCGCTGGGTATTACCGGTACACAATGAGAAGGGAGAAGAGGAATTGCCCTTGCGCGGCACGCTACTAGCCGGAGCCGCTGCGACAAAGCTGTTCGAGCCGTTTCCATGCCTCCGTTCAATGAGCGAAAAAGCGCGCGGGCAGCAACCGCAACTCCAACGTCGTTAAATAGGTGTCGATGCGTCGTCGCAACGTATTTCATAAGGTGCGAGGGATGCACCTAAATCAAGCACGCAGACTGTAATGTTTAAAGTAATAAGCGGACTTGGCATTCGTCTTCCGTCGGTATTTAGGTCACTCAACTCAGTGGAGGTTGCTAAATTTATTTTTCCCGTGACGAGGAGACCTATGTCGCCTCGATACCTTGTAGCGAGGTTTGCACCGCGCGCCGTAATTACAGTAGTCATTCGCGGTGCCTTGCGTCCGCCTAGTTATCGGCAATCGAGAGTATGCACGCAGACGTCACTACTGTTTCTAAGATGTGGTGTAATTATCACTTACTATTGAAGTTATTCCATGCCGATTCTCACACGGTAGCCCTACGGTAAACCTTTCTATGCTACAATATGGAGCAAGTCCAAGACAGAGGATTACCGTAACGGCGCGTGCGCAAACGAGGCAGCATATTGGATTCAGCACACGTACGCGTACGAGCACGCTCAGAACTATCAAAAGTGTGTTCTGGTAAGTGACCTCAAATCGCAAAAATAACAATCAATCAATCAATATTTATTTTTGACAAAACAAATACAAGATGGGTATAAGTACACATTCGGAGGTCCCGAAGTAACAACTGTCGGGGGGACCTCCTAACAAAACATGAAAAGGGGATAGTAAGATCGTGGCAAACAGTGAGTCAATGTCATATATTATACAGTTTCTACATCGGAAATAAACGATAAGATAGGAAAAAAATCTGTTAGCAATATCACAGGTATATTCACATAGTTAAAAAGAAGAAAAATAATTGAATAAATCTTAAAAATAACATGCAACAATTCAAACGAGGATAAATGGCACGTAAAGCTAACAACGAGGAGAAGTATCAATTAAGGCAAAATTTAGTAACACGGTAATTGAAAAGTACATTGCGTAATGTTAGAGTGAACAACATACTAATTAATTCAAGGTTTGTTAAGTTATGCTACGCGTCAGTTAAAGTGTTCATGAAATGCTCCTTCGTTCTACGCTTGAATGATAATAATGTAGATGTCTTCATGTCAGATGGTATAGAATTCCAAACAGAAATGCCTGAAAACGCGACGGTAAATTTCCCATAGTTAGTTCTTGCTTTTGGAAGAAGAAGATTGAGTTGAGCTGAAAATCTTGTGTTGTTATAATTGATAAGGCTAGAGCGATTAAAACCTGGAATATTAAACTCGGTATTTATAAGACGAAACATAAGTAGCGACAGCTTATGATTGAATAACATGCGTAAAGGTAAAACATTTAGGGAACGGAATATTGGAGCAGAGGGATATGTATGCGATTGGAATGCAATTAATCGTAATGCCTGCTTTTGCAAAACTTCTAACTGATGAAGATGTGTGGTATATGTATTACCCCAAGATGACAGGCAGTATGAGAGATGACTGTGTATATACGCGTAATATAAAGACATGAGAATGGTTTGCTGGAAAAAAGAGCGAGTTTTTATTATGATGTGAATACCAAATGAGATTTTTTGAATAAGTGATTGAATATGGCACTGGAACTTTAGGTTTTCATCTAGTACTACACCAAGAAATTTAGTAGACGTGGATCTTGCAAATACATTATTATTTAGAGACACTACAATAGAGTCAATGTGCAAAGATTTAGAAGAATGGAATACCATAAATGTTGTCTTAGATGGGTTGATGGTTAGCTTGTTTTTTACACACCATGAATGAACATTCGTTAGGTCGGCGTTAAGTTTATCCTGCAATGCAAATAAATTTTTATCAGATGCGAAAATGGTGGTGTCATCAGCGTAAAGAAGGCAGTGCGCATGTGTTAATATTTCTGGCAAGTCATTAATGAATATGAGAAATAAAAGTGGCCCAAGTATTGATCCCTGAGGGACACCTGTATTTACAGTTTTTGATGAGGACAAGACACCATTAAGTTCGACTATATATTGTCGGTCAATTAGGTAGTTGCGAATTATTTGTAAAGGCGGTCCAGAAATGCCATATGATTCAAGTTTACTTAAAAGAATACGATGGTTAATTGTATCAAACGCCTTGGTGAAATCAATAAAGAGAGCACCAACTAAGAGGCCTTGATCGATGGCTAATTTGACCCTCTCAGTAAATGTAATAAGCGCTAATTCAGTTGAAAAATTGTCACGAAAACCAAATTGATCAGGAGTTAAAAGATTAAATTTGGATAAGTATTTAGTTAAGCGATTATGTATAAGTTTTTCAATGACCTTACTAAAAAAAGACAAAATGCAGATAGGACGATAATTGCTCGTGCACTTATGGTCACCTTTTTTAAATACTGGGATTATTTTACCTGTCTTGAGGCGATTAGGAAAGTTGCCATCTATAAATAGTCTATTTACTATATGTGCTAACGTAAGTGAGATTTCGTTAGACACAAGCTTAATACTAGAGGGGCGTATCAAGTCGAGGTCCGGACCGGTTGTTTTAAGAGAATTGATAATGTTACATACTTCCAGCGGTGTTGTGGGGAACAGGTAAAATGAATGGGAACAGCGCGGAAAACTAAGCAACGTTGAATCAGGCTGACTACCGTCTGCAATACTAAAATGGTCACTGAAAACATTAGCTATGTCTTGAGGGTCAGTAATATTAGCAGAATTGTGGTTCATACACGATATGCGATTTTTAGTTGTACTGATGTTTAAGAATTCTTTAATAACCTGCCAGTTTCGTCTGGTATCACTTCCATTTTTTCTAATTTTATTTTCGTAGTAATTACGCTTGACATTTTTTAATAATAATAATAATATTTGGGGTTTTACGTGCCAAAACCACTTTCTGATTATGAGGCACGCCGTAGTGGAGGACTCCGGAAATTTTGACCACCTGGGGTTCTTTAACGTGCACCTAAATCTAAGCACACGGGTGTTTTCGCATTTCGCCCCCACCGAAATGCGGCCGCCGTGGCCGGGATTCGATCCCGCGACCTCGTGCTCAGCAGCCCAACACCATAGCCACTGAGCAACCACGGCGGGGGATTGACATTTTTTAAAGTGGCTGTTAGAACATTTGAATATGTGTGGAAGCGCAATCGCAACGCATTATTGAATGGCTGGACTTTAAGTTTCTTACGAAGATTATCTCTTTTTTTAATGGACCGCAATAAAGAATCACTAATCCAAGGCTTTCTTGGCGAGCTAAACCACCGCGTCACCGTAGTGTTACTTGTACATAAGTTAGAGCATTCAGATATTTTTGCAAAAAAACATTCAAAAGCCCTTTCACCACATTGCTCTTCAAGCACGTCAGCCCAGTCAATTGCACGAATCATACCAGTGAATTTATTCTAGGTCCCCTTTATTGAAGTAATCATAAAATTAAGATATTTAGCCAAGGTATAGTTGCAGCGGCTGCACCGTTTCATATGGAAGAAATTAAAATAATTAAAAAAGGAACACCACATGGTCGGAAAGAAGGGGAAACAAGAGGCCCAATTTTTGTTAGTCACAACCATATGAAGCCAAGAATAGCACAAGGAAATTATTGGATGTTTTTAATTGAAGTGTAGAAATGCTGAGGTAAAGAAAAAATGAAGGTGGAACAAAAAAAGCTTGCCGCCGGTAGGAGCCGAACCCACGGTTCACACCCTCCGCAGCATGTTTGGAAAGCGCGAAAAAAGCCATAGTGCGTGAACGAGGTCCCGACATACTCCAAAACAGACTGGAGCATGCACAAAAAAATAGCTGAGTCTGATATTGTTCAGCGTTGGGCTTGTTAGTCGTTTCATCGTTATACAAGAGAACAGCGCAGCAATCTGACAAAAACGAAGGGAGGCACAAATGTAGGCACGCACAGCGTTGTGTGTCCGTTTTCTCTTAGCCTCTCTCCATCTTCGTCAGATGCCGGCGCTGTTCCCCTGCAACGATGGTAACGACATACGCTCTTGGAAGTCACGAAAGGCACGTACGCAGTTCCACTTTGCGCCCGCGCAGCCCATAGAACGTCGAACTGACATGAAAACAGCCAACCTCCGTGCAAAAATATTCGGCTAGTAATAAAAGTTCGTGCCCAGTCTTGCACGACAAGACATGGCACAAGCTCGACGCGTAATTTGGCCGCTACGACATCACGGGCTTTCTCCGCGAACAGAATGGGCAAGGATGCGGAAGCAGCGTGCACCTTTCTGGAGCTAGAAAAAAATATGAGAATACTAGGGGAGACATGACGGAGACACATCAAGCAACAAGATTTCAGCGCGAACGAGTGAACAACGCCTAAATAAAAAAATCTCAATATCGTCAATGTAAACATTATTAGGTCGCATGAATAATTCCTTGTAATTCCCACCCACGTTCCAGTACAAACAAATGGTCTGCAGGAGCGCTTGGACCAGACGCTTGCTATACAACGTCGACGTCGAAACCAGAAAATCGGACACGAGAATTCCTTATTCGTCACGTTTAGCTAAATCACGAATTATGATGGTCTGTTGGTAAAAATTGGCAAAGTTGCTTAATTTTATTCCACAGCAGTGCGCGCTGCAGTAGGGAAAAAAATAACTAAAGGTGGTAGAATGATCGTCTGCGCCACTTCACGTCAATCTTCATATTCCAAACCAATCAAATATCGGTTTACGTTAAGGACAGTCATATCATGCTTTTTAATGACAATAAATGACTAACTTATAAATGTTATGTTATTAGCAACTAAATGAATAAACTGATTATTGGCTGCATGCTTTTCGAGAGAGAGAAAGCTATCCCTTCACTAGTCACTATGGAACGCAGCACATCGAACCTCCCGCGAAAAACATGATAGTGCCTTCACTGAACTTGTCGCACGCACAATACTTTGAGCTTAAAAGTGAGATGGAATCATGCTATGCAAGCAGACGGTTCAATTTACACGCAGTTCAATGACCATGATTCGTGAACCGCCACCATTAAGTCGATCTGGCAAAAAGCAAGTCCCGTAGACAAATGTTTACGATTATTCAAGGGGACACAACGTGGCCATTCAAGAAACGATAGAAATTGTGCTATTCGAGATTCTTTATGGCAATCTTGATGCCTTGCTGCCTAGTTATTCAGAAGTAAGTTATCCCTGACGTCCCCGAATTACTGCACCATGCCGAAGAGTTGCTTGCTCAGTTACAGATTACAAGCCAACAGCCAACCGACTCTATGCCGACGCAATTAACACATTCAGTACATGTGTTTTTGGCGTGGAACATTTTCATGGACGACGAAATAGCGAGATACTACTCAGCTGGTGCTTTGGTCCTTACATGATGATCTTCATATTAAATGCATTGCCCAATTGAAATGAGAAAGTTATGTCCCAACTACCATGAAAGTAGACGCGGCACCTTTAACCCAAAATGATTTACAGACTTGGCTTTCGGTCGAATTCACAAATACTTTAGTTCGCAACAGTAGTCCGCTGTTGGCCGAATGCCTTTGGTAATGATATGTTCTTTATCAAAATTGGCAGGTGCCTGCTTTTACGAACCGTTCTGGCATACGAACTGCTTTGTCAGCACGAGCCGAGAACGATGAATTCGTTCGAAACGGAGTGACGCAGGTTCATCTACGTCTCGCTGGTCCTGAAGTTATGCACGTCGTGCGCCTGAAGGTATCTTTCGTGCATTAGTGAACTGTTCGATCCCATTTTGTTTATTGTTTGAAGGTTATGCGAAGTTTTCGGTGCTTTCAGCTAGTTTTCGCTCACATGTTCCGCTTCCAGGATCGAGGCGATGCTTTCTCGAAAATGGGCGTTTGCTGCGCGTGTTTCCTTGTGTGTGTGTGTGTGTGTGTGTGTGTGTGTGTGTGTGTGTGTGTGTGTTTTTTGTTTTTGTTTTTTGTTTTTTGCCACCCGTATCGTATTTCTGGTTTTGCGCAAGACGCACTTCCTTTCAGACTGCACTCTGCCTACAAGCGTTGCAGAAATTTTCAAAAAGACGAGCTCGTCATTTTAGAGACGTGTAGTAACTTCTCGAAATTGCGAAGGCCACCGGTCTGTCTGAAACGCACAATGACGTCCGATAAGCAAGCAGTCATTCGATCCGATAATTTTGACAGCGTCGTCATGATCCCCACCGCTGAAAAGTACTTTTGCTGAGGAGCAGCTAAACGTTCAGTCGATAAACAGTTAACTTCCCACTGCCTTGCGCGCTGCATCTGCCTGCGTTTTATGCCGCTGCCAAATGACGACATGCAAGAGTTGTACGAATGACAGTTATTTAAGTGATTGATTGATTGACTGATTGATTGATTCTGCATTTGTTATATTCTGTACGTACCTTTTCATAGTAATGACAGAAGATACATGTCTGTGTGTTTGTTCCTTTCCTAACTTATTTTTCTGTCAACAAAAGTACTAAAATTACACCAACGCGTCAGCCTTTTAGCGTGTCACAACATAAAAATATTGTAGCCCACAGCAAGTGAAAGGACTTTAACAACTTTTTAGTAATTTCTTCGCTTTTTTTTTCTTTTTTTCTTTTTGCAACTAGTCCACGGGGCATCCTGAAAGTTCCGAGAAATACAGGCACCACGTTGTAAACACCATAGCATAACAACCAATCAATTAACAAAAGAACACGCTGGAACATTCCTGCCTTCTTTTACACATTAAATTCATTGCTCGTTGAAACTAGAAATTTAGATCCCTCAGTACCGTGGAAGTAGGCGCGGCAGCTAGAACCCTAAATAATTTACACACTTGGCTTTAATGATGAAATGAAATCTCAATACATATGTCATCGAAACATGTTTAGGTAATTCCAAATATAAGTGGTTACGCTGGCAATCCTTTTCTTTAATAAAGTCTGGATAAAAAAAGACACACAGCGAATTTTTATGCTTGCTTCATAACGCGCCTTTTAACGCGATAGTGTTAAGGGCCCCGTGTCGCAAAGAATTCGACGTCGGCGTCGGACGTCATTGGCGAAAAATCAATCCAAACCACACACCCACGCAGGCCCTCCGCGTGGCACATTCCTGCCGAACTAATTGAATTGCTCAAGGTAAGATGCGTCAGAAAAATCCTAAAGTACGCCCTAAACACCACCTGCAGATATGATAGCGTCGGAGCTTAACTTGAACATACCAGAAAACATAGTTCTGCTACCCGGAAACTCAAATACAAACCCGTTTTCCGTGCCGCGCGTGCCGCCAGTTTCCTTCCAGCAACACCATCGCACTCGTCTCCGCGCATCCGCAAGAAAGGTGCGGTTGCCGGGAAGCGTGACAAGCAGTGAGGGATCGTTGAAATCTATCGCGTTCCACTCTCAAAGGCGAAGCTTAAGCGTCCTCCAAGTTTTTTTAAAAACTCTTTTGTGTGCATTATGGTGTGCCTGTAAAGCTGGCTTTTTTCTTCTATCGGTCTTACAATGGCAAAGCAAACTTATAGGTTAGGGTAGACAATACAGACAAGTTGTGATTTTTCATACTTATGAACACCTGTTACATCCTTGTGCATTGAGAACGCTGCCGACAGCGAATCTCTCGCAATTATTACTACGATCGGGACTAGAAAGTATATCATAACGCCGTGCCACAGTGCTGCCAATAGCACTTCTTTGGGTCGGGCTTCACTGCGAACAGAGGAAAACCCTCAAAGGAAATTTCCGATTGAAAGGCAGTGGTTGAACCTGCGGCTAAAATGTATTACAACTCTCTTGCCGTTATTTAGTAAAGGCCGAGAGGAAAACGTATTACGCAAAGTGATTCATGATTCGGCCCTGGCAGTGTCAATTGATAACATTATACAAAACTTCCAACGCAATTCATAATACAAAGTAAATAAGAGTGCGAATCAGAAAGTATTTGCCCCTATTTTTTACAAGCCAAAATAAGGTACAAACAGGTAATTACAAATATACGTACTATTCTACGTACCTTACACTATTTTTCCACGTAGTCCGCACACAGGTTCAGACCATTTGTCCCATCGCAGCACTAAATTTGAGATGCCTCCGTGGTAGAATTCGCCCGGCTGACTGTGAAACCAACGTCGGACTGTTGGCCTGGCTTCATCGTCACACGTGAATAGCGGTACTGCCGGGAACTTCTTCAGCGAACCGAAAACGTGGAAATTCTAGGGGCGAGGGCCGGATTGTATAGTGGGTGGTCCAGACTCTCCCAGTGAAGCGACCGGAGCTTGTCGGCAGTTCCGATTGCCACACTTCGCTGCTCGTACGCCGTGGACATATGAAACACAACCGCCATCGTCAACAACGGACAGCAGCACCGTGCCGCGGAGCAACCTGCAGATAACGCCAGACCACAACAAGAAAGGTCTACAGCTGGGAATGGATATTTTGATTTCGCATTTACAGCCGTAATTTGGCTAAAAAAGTAAGTGCAAAGACTTTCTGATTCGCCCTCGTAGAAAAAGTTAAGGTTTCGTCTGGAAGCCAGTGCAGTCTTGAGGCAATTGGCCAGAAGGTCGAATAGAACAAGACAACAATTGTTCTGTGGAAAAATAAAAAAAAAATTCAGCACTCTTAATTTCACTTTAGGATGTCGTCAGTGCCAAACAACTTGGACATCTGGCTTCATAATTTTATTGTAGAATAAAATTATGTTGAATAGCTGCTCAATAAAAAAATAATTATGAGCAAAGTGATTTTCAACACTTATATAGCAGCTCACTTCGTGGTGTACGAATTTGACGCCACCAGGGCTCAGGGGGTTGTAAAATTGAGATTGGAAGTAGTCAGTTTGTTTTCTTTCATATATTTCCCGACGCATTTTCTAGAAGCATAGTGGGTATGTTTCTTTTTCTTCGGTATGCGCACTCGTTCGGGGCTGTTATTTAGCTGGAATTTCGATAAAACCCCATATGACGTTCAGGCGCATGTAGATTATTCACCAATAAAAAGAAAGAAGACTCACTGAATTCGTGGGCTCAACCTGTTCGCTAGATGAAAATGAAACTGAAGATCGCTTCGGAGTAGCTTGGCCAACAAATATCTAGAACTCAGCGCGTATCGCGACTTCGAACAGGAGGCCTCGGCACCTGCGATAAGCTTCTTTGTATTTGGCACAGTTATATTTCCTTGTTTGAACATTGCAAGAGCCAACATAACGTTTGACGGAGATAAAATCCATCTTTTTTCAGTCGCTTCAATTTAAAACACAAGAAAGCTCTACGTCTTTCAGAGACTACATCACACTCGTTGATTCAGAAGTTTTGAGCCCTGGTGGCATCATTTGACGCAATACCCGTAACACTGCTAAAAATTGTCATATTAATTCTCTTTCTTTTTGAATAATGCTTCTGAGAGCTTTTTCACCCTAAGTATGTCAAGCAAAAAAAAATATCCCGAAGGAAAAAAATTTAGGGCCGAAATGGTTTTAACCTAAAGAAAGGGGGGGGGGGGAATTCTGTTGTGCTTCCCACGCTGCGGGGCGCACCGGAATACCCTCGCCGGGCACACTCACCGCTCCCAAGACCCTAGAAGCTACAAGCCCGACTCATGCAATGACGTCCCAAATGACCGCGGAAATCCGGCGATTGGCTGAAGCGAGCAACGACAGAAGCCGCCGGAATCAGGAGCACAAGAACGGGAGAAGCGATCGGGAGCTCGGTTAGGTCAAAGCTTGGAGGCAGTGGCACGGGTCAACGGTGAATACCTCAAATCCACTCATGCTTGCTTTCCTTTTTTTTTTTTTTTTTTGCAGCCTCGCCCACTGTCAAGATTCCTCGCTATCTCGCTGGCTAGCACGCTTTACTGGAAATACTAAATAAATCGTTGTGCTCGATTGAATTGTCGTTGCGTGTGCGTCGTCTTCTGTGTTGGAGAGCCGGTCTATCTCCGGGTTTGACAACACCGAGATGCGCGCGTATTTGAAAGCTTTACTACTGTCACGCGTACGTTGTTATAGATTTTGTCGCTGGCCATTCTTTATCGGATTATTCTTGTTATCTAGTTATCGCTCGGCGCAAAACGCGGCTAATCAGCCAGCCCAAAAGGGGATAATTTGCATACCCACCCTTACCTCTTGCTACTATCAGGCACCTACTCTATGAAATTCCAACTTGAAGGCGCAAGTTGGAATCAGCTAGCGCAAGACAGGGGTAATTCGTCCTGCAGTGGACATTAAAAATAGGCTGATGATGATGACTTTATGAAATAAGCTCTATAGAAGCACGAACGACGTGCCATAGTCACAAGCTCACTTAGCAGTGGTTACCTGGATACGGTGGCGTTATAGGAAGCGCCAAGTCAAGGTTGTATGGCCGTACATACATTTCCTCCTCTGCATATATGGCAATGCCATGAGTCCATGTGCTGTTCACAAACGATTCCATGATACCCATCGACTTGAAACAATGCGTCTTTATTATTATTATTATTATTATTATTATTATTATTATTATTATTATTATTATTATTATTATTATTATTATTATTATTATGACGAGCCGATACCCTACAGCCTCCGGGATCGGCCCACATTTTTGCTCACTGACACGACAAATGCATTTCGGGGCAGAGGTACACAGCTTCACTGTGAAAGCACCTGTGCAGTCAGTACTGGCGCCCTGTATTTTGTCTCGATGGCACCATCACCATCGGCACGGTCCCGCGAGGAGCTGCTAGCGGTTCGCGTTCGTTATCTTCCTTGCCTCGGCGGCAGCCCTTTGTTTTTCGCCGATGACGCGCTAAATCTGCACCATCATTGCCTCGTGCATGCATCCCTTCTGCGACCAAACGAGCTTTCGGCGATACACGTTCGCTGCTGTATTGACATTAAAACTTTAAACTGCTTACTTTCGAAAAAAAACTTTATGCGTATCGAAAATGGACTAGCTAGCCGCAAGGAACATGCTCACGCAGCGACGCCATTGATGACAATATCACAAAAGGCCGGGCTCGGTCAGGTCGTCCTTATAGGCGTTCTTTTTCAGCGTCAGTTATGCTTTCAAGGAGTTTACCTGCAAAACATTTGTGCAAAACAGAAGCATGTTTACTATTTATTCGCTTAGCTAGAAAGTCTCGAGGGCTGGCTCCAAACTACTCATTTCCTTTAGCCGCCTAACATCAATTACTGGAAATTTATTTATCGTAGCTTCGTTTATTACGAAAACAACTGCTCAACTTACTGAGTATCTAGAGCTTACCAATTTGAACACTCGAATGATAAGGATAATGTCAACAAGATTTACAGTGTTCTATTAAAGTTTGGCGCCATTAAAAAATAGCTGCCTGGATATTCATGGTGCAGTACGCTTCTGATAAAGCAGGTGGGATTGCTTCGACGGGTTTTCTTGGCGCAATTCAAGTTCATCGACTTAAGCACATGTGCCCAACAGCACACTTCTGCTTTTACGACGGACTCTCCTACGTTATACAAGAAGCACTTCAGCGCTGCGGTATATCACAAAGTGTGCGAGAACATTGTGCGTGCTCCCGATTACATATATGAGTGTTGGTGGCATCAGGCTCGGTTTCCTGGCGTCATTAAGAATAAAAACAGCTGCCTATCGGAAAGCAATGGAGAATGTACATTGTATCAAATGGAGTAGCGCACATGTGTGTGTTAGAACAGAAAGTACTGAAGTATTTGGATGAGTGCTTTGCGGAAAATATTTTAAGTGTCTATTCTTAACACATAAAGAAAAGGCACCGCAATTTTTTTTAAATTAAAGCGGATATACGTATGCAGTCAAGTGAAACATGTGTTCCGACCGAGTGCCCGTGGTGGAAGCGGTCCGACAACCGCACGGCTACATTGCCACACGGAATATTGGTTAATTAAGGCGAATGCCTGAAGTGGCTCGTAGAAATGGCTCATACCTGAAAAAACAAAAGCGGCGTCTAGTCCAGTGATACAAAGTAGAAGAGTGATACAAAAAAGTGGATGAATGGTACAAAAAATACCAGCAGCAATGGCTCATTCCCGAAAAAAATGACATGATCAGGAATGACTCATACCTACATCCCCCCACCCCCCCCCCCGTAAGCAAGCAAAGATGAAATGGCTGAATAAGAAAGAAAGAGAGAAAGAAAGAAAGAGAGAAAGAAAGAAAGAGAGAAAGAGAGAGTGCGAGAGAGAAAGAGAGGGCGAGAGAGAGAGAGAAAGAAAGAGAGAGAAGGAAAGAGAGAAAGAAAGAAAAAATCATGAGCCATTCCACTCTGTGAAGGTGGCTGACCAGCGAAGCTGCTTGCACACGACACGGAGGTGACACATAATTTTCAACAAAGGTACGGACTCATTTATTGTCTTGATGGGTCGTCATTATTTCGCTCGCAACTGCAACCACATTCCTTGATAATGTCAAATCGATGCACGTACGCCACTGGGTGGTCGGTTGGCCCCGATTGGTGTGGCATCGCAAGGGATATGTCTGCAACACGGAACGCGTAAACCATTCCCTTTTCGGTACCGACACATACACATTGAAGTCACCGACAACGACAACACAGGTCGTGTCATCGTAGTTAATTCACGCAAAGTGAGTAGCCATGAACCTTACGCGACTACGAGTCATTGCATTTTTTGCTTGCTTACGGGGGTATTAGCCATTGCTTACGGTGGGATGAGCTATTGATGATGACATTTTTCGACATGCTGTTTTGTATGTTATATGCGTGATTAGAAATAATTTAAGCACTGTTTGCTTCACTTTGCTGAGTGCGTGTAGCCTCTGCCTTACGGGGCTATGAGGCATTGCATTTGTTGCTTGTTTACGGGAGCATGAATGCTTACGGAGGTATGAGCCATTGATGGTCATAGTTTTTGTTCACGGAGAACAAAAATGCACGCAACTGTAGCCATTAGAGCTTCGCAGTAAAAGCAAAACAGTGCGTTGTGTTTTGAGCGTTACTTCTTTTTCAGAAGACAAGTGCGCGAAATATGGAGTTAAATTCACGACTCACAATTTTGAAATGATCTTTGTTCTTCATTATCCCTTCTACGTGACAGTAAAGACATGCTACATTTTCATTGAATGAATACTAGCAAACGGACCATATAATTTTGCTCCGGTTGCGTTTACTCTTCTAACACAATATTTTATCAGTCACAACCGAAATTTCCCTCTAACAGATTGAAAAATAGAGGAACTTGAATATTAGCAGGATGTCTCAAGAGAAAAGAAGATTTAATTGCTTATTATTCAGGTGTCACCAGACGGCAGAAAAGGGAAATTCAGCAAACATATCCTTAGCATATTTAAAAGTCTGTCCACTTCGAAACGATTCATTTGAGTTCCTTCTTTGCACGCTGATACCGAGTAGAGAAAAAACGAGGGAAAGATAAGTAACAAAAAAAAGATTACAAGAATAGTGAAAGGATAGCGAGAGTGGACAAACTCCAAGAGCAATGACCGCTAACAGTCGCAAGCGTTCGTATGCAGTCTGAAGTCATTTTCAAGAAGCACAGTTGGTCTTTGTGGCCTTGAGCATCTATTAGTACTTAGGACAAGTTTCCGAGATATGTTCCTCCGAGCGCAGTCTGCCATCCAAGCGGCTAATACTGAGCTCCTGGAGCCGAGTATGGAGCGTCAGGCGTTGAGTGTCCAGCCTCCGTAGGTCTAACAGACGCGTCGGCCTAGAAACTACAGGATGGTTGCTAATGCATTTTCATGACTTGGATATGTTTGTCAGGAGACCCAAGACAGCACCCTGTCTTCTAACGTCTTATTATGCTGGCGTTCCAGTACAGTAAACTCAGTTCTGAAGGGACGCGCACCGTAACATGCGGTAGTGTTGCTTACGTTTAACATATGTAACGTATCCCTCCTACGCATGTAAGCCGAGATACGCTATTCCAAACTGCCTGTTTAGAATAGCGCTTCGCTGAACCCATATTTAGTATTCCCACAATCGCAAGAGTCAAAAGCGTGACTTGTTCTCTAAGTTGTAAGTTGTCACGACAACGGAGTTGTATTTCACAGCGCCTGCCTCTAAGAAATACGCAACGAGGTATGGTCGATGACGAAATAAATGCCACAGGAGGCGTTTATTACCATGAACTGCGGACGCCTATACCACTGCAAAGGACGGATGTTGGGTGGTGACTGCAATCGTTTACTCGCCACATGACGCATCTACACTGGAATTCAACTGGTTTCACCAACGCCCTCTTGTATTCTCTAGAATTGGGACTTCGCCTGCCACCAGGACTCTTCTCTTTTTTTCTCTTGATGTCCCTCGCCCCTTTCGCGATGTGCTAAAACGTGCTTCTCCCGGTGCTCAGTAAGCCCGTTTCTTTGGTTATTATTTAATTAATTAATTTCTGTATTGCTGCAGGAAATAGCGCCCTCTTCTTCTTCTCCGTAATCAAACTCTCTCTCACGGGGACTCTGTATTTCTGTGGCAACGCAGCGACAAACCTAGGCCTTAGTTTTGCACAGAGAAATCGGGAATGATGATCTTTAATGAAAGGATGAATAATTACATGATGTGAATTCAACAGCAAGTCATACCCATAGCCAAACAATGTAAATATCTGTGAGTATATATTAGATTTCCCACGTAACTAGAGCCAAACATTAAAAATATGTAAATGCAACGTAACTGGACAGAACGAAGGTAGTGTAGTTTCCACCTACTTAGATAATTATTCCTAATTAATCAACATCTCAAATATTATAATTATATGGACAGTGTCAATGAGAAAATCGTAGAGCGACATGAAAAACTCCCGATACAGCTTTCTGTTGCTCCGCCACATAAAGTTGTTTTTCCGCAAGTGAAAGAAGCCCACGAATACACGTAAAGTGCCGTCTCGCGGCAATTTCGCGTGTATTTGTGGGCTTCCTTCCCGCTCGCAAAAACATTTTTATGTAGTCCGTATTTAGCAAGAGAAAGCTGTATAGGGAGTTTTCACGTTGCTCTAGCATTTTCTCATTGATACCTTCTATATAATTATAATATTTGAAAAGTTGATTAACTAATACTAATTATCTAGTTAGGCGGAATGAAAAAAATATCCGAGTATCTCCAAGCGACGGCAAACAACACAACCTTTGTTCTGTCCATCTACGTTGCATTTACATATTTTTAATGTTTGGCTCAAGTTACGTTGCACACCCTGTATATATACTCGTAGGGAGAAAATAATGCTCCCGCACACCTTTTGTGTTGTACCGTGGCGCTGAAGCATTTCTTGTAGAATGTAGGAGAATACATTGTAATGGCAGAGGTGCACGGTTGGGCGCATGCGCTCTAAGTTCATCAACTTGAAGTGCGTCAAGAAAACCTGCCCAAGCATTCGCACCTGCTTTATCAGATGCCTACTACACTATCAATATACAAGCGGTCTTTTTTAACGGCACCAAATATTAAGAATTACATCAATGTAAATCTTCCTGACATTATTGTTATTATTAGAGTGTTCAGGTGGTAACCTCCGGATACGGAGCAAATTGAGCAGTTGTGTGCGTAATTCACGAAGGTATGCTAATTATCTTTTAAATAATTGATCTTGGGTGGCTAAAGCAAATAAATAGTTCGGAGCCTGTCTTCGAGATTGTGTAGTTGAATGAACTATGTTTATTAAAGATGTTCCTGTAAGAGCTAAGAACAAATATTTTGCAATTAAGTGCTCTGTGAAAGCGTAACTGACGCAGAAAATGATCGTGGGTAACTTCGACCTGACCGTTTCCAGCCTTTTGAGACAATTATGAGTGGTACGGCTCCGTGAGCCTGTTCCTTGAGTGGTACGGCTCCGTGAGCCTGTTCCTTGCGGCCAGAGGACAATCTTCGATTGCGGCGGATTACAATATTGGATCACCGTACATTTACCATCCACGGGTTCCCTTCAACGTCTGGCATCGCCTGGTACCACCAGTGAACCTGTGAGTGCCATATTCTCGGCGGTAAAGACTGTCTGGCTTCTCAGCACCACGAGAAGAGCGCTAACCCTAACGGCCGAGTGGTTTGGGTGCATCACCGCAGCGGAGACGCAGGTGCGCCCGCGGATGCGCGGCATGGCGTTCGCGCAACGCTGGGTCTAACGACGTTCGCCGGTGAGTGCTCCCGCTTCACTCATGACTACCGCGACTACTATGAATTCCCTAAGAGGCTACGACCCGACGGAGATGGACTTCAGTCATGTACCAACATCCCAGCAGCAGCTGATGCCCCCGCAGGATCTCCCGAAGGAAGACAACAGCCATGGCTGGAACATATGGTCCCGGCGCAACAACGAAAGAGCGGCGCAAGCTAAATCGACAGCTGCCAAGCAAGAGCCGGAGCAGAAAGAACGCCGAGAGCCTCCCGCACCGAGACTTCCGCGTCTACCGAGTTTAAAGAATTTTCCATACAAGGTCATCATCCGACCTAAAACCACGGTGGATCTGCAATCTGTGGCTCCACGCTCCTTCGATCTCGAATTAGGGATCCAAGCGGCCCTCGACACACCGCTACAAGAAAAGCCAACTCTGCGCGTTGTTAGCCAGCAGAACATTATAATGATATGTACTCACTGTGAGGAAGATGCGTTCCACGTCGCCAAGCTTAATAGCCTGCACCTCGACGGCAAGAGTATAACAGTCACCGCCTACGTTGCCTTGCCAGAGGATGTTTGCAGGGGTGTAATACATAATATCAAGCCTGAAGTGGGTGATGACTCTATCTTCCAAGACGTCTCCTCACCCAGCCATACAATCCTGGGAGCGCGCCGTCTGGGCAAGACTACGTCGGCAGTCATCGTCTTGGCCGGCCAGAAACTTCCATTCACGGTCAACTACGGGTGGTCAGAGCGCCGCTGCTATATCTACCGGAAAACGAGGGCGGCTTGCATCAACTGTGGAATGCGAGGTCACCAAGCAGACGTCTGCCCGAAACCCAAGGGGGCTGCTTGCCAGAACTGTGGAACGCCGAGTCCAGATGAGACGCACGAGTGCGCACCCGTTTGCGCGCTGTGCAAGGGTCCGCACAAGACTTATTCAAGGGACTGCAAGGAGAAATTCCACAGACCGCTGAACAAGAACGCTAGTGCCACGTCATCAAACGCGGCATCAACAACGGAACTTGAAGAAGGTAGGAGCAGGCCGAGGCAGAAGAAGCAGCCTGAACAGCGATGGCGAGCAGCGTCGTCATCAGTCTCCCACTCTCGTTCCACCTCTCGCGGCCGTTCGAGCTCGAGACGCCGGGCAACCGGCTCCAACCAGAACGCCAGTCAAGTGGAGGCGGGTAAAGAACAAGGGAAGGAGAACCTCACGAAGACCACCGGGGCGCTGAAGAAGACGTCCTTGGGTCAGCTCTCAGGTTCGAAGGTGAGCTTTGCAGAGTGGCCTCCCCTCCCCTCGTCCTCCCCGCAGAATAACACGCAGTTGGCAGCACTCAAAAAAGAGATAGGAAGTCTTAAAAAACAAGTCAGCGCTTTAACAATCCAAAACCAAGAGCTTAGGCGAGCCACTACTAATGGAATAACGCCGGTAACTCAGCCGACTCCTCAAAGCCAAATACAGCAGGTGCCTAGCTCCCAACCTGCCTTAGGCGAGGTCTACCAACAAATTATCCAAGAACTCCGATCCTTCAAGGAGGAGTTTCGAGCCTTTCCAATTTACGTGAACGCCCAATTCCAAGAAATTCGAGAGCAGATTGCAAACAACAGACGATACACGGAGACGGCAATTTCTGCACTTCGGAAGGAACAAGCGGATAAAAGACATAAGTCCAAATTCGCTCGTACAATGCAAGTGGACGAGCCCTCCGATACGGACTCACCATGCCAGCCAAACCTAGAATAAAGATCTGGCAGTGGAACTGCCGGGCTACAGGAGAAAGCAGGCGGCTCTTAATCTCCTACTATCTCAGGAATCTGACCCACCGGCAGCTATCCTAATTCAAGAACCCCACCTAATACCTATCAAACTCCAAGATTATGTGACTTGTCAGCAAGACCAGTTAACTGCCACGTTAGTGCACAAACTATACACTGCCATACTGCACGACCCTTTCGAGCCGGATATTGCGCACTGCTATATTACTATTCTTCCTCTCCAAAGAGGAGCGACAAGCACGCATGTATTGAATGTTTACAGCCCTCCCAAAGACAGCCACGCAAGATTGGGTTCCCTCATAAAGAAATTTCTGAGCTTAGTGGGCCATGCCCCCTGCGTGATTGGGGGCGACTTCAACGCACCGCACCCTTCATGGGGCTACCCGGCGGCGACACCAAAAGGCAGAAAACTGGAAGAAGTAGTGACGCAAGAAGGGCTTTCGATCCTCACCGATCCCACTTACCCTACGAGGCTGGGAAACAGTGTTAGTAGAGATACCTGTCCGGACCTGACGTTCACCAAGAACATAAACAGCGCGATTTGGAAGAATACCGAACAGCACCTGGGAAGCGATCACTTCATCCTCTCTCTGGAGATAAGCACAAACGCGTGCAAACGCAAAATAGGTATCGCAAGAATTACGAACTGGGACAGGTGGAGACAGGCCCGGGCATCTACTGCAAACCCTATTACAAACCTAGAAGAATGGGTTAAGGGTGAGGTGCAAGCTTTGAAAGCCTTTACGAAAGAGGTCTGCACGACGGAAGATTGCCCAGCGGTCGATCCACACCTTCTACATTTATGGGAAGCAAGACACTCATTGACAAAGAGATGGCGAAGACAGCGGCTTAACCGCAAACTCAGGAAAAAAATAGACGAGATAAACAAAAAGGCAGAATCCTACGCCATATCCTTGGCCAGACAGAACTGGAATACGCTCTGCGATGGTATTCAGGGGAAGCTAGGTGTGTCAAAGACTTGGAAGCTCCTGCGTGTCCTAATCGACCCCAGCAGCAGCAAGTCGGCCACTAAAGACAGGCTCACGAAGATTGTACACACCATCCCGGGTACGGACACAGAGTTGATGGAAAAGCTCAAGACCAGGTATCTGTGCACGGACCCAGTCGGGGAACAACCGGAGTATTCTGGACTGCCGAATGCGAAGCTGGAGATCCCACTCACGAAAGAAGAGATCAAAGCAGAAATTGCGGCCATGAGAAAAAATGCAGCTCCAGGTCCAGATCAAATAACAGCAAAGCTCTTATTTAACCTCAGCGATGACACCATCACCTCGCTGGTGGAATGCTTCAACGAGCAGCATTGGGCTACAGGAACGCTACCAATATCCTGGAAGACGGCCGAGGTTCGCTTCATTCCGAAGCCGAACAAACCCCTTAAACTGGATAATCTTAGACCGATATCGCTGACCTCGTGTTTGGGCAAGCTCATAGAGAGGGTCATCAACACGAGACTCAGTAGATACTTAGAAGAGAACAACCTCCTACTTAACACTCAATTCGGCTTTCGCCCTCACTTATCGACCCAGGACGCCCTCTTGTACCTGTACAAGGATCTCCTTGAGACACCCCCCAAGTCACAGACAAGGGCCATCCTGGCACTTGATTTGAAAGGAGCGTTTGACAACGTTCTGCATAAAACTATTCTTCAAAGCCTCGCCGACACCAACTGTGGCGCCAGAACCTACAACTATGTCAAAAACTTCTTATCAGCAAGGCAAGCCACTATAAACTTCGGTGGAATAAAATCAGATCCCATCACTCTAGGCCCGAGAGGAACTCCGCAAGGGGTGGTACTGTCACCCCTTTTGTTCAATTTGGCTATGAAAGATCTCCCAGGCCTTCTCTCCGAAATCCCGGGTATCAAACACACATTGTATGCGAATGATATCACTGTCTGGTGCAACTCGGGGAGTGACGCCGAGATCGAGGAGCGTCTTCAAGCAGCAGCGGACACGGTGGACCAGTACGCCAGGGAAAGAGGCCTCCAGTGTGCTCCGGAAAAGTCCGAGTTGCTCATCCTGAAGAACCCGAGGACACCCCTGGCACAGAACATCACGGTGTATATAGACAACCACTCAGTACCGAAACCCACGGAGATCAAGATCCTAGGGCTGTATATCCCGTAGGGGCGACAGAATATCACCACTATGAAGAAGCTTACAACATCCACCGAGCAAATCCTCCGGATGATGCATCGTATCAGAAATAAGCACCATGGCATGAAGGAAAGGGACGTCATCCGCTTAGTGCAGGCTTTCGTGATTTCTCGGATAATGTACGGGACGGCATTCCTTAACCTCTCCAAGTCGGAAATTGATAAGTTGGAGGCACTGATCCGGAAGGCCTACAAGACGGCACTGGGGCTACCAAACTCCACGCCAACGGCAAAGCTCATGACTCTAGGAGTACATAATACCCTCAAAGAGATGTGGGAAGCACAATACCTCTCACAACTCAATAGGCTCGCACTCACAAAACCAGGTAGAGATCTGCTCGAAAAGATCCATATTAATCTGCCCTATACGATAGACCAAAGGGAAGAAGTACCACGTGATGTGAGGAGACGCATCAACGTGTACCCCATTCCGCGGAACATGCATCCCGCATATAACATCGAAAGGAGAAAAGCAAGAGGGAAAGCCCTGCAGAAGAAATGGGACGAGCAACCTAACACCCTCTATATGGACGCCGCAGGGCCAAAGAATGGAGTGATGACTATTGTGGTCTCAACGCCTTCAGGATTGATGGGTGAATTGCGCCTCAATGAAAACATCCAACCCCACTGATGCAGAGGAAGCAGCTATTGCATTAGCTATAGCATCTAACCCCAACGCCGATGTGCTCACTGACTCCCAGAACGCCTGTCGCAACTTCAATAATGGATTAATTCACCGGTCAGGGTTGTCATTGCTGACTAAGCATCCACCCAGCCAAGCCTCAGTCATCTGGTTTCCCGGTCACCTGGAACTACCAGGAGGAAACGAAGCCGCTCACAGGCATGCCCGAGCTCTTCTATACCGGGCGTCTCCCCCTGATGACCGTGAAGAGTGCTGGGACCTAACTGCTTTAGCAGTGTATGCTGACAATCTCGCACCATACAGAACAGCCAGGAAGGAGTACCCAACACCACATAAATCCCTCAATAAGTTGGAAGAGAACACTCTAAGGAGACTACAAACTAATACATACCCAACGCCAGCTAAGTTACACCAGTGGTACCCTACACTATACTCCCCGCAATGCCCACACTGTGGAGAGGTAGCTAACCTCTACCACATGGTGTGGGCTTGCCAATTTAATCCCATAGTTGACCCCATCCCAAATCCCTCAAAAGACCAGTGGGAGGCTATTCTGCTCAGCGATGATCCTGACCGTCAGCACTGGCTGGTGGGGAGGGCCAGCGCAGCAGCAGTAACCAGTGGGCTACCGGAATAGGCGGCCCACCCACGAGTTCTACCTGGAAATAAAGATGTTTTCAATCAATCAAATTGCGGCCAGACGACTAATTTATATCCACATTGTTTTTCCGAAGGCAAGCCGTTTAAAGTTGAAACGTCAATGTAGCAACAAACGTGCGCTGCCGAAAGCTTGCTTGGTCACAGAAACGATACACAATTGAATGATAGTGCAGATTTAGCACGTCATTGCACTCAATACATTGCGTTGCCACCGATGGAAGCAAGATAACGAAAGGGAACCGCTTGGGAGCTTCTTACGGGGCCGTGCCAGCCAAGGGCGGCAATACTGACGTCACAGGCGCTTTGCTTTTTTTTTTTTGCGTCGGTTTCGTTTTCAGAAAGAGAATGCTAGAGATTCAGTGCCATTCGTTCTTGTCTCATGGATTTAAATACAGGTTTTAATGGTATCCACACCGCGTTTGTTTCCAAGAGTAGGTGTAAGCCGGAAAATGTTCGCTCCCACCCGCAAACACACAAACACCCTCGCATACAACCATACCCAGGCACGCTCAAGACATGCACACGCATAACCACGCTATACCATCTCGGCTGCCTCTGAAAAAACCTGCGCGTGCTAA
Organism: Dermacentor andersoni; assembly: GCF_023375885.2. Classification (NCBI taxonomy): domain Eukaryota; kingdom Metazoa; phylum Arthropoda; class Arachnida; order Ixodida; family Ixodidae; genus Dermacentor; species Dermacentor andersoni. The sequence goes on from NC_092814.1 coordinate 212,347,872, forward strand.
CAGACTTCATAACACTCCCGCTACCATTATACCGTCTCAATGCCAACTGCAATAAATCGCTTCATGGTTTAAATTCGGCGCTCTTCAAGTCAATGTGCCATCTGCAGGGAGGGTGCAAAACGATTTCCTCCTGTCGCGGGACTTTCCCGCCCCTCTCTTACCTGCTTTACCTGATTTAATGCACCACCAATGTTCCGACTAAGTGCCAAAATGCATATGTTGTTAGAAGGGACTGCCCTCTTGTTGTAGTCAGTTGAAACTTTTTGACTCTCGGCCGATATTCTGAAACATAACTTCGAAAAAAAAAATTTCCATTCAGTTACACTTGTGCATTGCTGTGAAGTTCCGAAGGAGAATGTCCGGAATTCCTGGACATGCTGGACAAGCACGCTGAGGGCGCCATTCATCAGTTGAGACTGTGTGTAGCTCACACGAGCAGTGTAAACGCGATAGCGTTAAGGGCACCACGTCGAAGAAAATCCGGCGTCCGTGTCGGCGTTGGTGTCGGTGTCGGCGACGACGACGTTGTCCGTATGGCAAAAATCATCCCGAACAACACATCCCGATCCACGCAGGCCCTCCGCGTGGAGCATAGGCATTACTGAACAAATTAAATTAAATTAAATTAAATTAAATTATGGGGTTTTACGTGCCAAAAACGCTTTCTGATAATGAGGCTCGCCGTAGTGGCAGACTCCGGAAATTTCGACCACCTGGGGTTCTTTAGCGTGCACCTAAATCTAAGTACACGGGTGTTTTCGCATTTTGCCCCCTTACTGAACTAATTGAATATCTCAAAGTAAAATGCGTCACAAAATTCGTAAAGTACGACTCACACACAACCTCCAGGCATGATAGCATCGGGCTGTAATCCGAATATACAAGAAAATATAATTCTGTTACGCGGAAACTCAAACACAAACCCTTTTTCCAGCTGCCGTTTGAGGTCTGTCTTAGTAGGAGCGGCGTACCCCAGAAAGCCCGCCTTCGTGCATAGCGTTCGCCGCCAGCGTTTACAGTAAAAATTACGGTTACATAAGCTGCAGTTGCCGGGAAGCATAAGAAACACTCAGGTATCTTTGAATACTATCGCGTTCCACTCTTAAAGTCGAAGCTTAAGCATGCTCCAAACTTTTTGTTTAAAATGAAGCCACTGAGTTCGTCATTGAGCACCGAGTGCAAGTAACCTTGTGACATTGAGCACGTGCTGTGTGCCTGCCGCCGCAATAGTACAGCGCGGTTAGCAGCCAGCAAATACTTCACTTGATATACGAGCACAAATACAGACTAGTGATTTCCTAGGGCCCTAAGACAGAAGGAGGGACGCTATCCGAGACATGAAGGCGCCACTGTTATACTTACGCCTGTCAAGACATTCTTCGGCGTTTTGACAGTCATATGGGTTCGATTTCTTTATTCCAAGTTTTTTTTTTTGCTTTTTTGTTTTTTTTTTCTATTATGTCTTTTCAAACACCTCATCTGAAGTTGCAAGCGCTGCAAAAGCACGGCTGACATCTTTATAAAGGTGGAAGAACGGGCATGTTGGTAATGTTGTACCATTGGTGGTTATCAGCGCGACGACCGAGATAGGAAGTGGGAGACGAGACAATAATAACGCTAACTTGCAGCAACTCCATTGCACACATTGACCAGGCTTATATACCATGCCATGGCACAACAAAAGAGACAGGAGGGTGACACGTGTACGGATCTTGGCTTCCAGCATTACAACAGACAGCTCATGTACGTATCTAGATATTGCAATTCTTTATCAGACAGGGACAGTGAACGGGCACTTACACTGCGCTCTCCGGACTTGTGTATCGCATGTGCCTCAATTATCTCTCTGGTTCGTTTGCTTTTCCGCCGACTGATGATTTGTGTGCTTTCGAAGATCGCTCTGCAGTGGTAGAATGCAAAGGCCAGACGCGGCACTGCCTCAATTAATGATTTAAGGAGCATAAGAACCATGTCTTGAACTTTATCACTGCAGGCCGATCTTGGAAGGGACACAAATCATCAGTCACCGCAAAAGCAAACAAGAGAGATAATTGAGACGCGTGCAATACACAAGTCCGAAAAGCTCTGTGTAAGTTCCCCTTCACTGTCATTGTCTCACAAAGAATTGCGCAATCTATATACATTATCTGACTGTTGTAATGCTGGAAGCGAATATCCGTACACGTGTCACCGTCCTGTCTCTTCTGTTGTGCCATGACGTAGTATATTAAACCTGTTTTGCTTGCGCAATAAAATTATTGTAAATCAGCGCTTTTTTCTGTCCCTTCTTTCGCTTCCTACGTCGGTCGCCGTGCTTCTAACCAAATATTACATATTCAGCTTTAATTAACCTCTTTCTCTATCAAACTCTCTGTCTCACTACAGCGTGTTATCGCCAATTCTGTAGCCAAAGTGTCTTGCCTAACCAGATAGCGCGCCCGACAAGAACAGCGTTGTACATTCTCGAATGTACACGAGTACCTGCAATCACTGTGGAATGTACGGTGATACATGAATAGCGAACGAACATGACACGTCACTTTACATTCGACGGCCGACGAGTGTGCTCGCCGCTATACGGTTGTAATTGGAGTTTTGCTGGTTCTTGCGTACACAACTTCGCCCAATATAGAGTAAGATTCTTAAATCACAAATATGACAATGCTTAGTTATTCACCGTCAGCACAGTGTTACATATGGGGTTCGACGAGGGGACAATGAAAAGATCATTTTTAACGAAACACAACTTACCAGTTTCTCAGAATGCGTTGTTGGGCAAGTTGGTTCATTGTATTTGGAAATATTGGATGCGCTTTGTAGACGATCACAAGGAAGGAGACGGGACAGGCGCAAACTAACAGCTGAGGTTTATTCGAGGGAAACACTTAAATATCAGTTCATGCCAGCGCTGGCGCATCAGGGTATCAGCAGCAGATAAGAGGAGAAAGAACACAAAATCAAAAAAAACCAATGGCGTGGCTCAGCTAATCATATTTTCTAGGCAACGTGCCTCCCTATTGTAAAGTATGATCGATCTGTCACTGATGCATGCTTGTCTTTTCTTTTTTATATAATATGCCTCTAGAAGTTCCCGTGCTTTTTCGTTACTGCACTTGCACAGGATCTTAACCTGATTGAGCAGAGGCCTGCATTTATGATCTAGGCAATGCATGGGTAAATGACGTTGCTCACGGTTTTTAATAGACCTTTCGTGTTCACGGATTCGCATGTTCAAACAACGGCCCGCCTGGCCTATGTAGGTTTTGCCGCATGTCAGGGGAATCTGATAAATAACGCCAACTTGACAATCTACATGGGGGTTCTTGTGTCTCACGCCACAGCCACCTTGCTTCTTTCTGGCGTGAAGTCTCCCAATGCGGGCGCAAAGGTGACTCAGCTTGCAGGGAGCCGAGAAAACGAGTGGGACACCGTGCTTGGTTGCTATCTCCTTCAGATTGTGTGCAATTCTACGAACATAAGGAATTACGACTGGCTTTGAAGTTTTGTTGGCAACATCAGTGTTCATTTTTTGAGGCGTTTTTAGCCTCTTTTCGTGCGTTTCAACAACTGCCAGCACAACCACATCGGGGAAGCCAGCCTCTTTCAGCCTAGAAATTTGCTTGTCGAAGCTGGCCTGCATGGCATGTGTACATGAATTTTTCAGAGATTGCTCGATAATCTGTTTAGCAATGGCCCTTTTGGTGATTTTAGAGTGAGCTGAATCATAGGGTAACAGTTGCTTTTGTGTGCGGGGGCAGAAACAGCAACAAACGTGCTCATTACCAAAGGTAAGTTTGAGGTCAAGGAACTGCAGAATGTTATTGACAGGGAGCTCATGTGTAAAGGTTAGACCTAAGGCATTATGCTCAAAGAGATTTAAAATGTCTGCAATGGCATCGTCATACATAGAATCATTTCGTTCCTTCAGCAGCACAAGAAAATCGGGAACATACCTAAAAACATGTACTACTTTGTCTTTGTCAAGTACACCAAACAAGGTGCGGTCAATACTCGATAAAAAGATATTGCATAAAACTGGTGCTACGCACGACCCAATGCACGCTTCCTGTCGCTGCAAAAAGGTTTGGTTGTCAAGGGTGATAAAAGTAGCACTGAGAAAAAATTCTAAAAGAGACAGGAGACTGTCTACCGAGATACCTGCTGAGTTTTGGAAACCTATGACATTTGAAGTCTGTTATGGTTGGCGTGTAACACCCCGGGCAAAAAGGATGCTCAAAGACCATGCCTAATCGAAACGAAGGGTGGATTCCTAATTTGCCATGGTTGTCTCGAGTGGTCGCCGGTCTGGCAGGCGCCCCGCAGTGCTTACAGGCCCCTTTGTGTGAGTGTGACTCTAGGGGAGAACCCTTTCCACAAACGGTGCGACTCTAGAGGAGACCCTTTCCGCGAACCAACGTCGCCTAGAAGAAAGGTTCAGCCGCCCATCTCGCACCCGCGGGTTGCCGCCAGCGGAGGCAAGCAAGTGCAACGTCGCCTAGGAACGCGGAGCAGCCGCAAAGCAACGACGGGGACTCAGTGCATGTCACGCGACGTTGACGTGAGCAAGATCCCGCCTACGATTTTAGTGTACCTATTTAGGGGGCCCCGCAACGTACTTTTTCCATTCTTTCATTCTCTTCTTCTTATCCTTCACCAACCATTGAATAAACAGTGCAAGTTTCGCACTAGAGAACGTCGCGTCCCTGCCTGGTCGCCATGGTCTACGGAACGCCTGCAGGCCGCTGACTACGCCACGCTACCCAATAGTAAACCCGGTCGAGGTTCGAGAAACAGGCGTCGCAACAAGTCCTAGTCACTGCGGAAGACGTTCTGGTGCGGTTTAAAGAAGCCTGAAGAGGAAATTTCACTCCACAGCAAAGTTTCGGAAATAACAAAAATAGGAAAAGAAGACGAAATGACTACGGAAAAATGCAAGCTCCTTGGGGCGAAGTCAACGAACGTTTTGATAAAAGGTGTCCAAATTACACGCCACTTTGATCTTTGGGGGTTATCTCGAAAACATGAAGCATGTCGTCGTGTAGAACTCCACCGCATCCCATTAGCCACATTGACGGGTCGTTCAGGCACTTAAGAGCTTCATTATCGACGGCTACGTGAAAAGAAGAATACGACTGATACTTTGTTCTAAGTCGCGGACAAGTGAGGGGGAAAATATTCAAGGTGTTTAAGAGCTTGGTTAGATCGGAAGAGGTTCTTTCTGCGCTCAACTTAGAAACGAAAATAGCTTTACATCGTTGCTGCCGTAGAGCTGCAGCTAACGTCGAAGTCTTTAGGGGTCCAACCGAGGCAGGACTTCTGCTTTTTTGTTTAGTCTCGGGGGCTTTTCCAGTGGAGGAAGCTAGATCACATGGAGAAACGGCAGCTCGTTGTTCAGCTGTGCTTTGAAATACAGGTACATCAGGTCGCGTTGAGGCAGGTGTAGAAGTGGTAGTAAAGGCAGCAGAAGAGCTTTCGCAGGCGAAAGGACGTGGCTGCTTTTTAGCACTGTATATGCTTCTTTTGTCCTCCTAACCTCACTGAGCCCTCTTATATCCCATTTACTGCCCGCTAATTCCTCCAATAGCACTGCTAGACTCGTCACACTAGATAACGTTCTAGCGTTAAACGTTGCCAGGTTCAGATTCCAATGGCGGCCTGTGCGGACCCAGAGATTCTTAGCACCCTCTGCTGCATCACAGGTCTGACCGCCGCCATGGTCAGTTGCTTCGCAGCTGCTGGGGACTGAGGGCCGGGGCTTGATTGTTGTGGTCATCTATAGTTCTGTAGAGACTTATACAGTACCAATGGCATCCATGACGATAATGGAAGAGAGAATAGTCTAGAGGAATTTCCCGTCCCACAAGCAACGCCGGAAGAAGTAAAGAAAGCGTTGGGAGCTATGCAAAGGGGGAAGACAGCTAGGGAGGATCAGGTAACAGCAGATTTGTTGAAGGATGGTGGGCAGATTGTTCTAGAAAGACTGGCCACCCTGTATACGCAATGCCTCATGACCTTGAGCGTACCGGAATCTTGGAAGAAAGCCAACATATTCTTAATCCATAAGGAAGGGGGCGCCAAAGGGGGCGCCAAAGATCGGCCAAATTATAGGCCGATCAGCTTACTGTCCGTTGCCTACAAAGTATTTACTAAAGTAATCACAAACAGAATCAGGAACACCTTCGACTTCTGTCAACCAAAGGACCAGGCAGGATTTCGTAAAGGCTACTCAACAATAGACCATATTTACACTATCAATCATGTAATAGAGAACCAACCCTTATATATAGCTTTCATTGGTTACGAGAAAGCGTTTGATTCAGTCGGAACCTCAGCAGTCATGGAGGCATTACGGAATCAGGATGTAGACGAGCCGTATGTAAAAATACTGAAAGATATCTACAGCGGTTCCACAGCCACTGTAGTCCTCCATAAAGAAAGCAACAAAATCATAATAAAGAAAGGCGTCAAGCAGGGAGATACGATCTCTACAATGATATTCACAGCGTGTTTACAGGAGGTATTCAGAAACCTGTATTGGGAAGAATTGGGAATAAGAATTAAGGGAGAATACCTTAGTAACTTGCGATTCGCTGATGATATTGCCTTGCTTAGTAACTCAGGGGACCAATTGCAATGCATGCTTACTGACCTGGAGAGGCAAATCAGAAGGGTGGGTCTAAAAATTAATCTACAGAAAACTAAAGTAATGTTTAACAGTCTCGGAAGAGAACAGCAGTTCACGATAGGTAGCGAAGCACTGGAAGTGGTAAGGGAACACATCTACTTAGGGCAGGTAGTGACCGCGGATCCGGATCATGAGACTGAAATAATCAGAAGAATAAGAATGGGCTGGGGTGCGTTTGGCAGGCATTCTCAGATCATGAACAGCAGGTTGCCATTATCTCTCAAGAGAAAAGTGTATAACAGCTGTGTCTTACCAGTACTCACCTACGGAGCAGAAACCTCGAGGCTTACGAAAAGGGTTCTACTTAAATTGAGGACGACGCAACGAGCTATAGAAAGAAGAATGATGGGTGTGTGGCGACACACTCCGCGCATATTTCTGCGCACCCTCCGTCTTCTTATCATCTGGCCCAGCATAACACAGCTGCACGCTGGACTGCATGGTCTATAAAACATAGCGCCACCGTCACGTCACCCGAGGTATGCGTCACCGACGGTGGCTATAAAAACAGGCTGCCTGGCTGAGAAAAGCCGCCTTCTACCTTCCGCTACTGTGACGAACGTAGCGTTGGTATGCCCGCCCGCTGCCATCGTTAGTCGAATAAAGAAGCGTTACGTTTTTATGTTGGGATTCGTCCTTCGGCAGACACGACATCCCACAGGTGTAACGCTAAGGGATAAGAAAAGAGCAGACTGGGTGAGGGAACAAACGCGAGTTAATGACATTTTAGTTAAAATCAAGAAAAAGAAATGGGCATGGGCAGGACATGTAATTAGGAGGGAAGATGACCGATGGTCATTAAGGGTTACGGACTGGATTCCAAGGGAAGGGGAGCGTAGCAGGGGGCGGCAGAAAGTTACGTGGACGGATGAGATTAAGAAGTTTGCAGGGACAACATGGCCACAAGTAGTACATGACCGGGGTAGTTGGAGAAGTATGGGAGAGGCCTTTGCCCTGCAGTGGGCATAACCAGGCTGATGATAATGATAATTTTAACTCAAGACGTAATATCCTAATCACCAAAGTGTCAGCGAGGCATGTGTAGGCACAGCCAAGGGACATATAATTGTGGCATTTTCAGCGACGTACTAATTACGTAGTAATTTTTAGGAGGATAAATAAACCCCGCGAAATATGAAAAATACATCGTGACTGCGCTCCCACCCGTATCAAAAAGCAGCGCCCTCGAACATGCTCCCTCTGAGTTATCCAGAAGGAAATAAAGGAAATAAAGAAAAACATCGTGATCGAGCTAGTGCCTTACCTGCCGCGCCTCGGCCGAAGTAACACATCGCGTTTGGTGTTGGATGGAAAGAAGCTGTGATAGCGGTTGTCTTAACGTAGATAAAGGGGACGAATGTTTTTTTTTTTTTTTTTAGAGCGCAGCTCTTTGGCGTCCGTTCCTGGGTTTCGCGTCGTCGTCGGCGTTGTCGTCGGCCTCGTAACCAGCTCCGCCCCCCTTTCATCCCCCCAGCGCTAGCAGCGACCGACTGATACCGCTGGATGCCGCTGACGCCGCTAGAGATTCAAGATAACGTGACTGCATAGAACACCGTCGCCGCCATGCAGAAAGAGGAGGAAAGGGTCCCCCCCCCCCTGTTCTTGTGTGGCGGATAGGGTGCTCTTCAGTTGCCGACGCGCCGGTTATTTCACGTAGGCCCCGGCACGTCGACGAATACGTGACCACCTTCCCAGGGCTAGACCTGGTTCTTAGCGCTGCGGAAGCGAGGGTATCATATTGTTTGTGTCGGCATCGGCGGCGTTGTCCCTGAAACCAACTCCGCAGCTGGTGTTGACTCACTATCGGCGTCAGCGGCATCAGTCAGTCGCTGCTATCTCTTCCCTCCTCCCTTTATCGTGTTGTCCGCTTGCTGCGCGCGCTTCTGCCCCCATCGTTTGCCGCTGGGTGTACACGCCGCCCCCCTCCCCCCTCTTCCTGCGAGTCTCCGGTTGTCAAAGCGCCGGCTCGAACTTAATTCCTTTCTTCGCTCCTCCTCCAATGCAACCCCTGTGCGGTGGCAATCAGAGAGCCAGATCGGTGGCGGCGGATCTGTATATGTGCACCGCCCGAGCCGAAATTGCCGCTGCCGTTCGCCCTGTGCGGTGGCAATCAGAGAGCCAGATCGGTGGCGGCGGATCTGTATATGTGCACCGCCCGAGCCGAAATTGCCGCTGCCGTTCGCCACTGAGAAATTATCTGCCAGTTCTTTCTGAGCCATGAGCGAGACGACCGATGGAAGTCCTCCGTCTGCTGCTGCTGCTGCTGCTGCTAAACGAGCTGCCAGAGCAGAGGCCCAGCGCCGTCGCCGTCAGAATCCAGAGGTGCGTGCCGCCGAAGCAGAAGCTTACCGTCGCCGCCGTCGAGATGATCCAGGAGTACGCGTCGCCGAAGCAGAGGCTAAGCGCCGCCGCCGAGAAGACCCTGCCGTTCGCGCCGCCGAAGCGGAGGCTCATCGCCGCCGTCGAGAGCAACCAGCAGTAAGCGAGGCTGAAGCAGAAGCTCATCGCCGCCGCCGAGAAGACCCTGCAGTTCGCGCCGCCGAAGCGGAGGCTCATCGCCGCCGTCGAGAGCAACCAGCAGTAAGCGAGGCTGAAGCAGAAGCTCATCGCCGCCGCCGAGAAGACCCTGCCGTTCGCACCGCCGAAGCGGAGGCTCATCGCCGCCGTCGAGAGCAACCAGCAGTAAGCGAGGCTGAAGCAGAAGCTCATCGCCGTCGCAGAGAAGACTCTACCGTTCGCGCGGCCGAGGCCGAGGCCAAACGCAAACAAAGGCTCGCAAACAGTCAGGGTGCAACAAATGCAACAAAAAAATTCTGTGATAGCGCATACATGTGTTGCTCGATTTCTTTGCCTCAATCTATCGAAAAGGTGAAACAGCTTATTTGCTGCGCTCAAATTTCGCATTAGGAAGTAACGTAATCGTCGGTAATTTTTTTTTGCCACAATACCTATCCACACAAAACCGAATTCCCAACGTCAGCGAAAATGTTTAACGGTGTGTTTCGTTTCGTCCCAGTCGTTCATGCCTTTCTCTAATGAGCAGAAGGTAAAAATTATCCTTGCCTTGGGAGCTGCAAATAAGGACAAGAGGAAGGAGTGTGACGGTAGACCAAACGCGTCGACTATCATCAGAAGTGATGAAAACTTGAGTCAAACCGGCAGCTTCAAGACACTTATTCGAACACTTCCTCTAGGCTGGTGTTCTAATGCGCTTACGAATTCATAAATAATAAGGGCACACTGAAATCTGATGTACTTTTGTTTGTTTTTCTGCAGTCGTTCCGATTGTCAATTCGGCTCATCTATAGAAGTGCTTATTTACTTTCATGAACCCATCGGTTTTGCCTTTTCTCAACACGAAGGTCGCTTCCCGGTCTGTTTATTTGCTTTTATTTTGTGCCATGAACCTGCTTTTGCAGAACTTATACACTCTCATGAAAACTAAAACCGTCACATTAATTTAGCTTTGGCACGAAGCATGTTTCTGGCGTTAAACATAGCTACGCGGGCACTCTGTCGATGAGTTGCGAGCAAAGCCGGGATTTTGAAACATTCTATGCCTATTACATTGCTTTTAGCGTTTCGTGCGTGGTCAGAGCGGCGCTTCGGTCGTGTTATCAAGGGGCTTTTGTTATCAATATGATCAGTCGGCCTTGACAGACGGATAAGTGTGGCCTAGAGAAGAAGGAATAGCTGCAAAGCCTCGAAGCCTGCTGTTGGTGCTCCGTCCGTACCATTATGAAGGTGCTGCGCAGTCTCTTGCGGTTTGCGACAGGCAATGCAGTTGCTTTCAATTAACTTATTCGAGCGCGCTGCTTTATGATGCCAGTGGGAGCGCATCCACGTGGCATGTTTCATATTTCGTGAGGTTTCCCAGTCGGAAAAGAATGCACCCAATCAGTACGTCGCTTAATGCGCAGCAGTTAGATGTCATTTGGGGGTGCCTGGGGGTGCCTACAAATGCCTCATTGTCACTTTGATAACTAGCAGAGTACGTCTCGCATTACATAATTATTGCAATTATGTAATGCAATGCAAGGATCGCACAGGCGCCGGGCGCGCGTGTCAAAATAAGCACGCAGTCAATGAAAGGCAAATATAGCCTATATTTATCGCAACAAAAATGATGTCATTCCGGTGGAATAGCTGCACTTTCTAACGCTACAATTCTGACAATGTCAATAAGGTGGTGCCGCCGCCCGATACATGGCCGTGCCCGGGGAACTGCACCGCACCCAAGCCGGCGCTCGGTAGACCGCTGTCCCTTGAGTGGCGCCAGCAGATTTCCCGCTCCCAGAGCCGTCATCGGAAGCAGCAGGTCACTAAAACAACGGCGGCCTCACCGCCGTGGACCCACGAAAAGCGTTACCGCCGGAGACACCTGCCAGCGATGGTGTGGTCGCAGGCTCCACAGCTGCTGTCGTAGCCACGGGCTGCGACAGCCATGGAATCACCGCCATGGACGCCACTGGACGGCCGTTGCGAACTATAGACCGGAGAAACCCATGCATTCCGCACATAGTGGACATGAACGTGACTTGGTGCTGACTGAGTGTCCCACACAATGTTTCGCTGCCGCCCACGGAGACGCACGTGCAGGGCCCATCCAGGAATGTTGAATGCGGGAACAGGTACTCGCAGGCGGCCACGGCGACCGTAACCGGGCCTCTTCCTGTCTTGCTCGGGCCGGTCGTAGTCAGCGACGAGCTCTTCGCGCCGCATCGCGTTGCCAAGGGGCAGACACCCTCCATGACGGCGTTTTCGTTGCGACACGGGGCTTCCAGAAGTAGCTGAAAGTCCAGACAAGCAACGGAGGCAGAGCGCATCGACTGCCGGATTCCGGCGTTCCAGAACCTAATGCGCGAGGTGCGCGCGCCCTAAGACGTGGGTAAAACTCCGCAGCGCCCCCCTTAATGCATCTGCAGAGAAGAAAACGACTGCAAATAGCCGTAAGAAAGAGAACTAGGGTAACACAGAGAAAGAGATTAACGAGAGCGAATGTCCAATTTTGTAACATGTACGGGGACACGGACAATGAGCAGAGAATATCAGGAGAAGAGGACCGAGAATTGGAAAAGTGGAAAGCCGTAATTTTCTGCGCCTGACCGTGTACGGAATGTTGTAGTGACATCTTCTGGTATCAACTTTCACCGCACGTATAGCGAGACGCATGAATGGGCCGGGCTGATAACCAACTTATTGTTAACCCAGTTGATGGTTAAGAATTCCACCTACAATCACCCTCCCTAGAACCCTCTACCTCCCTCTTCCCTCTTCGTTTATCCCTCTCTCTCTCTCCCCTACAATCACGAGGTCACCTATTGAATGCCCACTTAATTTATTTTCTAGCGAGATAAGTAGGAACATCGTGCACGGGGATTTACGTGCATCGCACGGGTCGCGTCACCAGGAGGCCCTCTTAAAATTCACTAATTAGAGTTCAGAGTGTTTGCTCCAATAGACAACATCAGTGGTACCCAACCTATGGCTTGTCCATCAGGCATAGTTGGTTTTATGTGGTGGTGAACGTCTATGAGCGCAGAAATACGGGGTAGGTATCACAGAAAAGTTTCACAGACGATCCTACAGAAGATTGTCCAAGATATACAGGCGGTGTTAGCCTTTCAAAGGCATGCGGCACTTTCTCCGTTCGAGTGTCTCCCTTGAACATTTGTGGTTAAACATGTCAATTAGTTCATATGGTGTAACCAAGACATTTATCGCAATCGCTGCCAACAGCGAAAACAAGGCGACTAGACACAACGAAGACATGCGAGGAGTTTTTTTTTCGAAATGAGCCAAATCCACAAACCGAAGCTGGGTCAGATAAAACGGTAATGACAAGAAAAACTAGGCAACTTTCTCATAGAAAAACCGTTGCAACGAAATGGGTCAAATAACGCCAGGCGAACGTGTTCGCAGATCGTATTTCGTATCGAAATTGAGCCAGATCCAGCTGTTGCACGGATCAAAATGAGCCAAATCCATTTGCCCAATAGGAGAGCGCTTTTGGCATGACGTCATTTAGCCATCGCTGCCTCCTTGTCAGTTCCCGCCAAGGAGTTGGTTCCCGCCTGACAGCTCAGAGTGTTTCGTTCGTGTTTTCGCGAGTTCTTCGCTTTTCTGATATCGTTGTTCATGGATTCGGATGGCAATGAAGAGATCGGCGAAAGATCTATCCCTAGACGTCGACGGCGAAGTGAAAAAAAGCCGCATCACCACCGTAAAAGCAAGAATGCGCCGTTGCCAAAATGTAAACACGCGAAAAAGACTCTCAGGTGTGCGCTTGTGACTGAAGCATCCACTAAACGTTTCAAGGAGAAGTTTTACGAACTGTGTAGCGTGGAACAAAAGGCGTTCGTTTTGATGTACTGCACGCCAACAGCCGTAAAACGTAGGAGAGGAAAAGAAGCGGAACCTCGTCGGAGCCTTGCTGTTGTTTACAAGGTACGGATAGAAAATGGCCAAGAGATTCGTGTTTGTCGCGATATGTTTTGCGCAGTGCTTGATATTAGTCACAGCACAGTTACTCGCTATATAAAGCACAAGCATGAAAAAGGTGAAGTGAAAGCCGACAGTCGTGGAGGTGACCAGAAGATCAAGCGCTACGGTCGAAAGCGATCAGCTGTTGTGGGTTTCATTAAGCGACTTCGGGCAAGAGAGTCGCACTACAACCGGAAGAAGACAAAAAAGTTATACCTTCCAAGTGAGCTGAAGAGCATCCGAAACCTGTGGCAGATTTATAACCAACAAGCACCCGAAGATGTGAGGGTGAAGTATGGCTTCTTTCACCACATTTTTCGAGCGACGTTCAATCTTTCGTTCAGAACACCGAGGACAGACGTTTGCTCTGTGTGCCTGAAAAATGCGTATGAGATGAAAACTTGTGGAGATGTTTCACAGAAGCAACGTGTACACAAGTTGAAGTATAACGCTTTTTATTCCCTGCTGCGTGAGAAGAGGGAAGACGTGAAAACATTCTCATTTGATTGCCAACAAAATCAAGTGCTCCCCAAAGTTCCGGACCAGGAAGCCTACTACAGCCGCCAGCTCTATCAGTACCACCTCTGCGTGGTGGAAAACCAGGCAGATGGATCAATGCCCAAAGAGGCCATCCATTCCTACACATGGAGCGAAGATGAAAGCTCCAAAGGAAGCAACCAAGTAGCCAGTGCGGTACATAATACACTTCGAAGCGCTAACTTCGAAGGAATTAGAGAGGTGCGGTTAGTAGCCGATGGCTGTGCTGGACAAAACAAGAACAGTACTGTGCTTTGCATGCTTCTTTGGTGGCTCCAGAATGAGGCTCCAGCAGGTGTCTCAGTAGTTTCCCTTGTGTTTCCTGTCACAGGACACAGTTTTTTACCCCCAGACAGGGTATTTGGCAGAATTGAAAAAGATGTTAGACGACACGAAGAAATCCTGAATCCACAAAGCTACCAAAGGATTTTTTCAAATCACGGCACTGTGTTAGAGCTTGGAAAACATTGGCATGCGTACGACTGGAAGGCCTACTGCACGGCGGTGATGAAGTCGACATCCAGCTTGCCGTTCAAGATAACCGAAACGAAGGTCTTCTACATTCAAAGAAATGCAGCTGGTAGGAGTCCTCAAATTAGAGCAGAGCCTCACTATAAAGTTTCTGTGTCAAATTTCGTGTCAGTGCTAAAAAGGGGAAGGTCCCTTGCACAAGCACCCATAAGATGTGCACTGTACGCACACCACGTCAACGAAATGAAAGTCAGAGATGTGACCAGCCTTCTTGTGAAGCATTTCGGAAATTCCTGGCAAGACAATGAAGAGCTTGCGTACTTCGTTAGTGTCTTCAGGCGCGCCCAAGGAAATGATCCTGCGGAAGAATTAGAAGAGAGCTGCTTATGCTGCCAAGAAGACGCACCTGCTCTTCAAGTATAGTTCTATTGTTCTTGAAGCACAGCAAAGCCCTGCTGCCAATGTTATTATAGCTTTTCTGTCATTATTACATGATGCCATTCTGGAAAGCCAATTTTAATAAAGTTTTCATAACAATACCGCCTAAAATCCAGTGTTTCAATTCAATACGAGCCAAATCCAGAGTTCTCACCCTAATATTGGGCATATCTGCCGCATAATTTTTCATTACTTGTGGTCGTAAACTTGCCCTAGCCGACATGTAAAGCATATCATATAATAGCTTTGCTAGCGTTGCATTTAGGTCCGGTAACAAATTTTTGCTTTTTTATCAACTTTTGTTTACGTGGATTTGACCCATTTCGAAAAAAAACTCCTCATGCGACGACTTCACTCCATCAAATCAACCCCACAACAGCTGAGCAGTAGAACCCTACTAAATTAGATGACTGGTGACGATTAACAGTTACTACTCAGTGTTACCACTCGCTGAACAAGTCAGTATCCCTAGGAATTTTCATTAAATTGTAGGGTTTAACTTCACGAAAATGCACAGGGGATTGTGAGGGAGGCCATAAGAGCCGCCTGGGGTTCTTTAACAGGTAAGCCAAGCACGGCACGCGTGCTTCCTTGCCTGTCGCTAGGGGATTCAGGCCGCCACCGCCGGGATAGAACCCCTGACCTCGTACTCAATAGCGCTAGGCCTGTGCCACTGACCCACCGCGTCGGACAAAACTTCAGTAACAGGAGAAACATCTCCCTCCTGAAAACCCAGTGTCTCTGAAGAAAAATTTCGGCAGAACCCATCTCACAATGACTGTCGACGGTAATGCGTTTAGCACTGAATAAATAAAGCGGCACGCTGTATTGCCACCGTAGAAACGAGTTCTCTATGAAATGCGTACTTGAGGGTCACTCCTCTTTCGTGCTTCCCTAAGAACACTCAGCGCCATGAAGCGGCGCCGCCACGAAGCCTGCGCGTGGCGCTCGAATTGCAATGCGCGCCGATGTGTGCGAGCGCTAAGGAACGCGTCATACGGTGACCGGGCTCCTGTTACGCCCTTCTGTCTTGACACGCGACGCCATCTAGTCGCGCTGTCGAGAAGTACACGCGTGGCCTCCGAGACAAGAAGCGAGGCGCGCCGGTGCGTGCGAATGCTGAAAATTGTTCCTTCGCTTGCCGCATACTCAGTGGCACTTATTGACCCAAGTTGGGGAGAGGTTCATTGAACAGCGGCACATAGCCCGCACATTCACGGCGCAGCTCGCTAAAGCGTTCGCGTGAAAGACGTTCATGAAAAGGTGGCACATACTCAGTGCATTTGTTGGGCAGCTTCCAGAAGCGTCGGGTTGCGGTCCTTGAGAAACCATTCTGATGCGGGTTCAATTCCACCAAGCATCGGAGAAATTTAAAGGATCATTTTTGTCATTGTAGAGCCGCACATAGCCAGTGGCGCATGCCTAGTTACCCAAGTTGACGTCAAAGACATTCATTGAAGATCGGCGCACACCTACTGGCACATACCCAAGCTGGCATCAGAGAGGTTCATTGAAGACCAGCACAGACCGAGAGGCACATACCCAATGCTCCATATCGCCGTAGTAAACTTTCACTGAGCACCGGTGCCTATCCAGTCCTGCATCTACAGTGACCCATCTCAGCGTCAAAGAGGTTCGTTGAAGAGCATCACATACGAACGCATTGCCACATACTCATGTGACCTCCAACGCATCCTCGAAGAGCTGGGTTACCAACCTGCAAGATTCCTGATTGTCAGTACCCCGATCCCCTCGGTGCATTGGAGGCAAGTTCGAAGTCGCCCCAGTGGCCCGAAACCTCCATCGCGTCCACAACGAGGGCAAACGCAAGGCCAGAGCAGCAGCGATCCTAAAACAGATCAAGCAACAAGACATCAGAGCAAGCGTCGTCGACGCCACGGAGTACAGCGATGAGAAGACCTTCACCGTCGTCGTGGTCGACTTCAGCGGCAAGATTACCAATAGCACCTCGATTCACGCTTCAGACCCCGAAGTCGCCGAGTGAGCCGCCATCGCCCTCGCCCTGCTAGACGGTCGTGGGCTCGAGATCTATAGCGATTCCAAAACCGCAGTTAGGACTCTTCAGAAGGGTTGCATCGCCGAGCACACTACTCGTCTTCTTAGCGTCTCGAGTACGTATGCTCTCACGCATCATTCGATTAACTGGTCTCCTGCTCACGTAGGGTCGGTCGAGATTGCTCCCCCGAATCTCAATGAGTCTGCTCACGAGGCTGCGCGCGACCTCACCGACCACGCTTCGTCTCTAAAGGCCGCCGACTCCTTTCCCCCGTACGGCCACAGGGACGCTCCCGCTACTCACAACGAAGTTATGAACTTCTTCTACATGTTTAGAAGGGTCTTTCCACCCCCTCACCCGAACTTGAATAAGGCGCCAGTCGTTTCTCTTAGATTGTTACAGACAGGCACATATCCGTGTCCGGCCGTTCTACACGAAGTTTACCCGACGTATATCGCGACGACGCCTGCCCGTCCTGCGGGCAGACCTCCATTGTAGCACACATGCTCTGGGAGTGCGAGTCGAGATAAAAATTCAGCAAGGAGGAGTAAGACCACTCCCACGGTCATGGGAGCAGACATCGGGGGGCTACGGGGCTTGAGCCCCCTCCAGAGTTCCGGGGGGGGGGGGGGGGGGGGCGCAGAGCCCCTTTTCCGTCGATGCCGAAGTCTACCCCCCCCCCCCCCTAGCGTGTCATTGCCAGTTTTGTCACCCACATCATTTGAGGTTTCTTTTCGCTTACCTCGACCTTATCACTTAAAATCTTATTGTGGCTAATAGCTTACTGCAACGTGTTTGGCGCGGACTTGCACTGCTTTTCATTCTTACTTTCCCTTTATTTCTGCAAATCCTGACAGTAGGAGAACAAGCGCACTGGAAGCACTAGCAGCGGCTGCCTCATTCCTATTGTCTCACTTCTACATGCATTGTTTTAAATTTCCACTGTAAACACCATGCACATACACATTATATTTAAATGTTCACACAGGGCTAAGATTATTATATTTTTCGAGATAAAAGGAGGCAGCTAATTAAAGATTATTTCCAAAGGTATGGATAGCCTATGCTTAAACAATGAATATTGACACGTGAACTCGTTTATCTTTTACGGGTGACCGCTTTTACCGTCCACGAAATGTTATCGCTCAGCGCAGGACGCGTGTAAATGTATCGGAAGTTTCTAGAATGTTATCGGTGCTTCTATCCGCTGTCTGTTGTCACCGAACCTTGTGTAATCTGATTGCGTGTATGCGCGACGTGAATGTCGTAGAACTTTGTGGAAGGCACGCGGGTCCCAGCGATTACTCTGGAACGTTCGACGACTGATCTATAAAAGCCGACGCGCTTGACCCGCTGATCAGATTTTCGACGACCCGCCGTGGTTGCTCAGTGGCTATGGTGTTAGGCTGCTGAGCACGAAGTCGCGGGATCGAATCCCGGCAACGGCGGCCGCATTTCGATGGGGGCGAAATGCGAAAACACCCGTGTACTTAGATTTAGGTGCACGTTAAAGAACCCCAGGTGGTCGAAATTTCCGGAGTCCCCCACTACGGCGTGCCTCATAATCACAAAGTGGTTTTGGCACGTAAAACCCCATAATCTAATCTAAGATTTTCGACGATCGCCGACTGTGTTCGCCGTTCTCGTTGTGCTTTAAGTGTAGCCTGTTTTGTGGGCACAGGTTCGCCCGATAAAAGCTAGTTTTGTCTTTCACAGTATTGCTACTGCGATCTTTAACGTCACTACCACGTGACAATATGTTGCTGTATGTTCACCTCGTTTCAAGTTGCTTTGCGTGCTTTTTTGACCCTGAAAAAACCTCCATACTTCACTCGCCCCTTCGGCAGAGTCTTTTATCAACGGCGTGTGAAATGCTCGTCAATGGTATCTGTCTCGGTATCGCTTCTCTTTCCCTTTAGCAGTCTCTTTCCCTTTAACGACTCATAAAAAAAAAGCTTTTCTCATAATTCACAACATTTCAAGGAATGGAAACACCGTCACTTGCACGGAGAGGTCATAAATATATACAGGATGTCCCAGTTAACTATCATGTACTTAAATTTAAAACAAGAGTGATTGCGTTACACGAAGAAAACCTAGTGCATTTTGTTTCCGGTATAGTAGAGTAGGGGCCAGTAATTTTTTCATCACTGAGATTTATTTCGGTAATTGTAATTAATTTTCTAACTCAAGACGTAATATCCTAATCATCAAAGTGTCAGCGAGGCATTTGTAGGCACAGCCAAGGGAAATATAATTGTGGTATTTTCAGAAACCTACTAATTACGTAGTAATTTTATCGGACGATAAATAAATTCCGCGAAATATGAAAAATACGTCGTGACTGCGCTCCCACCCGTATCAAAAAGCAGCGCCCTCGAACATGCTCCCTCTGAGTTATCCAGAACGGAATAAAGGAAATAAAGAAAGACATCGTGATCGAGCTAGTGCCTTATCTGCCGAGCCTCGGCCGAAGTAACACGTCGCGTTTGGTGTTAAATGGAAACAAGCTGTGATTGCGGTCGTCTTAACATAAATAAACTGGACGGATTTTTTTTTTTTTGCCACAATACCTATCAACACAAAAGCGAATTGGCAACGTCAGTGCAAATGTTTAACGGTGTGTTTCGTTTCGTCCCAGTCGTTCATGTCTTTCTATAATGAGCAGAAGGTAAAAATTATCCTTGCCTTGGGAGCTGCAAATAACGACAAGAGGAAGGAGAGTGACGGTAGACCAAACGCGTCGACTATCATCAGAAGTGATGAAAACTTGAGTCAAACCGGCAGCTTCAAGAAACAGCGGCGTATATATATAGGACTCCATCTTTGAGTCATAGCCTACGCACGGATGTTCTAGCATTAACGGCCTCAAACCCCAATGCTAGCGTGCGGGACGTGGCCGCCCAGGTACCAATTTCCAAGTCATTAGTTTGCAGGGTTCTAGACGGCGGCCTTTCACTCGTACCACCTTACCAGCAACAATGCTTGGAAGATGGGGACCTGTAGAATCGTCTAAATTTCTCGAATCGGGTCCCCACAAAAGCGGGTGGGTCACCGGACTTTTTGAGCAACATCATGCATGCGAACACATGAAGCCACTTTCAAGAGAAACGCCCAGGTAAATTTGCATAATGCACACTATTGGAGTGACTACAATGTATACTGTGTAAAGCGCAATCGGCACCAGTGCCAGTGGTCGTTCAAAGTGGGGTGAGGAATTTACGCCGGTGCTATAATCAGTCCCATCTTCTTCGATCACACACTGACCGGACAGCGTTGCGTGGACGAAACCCTTGAAGGAGTGGTCGATGAGTTCCTCAGCGAAGTCCCGCTGTCACGTCTTCCACTTCTGTGGTATCGGCACGACGGAGCACCAGCACACATCAGCCGAGAACAAAACTGACTGGATGCGACTTTTCATGCACAATAGATTGGAAGGCGCGGACCTGGCCTCTTTCCACTCAATTTCTTTCATTGGAGGTATGTGAAAGATTGTGGTTACATGATCGAGGTGGACGTCATATTTTCCCTAGACAAGGATAACAGATGCCTCCCTTAGAATTCAAGCGTCCGTCATCAAGAAAGCCACCGAAGATGTGATAAAGCGGACTCTGGTACTGCATGTGTGTGTGTGTGTGTGTGTGTGTGTGTGTGTGTGTGTGTGTGTGTGTGTGTGTGTGTGTGTGTGTGTGTGTGTGTGTGTGTGTGTGTGTGTGTGTGTGTGTGTGTGTGTGTGTGTGTGTGTGTGTGTGTGTGTGTGTGTGTGTGTGTGTGTGTGTGTGTGTGTGTGTGTGTGTGTGTGTGTGTGTGTGTGTGTGTGTGTGTGTGTGTGTGTGTGTGTGTGTGTGTGTGTGTGTGTGTGTGTGTGTGTGTGTGTGTGTGTGTGTGTGTGTGTGTGTGTGTGTGTGTGTGTGTGTGTGTGTGTGTGTGTGTGTGTGTGTGTGTGTGTGTGTGTGTGTGTGTGTGTGTGTGTGTGTGTGTGTGTGTGTGTGTGTGTGTGTGTGTGTGTGTGTGTGTGTGTGTGTGTGTGTGTGTGTGTGTGTGTGTGTGTGTGTGTGTGTGTGTGTGTGTGTGTGTGTGTGTGTGTGTGTGTGTGTGTGTGTGTGTGTGTGTGTGTGTGTGTGTGTGTGTGTGTGTGTGTGTGTGTGTGTGTGTGTGTGTGTGTGTGTGTGTGTGTGTGTGTGTGTGTGTGTGTGTGTGTGTGTGTGTGTGTGTGTGTGTGTGTGTGTGTGTGTGTGTGTGTGTGTGTGTGTGTGTGTGTGTGTGTGTGTGTGTGTGTGTGTGTGTGTGTGTGTGTGTGTGTGTGTGTGTGTGTGTGTGTGTGTGTGTGTGTGTGTGTGTGTGTGTGTGTGTGTGTGTGTGTGTGTGTGTGTGTGTGTGTGTGTGTGTGTGTGTGTGTGTGTGTGTGTGTGTGTGTGTGTGTGTGTGTGTGTGTGTGTGTGTGTGTGTGTGTGTGTGTGTGTGTGTGTGTGTGTGTGTGTGTGTGTGTGTGTGTGTGTGTGTGTGTGTGTGTGTGTGTGTGTGTGTGTGTGTGTGTGTGTGTGTGTGTGTGTGTGTGTGTGTGTGTGTGTGTGTGTGTGTGTGTGTGTGTGTGTGTGTGTGTGTGTGTGTGTGTGTGTGTGTGTGTGTGTGTGTGTGTGTGTGTGTGTGTGTGTGTGTGTGTGTGTGTGTGTGTGTGTGTGTGTGTGTGTGTGTGTGTGTGTGTGTGTGTGTGTGTGTGTGTGTGTGTGTGTGTGTGTGTGTGTGTGTGTGTGTGTGTGTGTGTGTGTGTGTGTGTGTGTGTGTGTGTGTGTGTGTGTGTGTGTGTGTGTGTGTGTGTGTGTGTGTGTGTGTGTGTGTGTGTGTGTGTGTGTGTGTGTGTGTGTGTGTGTGTGTGTGTGTGTGTGTGTGTGTGTGTGTGTGTGTGTGTGTGTGTGTGTGTGTGTGTGTGTGTGTGTGTGTGTGTGTGTGTGTGTGTGTGTGTGTGTGTGTGTGTGTGTGTGTGTGTGTGTGTGTGTGTGTGTGTGTGTGTGTGTGTGTGTGTGTGTGTGTGTGTGTGTGTGTGTGTGTGTGTGTGTGTGTGTGTGTGTGTGTGTGTGTGTGTGTGTGTGTGTGTGTGTGTGTGTGTGTGTGTGTGTGTGTGTGTGTGTGTGTGTGTGTGTGTGTGTGTGTGTGTGTGTGTGTGTGTGTGTGTGTGTGTGTGTGTGTGTGTGTGTGTGTGTGTGTGTGTGTGTGTGTGTGTGTGTGTGTGTGTGTGTGTGTGTGTGTGTGTGTGTGTGTGTGTGTGTGTGTGTGTGTGTGTGTGTGTGTGTGTGTGTGTGTGTGTGTGTGTGTGTGTGTGTGTGTGTGTGTGTGTGTGTGTGTGTGTGTGTGTGTGTGTGTGTGTGTGTGTGTGTGTGTGTGTGTGTGTGTGTGTGTGTGTGTGTGTGTGTGTGTGTGTGTGTGTGTGTGTGTGTGTGTGTGTGTGTGTGTGTGTGTGTGTGTGTGTGTGTGTGTGTGTGTGTGTGTGTGTGTGTGTGTGTGTGTGTGTGTGTGTGTGTGTGTGTGTGTGTGTGTGTGTGTGTGTGTGTGTGTGTGTGTGTGTGTGTGTGTGTGTGTGTGTGTGTGTGTGTGTGTGTGTGTGTGTGTGTGTGTGTGTGTGTGTGTGTGTGTGTGTGTGTGTGTGTGTGTGTGTGTGTGTGTGTGTGTGTGTGTGTGTGTGTGTGTGTGTGTGTGTGTGTGTGTGTGTGTGTGTGTGTGTGTGTGTGTGTGTGTGTGTGTGTGTGTGTGTGTGTGTGTGTGTGTGTGTGTGTGTGTGTGTGTGTGTGTGTGTGTGTGTGTGTGTGTGTGTGTGTGTGTGTGTGTGTGTGTGTGTGTGTGTGTGTGTGTGTGTGTGTGTGTGTGTGTGTGTGTGTGTGTGTGTGTGTGTGTGTGTGTGTGTGTGTGTGTGTGTGTGTGTGTGTGTGTGTGTGTGTGTGTGTGTGTGTGTGTGTGTGTGTGTGTGTGTGTGTGTGTGTGTGTGTGTGTGTGTGTGTGTGTGTGTGTGTGTGTGTGTGTGTGTGTGTGTGTGTGTGTGTGTGTGTGTGTGTGTGTGTGTGTGTGTGTGTGTGTGTGTGTGTGTGTGTGTGTGTGTGTGTGTGTGTGTGTGTGTGTGTGTGTGTGTGTGTGTGTGTGTGTGTGTGTGTGTGTGTGTGTGTGTGTGTGTGTGTGTGTGTGTGTGTGTGTGTGTGTGTGTGTGTGTGTGTGTGTGTGTGTGTGTGTGTGTGTGTGTGTGTGTGTGTGTGTGTGTGTGTGTGTGTGTGTGTGTGTGTGTGTGTGTGTGTGTGTGTGTGTGTGTGTGTGTGTGTGTGTGTGTGTGTGTGTGTGTGTGTGTGTGTGTGTGTGTGTGTGTGTGTGTGTGTGTGTGTGTGTGTGTGTGTGTGTGTGTGTGTGTGTGTGTGTGTGTGTGTGTGTGTGTGTGTGTGTGTGTGTGTGTGTGTGTGTGTGTGTGTGTGTGTGTGTGTGTGTGTGTGTGTGTGTGTGTGTGTGTGTGTGTGTGTGTGTGTGTGTGTGTGTGTGTGTGTGTGTGTGTGTGTGTGTGTGTGTGTGTGTGTGTGTGTGTGTGTGTGTGTGTGTGTGTGTGTGTGTGTGTGTGTGTGTGTGTGTGTGTGTGTGTGTGTGTGTGTGTGTGTGTGTGTGTGTGTGTGTGTGTGTGTGTGTGTGTGTGTGTGTGTGTGTGTGTGTGTGTGTGTGTGTGTGTGTGTGTGTGTGTGTGTGTGTGTGTGTGTGTGTGTGTGTGGGAAGGGGGGGGGGGCTGAAAGACACCTATTCGAACACGTCCTCTAGGCTGTTGTTCTAATGCGCATTCGATTTCATAGGTAATAAGGGCACACTGAAATCTGATGTTTCTTTGTTTTTGTGCAGTCGTCCCGATTGCCAATTCGGCTCATCTAGAAGTGCTTATTTACTTTCTTGAACGCATCGGTTTTGCCTTTTCTCAACAAGTGGGTCCCTTCCCGGTCTGTTTATTTGCTTTTATTTTGTGCCATGAACCTGTTTTTGCAGAACTTATCCACTCTCATGAAAACTAAAACCATCACTTTCATTTAGCTTTGGTCCGAATCAAGTTTCTGGCGCGAAACATAGCTGCGCGCGCACTCTGTCGATGCGGTGCGAGCAAAGCCGCGATTTTCAAACATTCTATGCGTATTACATTGCTTTTCGCGTTTCGTGCGTGGTCAGAGCGGCGCTTCGGCCTTGTTATCAAGGATCTTTTGTTATCAATATGATCAGTCGGCCTTGACAGACGGATAAGTGTGGCCTAGAGAAGGAATAGCTGCAAAGCCTCGAAGCCTGCTGTTGGTGCTCCGTCCGTACCATTATGAAGGTGCTGCGCAGTCTCTTGCGGTTTGCGACAGGCAATGCAGTTGCTTTCAATTAACTTATTCGAGCGCGCTGCTTTATGATGCCAGTGGGAGCGCATCCACGTGGCATGTTTCATATTTCGTGAGGTTTCCCAGTCGGAAAAGAATGCACCCAATCAGTACGTCGTTTAATGCGCAGCACTTAGATGTCATTTGGGGGTGCCTGGGGGTGCCTACAAATGCCTCATTGTCACTTTGATAACTAGCAGAGTACGTCTCGCATTACATAATTATTGCAATTATGTAATGCAATGCAAGGATCGCACAGGCGCCGGGCGCGCGTGTCAAAATAAGCACGCAGTCAATGAAAGGCAAATATAGCCTATATTTATCCGAACAAAAATGATGTCATTCCGGTGGAATGGCTGCACTTTCTAACGCTACAATTCTGACAATGTCAATAAGGTGGTGCCGCCGCCCGATACATGGCCGTGCCCGGGGAACTGCACCGCACCCAAGCCGGCGCTCGGTAGACCACTGTCCCTTGAGTGGCGCCAGCAGATTTCCCGCTCCCAGAGCCGTCATCGGAAGCAGCAGGTCACTAAAACAACGGCGGCCTCGCCGCCGTGGACCCACGAAAAGCGTTACCGCCGGAGACACCTGCCAGCGATGGTGTGGTCGCAGGCTCCACAGCTGCTGTCGTAGCCACGGGCTGCGACAGCCATGGAATCACCGCCATGGACGCCACTGGACGGCCGTTGCGAACTATAGACCGGAGAAACCCATGCATTCCGCACA
Source organism: Dermacentor andersoni (assembly GCF_023375885.2). Classification (NCBI taxonomy): domain Eukaryota; kingdom Metazoa; phylum Arthropoda; class Arachnida; order Ixodida; family Ixodidae; genus Dermacentor; species Dermacentor andersoni. The sequence continues at coordinate 212,372,602 of NC_092814.1, forward strand.
TAGTGGACATGAACGTGACTTGGTGCAGACTGAGTGTCCCACACAATGTTTCGCTGCCGCCCACGGAGACGCACGTGCAGGGCCCATCCAGGAATGTTGAATGCGGGAACAGGTACTCGCAGGCGGCCACGGCGACCGTAACCGGGCCTCTTCCTGTCTTGCTCGGGCCGGTCGTAGTCAGCGACGAGCTCTTCGCGCCGCATCGCGTTGCCAAGGGGCAGACACCCTCCATGACGGCGTTTTCGTTGCGACACGGGGCTTCCAGAAGTAGCTGAAAGTCCAGACAAGCAACGGAGGCAGAGCGCATCGACTGCCGTATTCCGGCGTTCCAGAACCTAATGCGCGAGGTGCGCGCGCCCTAAGACGTGGGTAAAACTCCGCAGCGCCCCCCTTAATGCATCTGCAGAGAAGAAAACGACTGCAAATAGCCATAAGAAAGAGAACTAGGGTAACACAGAGAAAGAGATTAACGAGAGCGAATGTCCAATTTTGTAACATGTACGGGGACACGGACAATGAGCAGAGAATATCAGGAGAAGAGGACCGAGAATTGGAAAAGTGGAAAGCCGTAATTTTCTGCGCCTGACCGTGTACGGAATGTTGTAGTGACATCTTCTGGTATCAACTTTCACCGCACGTATAGCGAGACGCATGAATGGGCCGGGCTGATAACCAACTTATTGTTAACCCAGTTGATGGTTAAGAATTCCACCTACAATCACCCTCCCTAGAACCCTCTACCTCCCTCTTCCCTCTTCTTTTATCCCTCTCTCTCTCCCCTACAATCACGAGGTCACCTAGTGAATGCCCACTTCATTTTTTTTTCTAGCGAGATAAGTAGGAGCGTCGGGCACGGTGCTTTACGTGCATCGCACGGGTCGCCTCACCAGGAGGCCCTCTTAAAATTCACTAATTAGAATTCAGAGTGTTTGCTCCAATAGACAACATCAGTGGTACCCAACCTATGGCTTGTTCATCAGGCATAGTTGGTTTTATGTGGTGGTGAACGTCTATGAGCGCAGAATGACGGGGTAGGTTTCACAGAAAGGTTTCACAGACGATCCTACAGAAGATTGTTCAAGATATACAGGCGGAGTTAGCCTTTCAAAGGCGTGCGGCACTGTCTCCGTTCGAGTGTCTCCATTTAACATTTATGATTAAACATGCTTAATAATTCATATGGTGTAAGCACGACCTTTATCGCAATCGCTGTCAACAGCGAAAAACAAGGTGACTAGACACTACAAAGACATGCGACGACTCCACTCCTTCAAATCATCCCCTCAACACCTGAGCAGTAAAACCCTACTAAATTAGATGATTGGTGACGCTTAACAGTTACTACTCAGTGTTACCATTCGCTCAACAAGTCAGTATCCCTAGGAATTTTCATTAAATTGTAGGGTTTAACTTCACGAAAATGCACAGGGGATTGTGGGGGAGGCCATAAGAGCCGCCTGGGGTTCTTTAACAGGTAAGCCAAGCACGGCACGCGTGCTTCCTTGCCTGTCGCTAGGGGATTCAGGCCGCCACCGCCGGGATAGAACCCCTGACCTCGTACTCAATAGCGCTAGGCCTGTGCCACTGACCCACCGCGTCGGACAAAACTTCAGTAACAGGAGAAACATCTCCCTCCTGAAAACCCAGTGTCTCTGAAGAAAAATTTCGGCAGAACCCATCTCACAATGACTGTCGACGGTGCGTTTAGCACTGAATAAATATTGCGGCACGGTGTATTGCCACCGTAGAAACGAGTTCTCTATGAAACGTGTACTGGTGCGTGTCTCCTCTTTCGCGCTTCCCTAAGAACACTCAGCGCCATGTAGCGGCGCCGCCACGAAGCCTGCGCGTGGCCCTCGAATTGCAATGCGCGCCGGTATGTGCGAACGCTAAGGAACGCGTCATACGGTGGCCGGGCTCCTGTTACGCTCTCCCGTCTGTACACGCTGCGCCATCTAGTCGCGCTGCCGAGAAGTACACGCGTGGCCTCCGAGACAAGAAACCAGGCGCGCCAGTGCGTGCGAATGCTGAAAATTGTTCCCGCGCTTGCCGCATACTCAGTGGCACTTATTGACCCAAGTTGGCGAGAGGTTCATTTAACAGCGGCACATACCCCGTACATTCATGGCGCAGCTCGCTAAAGCGTTCGCGTGAAAGACGTTCATGAAAAGGTGGCCCATACACAGTGCATTTGTGGGGCAGGTTGCAAAAGCGTCGGGTTGCGGTCGTTGAGGAACCCTTCTGACGCGGGTTCGATTCCACCAAGCATCGGAGAAATTTAAAGGATCATTTTCGTCATTGTAGAGCCGCACATTGCCAGTGGCCCATACCTAGTTACCCAAGTTGGCGTCAAAGAAGTTCATTGAAGATCGGCGCGCACATACTGCCACATACCCAAGCTGGCATCAAAGAGGTTCATTGAAGACCAGCACAGACCGAGAGGCACATACCCGATGCTCCAAGTCGCCGTCGTAAAGTACTTAAAACAGTGTGGTTCAGATTCCTTCGGAATACAGGAGTTAAATTACAATGGTAAGATAATTATGGAAGACAGGGATAAAGCTGCGTGCCTAAATAGCTTTTTTCATTCGGTATTCTTATCCAACGACACCTGTCATATTCATCCCCCTACAATGAATATTTCGCCTATGCTTTCTGTTGAGCTTAGTGTTAATGGACTTGGAAAACTATTGAAGGATGTTGATGAGAGTAAATCTGGTGGTGCGGATGGAATTTCCTCACGTGTGCTCAAACGTTGCGCGGGGCCAATTTCTATGCAAATTTATTTAATTTTTGAAAAACCTTTATCGACAGGTATTTTGCCACATGACTGGGAAATTTCACACGTTGTTCCAATACATAAAGGTGGATCCAAAAAGGATGTTGGTAACTACAGGCCAATATCACTTACGTCTATCTCGTGTAAAATACTTGAACATATATAAAAAATACTGAATCATTTAAATAAGCATAAGGTACTAATTAACGTGCAGCACGGATTTCGTAGGGGACTATCTTGCACAACACAACTTGTTAGATTTTATCATGACATAATATCCAGCGTTGATGCAGGAGGACAGGTAGATGGTGTGTTCCTGGATTATCGGAAAGCCTTCGACACGGTATCACATTCAATCTTATTGTTTAAGCTTAATACCCTAAAAATCGATGCAACTGTTTTGAAATGGATTGAATGTTACCTTTCCCAAAGAAGGCAATGTGTAATACTGAATAGAAAATGTTCCGAATATGCAGATGTTACGTCAGGAGTCCCACAGGGCTCCGTTCTGGGTCCGCTATTATTTTTGATCCACATTAATGATATTTCTGCCGGAATTTTATCTTCTATACGGTTGTTTGCGGCTGACTGTGTTGTGTATAAAAAAATTGCCCATCACAATGATACAATTGAACTTCAGAAGGGAGGGAGAGGGAGAGCAAGGAGGGAAAGCTGCACTGCAATCAAGGCTGAGCTAGAGGGAATCTCTTTCTGCCCGCCGCAATAAACTGAGATTAAAATTTCTATATTCGGTTTACTATAGTAAAACTGGAATTAATAGGGAAATTTACCTACGGAAACCTCATCACATTTCAAAAGGAACTGATCATAGTTGCAAAATGCTCGAGTACCCTGCAAAGGCGAACATGTATGCCGACTCATTTTTGGTTCGAACAATTAAACAGTGGAATAGGCTGACTGAAAAGCAAGTGCATTGTGTGAATGAAGGTGTATATTATTTCATGTTGTAACCTCCCTGCTGTAACGCCTTTGGACGCTGCGAGGTAATTGATGAATAAAGAATAAAGGAATAGAGCTTTCTGGCGCCGTACTCACGTAGCTGTTCTTAGGCGAGTCTAGTTCGTAAGAACACACGCCGGTAAATTGTGATAGGAAACATAACACTTCAGAAGGTGCCCTGCCAATTACAAACAGTCCTTAACAGTGCAAATCTTTGCGAATTCGACTCCTCATGTCCACAGCATGCTATTTCTCGCATTGCTGCTATTTTCATTGCGTTTAAAAGCAAGCCTGTGATGCAAATGTTCTCCTTATGATCATTCAGCGCACCTTAAAAGTGGCGCTGTTAAAGACGTCGCATGTAAGCTATGCCCATGGGCTCGCCCAGCTGCTGCGTATTAAAACAAGGCCGTAATGTTGAATAAGGACACTATGGACCCAATTCACCAAGTTCTTTTGTTCGTAAGTGCTGTCTGCCACTGGCTGGCCTCCTTCGCTTACACCACGTCCGACATAACGTTTGGCTGGCACCTGTAATTACGAACAGTTGAATATCGCGAGAACATTTAATAAATACTGTCTATATTCGTATGGGAAGCGGGTTTTCGCCTGATACGATAAAACAACACACGATAATTGCATGCACCAAAGACAGCCAAGCACTCTTACAAACTGACAATTGCAACCAACTTGTCAAACGTGAAGCAAAACCTGTTGCCAAATTGAATTTAGCGGCCTCGCCATTACATTACTTACTTCGTACCCTGTCTGCGAAAGACATCTAAGCTAGCTCCGAACGCACGCGGCAAAGCAAGCATAGAAGCAGTGAAAGTGAAACATCATAGCGTATATTTTTCGGAAAAAACAAATTGTCCAAGTTCAGTCGAATGGCTACACCTTCTGCCAAAATTTCCGACGGCGAAGCACATGCGGCCCAGCCATCGTTCGGGAGGCCGCGATCCCTCGAGTGGCACCAGCGGTCCTCCCGCTCCCAGAGCCGTCATTGGTAGCAACAGGTCACCAAAACAACGGCCGCCTCACCGCCGCGAACCCCAGGCCTGACGTCGCCACCGGACACACCTGCTCGCGATTTGGACGCAGGCGCCTCAGCTGTTGCCGTAGCACCGGGCGCATCCGCCGCCATGGGCTCCACTGGACGGCAGTTGTGGACAATGGACCGGAGCAACCCATGGATTCCGCACATGGTGAACGAGGGCGTGACTTCGTGCAGGCTGAGCGTAACGGCCAAAATTCCACTGCCGCCCACGGAGACGGGCGTGCAGGGCCCATCCAGGAATGTTGGATCCACGGATGTTGAATGCGGGAACAGGTTCTCCGTGGCGGCCACGGCGACCGCCACCGGGCCTCCTCCTGTCTTGCTCGGGCCGGCCATGGTCAGCGACGAGTTCTTCGCGTCGCATTGCGTGGCCAAGGGGCAGACACCCGCCTGACAGCGTTTTCCTTGGTGTGAGAGGTTTTCGGTAGGGGCTGTGAGTCCAGAACGACCGACGGAGGCACAGCGCATCGTATGCAGGATGCCGGCGTTCCAAAGCCTAATGCGCGAGATGCACGTGTCTCAAGACGTGGGGAAAACGGCGCCCCCTTGATGTACGCACTTAGAAGAAGATGATCGCAGCTAGCCAGGAGAGATACATATTTGGAGAGATATATACACACTTTAATGTTATTCTTGAGACGCTGGCCTGGCTGATCGCGTGGCATGCTACGTACAGTCACATGCAATATGACCTGCAACACCGGTGTCCGTGGTCAAAGGGGCTCCAAGACTGTACGGCTGCACAGACACAGGGTAAGTTCCAGACCTAAACACAGCTTCAATTAGTGGTATTTATTAAAGCGCTATTTGGTGTGTCAGAGTCGCCTCGCAGCCCTGGAGCCCCTTCGACCACGAACAAGGGTGTTGCAGGTCATATTTCATGCCACTGTACTTCCAGGTGCTGGACGATAATTATGATATAATATGGTATACGATAACTAATATTGGAGAGGAAAGACAAAGTGGTTAACGCGAGCAAATGTTCAGTTGGCTTCCATGTACTGGGAGCCGCGTACACAGGGTAGAAAATGAGCCGGAAAGAAAGCGAATGTTCGAAAGAACGGCCAAACCCACCCCTGTGTGCCCAATCTGTGGAGAGGGTGAGACTGTAGATCACTTTTTTCTTCTTATTCTGCCGCCGTTTTTCTTCTTTAAGGAAAAACATTTTAGAATCAACGTCCAGATAACTTGGTTTAAATTTTTCCATTCTGAATGTTCTTTCTTTAGGAGCTTCCTCTCTTGTAAACTACCACGGGGGACGTTTGCTCAGCCGTGGATACGTTTATAATTGTTTCAAGCAGACTTGCTTAAATACAGCATACATCATATTATTCCTTTCGTCCAGGCAGTTTTACCAACTGTAGTTTTAACAGCAATTTCCTAATACCATCGAAATCTTGGCCAATGCCCCGTAGTGGGTATGCGCCATCTTAGAAGGCAAACCAAACCAAACGGCCGAACCACCCCCGTAGGTACGTGCCATGATTTGAAGGTACGTCGTCGTCGTCGTCGTTGTTGTCGTCGTCGTCATTAACATCATCAACAAAAACAACAATAACTTTCCGCGCCTGCGAGGCGCGTAGAGAGTCAGAATGGAAGAAGGAAAGGCAGGGAGGTTAACCAGACTGAGTTTAGTTTGCTGCCCTACACGTGGGGAGGGGAATGGTGAGTGAGTGAGTGAGTGAGTGAGTGAGTGAGTGAGTGAGTGAGTGAGTGAGTGAGTGAGTGAGTGAGTGAGTGAGTGAGTGAGTGAGTGAGTGAGTGAGTGAGTGAGTGAGTGAGTGAGTGAGTGAGTGAGTGAGTGAGTGAGTGAGTGAGTGAGTGAGTGAGTGAGTGAGTGAGTGAGTGAGTGAATGAGTCTATACCGCACTTTCACATGCACCAAGTTAGGTGCAGGATGTCTATAGTCGGGCACTCAAGTATGTTGCCTTCAGGTAGTGAAGAAGCGCTCGAACTGCTTTCTGGGCTAATGAACTGTGAGGCCAGGCTGTGAGGCACGTAACTGCACATTCACTCTTCAAACGTCGCTCTATTTGGTTATAAAGCACGCTCTTGTATTCCTAACGGGTGACTCGGTATACATATTCCTGATATGTCGCATTTGCTATTTATAGATTTGCAGGTTGGATGTCCTTGGTACTTAGATAAAATTTGTTTATGATCTGGGTATTGAGCGATCACGTCGATATCAAAGCCATCATGGTATTGGGATGGTATGGAACAAAGACAAATTAGTGTGCGCCGCGACACACCCCGCAGGGTGTCCAGCGAAGGGTGCGGTCCCACGCTCCATTAGCCACAGAAATGTCAACACTGTCGGCCAGCGCTTTAAGCATATAACGAAATGCGTTTGATGCTGGTCTAAATAAACAAAGTGGTCAGTGCGGTGCGTTAATGCGTGCAGTGGCCTAGCGGCAATGCAGCAAAATGTGAAATTGTCCCACATCTTGCATTATGCGGCAATGTGGCATAAAATAAAGAAGTAAAGGATCGGCAATGTAAACAGTCCGGCGTAATGCAAGGCGAGCATACTCAATAAAGTGTGAAAATATAAATTTTGTGGCTGACTGTAACGTTCAAGGTTTGCCTGTTTTTTTTTTATGGTTCTTTCTTCTTCTGTTTTCTTTCTTTTTCTTTTTCTCTCATCTATCGCATCTCTTTCCCCTTTCCTTGTATAGGGTAGCCAACCAGAGATATCCTCTGGTTAACCTCCCTGCTTTTCCTTTGCTTCTCTCTCTCTCTCTCTCTCTCGTGCTTGTTTCAATTACAACAGGAATATTCCTTGCCTTTCCTCAAAAAAGAAGTTATGTTCAACAACAGCGCATTATCAATTGATTGCAAGCAGAGGGTTTCAATACCAGAAAATCAACCAAACTCATTTCGGATCTCGAGTAGTGCCGACAGCCCATCCGCAGGTTTTAGACGGTTATGGAATATTCGAAACCTCTTGTGCAAGGGTGGACAAAATCAATGGATAGAGCAAACACGTAGCCATGTGCTGCAGGCTGATCTGCCACCAAAAATTAACTTTGGTTTCTTCTACCATGATTCAGCTCGGCCCCCGAACGTCAGACGAATCAACGCAACCCGACTCTTATGCATCTCTTGCGCAGAATTCTCTTCGCTCCTGCTATGGGTAGCGGGTACCCTTCGCGGGCGACATTTCTCCAACTGCGCGAAGAAGTGCTTCCGTGTAACGAAAACAGGCGACAACCTCACCGAAATACTTCGTGAATTGTATTCAATATGTTTTGTCCTGTAAGCACGCCTTATTTGCCTTGAAGTAAAAACATGAAGTTGCAAAATTTGCATTTACTGGTATTTGACGAAATAAATAGCTGAGGCGCTAAACATGTGGGGACAAGGAATGGGACGCACAAAAGTGTAATAAATTGTACTCACTACATGCGGCGCTACCTTAAAAACATGTTCTTCTGGATTTTCTTTTTCGGTCAGTCCAATATGCTTTTAGACTGAGAAAATTATATTTTACCGCAGGTTCCATGTTTTCTACAAGTGCACTTAGCAAAAACAGACGAGTCCTGTTAACCTAAATTAACACTACACTTCCGTATTGAGAAGTGACAATGACATTAACTTGCCATAGTGTAAAGCTTGCTTAACGATTACGAAACATGGTAAAGCGTGGTGCAAGCGTGGTGTATCGTTCGAGAGTAACCGCTTGTTAGTGAAATTATGGGATATTGCTCGTAAGCCAATAAATCTTACGAAAAAAGAATGTAGCACTAAATGAATGAAATTATGAGCGGAATCTGAAGTTTGCCTTATCTACACTGCCGCTTATTTATCACGAAAACTTGCTCGTGAGCGCAAAGACCCTGCTTCCTTTTCAGAACTGCATAGACTCCAGTTTACTCACGTGGCTTGATGTTTTGCGGCCAATCAGTGTCCCTGAATATGATGGCGGTATTTTATGGAAGCTACATAAAAAAACATCACGTTTGTTGTTCTCTCAATGCTCAAATGTATAGGATAACACTAAAGAATATATAGGTAATAATTCGATATCGAAATGCCTGCGCGAGTACGAAGTAAGAGCGCGAGCAATTGACTGAAAATGCATCTATTCCAGCCGGAACATAGCCGACGACAAAAGGGAATCCCCCAGCTGGTGTCACCGCATTTACACTTCCAGTATCGACACCCATCGCACAGGAGGCCAATAGCTTGATAACACTGATAACCCGTTAAACAACGGTCACTGAGAAAAACTAACACAAACTACCTACGCGTGACACCATACATTGGTTTTCTTCTTTTTTTCATTTCGAAGTTGCCTTTCTAAAGCCTAGAAAATTTAATAGAATTACCTCACTACAGATAAAATTTGCAAGAAAATCCAAGCAAATTCATTCTGTGAAAAAACTACTTACATCAATTAACCTTTTTGGTAACAAACTTTACGGCATATGTTGATATTAGAAAGTTGAAGGAATTTCTTCATCACGAAAGTCTAGTTACGTGTTTCTACGTTTCAAAATGACCATGTAGATCGAAGCAACTGGTTCTCTAAACATGCGCCTAATTCTAAGTACGCGAGCGTTTCTTGCATTTCACCTTCATCGAAAAGCACCGCCGCGGTCGTGATCGAACGTCGCGACCACGAGCTCACCAGCGTGACACCATAGCCACTAAGCTATCGCGGTGGGTAAAGGAAAGGTAAGACCTGTGAAAGTTACAAGTGCAGGATCAGCATTAACTTGTCAACACAAATTGATTTCGCCCAATCTAAACAAGAGAGTAAACATACAAATAGAAAATGCATGGCGAACACTGAAGGTCAGGCCCGTAAAAAGCCACCTGTGCAATGTATAAATTCGAGCACGTTAAGTATGGCTGCCGGCCAATCTCGGCTGCCAGAGAGATTACGAAGCTGCCTGCCAGTATATCGTATGGTTTCTTCTCACGAAAATTCCTGTGAATCCGGTGCCTGAGATGCTTGACGTTTTCGTTCTGCTCACTTTACAGCAATGTCCTTCCGGTTATTGTGGCGGGAAAGCGTTGGCACCTTCGACGCATGTCGTTCGTCTTTCGCGCTCGTAAGCGGAGCAGAATTTGCGTCTACTGCTAAAAATAAATTGGCCAACAAAGCGCTGCAGCAAGGCTATAACATTGCACTGGTCTCCAAGCCACAGCGTTACAAATCAGCCTCTGTTTTTTTTTTTTTTTTTTTTTTTTTTTTGAACGCCAACTTTTGGTGTCTCCAACAGTGATGTCACTCGCTGCGTAAATATGCATTATACTTTGGCTGTGGCCAATTAACAAAAATCTCCTCACGAATCATCTAGAAGATCATAGGACCTCGTCATGCCACAACTATACGCCGGCGTTCACGCCGGCGTATAGTTGTGTATAGTTGGTAAACAATTCGCCGTCGACGCTAAAGGACGAGCAGGGCCGGAAACGATGCGCTGCGTTGGCGTCCATGTGAACTTTTTCGCAGCTTTTGGGCTTTGATGCGAGTGTGCGCGCGTTTGTCTGGTCGAGTGAACAAATTATGGGGACCCGCCACGGGGACTTAGTGGCTATGGCGTTGTGCTGCTAAGCGCGAGGCCGTGAATTCGATTACCGGATTATTTGCATTTAGATGCGGGCGAAATCCAACGACGCTCGAGTACTTCGATTTAGGTGCACGTTAAAGAACCACAGGTGGTCGAAAAGGGAAGTGAACAGTGCTTAAATGCTTTCTAATCACGCATACAACATACAGAACAGCATATTGAAAACTGCCATCATCAACTGCAAAACCAAGCATGGGAGCAAATACTATAAGTGTGCGACACATGTTACCTACAAAATCCCGTTGAAGTGTGGTAAGGTCTCTATTGGCCAAATAGGCCGATGCATCCAGGATCGGATGCGCGAACATTGTGCGTTGAACAATTCTCGAGCAGCTGGTCACCTGGCTTTTCATTGTCGTCACTGTCGTCAGCGTGGCTGTGCACCACTTTTTGAAAATGTGACTATTCTTGACAAAAATCGTGACAAAATATGTGACAAAAATCGAAATAAAAGTACTTGAGGCATTTTATATCAGTATACAAAAGGAAGGAAAATGCATCCGTGTTCCTTCTATTCTCTGAGCGATAAAGAGATAGCTTTTCTAAAAGGCTGAATTTAAAGATATGGTAGTTAGGGCAAAATGGTGTGTTCATCAATTTAAAGAACTTGTACCTTGCTAAGAGCATTGCGCATACGTCGGCGGTTTGATGTCCGAGGGTTGATCCGTGTTTTCAAATATATGTCAGTTGCTAGTCTAGCGTTGTGGTGTCTCCTCTTTCTGTCGTGTTTTTGGGTCTCAATTTTTCCGCTGGTTTTCTCAAGTGTCGACTGTCATCATCAATGGCTCATACCCCCGTGAGCAATGGCTCATAGCCCTGTAATCAAGCAAAAAATGAAATGACCCATAGTCCCGTGAGGTTCTTGGCTACTCACTTTACGTGAATTAGCTGCGATGACACTACCCCTGTTTTCGTTGTCGATGATTTCAATGTGGATGTGTCGGTACCGAAAAGGGAGCGGTTTACGCGTTCTGCGTTGCAGACATATTCATTGCGATGCCACACCGGTCATGCTCAACCCACCGCCCAGCGGCGTACGTGCATCGATTTGACATTATCAAATAATGTGATCGCAGTTGCGAGTGAAATGATGAGCACCGATCAAGACAATAAATGAGTGCGCGTACCTTTCGTCACGATGACCATACATCAAGACAATAAATGAGTTCGTACCTTTGTTCAAAATTATGTGTCACCTTCGTGTCCCATTCCCAAAGTCGCGTCCATTCGAATCTTGGGAATGACACTCGAAGGGGCGGGCACGAATAGCATCACCATTCACAAACTGGCAAAAAAGACGGATAGCGTCATCGGTCTAATCAGACGGGTAGCTAACAGAAGGAGAGGCCTGAGCGAAGAGAATCTGATAAGGCTAGTCCACGCTTTCTTGTTATGCCATTTCACGTACGTAGCGGCCATGCACGTCTGGAAGAGGGCCGAGCGAGACAAGCTAAATGCCATGATAAGGAGGGGGATCAAGAGCGCGCTCGGACTACCAAACTACACACGCACCGACCGACTCCTGCAGTTGGGTATTCATAATACCCTGGAATAAATTGCAGAAGCACAAGAAAGGGCACAGATTCTCAGGCTCTCCGGCACCAGGGCAGGCAGACGACTCCTAACAGAGATGGGCGTCCCCCCGGCCACTGTCGAAGACGCCTATCAGGGCCTTCCGAAAAAGCAGAAAGATAGAATCATCATATCGCCCACCCCGCGGAATATGCATCCCGAACGCAACGTAGAAAGAAGGAAGGCCAGGGCGGTGGCGCTCCTACGCCGCGCGACAGAACTCCCAGGCGGCAGCTGCTTCGTTGACGCGGCCCAGTATGGCCACAGCAACAATTTCACGGTAGTGTCGATCAACCACAGGGGTTCGACCGTTAACGCCGCTTCGGTACGAAGCACGTCGTCGCGTGTGGCCGAGCAAGTGGCCATTGCCTTGGCCCTCTTGGACGACAAACATGCCAATATCTTCAGCGACTCCAGGGCAGCCATCCGCTCCTTCAGCGTTGGCGCTGTGTGTAAGGAAGCCTGTCGCATCCTCGACGGCAAAAGCATCGCCACCCACACTCTCACGTGGTTCCCCGCTCACATGGGATCCATCATGGGAGGCCCCACAAACCTCAACGAGCTGGCCCACTCCAAGGCGCGAGGTCTCGCTTTCCGCGACCATGGAGAACTCCAACGCCGGCCCGCAGTGGTGGAGAACAGAGATCAACCGACCACATACAATGAAATTGCGCAGCACTTCTATCTCGGCAGGAGAGACTTTCCCCTTCCACACAGGAAGTTAAATAGAGCGCAGGCATTGACCCTCAGATTATTGCAAACAGGCTCGTATCCCAGCCCGGCTTTATTCCACAAGATTTATCCCGACACCTATGCCACTAGTTCTTGCAGGCACTGCAATGACATCGCTAGCCTAGACCACATGCTCTGGCGTTGCCCCTCGTTACGAGGCACAGAACGAATCAATGAAGACAAGTGGCTCTCCGCTATCAAGAGCCCCGATGCCGGGGCGCAGCTATGGGCTGTCCAGAGGGCCCACGATGCGGCGGTCGGGCATGGCCTGACTGTCCCAACGTGGGAGCGGCCCGCAGCGCGCTGAGTCGCGTACCTCAGGACCTTTATTAAAGTTTTGCATCCATCCATCCATTCGTGTCGTGCGCTAAACAGCTTCGCTGTTCAATCACATTCACAGAGTGGAATGGCTCATGATTTTTCCTTAGAGCGTTTCTAGCACTCAACACGCTCGGCTTCTCAATATATCAAAATTCTAATGAAGTAAAACGCTTTCGATAAGCTTTATTGACAATATACTGCCTCGTAAACCACACGATGCACGTAAGTGGCTTCGCGCGCTAAATAAAAAGCGAAGTACACACGTCTGAAATGGCGAACAGACGATACTAAGATGGGGAACAATGTTCATTATATATATATATATATATATATATATATATATATATATATATATGTGTGTGTGTGTGTGTGTGTGTGTGTGTGTGTGTGTGTGTGTGTGTGTGTGGGAGGGCGATCGCCCGCCTCGCCTCCAGAACGTCCTCGCTTGTGTCATGTCACCGCTGCGATATGAACAAATGGGTGCAAGGAGCGCGCCGCTTCCGGAGAAGAGAAGGTATGCAAGTGCATCGGGGTGAGGGCGCGAGAAAAATGGGAGAAAGGTCTGCGGAGCGCAGACGGGCCCAAGTGTGACCACAGTGAGCCGTTTATGAGGCTGCATATGGCAGAGACTGACGGGGAGGGTTTGCGTCTCGAAAAGGTTCCTCCCGCGTCGCCTCCACCTCGGTGAAATTTGTGTTTGTCGGCACGGGTGGTCTGCTGTTTGGCGGGCTGTTGCCACAGTCTGAGTGATATAGAGCAGAAGGGCAGAAGTTCTCAGAAGCCATCTGTCTCGGCTGAAGATGTGCTTGGAGGGTTTTCTTTCCAGTGTGCATGCCGCATGTTTCAACTCAGAAAAAAAAAAACTGTGTTGGTGGATGTTCTGGACTGTCATTTCTTTTTTGTTCAATACTACCCTCGTGCCTTGCCATTGTCGAAGGCAGAAACTCGCGAGAAATGGGCGGGCGTCAAGAGCGCGCTAACGAGAAGGACTAAGGAAGACTGATGGTTTATGCTAAACAAGCCACTGGTGGCGTGTGCCAAGCACTCGTTTGGGCTGCTGAGGTGCGCAGAGCTTAAGATATACGATTATTTTTGAAGCTTTAATTATTAAGATGTTTCAATCAAGTGAAACCCATTGGTCGTTTGTTTTACGTCAATAAATGTGGTATTTCTGAAGTAACTTCTACATCGCTACTAATCTGATGAAAAAGCCCATGCCGTCTCATACGTCGGTACATCGGAGTCATCGGTTTCATGATATGCTTTTCTCCAGGCAAAAAAGGTACATCTTTATTCGAATGTGACTTATTGTTTCTGTTTACTGTGACCTTTCACCTGCGCGCCCTGGAAGGCAAAGGAACCTCACCCTCATTTGGAAATAAAGCATCGACGTGCTGGCAATATGGCCCAGCAGCGGACGACCGAAGGGAAGCGCGACTTCAAAGCATTGGTGCGCAGTAAGACTATTGGTTGTACGCAAAATAGAAGAAATACTTCTACTGTAGAGCTTCAGCTTCTTTTCTTCAACGTTGTTGCTTCGTAAGCGCGGGAGGGGCACATTGGTGGCGCAACCTTGATCAGACGCGCCAGCTTTCGCCTTTCCAACTATTCATTTTGTTAACTATTATCCTGTCTGGTCTGGTCCGTGCAGCAGGGTCCGTGAGCCCGCTCGCATTGAGTGCTTGGTCGGTCCGTTCGGCTGTTAGCGTTTTTATTAGTGCTTGTCTAATTCCGTTCAGTCTGCTTTCCACACGCGGAGAGCGCGTAATGTCGCCTACAAAAACAAGAAGCAGTGTAGAGAAGGGAAGACTCTGAGAGGAGAAGGGTAGCATTTTCCGACAAAAAGTGACGAAGAGTTGTCAGTGTTGTGAGCTGTCCCCGGCTGCTCACTGAAAATGCGGAAACATATGTGTTGGGGAAGTGAGGAGCTGACAGCGCAAACCGAAGTCGTAAAATGCGTGCACACACACACACACACACACACACACACACACACACACACACACACACACACACACACACACACACACACACACACACACACACACACACACACACACACACACACACACACACACACGCACACAAAAACGAAATAATCAACCCTACACTTTAAAAAAAAAAACAGCTAAGGACCATAGCTTTTCGAGAGCGGCCAGCTTTTGTTTTCTCACTGTGAGCAGCAGGGTCACAAAGTGCACCAGCGTTGAGATCCTCGGAAGATAAGAAAAACACATCCTAGCCTCGCTAGCTCCAAAAAAAGAAACTGAAAAAAAAAACATCGTGCAGTTCCCACAAAGCACAAATGACTTGCGGAAGCAGAGAGAAGGCAAATAAAAAATAAGCACATCCTGTAACGAAACATCTTTACAGAGCAGCAGAAACACCAGCCAGGAGCGGCCGTGTGCCAGGAGAGAGGACGCTTTCAACTCTCTCAGAGCTAGCCTTTTTTTTTTTTTTTCACTGCGAATTATGGAAGCGAGCATGACGACAACGTCCTTTGTCGTAGCTTTGACAAGGGATTCTTCTGCACCGAAGAGGGTCCTGCTTCGGATTGCAGGCCGCATCGTTTCCTGTGTGGGATCAAATAATAATGACAGGAGTCGTATGATGAAAAGCAGAAAGGTTATTGACCGACCGCAAAGCCATGATTTAGAGTTACATCCCGACAGTTGTTAAGCGAAGAAAGATGTCAAGTAGGGTAGCCAGCCATCAAAAAGCAGTGAAACATGTATTTTATCCTTTCATGATGCTATATGGAAGCTCTGGCACAAAGCTTCCCTACTGCGTTTTAAATGTAGACGCAACATGATCAAATTAAAAACGCAGGGAGCACAATTGAGTACACCCGCCGAGATTGCATAGTGGCTTTACCATTGCGCTGCTAAGCATCAGGCCGCGTAATAAAATCCCGGGCGCGGCGGCTGCATTTCAATTGGACCAAAATGCAAAAAAAAAAAATCTCGGTTACCGTACATTGGGTACATGTTAAAGAACCACAAGTTGTCGAAATTAATCCATAGTCCCCCACTACGACATAATTAGATCGTGGTTTTGGCACGTAAAACCCTAGAGTTTATTGTTTTAGTTTTAAGCAATTGAGCATTTAATCGGGACCGCAATGCGTCGCGTTGTTCACCGTGGGTTAGTAAACGCAGCTACTTATGTAAAGCGCAAAGTTGTAAACAAAATAATGTCTACATTTTTTTTCTTTTCTACGAAAGAAAAAATATTGTTTCCCTTCGCTCTCCGCTCGCTCTCCCTTCCCCGCCACCCCTCTCACCAGAACAAAAGAAAGGGCAATGTCTAGGAATTTCACTACATTTCCTCCGCCCAAATTTGACCGTTGTAAACGAGATGGACTTGCATATGATAGGAGCATAAATGAGCTTTGGTACGGGAGGAGCTTTGGGCTTCAGAAGATCAAACACTGGCGTCAAATGACATGTCGAGCGCAGTAGCCTTCTTCAACCCTTTCATTTCAATGTCTGCTTTCTGCGAAAAGAAAAAAAAAAGCGTAATGACAGCTTTACTTAGATTAAAGTAGGTAGATGCAGAAACTACGCGCTTTTTGAGGATTTAGAGGACACCTTGCACCAATTCAACAGCACAAAACCAAAAGGGCATGGCTGTTTGTATGAGTTCCAACATTCGTGTAAGTTCGACTGCAGATTTTGACACAGAGTTTGTGGAGGAGCTATCCCAACAAATTGTGACCCATTTCGCTCGCATTCAAAGCAGTAAAAGCGGCATCTATCGCAAATGTTGTGTATGTAGTAAAAGTGAGGGCACTCTGTGCTTCGCGCAGTAACTGTTGCAGAAAATAATCGTAACGGTACAAGAAAACTTCGCCCATGACTTCTGGGGCAGCATCATAATCTCCTGGACTTCCTTTCAGTCCATTTTCTTGCCCTCAGCTGTGAACCTATGCAACTATAGAATACATATGTGTAACTCACAGAGAACTACCGCTCTCGTGCTGCTTCTTTTTCTTCCGTCGTTTTCCTTCGTGCCTTCAGCGTTTCTTAATTTCTGAGTCTTCGGTATTAGTTAATGCCTGCCCCGTACACCCCAGCATGCACCGCAACGACCACATCGCGCGGCGTTGCTGCTCTTAGCGCCTCAAATTTTACCAATACACTGATTCGATTGTCGGTGCCTATGGAAGTGTAATTTTCCAGAGCAATAGGCTTCGTGGAGGCTTTAAATCACCTGACCTGCTTGTCTTTCTTCGAGTGTGGTATTTATGTTGATGCGAAAGCATCAAATGAGCGAAAAAGCCAGCACCTGTAGCAGCGAAACGGCACCTACCTCCCCATAGGCGGCGACGCCACGTCACCAGCGCGCCTCGACAGCGCAGATACGGCAACGCGACGGCGCGGGGCGAGGCGTGTTGTCGTAGGCGAGGCAGTAGCGTGACGCGCGCGTTGCGGATGCCGCCATCTCGCTATCGAAAGCCGGTGCGCTGTCCCTATATCCCTCTCTGTCCCTATATCCCTCTCGCACCTGCAGGCCTTGGTGGCCGCTGCCGCTTCCTCGGTCTCTCGACGCGCGGGACGTCGGTGGCATGTGGCGTTGGCACGGCAGGCTGCTGCTGCTTGCTGGCTCGGGCAGCACGTACCGCTATGGTACGTTACTCGCAGCGCAAAAGTCGAAGGACCGCTCAGCACCGTTCAATTGGACCTTAATGCTTTCGCATTTACTAATCACAACTCGGACCTTTATTTATTTATTTATTTATTTATTTATTTATTTATTTATTTATTTATTTATTTATTACTATGACCATCGTTGTCTAATTGATGATAATAATGATAATTTATCAGGCAATTATTGTACACTGCCTTTGGCGGTGGTGACGCCACGAGCACAATTGGAAGTGCACGTAACAGCTCTCGCTACAGAATGCTTCTGCTTTGAAAGTCATGTGTATTACGAAACAGGACATAATGCAATGGTGAAGAGAGAGAAAATAAAGAGTATGGGCAGACAGATTAACGAGAACACACACAAAAAAGTGGGGAGTGCGCAACGCCTCGGGGGGCTACTGCGAAAGCACGAAAGGGAACACATCGGGGGACTACATTGGGAAACTATTATGATTCACTTTTGTTTCCTAGTGTAGTTTCCCAAAGTAGTTCCCCGCGCAAAGTGTCTTCTTGCTGTTTAGTACACCGAGCCGCGTTGCACTGGGCCTGTGCTTCTTCCGAGGTGTACTTTCGCGGTCGACCACGTGATTTCGTAGGCGCCGAGGTAGGTGCTCCTGCATCCATTTTGCAACACGCGAATGGAGACAAGCCAACGCGCGCGTCCTTTTATATACAAGTGGCCAGGCACGTGCCCAGGATATTTTCTCGGGGGGGGGGGGGGGGGGGGGCAACCCAAAGTAACTTCTATGCAAATGAGGACTAGTACAAATGTGAATAACGTCCACCATTCGACATAAAAACGCGTAAACCCACACCACAAAAGAGAAATGAAATAAGGTGTATGTTACAGGTATATACGCCTGTGCGATACACCTCTCCTTTACTTGGCAAACAAGGAACTACGTCAAATGGACTTGCACAGGAAAGAAGCGCAGGATGAACACTGCCAAGAAAAAGTAAAGAAGCCAAAATGTAAAATAAAGATTACTTTAGTAGAATACAACTTAAAGAAACAGCAGTTGCCAACGAAGGCGCACAAACCGCGGTAAGTTGTGTTACTTCTTCAGCCAATCACAGAAGCAAACAAAATCGTCGCCATGCAGCCTTTTCAAAATGGCGTAGTACTTGATACCTCCGGAGCGTCTGTTATTCTCCAAGAGTCTTTTCATCGGCGGAAGCAATGGGGTGTGCAACAGACATGGACAAAGTGTATGGAGTCTAAGCATTTCACTCTTCAAAAGTCTGCGGTGCCGTTCATTTCACTGCTGAACCCGTTTTACTCACTTCACTGCCAACTGAAGTGAAACTTGACAATAAATAGTTGCAGCGGAGCAAGCATGTTATTTCAGTTCAATAATGAATTGGGCTTTCGCCATTTCACTTTGATAGGCGAGGAAAAAGGTACAAAATTACGCGCTAATAATTTTATTTTTGTGGTTCCCGCCTCATTTGGGTAACAGGAAAAGTTTGAAGTACGAATTATTTGCAGCCTCGCGGAGGCACAATGGCTGGTGGTTATGGGGGCGTGGGCGGGGCTTCACTGCAGACTTAATCTGTATCCGACTATAGTAGCGTTTTTTTAATTAGCTTTGAAAGAATCATAGAGAAATATATATTTGCGAAACAATCGCAGTTCTTTTGGATCCAACCCGCCGTGGTTGCTCAGTGGCTGTGGTGGTTGGGCTGCTGAGCACGAGGTCGCGGGATCAAATCCCGGCCATGGCGGCCGCATTTCGATGGGGGCGAAATGCGAAAACACCCGTGTACTTAGATTTAGGTACACGTTAAAGAACCCCAGGAGGTCGAAATTTCCGGACTTCTCCACTACGGCGTGCCTCATAATCAGAAAGTGGTTTTGGCACGTGAAACCCCATAATTTACTTTAATTTTATTTTGGATCCCTCGTTTACTGCTCTACCAAGTGCCACAACCGACTCATATTGTTATTTGGGAAGTTACGTAACGTTGCGTGGCTTCCAGTCCCGTACAACCGCATAGGGCGCAGGACGCTGCGATTCTAGACGTACTACGCCCACCGCGGAAGGTTAGAAAAACACCTACATAAGCACAGCAGAGAAGTGGCTGCGTTAGGCGGCTCGAATGATAACTGTAGAAGCGTCATTCAGAACACACGGAACTGTTCTCCACTTCCTTTTTCTGCCTACTTCCTTTTTAAATAAAAAGATGTTGATCCATACATATTTTCATAAATAACGGTTAAATTTGTTAATGTTCGCTTTTCCTTCCTGTTTGGCTATTGCCTTGGCTCTCTCCCTTAGTAGATCGCTTAATTTCTCAACTCCTTGCAACTCTTGCTTCCAGTTGGCAATTTTGCACGAGAAGAGCTCTACAATTAAGGAGAAACCAGACGAGTTAACGTGTGACAATCATATTGCCTGTGAGTTTAAGGGTTATTGCAAGGTTTGATGATGGACGCTGTCTCGCATTATCTTATCTTCCACTTTATCTAACCCATATCGCGGGTATATGGTTCCGAGGGTCTGTCAGTGTCGCGGCGAGCCGTTACTCGAGGAAATAATGAAGCAGAAGGAAAAGTTAAACGCAGTTGGCGTTTTCTCTGGCCGCAACTCGTTCCACGTGCATACAGACCATGCTGACCACGAACCGAACCCCTTTCCTGGTCCCTGGATCAGTCTAAACAAAGAAGGTTGAACTAACGAAGCAACAGCGATGCGCGTGACCATCGAAAAGATGGTAACAACTGAATGCATCTCGAGTTAATCGCGTCAGCACCGAATCGATGAGGAAACTGGCCTTCACATCCTAGGAGATGCCGATAGCTACCGCCATCCAAAAGAAATAAAAAGGGTAGCAAAATGTTGACCGCCGAATAGCTGTCAAGTTTCAACATTGATTTGGCGGCGCTTTAGGAATGTGTGTGAGAAGTGGTGGCGTGGGCGGGGAGGGGGTGAGGGTATGCGTCCTAACTTCGGGGGGGGGGGGGGGGGGGCCTCTTGGGTACGTGCCTGCAAGTGGCGAGGCCTATCCCGTGACGTCACGAACCGCTAGGTGCGCCGCGAGAACTACACTCTTAAGAAAAATTAGACCCTTTGGGTCGTATCTTGCCACAACGATAATCGTCATCTGTCTTGTCCGCAGTTCCTTTCTTTAACGCTGCGAGCCCTGTACTTAAGTCACGAACGGCATGAGCGTTATCAGCATGACAGAGCATTCTCGACAGGAAAGTAGTGATCGCAGCGTTTTCAAGAAAGCAAACGCAAGCAAGACAGATGACGATTCTTGCTCTGTGGCAAATATACACCCTAAAGGGTGTATATTTGTTTACGCTCTACACTCTTAAGCAAAATTACACCCTTTGCCACACAACGATAATCGTCATCTGTCTTGTCCGCATTTCCTTTCTTTAACGCGGCGAGCCCGGTACTTTCCAATAACGAACGGCATGCGCGTAATCAGCATGCATGACATAGCATTCCCGACAGGAAAGTAGCGGGCGCGGCGTTTTTAAGAAAGAAAACGCAAGCAAGGCAGGTGACGATTATCGTTGTGCGGCAGATATACACCCCATAGGGGTGTATATCTACCTTTTGTCTAAAAGTGCACTTTATATGTTTACACCCTTTGGGGTGTATCTCTGCCACACAACGATAATCGTCACCTGCCTTGCTTGCGTTTCCTTTCTTGAAAACGCCGCGCCCGCTACTTTCCTGTCGGGAATGCTATGTCATGCTGATTACGCGCATGCCGTTCGTTACTGGAAAGTAGAAAGTACCGGGCTCGCCGCGTTAAAGAAAGGAAATGTGGACAAGACAGATGACGTTTATTGTTGTGTGGCAAGATACGACCCAAAGGGTGTGATTTTTTTTTTTTTTTTAGAATGTGTAGGAAGTGTAGGCACTCCTTCGTCTAAAATAACATTTTTCTAACATGAAAGAGGACGGAGTGCAGGAAAAAAATTGGTTTCTTGCTGCGTACATTTTTTTTACTGAAAAGTTTGTACTAGACTTAGAAGCTGTTTCTTGTCACCACATTTACGGCAACATTTATTATTGCGTTTTATATGAATTCTTTTTAAATGAATCCTTTTTGATGATATTCCTTATGAAGTCCAAGGGCGATAAAACCGTCGCCGTGCGTCGTATGCTGTACGTGCGAATGAAAGCACGCAAGGAAAGCCGGCGATCGCGGCTCAATCAGGCGCGCCCAAAGTAAGAAAGCGGAGAGCAAATGCGCCGCCTTCCGTCGCGCGAAGGGCCTTGGGAGCATGGGAGCGAGAGAGGCAGGGAGCGCGGTAGGGTGGGCGGCGTTGGAAAAGAAACCTGCCATGAGTAACTACTTAGGAGGAAAAAACGAAATCAGGAAAGAAACAATTTATGATAACTCAAAGGGAAGCTCATTACTTATCGAAGCGAGATCGGCATTCCTTATAACACGCACCTATAAAGCGAGATATAAGACGGAAGAAAAAGCATGTGCTTGCTGCGGTAAAGCTAGGGAGACCATGGAGCATGTTTTCTTAGAATGTGAAGACGTCTACCCAGCGGTCGATTTCGGTACCACTGGCCTCCTTGAAGCACTTGGGTGCAGCGAGAGCAGTGGAAAAGTAAACATGTCCGCAATAGGCATTAGTAAGAGGCGATTGGTGGATTGGTGGAAGAAAAGTAGGGAAACGACAAAAAACGGAGACGTACAAAAGCCCAGTTCGAAATAGGGGATCAGAAAATTTGGGTGGGGTAGCTTATAATGTCCTTTTTTTTTCTTCTTCTTCTTTTGTTAACCTAGGTAGGACATTATGCAGTATAATAGCAAGAGCTTGGTGGCGCAACCCACCGTCCCGTTCCAAAGGGGACAATCATAACATCCATCCATCCATCCGTTGTGCTCCGGCAGCCATGTCCGGCAGCATGTCCGGCAGCAACTGCGCATTTCGCGACCGGTCGCAAGGGGGCTGACGATCGCAGCTCAATCTCGCGCGCCATATATGGGGGTGGCTTCGACCGCTTCGACTCCGCCAACAAGTGCATACACTTGGTTCTTTATTCTATGTGTGTACTTCGCACAGCCGCGCGCGGGCAGTCGTATGCGCCGCATCTTACCGCATCTAGAATGCAGACGGCTCATACCTGCGTGCGCGCTGCGTTCTCGCCGCGATTGCCCACGCCAGCGTTTTGACAGCGAGTATCCGCGCACGTCGAGTGTGATGTGTTCATGTTTGCTTGCGCGCTGACACCGTGCTTGTTAATTCATTTAGTAAGCGAATGCTTCCAAGTTTATACAGCCGATAAAACTACTAGTCTTACTTCATATAGCTGTCTACTAATTTGCTATCGCAATCGATGCTTCGCCTTTCGGGCGAAACTGCCACTTTTTTTTATTAAGCTTTATGCCATGATATGCAAGCGCCAATTCAAGAAAATACCTAGGTGCCAAGATATCCGTAATAGTTTGCTACATTAAGAGTAAGAACAGGCCGTATGATGGAAATGTCATTCATGTGAGTAGTTTGCGCGGATTGAAATTTAACCAGCTTGCGCCGTAAACATTTACCAAGAGCGATGGTGGCAAGCAAGCGTAACACGTGAGCACCTGCAGCCAAGCTGAGGCAGACGACAAGCATTCATACACACTGATGTGCTACAAGTGACATTAAGCGCGAGCTTCTGTAGCGGCAGCAGGAGCAAACCACATACGGGACGAATGCAAGTAGGAGTTCAACGCGGCGACTACAGATGGTGGCACAGCAGCGAAAGAAGCGTGCCAAATATATCGGGTGAGGCGCAGTGTACTAATGTTACTGTATATGGCTCCCGCAGGTATAGCCATATGAGGGAGCCATATACAGTAACTCTACACTATACCTAGAAGTGTCGCCATCTGTGCAAGAACCAGCCCATAGAAGGGAACACTGCTTTACAGCGACGCTGTTTATCTCTATAACAGCTCCCGTATGCATCCCCCGCATGCATTCCCAGGGGGGGGAGGGGGGGGTACCCTAGGCGGCTTACGTCCGTATCGGGGGCACGGCGTGTGGACAGGAATGGAGACGGTTAGGGCAGAGGGGGAAATAGTGTGGCAACAGTGCTGCAGTAGTGGAGACAGGTGGGGGAGAGGCGAAAAGAGTGCGTCGACGGCGCCTGCTCTCGTGGCCTGTAATTGTATTATAACGTCACGCGCGTCGGAATTGCCGGCGCGGCTGCAGCAGCGGTTGCGGCAGAGGCATGGGAGGTGCGGTAACCGCGACGGCGCTTGTGTCGGCGTAGTGTGGTGCTGTATAAAAAAAATGTATGATTTCATAATGAATGCCGCCTAAAAACAGCTTCGTGGTAATCCGTCCTCATATGAATGTTGCGGCCCCACGATGTTTTATCAGATCAGTCGTCTCTCCTGAATGTTTTACTCCATGTATCAGTCTGAGTAGCGTGACGTCGTAAAGTGTGCAACAGTACAGGCCTGCTATATAGGGGGTGTTGCCCTTAGTGTTATCGGCGCGCATGTGGTCACGTGAACAAGCTACCGCCAACCATGCCGCTTTTCTGGGTGAGGTGGTGTCAGAGGTGCCTGCTTACAGCCGTGGCAGGGAAGGGCCACACTCCCTGCTTTCAGCATGGCGCTTCTTCTGCGCGTCTTTGTGCAGAAATAAATTAATGCTTGCTGGGTCGTTTGGTCCTATGAGATCATTTAGCCCGTGACAATAAAAATTCCGGCGGAATCCATCTCACCATAAATGTAAACGTTAAGGCGATTAGCATTGAAGCTATATAGCGACCCGCCGTAGTGCCACCGCCGAAAGGCGTCACGTGTGGAGCGTGTATGTAGCTGCAGGCTCCTTTCCCGCGTTTCCCTCAGGATACGCCACGACATCTAGCGGCGCCGCTGCGAAGTCCGCACGTGGTGCGTGTATGAATATTGACACGTGTACTTATCTGTATCGGGCAACCACGTTTCGCCGCCTAACAAATGTAATCGCACAGCGTGGGACGCGCCTGCATGTATCCGAAGTTTCTGGAAAGTTATCGTTGCTTCTATCTGCTGTCTGTTGTCGCCGAACCTTATGTTATCTGATTTTATCGCGTGACGCGAATGGTGTAGAACTTTGTGGAAGGCACGCAGGTCCGAACGATTAGTCTGGAACGTTCGACGACTGCTCTATAAAAGCCGACGCGCTTGACCCGCTGATCAGATTTTCGACGATCGCCGACCGTGTTCGCCGCTATCGTTGTGCTATAAGTGTAGCCTCTTTTGTGGGCACAGGTTCGCCCAATAAAAGTTAGTTTTGTGTTTCACAGTATTGCTACTGTGTTCTTTGACGTCACGACCACGTGACAATATATATGACGCGGGTTCGATTCCACCCAGCACCGAAGAAATGCTAAAGGAATTTTTCGTCACTGAAGAGCTGAACATACCCAGTGGCACATACCCAATGACACATACACAGTGATCCAATTAAGTTGGCGTCACACAGGTTCATTGATGAGCGGCCCATACTCTGTTGGTGGGTGGCCCATACTCTGTGAGCCATAATGCTCGGACGCCGACTGCTTTCTAGCCCGGTCCCTTCAGCACAGCAGCCCGATGTTCTACCCATGAGTCCTTACACTACCCAGTAACCGAAGCTCATGAGAAAACGGTTAGAAACGTAGATATGCAGATAAATATTTAGAAATACCGGAAACGGCGTGAAGTATTCTGAGAAAGCTGATCACATTAACAAATAATACCGGCAAGCCTCGGAAGAGCACGTGAGATTACAATAAAGTGGGCGGCGCAGGATCTGAGCGCCCAATGGGCAGCGGGGGACCAAAGCTGGAACCAGGGCGGTCCGTGGGCTGGGGCAAGTTAGGGCCACCAAGGCCGGAGCGTGCCGGGGGTTACAAATAAATTCTGTGGTACTAGGTGCCAAAGCCACGGTATGATTATGATACACGTTGAAGTGGGGGACTCCGGATTACTTTTGACCACCTGGTGTTAGTTAGCTCTAAATCTTAGCAAACGAGCGCTTTTGCTGTTCGTCCCCATCGCAATGGGGCCACCGCGCCCGAGATCGAATCCGCGACCTCGAGCTCGGACAATTTATGTCTGCAACCGCTTGCTACATATACACCGTTTTTTCGTAGGCGCCGCCATATTGTGAGCGCAGTGGCGCCGCCTATGAGCAGCGCCATACTGGCTTGGGTGAAAGCGGTGTTTTGCATGGCAGGTATACGCTCGGCGGTAGGTTCTGGCGTTGGTTTTCGCGGTCGTGCGGTCTGTTTAGTATGACGTGCGTCTTCTATGTGGTAAACGGTTCTGTGAGACGTGCTGAAGTGGTTTAAGGCGTCACGGCCAGAGTTTCTGCTGGCGTTGAGGTGGACGGAACACGCCGCGCGATGTGTGCACGCATATTTGAGCCTACAATCAGCCTTGGAGATCAATTGTGTATTTCTGAATGTTCCATTCACTAATGTGACCTCATTGCAGTATTATCCTCTATTTCTAAGCTGCGGTTTAGGAGCCATGAAACATACGCGACGATCGTAACAGCGTGGGTACCGTTCTGCTACGATAGGAGCTGTGATGTTATACTTTGACAAGCGTTGAAACTGTTCGCTGCAGGTTACATTGCGTGACTACTTGGTTCGATGGATGAGGTTTCCGCCCCTGAATAAAATAGTTTTGGCAAGTCATAGCAGCATATATACCTTACATTCTGAATTAAGCTTGTCCAGCAAAGGGACTGTTTACGAACTGCGCGAGCGTCCTAAGCAGTGGTAGGTGCTGGATTACAGATATCTTTGTTCTATATACCGCATGGTCCAAGGATACGGCATCAGCGGTTATATATATATATATATATATATATATATATATATATATATATATATATATATATATATATATATATATATAAACCTTGTGCGGTGTGACTATGCGAGGTCGCATTGCGGCGTTAGCCCGTTTTCTCTCGCTTTTTCGAGAAAGAGGATGATAACCGAATTTTTTTTTTTCGGTTATGTTCGTTCCGTTCTCTACGACGCACTGACGCGTATTACGGAAATTTTGCCCTCAAAAATAGCCATCGCATTCTTTTTATGCGATCCCTCTCATATATTATGGCTGTATACAGGCCAAAAAGGCAATGCCGAAGCACACAACTTACATATGTCTCGTGCTGGTTCACCAACCGCAGTGATCGCTGTGTTGAGCAGCGCCATCGGCCTCACACAGGAAGGCTACCGTAGACATATAGTAATTTCAAGGTTACTAGACTTGAAATGCGCGAGCACGATGCCGGTGATCGCAACTATTTGATAGCGCCTGCCGCTTGGCCGTGCACGAACATGCGCTCTTATGTTTTACTCCCTACGCCAAGCGATCAGACAGTGAGCTGATTTATCATTTAACGCTGGTAATACAGAGACACCGGGTTTCTTTGTGGAATTAAAACCGATATAAGTAAAATAGCTTACAACACATACACACACCGCGATTGATAATGTGCGTACACCACGGCTAATTATGCGCGTCACATTTTTGCGCCCCTAAGACATACTTCTGCCTACAGTAGTTACCGATGCACCGAAAGGCTTCCCTGACGACCTTATATGAAAGAACATGGCGTAAATTTCACAAAGTAAGATTTAAAACATCTCGAAATCGTTCCGCAGCACGCGACAGCAACACCACTTTCAAGGAGCGCCGCGCCGGATCGCCCAAGCCAGAGAGGAGGAAAGGCTCTCCGCGCGCCCTATCCTCCTCGCCCGATGAAAAGGTCTATAGACCGTTTCATCGGGGGAGGAGGATAGGGCGCGCGGAGAGCCTTTCCTCCTCTCTGGCTTGGGCGATCCGGCGCGGCGCTGTTTGAAAGTATTGCTGTCGCGTGCTGCGGAACGATTTCGAGATGTTTTAGATGGTACTTTGGGAAATTTACGCCATGTCCGTTCATATAAGGTCGTCAGGGAAGCCTTTCGGTGCATCGGTAACTACAGTAGGCGGAAATATCTCTTGGGGGCGCAAAAATGTAACGCGTTTTATCAGCCGCCGTGTACGCACATTATCAGTCACGGTGTGTGTATGTGTTGTGAACTATTTTGCTTATATCGGTTTTAATTCAACAAAGAAAACCGGTGACTCTGTATTAGCAGCATGAAATGGTAAATCTGCTCAATATCTGATCGCTTGGCGTAGGGAGTAAAATATAAAGCATAAGAGCGAATGCTCGTGCACGGCCAACCTAAGGCAACCACAAAACATCTAAGCGGCAGGCGCTATCAAATATTTGTGATGCACCGGCATCGTTCTCGCGCATTTCAAGTCTAGTAGGCTTCAAATTACCATATGTCTAAGCTAGCCTTCCTGCATGAGGCCGAAGGCGCTGCTCAACACAGCGATAACTGCGGTTGGTGAACCAGCAAGGTACATATGTAAGCTGTGCGCTTCGGCATTGCCTTTTTGGCCTACATACAGCCATAATATGTGAGAGATCTCATAAAAAGAATTCGATGCCTATTTTTGATGACAAAATTTCCGTAATACGTGTGAGTGCGTCGTAGAGAACGGAACGAACACAACCGAAAAAAAAAAATCGGTTATCATCCTCTTTCTCGAAAAAGCAAGAGATAACGGGCTAACGCTTCAATAAGGCCTCGCATGGTCACGCCGCACAACGTTTATATATATATAACCGCTGATGCCGTATGCTTGGACCATGCAGTATATAGAACAATGATATATGTAATCCAGCACCTACCACTGCTTAGGACGCTCGCGCAGTTCGTAAACAGTCCCTTTGCTGGACAAGCTTAATTCAGAATGTAAGGTATGCTGCTATTACTTTCCAAAACTATTTTATTCAGGGGCAGAAACCTCATCCATCGAACCAAGTAGTTACGCAATGTAACCTGCAGCGAACAGTTTGAACGCTTGTCAAAGTATAACATCACAGCTCCTATCGTAGCAGAACGGTACCCACGCTCACGCTGTTACGATCGTCGCGTATGTTTCATGGCTCCTAAACCGCAGCTTAGAAATAGAGGCTAATACTGCAATACGGTCACATTAGTGATTGGAACATTCAGAAATGCACAATTGATCTCCGAGGCTGATTGTAGACTCGAATACGCGCGCACACATCGCGCTGCGTGTTCCGTTCCAGCAGAAATTCCGGCCATGACGCCTTAAACCACTTCAGCACGTCTCACAGAGCCGTTTACCACGCAGAATACGCACGTCATACTAAACAGACCGCACGACCGCGAAAACAAACGCCAGAACCTACCGCCGAGCGTATATCTGCCACCCAAAAGACCGCTTTCACCCAATCCAGTATGGCGCTGCTCATAGGCGGCGCCACTGCGCTCACAATATGGCGGCGCTCACGAAAAAACGGTCTATACATCGCAACAGGTGGGCGAGCAGAGTCTTCAACTACTTGTTGGCAACCCGTCTTCGCACGCAGAAGACTCGGCGGGTGCACCACTTGGAGCAAAAATATAGCTTTATACGAGACCTCATACTGGCACAATCGGTCAGAGCCTACGCCAAGGCAGTGCAACAAAGAGTCCGGGAAGTGGAGGACACGGCGTGACAACTGGCACTAAGCCATAAAGAGACTTGTATTTACCGCCAGCACAAGAGCTGATGCGAGCGGCTGCAAAAAGGTCAATTCGCTCGCTCATTCTGCCGCGCTTCCTCACTGCAACGTTTCCACAGCGACTTTCCGCGGTCATCGTGTGAGATGTGTTCGGCTTGTGCGCGCGTGACACCATGCTTGTTAATTTAGTTATACTCGCGGACAACTTTCTGTTGCTATGAAGGGAAAGTTATGCGGAGGCAAAGCGTGCACAAGTGAGAGCGCTTCTGAAAAGAGTCCCGCGTTTTAATCCACGTTAGTTTAGGCTGGGGATGATAAAACATAAACATCTTATTAGCAACAGTTAAATAAGACAGAACACACCACTGAGTGTAAAGGTTTACTTATTTTGCGGCTTTTCTCTCCCACGTCTGGGGAAACGCGAAACCGTCGCACGTGGAAGCTGCGTCGTTTCAGCGTCTGTTCCGAGCAACCAAAAGCACTGTCAAACGCTGCCGGACTACTTGGCGTGGTAACACATGTGCAGCAGCCGCGCGCCCGTAGCTTTCCCTTCGTAGCCACAGAAAGTTGTCCGCGTGTATGCCTATGTTTACAAGTTTATACGGCCAATAAAACTACTATCCTTACTTCGTATAGCTGTCCATTAATTTGTTATCGCAATCGATGCTTCGCCTTTCGGGCAAGACTGCAACTTGTTTTTCTCTCACAACCAGACAATTAACTGTTCCAAGTTGTACACTGACCGACGTAGACTCCAAAATGCGACGCTTTTGCGAAATTTTAGCAAGAACAGCGCAGCAGTAAACGTACAATATTTTGTTCGAACAGTTATATGCACAGATCCCTGTATAACTAAACAATCATCGTGCGCTGGAGCAAACTAGATCCTTTAGAAAGGTTACAAAATGCGACCCTTACGCGAAATTTGAGCAAGAACAGCGCAGCAGTAAACGTACAATCTTTTGTTCGAACAGTTATATGCACACATCCCTGTATAACTAAACAATCATCGTGCGCTGGAGCAAACTAAATTCTTTAGAAAGGTTACTTAGTCAACTGATTAAGCACAAGAAACATACATAGCCCCAAAATTTTGGGTGAGCACTCCTTTAAGAAAAGAGAATTTACGAAAAGCGCATTCGACTGAAAATGCTGCCAGTCATGGAGTAAGACATGCCGCCAGCCATGGAGGAAGGAAAAAGATATGAGGGAGTATAGCACAACGCGATTGAAGCCGAACCTGTCGGCCCAACGCGTGATCGCGCGTCAATGTGCGCGGCCGGTTTTAGTGTTCCCGCTCTGCAGACAGCCACAGCAGGGCAGCTGAACAAGCGTTCCCCGAATAAGAACCACTGGCATAGTTACTGGGAACCAAAAGTCTCAGCAAATCTCGATTCAGCTCCGTGATCTCGACGCAAGAGGTCACGTACTGTACCACCACTGTGGCTTCACGGAGCGTCCGCTTACCAAGGCTTACTGCGTGACGTAATGCTCCCTCCTATATTTTCCTTCCTCCATGCCGCCACCATAGGAGCAAGGAGGTTATATATAAGTTCTGGAGTGGCAATCCCTGCAGCCAGGAAGGAAGGAAATAAACTTTATTTTTCAAAAAAGAAAAGTAGGCGCGCGTGGTTGGGCCATTAGTCCAGGGCTCCAGAGCTCGCTCTGGCTTGGTCCAGGAGAGCGAGTTGGCTCTCCTTTCCCTCGTCCGCAAGCCATGCCTCCCACCGCCTATTTAACCTGAGTGGATGTGCATTTATGTATGGGCTAGTAATATGAGAAGGTCTTTCCAGGCACTCCCACGTGGTATGTTGTACTGTGGGTTTGTTAGAACACCATGGACAGACATCCAGAAATCTAGTTGGGTTTATTTTACTGAGTTGATGCAGGTTGGGGAAGCTGTTTGTTTGAATGCGTCGTCAGTCCCTACTCTGCTGTCTATTAAGGACTTTGTGCGGATGACCGTAGACTCTGCGTTCCTCACTTTGTTGTAGAAGAATGTCACGAGTGCTTAGAAGAAGTCCCACGCTCGGCTCGGCCGCAGCTCGGTTGTTGAATTCTCGAGTTATACGGTCTGCCGCAACGTTACCCTCCAAGCCCTCGTGAGCCGGACACCAAATAATGTCGTGGTGTTCTGTCAATAAGGTTCGTTCCAGAACTATGCGTACCATTTTGGATACCGTCCCGTTGAGAAACAGGCGACATGCCGTCTGCGAGTACGACTGCCCACTCGTTTCTGTGTTCCGCGTCTGCAACGGCCATGGCTATTGCAGCCGCTTCGGCCGCACACGTGGACCGAGTTACAACTGTGGCCGTTATGATACGTTGTTTTTGAGTGACTGCTAGCGTGTGAGTCTCTCTACTAGCGGCCGAACCTTTCCCAAAACGATTCCGCACGGTTACAGCTTGTGCTCGTCTTCTACCGGCATGGTATGTTGGGTGCGTATTCTTTGGTATCGGTGCCACCGTGATATGAGATCTCGTGTCCCTATCCAGGAACACTGTATCCTCGTCTCAGTATAGCGTCACTGCAGCCATAGGGTATGAAACTCTATGCCCGCGGCCGCCTACGGGAGCCTATAGTGAAGCCGTGGCGGCCATATTGCCAGAGTCAAAAGAGGGCGCGTCTCCAGCGTCCGTGTCGAAATTGCGTGTTGCTTGTCAAAACAGAAATTCTGCATCCGGCTCTTGCCGCAGGCTTGTTGTGTCTTTCGTGAGTGCTATTATATGACTGTGGACAATGTGGAGAAACTGAATTTCACAATTTTTATCTGCTCCCGGTAGTTACAAAAAAAAAGGCCCTCACGCCGTTGCGTACCATATTTTATTTGCAATACTCTATTAAGAGCTCTTTAATTTTGATACAAAACTGTCAAGCTGGTTTTCTTCAGAAATGCACTGCAAAAGATGCATTTAGCATATTAAAACACGTGATATTTATAATCGAACTTCGCTGTGGATGTTCTCTTATAATTTATATGTACCTAAAGAAATTAATGTCACTCATTCATCGCGTAGAGAACATTTGTAAAATAACATACGCATTGCACTGCCCCCATTTGGAAGTATTCAGACAACATAAACATGTCATTCATCAATTCACACAACAACATAGAAACAGCAGAAAACACTTTTCATTGACACTTGAACTTTTCAAAATGAATATTGGTTCACTACAACCTCAGTTAGGAACTTAGGAGAAAGCTTTAGCTTGGCCTAACTCCGAGGCGGTTTATTCAGATACATGTAAAACGCAAAAACCTTTTTCTGAGATGGCCCCTGGAGCGATTTCAATTAAATGTGTTGCATTTGAGAGAGAAAGTTGAATTCTAGTGACTGTTATATGGAGAATTTCAACTTAGGGCCTGAATTTTGTTAATAAGATTTTCAAAAATGTGAAAGTTTGAAAAATAAAATAGAAGCACGAAGTTTACAAATTAATAGCTTTGCATCAAGAACAGATATCGCGGTTCTGTAAACGGCATCCATTAGATCATTGAAAGCGTACAAATTCGATGTGTGATTTTATGTCTTACGTGAATTTGTTACGTTGTGTACAATGGCTCTGCGAAAGCTGTATTTCTATATTACTAAATTTTTTTTAGATTCATGTTAACATATCAATTTTGTCCGCTTTAGATGTACTATTAGATGCAATCCACAGAATTGTGATATCATTTTTCATTACTGAATTACAGTGTTGTAACCTTCTGAAAATTTTCGATTTTTGGAACATTTTAATAAAAAATTGACGGCCTATGTCAAAAATTCGAAGCCAACTGTCACTAGATTTTAAGTTTTTCTTTTAAAATGCAGCAAGCCTCGCCAAATGTGGCGCGGTGGTTGCCCAGAAAAACGAATTCACCTTTTACATGTATTTAGATAGCAGCACCCCAGCTAAAGCTTCCTCTTAAGCTCTGTGTCAATTGATCTTAAAATAATAAATATTGAAAGCAGTGTTGCCGCTCTACACAATGTGCTCCACCGCATTTCCGAGTTATGTGGTGTATCCGAAACATTATATAACCCTCTGCAATCTTGTAATTGGAGTTCAGCACAACCGCTCTTCTGTTCATGCCATAATACAACATAATGTTTTGCTGCGTGAGTTGGTACGTACTTGCGAATAAACAGGAAGCCTTTTGAGACATCCATGCAGAGAAGGCACAATGGAAAGAACTGGACTGGATTTCAATTTCAACTCACTTTATTTACCAGATAATTCTGGTTGGATGAGCGCTGCACTTGCAACTCTTTCTTTTTTGTCACAAATCGCGCACGCGTCTTGTGCAAGCGTCTCGATCGCTCGTTTCCCTAATACAAACACTCGTTCGTTTCCCGTACGAACCAAATAGAGAAGGTCATGGAGAACGCGCTCCGCAAGTCACAACCAGAGCCAGCTGCGCTACATAATACCACACGCAGCCACGTGCCAGTGACGACTTTACGCGTAAATTTCATACGTGTACGTATGAGCACTTTCCTGACGGTTCCCAACTGAAGCAAACGCACGAACAACGTCCGGTCGTGAGTAAACGAGAGCCTGTTACAGCCGGAAAGTTATCTAGGGGCGTCTACTTTACGTGACTGGTACTTAAGAGGAAAATACGAAATCAGGAAAGAAACAATTTATGATAACTCAAAGGGAAGCTCATTACTTTTCGAAGCGAGATCGGGATGCCTTAGAACACGCATAAGAAGGAAGAAGAAGCATGTGCTTGCTGCGGTAAAGCTAGGGAAACGATGGAGAGAGAGAACTAAACTTTTATTTTCTGAAACGGTAATCCGAGTCAGAACCCGGTTCACCCTAGGTGGGAGGATTCCTTTTTCCATGAACCCTCTGGCTTGGGCTGCCTCCTTGGCCCGGGCGACGAGACTGCGTTGGTCGTCCAGGAAACGATGGAGCATGTTTTATTAGAATGTGAAGACGTCTGCCCAGCAGTCTATTTAGGCACCACTGGCCTCCTTGAAACCCTTGGGTTCAGCGAGAGCAGTGTAAAAGTAAACGTGTCCGCAATAGAGATTAGTAAGAGGCGATTGGAAGCTTAGTGGAAGAAAAGTAGGGAAACGACAAAAAACTTAGACAAAGCAAAGTTCGCAATAGGGGATCACAAAATTCGGTTGTGGGAGTTCATAGTGTGTGTGTGTGTGTGTTTCTTTTTTTTTCTTTTTTTTTTAACACCTAAGTAGGACATTACACAGTATAATAGCAAGAGCTCGGTCGCGCAACCCACCGCCCCGTTCCAAAGGGGACGCTCATAACATCAATCCACCTATCCATCTATGGTGCAGCCATGACATACTAAGATGTAATATCATCGGAGAGCATGTCACAATCTGTGCCACACTATTCCGACAGCGTACAATCAATAAGCAGGACGAACGCACCGCGCTACCGTGCTACCGCGGACGCGCCGGCTCGGGCGTTTTGCCTCTAGCAAGATGGCGGCAACCGGCTTCACTTTCGGACAGCCACCTCCATTTCAGTAGAAGTATAAGAGTGTACTAGCTAGATAAAAAAAGCACCTTATTTTTATCCAGTAGCCGTGCCTCTTTGCATGCCTCTTTGCATGACGCACTCTTCTCACGTCATCCGCGAGCAGTACACAAGCACAAAAATTTGTTGCGATTCGCCGCACAGGTACAGGATTGTATACTATTTCAAATACATTGCTCTAAACAAGAACAATTCACTAACTCCGAAGCTTGTGCATCCAGCACTGTTGTTCTGTTTGACCGCTAAAATGAACCAAATTGAGTGACAATAGCGGTGCCGCTTGGCAACCCTGTTCCGGTCAACGATTTTTCACTTTGGCGTCGTTGCTGCTGCAAGGTCTCTCTTGCGCGAGCGAAGGAGCGGAGTCTGCCAGAGTGCGCGCGCCGGTGCGGAGTGAAGTGCGGCGGTACTGTGCAGCCGTAGGGACGAGCGAGAGAGAAGCGGGCGTCCTAATTGCTATGCTCTGTCGTCAGCTACCTTTTCCCCGCTGATAAACGCTAGACGCTCGCCATGGTCGGTTTCGTCGCTTGTGGGCCCAACGAGGCTCTGGTCGTGTCCGGTAAGTTTTCTGTTTGGCCGCTACCTAGCTCCGATGCCCCGCCCCTTCGCAAGCTATTTCTCGCAAAACATCAACAATAGGCCTAGGGTTTCAGCCCAGTCTGTCATTGCAGGGTCTTTAAATCGTCGCAAAGGCAACCGCAATGAAGCGTCGGGCTTAAACCTATTTCTCGTAATTAGTGCGTTGAAAAATGGTTGGCGTGCAAACAGAGAAAGAACTAACCGAAACACTTGTCGTGAAAAAGGAAGGAAAAGACGGCTCATGCTGTTTATTTCTTTACGAGCGTGCAAGTCGCCTTGAAGTCGCGGCGCGTGACTGATACGCTGCAAAAACTTTTGCTCTGACGATACCTATATGGTGCTGCATAGACTACGTTGTGGTGGTTGTCTGCGTGGCTTGTAGCCCGATCATAGTAACGTCTGCGATGTTCTCAAGAAGCTGCAGTTTTTCATGCTTGCTAATTGCAAAGTGTAGTCTCAATTGCTCGCGCTGCGGCGTACCGCGGACTGCAACTGTGCCCAGCGAGTAGTTGACGTGATGCGTTTATTTTATACCGACACGCCCTATCAATATAGCACGTAAGATGCTGTAAATAACGTATTCGAGGCGCACTGTTCCTCAGGTACGTACGGCTCAGCATCTTGTGTGAAACCGAAAAACACGAAAAAAATAAAAGTGCACGCGTAATGCAAATTCGAAAGTTCGCGTACATTTGAGAAAGATAGTATTAGAGGACGTTTAGGCACAGGAGAGAAACAAATTTGTACTACTTTGGTGGTGTCAATGTGTTCAGTTACCACTAAATCGTATAGTACAGTAAACAAACTAGGTTTCTTAATTATACATTGCTTACCCGCCGTGGTGGCTCAGTGCCTATGGTGTTAGGCTGCTGAGCACGAGGTTGCGGGATCGAATCCCGGCCACGGCGGCCGCATTTCGATGGGGGCGAAATGCGAAAACACCCGTGGTACTTGGATTTAGGTTAGCACGTTAAAAAAACCCAGATGGTCGAAATTTCCGCAGTCCACTACGGCGTGCCTCATAATCAGAAAGGGGTTTTGGCACATAAAACCCCCATAATTTAATTTTAATTTAATTAAATATACATTGCTTGCGGTCAGTGTAAAATGTGAAGCATTTGGTTTCATTCTGTCATGGCAAGTAAAGTGATTATTGATCTTGATTGTGTTCTGCTTAGTAAATGCGTAACAGCAAGTGTACCCCCTGCTGTAGTCGCCGTCCCTCTACATCGCAATATTTGTTGTCACTTTTCAAGAAAATTTGGCGAGTTGCATTAATTGCATGGCTGGTATGTATGACAATTGCATATGCTTCATGACAGCACCACGTTCAACCCATGTCATATTTTCACTGTTTTCCACTGCAGCAATCCTGCTGTAACAAGGTGCCGTTGCATATCACCCTAGCTGAAAATGCCAAGAATTTTTTTATTAAGTGGTACAGGTTTTGTGTAAATGATCGCAAGAGAAAATGCTATGCTGTTTTGCCGCAAGTTGTACAAATACACATTTAACAACTCGGTCACCACAATACACTAAAAGTTCGGTCTTTGGCTGTACACCAAAGAAATGCTGAACTTAAAAGGAAAATGGAAAAATGCTGAGCCCGAGATGCATAACTAGAAGCTGCCAAATTGTCACCGCAATAGGATGCTTACAGCCATCTCTAGCTAAAATCGGTACAAAACCACTTGCTCTCTTTTTCTTTCTTTTTACATTTTATATATATATATATATATATATATATATATATATATATATATATATATATATATATTTCTTTTTTCTTTAATTGTCCTAGGATGCCAGTTAAGCTGGTTTTAGTTCTGCCCCCATGCACTGTTCGTTTTGGTACAGTACCTATCCCTATCCCATGTCATGAACAATTAAATGTTAAATTGCAGCTTCTTGTACCAGCTAGGTTACCATGCTTTATTAATTTATCTTTTTCTCACAATTGCATGTGAATTCGTCAGTGAGCCAATCCAACAAGCAATGAACTTGTGCGTGCGTGTTTTTTGTTCTGAGCTCTGAAGAAACATTACATAGTGTGAAAAATGGCAGCATTGTGTGCTTGTGTACCTGAATCCGCACCACCATGGCCTGCATTAATGCACTCTCAAATATGTTTTCAGTGATCAAAGCCCATGTGTTGCAACAAGGCAGCATTCTCACCGTTCACTCATTTCTAGCCCATTGCGTATTTGCAGCTGTGGGCGCATTCAATTGTTGATGCAAACTTTCTGGCTGGCACAATGCCACAGCCCTTCACTGTCCGGCCAGTATGTATCGTTAGAATATGCTTGGGAATGCCTCAAGTGCATAGTGGTTTAATTTTTTTCTTATTTTGCAGGTTTTTATTGAGCCCAGAAAAAAGCTTGATGTTGGCTGTAGTTATGGAACACCCAGTACTTCGCACTCCCCTCCTAGAAAAAGCTGCTTATGTCACATAACGTCAAATTAGTTAATACTTTGATTGTTCGTTAGACTTATGAATGCAGTAGCCCAGTGGCTGTGGCATTGGGCTGCTGAGCATGAGGCCATGTGTTCAATCCTGTCCATGGCGGCTGCTTTACACTGAAGGTGGAATGCAAAACCACTTGTGTACCATGCATTGGGCACGTTGGAGAACCCCAGGTGGTTGAAATTTAGCCCCCCACTACAACCAGCCTCATAATTAATTCATGGGCTTTGGCATGTAAAACTCCATAATTGAATTTTTTTTTTAGACTTATAAAGGCTGTCTTGCACATCATGACCATTCATTTGTTCTGATGGCTAATCTGATTGTAAATTTCGGTGTAGAACATAGTTAGAGGAATTAAAACTTTGGCATTGGACTGAATCAGACTGTGCCCAGCTGTTCTTTCTTCTCTGGTATTGTAGAAGAGTAATATTGTTGTATTTGTAAGTTGTAATCTGAAGTACTGAAACCATTTTTCTTGCCTACCAGCAGACAAGTGATGTGAGAAATCTGTTACTGTGGCTCAGCCTTGAGAAATGTTTTTACAAGGGTGTGTAAAGTGCAGTAAGAGAGGAGTGCCGTGACCTCAACAGCTCCCTTCTGACTGTACCTATGAATTTTTAGTACATGCACTTGTACAATGTCGCCATGTATTTATCTAAACTTTTTTATGGCAGATGCCTTGCATTCAAATTAATTTGGCTGAGAGTTAATCTTTGAACCTAGCAGGTGGCATACCTTCCTACTCCTCATCAGCCTGTTTATGTCCACTGCAGGATGAAAGCCTCTCCCAGCTACCTCCAATTACCCCAATTTCGGGCCCGCCAACGTAATCTTATGCCTGCAAATTTCCTGATTTCGTCACACCACCTAATTATCTGCCATCCCCAGCTACACTTTCTTTGTCTTGGCACCCATTCTGTACCTCTAATAAACCATTGGTTATCTACCATACATTCATGGCGTGCCCAACTCCATTTCTTCTTAATAACCGCTAGAGTATCGGCTGCACCTATTCACTCTCTAATCAAAACCACTGTATTCCTGCACCTTGGCATTGTGCTGCCAAAACTGAGTGCACTTAATCAAATCCTGGCCATGGTGGCCGCATTTCAATGGGAGCGAAATGCAAAAGCTCTCATTTGCCATGCCTTAGGTGTATGTTAATGAATCCGAGGAGGTCGTAACTAATCCAGAGTTCCCCCACTATGGCACGCCTCATAACCATATCATTGTTTTGGCACCTAATACGCCAGAATTTCATTTTTTGATGGTGCGCCTAACTTTTTTTTTTTTGTCTATCACTTCTTGAGCAGTCCTTAACTTCTCAAGCTTCATTGTTAAAGTTTCTACCCCATATGTTAGTACTGGTAAAATGCAATGATTATACACATTTCTTTTAAAGATAGCAGTAAGATGGGGGGGGCCAGTCATGACATGGTATGTGTGCACCAACCCATTTTTATTCTGATGATTTCCTACTCATGATCAGGGTCCTCTGACTAATTGGCCTAAACATACTCTTGCACATGTTGTAGGGGCTGACTACCAGTCACCAATTCATTCATGGTCACACATTGATGTACTTGTTTTCTTGCCAGGCTATGAACATAACCTTAGCCTTCTGCATATTAATTTTTATACCTACCCCAAAACTTTGTTTGCTATGGTCCTCAATCATTTGCTGCAAGTCAGCTCAATCATTTGCTAAACAGGACAATTGTCATCTGAAAACGGCAGGTCACTGAGATGTTCCCCATCGATCCTCTCCCCTAATCCTTCCCAGTCTAACAACTTGAATACTTTGTCTAAACATGCAGTGAATAGCATTGGATATATTGTCTCCTTTCCTGACCCCTTTCTTGATCATTGTTTTTCTACTTTTCCCATGTAGAATTAAGGTAGCTGTAGAATCTTTCTACATATTAGCTAAGACATTCGCATATGCTTCCTGTATTCCTTGACTAAACATCTCTGATAGGTATGGCTAAAGTGTGTACCTCAGTGAAATATGAGCTTTGGTGGCTGTGCTTAACAAATATAGCAGACTTTGGTTCTGCAAACTTAGTTAACAAGTCACCTTTCCTGTTAACCTTTTGATTGAGTGTTTTCTCTTGTTCTTGGCATCTATTTTTTGGTTGTGTAGAATATTTTGACAAGGTCACGTCTGCTCTGCTCGTACCCCCCAACAGGGTGCTGCCATGCCCACCCGCTGTTGGTTCCTGGGGGCAGGGTCTTCGTCTGGCCCATAATCCAGAGAGTGCAAAAGTGAGTGATGGATGGGACAGTGTACAGATGTCAGGCTTTGAGGGATGTTTGTGCGTATTGCTTGGATTCTTTTTTCGCAGAGTGTTTGGCGGCTCCCTGTTGAGGTGGGGGGCTCTTCCATGCCCCACTCATTCTTTTGTACTATTTATTTTCTTGTTTTGGAATGTTCAAGGGCTTGTTGCTATAGTATTAATCCTTTAGCATAAGAAATATCATGCCACTCTTTTTAAATCTTTTGTGTTCATTGGGTATCACTTCAAATGTGCTGCATTTCAATTGAACAATACAATTATTGCTCTGCTTCTTCTTTTGAAATTAATTTGCAATAAACAGACTGCAAATAAATGGATATTTTTGAATAAGTACATTTAAACTGTCCCATGCCTAGCTGCACCTGCCCTGACTACTTGAAGATGCTGGCATAAACCCTCACTTCACTTTTGTTATTTGGGTTGAATTGTGCTGACACTTCCATTGTACTTTGTATAAGCTGAAGGGCGTGTTCATTCTTATATGTGCCGGCAGGCTCAAAAGTTAACAGGGTGCGAGTTCACCAGAGGTAAAATGTCAGCCCAGTTTAGCTTGCAGCCATTAAAACAGTGTTGTATTTATTAGTACATGTTGCACATTTGAAATCCAAACTGCATGCCCACACTCTGGAAATATTTAGCTTTTTCTGAGATCCCTCATCCTCTTAACTATTGACCCTGCTTTACAGCTCCATCTACAGCACCATGCTACTTTCTTTCTGCGTGTCTATTTCTACAACACATTGAGTAGTTCTTCCTGATCCTTGTAGAATCAGCCTGAACACCATGACGTTGACCATTGAGAGCCCCAAGGTCTACACACAACAGGGTGTTCCTATATCAGTCACAGGCATAGCTCAGGTTAGTAGCCTTCTTGTTTTTTCAACTCCTGCCTGGTCATAGATCTATGTGGTCAAGTCAACCCAGTTTCCACCGTACACTGTTGTGAAAATGTGGTGGCTGTTTATACATAGACCTACTTGCAGATAGCTTCATTTGTAGACCTTACATACAAAAAGCAAAGGGCAACACTAACTAGCTGGCCTTTATTTTTCTGCAATAGAGTGAACCTGTGTGTAAGTAGCTTATTAACTTTGTATCTAAGTTACACAATGCACATCTAATCTTTTTGGTAGATGTGGCATTTATTGTATTATGTGACTCTAAATGGACATCAGTAAAAACATATTCTATGCTGACTAAACGTTTCAGCCTTTCTGTTTCTTGCAAAATGTCTTCGTAGTTTGCAGTTGATAAATCTACAGATGTAATATATTATTTACATAATGTATGCATCATTTCAAGGAAATATGATGTTACTTTGCTTTTGTACAGGTCTTGTAGGCATATTATGGAACACACATTCTGTAACCTTCAAATCAGTGTTATTCGTCTACATATGTTAATGTTTACTACTAAAAGCTGCTGTAGTAAAATAAATTAACAAATGCTCATACATTGAGGGTCTTTGCTGCAGCAAGCTCGTTAAAACTTTGAGTGTTCTTTTGGGCCAATTGATAAAGCACATTAGGAAGAGGTTAGAGTGGAAAATATGGGACCAAAAGGAAGACCTCACTGATGGGATAGGTACCTTAAGGGACCCTTAATCAATTCTGACGATATTGTAAAAGCATACTGAGTCATTAGGGTGGGTCCTTCTGATAATTAACACATTTAAGAGCTCCGCATAAAGCGTGCAATTTATTTTAAGGGTTTAAAAATGTGCATTGCTACCAATCGCAGTGGCGCCGCTCTCATGTGTTTTCAGCCACCCGCTCCCAATTGAGTTATACCAATTTATGTTAATTGGGCGAGCTATCAGATTGGCTACTCAGGTCACAACATCGATAATTTTGCCAATTTTATGGTGAATAGCTGTTGTTCGTAATAGTTGGAATGTTAACTTGTTTCTCTGACATAGTCACACAGGAACTTCTCTGGGAGTTGTTTAAGTGTGTGTAAGCATTGTACCACTTGCTCATCTCCACGCAGCCCAGTGTTATTATTGATGTTAGGAAACTTGATCCGACCAGTATACATAAGCCCTTATCAAACCTTATCAGTGCTTATCACCGTATTTACACGACTGTAAGTCGACTCGAATGTCAGTCGACCCCCCCATATCGTGTAACAGGAAAAAGAGTGCATACCCGAGGGTGCATTCGATAAAGAAAATTTGCTAGTAGCTGACAGGGTCACTGGACTACTCATCTTCACTAGTGCTGCCATCGTCACTAGTGCCACAGCGTGTCGTCGTCAAGCGAAATTTCACGTTTGTCAAACGACCGCACCACGGCATCTTGTGGAACAGCAGCCCATGCCGAATGCACCCACCCAACCACACGCAGCCATCAGGGAGGCTCTTTTGACAGGTCCGGCTGGCATAATTTCGCGGTAATTTCGCGTAAACTGGGCAAGGGAACAAGAGTTCAAGATCGCAAGTCAGCCTCTAGAGTCTGTGAAGGAGTAAGTTTACCTAGGCCAACTAATCACAGGGAACCGTGATCATGAGAAAGAAATTCATAGAATAAAAATGGGTTGGATTGCATACGGCAGACATCGTGAGCTCCTGACTGGGAGCTTACCGTTATCGTTGAGAAGGAAAGTATACAATCAGTGCATTTTACCGGTGCTGACACATCGGGCAGAGACTTGGAGACTGACAAAATAGCTTGAGAACAAGTTAAAGGGACACTAAAGCGAATCAATAAATCAGTTTAGACTAATGAAGCATTGTTTGAGAACCCTGCAGGCAGTCATTTCAAAAAGTTTGATTATTAGATGAAAAAATGAAGGTCCAAGTATCAGTATTTGAATTTCGCGCCGAAACCCCAGCGCCGGTACGTCAGCGTGATGTCAGGGATTCCAAAGTATGTTTTCGCATTTGGGCCGCGTTGGCTGAATAAAGGTTCCCGAAACTTGCCATGTTTCATATTTGGTTCCTCTAGAACACGATGTAGTCAATCTGTACCACTATATATAATTAGTAGGCCCTAGAAAATGCCATCAAAATCCAAGATGTCACAGCCCCCAGGTGCGGGAACTTAAGTAAGCGTCACCACCCGTATTTCGTTCTTGCGCTTTTTCTGGCTTACCAAACATCTTATCGTTGTAAGAGTGGTGTTTTTGGTGTTGTAGAATGGTAATTTACTGATGCAGAAGAAATCATTTGTCACTTTAGTGTCCCTTTAAGGACTGCACAAAGAGCGATG
Source organism: Dermacentor andersoni (assembly GCF_023375885.2). Lineage (NCBI taxonomy): Eukaryota > Metazoa > Arthropoda > Arachnida > Ixodida > Ixodidae > Dermacentor > Dermacentor andersoni. Next base: position 212,415,857 of record NC_092814.1, read on the forward strand.
GAACTAACTTTGCTAGGCATAACGTTAAGAGACAGAAAGAGTGTGGTTTGGATCAGAGAGCAAATGGGTATAGATGATATTCTAATTAACATCAAGAGAAAAAAAAAACGGAGCTAGGCAGTTCATGTAATGCGCCGGTTAGATAACTGTTGGACCATTAGGGTTACAGAATGGGTACCAAGTGAAGGGAAACGCAGTAGAGGACGGCAGAAGACTAGGTGGTGCGATTAGATTAGGAAATTCGCAGACGCTAGTTGGAATCGGTCAGCACAGGACAGGGATAATTCGAGATCGCAAGGAGAGGTCTTCGTCCTGCAGTGGACATAAAACAGGCTGCTGCTGCTGCTGATGATGATGATATTGATGTAAATATGTATATGTTGCAAACTAAAAGTTTAAGGAAGTACTGACAATTTTTTGTCATTGGTGTATTCTTTTTTTTTTTCCCCTTTATTGATAGCTGTTGATCGCAGTAATTTTAGTATGAAGCCTCTATTCCTTGAGAGGGCAGCAAATACTTATGTTGCCTTTTAATGCAACCAGTTTGGAACACTTACCAAGTGTGGTGTAGTTTCAGATGTATTATTTTCATGGAAGCATACAAACCGCACAGGTATAGAGAAGCATGCTTGCAGCTATCTCCTGAAATATACACCTTGAATAGGAGGGAAAAAGGGAGATAGAAGCATGTTGTGTCACAGAAAGGATGAGCACTACAGATCAGTCCCTTAGCTAAAAGAATTCTAGAACAGCTTTGTTGGGCCTATTTTCGAAACTCGGTATTTAGGAAATTTGAAGGCGGTGAGTGACGCTGGAGGATGGTTACATCATAGACACTGGACATAGTGTGCTTGTGGTACTGCACACCGCTGACCACGTTCCTGAAAGTAGGGTGCACTTAGCCCTAGGCATTATAGGAGCAGAGAAAAGGGGAAAGGGGCCCCTGCTTTCCTAAAGAAACTGCACAGGACCAGGCTGACGCTTAACCCTTTTCCAAGTGCAGAGAAGGGTGGAATAAAGAAGGAAAGGGTGGTTTGTAGTGCACAGCCTGCTTTTAGTGGCATGTCCTTGTGAGGCTTTCAGCCACTATACTGGGTTGACTGGCATGCATAAGTGACTAGTGATACCATACACCACCCCCTTCAATTTTCGCAATGTAACCAGCCTTCTGATCAATATTCAAAGCTGCACCGCATTTTGTGTGCATATTGAACTGGTTGCATTAAAAGATATGATTTGTTGCATGCTTGAGAAATTAGGGCTTTATAGTATAATTATCAATTTTACAGCAACCTACTAAAGCGAAATAAGCAAGACATGGTGTCTACATCAGTGCATAAAATGGCTATTCTGCAACACTTTAAAGCCAGTCAACCATTTCGGCCAACAGCTGACTGGCCTTTACATTTTTATGAATAGGCTCTACCATTTGAGTTTCGTTCAGCAGTGTCTGAAGGCTAGATTGGATGCTAAGACTAGTTGGTTTGACATTAGGAATGGTGAAGCAGTGCAAAAGATGCGGATGAAAGGACCTGTGTGTGGCCGTACATTTTCCTGTCCTCCATTTCTCTCGTGCTGCTTTTCCATTTATAACGTCTAGAGGCTGTCATTATTCTTACCTTTCACTGAAAATACTCCTAAGCATGAAAGGTGTTGGAATTGTTTTACAAAGTGTGTCATAGTAGTGCTTTTTGAATAAGGGTTGCTGTTGTTTTCTTTTAGGTACATGGAAGTAATAAATGTAGAGGAATGTGCTTGTTTAAATACAACTTAGTCTTTGCCTTTTTTCGCACTTACTTCAATTCCTTTCTTGCTGGACCAGGTAAAGATCCAAGGCCAAAATGTGGAGATGCTGCGAGCTGCATGTGAGCAGTTTCTGGGAAAGAAAGATGAAGAGGTGATGCACATTGCACGCGAGACCCTTGAGGGGCACCAGCGTGCCATCATGGGCACCATGAGTGTTGAGGTGCGTGTTGGTTTCTTCCCACTCCATAGGGCAGCAGCAAGTTTCGTGGGGCTGTGGCACTAGGGCTGAGAAATCTATTTTATTGATTGGTTTAGTGATAAGATATGGGTCATTTGATTGAGTCTCATCGGCTAATAAAGTGTGGCCTTCAAAAATTTTTGTTTGTGCTTCCCTTAAAGGGCCAAGGGCCCCTCACCAGGTTTGGCCAGTTTAACCCTTTCTAGAGCAATGTGTCCCAACCTAACCTAACCAACAGACAAGCGCAGCACATACTTCACAACTGACGACTGTCTGCAAAGTATTACAGTGCTTCGCACTGCAGAAACAGCTGAAATTTTAAACCAATCTTCATGCATTCTCCCTCTCCGACAAGTTCCGCTCTCAGCCAGAGAGACAAGGAAACACTCACAAACGCCAGGACTTAAACTGCAGTCCTAGCAACGTTACTTACCGTGACTTGTTTCTACAGTAAATTGTCCAATAAGGAGTGTGCAGTGCCGCCTCCGGAAATGTACCACGCAGTAAAAACGGAAGAAAAAGAGGCATGGCTTGTCACGTGAACCCGACGTCCCTTGGCTCTGGTATGTAAGAAGGAGGGGAAGGAAGGTCGCTGGTGGACACTACTCGATGTAGAGGTACAGTGTGTTAGCAGTTACTCACCTTCTGGCAGTATGGTAACAGGGCATTCAATTTCTATCTCCTTAGAAGAAATTGTAATAAACACATTCTGCGGATAGCATAACGCTGCTGTTAGTATCTCAGCTGAAAATTTCACTCATGAACTGTGCGTTGGGCTCACAAGTGGAGCACGAAGTCGCCTTTTTCTCACTCTTTTCAACAGAAGCCTTCTCCTTAATCTTTTCCAGCTTTTGTTTCGTCATATAGCAGATTCCCGTACACAGCTGCTATTGGCCAATAGCTGACATCAATCAAGAAAGGCATTTGGATCAGTGCTCTGCTTTCTACTGTTGCTGTGTACAGTCAAAACCCGCGATAACGAAATCCCGCAACGTATCCCCGGCAAACACCCATGGGATTCAATGCATTTCGTGCCTCTCGGCAACGAAATGTCACTGTACTGCAATCTGCATCAACGAAATTTGCTGGAGCGTAACCCCACATATTACCTACTCGCATAGGGCTAGCAGGCTCCAAAATGTGCTCAAGTGCGTTGTTTTGCTCTAAAATTGCATAAACTGCCACCACATTACACTTGAATGGACGGCACCATTTCTGTTTACAAAAACAACCAAGCGTCGGAAGCGATTACGTGCGCTGGAAACGCATCATGGCTGGCATATTATCTGTTGATCACCCGTTTGAAGCGGTACGCATGTTGTTACCGACATGTGAAAACGGTTTTGCACACCTACTAAGCGAGATCGTAGATTGTTGTTCGAAATGTGCGTTCATCAGGGGCGCGATCGGAGATATTTTGTTCGATACGCGTTCTGTTCAGTTGCTGCAACGTCACAAAGTTGCAGTATGCAAAATTTGTGACAGCGGGGCGGAGAGAGCAGCCAATCAGAAGCGGTGACCTCCCCGGAAGTTTACCTCCGTCGTTTGTCGTCTGCTTGCAAACAGTATACTACAAAGCCAAATGTTTCTCGTCTTCAATTGAATGAAATCTTTATCTAAAAAACTATTTTTTCTTCTCAAGCCCAAACACGTTTTCAAATAGTAGTACGTGTGACTACAGCAATTTATAACTATTAGGTCCTTTGCGTCGTCCCTAGGTGGTGTCGCGCACAGCGAGAAGGAAAAAGAAAAAAAAAAAAACGATGGGAAGAGTGGCGCATTTTTCAAGAGGCAGCGACAACATCCCAGTGGCTCGCTGGCACCGATGATGTTGTCGATTTCTCTGTACAACCAACGAATTATTTGTAAAAACGACACCGGAATTCACTTTCTGCCATTTCTTCAAACGCGTTTCGCACCGCCACCCGCTCTCCTCCTTCCTCTAGAAACGCCAGCGTAACAACCTAAGTTTCCAACGGAAGCACCATTTTCTAGAATTAAACTATGGATTGGATTCAAACTTGCCATTCCGCAGCCGAAAAGGCCGCCTGTTGGATCCAATCCAATCCACCAGACGCGCCATGCGAAGTCGTATGATCGCTCCAAACTTCTCAACTCCCGTCGCGTTCGGACGAAATGCTCGGTGGGCGAATGATTGACAGGAGCGTGTCGTCCTTTTGACGTCGCCAAAAACGGGGCGGCACCCCACGGCTGGCGACGGCGCAGAGTAGGCCAATCGCGCGCGCCGGTAACCGAACGAACGCGCCGAACAACCATCTCCGATCGCACCCCAGTTTGCCTTCTCCGCGGCTGGCGACTCAGCTGCGGCTTACGACTCAGCCTAGGTCAATCGCATGAGGCAAAACTGAACGCAAACTGAGCGTGCATTTTGAACAACGATCGCTAGTCATGGCAGTGCACTGCGTAATATGCCCCTCGGTGAGAAAAATACAGCAAAATCAAGGAAACCCACATCCTACCGACATGGAATTGTTTATGGCGTTTAAGATGGCGGTCGCCGCATGAAGTGCCACGCAACGGGCCGTGGTTGAGTAATTATCCAGGAATACGCATCCCTTGCGTCAAGAACGCTGGTTTTGGTTCCACCCGACAGGCATCGAGTGCGGATTCGGCGCCGGGTGTATATTTGCTCGAAGGGGCCGTAATCACGATCGTTTGCCTTCGGGTACATGAGATACGATCACTTTTGCGTTCGGCACCAGGCGCATCAGCGCCTACGGGCAACAGCATGCACTGGAAAAATGCTGCTGCATGCGCTGTTGCTCTGTGCCGGTGCCAAGTTACGCAAAGTCTCGCAAAAGTAATTGTATCTCCGAAAGCAATTGACCGAGAATACTTCTCCACGGCAGTGCTGCCACTGCTGATCGACGCATGTGGCGCACTTTGTACTGTCGGCATTGCGGTTCTTTACCCTTGAGCAAAGCTTGCCAAAGTAAGCTAATTGAATTTTGACGGTAAAGTATTGTTCTGCGATACATTACCTCTGTGCTGTCTCTTTTCACAATAACAAAATTATTGCGAAAGCGAATTCTTTTTTTTTGCGTTCCCCACTGTTTTTGTTATTGCGAAGTTCAACTGTATACCTATTGACACAGTTTAATAAACAAGCTGAAGTAAGCAAAAATCCCTGTTTTGAATTTCGAGAAGAATTGCGCAATTCCGGTAGAAGCAGACTATCGTCTGCTCATGCTCGGCCACCCGCATAGGAACTAAACTTTGGCCACACTACTTATCAGTGTCGTAGCCGTCGGGTCTCGCTAATTTAAATCAGTTTTGAACACTCGGCTAGCTTCGAACCATGAGAAACTTAAGGTCAGACCGCACGTACGCTTCCAGCACAAGCTCACTTCTAGCAGTTCCTGGCAAGACACCTTGACAGACATTGCTTCGTATTGAGCTATTGACAGTGCTTCTAAACACGCAATTTGGGTGCGGCTACTATCTATCCATCAAGCTGGTGCAGGGCAAAGCAGTCCTTACCTCGTAGCACAGTCAGACTGAAGCACATGAGTGCAAGCATGCACTCCAGCCCTGCTGTGCAACGTAGATACCTCAGCCGCCACAGGGTGTCGTAATGAGCCCACTCGCTTAGCTCACTGCTCCTTCCTGAGGACAGTCGCATGCTCAGAGTGTCTCTGTGGGTGACGTGGCTCCAAGTGCATGGCAAGCCTCCCCATGTGCCAACATACAGTAATTTCTGGTTACGAAGTCAGCGGGATGGCGAAAAAAATTGTTATAAGCGGTAATTTGATATAAGCGACCACACTCGAGAAAAGCTAAAGCAGTTGAGCTTTAATTGCGCCACAACTGCGAGGAAGTCAAAATACAATGTATTCAGTGAAGCAAAACTTTATTCAGCTGCAAAAAAGGCAGTGAGCTTTGCTGTTTCAAGTTCTTACCGGGCGCGAGCAATCCCTGCTTTAATTTGACCAAGCATTGCACAAGGCAGCGGTCGCCACTCATGCATTCAACCTTATTTTGCAGCAGGCGTAGGTACTCCTGTGTCTGCACCATAGTTAGCACTTCATGTGGCTCTTCGTCCGCCAGCTCTTCATTCTTGTCGGGGCCACCAACAGTGTCAATTATCTCCGCATCCGTCGCTGGGGCAATTACGGGAGCAGCAGCATCAGCCAACGTGAATGTCTCTTAAGTCGCCTTTTACCTCTTCGCCAGCAATTTTATGAACAGCCTTGTACAGATCGCTGCAAGTCCGGTCATGGTCAGGGTCACTGACGACGGTGCGGGAAAAGCTGGCATGTGCAAAGCAATTGGCGATCTTCGAAGGTGCGAGTTCTTTCCATGAAAAGTTCAGCAAATGGATTGTACCTGGCAAATCATTGTTGTACCTCTTGCTGGCGTCATATGCTGTGAGCATGCGTTGCAAAAGAGCCTTGCGGTACAGCTTCCGGGTGGTCTTAATTATGCCCTGAACCAGGATTGTTTGCAGGCAAAAATTACATAGCGATCACCTTGAGGTTGTCGATCTTCCCGTGGCACGGACAATTCTGAAAAGCACTTGCAGATTCTTTGCGTCGAACCTTCTGTCCAGAAGGCGCACACAGTCTTCAAAAATAGCAGCAGTCATCTATGCTCGCTTGTTATCTCTGTAGATGCATTCGTTGGGAATAGTTGCATTTCAGAAGCACCGTGGCTTCTCCACCTTCTCCAGTATCAACAAGGGTAGCTTGTCCTCACCTGTTGCGTTCGCACCAAACAACACCGTGACACGCTCCTAGCTGTTTGCCACCCGATGAGGATACGCCAGCGGTAGTGAACGTGCGATTCGGTAGCATCTTGCTGAAAAACGCAGCCTCATCTAGGTTGTAGATGTCTTTATCTTCATACTTTTCAAGTAGAGCTTGGAGCCGATGTTGGCACCATACGTCTACAGTGTCAGGTTCATGGCTGCGCTTTCACCAACGATAGACTTTGAGGTCACGTAGTGTTGTTTCTTGAACCGCTCAAGCCAGCCATTGCTGCACTTGAAATCCTTATGGCCCATTTGGAGGGCGAGAGCTTCGGTTTTTGCAGTAAGTGCAGGTCCATGTACGGGGAAATATGCACTCCTGGCATTCTTCAGCCACTGTAGAAGTCCACCTCTCACTTCAGGGTATTTCGAATTGCGATTCTTCTTTCTCTTTGCCGAGGTCTTTTCAAAGTCACCCAGCACAGATTCCTTGTTTTTCAGTACAGTTGATAAAATAGACAGCGGTATGCTGACTTCCTTCGTGATATCAGTTTTCTGCCGGCCACCTTTTCCCACTTCTTTTATCAGCAGTACTTTCTGCTCCAAAGTCGCACTTTCGCCCAGAGACTGATGGAGCCATTTATCACTGTAGACCACAAAAGCACACACGAGGCACGCCCAACAAAGTACTCCAAATAACACACAATCACATGGCCTGCAGCACGGATCCAAATGCATGCGCCGTCGGCGCCAAAGTGACTGAACACGGTGGGCGACGCAGAAGGCAGAAGCTTCAAAATGTCGTCGGGGCATCTCGCTTTTCTCGTCAGTGCGCGCTGGTGATAGTGACGGTTACAGTGGCGGGCTTGGCATCAGCTTCACTTGTAATGGAAGAAAGGCGATCGGTGTTGTGGAGACCAAGAAGCAGGAACCGCGTAAGGCCACCCGTTGGTGGAAGATTGTGCTCAGGAGGGCAGACCGGAAGAGGTTAGCTTTGGAGGAACAGCGACGTTGAAAATAGCAGTGAGGAGCTCACATGAAGGCGAGAGGAGGGGAAGTCAGTGGCCGCTTTTATAGAGGGGGAGGGGTGCGGAGGCCATGGAAGACTGCGAGAGTATCACACAGAAAAGCGCAGCAAATGCAGTGGCTCGAGTCTGAGATTGTGTTTGTTGTGCTCAAAAAACGATTAGCCGCTCATTGTGGGTATGCAGCACAATCGTGAAAACTGAATGCTTTTGCAGTAGGGGCTTTGCATGATCACTGGACAATTTTTTCTCGAGGTGTGCAGCCGTGAAGTTTACAAAAGTTTTTCGGCGCACCGTTGTCGATGACACTCTGCTAATTCCACAGTTAAAGTGTCGATGTTCGCACGCTGTGACGTCCACGCCATTGACAAATGTCTAAAAACAAAATTCAATGACCTACCACGCATTTAGACTGTGTCTAAAGTCAGATGGTGCGAATCGAGCCTGACCGGCTCGAGAAAATTGCCCGGGAAACACCAGCTTGCGTTTGCCCGCCATGCTGACAGCTTGACTCACCACTGGTGATGCTCGGATTTTTCGTGTTTTCGGCAAGTTATCGGTCCATTTTTGCACCATCGGAAGTACAACGAAGCTAGGGGCGCATTTTTATTGTGATGCAGGTTGATTATACTGAGCGACGACCAAATTTATAGACCGGCTTCCCCAAAGTCGTCTTCCCGATTTAACATAGCTCCTCGCGTCGAACATGGCACTTACAATCGGAGGAACACCTCTTTAGTGCTTTTCAGCACGCTTCAGTGCCAGAAGCGCTCTTTAGAGCAGTAAAACTGCTCATTGAGCGAACCCCATGAAATTCTACAGAGAAAGTCTGCCTGTGGTCCTTTGGCCACTTTTTGGCATCCAAGAGACTGCTGTTTTCTGGCATCGCAAAGCGTCGGGAAAACTTTATTTTCGTGTGGATTCTATCACAGGGGACACCAGCGATGTGATTGCGACTGAGATTAACGGTTCGGGTGTGCTGCACCATGGAATTTGACAGCTTCTGTTCACTCCGCAGTAAACAGCTGGGAGCACTCGCTTGGTACCTGTTAGTAGGTGGTCATTGGTCATGGGTTTGATACCTTTGTGGTGTGTTCAGTGCCTGCAGGAGACTAATTCATCGGCGGTATTAATTTGACATTGCATGCACAAAAGAGTCGCTGCCACTTGGAGGTGGCGATGCCTTCGCCACCATTGATGTCGGGCGCTTCAACGCTCAGATGCTGGGTGCTTCGAGTAATGCGGCCTAAAATGCATGCGTTTGGGTTAGGATCAGAAGAAATTTCGAACAAAGTGATATTTCGTGTCAAGTGATTTTGTTAGAACGAGGGATTACTGTACGGCTGAAACAGGTCATATGCTGCCCGAGTTGCACACCTTCGAGGTGTCACCATAATGGTCGAAGCTTGTTACCAGTAAACATAAAGACTGTTTTCTTTTACCCTCGAAATGTGCTTGCCATAGAGATAAGCGTGAAAGGAAATGTGCTACTTGCCACTCAGTGTTAGAAAGCCATGAATAGCTATCTATACACTGTAGCATAGCAAAGGGATGACACATTGTGAACTCCACTAGAAGTTGAGGAATAGCCCCTGAGTTTGGCACATCGTAGTGTTCGGAATTTCTTCGCAGACACACAGGTTTTTAAAGGACGCTCTTTAATAGATAAATAAGAGTTCACAACAGCATGACGACTGCCTTCCTTCACGGCCGCCATCTCCCTCCCCTAAGTTGCCAGCCTTGGCTTCCGATTCCGCTAACAGTAGGTGCTAAAATCGGAAGTAGTGGCGTCTCCGTGAACCTCCAAAATCAAATTTAAACTGTGTGCCACTGTGATGTTGAGTAGGTAGGGCATTGTGGGCACACACCACTCCGCCGTTGCCTTTGCACTGCAAAGCATTGAATGACCAGATGCACCACGAAACAGCATTTTTGATTGCCAATTACTCCGCTTTTGCTGAATGCATTGAATTGCTTTCTGTGGCAAAGTATCTCTGAAATAGTCTATTTTAACTTCAGGTGCATTTCTCAACTTCGACAAAAAGTTGTTCCGGGCCCCTTTAGCAATAGCTGACTATAAGATGGAATATGCGATCTTGAAATGCTAGCAAGAAAAATTGAGTAAGCTGTTCAAGACCTTCTACGCCTTATAAAATGAAATCTGTAGATTTGCTGTTTTTGCTTCATTTTTATATATCAGAGTAACCAATGCTGCGTTGACTAAAGGTTGGCGACTAAACATGCCTAAAATTTCAACTGACACCTAGCCCTATTTGGCTTATCTTTTCAACATTGAACGTAAACCACAAATGTTTATCGTGGATAGTCATTACATTCTGGTAAGATTCCCCAATAAAAGTGCGAGACTCTTATTGGATGCATTATAATAAAGTAGTCTGTTTAATGCTTATAAAACTTAACTGCGGAAATAGACTATTGTAAGTCTATTTTGTGTGCATGACGTGCTCTTTGGCGCTGTATTAATGGATAACTATAAAGGCACTTTGAATGTGCTTGAAATGTAAAAGAGGTGCATTTACATAAATAATGCTGCATGGTAATGTCTTGTTGGAAGGCTGGCAAGAGCTTTCACAGGGACTCCTTCTATATCAATCCTTATCCAGTATGAAATGCAAAAAGACATGGAGTGAGGCAAAATGGAAAAATTGGTTTCAGAATGGCTCACTGCATTTAAGCCACCTGAAAAATTGTTTACCTCATTTGACTTGCCTGGCTTTGTCAGGCATTATTACCTGAGGCCACTAGTACTCCTGTTTAAGTGCTGCATTCTATGTCATACACATAAGTGATCAGTCATGCCTCATGATCGCAAGCTGTATTTACCACAGGGACTCGCAGTGTTGCGTGTGGTTTGTGCTGTAGTAACACATGTGATTGCCGTGGACTGGTGGTCCTATACCATGGCTACTGGGTCAGTAGCTTTTTTGAATCAGAAACGGCTAAACGATTTTCATGTTAGTACTCCACAAGCACGAAGGTTCTTTTAGAGAACCTTCAAAAGATGAATCATTAGTTCGCTAGTGGAGCAAGTAGCAGTAAGCTGCTTAAGCTGTAGCTGTCGGCTGTCTCGGCTTCATGCACAGCCATCTGGCTGTGCATGGAGCCGAGTGAATGTTGGGAGTTTTCTATAGAAGCTAGCGTGGGAGTATTTTGCTTGTAGAGAAAACTGGCTTGTTGTATTTGAACTGCACTGGCACCTATTCTTGCCAATGAATCCACTGCTGTGCACTATGACACCTATTGAATAAAATATCTGGACTGTTTGCATTGCCTGGCCACACTGTGGAAATTCATTGGAAGTATTGGTTGCCTCCCTCATGATTATGTATCACATACACGTTAAAGAGTACTCCTAACCTAGCCTAACACAGTAAATTCTGACAGTTTGAACTAAAGTATAGAAATACACCTGTTCCAACTGTGTTAAGTGTAGTCTCTGGACATTGATAAGTAGTGGGTAACTTGCAATGTCAGCAGGCAAATCATCTCCTCGGCTATTGTAGCTATTCAACTAGCAATCAGATGCTTTACAGTTGTGAGTGAGCTTGTACAAGCTTGTCATTCTTAACCTCAGGAGATCTACAAAGACCGCAAAAAGTTCTCCAAGCAGGTGTTTGAGGTGGCCTCATCCGACCTCGTCAACATGGGCATCACGGTGGTATCCTACACCATCAAGGACATCAGCGATGACGAGGTATGCAACATTTATTTAGTTTGGCCACGTGTGTGACAATTGCAGAGCTAGAAACACTGTTACTTTGCTTAACAATGATTTGTGAGAACATTTGTTTAAATAAGCTGTCGGGAATGTGCTATACTCGCGGACAGCTTTCTATGTCTATGAAGGGAAAGCTATGCGGGCGGAGCTTTTGCACATACGTTACCGCACCAAGTAGTCTGCCAGCATTCGACAGTGCTTTTGGTTGCTCGGAACAGACGGTGAAGCTTCTACATGTGACAGTTTAGTGTTTGCCTAGACGCTGAAAGGTAAAGCCGTAAAATAAGTAAACTTTTACATTCAGTGGTGTGTTTTGTCTTATTTAACTGTTGCTAATAAGGTGTTTATGTTTTCTCTTCCCCAGCCTAGACTAATGTGGATGAAAACACTGGACTCTTTTTCAGAAGTGCTCTCGCTTCTGCGCGCTTTGCCTCCGTAGCTTTCCCTTTATAGTCACAGAAAGTTGTCTGCAAGTATAGTGTTCTGGACATGCATTGGGTGCTCCACAGCTTCAGGTTTGCTTTGAGCCACTGGCATTGACTTCATGAAGTGAACTTAGTGCAGCCAGCTGATAATGTGCTCGACCACTGTCGCTATTTAGTGGTGTCAGACAATGTGTTAAGTACACTGATAAAATAAGATCAGTGCTGTGTTTGCGGACAAGGTTGGCCAATTGGATGGAAGGCTTAGGCTTGGATTGATCCCATTGTGATTTACGTGCATGAAATGCTCATGATACATTCTCATGATGCAGTTTGTGCTATCTTTCCTCTGGATAACTTTGGTTCTTGCTATCCTGTGCAATCAAGGAAATAGTTCTTAAGCATACTGCTTGTAAAATAAGCTATGGGATATTAACGTACCATATATTGTGTGAAGACCACGCCCACACCTATAATTTGATTTTAAATATTTATGATGTATTCAGGAAAGCATTCATTAATGGGCGACTGCCCCCTTCCTAAGTGTGCACCTTGTCAGCTGCAGCCTGTGGTGAATGTTGCACTATCACACTATCTCTACATAGTATCTGTGTGGTACATAAAAGCACTTAATTAAAACACGTTGGTGGGCTAGTTGGTTTGAATCCATGATAGAATGTGTAAGCGCGACTGAACGAGGACATAGAAACGGATACAGAGACAGTGCTGTCTCTGTGTATCTGTTTCTTTGTACGACCTCGTCCAGTAGTCCTTACACATTCTATCGTGCATAAAAGCACATCGCACAGCAGATGAGGATCCTGTTCAGTCTTGTTGCTTTTACACTGGATACTTAGTGGAAAACTTGCCAAATGAAAAGCATTGACATGAGATTTGCATCCTGGCGCGCCTGCGGCTTGTTCTGTTGTACTTTCAAACTGTGTGTATATCTTCATGCAGCATGACACCCCATGGAATTTTCCATCAGCAGTGCCTGATGGTGCATGCCACCCTGATTACACATGCACTATTTACCCAAGATTTTCTGCATTTCGTTACATTAATTTGTGCTGTAAGCTTTCGTCACTCCTGTGCCTCCTGAAATGTATGCAGCTAGTATGAACTGTAACAGTTAATTCACATTTCACGTGACAAGTTTTTTCATCGCATACAGCGTGGCACAATGGGACATCAGTGTGTGGGACATCAGGCTTCACCTTTGAACTGTGCGTTTCTGGGGTGAACTGTGAAAAGCTTACCATATTTACTCCAATCTAACACATACTTTTTTCAGATAAAACGGGTCCAAAAATTGCGTGCGCGTTAGAATTGATTGCAACAATAAATCTGCATTACCATATCGCCATCGGCATTTCAAAATGGCCACTTCGTACGCACTTCAAGCCTAGCTGCCGTAGCTTCCTCCATATGCTGCAGTACGTGTGCTTAGGCAATGCTTCCTTCGGCTTAGGTTAGTGCACTGTCCGTCTTCCCGTTTTCTGCATTTGCTCTATCAGCATGAAAGTGCCGACTGCAAAAACATGCCAAGTTCATCATGATGCCACAATTAAAAGGAAAGCGATCACTTGCGCTGAGACGGACGGAAATCTGGCCACATCACAGGCGTTTGGAGTTCCCAAAACTTGCGTGCGGGACTGACGCAAACAGGAGAGGCGTTCTGCACTGGTCGTTGCTACGTACGGTGTGGCCCCTATCTTTGAAAGTGATCTGCAACGGAGACAAGAGTCTGCACATCTAGGCGCACCATGCTGTGTTCTCGTCGCTTAGTTCAGGTTGGAGCGGGGGAGGCCACACAAAGGTTAATTCTCTCGCTCCTGCTGCTGCACTTCCTCGCTCCAGTGTTTTGATAGTTTCCTCGGTCATTGAGCGAGACGTGTTCACGTTTGCTTGTGTGCGCGTGACACCATGCTTGTTAATTTAGCTAGTCAGTGAATGTTTAAAAGTTAACGGCCGATAAAACTACTATCCTTATTTTTCGTATAGCTGTCTACTAATTTGCAATCGTAATCGATGCTTCGCCTTTCGGGTGAAACTGCGACTTTTTTTATTTATCACAAGTTTAGTGCATTGGGCGTAAATCTTTCTTTTTCCAAATGAAAGTTGTATTTCTGTATGAAAGAATGTGTGCGGTACTGTAAGGGACTTTTCTTTCTTTAGGTCATGGCAAACGGGTGCACATTACAATCGAGAGCATTTTTTTTTCCTTTTTTTGGTCGCGGAAAACACGTGCACGTTACAATTGAGGGCGTACTAGAATAGAGTAAATATGGTATGTACCAGTAATCAGGATAGAGAAGTCAATGGTCATCACACACAGTGGAAAGCACATATGTTTTTCAATGCAGATACCCATTTGGTAACTTTTCACTCGTGTAGTAATCATGCCCCTAAAAACTCGGGCCGAAATTCAGGAAGAGCAACCTTTACTCAAAAATCTGCTTTACTCATGTGGTTTACCCAATTTCTTCTGGTCATGTGTGCTTATAAACACAATGTTTATGCACATTTGTACACAGTTGGCATGCAGTCCTACACTGTTTCACAAAAGCAAATACCGAAACATTCCTGCTCAAGATGCCTTACTCTACCTACTTGCACAAAGCATACACAGGATACATATTGCCAAGCTGACATTTCCTCTATAGTTCAACATGGTGACCATGGAAAACGCTCGTGCATTTATTAACAGTGTACGCTCTTAATAGCTCTGTACTGGTCGCTTCTTTTTTTTCTTCTCTCTCTCCTTTTTCTTTCAGGGCTATTTGAGGGCACTGGGTATGGCCAGAACGGCAGAGGTCAAGCGAGACGCCCGCATTGGAGAAGCCGAAGCACAGAGGGACTCTCAGATCAAGGTGATCTCCTATGGCTTGTATTTAGAGTGGCCCTGCTATGTTTACTTTTTCAAGAGGCATGTGAAATGTAGGATTAGCATACTTCAAAGACATGAGCTTTAAAATGTATGCAGTGAATTTCAGCTGGGTTAAAAATTGCAGTGCACATCAATATAAAGATAAGTACTGCTTGTCACGCCACAGGCAATAGTTCACATGTACAATCGAACCCACTTATAACGATACCGGTTTTAACAATATATCGGTTGTAACAATGAGAAGCTGCTGCACAGTCATCTTTTGTGTGTTTTCCATGGTGAAATAACCCACATATTACTAGGTCCTGATGTGGCATTATCAGTTATAATGATGAAGCCTGGCTGCTGAGTGTCCGAGCCGAAAGGTAGTGAAATGTGAAATCGTTGAAGAAAAGAAAAAAGAGAAATTCGAGCTGCTGCACGATGGGCCGCTGCTCCAACAGCCGCCATGCGCTCATTTTCCAGCCATCTCCGCGCAGCTCTGTTCCTTTGCCCTTCCACCCCTCGGAACATGAATGGGCTGTGCCCATAGCTCTATGCCGCCCCACCCTCCGAAATATGAATGGACCACACCAACTGTGCCACCAAGCAGATTGCTCGCATGTTGCTCACTGGCTCCTCATTCATCCTGTACTCCCCCCGCAGCCTCCCTGCTGCCGCTGAGCCATGCTCCCGCAAGGGTTGCAGAAGATAGTGCTAGCCTTTCCTCCTTCCCTTAAAAACCACTTCTCTCCTCATTCAGCGCAGTTCTGCGAACAGCTTAATCACTCACGTTCGTCATAGTTGGTTGTATCGAAGTCATTCCTGGCCATGCGGTTTCTCATCCTCGCTTGACTCGCTGCCAAAACGGAAGATGGCTGATCCACCTGCTGAGCATCGGCAATGCACGACGTTGCCAGTGAAAAGAAAGGGCGTGGCTATAGATTTGGAAACTAAGTGCTTCTAATTGATGAGATGACCGTCGAGAATGTGCTTACATCAGATAGCGACGGCGACGATGACACGGTTGGGCAGGCTGCCTCAATGTTGTCCTCATGGGAGGCTCGACAGATGATTCAGTCTCTCCGGGGCTTCATTTTTGCGAGGAACCTTCCGCTGCACTATGTGGAGCACTTGGATGCCTTGGAGAAGGATGTCAGCAAGCTTTGCGTATAGCACGCAAGGCTGACAAACATAGGCCTTTCTCGTGCAAGCCAGTAAGAAGTATGTGGCAAGATGCTTGTGGCGATCTCTCCTCACTGTTTCTTATGGATTTCTCATGCTGACAGGCTGCCGCGGCAGCCTTCCCGCAATTTTTAAAAGGCCCTTTCGGGGCCACCAAAGCGCTGCCTTAGTGGTGCTCGCATATCGCTTGCCACCCGTGACACCTCTTTGCAGTTATAACAGTGCCATTCTTTAACACCGACAGCCGCAGCTTGTTACGTGCGATCGGAGCACCCAGGAAGCAGTTAAACAAGTGAACACAATCGGCAGCCAGATGAAGGAAATAGACGGAGGATGGGAAGGGGAATTAGCATCCCCGTCATTATATGTAGTTTTCTCACATCAGCTCTGCCATCCCCTTATTTCGATTTTTTCATGCAACCCGGTTATAACAGTTATTGGTTATAACAGTGGAACTTTTGTGATACTTGAATATTGTTATAAGTGGGTTCAACTGTACCAAGTTTTTGGGTAAAAAGTCTGTACAATGCTGTCAACTTACAATATTCACAACCTGTAAATCTGGTTACCCCAACTGAATACTATACAGTGCAATCCACTTTAAATGATATGACTGGCAAGTGGTGCCTACAGAACTTCACCTATTCAAAGTTTATACGTCGAGTGTAATGAACCCTCCTTACAGCAGCGCCGAGCATTACTCACTTTTTCCTACGTACTAAGAATTCAGTCATCACCGCAACACATATGCTACAACATCCTGACACAATGCAACTCACGCCTACACTATACAAATAAACCGAACATGATTAAACCGCTTGTCCTGCGATATGAGGAATATGTTCGGAATTATGACATTCCATGCCGAAGTCCTCCAGGTTGCCAGAAAGCCAAAGCGTTTGCCCCCGTGGCACGACTTTCAGCCGTTGTGTGACTGGACATTAACACATTTAAAGAAGAAAGACACCCCACCCGAACACATTACACAAGAATTCCGTGCACTTCAGGACTAATATCAAAATAACATGCAATATTACACTGATGGCTCTAAAACGAAAGAACACGTGGGTGTGGGGGTCGTAACGGGAAATTGGGAAAAGTATTCGCTTGCCACAACACGCCTCTGTTTTATATGTGTTGTTGTTAAAAAGATTATCGCTGATAAACACAAAAATGCAGTCATATACAAAGATTCTTTAAGCACACTGAAGGCTCTACATCTGAAATCTGAGTGTGAACCCCTTATTGGAGACATTTTAAACCTGGTGGCTTTTAACGAATACGAGAGGTCAATTCGTTTCTGCTGGGTCCCAAGCCATGTTGGGATACCGGGTAACGAAGCAGCTGATAGATGTGCATTGATGGCAGCGCACAAAGACACTACAAACACGACACTCCCATATAATGATAGCATCCGTGCAATTAGAAAAGCCTTAACGGCAAAATGGCAACGCGAATGGGACCGTTGTGCCGACAAGCTACATCTCACGAAACCCATAGTTGGCGAATGGAAGTCATGTTGTCATCAGGAGCAGTTTATCGAAGTAGTTTATGCAGACTACGCATTGGGCACACACACCTCACACACAACTACTTACTTAGGAAAGAAGACACACCAACATGCGAGAAATGTCAACAGCCACTAACAGTTATGCACATATTACTCACATGTACGCAGACTGAAACACACAGACGAACACTTTTGCACAAATTATATCAACTACACATACCTTTACACCCTGCTCTAATTTTAAGTGATGATCCGCTAGTCCCATTATGTGACGTCCGTAAATTTCTAGAGGACACTGGATTTTTACATAAAATATAGATTACTAACACAACCTTCTCCTTCATAAACTGGATTTTAAAACACCTCGTGTTTGGCGCAGCATAGCCTTAGCTGCTTTTGCGCCATTAAACCCCATTTAACTAACTTTAAATGATATTCTATATATTTCTAAAAGTCTTGTCAATGTGGAAAGTGGAATATTTGTAGAAGGTTGTAGATAAACACTGACTATTGTGATATTTACTCTGCCAAACCGAACTTCACATGCTATGTATTCTGGGATGTCTGATGCTGTGGCACTTAATAATGCTGAGGGCAGGTCTCTTCGAACACAGATCGCTCTGCTCAGTCCTGAAGATCGAAAGGATGTATAAACAACGTAGTTAGCTAGTCTAAGTGTTGTCTACACCGGCCTCTGTAATACATAACACTGGAAAGAACTGAGCCACCAGTCTTCTAAAATCCGCACTCTTAGAGCGAAGACTGTTCGCACTCCACTGGAATCTGGCGACATTTTGATAACAGTTAATCATGCCCCACCTGTGCTGTGGTTGATGTAGTTTTGCAATATCACTTGTTGCATCGACAATATGGGTTTGACCTCCAGGAGGTTATTAGCCTGTGGAATCACTGTAAAAGCTTACTATGCTATCAACTTGCAGTGTGGCTGACACTGCAGTGTGTCACAAGAGATCTTCTGCCTTTTCGAAATGTGCAGAGACAGGTGTACCAATGATTGCTGCTTCTGCATGGGTACAGTGATGCCTATGTGAATAAGCATCAGAACCCGTTGTAATTGCGTAGTGGCTTTGGTGTTGTGCTGCTAAGCCTGAGGGCACGGGATCAAATGCAGGCCACAGTGGTCGCATTTCAATGGAGTGAAATGCAAAAACTCCTTTGTGCCGTTCATTGGGTTCACATTGAAGAACCCCATATGGTCGAAATTAATATGGAGCCCTCCGTTTATGGCCTGCCTCATAATCAGATCATGGTTTTGGTGTCTAAAACCCCAGAATTTAATTATTAATCAGATATGCATGCGAAGCAGAGTGGCGGGCTCAGCAAAGAAGTTGACAGGTGCACCTGGGAGTGTGAATATTCTGTAAGTCCACCTAGTCGACTGTCAATTTCAGCTGCTGCTGATTGGCTGGAACTGAACTACTGTAGTGAACATGACACAGGCAAAAGGAGAAAGTTGCTCCTCAAGTTTTATGCGAAATGGACAGTCAACTTGGTCAAATCTTACAGAATACACTATGGCCTATTGTCGCCAGCCCTATCGCTGTAAAGTATCACTTGTATTCTCGACAGTGAATTTGATGTAGTACATTAGTGGAATTGGAAGCATATTGCCGGATTTTACAGTGAAACCTCGTTAAAACATAGTTGGCGGGGTATGTGGATTGGATATGCACTAAGCGATATACTTCTGTCAAAGCAGTGTAATATGATTGTGGTGAAAGTAAACTCAAACTAATTAACCGACAATGGCAGATGAGCAGTTATAGACTTACCGACCATAAAATAACTGTCTTAATTCTCACTCAAACACACTCAGATAAGTTTTATTTGCAAGCTAGCAGTAAAAAATCTGATGTTCGCTTGAGGACATGAAAACCTTGCAACAAAGATGGCATCTTCATACTCAATAAGGCCACGAGCCAGTTTCTTTGAGGCCCCATTTCTTTGCGAACGTGGTCACGATGGTCAACGCATGTGCCGCGTCGGACACAGAAGGGCCATCATAGACTTGCACGTCGTCATTGGGGACGACGTGGAAGCACCAGAACCTATCAGAGCAGGAAGCAAGTCGCGGCCACCAAGTTTTGACGTCACTATTGGTGGTGAAGCTCTGTGCACCGCAATTTCATTAGCTATAGTCTGCACAAGCATTTCGCCGATTCCACACTTGTACGCTCTGAAAAATAAATTACTACTCACTAACCGTTTGGCATGCGGTGTAAGGGTTCGAGGATGATCCCACCGCTGGCATCCAGTTGTAAGAGTTCTCGGACGATCTCGCCGCTGCCACCATTTGTAAGGGTTGTAGGTCGTAGGGAGGAACTAGGCAAACAGGTTTTATTTACATATTAACATTTGAACAAGAGATACATTCGACAGTCTAGCGTGACTAAACATACAGCATATGAGCATGAAGCTCCAAACACAGCCAGCACACTGCTGGTCGAGCACGATGACAAGCACGCAGCTCACGAGCACCCCTAGCAGCCGACAAACAGCCGCTTATAAACACTCAGTGTTGCCTAGATCCCTAGGTGAGGGAAATATTCGAGTCATCGTAGCCGGCCTGCCTTTGAGGGAAGGGGGAGGGGGTTTACACGCACACATTCCGCACAGGTTTCACTGCCCCCTCCGAGGTGAGACGGGCCCCGCAGATCTCAGGGCATAGGTCTTCAAAGGCGTGTCTTATTCCCCGAGCTGACCCCCGCAGCGTGGTCGCCGGTTGTCCATTGTCTTGCGTCCTGTAGTCGCCACGAGTGTCGGCAGACTGTGACGAATCCTGGGGCCCACGTACCGCAAAGCACCCTTTTGTTAGGGAAGCTCTTTTGCTGCAGAGAGACCATGTCGGCGGTGGCGGGTACAGTAACAATAGTTGGTCCACCGATTGCGTTTAGTCACAACGGTGCCGAGGGGGTGTTGAAGCGGCACCTCGAGGTCCCTGTGAAATGAGTCACCGCAGCAATTGTGATAGGCTTCCATGGTTCTCTTCAGGGAAGCTCGCAACGCTTGCAGCTGCTGGCTGAGAAAACTTGCATGTTGCCACCTCGGCAGGCCATTCCTAACAGCGGTAAGCGACTCTAGCTTAAGTGGTAAGCCAATACGTTATGTTCAATGGTGGCAGGGTGCGGGATTCATTACGACTATATTTAAACCTGTATTACTTACTAAGCAGGTACGTATTAACCCTTTGACGGTCAATGACGTAATATACAGTGCCGCGAACAAGTCCGAAAATTGTCGATGCTGTATATTTACGGCGCCGTCTGTACGTTTAAAAAGCGCGCTAATTTCCTAACTTTTTCTTTTCAGTCATGTGCTGCCACTATGTGGGGATACGGGGAATTTTTCCCGCGCGCCTACCTCTCTCGGTTTTCGTTGCATGGTTTGTTTTAGCGCTAGTTTGCTCCCGTGCATCTATATACTACCGCTCGCGCACTGGTGTGCGCGCGGGCGGGCGGCCGTTTGGATTTTGTTTCGTGGGCGGTTTCGGCTTTTTGCGCTTACGGAACTGATGGCTATCTCGTTCCTAATCGCTCAAAGGGCGACTGCTTGTTTCTCGCTCGTTTAGTGCTCACAGGGGTGCGCATAGGAAGAATGCCGCCGTGCATGCATTTCCGTTTTTCTTTTTTTTTAAGACTGGCGAAAACTAATTGCCCTAGCTGGTTGGCGATAAGGTGAAGATTAGAAGTTTGTCACACGTGTTGCTTTTTTTGATGGGCACACAACCAATTTTCTTATGTGCACGCACCTACGCAATTCGGTTACGCTATGGACATACACAATTGTGTAAGAGCAGGAACATTTGAGGCTTGCGAAATATTCTCGTGTGCAGATTTTCAAAGCCTTGAACTATGTGCATAACAATGCATAACATTTTTAATTCTGATAAGTTTATTTCCTTTATTGTTATTCATGAATGAAGAGTGCATATGTACCAACGCAAAAGATTTTTTCTCACTTTACGGTCAATCTAGAAAAATTCCGGTTAATTTTTTTTTGAAATAAGTCCCTAAGAAGAATCGGAATCTGAAATAAAAAGAATCTAACCTGGGCGGTCGCATATGGCGGAAAAAATCGACCCTCAAAGGGTTAATGAGGTTTTACTGTAATAACGAAAACACAGTGCCAATCTGTTGCCTGCAGTCACTGTGTTGACTCTGCAGGCTAAGTGCTGCAATCATTCACTGCGTGCACAACCAGAAATGGCATGGGCCTGAAGAGGCGCTCACACAAATGCATATAGCAGGTGTCCCAGCAAAGTATGTTTGAGTTCAGTTTCAGTTTATTATTCATAGAAGATATGTAGTTGGTTGTTAGTAGTATACAGGTGAGGGTCCCAAATTCAGACTGCAGCGGGACCCTTGGTTAACAAGATTGGTACAAAATGATTAATTAATACAGCAGTGTAAAATTATGCAATCTATAAGTAAATGAAAAGTGAGCGAAGTAGTGAAAATGAATACATTCGATTTTATACAAGGAGTCATACATGTAAAATTAAAAAAAAAATTCGTACATTACCAATCTAAATTGTATAAATCGATTTAACAGATGAAGTACACACTTTATATACAATGTAAATTAATCAGGACAACTAGTTATACAAAATGAAATTTTAAGTTCATATTTGAATGCATGCAAAAATGTTGATGTAAGGGCATGGGGTAAGCCATTCCACAATTTAATCGCCGAGAAGGAGGAAGTGGTTGTGCCATAGTTCGTGTTGCATTTAGGTAATAGAAAGTTGAGGTTATGAGCAAACCTAGTGCTATTAGTATTTGTGAACAACCTAGAGTCTATGAATCGGAATGCGAGCTGGTAAGTAATTTACATAGCGATAAGTAAATTAAATTTAAACAAGCCAGATATAGGAAGAATGAAGTTAGCTTGAAGGAGCAGAGCATCATTAGAGTAAAAATAACTGTTCGTAATAATGCGAATGGCCTGGTTCTGAATGTGCTGTATGCACGAAAAGTGTCAGTTTTATTTATTTCTCCATGAAGTAATGCCATATGTCACCTATGTACGAATGCAAAGTATAAAGACAATAAGGCGTGAACAGAAAAAAATTAAGAAGATTTAATGAAAGCTCTTATACCAAAAGTAGTTTTTTGCTTAACATAAGCAATATGATTATTAAACTCCAAGGTAGGATCTAATTTTATGCCAAGCAAAAGTTGCACAATCAGCCGCTGGGATTAAACGATGGTCTATGGATGCTTGCGGTAGATAAGGGAGAACTGAGATGTTTTAAAAATCGGGAACTGAGTTTTAAGCGGGTTCAAAATTAGGTTGTTTAAAGAACACCATTGGATAACTTTGGTCAATTCGTTGTTCAGCTTAGTGATTAGCGTTGTTAACGATTTGTGCGACATATGCTATATATATGCAACATATGTCATATGTCGCCTTGAAGGAGACAAGTCCACTTGTCGAAACGTTGGCTCTTGCTTTCACCTTGTTATCGTTTTGCTCGTCTTGAATTTCCATCTTCTGCCTTCCCCGTGTTTTCCTTGTTTTTCATAATAAAGTCGCTTACATTTTTTTAGGTTATTCAACAGATTACTATATTTTTATACCTAAGTTTTAGACACACATCACATGGCTGTTTTTTTAGTTTTTCTGTATAGATTATCTTCCTTTTGCATGCTAGTTAACAAACCTTTTGTTAACCAAGGATTATGCGGAAATTTAAATATTTTCTTGCATTTGACAGTTTTAGTATTTGCATACACAGCTTTAAGAAACAAGGAGCAGAAATTCTCTAGTGCTCTTTGAGGATCACGCAAGTTCCTAATGGAAGTCCAGTCAGTATCATGAATTGTATTCTTAAAGTTGTCCTGATTTAAGCTAGATGTAAAATGGCACGTGTTATAGTGAGGTAGTTTTGCGGTGGAAGTTACAAGTACGGGAAGATGATCAGTGATAGTTGGCAATGTGTGCTTAATTGGCAACTTCTGCTCGCAGATTGTACTAGATCAGTGGTGCCACGCAGCAGCAGGTACCGTGTTTCAAAAAAGTGCCACCGGTTCTCACTTACCGTAAAATCCTGAGATAGCCCACCTAAATTCGAGAGAAAGTGAGTGAAAATATGAGGTGGGCTAACTTTCACTGTTGTGGGTAACTTTTAGGTTTGTAATTATCAGTAACTTTAAACCAGGAGCTTGGTCAGGAGTGGGTTATCCTTCGGGGGTTGGGCATCTCTCAATATTTTACTGTAGTAGGCTGTTGTACAAACATGCACACACGCACTGGGAAATAAGTTCATGCATCGTCTGCTCTGCCGCTGTGCTTCCCTCCCTTAGTTAGGGTAGCCTACACTAATAATATAGCCCACATCAGCATGGCTTGTTTAGCAGAATTTCAGTTTTATCTTATCTGAAACACATTTACCAAGAGAAAAAAAAATTGAAACTGAAAATTTGTTGTAGCCAATGCTTTGTAATTAAATTCTTGTTAGATTTGCTTTCTGCCTATCTATTGCAAAAATTGATGTTGCTGAAGTAGCTGACTGTCATGAACAATATTGTTGTAAGCTATTACTATGAAATGGATTGCACAGTACCTGAACTGAGCATTAACCTTGTAATGCTGAATGTATCGTATGTGTGTATCTGACACATTGAGTTTGATGCCTCACAATGCTGACTGAAGAGCAAGAAATTTAATGCAGAGCCCATGTTTCATGCATCTCAATCCTATGTATGGGGTATCCTGGTAGAATGCAAAAACATTGCTGCAACATAGGAGCTGCTGCATAGTTTAAAAGTATTAAGAATTAAGCCTTAAACTGAACGTTCAAACAGCAAATGAATGGAAAGATGCATTATGCATTAGTCAAAGTACTAAATTTCACAATTTATTCTTGGTTTAGAGGACAGATTCAGCTGAGTGAAAATGAACCTTGCCTTTGGTCATGTCACAAAAGCAGACAGCAGCCATTTAGACTGCATGAAAGTGAACACCAAATCGGGCACACTGCAGGGTGTTATTTTAGACTTCAATCCATAATATCATTTGCCTAGAGGTATTTGTTTATTTGTTGCCAATTTCCTCTGAAAACCAGTTACACCGAAGTGAGAATTTGATCATTTTTGTATTGGATGAAAATTATGTTGTTATATGCAACTTATTTTTGCATCATGACAGTGAAAAAATTTATATTTTTAATGTGACTTATAAGTGACGTAGATTGTTGTGTGGTTTGACCCGCCATGGTTGCTCAGTGGCTATGGTGTTAGGCTGCTGAGCACGAGGTCGCGGGATCGAATCCCGGCCGCGGCGGCCGCATTTCGATAGGGGCGAAATGCGAAAACACCCGTGTACTTAGATTTAGGTGCACGTTAAAGAACCCCAGGTGGTCGAAATTTCCGTAGTCCTCCACTACGGCGTGCCTCATAATCAGAAAGTGGTCTTGGCACGTACAACCCCATAATTTAATTTTTGTTGTGTGGTTTAGCAGTAGATGGCTACTGCATGTGCAGCATGTTAGTGCAAACAGTAACTCCAGTACCCTTGTTTCTTAGGAAGCCCTGGCTGAGGAAGAGCGCATGGCGTCACGCTATCTCAATGACACTGAGATAGCCAAGGCTCAACGTGACTTTGAACTCAAGAAAGCAGCTTATGACATGGAGGTTAACACCAAGGTTAGTGATGATTGTTATCTAGCTTATTTCTGGTGCAATGATATGCCATTGCACCAAACAAAAAGCATAGTAGCCATCAAGCCCTCTAAATGTTGCATTTTTATCTACCACGATTACACTTGACCTGTCAAGGAGCAGCTGTTTTTTGTTGCTGAGACATTAGTTTGAGCCTGGTTTGATGCCCACATTTTAAGTGCCCTAGAACACCAGCTGAGATCTGAGCACATTAGCTTCAAATGGTTAGTCTCAGTGCACTGATGCCACTTGTGCATGCCAGATGCCATTTAGTGCAGCGCCTTTTGCATAAGCTGCTGAACTTGCTCATGAGACTCATTGCACTTGATATGCTCGGTGTGCAGTGGTCTATATTTTTGGTTTGAGACAAATATGGTTCGTTATATCCATTGGTAGAGCAATTTTACTTCGTTAAAAAAGTACTGACACAAAATTCGTTGAACTCTGTTTTTTTGTGCTCGATGAGCAGCTATTGACCCAGTGATCAGGCTAAAGAAACGGATTTACTTCAGCATATGACGATTGTTTAGTTATATGCTTGTATCTCATGACCAGTCGTTTCGATTTTGGTGACACGTGAGTGTGCAGACCTATGACTCACACTAGCAGACAATCTACCATGCCATCTGTGTTCCTGTTTTGTCTGCTAGTCTGGTGACAAACCTGTGCATTGCTGCACCATTTTAATGCTTGATTGGACAGAAGTGCACTATGCAGCATGATCTCAGCATTAGTTTACACGTGTCCGAAAACTTCTCCCTATTTGTGGTTTGCTGGGTAACCAAAGCAGTGTACGGCAGGCACAATGGTGGTAGTGACATCTGGTGATGCAGTGCCTTATTAGAGAAAACACAAAACTAATACTGAAAGTTGCATATTCTAACTGCTGGCGTAAGGGGTTGGTATGTAATCGCATAAGGGTGATTCCACAACAGATCAAATATGCATGTTCACTTGATTTCTTTGTTTTGTCTGATCTTTTTATGTCATGTAGGAATATCCAAATTGCAGGGAACTCAAATTTTTATTCCTAAAAAGCGTTCCCAGCAAGCCAAAAAATATATTTCAAGATGGCGGCGCGAGCGTCCTCCCATTGCTTACCACAATATTTTCCAATTTCACAGCTGAATTAAATGCAAACTAAAAACATTGTGTCAAAAACCTCCTCTCATTTTAATACACTTCACAGTAAATTAGTTCCATGCATTTTGTATGCTGTCCACAAATGAAAAAAATGTTAAAATTCCGAACATGGCCCAAATCAAAGATTTTATAACTTTGATGCATGTTGGCACATTTTCTATTTCACACAGAAACTTGAAAAAAGTGTCAAACATAGAATGTCTTTGCAACATTTATACAAAATATTATCTTCCTACATTAAACACAAGAGACGAAGAAAAAATAGTTACAAGTTCTTCCCAAAAACTCGATTAAAAAAATAAATTGAACGGCAGTTCTAATTTTTGAAAAACGTTACTTATGTCGGGCAAAACGTGTGCGACATGAGTGCTTTATTCACAAAATATGGCATATACATACACACGCGCGCAGCACTCACTCACGCACGCGCGTGTGACACACACACACACACACACTCACTCACGCACACAGGGTCCTGAATATTTGGTTGCGCGTGTTGAAAAAAGATTTCGCGCTCACCGCTGCACCGTTCTTGCTCAAATTTTGTAGAACGATTGCATTTTGGTGTCGGCTTTGTTGAGCGTGCTGGCTTAGTGCCGCGATGACTCATTTTGTTTTGTTAACATTTACTCTTTCAAAAAAAAGAAAAGGCAACAGTTGCCACAAATGAAGGAAGGTTTACCTAGGTTTTTCATTGTGGCAAGAGCAGACCCAAGAGAGAATAAGCTTGGCACTACTTGTCATGCTCAAACAAATTTAGTTCGTGTCCTTTGCAGTTAGTATTTAAAAGGGTTTAATCACCGTCAGCTGGCTAGCAGCAGTTCTCACAACGGACAGCGCATGTCTGCTTCAGTGCTCATGGGCACACATCCACACATGCCATGACTGAATTCCCAGCACACGCAGCACTGACTCCACTCCACTGACTCCTGCCAACGATGCTCCTCGATGGCTGCAGCAGGCACGTGAAGCAGGGCCACATTCTTGAGGTTGCCGCCAAGTTGGGAGACCTTCTCATGTGCCGACTTAATGGAAGCGGTGCTTCCACACCTCGGGTTGTGCAGGAGAGCTTGGTGCTTAAGGAGTCTACCCACACCGTCACAGGCATTGTTCCCATGCTCGGTAGCCTTGCGGGTGTATACTTGAGTGGCACAGCTATTTTTAAAATGGCTTGCTGCACCATCACTGACGTAAAAAAAGGAAAGGCAACTAGGAAATAGTGCAAGGATTGCTTACAAATTTACTGTAAAGCATTAGGCGCAGCCAAGAAGAAATATTATTTGCGGGACTTGCCCTCACTTATTAGGAATAATCTGAAAAAATTCTGGCAAATAATGTCTCCCTATAATAAGTCTGCTACAGTTGCCGACCGTTTATTCGGACCTCACGGGGACTGCGGAAATGTCCGAAAAAGCAGATTAAGCAAAAAAAAAGGAAATCCTTTATTTCCACGCGCTTATTCGGGCTCGGCAGTAGGCTTGAAGAAATCGTGAATGCGCCGTTGCACGCTGTTCCGTTCGCGCGCAATCAGATAAGCCTGAATCTCGGAGAGGGTCGTACGGTCACTATAGGCGGCTGAAAGCACAGTCATTGCTTGTACAGGCTGCGCATGCGACGGCAGCGTAGCACATAGTGCGTCATCTTCCGACTTAGTCATCGTTCGGCGGTTCAGTGGAAACCTGACGAATGATCTCGCCGTCGTCGAGTTCTATGCATGTCAGTACAGCAGTACCAGCACCTGTGAAACTGTTAAATGAGACGGTGTCCGGAATCGCAATGCAACCACTGCGCAGGTCTCGGCAGAACATTTTCGGCGTCAGTAGGGAGCACATCGGAAGGCGACAAATGCTAGGCATCCCTGCACTCGCCGCCATTCCCCAGCGCAGTCTGCGCGAGCACTGTCAACGCCATTAGACACTTGACGCAATGTTTCCGTATGCCGCGTTGCATCACCACAACTTCAGCACAGCACACAAAGCAAACATCACCATGCCGTCACGCCGACACCAGTCGCACAAACGAAAAACGTGGCCTACTCGCAGCGTCGTGCACGAAGAAAGAAACAAATCGGCTGCTGGATTGCCTTTATGTGGCTTACTAAGCTGAGACTGGAACTGATGTAGCTACGAACCAGGCAGAAACAATGATGATGAGCGGGGATTTGCAGGAGCGCCACTTCGTGGGGCAGCAAGGAGGCTCCGTTCAAAACAAAAATGGCATTCAGCAAGTCGAACCATGCACCGGTCAGTCGGTGCATGGTGCTCTCTATCGAGTTGGCTCAAGGAGTCTCCGAAAAATCAGACGAGAGGTCACAAGGTGTCCGAACTTTGGGCAGTTATACATTAGGGTCTATGGGGAGAATGGCAGTGCCACGAAGCAGACCGAATAATCGAGCATGTCCGGATTTTTGGAGTCCGAAAAATTTGTCGGCGACTGTAATCTCATTACGATGCACGATTCAAAACAATCTCCGCTTTCTGATGAAGATTCTGTGGTTGCTTTCAATGCATATTTTGTCTGTTTTTATACAAGACGATTGTTCCAATGTTCCATTGGTTCCTAAACAGCCCTTCCCTTTCATGGCTAGAATCACCATCACTGCTGAAGGTATTGTGATCCTCATCACGAATCTTAAGGTTTCTACTTCATCTGGCATTGATCACATCAACTCTAAAATACTGAAGAATACTACTGATATTTCGAGTCGCTTTCTGTGTCTCCTTTTTACCAGTCTGTATCATCAGGTGAGCTGCCTAAGAACTGGAAGATTGGTAAGGTTGGTTCCCCTATTTAAGTCCGGTGACAAGCACTCGCCCTGTAATTATTGACTCACCTCACTGACATGCATATGCAGCAAATTACTTGAACATATTATAGCTTCTCATATCTATAGTCACCTTGAATCAAACAACTGTTTTTCTCTATTAGCATGGCTTCAGAAAAGGCTACTCATGTGACACTCAGTTATTTGAATTAGCGACTGACCTTCAGTTTAACATGAACTCTAACAATCAAACTGATTGCCTCTTTCTTGATTTCGCGAAGGCGTTCGATACTGTACCTCATTGCCGTTTAATTTCCAAATTGTCTTCCCTTTGTATTGATTCATTAACGCTCTCTTGGCTGCGTAATTTCTTGTCTTCGCGTCAGCAATTTGCACTGGTCAACAACATTTCGTCTAACCTCTGCGACGTCAGGTCCGGTGTCCCCCAAGGCAGTGTGCTAGGTCCATTACTTTTTAATATGTCGACTTGCTCGCTAACCTTTCATCCTCAGTTAGGTTGTTCGCTGACGGCTGCGTCATCTACCGCAATATTAAATGTTTCGATGATCATCTTACTCTCCAAAATGACCTTGAACTAACCTATAGATGGTGCGTAACTTGGCAAATGTCCCTTAACGCCTCCAAATGCAAATTCATCTCATTTAGTCAAAAGTGTGTTGCACTATTCAGTGTTCCACTATTCGATTAATAATACCATAGTTTCGGCTGCTCCATCATACAGATATCTCTGCATTTATCTTTCAGTCGCTGCGAACCCGTGTGATCGCTGGATTGAGGCTTCATTTTGTTATGCCCCATTTGGTTATACAGACAGCCCACTATAACAACATATTTCACATAGTTTACTCTCAGCGTTTGGTTACCTTTCACGCAAGAAGCTGGTTCGGGAGATTCCATCGCGGCAACCGCGCGCAGTGGCGTTCACTGTACGTATTCGGCAAAGAGATAGCGTCTGTAAACGATTCTGTGCTTTCAGTTTGCCCAAGATTATTATATCGACAGTCGAAAACTTCCCTCGTTTTGAGAGTACCTACATAAATGTCCAGGAGGGCTGCTGCGTGGTGTTGTTATTGAGCGCCGTAAGCGAAACGTATGAGGAGTGCGCCGCGTGATCCCTTATACTACGCAAGGGAGGTGCTTCCGACAGATAGCGACTCCGTAACTCCTCACCACCAATAGTGACCGTACGACCCTCTTCGAGATTCAGTCTTATCTGATTGTGTGTAAACGAAACAGCGTGCAACGGCGCATTCACGATTTCTTCAAGCCTACTGCCGAGCCCGAATAAGTGCGTGGAAATAAAGGATTTCCTCTTTTTTTTTTTTTTTTTTTTTCTTAGTCTGTTTTTTCAGACACCTGTTTATTTGGACATTTCCGCAGTCCCCGTGAGGTCCGAATAAACGGTCGGTGACTGTATCTGCGTTGCCATGACGCTTTCAATTTCTGCCAGTTTTCCCTTTCCGTAAGATCATGGGCTGAGTTTGTGGAAGAGAAATGGTGGCTTCAATGGTGAAACATCAGAAAAAATGTGGAGGTATCTGTTCAAGTCATCAATCGCTTCGTCTCGTCTGCTTCATCACGGGTGTCACTAGATGAAGACAAGATTTCCTTCAGACGCGTAAAGCAGTGCTGGCAGACCTCGCAGGTGTCGCGAACATCCTCAGCCTCTGGCAGTAGCTTCCGCAGGAAGGCAATATCCAAAACATTTACACAATGAAAGTTTTTTTCTTGGCAATCTTCTTCTTGTGAACGAGTGAATAATCAGCCCAGAATACTTGGATCGAGCTATGAGCCGCATGCATCGCGTGTAGTGAACAGCTAGACCAAGTAGAAACATTTATACTGAACAGCACCACACCCTTTCTGTCGCTTTTTCTGCACCGCTGTCGTGAGTGAGCCTTTCATGAACAAGGCCATCTAAAGCTTTTCAATGTGAAAACGTGTAGGCCACGCTCATTATAGGACAAAGGCTGTCTGGCACCACAAGTGACCTTTGCTGTTCTCGGCGTGAGAAAGTGCGTCAGCAAGGTGCTGACAAAACATAAATTGGGCAACTTCGGTGGCCTTTGGCTCAGTCATGCTGCACTGCACTTTTTCGGACAGCTGAAATGCAGAGGTGAAGGTCAAGGTAAGAAAGGAAAATGTTATCTGTGAGTGACGCTGAAAACATTTAATAATGGGAAACTAAATGAATGGCTCAAGAAATGACTCGGATAAGTTTTTAAAAAGGTGCAGTGAGAGTCACACGCGGTGGTGCCAAAGGAGGTTCCAGTATGCATTCCACATGAGTAGGCAGTGAAGTAGCACTCCATAATGGCACTCCTTTGCTTACGGATTAGCCTGTCTTGGCACCGCTTACAGGTGATTTACTGTGTGCACCAGGCAGGTTTTGGCAAAGTCAGCCACAACATGCACTCACGGTGTCTTGCATACTGTTTAAAAGCGAATAACGGAGACGTGAGTGCCATGTCCACAGAGCTTGTAGGCTGCAAACTCGGTACGCATTAGCGCATTAGAGGGCAGCAGCCCCCCACCACTGCACACACTAGACAAATAAATTCTGACAATATATTTTTGTTGAAGACAAGCTGCCCTAGCAAAGTTCTGAAGCTGCAAAAAAATTAGAACTAGAGTTGCATACAATGCAAACCAATAGACAACCAGCAAAGGTACTGAAGCCAGCATACTCATCATGGGCAAATTTGGCCCATTATATCTTGTGAAATAAAGCAAATCAGGAAAAGTATAATGCCCACATTTTGCACAACATAAGCAGACTTCCATCCAACATTTTTTAAGAAAAATTGGGACAGGAGTTTTCTTTTTCTTTTTTGAAGATGACCTTTTTTTTTAAAGGGACACTAAAGGTTACCAGAAACTCAGGGTAAAGTGGTAGAGCAATGTTCTAGAACGTCTCAGGCGTCAATATAATCGCGAACAGAGCTTTAGTAACCGAGAAATTGAGGTAAATGCATGACACGATTTGAGACCCCCCAGCGACATTCCGGTACTAGCCCGATGACGAAAGCACTCCTCATAATTTGTGTTACTAATACTCAACTACTCGTATTAAAAATATCATTTCGTTCGATTATAAGACGGAAAAAAATGCTACTTGTCTACGTCTATTCGATTTTTATAACATTTTGACGTTACCCTTCAGTAATATGGGTGTTCGAAAGGTTTCGTTTTCGCTCGACTCTGCGCCGCGCACGCTTTTGAGTTTCAGTAGTTTCGTTATCGCGTCGTGCTGTGAGGGTTCTGCTGGCTCGCGAAACTTTCATTTGGAACAAGCAGCGAGAATGCCACGTCCATGTGATGTCGTGGGAAGCCCTCGTTGCTTTCCCACTCCGGAGAGCCGGTGTCGAGGCCGCCGTCGTAGTACGCAACGACGCCGGCAGTGCGAGCCCTCAGCAGCAGGTAGCGCTCGTCGGTGCTCAAATCGCTGAAGTTTAGCCCACCATCGCGAGCCAATCTGTCGGTGTCAGGGTCCATTGCGACGAGCGTCGAAGTTTGCGTCATAGAATGAAGTACCAGCTTATGGGCGTCTTGCGCTGGAGTTTGAGGTATAGTAGCGGCGCCTGGTGGTGGTGCGGGAAACGACATCTGGGTCGTGCCAGCTTGGGTCGTATTGAGCCCTGGCTGTGGCGAAGCACGTTTCTAGGCCGAGTTTTGCGTCGATTCGCACTTTTTTATGCCCTATTGCGAGTGCGAAAAGGCTCGTCACTTCTCACAGACCATGCCGACCACGCTGCGAGCTCGCCGCAGCCTATAGTTTAACGAAAACGGACTCTCCGCGTGCCGTGGGACGTAATGTGGGACGTAATTCGTTTCTCCTTCCGCGAGCCACCATACTCCCGCTTTCGCTCTGCTGTCGGCTCTGTCTTGGCTCTGTTTCTGGCCGCGCGTTTGCGTTTTGCGCAGAAAAGCCGTAGCGCCGTCTGCAGACGCCGTTCTACTCACCGATGGCGCAACGTCACTGTGAGACCATGATGTCAGTACTCCTCGATCGGAGGGCGGGCGATTTGAACTGCGCTAGAGGTACGCGGATGCTTCAGAACGCATTTTCTCTTAAAATAAGTCTCTCCTTGGCACGAAACAAGCGTTTCGAGGTTTCTGTGATGGTATTTCAACAGTCCACGTTGACTTAATAGTAACCTTTAGTGTCCCTTTAAAGCATGTTTAACAACATTTTCTTCTCTTGTGTTTCATGTAGGAAGATATATTTCTGGTGTGAAATAGAAAATGTGCCAAGACTCGTGAAAGTTATAAAATTTCTGATTTGGGGCAATGTTCGGACCTCTTTTTTTAGATTTTTTTTCAGCATAAAAAAGATGCATGGAACTAATTTAACGTGAAGCGTATTAAAATGAGCAGAAATGTTTTTCGAGGTATTAAATATTGTGGTAAGCAATAAGGACGCTCGCGCCGCCACCTTCGCATTTTTTTGGCTTGCTGGGAACACTTTTCCGGAATAAAATTTTCAGTTCTGTGCAGTTCGAATATTCCTAGATGACATATAAAAAACCAGACAAAACAAAAATATCAAGTGGACATGCACATTTTATCTCGTGGAATCTCCCATAATCATAGGCATACCATACATTTATGTAATTGCTTTTGACAATAACACTACCAATTATTCGAATACATTGTACAGTAGAATCTTGTCAATCCGAACTCCAAGGGGACAAATTTATTTAAATAAACTGAAGTTTGAACTAAGGAAATTCGCTTTAAATATAGCGGCTGATAATTGTGTGGTACAGCACCCAATACCTGAACTGTCACTGGGCTCACATTGAAAAGGTCCTATCTTTCCTCCATCAGTGCACGACATGTGCAGGAAGAAGCCTAGGTTATTATGAAGTCCAAGTGCGATAAGATTGTGCCTTGCGCGCCGTTTTCTGTGGGTCTAAGGGAAAACATGCGAAGGCGAGCAGAGAATGATGGTGGCTTGATGCACGCCGTACTCCTGCATGCCAAATGTTCGAGATAACGTGATCGAGCAAGCGCTAGGAGTAGGACAGAAGAGGCATTGGTGAGGCGGGCTGTAACGTAATCAAGTGCGAGCTGGGGGCTCCTTTCTGCTCCTTTAAAGTCCTGATAGGAACGGAAGGCGTGTGCTGCTCTGCTTACTCTTTCTGCCTCAGCTTCCCCTGGCTCTTTTCTCGTCATTTTTATAGAATGTGACATTATGATAGCTAAGAGCACATTGAATCCGAAAAGCAGGGTATGGGAGAAAGAGTACCATTGCATGGTTTTCGTAGTTCAAATTCGCGAGAGTTTCTCTATTTAAATACATAGGAATTTGCCAGAACCAACAGAGCAGTTAGAATTATCCATGAAGTTGAATTAAGAGAGTTTGAATTTTTGGGATTTCACTGTAGTTAGGCAAATCGTCACAGGATGTCACCACCACTGTTGCCTATGTTGCCATGGCACCAGCAACTTGTTAATCTGTAAACGGTAAGAAGTTTGGATGTATGGTTCATGTGTGCACGTATGTACACTTTGTGTGCGGTCACTGCAAGAAACCTAATGCAAACAATGCTGAACTGTCTTCCAAATGGCACCACAAGCCAATGATGTTGCACATCACCGAAATCAATCGTCGAAACTCCTGATGTAACATTTTTTACAAATAGGACCTTTGCTGATGACTGCATCGATAGGTGCAGCTCTTTCCAAGTCGTCGCTCTCACGAACTTCAGTATTAGATTAAAATGTGCTTTAAGCTGTATGTGCTATGGTTACTTTATAGATAATCCCTATAAGCTCATAGCAGTGTAATTTACCAGTTGTTTCAAGTTGTTTCTTTTTTTCAATACCCCTTTAAAATGAGGTTGATGGATTTCTATGGGGAGTTCAAGGGGATTTACTTTGTTAAGTCCTATTTCGTTACAAGGTTCCAATGCATAACACATATAAAAACTATTACACAGGTCAAGACTAACAGCTAGCAACTACAGTTAAAAACTCTATTAAAGGAAGCGAGGGGATGTTCCTGGCTATGAGGTCCCAATGTTCTACTGTGTGAGGGAAGTAATTGTACTAGTACATAGATAGTAAAGCATAAGATGAATTTTTATAGGGACTATGTATGTGTAAGGAACAGTTTAGCAAAAGTTAAGAATGTTGTCTTTGACAAGCGACAAGAAGACTTAATTATGTTGTCCAAAAATTTTAATGATTCTATTTCGCAATGTGTGGAAAGCGAAGTTAAGTTTAAGAGTTGTCATATCTTCAAACGATGAAGCAAACAGCCTTTTTCTTTTTTTTCACATCGCACTAGTGTCGATGCTACGTCAGGTGTTTCAAGACCAACTTTGGTATAAAATTTGTATATCATATTTCTCATCCTTCGTACTTACCTAGTGTCATCCTTTTTTACATGCAAGAAATGTGTGGTACGGTTTTTACTACTTCAAAAGTATGTCTGACTTTCATGACTTTCACAGTACTTAAGAGCCCTATCACACACAAATATTTTGCACCTATGATGCAAAACACAACCTGCCATGTGGGATGCCATTACATGTAGGTAGGGCTCTGAATCAAACAGGTGCTATTTGCCTACATAGCTATTTGTACCAATACTACCTAAAGCCGGCTTCACATGCAAGCTACTTCACGGTGGCGGTTGCTGCCTCTGAGCAGCACTGCGGTGTGCAGACGTAGCTTCATTTCACGTGCTCCCTCTTCATGCAACGCCCGCCGCTAGCGATGAATGCCACTTGCCGAGAGCACCCATGAGCAGTAGGTTTCCATGGTCCCCAGAAGCGGTGCTGAATCTTCACTTATCCATGTTTCAACACATGTAAGATGCATATTTCTTTTTTCTCCAAGACTGATCTCAGTGCTTCACTTTTTTATGTCAAAACAAACTGTAGTAATTACCATAAACTTCAGTTTCAGTTCTTGTTCTAAAGCCTCTCCCAAATTACCTTCATCTAGAACAGTCGCAAGAGGATGGCATCAAAATATGGCGTAAAAAGAGTACAAAACGGGTCTGTCAGCGGCTCTTGTTCTCCAATGCCGCCAAGCATTCCGGGTGCTTTCCAGGCGACAGGCATGCAAACAGCATTGTGACTGTGCGTTGTCAGCTTTTAACCAAACTCTTGTCCCTTTTTCTTCTATAGGCATTCGAGCAGAAGGGTCGCGGCCTCTTGGTTCTAGTATATCTGAAGTTGGCTTTAACCGAAAAAGCACAAAACCAAACTTTAAGCCCCTACACCTATACAGTGAAAGGGAAGAAAAACAGCTGCGTGTGCCGCGAACAAGAAACATGGATTGCCGTTTTTTCCCCTGTATCCGTGTCCATAGGGGTCCCACCACACATAAAAAAGGCAGATAATGAAAGCACAACCACCCACAGTTTATTTAGGACACAAATACAAGCTTCAATGAGTTTGTTCGTCACTGGTTGTCTGCTAAAAAAGCATTGCCAGCTCAAGCGCACGCGAGATCCTTCACATGCTGACACTGCTGCTGTCATGTGCTCCTTGCATCACTGTTCGTGGACGCTCCGTCATTGGTCGTCGCTATGGAATTTTTTCTAAACATTGGTCGTCGCTCTAGAATTTTTTCTAAACATTTCAATTTCGATCGCAGTGGCGTACACCGCTCGAAAAACAGGTTAGGGGTGAAGAGGTCAGTTCCCACCACGGCCACCATGCCGTTTCTGAGGTGAAATTGCTTGCATGTGAAGCAGGCTTAAGACGGGCTGTGCTGTTGAGCTCTGTTCTCTCTGTACACTCGAGTTTTTGTACTTGAACATATTCTTTAATGCTTTTTATTCCTTTAGCTATCATCTGTTCGGATAATTATGCTCAAACCATACGAGTGTGCTGAAGGAATGCTTTGATTTTAGCCGTTTTTAATGCTTAGTTTGAACATAAAAAATGGTAAACTGCACATGCAACATTCTTTTAGAATTCTAATATAATGTGCAAGAATTTGCTGAATTAGAGACATTCGTACACTTTTTAATTAAAGAACTTGAATTAAATTGTTAAAAATATTTCAGTTAAACTCTATATTCATATTCTATAACTAAATCTTTGCTGTGACGATTAGCATCTTTTATTGAATTGCTACTAATTACATATTTTTGTACTGAATTCACTTGTTGAGCCCCAGACAAAATACCACTTGAAGTGGGAGGCACAAAAGTAAAACAAGGTGTTTAACTACATTGAAAGTTCCATCAGTAAGTCGAGTGTCAAGATTGTGCAATTTCTTGATGCAAATTCCATTCATTTAGCATAAAGCATCACAGTATGCTTGGGGAGCTAACCATTTTGTAGCAATAGATTGTCAATGCATGCCAGTGGCTTGTGAATGAGTAAGTTCCTTTTGAGGGCCATTTGTTATGCAATCCTTAGTTGCGACTTGCTGTGTAGGTTCAGAAGTGCTATACTGATAAGTATAAGGTTTGTGTCGGCACAGTAGCAAACTTACCGTTTCCTTGTGTGACTTTCCTCCTACAAGTGCACTTGAATACAATAGTCACTAAATCCTATTTTGCAAGAGAAGTTGAGTGAATACACTAAGCATAAAATTGACTGTCTATTTGTGATAATGATAGGTGAAGAGAATGTGACAAAATAACTTGATTGTTTTTTTTGTTTCCGACATGCAGAAGGCAGACAGCGACCTGGCATACAGCTTGCAAGCAGCCAAGACACGGCAGCGCATCAAGGAGGAGCAAATGCAGGTGCAGGTGATTGAGCGTTCCCAAGAAATCCAGGTGCAAGAGCAGGAGATCATGAGACGTGAGAAAGAGCTCGAGGCTACTGTGCGCCGACCTGCTGAGGCTGAAAAATACAGACTCGAGAAGATGGCGGAGGCCAACCGCAACCGCGTCATTATGGAGGCTGAAGCTGAAGCAGAGGCTATCCGAGTGAGTGTCCTTTTGACTACCATGTTTTTACCAATGCAAGTATTTTTAAAGGGGCGCTAAATAAAAATACTTAATTGGTTTAGAGTGATATGTTCTTTGAAAGCTCTATATTTGTGAATTTCACAGTAATAGGATGATTATTAGATAAGAAGAATGGTCACTTTCATTTTTTAATATTGTATTCAAATCAGAACATCAGTACATCACTGTCATGTTGCAAAGTTCAAAGTACTTTTTTTTTTTTTATACTCCGGCTGTTTTAACTCTGCACAGGTGTTCAGACTTGCTAAACTCAGTCTTTAGCTCTTAATAGAATACAATCTGGTCCATCTTTATTTGATGAAAATTAACTAAGCCTTAGCTGGTGCGTTGTCATCAAGGCCGCATCACCACTTTCATTCTTGCATCTCTTCTGGCATACCAAGCCTCCCCTTGCAATGGCTCTTTTGGTATTGTAAAAGATTGATTTACTGTTACAGTAAACTTCAGTTTATTTGACACCGGTTAGTTTGATTTTTGATTCATTTGATTCCAACTGAAAGTCCCGACCGGCATCCATATGTTTCTAAGTGCCCGAACTTTTGTTCTTCTGCTCCTAAAATTTGCCTTCACTGGATAATTTGAACTTGACCAGTCAGCACACACGTGCCTGACCCGTATGGCGACCCCACTAGTAACCCCTTTATTGGCAGTGTCCGTCTTGTTGAAGCTTAGGGGAGAGTGAATGCGTTGAACAAGTGTCAAAATCTTCTGTCGAAAACACATATTTTCGGCCTTCCCTAGAAAGAGCTTCAAGCAATAATCATAGCTCACAATGTCTGATTACAGTATTTACTCTATTCTAATATTTGCCTTTCCTTTTCAAGAAAATTGGGCTGAAAATTGCCTGCACAATCCAATCAGATACAAAAGCAAAACTGCCTTCGCGACATTTGTATGCTTTACCACATAAAGCCCCAGCCACATCGGAGGAAGAATGTACGCGGCGTGCCACCAATGGTAAAACGCTGCTGCGGCAGTGCGGCCACACCAAGTGGCAGTGTGTGCCGCTATGGCAGTCGCGTGCCAACATGAAAATTTCACCTCCTCTTTTACTCTGCATGTATGTGCAAGATGCTATGTGCTCTTTCTTCGTCTGCTGACAGATCAGCACTGTGTTTACATTCTTTGGCCCTTAACGTGAGTTAGGCTAGATGATAACGCGCCGTTGCCTCTGTGATCATAATTACGTTGGTGTGCTTCCTTCTGCTGTGGCGTCACCGCATTGAAAAAACAAGAATGAGGTACTGGGTGTCGCCTTCACGTCCTTGTATTAGGGGTCCTTGTCATACAGAATCAGATATGGCGCACTGTCTCCAAAAACTTATCCATCGGGACATCTCAGTTTAGGCTCATCATTGTAAAAACAATCGCAGAGCATGACAACAAAAACGGGCACAGATCAGAAGAAACCAAGCCATTTAAAACAAGTGGGAACAAGAGCTGATGCGAGCAGACGATAGCGTGAATTGAGTGGTCGGGTGAGTCTGCATGAGATGCGTTTCCCACATGCCTGTCACTGAAGGGGCTGTTCTCATTGGTCTTCTCCATCTATGGCACGTGGCAAGCCTTGAAAAATTGATCCAGGGCCAATCACTCCCGTGGTTTGAAAAAGCTTCTGCCACATGTTTTTCCTCTAGTGTGGCAGGAGCTTAAGGGGGGACACCCCACTTAAATTTTTATTTTTTATTTGTGGCCACTATTTGATAAAACTTCCATCACTTATGTATTTTGACATGCTGATTTCAAATATTCAATTGGTTTTCCCATGCAACAAGTACTTTTCAAAATATAAGCAATTCATGTTTTTTTGTATGGACTAATTTGGAGGCAAGTTCTCTCTACAATGCTGGCTGTTAATGAAGGAGACTGGCACATCAAAATGATGTTGAATGATCAGAGGTTGCAGTGCTACAAGAATGAATGTTCTAAACTGATTTATGCCGAAGTTACAGCATGTCAAACTTTTGTAAGCAGAAGGCATTAGTGAAGCCCTGGAGAAATTATTACTTTTTCAAAATTTCTGTAATGATGTTTGTTCACATTTTAGGCCTACTGCACTCCCAATTTGTCCACCTTTCTGATGAAAAAAGAATTATTGCAATAAGATGAGTAGAACCAGAGATATCGTCACTCCAAAACTACACTACCATCAAAAATGTCGTTTTGAGAAAACGAGAAAAAAGGAATACATTCACTTTTAATCAAAAGTGCAGAAATAATTTTGCATTACTTTGCAGTGAAAGTGGCTAAAAGCCACCAGGAATGTAGTCGCTCTGACCACGGCCACCCAAATGCGGCAAAAACATCGTTTAGCGCCGTTCGCCGATTCCCGGTGTCTTGCATCGCGCGCGCGGCGAGGTTGTTCACGAGGGTCGAGCTCCATGCCGACGCGATATCGCCGCAACACGCGCACGTGATAACGATCTTTATGGCGAGGCCAGATTACCGTTCGCTTTTGCCTACTGCGACGCTGCCGCCGCACACCTTGTACTTGACATCAGTCCGCTCACGGAGTCCTACTGAGGAAAGCGAAGCCTACCTCGACGTCGACTGGCGCGGCTGCAACGCCGTCGGCGCGAGTGAGCAAATCCAACACCCGCGTTGTTGCTGGCGTTGACGCGAGAACTCGAAGTTTTTTTTGAGCATTCATCTCCCTCTGCAACAAATCCGCACGCTGCAACATTGCAGTGTCACGCCGAACGCGGCCGCTGTCCGTAACGATTTCACTCATTTGTGAGCTGGCTAGGCCTACTTCGGCATCGTCCGCGGTTTCGGCATCATTTGCGGTTGGCGGCGAGCTACTCTCGATGCTTTCAGAAGGAATGGAGCGCTTTTGAAAGTTATAAGCTGATCGCTTCTTCTTTTTGCCGAACTTGTGCCTCGTGGCAAACTTTCCCGGTGGATCGGACATCGTTGGGCATGGTGCCAACAAACCTACGAGACGCGCAGTCGCGTCGCCTGCGGAGTGGAGCAGACGATGGGAACCTCGCGCAGCCAACCACAGCGCGCGTTTTTGGTCACGTGCGCTAGTCAACGAATCGGATCGCGCGTTCGGGCTTTTTTTCTCCCCGGATTTCAACGTCACTGGCGTACCGACGGAGTCACTTTTGGCGGGAAATTAAAGAAGGAAGGCTCCTCTTTCCAACGAGACCAAGATGGCTGCGATCGCGCGCGTAGAAAAAGAGCTACGCGCCGCGCTAAAAAGG
This sequence comes from Dermacentor andersoni, assembly GCF_023375885.2. Classification (NCBI taxonomy): domain Eukaryota; kingdom Metazoa; phylum Arthropoda; class Arachnida; order Ixodida; family Ixodidae; genus Dermacentor; species Dermacentor andersoni. Next base: position 212,457,062 of record NC_092814.1, read on the forward strand.
GCTGTTTTTGCGCGGAATTCAGCTCACAGTGATGTTATAAATTGATATTGCGGACGAAATACTCTTCCCCGAGATTCGAAACTTGGTGAATTAAAGGAATATTAGCTGTAGATATCGAAAATTTCGTTTTCAAAAAATCGATTTTTTTCGCAATTTTTTCGCCGCAAAGAGCCGTGTCCCCCCTTAACACTAATGTATTGCAGCAAAGCTGACTTTAAAACGTGAGGTGAAGCTGAATTTAGAAGACCAGCTGCTGGTATCCAACACACATTAGACCCTTGCCCATTTTCTTGAAAAAAAATTGGGTGCACATTAGATATCTACTTTGTTTAAGAGCTTTAATATCGTTTCTATGCTAGTTTTCTGCTTTTTAAATATGTGAAGTGGGTGCATTTGATTTGGGATGTGTTAGTATCAGACAAACATGGCCAAATAACTTTTAGGAGGATGTGTGGTGCAAGGTTAAAATTATTGGAAGAAATAAGAGGAGACAGAGTGTTAAACTACTCTGCTAAACTCTGCTGTGCTGCTCTGCTAAACTGCCAAGTAAATCTGTGGTGTTTTTAGCTTTTTTCTGCATTTTGTTCAATTCGGCCCGCCCAATTCGATCACTTTCGTCAGTTCCGTCATGGTCGAATTGACGGATGTCAACTGTATACAGCTCAAATTATTTTTCTTTGGTGTCCCTTTAATTAACTGCAGCATCACGTTCTAACTCCTGAGAGTAAGGGCAAGTAAGGGCTGTAAATGTCGTCCTGCCCCTTCTTCCCTATTTTTTAATAGTTGGTTCTGCATTGCTTGAAGGCATGCAGTGCTGTGAAGCTCTGTAAAAAATGCTCAGAAAGATGTTTCTGGTGTCCGCAGATCCCTCCTTTCATTGGAGCTTTCTATTTTAATAGCTTCATGACACAGCAAATGGATTCATATATCTAGTAAGACTTTCTGCACCTCCAATCTTTCAAGGACAGTTGCATCAAGATAGCCTTGATGTGTAAAGAGCACAATTTACTGTATGGGAAAAATGTAATTTTACCCAGCTAGGTTTGCGGAATAATTTGTGGGCATTTCCAGCTTGTAGCGCTACAGCAATTTTGATTGTTAGTCGCATAAATGTCGACCACAAAGTACAGGAAGGTCAACTAGCCTATCTCGCAGTGCGTTTGCACATACAAATTAATGTCTTGAAAACTTTCTGCTGTACTCTTTCTCTGCTTGCCTTCCCTGCCCCTTTGTTGCATGCTCTCTTGCCATCCTATCTTTACTGTTAGCTCTAAATGTGTGCACCATTACGATTACAAGGCAGAAAGCAGTGTGTTAAAAGGAGCAGTGCCCATCCACCACTGAGACCATGCCACATCATGAAATGTGGCAGTCTTTGTGTGAAATGAGTGTCATTGAAATGTTATTTTTACTCATTTACTATGGCCAGAAAAAGGCATGATCAGACCATTATGTTTCAGAGCATGCACACCTACTGGTAGTGCTCCAGTAGCACCCACTGTAATAGAGTGAGAGAGAAAACTTTAATGGCAGAAGGGTGGAGAGGTTGGCCTGACTGAAGTGCCTCTAGCCTGCTACTCCATAGTGGTAAAGGGGTTTGGGGGAACAAGAGATGGGATGTGAAGAGGAAGGAGGATGGTATGGTGAAGTTGTTGATGATAATTTCACAGTATATACTGTTTCTGGGCAAAACGTACTTGCATACTTTACAATACATATGAATCTTCGTGGGCAGAGCTCAAGGTTACTGCAGCGTAGCCAAGAAACTGTCTATAGCTTGTATAATTTTCACAGCTGTTAGCGCCACTCACCTATTTAAAATAAAGAGGAGTAGTTGTAAGGTATCCATTATCTTCTGTAGCATGATTTTCATTAGAGTTCTATGGGGATGTCTCAGTGCTTTGTCGTTGCTCACGCTGACATTCCAAGGTCCGTGTCTGCGGCAGCAAGCGTGGCCATGCATTCAATTGCAGGCTTGAGTTACTCAATTGAAGCAACTGCTCGGAGATCAATTGATGCCAATTCAGCCACCTCCTGCTAGACCTATACAATTGGAGTGTGAATTTGGGCCTGCACCTGGTCCACGTCTAAATTCTGATCGCCTCGTTTAGTGCTGCACTGACATTGCCACCTCTTTATGTGACATATTGGCCTCGCTCATTCGGTTTAGTATTTTTACCTTCTGTTTGCGGCAGTCCTTGGAATTTGCCTTGTGTGATCCATCGCAAATCAAGCACTTCGTTTCTTTCACTGTGCATAAATATCGTATCAGGTTGCCTGCACAGCAGAGGCATACCATCTGACCTGTGCAGGCAGCACTGACGTGGCCTAGTTTTAACCCAATCGCTTCCACAGCTGGTGATCTGCCGGCCACAATGCATTCCACAACGGCCAAGGCGAAAGTTGGAATTACTGGCTATTCGCCGGCCTCTCAAAGAGCGGGTGTTTCTGGCTTTTTTCATAGATAACAGCATATTGGAGGCTATTTTCTAGTTGTTTTGGGTTTCACACACCAGATGGACATATTTTTCTACACTTTCAGCAGGGGTTGTTTATACAACAATGGAAAGCTTCCTGCTCGCCAGACTCTGCTCTGTTGTTGTAGCTGTTGCAACCAGAGTACCAGAATCGAAAAAAAGCATGCAGGCTTCCGAGTAGGCTCACCTTTTTCAGCACATATCCCCTAAAACTGAAGTGGAACCATTCCATGGTGTGCTTAGTTTTCGAGGGCCGAATTCAGAAGCCCAGGAGGTGTTCCGAGTGAAAAAAATACAAACCTGCACCCCACATTCCTGCATATTTTAAACTTTTTTTATGCTCACTTTCTAGTTTCTTTTGCTGAATCTGACACCGAAGTGTTTCGTAAACAAGATAAATCGAAACATTTTGTAAAAGTGATGCAGCAGATTATAGAGCAATATTCTTACAATGCAGAGCACACTCAACGAAGCAGGAAAATGTGTCGTAGAACACCAGGCACTGTGGAGCGCCAAACAGGCGGAAGTAAAAAAGGTTAAGACATGCAACATTGCAGTGGCTGGGGCACATAAGGACGTGCCGGTGTCTCGCATAGCCCACTTTGACGTGATCAGGTAGCGTCTTCTTGGAGAAGCTTGATGCATGTAGAGCAGTCTAAGCTATGAAAATCGATGATCTTCACTGTTGAAGACAGAATTCTTTAAAACTCTTCATCGTGGATGTCATCACAACATTGGAAATGACACCTGCCCTATTGTGACCACCCTGCTCAATGAACAATTGCACTTTTATCTGTCCTAGTATGCACATGGCTTTCATTTTTTCTATCGTGGCTTGTATCGCTACTTTCTCTGTTCCTGGTATTGAACCCAGACTCATGCCTGGACTACAAGTTGAAACAGTTTATTCCAGACATATCTCATCGTCTTCTTCAGTCAGAGAGCTCATGGATGCACGCGCCATGCCGATGCGCATATGCACAGTTCCGCAGTGGGTGCGATACAGCACTTCCTTCCCCTAAAATCTGTCCGGGGGTTTTTTTTTCCGAGTTGATCGTCTGGGTAGGCTCGGGTCTTCCTCGGTACTTGCAGCTTGGCCTGTACTCGACCATATGTCGCTTTGCTCGCAGACTTCATCTGTCTATATTTCATCAGGTTGTGAACCTCCGTCACTGTTCTCCATTTCACTCTCCCTTTGTTGTGTTATGGCGGTCTCCTGCTGGACTTTTCGAAGGCTCACCTTGGCCTACATGTCGCCACTATTTTCCGCCTTCTGTGTCGACCGTGATCATGCGTCCACCAACAGTGGTAGTCACTGTGCCAGGCAGTCATCTCTGTCCAGTGCAGTTATACTGTCAGGACCAGATGCGTGTTCTGGGAGGAAACAGGGTAGGTGGTGCCGAGACCTGACTTCTGACTGGAACACTTGGGGCCTCTTGATCTGGGAAGTAAGCACTTAGTCTGGTCCTTGGCTGGGTGCCCAGCAACATCTCTGCAGACGATTTGCCGTCCTTTGTTGGCGGTATCCTGTAGCAAAGCAAGAATTTAGCAAGTCAACATTGCAGTGACCCTGCTTCATTTTTCTTCAGTACTTCTTTGACGGTGCACACCGCGCGCTCTGCTGCCCTATTTAATTGCCGATAATAAGGAGCAGTTGATACGTGATGCACGTGGTTATCTCAAAAGAATATCTTTGCCACTGCGCCAGTAAATTGGGCTGCATTATTGGACATGACTGTGTGAAGCAGGCCGAAATGGGCGAAAATGCTCCGAAGCACTTCTACTGTGGTATCAGTTGTCGCAGTTTTGAGCGGCATCGCCTCTATCCATTTCGTCCCTGCATCCATCAAGACATGGATCATATGCCCTTCCACCGGACCAGCAAAGTTGATGCGCAGCCTTGACCAACGCTTGTTGGTTTCTGGCCAACTTGAAGGAACCTGAGCCGCAGGTAGCGGCAAACACTGCACACATTGCGGACAACTTTTTACCAGGCTCTCTATCCTGGATAACAAGACTGTGTGAGCGAGGCTCTTCATGGCTGTCATGCCCGGATGGGTTTTGTGAACTCTTGCAGCATGAAGGAATGCGCGCCCACTCGGGCAAAATAATGCGGTGCCCCCAATAAACTAATCCATCACTCACTGTCAGTTTGTGTCTACAAGTGAAAAAAGGTTGAAAACCCTGTTGTTCTGCACTCGGTTCTCTTGGCCAGCCATGCAGGATCCACATGTTTACCTGATGAAGCAGTATGCCTTCGGCAGTGTTGGCTGCTAGCTTACGGGGACACCGCAAAAACTTGTTGAATGCTTGCACGTGCAGCACATATTCCACAGACGTATATTCTCCAGCGTTTTCTAGACTAGGCAAAGGTAAGTGGCTCAAGGAATCGGCATTAGTGTTTAGCTGTCCCTTCCGGTACTCCAATTCATATTGATATGCGGACAAGAGTAATGCCCAGCGTTGAATCCTAGTTGCAGCCATTTGCGTAATAGGTTTATCATGGTGAAAAAGCCCGGTCAGAGGCTTATGATCGGTTACCAGTATGAAACGGTTGCCAAAAAAATAATCCCGAAACTTGGTCACACTAAAAACTAAGACAACACTGATGGCTCTAAAACGAAAGAACACGTGGGTGTGGGGGCCGTAACGGAAAATTGGGAAAAAAGTATTCGATTGCCACAACACGCCTGTGTTTTCACGGCCAAAGTTTTCGCTATATGGGTTGTTGTTTGAAAAGATTATCGCTGATAAACACAAAAATGCAGTCATATACAGAGATTCTTTAAGCACACTGAAGGCTCTACATCCGAAATCTGAGTGTGAACCCCTGATAGGAGACATTTTAAACATGGTGGCGCTTAACAAATACGGGAGGTCAATTCGTTTCTGCTGGGTTCCAAGCCATGTTGGGATACCGGGTAACGAAGCAGCTGATAGATGTGCATTGATGGCAGTGTACAAAGACATAACAAACACAACACTTCCATATAAAGATAGCATCCGTGCGATTAGAAAAGCCTTAACGTTAGAATGGCAACACGAATGGGACCATTGTGCCGACAACAAGCTACATCTCACGAAACCCATAGTTGGCGAGTGGAAGACATGTTATCAGGAACGGTTCTTCGAAGTAGTTTTATGCCGACTACGCATTGGGCACACACACCTCACACACAATTACTTACTTACGAAAGGAGACACACCAACATGCGAGAAATGTCAACAGCCACTAACAGTTATGCACATATTACTGACATGTACGCAGATTGAAACACTCAGACGAACACTTTTGCACAAATTATATCAACTACCCATACCTTTACACCCTGCTCTAATTTTAGGTGATGATTCGCTAGTCCCATTATGTGACGTCCGTAAATTTCTAGACAACACTGGATTTTTACATAAAATATAGATTACCACAGCTTTTTCCTTCATAAACTGGATTTTAAAACACCTCGTGTTTGGCGCAGCATTGCCTTAGCCGCTTTTGTGCCATTAAACCCTATTTAGCTAACTAAAAACTAAGACAAGTCCTTGCTTTTCCAACTGAGAGTAGTTTCTCTCTGCTGCCGTCACTGTTCTGGACCGGAAACCTATCGGGTAATCTTTATCGTTGATGCGATGAGAGAGCACTGCACCCAAACCATACATCGGCGCGTCACATTCAAGCCCAAGTGGCTTACGTGGGTTATAATGAATGAGAAAGTTCGCCTTTTTCATAGCATTCTTTGCTACCCTTCGTGGTTGTTTAGTGGCTATGGTGTTGGGCTGCTAAGCACAAAGTCGCGGGATCGAATCCCGGCCACAGCAGCCGCATTTTCGATGTGGGCGACATGCAAAAACACCAGTGTACTTAGATTTAGGTGCTTGTTAAAGAACCCCAGGTGGTCCAAATTTCCTGAGTCCTCCACTATGGCGTGCCTCATAATCAGAAAGTGGTTTTGGCATGTAAAAACCCTGTAATTTATATTACATAGCATTCTTCGCTTCTTGAAATGCACTTTCTTGCGCCCATTCCCATTTCCAGGCAACTCCCTTCATCAGCAGGGCATACAGTGGTTAGTTGCATAGTTGAGAGGATGGGCAAGAATTGAGAGGATGGGCATGTTGCAGCTTGGCTTCCTCCTAATAGAATTTGTCTAGGGATCAAATACATTAATAACTGCATTGCCATTGCCAAAGATGCTACAAACGAATTCTTGAACGCTACACACTGTCAAGACAAGTAAAATACGTATTTTTTCCTTAAAAGAATATACTAGTATGGTCTCAAAAATTGTGCCCGAAATAACCGAGATGAATGCTTCCATGTTTTCTGTCTGTTCAATAAGTAGTGTATCACACTAACTTTAGAACTATATCAGTGTGAAACCAGCAAAACAATGCATGCCGCGGATATGAAAAATGTAAAGGCCATGAAATGAACCTGTTGAGGACAAATATTTTAATGAAACTTTGTTAACCTTCCTGCCTTTCTCTCATTTGCATCTCTCTTTCTCTCTGTCATTCAGGAACCTTGTTTACATTTTTGTACATAAGCAACGGCCAGGGAAGAATCTCAATGACGCTGTCCTTTGTTAAAATGTATTGCGCAGGAGCAGCTGTCACCGGTCGTGTATTATAATTGCACCGAAATTTTAGTCGCAACAGAGAGCACACATAAAAAGCAGGAGTTCCGCAAAATATACGAGGGCGATTAAAATGAAAGTGACTCAATGCGAATATATGACAAACGGGATACTTTGTTTAAAAGCAGTCTCCATGAGCATTTAAACGTTGGTACCACTGACTAACGAGTTGCGTGATTCCAGTCTGATAAAACTCCTTTAGTTGCTGCTTGAAAATGTCTGACTTTCACGTCATTGTCCGACACGAATCTTGTTCTCTTGAGCAGTTTATTCAAATGCTCCAAAATGTGGAAGGAAGTCGCAAGACAATAGGTCCGGGCTGTATGGTGGATGTTGCAGCGTTTCCCACTTGAACTTTGCCAGTTTCGTATTAACCACATCACAGACTTGGGGACAGGCATTGTAGTAGAGCAAGATGACCCCATTCCCCAATTTTCCACGTCGTTTGTTCTTGATTCTGACACTCAGCCGATTCGGCATTTCACAATATCAGAAACTGTTGACAGTCTCTCCAGGTTTAGCAAATTCAATCAGTAATGGCCCCCCGACGATAAAAAAAAAAAAGGCAATAACACCTTTCCGGCGGAAATGACTGCCTTTGCATTCTTTGGGGATGGTGAGTCCGAATTTTTCTACTGCAAGCTTTGCCGTTGTTTTTCAGGCTCGTAGTAGCAGCACAATGATTCGTCCCCGGTCACAATTGCAAACAAGGCATCACGCTCATTGTGATACCGGATTAGAAGAGTCAAGGCAGTGCCAAACCTCTGTCTTCTGGTGGTGGTTTAAAATCTTTAGCATCCAATGCGCACACAAGAGCCGATAACCGAGATGTTAATGAATTATTGTGACCCGAACCGTGACTGATGTTCACCTGCCCTGCCAATTTATCTATGCTTATCCTCCGTTCTTGTCTAATCAGCCTTTGCAATTATTGTATTAGGGGTGATTGCACGGTGGTTTTGGCGCGGTCTTGGATCGTCTTTGCAACTTTCACGTCCTTCTTTGAACCGTTTCCTCCAACGCTTCACAGTGGTCAATGAAATGCAATGTTCAACGTACACGGCTGCCATACAACGACTAGATAATTTCTTTTTGGGAAACACCTTTAGCTGTCAAAAACCTCAGGATACCACGCTGTTCAACTTTTGGAGTGACCATTATGTCACGCAACCATGTTCAACCCAGTGTATGAGAGCATTAAAGAACCTTTATACTCACACCTGCGTGTCACTTTTGTAAATGAGAGATGCCTCTGTGCTACGTGCATGCAGTGGCATAGCTAGGTCGTCTGGCACCCGGGGCCCATAGGTCTTCTGTCACCCCCCTCCCCGGGTGTAGCCGGCGGAAAGAGGGGTGTTTTCAGACGTATATGACACCCCCCCCCCTCACTGGCCCCTTGCACCCGGGGCCCACGGCCCCCCGGCCCCCCCTGTTGCTACGCCACTGCGTGCATGCCTCACAGATAATGAACCAAACCATTATTGCGCGTGGTGGGTTGGCTCACTTTCATTTGACTCACCCTCGTAGATTAGAAATGCGAAGATACAGCTTGATAAAGGGCAAAAATGTCACTGGAAACAAATTTCACTGCACGTATACACAAAACCTCGCAACAAAATATTTAAATATACGTATACGTCTCCAATAAATCTACTTATCTAAAAAAAGTCACTGTATATACTGCGTCAAACAAGGCAAATAAGCATGTTGCGGAACCAGAAATCACAGCCCCCCCTCTCCCTCCACTCCCCCTGATGTATCGCATGCGACAGGAAGCGGCGCGCTTTATCCTCTCTTTTCTCCCTTGCGCACACAAGACTGGGCCACCTTCTTTGGCTCAACCATGCAACTCCCAGCCCTCTTACGCTTTCACTCGCACATACAGCATGCAGCCTGTGGTCACGATGTTATCACCCTTGGTCTTTATACGGAACATTAGAGCGACAGTGACGGCAGGAATGCGCCTGAAGTGTCCATATAATTGCTATCGCAATAATATAAGAGTATCCAGCAACTGAAGCGTCCTGTGGCCGATTACTTTCCGCAAAAGAAGTAACAAAATCGAACTTTCACCATGCAACAATTTGCTGCGCCACAACAATGTCATAATGTATTTTCTTTTGTGTGGCGAAGGCACGGAAATGAAAAAACACTAGGAAAGCATGTTGCCCACAATGAAATGCCGAATTCGGGACCTAATGTGGCTATCGAAGGGATATAGAAGAAAACGTGAGACTCTTGGGCCATAGAGAACCATACGCATACTGCACAGTATGCTACACCGGCGAGACAATTTTCCCGAAGAGGTTGCGCTCAAGCGAACGCGTTGCAATCCGTCGAGTCCCCACAGTGATGGCGGCGAGTGACAATGCATTGTTTCTTTTTCTCGTCTGCTGGCGAGAAAGCGCCCAAAACTCTGCCAGGCGAAAATCCGCTCTGGCAGAGAAAAATGAGCGCACATCGAAGTGCGCCGCACTGTGGTCGGGGTACTACGAGAAAAACCCATTTGCTCTGGCTGGTTCTGGCAGCCCGCGGGCAGCGAAAAAAAAAATTTGAAGAGGCTCAATGTGTTGTCGTAAATAAATGTCAGAGTAGAAAAATAAACAAGAATGTTGTTGCCTTTGCTGGCTTTAGTGTCTTGGTATGGATGCTTTGGTGCGGGGGAAAATGTTTTTTTTTTTTTTTTTTTTCACAGTCCCAAACCCCCCTCTCTGGTTACGCCCCTGACTCCCAAGTACCACACTCACCAGCGAGCCAGTGTCAATGATGATGCTCAGCTTCCGCCCTCCCCACGTCAAATCCTGTTGGAGAGGCCATGACATGGCTCTGTCAGCCGTGCTGTACGCTACCAGGGCAATCATAAATTCTCCTTCACTCTAGCTGCCACCTTCATTCATGGCGTATGTACCCGACATCTGGAAACAGCCCCTGTGACACACCCTAGCCAGGTGTCCTTTCCGGCTGCACTGTCGGCATTTGGTGCTTCGATGTTGGCACCTGTTGGGATTGTGCGGCCCGTGTGAATGTTTGCACAGAGGGCGACTGCTTTCCACATTGCTGATTCGTGTTCGTGGCTTCCAGCACTGCTGTGGATGCAGGACATTAATGATGTTGCTTCCGTTCCCCATGCTATTCTCCTGCATGTCTCAGACGTCTTCTCGTGCCTTCTCGGAAGACCTGGCGAACTCTTCAGCCTTTTCCAAAGGCAGCATGTGACACGTCAACAAACACCGTGCATTGTCGTCCCGGATACGGCAAACAGTGTGGTCTCGTAACATACGATTCATCATGCTATCGAAGTTGTAGCTTTCGGCAAGCCTCCAGAGTTCAGCGATTCCGTCTCAGACACTCTCTTTTTCGTTTTGCTTCCGCATAAAAAATGCGTAACTGGTTGCAATTTCATTAGCCTGTGGTTGTAGTAATCTTCCAAAGAAGTCACATCGTCGTAGCTTAAGCTGCTGACCGAGGTAGTAGGATGACGTCCTTGCAGAACACGCATGGCGCTGTCGCTCAGCAAAGATATCAGCAAGGTGTGGCGCTCGCGGGATCTGTTACTTCATGTCCTTCAAAGTAGGCTTCCAGGCATATGCGGTAGGTACCCCAGCTTCCCACAGTTCCATCGAAAACTAGTGGGCGAGATGCCATGCCTGGGTGTTGTCTGTCTTCAGCAGAAGGTTATGCCGGAGTAGAATCCCATCCTCGTCACCATTGAAGTGTTGTCCAGACCCTGACTCACGCCAGCACTACAAGTAAAACAGGATCTATTCCAGACACATCGGGTCGTCGTCTTCTTCAATCGGAGAGCTCATGGATGCACACGCCATGCCTATGCGTGTTGAGATTCTGTCCATATACAGAATTTAAATTCTTTGAGATATCAAGAGGCACATTGGCAATCATGCACATTGTTGTAGGCAGTCCGGTGGGGTCCTGCTCACTTCGGTCTTTAGTTCTTCTGCGTGTTTCCTTTTCATTCACTTAGCTTCCACGATAGTGCAGTCATTGTAGTCCATGGGCTTGCTGTTGCAGAAACAGGAGCCAGGCACCATCATGTCGATGTGGCAAGCCTCACATTATACCACTGTGTCCTAGGTGCATAGACATGTTCAGTGCAAGAGATGACATACTTTCTGTCATTACTTTGGACAGGTTCTCGTCCAGGAAGTGCAATTAAGCCTCCAATGTAACAAAGCTGAGCAAGGCAAGTATGCTTGCTTCACTTCGTCTTCCCTTTTGCCTACTGTAATAAGTATCACCAGCACTTCCCTTATGATTGGCCATTCTCCTTGTGTTATTAGGAGTGTGTGAAGAACAAACGCAATTTTTTTTTTTTTTTCCGATTCATGTTTTTTGAAAAACTCTCAATTTAAATGAGCGTACAACCCATCAGGCTTGGTTTAAGGAGCCAAATTCAAATCTTTAGACGCAAAGAAATGAAGTATAAAAGTGGGCCTCTTCGATTTTTGGAGTTCTGGCAGCCTGCTGGCAGCCAGCTAGTTCCGGTCCCGATAGGAAGTCATGTAAGCTGGGATTCTAAGGCAACCAGAAGCTGCCCGAAGTTTGCAAAATCAAACGCCGAGGCAGCTGGCCGTGGGATTAAAATGTAAACATGCTACCAGCATGGCAGCGGCCGGCGAGGCCCGCGCGCACTCGGCGTAGTCGGTCCATTGATGTGTTGCCAGCTTGAAAATATATATTGTTGCATACGGTAATACGATCACTTTTGCGAGATTTCACTCGACTCGGCACAGGACGCACACCAGGCCAACTGCACTTTGCACAGCGCAACAGATGGCCTCTAACGGGTCCGATGCCAAGGCTCGAAATCGCATGTGATTGCATCCTCAAACGATAGCTTGAGGATCCCAGCTCACAGCGATCACGTCACCCACCGGCGACATTGGTGAGTTGGAGTTGTCATTACTTGACAAGACATGAAAAAGCAGGATATCGGGTACGTCTGCTGTGCATAAAATTTCATGCTGACCTGTTTGGGCTTCGATTTCAGAAAGTTTGTTTCGGCTGATGGTGCTTCTCTTGTGACCCTAAGAAGCTGGGGATGTGGCTGGCGTATAAAAATGCACGCCGCCTTAGACCAGCAAAATGTGTCATGCGAAAATCAATGTTGATCGCGATCCTGAGAGCAATAACCTAATGTATGTGTGCCTATTACTCAACCAGCGCATTCTTAACATCAGTGGCCTGCAGCTAGAACACATATGTTTCGAGCTGCCACCCAAGCATATGACGGAGAGACGGAGCGAACACAGGATAGCTGCGGCGCCTTCGCCCACTGTAGAAAAAGTAGATATTGTCTCATGTATATGCGAGATACGTGTAAATGAACACCACCAGAGAAAGATGAATCGAAAATGCACTGCAGTGTGTGTGAATGGGCGTCTACATCTTGTGGGGAACACGATCATGCTGATAACATCCATGCATGAGAGTGCGGTGTGCTGTTCACTGCCGGGAAGCCTTCACGGGACACATACACACACAAAAGGCACGGGAAGGCACCTTGGTCCCATTAGTCCATAACAATTTGTTGTATTCTAGGCAGAGCACTGTGATACAACACAAGCTAAATGCCACTGGTGTCTTTCTACAAAAGGGCACAGGTAAAGTGCTGTATGCATCACAAATGAGGGTGTGGTTTGCACAACACACCATTGTCATCTGAAGTTATTGTAGCGTTCTGTGTTACAGAATAGCATGCTTAAAAATTGCGTGGCCAGCGACTCTGCTTACAGCCAAATGCCATTGTAACAGTTGCATCACAAATGAAAATGCCTTCATTATATCCAACATTCGTTATAAGCATATTTATTGTACATGGAAATCTGCAAAAAACATCTGATTAACTTCATTATAACCAGTCATTCTTTATATCTGTGTTCATTACATCGAGGTTTGACTATAGTACAGAGCTGCAGTACCCTGTGCCCACCACTGGTACTCTGACCCTTTGAAGCAGTTAAAGGGGCCATGACACCAAATTTTTGAGCTTGGATTATGCAGTTAATGCTGAACTGTATGCCTCCCACAGCAAACTGGAAACATTTTAAACACATTCTGTGCGGTATAAAATGTTAATTTGAATATTTTTTGTCCCAGTTGAACTGTAAAGCAGTCTGGCAATGCTTACTGGTGATGAAATGAAATCACAACCTCAGCAGTAGCTCTCCCTCAGTGTAACAGGAGCCAATCTCAAAGGCTATGACTGTACTCCAAGCACTGGAAGCAATTGGCTGGAGCCAGAAATGTCACGGTTGCCAGGCGTCATTTCATTTTCACCTGTGCGTTTCTGCAGGTATTTGGTTTGTTCTGATGTTATCACGCAAGTGAAAGAATTGCATTGCTGAGCAAGACATCCATTGTGGTTTTGGACTTTTGGAGTGGATGGCACATCCACACCAAGCCATACCAAAATATTTTTGGTGGTCGTCTTGGGTGGGGGGACCTTCGAAGTGGCTATTTCAAATTCAAATTTAGAGTTAAAATGTGTGCCCAATCCGGCTTACCTTTTTCTTTTTTGACCCCTTTAAATTTCTGAGCATGCAAAAGGGCATTGCTTCCTGCCTACTTGCCATTGCTTACTTTCTGAGTGAACCTGAATGCTTTGATAGCAGAAAGCAATGAAGTTATTATGCCAACAGCTGGATGTATAGGATGCATTCTGATGCATTTATATAACCTTTCTTGCTCATGTGACAGCTTTCTTGTTTTTATTTTGCTGCTGCAGCTGAAGGGCGAGGCTGAGGCATTTGCCATTGAGAGCAAGGCACGGGCTGAAGCAGAGCAGCTCATCAAGAAGGCAGATGCATTCCGAGAGTACAAGGAGGCTGCGATCCTCGACATGATGCTGGACACGCTGCCAAAGGTCAGTGCGACAATCATGCCATGAATTTCAGAAATGAATTTCAGTGGTAAAATTTCTTTACGATGCCAGTACTGCAGAAAATGTTCTTTTCTTTTTTTCCCTGTCTTGTCTCTTACAAAATATCTGGCTAAAATTTTGTGGTGGTCAAGGCCGTGGGTACATTTTGAATTCACTTGTCGCACAGCCCATTGTGCGTCACCTGTTGTTGCAAAGTGCAGATTGAGCTTGCAAGTATGGCTCAGTTCAGCAAAGCTGTCAACATAGGCTATGTTACGTAAATTTAATTTGGAGCTTTGTCTGCACATGAGCTATGCCGTTTCGTCTTATAAGCAGACATAACTTAGTAGTTCGCTGTTGTTGCCAGCTGATCACCCCCAGATTCAAACACCACTTGATGCACACAGTTGTCCCTTTAAGGCCTTTAAGGCGGAGGCAACACACCTCTTTGGCCTCTGCTTCAGATAGACGGTACCTCCAGCAGTCGCCTTTGCCTATCTTTCTCCTCAAATCTTCGTCTTTCTCTCTCACTTTTCGGCCTTTCCTGTCATCTCTCTTCGATTTACTTCCTTTCTTCTTGGCGGCAAGGGTTAACCCTGTGTGGCTATCCAACTTTGGGTACCCCATATTTTATTATAGTGATGGCGTACGACTGGCGTTGTGCAGACTTGTATGCAAGCTTTGCCACGTCCCCTCGTTCGGCTCCGTGGTGGGCGATCGGCACTGTTGCCAAATTTTTGTTTTCATGGAAACTTCTTTTCCCCTGCTTTCTAATCGCCCTCAGAAACGAGGGCACGTCGAAGATGTCTGTTTTTTGGTAATCGTACACAGAACTTTCCCTGCTTTCACGTAATCCACTCTGACAAACCTGAAAAGACGGTGAGAATGATCTCGCCCTTCGTCGTCTTGAAATCTGACAGTTTTCAGTCCCAGTTACAAAGCATCGAAAATGGCAAGTGGTGATCTTCTTCTAGAGCTCCGTGATCAGAAACAATGTGAAAAACTGCCGAAACTTGTATCTTTTGGGTGTTCCAGTAACAGCGATCTCACAGTGTACCATGAATACTTCCCACGGCGTTGTCTCCGATGCTGACATGTTAGAATTGTCTGAAGCCGAACTTCTAGAGGGTTGGAATGATCAGAACGTAATCACTGTCAAAAGAATTAAAATGAGGCGTGACAGAAAAGAAATTGATACCAAGCACCTAATACTTGCGTTTGGCTCAAGCAACCTGCTCGACATTATTGGAACAGGGTATGTGAAAATCAGTCGGACCGTACATCCCAAATCCTCTACGATGCTTTAAGTGCCAGTGATTTGGCCGCAGTTCACAGAACTGCCGACGCAGTCAGACTTGTGCAAAATGCAGTGCTAACGAACATCTCCCTGAATCATGTCAAAACTCGCTCCACTGTGTGAACTATGATGGGGAGCACGGCGCGTTCTCGCGGTCCTGTCCATTGTGGAAGAAAGAAAAAGAAATAGTAACACTGAAAGTAAAAGAAATAGTAACACTGAAAGTAAAAGAGAATACTATATCATTCAAGGAGGCACGCAGGCAGGTTTCATACCTGCCCAAGAAAAGCTTTGCCAATGTGGCGCATCAGGGGGCAGCGCCATGCCAGCCAGGCGGCTGTCCGACCCACACACAGTGAGGCGGCAGTGATGCCATCCCCCCCCCCCCCCCCATGGCGGCTGCAGCTAGCACTGCTCTACTGCCCCAGTAGAAGGGACCATCAACCTCCAGGCCAGTGGCCTCAAGGGTCTTGTCTACCAAGATGAGGCCTTCACGCCAAACACAGCGCTCGCAAGAGCACGTGTCCAGCGCCTCTCCGGTGATGGACACAACCACCAGCCACACGGCGCCACCAGCGCCTAAGGAGCGGTGAGATTCTCGCGATCACTCCAAGAAAGACAAAGCTCGCATCATGGCGCCTGGAAAAGGCCCATGAGCTAATCTTCGTCTCTTAAACACTCAGCTTTTAACACACAAAACGCTTTTATCATAATGGAGACAAATACTACAATGGAGTGGGAGAGGGCTCATTCATAACCTCGACGACATTATAGAATTACTACACGCACAATCCAAAGTTGGTGTGTATTCAAGAGACACTGCTGAAACCTATGAACACAAATTTTCTTCGTAATCACAGCATCTTCCGAAAAGACCGGACGAGGTTAACGCCTTCAGGGGTGTAACCATAGTAGAAGATAAGTCTGTAGCTTGCCCATACGTCACCCTTCAGACGCCCCTTGAGGCAGTATCAATTCAGGCTCTTCTTTTTAATAGGTTGGTCACTGTATGTTCTCTCTATATACTCCCGAACCATCATCTCAAAAAAACTTTTATAACCTCATTTATCAGCTTCCCAAACCTTACATCCTCGTGGGAGGTTTTAACGCTCATAACGTGATATTGGGAGACTCGCGATGTGACTCCAAAGGTCGACTCATTGAAAATTTCCTTTTAACCTCCGGTGCAGGCCTCTTAAAGGAGAAAGAACCGACGTATTATAATCCATGTCATAAAGCTGCCTTTGTAAGCTTTTTGAGAAAATGATCAATTGCCGTCTCGTACATTTCCTAGAGTCCACTTGAATGCTTGACCCATTTCAGTGTGGCTTTAGGGAAGGGCGATCTACAACAGAACATCTCATACACATCGAAGCAAACATTCGCGATGCTTTCATATAAACAATCCTTCTTATCAGTGTTTCTTGACATGGAAAAGGCGTACGGTACAACCTGGTGGTACGAAATCCTGCGCGACTTGTCGGCACTGGGCATCCGCGGCAATATGTTAAACGTTGCAGAAAGCTACCTACACGATTGTACATTTCAGGTGACAACAGGTAATGCACTATCGTGTACATTCATACAAGAAACTGGGGTACCGCAGGGTGGCGTACTCAGTTCCACGCTCTTTGTCGTTAAGATGAACACACCTTGTACATCATTACCACCAGCTATTTTTTATTCCGTCTACGTAGATGACATAGAAATAGGTTTCAAATCCTGCAACCTTACTCTGTGTGAGAGACAGGTACAGCAGGGCCTAAACAAGGTGTCCAAATGGGCAGACAAAAATGAATTTAAGGTCCACCCCCACAAAAAGTTCTTGTGTTCTCATTACAAGAAAGAGAGGCCTGGTTCCAGATCCTATTGTAGAGCTATGTGGACAACAAATACCTGTCAACAAAGAGCACTAATTTCTAGGTGTTCTACTTGACTCCAGGCTTACTTTCATTCGACACATAAAATGTCTTAAAGCAAAATCTCTAAAAACAATGAACTTACTTAATTCTATCCCACACAACATGGGGTAGTGACAGGAAATGTTTATTGAATCTTTACAGGAGCCTAATTCGATCGCGATTGGACTATGGTGCCGTGGTATATCACTCTGCCGAACCAAGCACGCTAAAGATGTTAAACTCTGTCCACCATCTGGGTATCCGCCTGGCCACTAGCGCATTTAAAACAAGCCTCGTCGAAAGTCTATACATAGAGTCGGATGAGTGGTCACTCCATTTTCAGAGAATATACATCAGCTTCACCTATTTTCTTAAAGTGCACTTTAATTAGGAGCATCCATGTTTCACAACCGTTAACAACTTGATGTGTGCTACAATTTTTCGTAATAGACCCTCTATGGCACTACCTTTCTCACTGCATGAGAGAACTTAGCGAAGAAATGGATGTCCCAATTCTCGAACGTCTCCTATTGCCTCCAGCTAAGCTATTACCACCCTGGGAGTGGCGGGTGATAGAATGTGACATATCCTTTGTAGAGGTCACAAAGCCCCTGAGCTTGAAATCACTATGCATTTCCAAGAACCTTAATCGAAGTACTCTTGTTCTGAATTCTACACCGATTCATCAGTCGCATGCTGGAGTGTCCTACGCGGCTGCTCGTCCGTCTTTCCCTGAATCAGGTGTATTGAACCCCCATACAAGTATCTTTACTGCAGAAGCCTATGCGGTACTGTCTGCGGTTAAACACATTAAGAAATTAAGACTAGAGAAAGCAATTATCTTCACGGGCTCGTTAAGTGTGGTAAAAGCACTAATATCCTTAAGAAAACAAAATACTGCTTTTATTGAGCTTTACTCTTGTGCAATATTTATTCATCTCGTAGACATGTGGCAATATGCTGGGTTCTTGGCCATAGATGCATAGAGGGTAATATGCTAACAGGCCAAATGGCCACATTAATTGCATTGCAAACTATTAATCCTACCGCATCTATTCCTACCACAGATCTTCAGAGGAAGCTTTAGCTCGGACCCAACTCCGACACGGCCTATTCAAATCATGTAAAATGCAAAAACGCTTTCCTGAGATAACCCCTGGACTGATTTCATTGAAGTTTGTTGTGTTTGAGAGAGAAACTTAAATTCTAGTGACTGTTGGAAGCGGAATTTCAATTTAGGCTCTAAATTTTATGAAAAGGATTTTTAAAAAGTCGATAGTCTGAAAAAAATAGTCGCACGAAGTTTATAAATTATTACATCTGCATGAAAAACAGATATTGCGGTTCTGTAAATGGCATCCATTAGATCATTCGAAGCGGACAAATTCAATATGTCAATTTGTATCTTACATGAATTTGTTACGTTGTGTACAAGGGTTCTGCAAAAGCTGTATTTCTACATTACTCAATTTTTTTGGATTCATGTGTAACATACCAATTTTGTCCGCTTTAGATGTACTATCAGTTCCAATTCACAGAATTGTGATATCATATTTGCTTGCTGAGTTAGTTGTAAATGTCATAGTTTCGTTTTCTGACTTTTCGGTTTTTGTCAATTTTTTATTTGACACTAGAGAGTTTTAGAATAGGGGCCCCAAACGTTTTGGGGCCCCAAAGAAATAGCGTTGAAGCCACTGCACATGCGCAAGACACAAACTGCCTTTGGGTTTTGCGTT
The DNA here is from genome assembly GCF_023375885.2 of Dermacentor andersoni. Taxonomy (NCBI): domain Eukaryota; kingdom Metazoa; phylum Arthropoda; class Arachnida; order Ixodida; family Ixodidae; genus Dermacentor; species Dermacentor andersoni. Next base: position 212,475,987 of record NC_092814.1, read on the forward strand.
GGGTACGCTATTTCACCGATTTAGCGGGAGCCCAAATAGCAGCCCCAAAAGTTTTGCGTCGGCAAACATGGCGGCACTCATCGAAGCGACGGCTCTAACCGAGCAACAAACTGGGTTCGATTCGCGGTAACGCGTGAAGTTCGCAAGCTAGGAGAAGTGACTGCGGTTATCGCTTTCTCTCAACTAGCGTGTGTTATGAAGATTGACTCATTAGTTGCCGCTGATTTTGAATTCGATTGTGGATATTATGGCTCGTAGGCCTAACACGGCTAAGCTTGGCTGGTGAAGGCTAGTAAAGTTGGTTTGCCCAAAACTAAGCGCAACTAATTGTTTGCTGCTTACAGAATAACCTCTAAATTGTAATTAAATGCGAATACACGAAAGTCAAAATTATTATTCTTATCATAAAATGGTATATTTTATTTAATTATTTCTAATAGCTTTTCTTTGACGCCGTAGTGGCGCTGTCAGCGCAAGACGCTATCCGCAAACGTAAAACCCTATTCTAAAACTCTTCACTCCTACGTGCCCCAACGCTAGCACCCGCAAGCTCTTTGGGGCCCCAAACTATTGGGGCCCCTATTCTAAAACTCTCTAATATGAATTGAAAACTGGAAACCAACAGTCGCTTGATTTTAAGTTTTTGTTTTAAATGCAACAAAGCTCATTAAATTTGGTGCAGTGGGTGCCGAGAATTAATTCTCCTTTTACATGTATTTAGATATTAGCACCCGAGCTAAAGCTTCCTGTTCAGCCTTTTTTGCAAACAAAGCTGAGCAGCCCCTGGCAACGCTTGTGGAACATTGAAACAAATAAGCTCCACTTGATTAAGCCAAAGTTGGGTTCCTGGCCCTCCATTACAAAAATACGAAGAACTGATGTCCTATTCTATTGACTCAGAATAGGATACACATATGGTACTCACAATTTTCTGTTTACTGGCAATGAACCTCCAACCTGTGGTAGATGTGAGAGGCTGACCGTCCTCCATGTCCTCATGGAGCGTTGGGAAGCCGAAAGAGAAAGAAGGAAACATTTTCCTCTAGCATACTGTTATCTCCCTTTTCATCCTGGTATGTTTCTTCGTAAAGAACCCCTTTTTACTACCAAAGCTGTCCTACGTTTCTTGAACGATGTGGTCTTGCATGTTAATAGCTCAATAGTTTCATAGCGCATCCTCTATCCAGAGGATGCAGCTGTGATAGTCGTCCTTGCATAGCACACGCCTTCAGGTCCTTGTGCTTCAAAGGCTGTGTTACGGCAGTAGTGCTTTTTGGAATTTTTAGCCTGTGACCAATTTTAGCACATTGTAATTCTTTAACAATGTATCTCTTACGCACTTTACAGCGACAGTCTTTTAGGCCCCTTTTCAGCCCTGTCATATCCATTGCTCATAATTTATCGCTTCACTTTGAACTCATTGCCATTAGCCTGGCGCTCTTTGGTCATACTTGGCCCTTGTGCCACAAAACACTATATTCATCATCATCACACAGTTGTCGGTCCAGCCCGTGCGTGTGATTTCGTGCCTGGCCTCCGAAGTAGTCTATGGGTACAAACATATAGAGGGCAAGCTTCCTGCTATGTACTATTGCCACTCGCCAACCCTACCTGCTAGGCCTAAACAGTGCTACCTCATCTGAAATTAGTGATCAAATTACAGCATGTTGCAGTTTTGCGTCGAGTTTACCTGCCGTGGTTGCTCAGTGGCTATGGTGTTAGGCTGCTGAGCACGAGGTCACGGGATCGTATCCCGGCCACGGCGGCCGCATTTCAATGGGGGCGAAATGCGAAAGCACCCGTGTACTTAGATTTAGGTGCACGATAAAGAACCCTAGGGGGTCGAAATTTCCGGAGTCCTCCACTACGGCGTGCCTCATAATCAGAAAGTGGTTTTGGCACGTAAAACCCCATAATTTAATTTTTTTTCGCGTCGAGTTTATGGAATGCAATGGTTATACAACACTCCCGAAGCCAAGGAATCGCCTCGACAACAAAACTGAGACTTTTTACAAGCGATAGCCCAAATAGCAACTTTGTTTGCAGCCGTCATGTTTGTGACATTGTGCATGTGGATCAATCTGAAAAATTGAGGGACACAGCTGTGGCACCCAAAATTTCTGTTGCTGCTATGTATTGGCTCTATTGCATAGATGCTGGTGCCTCTGGGATGTCAGACTAATCAAGTAGGTCTTAAAAGGGAGGGGCCCTGAACCAACTTTTATCGAGGTCGATGAATGCATTTGAAATTAAATTAGAGTATTTCAGAAATACTTTGTCGCAAAAAGTTCAATGCATTCAGCACAAGTGGAGTTATTGGCAATCAAACACCATTCACAGTGCTTCCACTCCTTCAATGATTTGCACTGCAAAGGCTATAGCAGAGTGGGGTGTGCCTACAATGCTCCACCTACTGAAAGTCTCCATGGCATGCATTTTAAATTTAATTTTTGATCACGTAAATGCCACTGTATTTCAGATTTTGGCGCTTACGACGCACCAAATGTGGCTGTCCTCAGTGAGCCGCAGTGCGCTCAGTGAGCTCATATGCTCACTCATATGCTCCTTTCTGGCTGTGCTACGTGGTGCAGAATGGCTTTGTCCTGCACCATCTTGACCGACACATAGTAGCCACTTCCAGTTTGCACATTTTGAAGCTCATTACGAAGTCTGCCAAGGCATGCGGCCAGGAGTGAGCGCACACTGGCAAGCGTGCGTGTGGTTTGTCCTTAAATTTTGTGATCGAGGCTAGCTAGCCGAAATTAACGAGACCTTAGTGAGCTAGTCGAAATTAACTAGCCCGATGGGTTCTTCAGGGCCCCATTACAAATCAGCTGGCAAGTGTATTTAGCAGTTGTGCATGCTTAATGCTAGGGGAAATTGTGCTTGTATTTGATCAGCTATTGCTTTTTAGAAGGCTAAACCCCATGCATGATGGATGTATCTGTGGGCCTGGTTTCTGTGGTTTTCTTAATTGTGCATTCTGATTGCTTCCTCATTTTCTGTTGAACTGTGGCAGGGCTTTGTACAGAGCTTCTCAGTGTTCCTTTCAGGCACAAGTTGACAAGATTGCACTGCAAATGAGAGTATAGATACTTGATAGCTGAACTAAATGTTAAACCTCCCAATTGTTTTTGAATGCACTGGCAAAGGCACTAGTGTTAGAAATCGGTCTGCTGGCTGTGGCATCCTTTTCAGTTCTCATTGCTGTGTGTCTTCTGTTGTGCTTTTTCATGGTATGGCTCATGATCGCAACCTTGCTGCTCATGTAGTAACTGGTACCCATACTTTCACAATAAAATCATTAAAGGGAAATCTTACGCTTCATTATTGCTGCAGTTTGGCACGGCTTCATTTAGAAAGCACAGCATAGCTCTTTATTATTTGTAGTTGGATTGTATGCTAGCCTTATATTTCTTGATAGCAGTTACGTGTCATGTTCAGAACTCAGTGTTACCCAATTACCTGCTCGGCAATAAACCTTTACACAGTTCTTCGTCTGTAATTTTCTAACTGCAGTCACATGGTAGAAATTATGATAAACACTAATTATTGTCATAAAGTAATTTATAATGATGGATTAACTTCAAAGAAACCACAGTATTATTCTAAGCCAGACGGGTGATGTCTAGACAGGTCACAGGTCTATATGTTGGCCAACACTTCTATGCTGGCTTAGCAGCCATATTATGGCCCATACAAACACCAGTGTGAGATGTGCCTCTAGTATTATTGGTATGAAACTGTGGTGTGATAGCAAACTAGCGAGCTTGTTTGTGCATTTCAAAAGTTGGAACCACCACACATGTGAAAGCAGAATAAGGAAATGCTGTATTAAGTTATATATGTTGGAGGAGTCACCAGCTTTCATCAAAGCTACCCGCCGTGATTGCTCAGTGGCTGTGGTGTTGGGCTGCTGAGCACGAGGTCGCGGAATCGAATCCCGGCCACGGCGGCCGCATTTCGATAGGGGCGAAATGCGAAAACACCCGTGCTTAGATTTAGGTGTACGTTAAAGAACCCCAGGTGGTCGCAATTTCCGGAGTTCTCCACTATGGCGTGCCTCATAATCGGAAAGTGGTTTTGGCACATAAAACCCAATAATTTTTTTTTTTCATCAAAGCTGCAGCACACACATGAACAAAAATTGCAGCCACTCTATCAAAAAAATTCCCATGTGTGTGTAGTGTGGCTTTTATGTTAAGGAGAGTTCTATGAGCACCTGTATCGTTGTTTTTCAACTTAAGCACAACTCTACCCGATAGCTTCACTTAATCTCCAATGCTTGTGTGACAGGTGGCAGCCGAGGTTGCAGCGCCCATCTCCCAGTGCAAACGCATAGTTATGGTGTCCTCGGGTAAAGGCGAGGTTGGAGCAGGCAAGCTGACGGGCGAGGTGATTGACATCATAGCCAAGACAACCAGCATGGTTCACCAATTGACAGGGGTCAATGTGGGCTCGGTCTGTGGCAAGGACCGAAATATTTCGTCTGCAGCTGCATGGGTGAGTCTCACATCTCTGTTTATGATTCATGCCTATATTTACCTATTATATTTTGACAAATTTGTTTGCGTTAAAGAGGCCCCTGCTAACTTAGGCTGTTTGGTACATATTATAGCTAGAGTAACAGCTCGTGGGAAAGGACAAATTGAAGGAACAGCACTTTGTCTGTTCCCTCCATTTGTCCTTCCTATTTAGTAATATGAATGTTTAGGTGCGTTGACTGTGACGCATTTCTTTGCTTAGCACCAAACCAAGGGACTGAAGAGGCACACAAGGTATATATATATACTACAGGAAACTGTAATCGTCACCCCATTTTTTAACAGCGTAGCATCCTAGCTAGTTATCATACAGCCAGAGAAATCATGGTTGCAGCAAAGCCATATTGCTTGAAGCATCTTTGGCCGTTGTTGCCTTATATCTCCCGCAAAAAAAAAAAAAAAACATTACTCATGTTTTGTTAAATGCAGTATACCAACCATGTGCACATGCATGTTTGTTTTTCAGGTTTGGTGTTTTTTTGGTTGCTTTTTTGCTGATCATGTCACACAGGGTTGTGTAAAGCCACAGTTTTATTTAAGTTCCTCACCTCATGTTCGAAAAATTTTTCATTGCCCTGAATATATCCGAATTCGATATATCCGGCATCGACTGTGTGTGTGTGCATGCATGCATACTACTAGCATAACACACAAGTGTGAATAGAATACAACAAATACTGTACTAGCAATGTATACAAGGAATACAATCAAATGGCAAACAATCAATTTGAACAAGAAATACTGTTCTATCAATTTAGTACCATGGAATACACTTTGTCGAATGGTACTATTCATATACATTGCAGCAGCTTTCATTTCAAGGTGATCTTACTAAAGCCTTGTAATCGTAGCTGCTGCTTATCCTCTATGGTGTCATTGTTTTGAGATGCTTTTGGTGCAGGAAACCATTCCATTATTGGCAAACAAGGCACGCTAATGCCACGTGCATGTCAGGTGCCAACTGAGTGGGTCCCGCAGATCCCTGTTCAATCCTTTATTTGGAAGAAGCAGGGCTAATAAGATTTTTTACTTCCTGCAAATTTATATAGCTTTTGGTACGCGATATGGCAGCACTGACAGAAATATACAACTAAAGTGGAAATGGGATGTGCAGCTTTTTATTAGCAAGTGCACAGAAGGTGGCAAAAAAAAAAAATTGGCAAAGCTCGTCTCACAAGGATTGTTTGTTACAGTGCGATTAGCATTGGAGCACTGTAAAGGCACACAGTATTGTTGAAATCACATTTATTATTTGTAGTGGTCATTCGGAGAGTTTTGTATCTTCAAGTATATGCGACTTACTCCATTATTGGCCCACTTTGCCGTAGCACTTGCTTGCAAAGGTCACTCATAAGCTTGAAGGCATGAATACCACTGTATAACGCTGACACACTGACGATGATGGAATAACGTAGATGGAATGACAAATGCAGTACGATGACAATGAGATGACAATTCCTAAATGAGGACGATAGTAGAACGACGACATCAGGACAATAGGATGACAAAGATGGAATGATGACGATGACACGACGATGGTATGATAAGGTATGCATGATAGCAGCCGTTTAACGACCACACAGTGACGACAGCATAACAGCAACATAATTATGATACAATGACGAAGAATCTGAAACAATGACGGTATGATTGCAGTGGGGTGGTGTTACTGAAATGATGAAGGTGGTAAAATGACAATGTGACGAAGGTGGCATGATAAGTCAGATATTGAAGTTAGAGTGACAACGATGGCATGTCAAAGTTAGAATGATGATGATGGCGTAACGATAGTCAGGTGTCAAAGTTAGAATGACGACGATGGCGTGATGACGATGGCATGACGATAGTCTGATGTCAAAGATGGAATGACTGCAATGGCATCAGGGTGATAGTATGATGAGTGCATATTGACAACATGAGTACGATTTGTTCCATTTGTGACAACATTATGACGATGACACAATGGCAGCAATGGCTTCTTGGTGAAGGCATGATGACAGTTGGATGACGAAGCCGGTGTGAGGACGATGGCACAACCAGGACAGCATGACAATGTGATAACAATGATGGCATTACAACAGTGGCATAATCACTATCGAGTGACGACAGTGTAAGAGAAAATGCCATCAGCGGAACTATGGGCAGGCAGGCAGGCAGGCTCAAAACAGCTGAAGTAAACAAAAAATGCTAATTGCATTAAAAAGCATGTGGGGGACATTCAGCATAAGCAAAATATAAGGTATGTTTCGAGATGAAGTAGCAGGCAAAGTCTCTAGCCTCATTTGCAATCTTTTTGATCTTCGTGCCTTTCACATCAGATCATGCTCAACCAACACGTCCAGCTATCCATCCTAACGTCATTTTGATGTAACATGTTTTTATGCTTGGAAAATGTTGAATGTACAAAAATAGTCTTCTTTGCATTCTTCTGTTGAGTTTAACGGAATGGTACACCAACTGCATGCTCAAGCACACGATGAGTAACACCATTTCTACATTTGCTCCCAAAATTTGCTACAGTGTATATGGTTTCGAAATTAGAAAGGAAAAAAAAAGTTTCCCAATTGCACTACCTGTGATGCAAGATTTTGGCTGTATATAATGCGACAGTTTTCTTTTTTCCTGCTGCTATTTAAATATATAATTAAATGCAAACAGGTATTCAATTTCATCCGGCATAGCTAGCCAGCTAATTCACTTCTGTGCTTTCTGCTGCATGTTACTCATCAAAATCAACTAGATGCACAGTTCTGCACTGTGAAACTTCTTATACAGAGATTCATAGTCGGAACATATTGTTAGAACTAGAACTGTTCATTGTCAGAACTAGGACTTGCTGCGATGTGCACTGTGAGCCGTGCATGCTCTCTTCTGCTGTTCCTGACCACTAGTGTGCCTCCAATAAAAACTCCAGCTGTAACTCTTATGTCTGTTTCCCATGTGAGGTAGCGAGCCTCTCTCTAAGCTGCAGCATCTGTATTTTCATCAAGCGGCCATGCTTTTTACTCAATTGGAACATTTGGATCGCATTTCAACTTAGCGCCTCAACTCTTCCACTAGCATGCAGATTGTTCTTGGCTGTTGGCAATGCAGCCTTGTCTTAAAAGAACTCTAGTGTTGGTGTATTATGTCCATGGTAAAGAGCACAACTGCTGTATAGCATAGCCCTGGGTACAAATGGTGGGCCTCCATACATTTATTGTAGCCTAAGGATGCAGTGACGGGAATTTGTTCCATTTGTAGCCATAGCCATCAGCATCATAGCCACATGTTAGCAAACTTGCTCATACTCAGAGGCACTTAGGAGTTTTAGTGAGTCCCAGTGAATCAGAGCTTGCGTGAGCATGAGTGAAAAGAATAAGGGGATACGAGGGACAAGGTTTTTTGTTAGTTACAACCATATGAAAAAAACTGAATAGTAAAGCTGAACAGTAAGTCTGCATTGCATACAATTCCAATTTAATTCCATGAGACTACATCCGACGCAGAGTCCACACGATCTCGAGTCCGTGTATCCACAAATGGGGTTCGTTCGAACTGGCAAGCCTAGTTCTAATGTCAGGGAGGAGCTGAATAAAGGGATTGTCAGTCAAGCTAAATTTCGTTGACGTAAGGCACCAAGTTATACAGTGAACTGTGCAGACACTTTACTGCATAAAGGCAGTTCATCACACCAGTTAACCCTACGGTGCTAGGTGTTCTTTAAATTCACATGCTATTTATTTGCAGTAGTTTGTTTTATTTACCTGCCACGGTGGTGTAGTGGCTATGGCATTGTACTGTTAAGCCCAAGGGTGCAGGTTCAAATCCCGGCCATGGCGACCGCATTTCAGTGGGGGTGAAACGCCCGTGTACCATGCGTTGGGTGCACATTAAAGAACCCCAGGTGGTCAAACTTAACCTGGAGTCCCCCTCTACAGCATGCCTCATAATCAAATCGTGGTTTCAGCATGTAATGGAGGACAATAAAAGGGAACAAATAAATAAAATTAACAATACTGTATGACTCCAATTAAAACAATTTACAAGTTGACAGTGCAGACATACATAGAGTTCATGAAAGGAAAGAAAAACATAGTAGAGTAGAGGCAAAGTAATGTAACCATCGAACATGCAAACACACAAACATGTTAGCCAAGGACAATATCAAACGTATCAAATGAGAATCGTTCAATGTAGACAATGCAAGTACAAAGTAAGGAAAAGGTACAGTATAAAAATATAAAGTACAGTGAAGTGTATACATACAAAAAAAATTCATGTAAACATAACGATAAGCAAAATAGTTATGTAATAAAGCACACTGTGGGAACAAATCAGTAGAGCAATTAACAGGGGTGGTTGCCTGGACATCATGAATGAGGTCTTGGAATTTGCTGTTAGTTTTGGTGGCAATGTGTAATGGCAACTGGTTGCAGTCCTTTATTATGCATAGTAGAAAGATTCTGCGTAATGTCTAGAGCGGCATATTACGTTTTACTTTGTTAGGATGGTCCCAACACGGAAAAGTGGCTGCTGGTTGCCGGATGATGTCATGGAAAAGTGATGAGCAAGCAAGTTTGTGGCAGTGCGAAAGACACAATCATGTGCAATGTTTTAAAGCTGTTACACTACTGAAGTGTGAATGTTCTGAATATACGAAGCAAACGGCAAGATTTTGAAGGGCTTCGATCTCGATAAAAATGCAGAGTTTATACGGATCTGAAATGGCATATGCATACTTAATTTTAGGTCGGATTAATGTGGTGTAAGCAAGTTTACATAGGTGACTAGGTGGCTGTCTAATGTTGCGTTTAAGATGGCTGAAAGAACGATTAGCGGAAGCTAGGGTTGTGTTAATGTGGTACTGCCATGGTAAGTCTGATTGTAAATGAAGTACTAGGTACTTGTAAGGCAGTGGTCCATGGCACACATGGTTAGTAAATGACAATGTTTTTTTTTTTAGTATGGTTAAGTGGTATTAGCCAGGCTGAGCGCCATGCACTTATCGCATCAAGGTATGATTGTTACAATTGCTGGCCAGTATCGCAGGATACCATACAATATATAGTGCAATCATCAATAAATAGTCCACTTCTGGATGACAGCGAAGGTGGAAGGTTAATATAGAGTAGACGTAGTAATGGCCCAACCCCTCTGCCCTGAGCTACACCAGAAGTGATGTTTGAATAATGAGGGAGTCATTAACAGAGGTGAATTGCACACTTTGCTGAACATATTGCAAATTTAGCCCCTTGATGCCAGATTATTAAATGGGAGCAAAAAATTTCAGACTTCGTGGTTTATTTGGCTTTTGCCCCCTATAATAAAAAACTGCACTGGCAAAATTGATAGCACTGCTGTATTTCTCAAAATCCCAGCCCATCTTCGACAAATGCTGACAGTTAATGCAGGGAGCACATAAAGAAATTGAGCTTTATCTTGAGAAAATTTATAATTTCACTCTTGCTGACTCAAATGCTAGTGCAAATTTAAGAATGTGTACTTGTGTTTTTTGAGGCAGAGATAAACGTTGACTTGGAGCAAGTAAAAACAGTCTGTTCTTTACAGTTAGGTTGTTTGGACTTCTGCAGCATGTCAGTTACAAGTGGCCAGTGGTGCGCACTCTCGTTCTGACACCCACAATTGAAACTGGCTTCGTGAGGCTCTTCGCCACTAAGAATGTTTTCATGGACGAAAACAGCCTGGTGCTCTGCTTTGGAGCAGTGTCTCTTTCCTGTTATACAGCATGCTCCTTCATAGGAAAATTCTGAAGTGTTCAACCGGAGCCTTCACTCTCTCACCTTCAGGCACTTCCTTGGCATTGCAGCACCTTGCATCTCAATGCAGGGTGTCTTCGCCCAGTCTATCATTTGTATTGCTAAGAAGCATGCATTCGGAGCGACTGCACTTTTTGTCTTCCTCGTTCTCACTAGGGGTGTGGATTATTGGAGATGTGTTTTGAAGTCTGCACGCACAGTTCTTGTGCCTGTCGTTGGTGAGACTCCTGTCATCAGTATTGCCTTCCTGTGGAATTCATGTCCTCAGCCAACTTGATCCATCGAAAAAAGGGTGTAATTTTGTGGATTCGTTATATGAAACGAGCACATCACCTTGAGATTAGTTCAAACCCTTCTCCAAGCTACGCACCCACAAACAAAAATAAACAATGCACGTGAGTGTAACACACAGCCACACACCAAGTGCTGCATTGCAGTGTGACGCGCAAGACCCGCGGCAAGCCAGCCCAAGACCCATGACGAGGAGCCGCGGTTCTCGGAGGCCAGGCGCGGGATCGACGGTAGTTGACTGAGCGACGAACAGGTGGCGTGAGTGCGGGGAGGACAGCGGCGCGAGCGTGCGGGAGGAGAGTGGAAAGGAGGGGACAACTCGGAGTGTGGTTGTGTAGTGCGGAAGGTTGGCGTGCCGGAAAATAAAGCGGTAGTTCGGGACCACGTGTGGCGTGTCGTCGATCGTGACAAGTGGGGGCCCGTCCGGGATCTACGTGAACATGGAGACAGTGGACGTTCCCGAACAATTGGTACAGCATCTGCTGGGGCAGACGAGCGGATCTACCATGGAACGCGAGCAAATCGCGGCAGCTGTCAGACAAAGACTGATGGCGGCCGAGGCAGTGCCTATGGGTTCTACGACAACGGCGGCGGCGGTTCAACCGGTGAGCGACTGCGCTCCGCGCTCCACAGGAGGTCAGCCAGGTCAGCCTCCAAGGTTTAAGGGGTTCAACGACCATCAGTCCCCCGAGGAATTTTTGGACCGGCTTGAAACGTTTTGTTTGGTCAGCGGTGTCGCAGCTGACAAGAGGCTTACGCACATTGTGCCTGCTGCGCTGGAAGGTAGCGCGAAGTTGTGGTGGCGATTCGTGAACTCGTTTGCGTCGTGGGAGGAGTTCACTGCGGCGTTTATTGCGGAATTCTCCTCCATTGACGCGAAGCGCCGCTTGAAACAAGAGCTGGAGCACCGGACGCAACATCCCCAAGAAAATTTAAAGGAATTTATTTATACCATCGCGGCCTACTACGACCGGATTGGCGGCGAAGTGCCCGAGTCGGAAAAGGTTGACCGCGTGCTGCGGCAGATGCACCCGCAACTCCAGGATCTGGTGGAGGGAAGACAGTTCGGCAGTCTCGCGGAGTTGGCGAAGGCCGCTGACGGTCTCATGGAGCGTTTCTGGAGGCGCATGCAGTACAAGCCACCACCACCCCCGACTGACCAAGTCGCGAGAGACTTGGCCTTCCAATCGACTATAAACGTGGCCGGCGTGCCGGGAACACAACCCGGAGGGTTGATCACAGCGGCTGCCGCGCCGTTCCAGTATCCGCCGGTGGCATCCCCCTGGCCGTTGCACCCCGCGGCGATACAGCCCTCCTACCACCGAGACCAATTGCACGGATTGGCCGCATTCGCCACAAGGACGCCACATCTCTCAACGCCGTCACAGCACCAAAGGTACCAGCCGCGTGACCAAAGAGAATTCAACTGCCATCGCTGCGGAGGCGTCGGTCACATGGCCCGCGAGTGCCCTACAGGTCGGCGTGGCGGCCCACCCCGCTGCTACCAATGCAACGGGATCGGACATATCCGCTCTCAGTGTACGGGAAACGGGGGACGGTAGGTGCTGCACCGGCAAGCACCTACGAGACTGCGCTGCAAGTAGCGGCCTTGGCCGGCAACAAGGAGCCTCTCCTGGAAGTGCAGATCGGGAGGACGACGTTCCAGGCCCTACTGGACACAGGCTCGAGTGTGAGCTTGCTTGGATTGCCGGCGGCAAGGGTAGCGGTCGAGGCGGGCGCCAAACCCAAGACACAGGAACAAGCACTCCGCCTGGCAACAGGTTGGTCTCAGTCGACGACTTCCCTCAAGTGCAAAATAAAGTGGGCCACAAGCAGCCGCAATCAACGCTTCCTGTGTGTGCCAGACTTGTGTCGGGACATTGTGCTGGGCAGAGATTTTTTAACAGCAACAGGCATCTCTTTACATGTATCGCTGGGTGGGTGGACGATTGGAACCGATCCACAGTGCATGGTGCCATTTGCTAAGCGTGAAAAGGACCCAGCGACAGCACTTGCAATAGAAGATGGAGAGTCGTACCACTTGCACAGCCTCTTTGAAGAAGTGCTTGTAGTTCCAGGCATAGAGAACATGCATCAGGCTGGCACCAGGGAACTACACCCAAGCATGAGTAAAGTTCTCGATGACTTTAACCATCTGTTTACTACAGTTGCGGGATGTACCACCCTGGCTCAGCACCTCATTGACACGGGGGACAGTGCGCCCGTGAGATGCAAGCTACGTCCAGTGAATGCGAAGAAGCAGAAGATCATTGAGGGCTGTGTGGATGACCTCCTACAACAGGGCCTTATAAGACGAAGCACCAGCCCATGGACTAGCGCCCCAGTGCTCGTTGCAAAGAAGTCTGGAGGCTACCGGCTCGCTGTGGACTACCGTCCGTTAAATGCACGCACCCGAGTACCTGCCTACCCAATGCCTCGAACTGACTGGCTGCTAGCGCAGTTGGGCCGAGCAATGTGGTTTTCCAGCTTTGATCTCTCCCAAGGGTTTTTCCAAATTCCTGTTTGCAAGGCTGACATAGCTAAAACGGCCTTCATTTGCCATCAAGGTACATTTGAATTTACGAGGATGCCCTTCGGGGTGGCAGGTGGTCCAGCAACTTTTCAAACCCTAATGGACCGGGTGCTGCAGGGAATCAATCACCACTTTGCTATGGCATTTTTAGATGATGTCCTTGTATACTCAGAGACACTGGAGAAACATGTTGAACATGTAAGGGAAGTGCTACAACGCATTGAGGGTGCTGGCCTTACGATTAATCCAGATAAAGTACAGGTCTGCCGTCAGTCCCTCAAGTTTTTAGGTCACATCATCTCCCCTGGGCAGTGCAGACCAGATGAGGACAAGGTGCGTGCAGTGCTGGATTACCCTAGACCCAGTACAGTTAAGCAGCTGCAAGCCTTCCTGGGACTTGCCGGCTACTATAGAAGCTTCATCCCTCACTTTTCACTGACGGCACATTCACTGACCAACCTTTTGAAGAAGAACGAGCCATGGCAGTGGGAGGAGTGCCAAGAACAGGCTTTCACTGCACTCAAGCAGGCCTTAGCTCAGGATGCTGTTATAAGCCTCCCAGATCTAAATCGACCCTTTGTGGTGGAGACAGATGCAAGTGGCATTGGCATTGCAGCTGTGCTGCTGCAGGCTGGCCCTGATGGTCTGCAGCCTGTTTCCTTCATTAGCAGAGTCCTTACAGCAGCCGAGAGCCATTATACTGTCCAGGAGTGGGAATGCCTGGCAGTAGTCTGGGCAGTGGACAAGTTCAGGGCATATCTTGAATTTACGGAGTTTGAAATACACTGTGACCACTCCTCCCTGGCATGGATGTTTCATACCGACCAAGCTTCACCCAGGGTCAAGCGTTGGGTTCTTCGGCTGCAGGGCTTCAACTGCCGAATCAAGCACAGACGAGGGCTGGCAAACATACCCGCTGATGCCTTGAGTAGAGCCCCTCTCCAGTGTGAAGACAACCCAAGTGACAACCTACATGAGACGCTGTTCCCCATTGCTGCTCCAGAACCTGAAGGCAAAATTACATTTGATGAAGTAGCTGTGGCCTCGGAGGTTGACTCTTCGCTGCTGAGTGACACAACACAGCTGGTACAAGAACAGGCTCGTGATGACCACCTCTTAAAGCTGAAGGCAGTGGTCCAAGGGACTCAGCTCCCAAGTTCGGACCCTGATCATCGCCTCTTTCGTGATCTGGCCGAAACAACGGAACTGCAGCCAAGCGGATTGCTGGTTCAGCAAAGAGGCAACCACAAGGTAGCGTGGTTACCTAGTCACTTGCGGCAGCTGGCACTGAAGGTGGCCCACGACCATCCCACTGCAGGCCATGCTGGATTTTTCAAAACTCTGAGGCGTGTGGCTGCACGATTCGTCTGGCTGGGCATGCGAGCAGATATATCAAAGTATGTGCAGTGCTGTACTGTCTGTCAGCGCACAAAAGCTCGGCGCAAGAAACCAGAGGGCCTCATGAGCAGTCAGTGGGCAACATCACCCATGGAAGAGCTCAGTGTTGCCATTATCAGGCCCTTGCCATCTACACCCCGGGGCCACAAATACTTGCTGGTAGTTATTGACAAATTTACGAAGTTCCCAGAGCTTTTCCCTCTACGAGCAGCAACAAGTGCGAAAATACTGGAGTGCATGGTGCAAGTCTTCTGCCGCCATGGCACACCTGTGGCCATCACCAGTGACAATGGCAAGCCCTTTGTTAGCACACTATGGCGCAACCTCTTGAAACACTGGGGCATCAAAGATCGCCACACAGTGCCTTACCGGCCGGCTGGCCAAATGGTGGAGCGTCACAATGGCACAATTAAGCAGTGTCTACGGGCATACTGCTCCAACCACAAAGACTGGGACCGGCACATACCTGAGATCGCCCTTGCCATGCGTACTGCCGAGAGTGTTGTCACCGGATATACTCCAGCATTGTTGTGTTACGGCCGCGAGTTGCGCACCCCATGGGAACCTACAAGCGACAAGGAAGACACAGAGCCTCCAAAAGCAGCACACCATGCACTTGCTGCGGAACTCCAGCGGTGCCTTGGAGAGGCCCTCCAGTATGCTCGGTCACATCAGGCAGCTGCTTGGAAGGTGCAGAAATCCTGTTACGACCGTCATCGTCAGGCAACAACCATCAAAGAGGGTGACCTTGTGCTCCTGGATTCCCATACCTTGAGTGATGCGGCCAAGGGCGTTTCGGCGAAATTGGCACCGCGGCGAAGTGGACCTTATTGTGTAATCAAACGATTAGGTGACAATAACTTTGTTTTGAGCGATCCTGCTACAGGACGTCATCGAACTACTGCCCATGCTGATCAGTTGATGCTCTACCATGAGCCATGGCCCCTCCCTACCAGCACAGCTTCACGATTCGGGGGGGGGGAGAGTTGTGACGCGCAAGACCCGCGGCAAGCCAGCCCAAGACCCATGACGAGGAGCCGCGGTTCTCGGAGGCCAGGCGCGGGATCGACGGTAGTTGACTGAGCGACGAACAGGTGGCGTGAGTGCGGGGAGGACAGCGGCGCGAGCGTGCGGGAGGAGAGTGGAAAGGAGGGGACAACTCGGAGTGTGGTTGTGTGGTGCGGAAGGTTGGCGTGCCGGAAAATAAAGCGGTAGTTCGGGACCACGTGTGGCGTGTCGTCGATCGTGACAGCAGCAGAATCCATAACACTGCCAGCATTGTGACAAAAGGTGTCAATGGCCTAAATCTAAATCTGATAAAGCTGCTAAATCACGCATCTGTGGTATTTGTTTACTTATTAGACAGTCCATTGTCGCCTAACCACGGGAGTACAAAACAAGGCACAAACTCCTGGTGTTGCAAATTAGTGATATAGAGAAAATCCAAGCATTGCACAACTAAAACTAGTCTGGAGGGTTTATACAAGTAATAATAAATGTTGAGGTGTGCAAGAACAAGAGCCAATGTTATTTTACGACCAGTCTCATCTCCTATATTGGTAAACAAGGAATAAAATTTGAAATAGCTCGTGCTCGACTACAGCATAGTTATCTCGGTGCGTGCTTGCTTCTCATTCAGATTGACCAGATATGGCAATTGAAAATTTTCTATCAAGGCGCTGTCTAGGGAGAGCACAGACCAAAACCAGCCCATAATTTCATGCAAGACTAAGATTCCAAATGAGCCATGCTGTGCCTGATCTTCGGGATCACTTATTTAGTGGAGCTCACTCCGAGCCCAGTCTCAGTTTGAACTAGCCCGAGGCAAACTTTTTTTTTTTCTTCGCGAGCAAGTCTGAGTGACTTCTGTTTATTTTGCCTACCAGTAGCCATAGCCTGGATGAACATTGTGACTGTCACGCCAGTTATTTGTGCAGAGCAAGTGTAACTAACTGCGGTCATTAAGTTGGCGCTTATTTGGTACTATGCAAAGCTTTTGCAGGCGTCTTCACTAATGATTAAACTGTAAATTGGTAAATGCTATGCCAACCCACTTGCTCAGGTGCAGTTTACACAATAGTTAGCCATAAAATTGTGGGCACTACGTAGATGTGCTCATTACTCTGCATAATAAAATCGGATAAAGTACACCTCCATTTTTCATCTAATTGTACTAGTCACGTGAGCCTTGGCTTCTGTTCCTAATGGTGCTTGCATGTGTTTTGTTTGCTTCAGAACACCAAGACTGCCCAAGCTGCCATGTGAAGAGATGCCACCAGCTTCAGCTGAAGACTATTGAATACCGTTTTGCGCTGGCCAATCCAACTCATGCACTTTGTGATGTTAGCCTGTTAAGCCGTACCTTGAGGTTGCACACTTTGCCTGTTTCTGCTCTTGTTTTCTTGTGCACATGCTTTGAGAGATAGGTCACCTTTTCTTTACTTTTTTATTTTATAACTATTTTTCCTTCTCTTTCCTGGAAGCTTGTGTAGTGGCATTGAAAAGCCTAATAAGTAATTTGTGTGGCGATATCTTTCATCTGTGAGACGCTTTGGCAAGATCTTACAAGGCAGAATTTTTTGTGGTAGTCTGCAAATAGTAATTGTGAATTATGTGTTGACTTACGTTTAAAGGCTTAGCTAACTGGATTGCTTCAGCTTAACTTAAACGAATGGCTGCATGTTAATGTTTTAAGTGTCCTGTGACAGTGTCTTTTAGGAAAAAAGAAAAGTTTTACAGCTTTGCTAACTATATTAATTATTTACAACAAACAGTTTCGTCTGTTTATTGTTTTGTTCTATTTTTATAGGTATTAGCGAGTTTCAAAAGTTCTGCTTGCAAAGCCTTGCATTATTGCAGTGGAACTTTTCGAAGCCCTGTATATTAAAACTTAGCTGTTTGCAGCTCAATGTAGCTGCCAGTAATGGTGGCAGGCGTAATCTAAATGCATGCTTGAAAATGAACATGTTCAGTGTCATGAGCTGAAAGGCAACCTGCATTGGCATGTATCATAGTCTTATTCCTTCATTGCTAAAAAAAACCTGTGGCTTATCCTGCCTAGTCATATGTGCTTTGAAATTTTTTATTTAAGGATGTCATCTTGTGTTCTTTTTGTAGTAAATTGGTTTAGCCATAAGCATATGCAAGTTCTAGCTTGTTGTCCGCATGCTACAGCTTGAATTGTACATAATATAGCATGTTGCCAGGTACACATTACTCATGGCCCTGCAAGCATGCAGTTTATGTAATATTAATACTGTACACTGCTGCTCTCTGAAAAAAAAAAATTGATTATATATTTCTCCTTTCATTTTGGTTAAGTAATCCACCAAGCTTTCGTCCCTTTTGTAGCATGTAGCAGAAGCTTGTGCAGTTCATTCTTCATGTGTATTGTACAGATGTGTTCAAGGTGATTCAGGCAAATTTAATGAAGTAGCTGATTTATCACCAAAGGGTAAATATTTTAGTCATATTTTGCTAAGAAAACCATTAAAATAAGATTAAAAGCAGAGGTATTGTTTCCTAAAAGCTATTAAAAATGAGATAGCTCACCAGTCAGTATGCTTCCAAGTTCTTGATGTGACCAAGTAAAGCTTTTCCTGCTTGTTAGTTCTTCGAGGTATAAATTGTTTTTAATTTCATTTTATTGTGTGCCGATTGGAAGCTCCCACACCTGAGAGGCAACGTCACGAGAAGTCTGCTCACTGAAATTCCTTTAACAACCACCCCACTCATCGTTATGTATCTCGGGGTGTAGCGATTTTATAGCGTCTCCATTAAGAGCATTTCTGCTGACCACTTGCTATGTGCCGTTGGAAAGTGCACACATTTCGAGGATGTGTGAATAATTTGCCAATTAAATCTTCATAGCAAGAAAAAAGGCCATAATGGCTTGTCCAATTTATCTGTGCTTTATGTTATGTTTAGAACAATGCCTTTAAGAGTATTTCAGTGTATAAAACTTCCCTTCATGACCCCCTTTTTTTTCTTTCTTTTGTGATAAAGGTTTTATGTTGTGTTCAGTTTCTGTTCTTACTCTAAGAATGTTATGTCAAGTTTTAATGTCATTAAAAGGTGACCTTTCATTCTGTATGAAAGGTGTATGTGTGTTGCATTTTCATGCATGCTAATTGCGCCATATGCATTTGCACTGTGGTTGATGTGAAGTGTTTGCTCTGCCACATGTATAGGATGGTAAGCGTCCTGTTCATCTCCTGCCAGTGGATTGTGTTCCGATGACATGCAAACAGACTGGTAACAAGTTTCGAGAATCATTTCAGCCTGTGTTAAGAACTAGCTCTGCAATGTTGTTCTTTCACCTGGCACATTCTAGTGCTGAATGCCAGTACTTTAAAAAAACTGTTCACATGCTTGTGTGTTTCCAGTGATGCATTGTAGGGCAAGTTGACACATATTTTAGGATATGGCAGCTTCAGTGTAACAGCAAATACGCAATATTCTTTACACATTCTTCTGTGTAGCACTGAAACTATTATGCCCTGCAATAGTTCCAGTGGCTAGCTACTGCCAAAATCAATCTGCTGGTATCTAAGATGGTAGATTTGGTTTTCGGTTTTAGAATATGCCAAGTTTCAGAAGCATTGCATTCTGAATCTTTTTGAGTGCACATTTAGGATGGAGGTTGGAACAGACATTACAAATATTGCATGCCTTGTAGCATGTTGCACCAGTCTTGCTGCAGGCTTGAAATTAAAGCTGCAGTGAAAGAGAAAGATGGCGACTCTTTCATCCTTGGTATACCAAACTGCTGCAACAGCTTAGCGTTAGCAGCACATGTACAGCTTCAGACACATTTTGCCTGCTCAATTTTATGGGTGCCATCCAGTGTTGTAAGATGGTGTATTTAATGCAAAATCTTCTGCCACCCACTTTTCAAGAATAGTGACAGCAGAGTTTGCTGTACGTATACAATTCACAGCTCCGTGAAGACAGCCTGATGAAGCCAACTCTTTACAGCATCTACAAAATTTATAAGCTAACATGTTTTCAGTTAAGTCCAAGTGCTATGTAAAACTGATCTGACATTGCAACTTGGCTTGCCACAAATTTTTCTTGGCACCCTGTATCGCTACAGTGACACTTCTGAGTTGCCACATTCTTCAGTCACAGTGAGCTGTACACATCTTATGTTGTACATTCTGCATCATTAACTAAAGGAAAAGGCGTTCTTTCAGTCCAGTGTGATCACTGGGAAATGTCCTCGCAAGGACTAAACCTAGCAGATTTGTAACTTGCAGGTCAGCGCTATTTTTCTTGCCTTTTAGTTGAATTTTCATAGCTGTGCATAAATGTAGCCAACACTAGCACTTGTTTCATAGCACACTTACTGCTGTCCAAATAATCAGCCCTGCCATGAAACCTTTGTGCAGCCACTGTATGCAATGTTTAAATAAAGGTTCCATTCATGTTATCCGAAATTTGACTACTACATGCCTCTGCTATGCTGCATTCTGTTATGCTTAACAATTATGTTCTAACTTGGTTTTGACTGAAGTCTGCACAGACCTGAAGAGTATTACTTGTGCATGTAAATATTCACACTTCTACTATGAAGTCTTTCGTTGCTTTGAAAGCTTTTAAAAATTGAGACCCAGCACCTATATGGCAGATGCCGATTTGACAGTGATAGTCTAAAAGATGTGGGCTGCGCTTATAAGAGTTCTGAATTGTCTAGCTGGAAATGTTGTCATGTGCTAATCTGGGGTGAATGGGTATAGCAAAGTCACTGGCAACAACTGCAGTTTCACCTTTGTGCGTGCTTTTGTTAGCAGCTGGGTGGTAGGATTTAGCATCACTGGAGGTAACCAGTAGTAGCTAAACAATCTGCAGTCTGTGCCACAGAATAGGAAACATTTTCCAGGTACGATGCCTGTAAAGCTATCAGTACCACATTCATCCAGTTTACTCCCATTATTCATTAGGTCTTCGTAATTAATGCAAGAAATAACTTGATAGCCAGTTTTTTTAGAGTAAGCAAATCGCTAGGTGTCTACACCCAAATTTGAGTAATGCAAAAATGGGCAAACATTTGTTGTGCATGAACTGAGCAGCTCCATCAATGCTGGAATTTTCATGACCTGCAGCATGACGCTTGCAGGCCATAATGATACTTTCATGGTGTGCTGGTACTTCACAATGTTTCATGGAGTATGCTTCGTGTATAAAAAAAAAAGCTATTTTAGCATCTGGAGCCGAACTGGAAAAAGCTAAGTGTAATGCTATTAAAAGCATACACAAAAAATGAAAAATTAAAATGTCTTTGAACTTGTCTGGGTCTTAAAACAGTGAATACAGGTACCCAAAAACATGTGCTGATGTACCCTATAGTAGTGGAAACTCCAGCATTCAGTGTAGTATGGACTTGCTTGTTTGTTCAAAGCTACAACAAAAATATGTCAAAGTCCAGTCAACTGTCGGCTGCCCAGCTGTAAGAGCAGGTGCATCAAATTCCTTTTGCAATTTCTAAAACAGCATTCCATGGGTATGCTGGGACAATAAAGATTCCTGTGCAAATTGGTTAAAAATAACCAGTGAGGTTACGCTCTGAAACTTGTGCAAGCGGCATGCCTGTTGTGCATGTTTAAAACTAGTTTCATGGAGAATTAGGCTGAGAAAACTTGTTCAGCACGTGAAAACATTTGTGGGGAACAATGCTATCTTATTGCTAGTACCCAATTAACAAGGCGTGATTTGCTCTATGAAGCACACCTAAGGGGATCTTTGAGTGGTACAAGATTGTTTACCACTGCCATTGCTACTTAAGCTGTACAGACTAGTACATCACAAAATGTACACTATGTATGTGATTAATGCAGACTGATGCTATGAACTAATGCCAGGGGATCAGGTGGATGGGCTTAACAGCTCAAAATTTCAGTTAGGCTTTATAGTAAAGGAGTAGCAGAAAGCACAATGTGCAAGCCTGGTGCACTGATATTGGTTCATCTTCAGGGATAATTTTGGATGATTTGGCTAGTACCGAACGCATCGGTGTCTCTGGGTGACAGCATTCCTGACACTATGCTAAGGCACTGTGTCAGGAATGCTGTAGCCATAGATGCCAATGCATCCGGTGCTAGTCGTGAGAAATCTTGTGAAAGTATCCCCAAAAGTGAACGACCAAGAATACTGCCCCTGTTTTGCACACTGGTGTACTTAGATCTGATTGCTCACTTTACCTAAATTCATCCAAGATGGACTAGTGTTCAGTTTATACCTACAAGGGTGCTCTTTAACCCCTTCAGGTTCTACATGCACAATTGTGCATGCGTAGATAGTCACTCAAAATTAGAAGGGCTGATTCAAATTATATTTAAAATATATTGCAAACACCTTGAAGCACTTCTGATTGGGCATGTGCTGCAAGTTTCAAAAATAAGTGAAAAGCGCTTTAGTAAAATGAGTTCGAAGGTAGACTGCTGGATGTTTGTCTTTGCATGCCAGTTTGTCGTGATGTAGGGAGTTTGCTTCTTTGTTGTCAGCGTTTTGCATCGGGCATATTTTCAAGCGTCTGGACAGGTGCTGCCCAAGTATACTAGACTTGAAATAGCTGAGATTCTAATATTTGATGTTCCTATAGACCTCTCACATTCTGTGAACTTAAAAAAACGCTCCGAATAATTAAAAGTTCCTCATTTGTTCTGCAGCTGTATAGTTTTCACGATTCTGAAGGTACAAGAACTGTGATGGAACTAAATTTTCAGTGCACAATTCATTGGTTCCTGAAGGGGTTAATCTGATTGAAAAAAGGCACATGTCCTCCTGCATGGCTTTTCTAACTTGCACAGAGGTTTTTACATTGAGCAGCAACCTCGTAACATGTCAAAGTAGTTGGTAGCCCTGTGGCAACACGGAAGCATGCCGAATCCGTTTCAGCTGCCAGTGATGAGGTGTTGAATGCTCGGAACTACTGTGAAGGGAAAAGTGTTTCTTGCTAGAAGTATTATGCAGTGTGTTCATGTGCATTCAGCCTGCATTTTTCACTTGTAGCTGTCTGGCAGCACTTATGTCTGCTGTGAGTGTGCTCTGCTTTTGAAGCAGAAAAAAGTCCATCCTTCTGGAAAAAAAAAATGGTAGAAGATAGCCTCAATACCATTGGTAAACTTGTTGACTATCTTGTCTCCTGTCCCTTTTATTGATAAAATGGGGGAGGGGGGAAAGTATTTTTATGCTGTTCCAGTTTTGTCAGATGTGCCCTTTTCTTTGTATGGGTTGGTTGTTGCATGTTTGCAGCCAGTCTATTACGGTGCAAACACTGGTAACGTCCAGATGTTAGCTTATGCATATGGTAGTTATTTTATGTGCATTGTAGCAATAGCCTTTAGTCTAGTGTGCTGTGGATTGACATCTTGGTTTTATTTTGTCAGCTGGTGCTGTATGTCTTGTGTGGAATAAAAATATTCACAAAGACTGTCAAAAGCATGTACTGTCCTGCTATATGTCACAGTCCACTTAGTGGCAGAAAACATCTGTTAAAGGACGCTGAAGAGAAGCTAAATCAGTTTAGACTGATGTATTCCAAAACTCGTTTTCAAAAGTTTTTGTAGTAAGAGGTTTGTTACTGTAACAGAATACCAGTCTTTTTTTTTTCCTTTTTATTGTACGAATTCATCAATGCGATCTCATTGATATAAATTTATTTTCTGGTATTTTAACTGTTATGGTACAGTAAAAGTTCTGTAAACTTCTTAAGTTTAGTGTTTGGCTGTTTTAGAATTCAGTATAGTGCATCTCCACCAATAAAAAATTAAATAGGCCCGAGCAAACACCATCAAAATTCATGACCTCAAAGCGAGCTGGTGTGGAAACTAAGGTAGTGTTACCAGTTCATATCTTTTTTAAAATCTTTTCTGGCTTATTGCGCCTCCTTTCACAGTAAGATATTTTTTTTTTTTTAGTTTAGAAGCGTTATAAAACTGAACATCTCTCTCTTTAGTATCCCTTTAATGCCATAGTCCATACCAAAAACTATCCCACCATCTCCTGTCCACAGCAGGTAACATAGATGTCAAGACGGTAGCATTCAAAGAAGGCACCACAACCTATCAGGCCAGGGACCATCCACTGTTAAAATTGGCTGTCTCGCTTAGTGTGACACGTTAATACTTTTCCTTTCTTTCAAATGTATTCATTGCAAGAAGAGTGAAATATGCACCGAGTGTGTACTTGGCAGCTGGCAGCCAAGACAGCCATAATTACGCCATGACATCATTCAAGTGAAGGCTAAAAGCAGCAGTGGCTCATAGTTTGTGCCAGATTGCATGACATTATTAAACCAAAAGTTTGATGCAAACCTCGCCATCACACCATAGCACAAGAGCTTTCCTTCACCTTAAACCACCGCCATTCATAGAGTGAAGTTTCACAGATGCTCACAGAATATGTTGGCGCTGTATATGCATGGAGTGATTGGTTAATGGGTTTTAATGGTGCAAGGGCCAGTTCTGGCCAAAGAGTGCCAAACTTTGTATGCATAAATGAATTGCTGCATATGTGCAGAGTTCAACCACCACATGTCATCACTACTGCAAAACGGCTGATCACTGTCTGTAATGCAGCTGCTTCAGTTGTGCAAATGTCCCAGAATTTTTTATTAAAGTAAATGTAGAACAGTAATGTGACATATAGTGTTTGCCACATGTAGTGTTTGCCAGGAAACGAGAAAAAAGTGAAAGCTTGGAATTATGTAGACCTTAAATAAACATTGTTGAATAAGAATTTATCTTTCGCCCTATTGTGCTACCAGTTTTGTAACTGCAATAGTCATGTTCTATTCATGCAGTACAGCAAACTTATTTGTATACCAGAAGATAAAACCACTGTTTTAATGCAGCCGTGTGAATTCCACTTCGTGAAATTTAAAATGTTTTGTTACAATAGGAACACTATTTTGCTTGTGCTGTTGTGCGCAATATTAATTTAGCGAAAACATGATGCAGCAGACAGATTAGATGAGAACTACTTAAAAAATATCAAATAAGATAATCAGAACTGCACATGGGATGGGAGGCCCACAAATGGAACAGAAATGGTGCACGACTCTGGCATTGTGATCTTTGAAATATATTGCTCTGCATACATGCCAAATCTTCCAAATTTTTCATAAAGTTCACGAATTAGGGATTGTTATGCAATTTTATGCATGTTGTGTCAATAATTACAAAAAATCTTTTTCACTCTATAGTCTTCAACATTCCATTGGAAGTCTTCTGATGCTGTAAGGATGCCAGGTGGGTACTTGCTTTAACCAAGTTTATACAGGTGAGTTCCTAAAACAGGCGAAATTGGCAACAGCAATGTTGATGAAAAAGTCATTGTGATCTAACAATGTGTTGCTTGTCAGTCTCTGCTGTCCATAGTTTTCTAGTTTCTGTGCTGCATCTAAAGGTAAATCATCATTAATAAAGTGTGCGTGTATGCCACAAAAGAGATCTGCTTAGGGCAATCTTTAATTAAAGATTAATTCTATTCCTCCTCCCTTCTACCCTTAGTGTCTTGTCGGCAGGATTTTATGAATTGTAACATTAATGGGTTGGTAGGTATGGTTGTGTGGCACATTTATATGCAAGCATAGTGCTAACATTGCCCCAACCAGGCCCACCAGGGCCAAGACAGCTCAACGATCCTCTTCCAGCCATATTAGTGTTGGCTTTTGTCATTGCCTGAACCACTGCAAGAAGGCTAGTGCGACAGAATAAAAGACACATGCTGCGTTTCAAAAGCCTGAAAAAGAAAGAGGGTGGCGGGAAGCAGGAAACACCATTCCTTTATTTTTTTCGCCTCCCTCCCCCCACCCCCCTTTTTTTTTAAACATTTTGGCCTCTCTCACCTTACTCTATGCACCAGCTTATTCTGCTCCCCCATTGAGGGCTGGGGAGAGCGAGCTATATGTTCATAGATGCTGCTAAGAAAAGAGGTTGTTGCCCTGATGAAGACAAGTCCCCTTGTTGATATGTTGGCTCCAGTGACATTCCTTGTTTGACTTGTGCTCATCACTTCTAGCTTCCATCTTCCTGTGACCTTCTGTCTTGTCTGGACCACCCATGAATGTTGTTTCAGATGAGCTCATGCCAGTGCACCTTAACTGGTAGCATAGCATGACTTGAGAAATTTTATTGGCAAGGCCATTATACAAGACGTTTCATGGGCATATCGAGCTGCTTGTCTCTACGTAACAAAAAAAAATATGCATTACAAAAAAAGACTATGTTTCAATACCATTATATGCTCAGAAAACATTGCATAAATGTAAAAACACATTAAACATTTCCTACACTTTTGAAAAACTGTCCTGGTAAAAAAAACATTACAAAATTGCACGATGCTGTATTTTCTAGTATGTAGTCACTCATTTGTTAAACCAATTCACATTTGAATTCGCCAAATATGTGTGCTGAAGACATATTTTTATTTGTGAGCCAGCTGTTCTAACCAGTGTACTGCAGTGGTTTCAATGACGTGATAGAATTACACATAGCAAAGCTCATATTCCAGTATGGATTGTAAGAGGGAAGGTTTGACTGGTAAAATTGGAAGCTATCGCAGCTGAATGACATACAGCATTGGCATGGGGAAGCACAGTGTGAACGTTGAGCATCTGAAACCCTCAAGTAGTCCCAGGCTCATTTAAACAGCGCAGCTGAAGCTCCACATTTGCCACATTCGATCTCTTAAAGGAGCCCTGAAACAGCTAAACATATGGCTCAAAATGCAACCGTACAAGACTAGCACAAATGATATTGCTCCCATTTTCATACCCTTATCTCATTCTTAAAATTAATTGTAGGGCAATGCACATTGACAGGAAGCACTCTCCAACCTTTACTCATGAGCTACACATATCCACGATATGGGCACTCACATGCATACGAGAACTCCGCCCACAAATGCTCGTCAATTCCGGCCAATGCAGCCATGATGTTTGAACGGTACACCAAGATTACATGCGAGCTTTAGCAAGTATAAAAATATCACTAAAGTTGTAGCCACTGGTAAAGCAGAAGTGCTTGCACTGATGACCACCCAAGGCCTACCACATACAATGTTAAGTAGGCACTCACGATATTTATGCAGTCCATGTGAAGTATGGAAGAGCATTATGTTGCTAGGTCTTAAAACCATGGAATAAGCTCCAGGCTTAACAATTCAAGGTCATGGTAGATCATTCCATTCGCATGTTAAAAAAATTTATGAAGGTAAGCAGCCCACTGCACATCAACTTGAGACTTGTTACTTTGTGAGAAACATTATTTCATAATTGCAACTATTTTACAGAATGTATAAAAGTGAATTGCTAACATTTGCACATGTTGGTTTGATACTAAAGGAGGTGACTAATCAACATTCAGGCGGCAATTACTGCATAATTAAATCATTTGCTGTAACTTAGGTAACAGAATCTACTTTCAAACCTATTTTAACACTAAAGAAAGGACAATTTGGAGTCATCTGCTGCCCTTCGTACTAGTACTGCGAGTCCACACTAATATTGCTGTGGTTACAGTCACAACAATGCATTTCTTCTGCTCACTTTTGTTGTTTCTGTGAACCCAACAGGCAATAAGCTCAACAAATGCCCCCATTTGCTGCACCAGTCTTCATATGCAAATGAAAATTCCGTGAGCCCAACACTTAAGTTCCATTCATCCAGCTTTATTCACTGATGCTGGTGATTTACAAGATAAATGACGCTGCAAAGATTAATGACTCAGCAGCATGACAAAATTACTTCACACAAAAGTGCTCCCTCTGTGCAATGGTCAAAAGATTTAAAATTTAGATATATCAGTTAAAAAGAAATTGTTCATCCTCTTGACTACTTTCAAAGTCTGTGTCCTCCACTTCTTCGTCGGAGTCCTCACAGTTTTCTTTCAGCCTTTCTTTCTCTAACCTGGCCTCCAGATTCCGCAGTCCTTTTGCCACCACCTTTACATTCTGACTTTTTTTCATATACCTAGACTTTGGCGTTGAGGATTTCATATTGGCAGCATGTCCTTGCTTACGGAGTGCCTGCATGATCGCAGCTGCTGGTATGGGCGATTCTGGTGTCGATGCACTGCCCACACTAGAAAATGAAAACTGGCTCTTCCCAGGGCTGAGATGAGGGGAATTTGGCACGGGTGTTGTCATTCTAGATGCCCGGAAATCAGACAGATCATCCCATTGTTCCGGCATGACAAAGTAATCTGGGATGTTGGCAGCTGAGGCCCGAGCCTGGTAAATGTCGTCGCAAGCTTCCTTTGCTGCCAGTGCATCTGTCAGCTTCTTGATTTGCGCCTTGCGTTTGAGAGTGCCCTTCCTAGCTGTTATTGCCAGCAGTGCTTCTGTGGATTCACTTGCTTTGGACTTTAGGTCCTGACTTGAAGCATTTGTGCTGTGACCTCGCTTGCATGGTTGTGGTTTTGCAAAAGGCTCAACTTGTTCGCTGCGACCCATTTTCGATGTACTTGGGACACCCAACTCAGATGTCCTCCGACTTTCAGATGCTGTCTGCTCTACTTGTACTTCACTTTTGGAGGTGTTAGTACCTTCACCACTGTGCTGTCTGGGAGAGTCTGCATGAATGCCTGTACTATGAACTTTTACTGACATTTGTTGCTTTCGTGAACTCCTCCTTTTTCTGCCAGTCCCATTACTGTGCTTTTTGACACGATCATTTTTCACAGCTTTAGCTTCAGAAATATCTCCAGTGGTTGTTTTCTCAGGCAATGTTAGAGGTGAAGATGTGGCTACAGATTTCATTAGTGGTTCTCTTTGGTTCTTGGAGTGAACATCCTCTTGACTTACATCATCTTGAAGTCCTGTGGAAGTCTCACTTGGCTTCTGCTTGCCTACTGTAGAACCAGTATCAGCCCTACTAGACATAGTGCGTGATGCAACCTTTGCTGCAACATTGGTCTGAGAAATACCTCTGGATGTTTTCTTGGTGGGCAACAATTCAGGTGAAGACGCCAGAGAATATTTTCTTTTTCGTGCTCTTCTTTGTCTAACAGTGCCATCCTGACGTCCCGATGAACCTGTACTTAATTTCTGTTTGCGTGAGGCTGACTTAGAATTAACATCAGTTTTGCAGCTGGTCTTAGACATACCAGGTGAACATGTGCTAGCACGCTTTCTTGTTGATGCTATTCTTCGGTTCAAGGAAACACCCCTTTGTCCTGTCACCTCATTCTGATGTCCTGATAAACGGTCACTCAATTTCTGTTCACCTTTGCCCGACACTGACCCTGCACTGCCAGTGTTAAACTTGGTGCTTGAGGCACTCCGTGTTCTGACTATGGGAGAACTGTGCGGTGCTTCATCCTTGGTTGCTTTCTCCTGCTTTGTAACTGTGTTTTTGCCCGATGTGCTACTTCTGCGTAGAGCAGCTGTTCGTTGCTTGCCACCTGCAGTGCAGTGAAAAGTTCCCAGGTTCAATTTGTGCTTAGCTGACAAATCAATGCGCGATTTGCCAGCGAGTGGACTGGCGAGTGCACAACTCCTTGTGTTATACCGACGTTTTTCCTGCACTTCAGGGTGACGGTTGCTCTTTCTTGTGAGCTTGTTTTGGGTCCCTGATGACTTCTTTCCATCCAATTTCTGTTTTACTGGTATAGACTCTGCACTGTCCGTTTTACTCCTAGTGTGTGATGGACGCTGCTGGTTAATGGTGGAACTGCACTCTCCCAGATTATCGGTTGCTTTGTGCTGCTTTGCAAACATGTTGTCATGGGATGTACGGCTTCTGTGTGGAACATCTGTTTGCTGTTTCCCACTTGCTGCACTCTGAACACTGTCCAAGTTGAGCTTATGCTTAGCTGGCAACACATGTAGTGACTTGGCTCCAAGCTTGCCTTTAGATTCAGTGTTCTTGCTTGGAGAATAGTGCCCACTTCTAGTCTGCACACATTCACTTGCACTGTGTTTACATTCATGTTCTGTACGGAGAATGCTATCTTCTGCAACCTCATTCCTGTGCTCTGACAGTGAACTTTTGTTGTCCACTTTTTGCCTGGCTGAATTCAACTCAGTAATGCTTGACTTATTGGTGCGCAATGAATACTGCTTCCCAATAATAGCGGAAGTGCACTTTCTCAGACCTTTGGTTGCTTTCTGCTGCCTTGCAGATAACATGTCACGTTTATAACTTCTGAGCTGCATACCTGTTTGCTCCATGCCACAAGCACTCTGGCGAGAACTGTCCATGCTAGACGTGCACGTAGGTGGCAAAACGCACGGTGACTTTGCTTTAACCTCGAGTTCACTCTTTCTAGCAGAATTACAGCCGATCCTGGTCTGCACACTACTACTGCTCTTGCATTCGTCTACCTTCTCTGGATCATAACCACAGTGCCTTTGTTCACCTCTGGAAGACCTTTGGCCACCACCTAATTTCAGTTTCTCTTTCTGCTTTGTGCCTTTCTTCTGTCCTTGACTATATTCCTTTCTGTGCATCCATGTTGCTAGTACTGGTAAAGCTGGTTTGGCTACAGGCAATGCAGTAACACTGGCAGATTTTAGGAATGCAGTTTTTTTATCTGCAGTTTTTTTATCTGTGTTGCCAGAAATGCTCTGCTCCTTCACTAGCATTTTACAAGTTGAAGCTGTTTTGATCTGTTCATTCGCATCACGAGTAGCCTGCTTATCTTGCTTTGTGCTCCGCAAGTTTCGCTGTGCACTAGCCGGTCGTGCCCGTGTACACTCTTCATCAGTACGTCCCCCTGGTACACCACGGGCCTGCGTGGCAGGGCATGAACGACTTCTCAAAAGTGTGCCCATAGTTGGTTCAAGTTCCTTCTGTACCTTGCTCCTTGCTTTGCCAGAAAGTGATACTTGAGTGAAACTTGATTGGTTTCTTGTTTTCGTCCCAGGTGTCGACGCACGAGTAGGCGTGCTGCTGTTCGGTCCCACCGCACTGGCTCCGTTCACTATTTCCAACAATACCGCCGCAGGTAGTCTTTCAACGACAATTTTGACTTTCTTCAGGCGCACAGGAGAAGTGTTGCTACCGGCAATGCCCACGCTGCTTTTGGGAGTCGATTGTTGCTTGGTTGACGAAGACACCGAGGCGAATGTAGCACGGCTCTGTCGTTGATGTCTGTGCTGCTGCGAGTTGGACACACCGTGTCGCTGCATCTTCTGGAAACTTTCATCAGCAGGACAACGCTGACGAGGGTGGGCTCGGTCCTTCGACGTGATTCCGGCTTCACGGCAACCCCGGCACTTTATGGTGGATTCCTGCTCCGACCAACCCCGTATGACATGCCTCCAGTTCTCTGGCACGCCATGCACAAATGCGTCGAGTATTCTGGATGGAATGTTTCCTTCCATACCCGAAACTCGGTCGAACGGTCCCACAAGCTCGTACCTCTTGCCATCAACACACTCGATACGTCTTCTACTCAGGCGATTAAGAATATCTGCTGTAGCCACGAACTTGCCACTTATTTCACAATAACCTTCGATCCGAACATCGTAGGTACTAGAAGGCGCAATTCCCCAGTCTGTCAAGCGCATTATTTTCGAAAGCTTGCAGCGGCCGAACGTTCGAATGCGAGACGCCTCGAGCCGACCCTGCGAGAGCTCGAACAAGCATTCGCGCCTAAACCAAAAACGTGCGAAGTAGCGTAGGCCCCGCACACTCTCAAGTTCCAACGATCGCCACAGAGGGCGAAAAATAAACCGCGGCGCGTTCCAGCATAAGCGCGCAAGTGGAGCTACTGTAATTTTGTCGCATACTTTAGTTTGTATTTTTTCTGCTAGAGGCCCTCAACGCGGTGGAATATTGGATCTATAAATTTACATATAATAACCGTCAAACATAGTTAACATGCCATATTTTTGCGAAATAAGCAGATAATTGTTTTTATTGAACCAATGTTATTAAAACCTGTGCTTTATTACTTGAATAAAGGTTTTGAGACCTGACGTGTGATAAGCAGCAGCCCACTGGTATCGATTGCAGTCCGTGCCGTTCACGCACGGAGGAAGGAAACTAAGGAGAGGCCCTACCCCCTCCGCGCGCTAGGAGAAAAGTGTGGCGGAAATGACGTAGTAGGTTCTCAGTTTTTTTGCTTTTTTTGTTGTTGTTGTATGGCCACGCCTTTTGGGTCACAATGGCGGCGTTGTTATGGTTTTGAGCGCTCACACGTGTTGCTCTGGTAGGTTTCGGGCCGTTGCAAAGGCGCTGAGTGGGCGGGTTTGCGTTAGTCACCGTGTCTTGTTGCGCTGTGTTACCTGCACCGTGCTCTGCCAGATGTTGCGCGAGCGCGCGCGCTCCGCGCGCGACACCACGCGCAGCGCGGCGTGGTTTCGCGAAAGATGTAAACAAGAGAGGAGGGTGGCCCAAAAGGCGGAGCATCGCCATGAGCAACGCCAAATTCCGGCTTCACTTTTGCTTCACAAAGAGTGACGTCAGGGCCTCTCCTTAGTTTCCTTCCTCCGTGCGTAACGCACGGAGGAAGGAAACTAAGGAGAGGCCCTGACGTCACTCTTTGTGAAGCAAAAGTGAAGCCGGAATTTGGCGTTGCTCATGGCGATGCTCCGCCTTTTGGGCCACCCTCCTCTCTTGTTTACATCTTTCGCGAAACCACGCCGCGCTGCGCGTGGTGTCGCGCGCGGAGCGCGCGCGCTCGCGCAACATCTGGCAGAGCAGGGTGCAGGTAACACAGCGCAACAAGACACGGTGACTAACGCAAACCCGCCCACTCAGCGCCTTTGCCACGGCCCGAAACCTACCAGAGCAACACGTGTGAGCGCTCAAAACCATAACAACGCCGCCATTGTGGCCCAAAAAGCGTGGCCATACAACAAAAAAAAGCAGCAAAAAACTGAGAACCTACTACGTCATTTCCGCCACACTTTTCTCCTAGCGCGCGGAGGGGGTAGGGCACGGAGGAAGGAAACTCCGTGGGGTAGGGCCTCTCCTTAGTTTCCTTCCTCCGTGCGTTCACGTGCTTCCTCCGTGGGGTAGGGCCTCTCCTTAGTTTCCTTCCTCCGTGCGTTCACGTGGACGAGACGGTCATTTGAGGAATCGCCAGTCGTTTGTCGGGTGCGAGAGGGAAAATCTGGGGGCGTTTGCACCTTGAATTTCCCCATTTGCCTAGGTACCACGGAGGAGAAGTTGATTTGCTTGTTTTGTATGCGTTTGTCCGTAGGCACGCATTTTGCCGTGTGTCGGCTGGCCATGCTTCAAATGTCTTTCTTGACTAAGCCGTGTGTCGTCCGCAAGTTTTCCGCCAATCCCGTGGACTGGCGATTCCTCAAATGACCGTCTCGTTTCACGTGGTGCCGTTCATGGCATAGACTGGCATAGACGTGGCATAGAGTCATAGAGTTTCTGGTTCATGGCATAGAGTTAAGGTGCCGTTAGCGGCTATATTTCCGAACGGGGTGGTCGTGTCCTTTGTGCAGCTTCACGCATGTTCGTTTTAATTAGACAACAGTAATATCTCGGCCAGTTTGTGCGTCCGACATTCGATAGCCGCTACCAGGCGAACGTATTTAAAGACGGTGAATTTTATCAGCTGCGGCGTTTCACTGGTGGCTACATGCACGGCTTCTGTCGTCAGTGATCTGCCGCCTCTGGCCGCGTAATGACGGGTTGCTTGAAAAAAGTTTATTAGCTAGCGTGAAAGCTCATCGCTGGAACCGAGCACAGTCTGTCTGGAAACTACCAAAGAAAGCGGATTAACCTTGCAGCCTCTGGGTGTGTACACCGGTGAGTAAAAAAATACTGCTTCGCATTTTCAACTTTAAATTTCTGCGGGTTCAAGGCGGATAAAACAGATTCCTGTAGCCAATTCTTTTTTTCAAAGTAGAAAATCATAATAAAGTTATTGCTCTTCAAAGGCAATTCAAACAAGGCCCTTGTTATTTTGCCACGTTGCTAAAATTCATAACACGGAGTACAGTATAAAAAATAAATCGTTTTGGCTAGTCTGCATGAATGATACACTGCGATAAATTCACAGCACATTAGTACAAGTGTACTTCCGGTGATACAGTTTGATTAATATCATTTGATACATAATAAAGTTACTGTGTTTATTACCTAGTAGCTGGCAAAAAAAATTAATCGAGGCTTCACTAAGCACAGCCCGCACAAGGACACCATTGAAAGAAATGCACACTCAAAACAGTGTTGTGTGTGTGTGTATGTGCTTTTCTGTCATGGAGCGTTTTGTGCACTGTTCTTAGCCATACATGAATCGCAAACTCACCCACGCTTCCACTATAGGAATTGAGGCTTTCTTCTTTTGCCTCCAGCCTCCAAGATGCTGCTCATATTTGATCACCCCCTTTGGACTCTATTGTCTCAGGATGTACAAGTCAACAGTGAATGTGTCGCCACAGAGCCAGAATCCTCGCAAGGTATGTTTCTGAACACTTCAACTAGAACTGTGATTTGTTCATTAATTGGACAGGCTTTTGTTTTACCATTTTTTGCTTGCGTTTGTCATGACTTCATGATTTCTCTTTTCAGGAAAAAGGACAAAGGAGATATTATTGGTTTGCAAGCTGCCCACGCCAAGCCACAAGAAGCTCAACGGTCACCATAATGAC
Source organism: Dermacentor andersoni (assembly GCF_023375885.2). Taxonomy (NCBI): domain Eukaryota; kingdom Metazoa; phylum Arthropoda; class Arachnida; order Ixodida; family Ixodidae; genus Dermacentor; species Dermacentor andersoni. The sequence goes on from NC_092814.1 coordinate 212,510,075, forward strand.
AACAGGTCCTCTTGAACTACGTGCTTCACCATGAAATGTTTGCAAGTTTACCAGATAGAACGCTGTGAGCGCTATCGGGAAAACAGTAGTCTACAGTGTTGTGTCGTACCAAGCAGGAATGCTAAAATTTGACATACAAGCTTTAAGGGCGTTTTATGACAATGTGAGAAGTAACGAGTTGAGTCCCAGCTTGTTTTTTTTTCTCGTCATGTAGCTAGCTCCTACTTGGTAATGCACAAACTCTGTCATCTGCTATTTGCAAATCACATTAACGGGCATTACCACCAAGTATCACATGCTCCCTCATAGCGTTAATTTCTTACATGAAACTGCAAATAATTTTAAAGCCTTCAAAACCGCTCAGTGCAATTTTGAGGAAATTATGCTTCATGTTCACTGAAACTCTGGCAGTCACTTCACTTCATTATTCTATTTTTATTTAAAGTATGCTCAGGGCCATACGCCATTAAAGAGGGGAGTGGGTACAACGCAGTAGAGTAAAACAAACGAACAAGAACAGTGAGTTCTGGTAATACAATGTTAGCTAATGTTTTGCAAAAAAAGGTTGTTATTGGTGATGGCTACGATACTTGAGGGAAGGTGGTTCCGTTCCTGAGATGTGCGGGGAATGAAAGATTGAAAGAAAGACTTCGTGTAGCAAGAATCAATCCCTGCGTTACTGCGATGATCGATGCAGTTTGAAATGTACTTGAGGTTGCGGTATGAAGTCGTCATGAAGTGTGGTATGACGGAAAATCATATAAAATAGCGAAACATGGTGACTGCGGTGATTATCTAGGGGAATAAGTGCTGGTTAGTTTCATTAAGGTTATACTCACTGTATGGTTTTAATTAGAAAGAATGGAAAGAGCAGAGTTATTTTGTACTAGTTCAAGTGAAGTAGTAAGACTAACACAACTGGCATCCCATATTGCAGATGCATATTCAAGTTTTGAGCATATTAGCGTCTTATAAAGGTGTAGTTTTAAAGTAGACAGTGTTTTGGAAAAGTTGCACTGTAAGTACCCGAGCAGGTGAATAGCATCGTTAATGACATACTCCATATTGGTCCAATTTAAATTATTTGTAGTGTGTACACCAATATAGTTATAGGACATCACAATATCTAAGGGAACATTGTTAAGATGGTAAGTGATAGGATTAGGTAAGTGATAGGATGATCTGGATATTGCACTTTTCATTTGCTAACTACAAAAGGCTCATGTACACTTTGCATGAAATCAGTAACTAGGCTAGCCCTGCACCGTAAGAGATGGCTAGAACAGGCAACTTCACACAACTGGCCTACTCCACACTTCTCAAACAGGACAAACCAATAAAATCAATTTTTCTTTCTCTTCAAATAGCAGATGACATACGTAAGGATAGTGTGTTCACAAAAAGTTTTTGAAATACACTCGAAGTTTGGCTTAACATTCAGCCAATCAACAGTGGACGAGCATGGGAACTTATCTTCGTCACGGCCCTCACAAATATGCTTGATTGTTGAAACATTGGCTACAGGCTGAGGCTTCCCTTGCTCACCTCTGTTACTCAACTGAAGTGTTCATCTCCTCGTAACCTTTTTGCATTGTTTGAACACGCCAACCGAGATGTTTTTTCAACATGGAACCGTCAGTTGCATTTTACAAGAATCCGTGAGCATTAGTTGGGCATACTTATACGTTTATTTAGTGTCCTTGTTTATACACAATATTTGCAGAGGTCCTTGTAAGCATTGTCTCCATAACGTTCCTCGCCTTCCTACGAGTACTCCACTTGTGTCAAAGCCTTTACGGCTGCAACAGAACACTAAATGTCCAGCAGAAATATCAAGAACACACAATATGTGATTTAAAATTTAGCATAACATTTTTTCCCCCTCTACACTTCGTGCCTATCTCCAATGTGTTATGAAAACAATGCGATATTGCAGCTCGAGCTTACCTTACTGACAATACATCTTTGCCAAGCACTTCTTACGTTTCTTTTTTTAATCTAGCTGAAATCGTCGAAGGCAGACAACATACGTATAGTATGAAACACGTCAAACAGCACTGTACGTAACACAAGTACGAGTGTAGCCGAGCACAATATCGTTGTCCTTGCTTTAGTGGCACGCCTAACACGATGAGAAAACTTCGCTCGATTTCAGTTTTTAATTCCGTTAAATAGATTACTATCTGTGTTTCTGTATGTTGCAAACTCAGTGATTGACAGCCTTAGCTCCACCTGACCTGTACGAAAATTGTGGGCATGTACTGCTCCATTCACGATTGACATTAAACAATGCAAGCTTACTTGTCCGACTTCTTTTTTTGCCAGTTAAGGCCTCTCGGTCACCTGGCGATAAAATAAAGGTATCGGTAGTCACCTTAGAGTATAGTACACACGAACACCGCTCGGAAAGCGGTAGCAAAACTCCCAAAACCAGCGAGTGAGCAGTGCAACAAACCCCACCAGCCACTACCGTAGAGGTACAGTGTACTAGAATGGGGCAGTGAAGCGACCGCCAGGGACTGCGCCTTGACAGAAGGTCTATTCGATTCAGTCAAGTTTCTCTGCACCTTCTGCACCTATTCACGGTGCGCTGCACCTAGGCCTTCGATTCCCCGAGGTGCAGCGGTGCACCCTGCACCCTCGTGCACGATTGAACGGGGTGCAAGGCAAGGTGCTTTCGCGGTGCAGTGCACCGTTGAACCTTGCAAGGGGTGGGTGCAGCCCAGCACACCATAACTGGCAACCCCTGCACCTTCTCGTTTGTGGTGCCGTGCACCTTTTTCTGAATCGAATAAACCTAGAGCTGTCACAGCAGATCATGAGCAGATGGCGAACGTAGCGGCGGCGCTGCAGTCGTCGACTACGCTATTCCCCTTGACAACACATGCGCGAGGTTTGACGTAGGCACGCTGTTTCGGCTACGTGCTTCTTCATTTAGTGCGTGTTTTTCGATATAGTTCGTGTGTGAACGGTCACTCCTTGCTTCAGCAATGGGTAAGCACCGCTTGAACCATTGCTACGCCCCTGGATGTACCACTGGATACAGTTGAGCGGACGCTACAAAGAAACCGTCGCTTTGCAAGGCACCTGCGGACCCTGAACGACGGAGCCTATGGCAGCGAAACTTGCACAGAGCGGATAGACAACTTACGGAGGATTGTGCAGTTTGCGAACTACACTTTGAGCCGCACTGTGTTGTCAGGGACTATGTGCATGTAATCAATGGCGAAGAAGTTCGTCTACCGCGAGGAAAGCCTACGCTTTCGTCAGACGCCGTGCCAACAATCTTACCAAATGCCCCGTATTGGGATTTGGAGCAGTCGTAGTCGTAGGGATGGAGCTTGGAGCGAGCAGGGTTTATTTGCAGGGTTTACATTTAAAACAAGACATACATCGACAGTCTAGCGTGACTCCCAAATGGAGCCCGCAAGACAACGCATACAGCAAACAGCTTACGAGCACACAGCTCACTAGTACATTTCGAGCACGACAACGAGCACTCAGCTCCCGATGACGAGCACGACAACGAGCACGCAGCTCACTACGACGAGCACGACAACGAGCACACAGCTCACTACGACGAGCGCGACAACGAGCACGCAGCTCTAGCAGTCGACAATCGCTGCTTATAAGCTCTCGCCCCCCCCCCCCCCCCTGATTCCAAGCGAACAGGAACGTTCGTCCAGTCATCGTTCGATGTCACCGAAGATGACCCGCCCTTTTGGAGGAGGCTGGCTCACATACTCGTGTTGCACACACACACAGGTGTAAAGGTCCGGAGCTGACGTCAGGGGGGCTTCGTAGAACTCTGCTCCGTCAAGGGTGGCGCTGGCAGGTAGCACATTCTTAAGCTGACCCCGCGCCACGTGGCTGCCGGTTATTCGCAGTTCTCTGAAGTGCGCCCCGTCTGGTTGGATTGGAACACGTGCAGCGGGCTGAAATAGCTGGCACGTTGCCACCCCGTACGGCCATTCCTAACACCCGGCATATTTGAGCAAGCGTGTGGTGCCGAAAAGGCACGAGAGAAAACGCAAGGCTGAAGAGATCAACACAGATCAGCTAAAAAGGTACTGTTCTCGAGTGCTGCAGAGCGTCAGACTGTAGACGAGCCTACCGATGTTTGTGAGACATTTTGTGTGTACGAGCACGAAAGTGATGTAAATTCTGTCGTGACTGTCGCCGCGCTTAAGAATGTAACCCCGCCTAGTAAGCGCTGGGTTCTGCATGAGATGCATGACGCGGAAGGAATTTGTTTCACTTTGTGCACCTTTAACGCCGTCACAGGTGAAGTGAGAGTTGAAAGGGTCGTGTTTTGCACAGAGGATAGCTCTGGTGGTTTTCGTGTGAAGACATTTTTGCGTGGGAAGCTGGTGGCAGAGTCATCGCTGACAAGAGTGCAGGACGCAATGAATGCTTTGCAACAAGCCAATGGGGTGTGTCTGTGTAAGGGTGCTGCTGCGAACGACGAGGCCCTTTTGATGAGCAGTCTTACAGACCGCTTGCGTAACCAAGTAGAAAACAAGTGGAAAGCCGCCTTCAGCATAAATTGCTTTGGTAGAACGACCAAGGATGGAATGCCGTGCGTTGCGTGCAAATATTTGAGAAAAGTGCTTCTGACCCGCCGGTCACGTCTCCTAAGTCAGAAGTCACCAAAATGTGCGCTTAAGAAATCATCGCAGAAGTTGCAAGCATGCACGCGCAAGAACAAGCGCCTTACATCAAAAATAATGAAGCTCAGTGAAGATCTCAGTAAGATGAAAGCCGATAGTGCAGCCACCAAAGAAGTGCTTGCCGAGAAGATTAAGCATCTCTCATCGAAGCAGCAGCTTGCTGTTTGGCAGTGTTTTGAAGCTTCAAAGAGGAAAAGTCCACGTGAGATGATCTACGAGAAAGAGTGCATTTTGGAGTGCGTACTACTTAAAATGCGTAGCCCAAACTTTACAAATATATGCGAAAGCAGGCAATTCTAACCCTGCCAAGTGAAATGACTATAAGGAAATACACAACTGAATACAGGGTGGTTATGGGTTTAATGAACAAATGCTGATCGCACTAAAAAAGAAAACAGTGCCACTAGATGAACTTCACAGGCATGGAGGCATTATCATTGATGAAATGAAGCTCTCCGAGCACCTTTCAGTGACCACAGGAGGAAAAATTGAAGGTTTTGTCGACCTTGGAGCGTACACACCTGAGGACCAAAAGACTTTGCCATGCAATCACGGTCTTGTTGTAATGTTTGTGCCCTTTGTAGGCAATTGGACGCAGGTGCTTGGTGTCTTTGGTAGCCATGAGAATGTCAAAGGTGAATTGCTTGCAAAAATTCTACTTGAGGCCACAGCACTCGCAGAAAAAGCTGGGCTTCTTATCGACTATGTAACGTGTGATGCAGCCTCTTGGAATAGAAAGATGTGGAGAGTTTTTAATGTAAAGGCATCAATGAAAGAAGTTATCTGCAAGAAGCAACACCCAGTTGACAGTAGCCGGTGTAACATTCGCGGTGCTGGTCGCATTCTCCGCTGCAATCTACAGATCAGATTGCCCCGCTCGCCACGATATCTTTTCTTTTGCCACTCCCTGATTGGCTGCTTAGCGCTCAAAAAGCGCGTCGCCGACTGAATAAACGTGATTGTCTTCCTGGCGCTGCGTTGGTCGTCTGTTCCCTGGGCCGGTCGTCCTGCCGCCCTCGGCGTCTAGCCATCGAATACGTAACACCGGTTCCTTTATTTTTTTTTTCTGACTTCCCTCATCTTGTCAAGAATATTTGCAACCGGCTTCTAGGCACGACTTTCAAGACAACGGATGGACAGGTGTCCATACAGTTTGTGAAGGAAGCCCTCACACTTGACAACAGTGCACTTGCATTGAGGGCAATGCCTGGTATATCAAGTGTTCATGTTGCACCGAACAACTTCGAAAAAATGAGAGTGAGTTATGCTTTTCAGCTCTTTTGACAGGGACCTCTGCAAGCATTCTTTATCAGACACAACTGGAGAGAAGCTGTGGCAACATAGAAGCTACTGTAAAATTCTTTTCAAGAATAAGTCACTGATTGCTGTAATGACTTCTAGGTATCCAGCAGAAGCTCTAGCACCCAATTCTACCAGTGTACAAAAGATCCAAGATATGCTTGAATTTCTGAACACATGGGAGCGTCACACTGACAAGAGGCATTTTCTCAGTGACTCAACTGCAGAAGGACTAAGGGTAACACTGACAAGTACGCTCGAGCTTCTTGACTACTTGAACAAAAAAGTGGGATTAAAATATTTGCTAACTTCAAGGCTTAGTCAGGATAAAGTTGAGAACTTTTTTGGTATAGTGAGACTTTCATCGGGCTGCAACAGTTATCCAACGCCGCAGCAGTTTCTACTGACTGTTCATTGTCTTTCTTTTTACAACTTGGCACGAAGCGTCACGGGCAGCAATGTGGAGGATGATGTGATCAACTCTCTTCTTGAGGCAACCGACAGAGAAGAGGGTACCACTAAGGGAAAGTTTTTGGAAACAGTGAAGTTGTACACAGATGAAAATACAGAGGTTCTGACTACATCTTTGCCAGCAGAAACTCATGAACATGTGTATCATGTGAAGAGAAGCGAGTCAAGGTTGATATATTACATTTCAGGCTATGTGGCAAAAAAGTACGTGCTGCCGACCAAATGTCCTGATTGCATTGCCCGCCTCTTGCTGTCAACTGAGCAAGGGCGCTTGTTGGCTGCTTCTGCATTTGTGCAGTTCAAAGATCAGGGTGGTTTGTTGTACCCTTCAGTTGAACTTTTTACATTTATTACACACCTAGAGGATGTTTTCACTAGTTGTTTCTCTACTAATAAGGTGCACAGTGAGAGTGTAATGGATATCCTGGAGATGATTCATTCTGCCAGGCCCTTGAGTATTGGTTGCAAAGCGCATGCAGAATGCTTGACACCCCGTGTTGTCGGCTTTTATGTCACAACCAGGCTCCACTTTTTTGTAAAGGGGCTGAACAAAGCCAGCACCTCCAAGCGGAAGTCATCTAAGCACTTAAAGTTAAGCAGGCTGAATTGATTGCATATTAAACCATTAATTTGACTGGTATGCCGGCATTTCTGAATGATAGCTGCAGCTTAATTAACTTTTGTATTGTGTGTACAGCACAGTTGCTTATCTGTATTGTGAATTTCTTTAAATCCTTCAGTGGGTGTCGCTTTTTATATATTTGTACTTATTAACCATGGCATTGCTAAACATGTTTATTTTTATTGTGCATTTTTGTATGAAGTTCTCAATTTTGTCATACCATGGAAAACCTCGTAATGTATTTCTAATATCACTGTATGTTTGTGTATGTTAGTAACTTCTGCATTGTCTTGACCTGGAACATTTTGTGTATTTGTGTTGTGCATTCTAATACAGGGTGTCTACCAACCGGGAAAACCGGGAAAACCGGGAATTCTCAGGGATTTTGAGTAGTCTGGAAAAAGTCAGGGAAAACTCAGGGAATTTGGGCCTCCATCAGGGAAAATTAGAGGCAATATTATTGAAAGGGTCGAAAGTCGCGGTAATGCTAGATCGAGTAAAGCCGAGACCACACGTACGCTTGCGAACGCGCGCAAGCTCGCGTCCGCGCGCCTAGTGCCTGGCGCGCCTTGCGAGTAATGGCGGTTTGCACCCTCAAAGACGCGCGACAGCGCGCGCTCACTGGGATCACTCACAGACGCCAGGCGCCGCTTCGTACTTATCGACAGTATTTCAAAATGCTTCAATATCTGTAAACGTAATTGTTATATTTTTATAGCTGCTAGATCAACGCAAAAAGGAAAGAAGAAGCACTTTTTTGCATGATACAAATCTGCTTCACTGAGAGTTGAACGTTCCGCGCCGATGCGAGGCAACCCAAGCGCGCGATAACAGAGAGGAGCTGTTCCCCGAGATCACGCCGCGTTTCGACGCGCACGAGCCATGCCACGCCGTCTGCGCATGCGTGGGCGCGTGAACGCGAGCTTGCGCGCGTCCGCAAGTGTACGTGTGGTCTGGGCTTAACAGACAGGGATCGTAATGAATCGTCTTTGATGCCCTGTCGTCGGCAGGGGGAGTTGCCAGTGTACAGTCAACGAGCGACTTTCCGAATTCCAGACAATTTGGACGGCTTCGCGGCCCCGCCACGTACCCCATAGAGTCAACGTTTAATAACGTGTGGCATTTCCGACGCAAGAACTCTTCGCCGTCCGAATTTTCGGACGTTTTGCCCTGACCGCAGTTCCGAAGCGGCAATAATCAAAGGCACCACCACTGCCGTTTTGAATACTTCGCAACCTCGAACCGGCACTCTCACACGCAGATCCGCTGGCAGCCGTTGCCACCACTGCGGCAACGCTAGGCCTAGCTGCTTCGACGTTCGCTATGAAGCTTCGTGCCGTTGGGTGCCGAGTTTTTTATTGAAAGAATTAGCTGCTGTCAGCAATGGCACGGACTCCGCCTTTGTGGTCCTCGTGATTGGCTTAGAAACTTGGAAAACACGGTGCGTTGCATAATGCTGGTTCCTGAAAGTCAGCTCCGCGTCTGTACAGAAATGTTACTTGTTGAAGTTTACGCAAAAGTATTGCAGTGAAGCATAACAAGCGTGGGGAGGGGCCACGGAACACAGTATGTATTTCTTAATTATACACGCAGGCACCCGGTATTTCCTGTCACAGTACGAGCACCGATATGCCTAATATGTGTACCGACAGGCCTTCAGAGCGTTTTCGAACGTGCTTGTGGCGGTTTGAGCCCCTAAGGGCAATAAATGACATGGATTTATTTTTTTCCAACTGGCCGATTTTTCGGATGTTTTCGCGGCCCCTAGGGAGTTCGAAAAATCGGTCGTGGGCTGTGCAACTGACCAAGATGCTTCAAATGGTCCTCGGGGCGAACGAGTGGCAGAAGGCGGACAAGAACAGAAATGACCTACGCATTGAGGAATAAACGGGAATGGAAGCTTGCTGCCGCCGTTTTGAAGGAGCTTGAGCTCAAATAATAAGGTTTTGGCTGATTGCGAAATGCAGGTGTCCCTCATCCAAGCCAAAATAAACTCTTTAAAGCAGTAAAACACAACACTCGGGCGTCGTGCGCGGGCTGAGAGTATGTCAGGACAGTTGAGGTTGACTTACGAGCTGTTGAGAGAGAATCTCAATTGTGACAGAGTTCGGGCCTCATCCCACTAAGGTTGCTATCAGTTGATAGAAATAGCTCATATTCGAAAATATTTGCTTCTATATGCATCTCCTTTTTATTCGTATTTGATAATGTCCGACCCCATTTGCAATTTTTTTCGAAGACACTTTATTTGCTGTGCATTTTACTAACCCATGCCTTCTATTCTCTTTTTGAATAACAAACACTGCTGCTTAGTATTCAAATTAGATTAAGTCACGTTTTTATTTTTTTCATGCGCTTACTAGAGAGCGACAGCATCAGGCGATATGGTTTCAGTCCGTCTTGACATAAAACATAGTTCTGCATCACTCCGGGAAATTTGCAATGGCACTCAGGGAAAACATGGAAAACTCGGGGAATGTGGAAATGTCAACTTGGTAGACACCCTGTAATAGTATGTGAATTCTTGGCAGCCTCATGCCACGAAAGTGTGCAATAAAACTTTGAAGATAATCATTATCTGTTGCAGTTTTTGTATTTATTTCGTCTCATCTATTCATGCCAGTAAACACTGCGCACGGCGTGTACCGTCATTTGCAATCGGTGCAAGCAAGCATCTTTGCATCGCGGTTTTGGCCAAAATAGAGAAAGAGTAAATTTCAAACGCTAGAAAAATTCGTTTCGCTTAACGGGTGCGTCCTGGGTGCGAATGAATGAAAGAAGTTGCGGAAGTAGCCTTTAGAGTCCACATGCCGCGTAGGCTTCGACGCGCGCCTCCCCGTAGTCGCCGATCATAGCGCCGCCGCTACTTTCGCCGCCGCGATAGTCGCCCAAGGAGCACGGTCGTTCCACTGCGTATTCTAGTACACTGTAGTAAAGGCCATATTTATAGTGTACTAGAATAATGTCCTAGTGACACGACCGGAAAGGGGCACGCGTGCCTCTTTCCGTTGACGCCACCAGGTGTCGTCACTGCGACCTTTTCTAGCAGACCGGCTGCTCTCATATTCGCTGCTTTTGAGGCGGTCCGTGTTATTAAGCGTGTTTTACGGACATAGTTCTTTCATTATAACAGAAAAAGATTGTATTTAACAAAGTATTGTGTAAAGGAAGATTTTGAAGGCCACATCGAGACTAGTATCGACAATGTCGTCTGCTAGCGTATTCTCTCACAGTCCGGCGCTTTCATTGCGCTCGTCCTATCGCTGTGTCAGCTGGCAATTCACCGAGCTTCGTGTTGCTCATCTACTGCTCAAGAGCCAATATATCTGGGCCTGCCTTGCTTCTATGGAGCTATATTTACCACTCCATTTAAATCGCGTGCTTATCGCGAATGACAGGAAAGTGCATAACGACTTCGGTGTTGCGCTGCTTAACCCCGAGGGCGTAGGATAAAAATAATGGTCTCGTTGGCTGCACTTTCATGGTGGCAAAATGCAAACATGTCCGTGTTGCCGGTTATAAAACCCCAGTTGGTCGAAATTATTTCTGTGTCCCTCCCCCCCTTTACTGCGTGCCTAATAATTAGATCTTAGTGCGTTTTACACATTAAACCCCGGAATGAATTCATTTTTGACTATGCGATTGCGCACATACAAACTCACAATTTTTCCCGAAATTATGGCTCCTAAGAAATCCGCCGCATCTTCAGTACATACTGTCAGAGTGACGCTCGAAAAAAAATCCAGGTTAGTGTTTCTTTTTATTTATTCACAATGAAAATAGCACAGCTATAAAGGAACACTAAAGTGTACCTTCCCTAGACACCGAGCATCTAATCCCATTATAAGTAACTATTATTGTTAAAACACATGACCAAAAACACCTTGTAGCATGGAGTCCTAGGAACATCAACTGAGCTTAATATATTTTGATGCCTGGCGCCTTCTTTCATTACACTTATTCACGCTTTTTGTGAAGAAATGTAGCCTGGTTGTGATGTAGAAAGCAGTGAGTTCTGCTGTGATGGATTCGAAGTGATCAGGGCAGCTAAGTTGATGCTGCAGCCTTGCTTTAACAGCATCTAAAACACCTTAAACACTGTCTGCGTGCAACTCAAGAAGAGTAAAACAAACTATGAAGTCTTTGTCCAAGTTGATCATAAACTTGTACAGAGGGGAGGCAGGATATGACAAACCACCGTTGTCTTTCATATGGTAAACTCTGCAAGCCTCAAATTTCCTGCTGCCCATTTTGTGTCACGGCCTGTCTTTAAAATGCACTTTCTCGCCACAACCAGCGATATAGAAAATTGGGCGGCTGTCACGGATGCTGGATTCCCAAATACCACAGCAGCAGGCTGCAACCTCGAGTTAAAACATGTGAAAGGTCATGAAAGTCACTTTCAGGCATTATTCCTTGGCAGATGATGCGGCTCTCAGAGTCTTGTAGCAAATGGTTCGCAGCGGCAAGGGAGCGTACAACTATTTCTTGGCATAGTTGGCACAGCGCACCTCTAAAGTACAGTTGAGCAGACACTTCGTCTTCATGCCCACTAAAATGCAGAACTTTTTCATGCAATATCTCGAGCCTTTCTTTCTTTTGTACCTACGTTGTCGCGAAAACTACGGTTGAGTCACTGCCGCAGTTAAAGTGGCACCAGAGCTTGAGGGAACATTCATTACTTGGTGCGAGCTAATTGGGAATGGTTCATTCTCCGTAAACTGTCCGTTTTCATCTTACGCAGCCTCGACCAGGATCTCGCGAAGTGGTTGGCGGAGCTGACAATCTCCCGCTCTTTCTTCATTCTGTGCGGTCCGTGCGCTCTTACGTGGCTTCGAGCTTACCATCGGTGCACTTTCTGCGGCTGGCCTCTTCCTTTCTAGCCTCTCTTCAACAGGTGCGACAGAAAGGTAGGATGTACAGTCGGGCAGGAGGGTAGGCACCGCGCCAGGCGCCAGCGACAGCTTTCCACGTGGAAGTCTCATTTCGGTGCTATTGATGATGTGGACGTAATCCCTCCAAATGTATCGAGGTTCAAAGTGGCGCTCACATACTTCTGAACATAAAAAATTGTAACATCGCAAACACATGCAACCACAAAGTTACAAGCACGAGACACAAGCACGCAATTTTTATGTCAAGTATGCACCAACTCGCCCACAAAGAAGTTTTAATGAAATACCGCTGAAGATTCAGTGAGATGCTTGTCTGCTGTTAGCAGATTGCGCTCTCCCATTTCTTCCGAAGTTCATTTTCCGTTGGTGCGGCGAACAATGACGCTTTCGGAGCGCCTTGATAACCGCTGTGGCAGCCCGGAGCGTAACAATGGGTGTCCGTCTTTCTTTTTGGCATCGAACCTCCTGTGCTGCAGTAGATGCAGGGATACGCCTTCTCTTTTTCAAATCATCCACTGTTTTTCACAAGCATGGCCACGTTGAACGCAACACGGCTCGGAAAACTCATGGAGAAAACAGCCGCAGAGCGTGTCTGAGCCGGCTCGACCGCGCGCCAGCAGCTAGAAAAAAGCACAGCAGCGCCACCGACGGCGGCTACTGGCATTTGCTTCAGCCGGGGCATTGTCCCTCCCTCTTGCTCGCGCCACTAGAACATTAATCTAGTACACTATAGCCATATTGCTCACTACCTAATGATGATGATATTGGTTTTGATTTTGCCAGCGCTATCTCTCAGTCGCATAATTTAGTTCACGACGCCACCGCTACGCTTATTTTTATAGAATTTTGAAATCAATATTATACTGATATGAAACTCTATGCTTATTTCCGTTGCACTGTAGAAGGTACAGTTTCCCTTCTCTAAGTTTGTATGTTCTGTGGCAGCGCCCGCAGCGGCAGCGTTGCCAGTTGCGTTTTTGTCACGTGACAGAATAATACTAGCGATACAGATGGCGTCCAACGACTATGACATTTTTCCTGCTCCCAAAATTGCATCAGGCGCGTTCAACCAGCAAAAGCATAACCTTTAAGATCTGCATTTTAACTCTAGAGGGCGCTACCCTATAAAACGTATCTACCAAAGGTTTGGTAGCATATACAGTAACTCTAAAGCGTACCTACACGTCGTTATTCTGCAAGAACTACTTCAATTAAATGTTACCGTACAGAAAACGTTACCAATGTGATCTTATTGCGACAGACGCAACAGCGAATATTATTATGATTTGTGATTTTGTGAGTTTTTATTTTGATGATTTGCGTAGAGCATGGAGGGCGTAGAGCGTAGACCACGGTTACAGACAGTCGTCAACTGCATGGGCACCCGAGTGGCACGAACGGCCCTCTCCCGCTGAGGCACCGCGTGTGTAAAAAAATTGCGAAGGCGCTGCGAGCGAACTGGATTGGGATGGAGACGCGCTTCGCGGCATATTCAACGCAATTTCGTTGCGGGTGCTGAGACCGATTGCACGCGTACGCTCTTATAATGGTATTAGAGAGTTTTAGAATAGGGGCCCCAAACGTTTTGCGGCCCCGAAGAAATAGCGTCGAAGCCACTGCGCATGCGCAAGACGCAAACTGCGTTTGGGTTTTGCGTTGGGAACGCTATTTCACCGATTTAGCGGGAGCCCAAATAGCGGTCCCAAAAGCTTTGCGTCGGCAAACATGGCGGCACCCATCGAAGCGACGGCTCTAACCTAGCACCAAACTGGCTTCGATTCGCGGTAACGCGTGAAGTTCGCAAGCTAGGAGAAGTGACTGCGGTTATCGCTTTCTCTCAACTAGCGTGTGTTATGAAGATTGACTCATTAGACGCCGCTCATTTTGAATTCGATTGTGAATTTTATGGCTCGTAGGCCTAACACGGCTAAGCTTGGCTGGTGAAGGCTAGTAAAGTTGGTTTGCTCAAAACTAAGCGCAACTAATTGTTTGCTGCTTACAGAATAACCTCTAAATTGTAATTAAACACGAATACACGAAAGTCAAAATTACTATTCATATCACAAAATGGTATATCTTATTTAATTATTTCTACTAGCTTTTATTTGACGCCGTAGTGGCGCTGTCAGCGCAAGACGCTATTCGCAAACGTAATACCCTATTCTAAAACTCTTCACTTCTTCGTGCCCCAACGCTAACACCCGCAAAGCTCTTTGGGGCCCCAAACTATTGGGGCCCCTATTCTAAAACTCTCTATTTTATTTCAACTGCAAATTTATATTTACACCTTTTTTGCTACGTATACTTATTTGACGCATAGGTTAAACAACATGACGTCTTCAATTTTACTGTCGTTGTCAAGTGCGTCGTCTGCCAGCGAGCGCGCGTTCGTTGCGCGGACGCTAGCCGACACCCAGTTTTTCTCGCAGAAAGTCTGTGCAGTAAAATGTTAACGCGAAAGCTTTAAGGGCCCCGTGTCGCAGAAAGTCCGGCACTCAGCGTCGGGCGTCGCTTCGACAAACACCATTTTGAACCAAATTCCGAACCACGCACACCCAACCATTCTTCTACCACCAAAGTTGCTCAGACTTTGTCTTTCATCCTTCAACGAGAAGGGCAGCCTACAAACAATTGCGATGGGAAAAAAATACTGACAGCGCATATCTTTTATGTTAGCTCTTCTCAGACTAAAATATTAAAAGTACGAAACAATAACGGGAGATCAACCCACGCAAGGGGCCGCATTTCAACCAGAAAGCTTGCCTTCGTGCATAGCGTTCGCCGCAAGCGTTTCCCGGTAAACGTTTCGGTTACATAAGTTGCGGAGTTGCCGGGAAGCATGAAAAACAGTAAGGGGTCTTTGAAAGCTATCACGTTCCACTTTTAAAGGCAAAGCTTAAGCGTCTTTCAGATTTTTTAATGGTTTTACTTGGTTTAGTGCACCCGCAACTATTGTCGGCCGGTACCAACTGTAGCTTTAGCCAGGTGAACTGCTATTTTTAACACTGTTTTCTAAAAGCAACACGTCATTTTTTCCACAGACGCCGCCTATCTACAACATGAAGCTAGGAAAGAAAATTTTGTAGCCCCAATAGTTTGGGGCCCAAAAGAGCTCTGCGGGTGTTAGCGTTGGGGCACGCACGAGTGAAGAGTTTTAGGATAGGGCTCTGCGTTTGCGGATAGCGTCTTGCGCTGACACCGCCACTACGGCGTCAAAGAAAAGCTATTAGAAATAATTAAATAAAATATACCCTTTTATGATAGGAATAGTAATTTTGACTTGCATGTATTCGCGTTTAATTACAATTTAGATGTTATTCTGTAAGCAGCAAACAATTAGTTGTGCTTAGTTTTGAGCAAACCAACTTTACGTTCCTTCACCAGCCAAGCTTAGGCGTGTTAGGCCTACGAGCCATAAAATCTACAATCGAATTCGTAATCAGCGGCGTCTAATGAATCAATCTTCACAACACACGCTAGTTGAGAGAAAGCGATAACCGCAGTCACTTCTAGCTTGCGATTGGATCGGATCCAACTTTATTTGTGCCTGCAGGTGGGCGCTCGCGCGCCACGACGAGGGCATACGCCATCTACGAGGTCGCCGTTACTCGGCGCGAGTTTCCGCTCGCCGTTGCCGGCTCGCTGACTCCCTGCCTTTCGAGCGCCTCGAGGACCTGCTGGACGGCCTCTAGCTTGCGAACTTCACTTGTTACCACTAATCTAACCCAGTTTGGTGCTAGGTTAGAGCCGTCGCTTCGATGGGTGCCGCCATGTTTGCGCAAATATTTTGGGGCAGCTTTTGGGACCAAAGAGTCGAGCGCCTCGTGGTCAACGGCCAGGCCTATGAGACCAACGCATACGAATCGGCACCCGGCTTAACTTCCAAAGGAGTCATTAGGGGTGTACCTCTCGAATATTCACCCCGGGACATCACCGCCCAGGTCGTTACCCCCAAGAATCCTACGGCAATCGCTGCGAAACGACTCAGCAATACCACTACGGTTATCGTGCTGTTTTCCGGAGTGAAATTTCCCTCCTTCGTCCGCTACGGAGACGCAGTTATCAGGTGCGCGTTGTACAGAAAATAACTCGACCTGTGCTTCCAATGCGGCAGACTGGGCCACCGCATGGACGTGTACCCCAGTCCTCAGGACCGCATCTGTAGAGGCTGCGGCACGGCCAACCCAGGTCTCGACCACCAGTGCAATCCCCTTTGCCAACTTTGTGGGGGTGAGCATTTAACGGCCGGTAAGAATTGCAAGGCTCGCTCCAAGACGCCATATGTAGTCAGGAGACGACGTTGGGAAAGACAACGGCAACAGGAAGAAGAATTCGTAGCATCGGAGGCTACGAGGGAATCAGTTGGACGCCCTTCCCGGGAGACTAGGCCCCGTTCACGCTCGAGGGCCCGCTCGAGAATTAGAAAGTCCAGATCACGGAGCCGCATACCCGGACCGGCCCGAACCAGATCCGGAAGCCGTACGCGTTCGCGGTCCCGCCGCAGCGGGGGCGGCCCGGTGGTAGAAGAGGCCACCAAAAAGGTGAGCTGGGCAGACGCGGTCAAAGGCTCGCCGCGCCGCGGCGGATCTGAGGAGACTGCAGCTTCTAGGGAAATAGCAGAAATGAGACGGGAAAATGCACAATTGAGAGAATTAATCTCACACCTCACGAGAGAAATCTAGTTTCTAAAGAATAGTCGAAGGGTCGAGATATCCCCCCATCTGAGTACTTGTAGTGCAGGTGCAGCTGCGGTAACCCCTGATAATCGCATGAAGGAGGACGACAACCCTCCGCCACCTAAGAGAAAGGCTCCGGCCGCTAGCAGCCAGACCGGATCACAACTGGCAGATCTAAGGCAGAAATTAACGGAAATGCAAAATGCATTCAAAGAACAAGCGGAAGCCGTCGGCGACCTCACGCTGGCGGTCTCGACCATAATGTCGTGACTTGACAAATTCGAAAACAACGTGGCCAACCTAAGTCTTAGGGTAGCCAAACTGCAGCCAGTTACCACCGCAGGGACCCCCATAACTGGGGTCACATCTAGTCAATTCCACGACGTCGTTGCAAACACCGCAGCAGCATCTGGGGTCGTTCAAACCGCCACCCCACGACCAGACCAAAATAGGCAAACACGGTAAAAGAGGCGCGCGGACGATGTGGCAGTGGAATTGCAGGAGTTAATTACGCCGCAAAAAAGGTGGTCCTGCAACAACACCTTAAAAGCAAATCGAAACCCGATGTAGTAATGCTACGAGAGACACACGAATTAGCAAAACTACCCGGTTACCAAGCCATCGGTCCCCCATCCGGGGAGAACCGCGCGGTAACTACTTTGGTGAGGAAAGGCTTAATGGTCCTTCGTCACGACATTAAGGTAGTGCAGGTTGAACAAGTATTCGTAGGAATTATACCCAAAAGCAAGAGCCAATCCAGCACGTTTATCCTCAATCTATACAGCAACCCTGCGCTCATACGACGGCGCTTCCTAACCCTTTTTAGGACGGCCACCGACATTGTGGGCTCCCATCCCCTACTAATCGGGGGAGATTTTAACGCCCCGCACGGAGCGTGGGGCTACGCCTATACGAGAGCCAAAGGCAAGGCTTTGTGGCAGGATATACAGGAGACAGGCCTGACCCTCATCACCGACCCCAGCTCCCCCACCAGAATAGGAACCTGGCTGACAAGAGACATCACGCCCGATCTAACATTAGTGAAGAACACGAGAGGAGCGAGTTGGAATAACACGTTCGAATACCTTCTGACCACAGAATTCTCGAAACGAAATTATTGGAGAATTTAAAGATTGAACCCAACGAAACCTTCAAATGGACGGACCTTGACCAGTTCCTCAAGAATCGAGCCGGAATGACGCACACGCCCATCACAGACATTCAACAATGGGCCGAAAAAGTGATGGCTGACGTCAATGACGCCGTGACGCCAGAACTTCCTGTCGAGAAGATCGACAGCCGCCTGGTGCACATGTGGGAGGCCAAACGATCGCTTCAAGCCAGGTGGCAGAAACAGACACAATAGGAAGTTGAGGAAACGCATAGCGTTACTCAACAAACAAATAGAAGAACACTGCAGAACTATTCATAACCAACAATGGGATGAGATCTGCAACGTGATGGACGGACGGATTGGCACCGGTCACACATGGCGCCTGCTCCGTCACCTGCTAGACCCGACAAAGACCAAGGCAACAGATAAGGAAACCATGCGCAAGCTAATACACACACACACGTCAAGGACGAGGAAGAAATCCTTTACGAACTCTGCGACAGATACGCCCCGCAGAGCCCGACTATTCAACACGGGGAACACACGGGAAAACCCAATTTCTTTCTGGTCAGACACTTTGGCGAGGCGGAAATCTGGGCCGCTTTGCAAAAGCTCAACAGCAAGTTGGCCCCGGGACCGGACGGCATAACTAATAAGACGCATCGTAACTTGGACAACGAGACCATCTCCGAACTGACCAAGTACATTAACGATTGCTGGACCCGAGGATCCATCCCCGACCAGTGGAAAAAAGCAAAAATGGTGCTCATCCCTGTTGCAATCTGGGTAGCAAGCCCCAAGGGTAGCGTTGGCCTGGCGGCCTGGGGCACAACTGGAAGCATCCGAAGGTGCTGGCAAAGGATGAGTCGACTGCTAACAGAACAACTTGTTTATTCTAGCATCGCAAAAGAGCGGCCGGTCAGGTCGACCGAAGTGGAGAGACGGGAGAGCACGTTACTCAACGGAAGAAATCGGAGCCTCTCTCTTGGCGTCCGGGGGCAGCTGCTTTTATACTCTCGCAGTTGAGGGCAAGAAGGAACGTCTCGTCAGAGGCGCACGTGACGGGGCACGGACACGCTGAGAGACAGGTTGAGACGAGTGTAGTGACGCATCCGCCGGGCCGGCGCCGGTCAGACCTCCTCGCTTCACACTTGGGGAGCTCCTCTCCCCGGCTGCCGCGCTTTGACAAGCGTGGGCACCAACATGCACACACACACACACGCACACTTGAAGACACGTGGCATTGAAACATGCCTGGACGCGCTTGGCGGGGAGGCGTATCGGCGGCGCTGAACGGGCCAAAATGTCCGCCGCTTTGAACGAAGCCCCGGCGTCCGTTGCATCCGCGCCGGCTATACCGCGCGTCGTAGGCGAAACGTAACATCCCAAAACCAGGGAAACCGCCAGATCTCGCCAACCTTGGACCAATATCTCTTACATCGTGCGTCGGCAAGTTGATGGAGCACGCCTTCCTCACCCAGATCAACGCACACTTGGACGACGTCGAAGCGTATCCGGACACCATGCTCGGGTTTCGAGCTCATCTCTCGACGCAGGATGCAGTGTTGCAAATCAAACACCAGATACTCGACAACAAGACAAGAGGTACCAGGGCCATTCTAGGATTAGACCTCAAGAAAGCCTTCGACAACGCAGCTCACGCAGCCATACTACGCAGCATTGCCGCACTCAATCTAGGAAGCCGAGCGTACAGCTATGCTCAGGATTTCCTCACAAACAGGAAAGTCTCCTTAACGCTGGGCAAACTCGCATCCGAAGACAGGAACATGGGCTGCGCCGGCACCCCACAAGGGTCGGTCATCTCGCCGATGCTCTTTAATATCATTATGATCGGCCTCCCCGAGCGCCTCAACGCCATCGAGGGAGTGCATCACACAATATACGCAGACGATATTACGATCTGGGTGTGCGAGGGAAGCGACGGAGAAATCGAACAGCGTTTACAGACCGCGGCCGAGGTGGTGGAAGAGTACCTCGTCGGAACCGGTTTCGTCTGCTCGCCAGAAAAATCGTAACACCTCCTCTACCGCCCGACGCTTAGGGGAAGACCCCCCAAGGCTCACATCCAGCATGCTGCATACGAAGAAATTTGCGTGCGCACCAGAGACGGACAAAAAATACCCAGGGTGAAGCAGATTAAGGTGCTCGGACTCATCATAGAATCCAACGGCACCAACGGAGAAACGGTCAGGCATTTGGAGACTAAGATCACGAACACGATGAGGCTCATCAGAAGAATCACCAACAGACACCAGGGTATGAGGGAGGCCAGCGTCGTCAGACTCATACACTCCTTCGTTATTAGCTACATTACCTATGTGGCCGCCTACCACAACTGGTACGCGGCCGAATGTGCCAAACTGAACACCCTCATTAGAAGAACATACAAGATGGCATTGGGCCTTCCAGACAGCACAAGCATAGAACTTCTGCTACAGCTGGGCGCCCACAATACGCTCGAAGAGTTAATTGAGGCACACCAAATTTCGCAACTCGAGAGACTAGCGAAGACACGAACGGGCAGGAGCATCCTGGACAAACTCGGGATAACTTACCACAATCAGCACAGCGACGAGATATCCCTTCCAAGCGCGATCATGGAAAAGCTCCAGGTGGCTAATCTACCCAAGAACATGAACCCCGAATTCAATCAGGGTCGAAGAGAGAGTAGAGCCAAGGCTTTACTACAAGCCTTCGGTAGGGACAAGGAAGCGCTGTTCGTAGACGCTGCAGAATACGAGGATCGACGTGCTTTCGCAGTGGCCGTGCTCAATACCGACAAACAATTGGTCAGTTCGTGTAGTATACGCGGCAAAAACCCCGAGGTAGCGGAAGAGGTGGCGATAGCCCTAGCCATTGTTAACCCCAGTTGCAGATACGTACTCAGTGACTCGCAGACGGCGGTCAGAAACTATGCACAAGGCAGAATTTCGCCGAAGGCTGAGGCTATACTAAAAGCCAAAGCGAACTATATCACCTCCGAGGAGACGGAGGAACGACACATTATATGGTTCCCGGCTTACACGTCCCCCGACACCCCCGTACCCAACCTCAACGGGGAGGTCCACCGCGTAGCGCGAGGTCCCACCTTCCGCGCCCGCGTAGAAAAATCCTCTCTTGGGGTTGGAAATCCAACTGAGGCATGGAGAGAGAGAGACAGAATGACCAGGTACTGTGATATTACAAAATTTTATCAAAACTCCAGGCGTGTTTAACCACCCCCTAACCCTAAACTCGACAGGGCCCAAGCGGTAGACTGGGGGCAGTTACAAACCAAGACCTTCCCCAACCCCGTCCATCTCGGGAGGATATATCCGGACATCTATTCAGACGATAACTGCTAACTATGCGGCAGGGATCACGCATCTCTTAGACACATTCTCTGGGAATGTGAGGTTATATGCAGAGAAAATGCAGTTTCCCCAGATGAAGCTGCGGCGCGATGGACGGCCGTGTTGCGCAGCTCAAACCTCCAAGAACAACTATATGGGCCATGCAGCAAGCCCGTGAGGCGGGGAGGAGACAGGTTCTCCGGACCTCCTCGGAGGCGGCCTAGGCCCAGGCCACGAATTTGCCGGATCTTCAATAAAGCTGTTACCACCTTTTGGGGCTACCGCTAAATCAGTGAAATAGCGTGCCCGACGCAAAACCAAACGCAGTTCGCGTCTCGCGCATGCGCAGTGGCTTCGATGTTATTTCTTTTTGGGCCCCAAGTGTTTGGGGCCCCTAATGAATTAAGCAATTAAAGGAATGGCATGTCTCACATACACGTAGAGATATTTGTAGATCTGCTTTGTTCTTTGAAGAAGGTAAGTGTGGCACCACATTGGGCACCCAGTTTTAATGGGTTGCAGACATGGGGCAAAAAGGTGTAATTTTGCTTAAAGGGAAGCTGAAGAGTCTGTCGAATTCAATAAGACGCTCATATACTGATGCGCGAAACTTATAAACCATGCAGGTAAAATTTTGGGGGGGGATTTTTCACTTACGAGCGACGTAATCGTCAGTTAAAATTGCGCTGTCGCTCCACCCCCGTCGAACGCCGCGCCCTGCTGCTAAGGCTGACGATGCGAGCAGAGATCGGAAACTGCGGCGTAGTGACGTTAACATTGGTGTTCCGTTCCTTCGCAGTCTCCGCGACTGTGCCTGACCGTGCTTCATTTCTGCGTGCATGCCGTCATAAGCTGGTTCGCTCGACCCTGCACTCCTTTGTTTGTGTCTATGTAGTGTGGTAGTTAACGTGCGTACCATCAATTGAAATGGTGGGCCGACAATGCCGGCGTCCTGTTCAGCCTACGGTTGCACGAAAACCAGCGGCTGCGACGATGTTGTCTTCCATTACTTCCCGCAAGACAAGAAGCTTTCAGCGAAGTGGGAGGCTGCTGTGAAGCGAAAGAATTTCAAGCGCTCAAGAACAACAGTGCTGTGCTCTAACCACTTCCGTGATGACGATTACTACCAGAGTTTATCAATAATGCGTGCTTTGGGTTCTCCTTCGTGTTAGCACGCTGAATGGAAGGTGCATGTTTACCTCCCACCCTTGACGCAGGTTTCGTCGCCAAGCGCGCGAATTTTCTATTCGCTCGTGTGTTGTGAAACAGCCTGCATGCAGCTACCATAACGCAGTGCATGTATAAAGTTTGCATGTGTTGGAAAGCCGGTTCACGCCAGGGCGCTGCGCTCCCCCTTCTCTCGCGCACATAGAGAAACCGACCGTCTCACATAGCCGACGGAATTCGCCGGTTACGAGTAGCGTGCGGTTGGCGCGCTGATCGAAGTTCTACACTACACGTGCTACAATAGCCGGTAAACTTTTCCCGCGTTTAAACCGTCTGTGTAGATTGCCGACAGATTTGGGACAGAGCACAAATGCCGAAGATCGCTTCAGCGCTTACGTTCTACGAGGAGGCATGCAGGAGCATAACACTACAGTTGTTTTCCCGTAAACGAACTCACTGGATCGCTGAGTGCAGCTTAGAAAAAAACCTACTCACTGAAGAACATTTCCATCCAACACGAGGTGATGCTAACACTCAATTCGCCTTCGTTCGCGTCGAAAGCACTGCTCGCACCAGCATTTTTTGCTTCTTGGAGAGGCCGGCTCTTCGCAATCGGCTCGTATATGTAGGGAGTAAAGTATAAACCGCATACAAGCGATATTGCACGCTACAGCGACAAGCGAGGTGATAGAGATGGCTGTCGCGTTCACTCGTCGCCTACAAGCCGAACTCCACGCGAGCGGCGGCTTTGAGGGACGACTTCCCGGTATGAGGGCAGCAATATACGCGCCGAAACTAGCGTGACGCGTGCTTTATTAATTTAAGTTGATGTATTTTACTGTAAAAAGGAGCACAAAATATTTCTGAAGATCTTGCACTAGGCTCTTATTCTTGCACGCGTAAAATTCAATAGTTTGCTCGTTCCGTGCGACAATCAGTAGTATTTGAGTTATGTACATCCAGTTCCGGCTTCGCGCTATTGGCTAGTCGCTCGTAGCACTTCCGGGCGACGAGCGACGAGCTCTAGATTTCTAGAAACGAGCGATCCAGCGACAACACTGAGCGATCTGTTCAAGCGAAGGGCCATTTTGTAGCTCGAAGCCGTCGCCCGTCGCCGTCGCGCGCGAAATCGCTCTCATGGGGTTTGAACTTAACGCCGTACTCCTCAGAGAAACGCAAGCTCTCGAAATTTTCCATTACCGTCTCAGCAAAACAACACCAAACTACCTTGCACCATGCTTCTTGTGTAGCGGCAGCGGTCGGTCCGGACGAACACCATTGTTGACGTCACGAGGCGCCCGACCAATCACAGGCGGAAATGAGGCGCGCGAGCTGCGCCGAGTCTGCTGCTGCACTTTTCGGCGAAATAAAATCTGTTTGCGCTTTCTTTCGCTCAATTTGCGCTCTTTCGCTCAATCGCACTGCAGCTCGCGCTGCAGTGCGATTGGCTCGTAGGTTACTACGAGCACATACTCAGTGCATCAGTTATTTATCAGTTGCTAAAGGGACAGATGGCCGCTACTACAGCGCAGGCATAACTACTTGTCTAACGGCATGCAGTCAACAAAGATTTCAGGAGGCCCGCCGTTTCGCGGCATGTCGAAAGACCGCTGCCGTCGCGGCGCGTACGATCGTGCGCTCGAGCAGTTCGTTGCATCACCGCATGCTGAAAGACCACTGCCGTCGCGGCGCGTACCGTCGTGCGCTCGAGCAGTTCTGTACACATGTCTGCTTATCGATGCTGTGAATTCATTTATAGCAAGTATTTCCTCGCGTTTGTGCGCATGAATCTAGCAGCGTTCAAACCCTACCTGAAGTTGAACTTTGTACGCGACTCGCTTCACTTGCGATTGACACCGCGCTAAAACTTCGCCGCTTATTTCTTGGACACGTATTCGGCGTTGCATAATTTATTGCCTTTACGCAGCGTGCCACCCCTGAAAAATCTTTGGCGCCCGATATTTGCTGCAAGCCGTGGTACAACAAAACCGAAAGTGGCGGGTCCATATTGTAAACGTGCTTTCCGAAGCAGACGACCGAGCTTGGTACTACCCAGTTCAGGACAGAGGGCGCTTTCTAGCACCATTTTCGCAGCGCCCCCTGGGCAATGCAAGAGCCCCATGTGTCGTTGTCAGGGTCGTTCATTGCAACGAGCGTCAAAGTTGGCGTCATAAAATAAAGAACCAGCTTATCGTCGCGCGCTTTCCCTTCCGCTAGCCACCATAGTTCCGCTTTCGCGCTGCTGCCGGCTCTGTTTCTGGCCGCGCGTTTGTCTTTTGCGCAGAAACGCCGTAGCGCCGTCTGCGGGCGCCGTTTTACTCACCGACGACACAACGTCAATATGAGACCATGATGTTGTGGGGTCTTAAGGTCTCACAGGAGTACCGACCAGCGCGGGTTCGAGCTTAGCGAGCCACAGGGCCGCGTCAGCCGTCAGCCTCTAGCGCCGCTGCGCGCGAGCTCAGGCCACGAGGGGCTACCGAGCGACGCACGCGAGAACACAGTATTGCCCTAAATTGACGGAAACCGTTTATTGTCTCCAACGGCACCCAACACTGCACGAACGCCCGGTCCCGGGACGGCGGGGAACCAAAGGGGTCCCGCACCAAGGGCGAAAAATACAGTTAGGGGCGCCTGTAGCACGTCGCTGCGAGAGCACAGGCTCAAGCTGGGACGCGCCGCTAGGAAAAGTCCCGGCGGCTATGCTACTCGCTCTCGCGATAACCGATGGGCCAACTCGCGAGAGCTCGGGCAATCTCCTTCGGCTTGGGCCTCCGATGAGTGCGGCTCGGCGTGGTATGACCTCGCGCGAGCACTAGGCACCCGTTCTTCGGCTTAGCGTCGGGATAGGAACAACACGAGGTACGCGCTCCCCGCACGGGCAAAGGCACCGTGCGTGAGCTCAGTCCTAGTCACAAAGGTGTCGGCGGACGAGAGGAAGCATGTACGTACCGGGCGCTGTCCCAAGGAGCAAGAGAGTCCCTACCGTCACGGCAGTAGCCACCAGGGACCGCTCCGTGACGTCACTAGCTCCGCCCTCACCGCGAACCACCGCAAGTGGAGCGCCACCGCCAAAACTGGTTCGGAGCAAGGACGACGTGGCAAAAAGGATTGCAGACATGGGTGAAATGCGCCCGCGCAATGGCGCGTCGAATTCCCCAAATCCCCACAATGTCACCACTCCTCGATCGGAGGGCGGGCGATTTGAACTGCGCTAGAGGTACGCGGATGCTTAAGAACGCATTTTCTCTTAAAATAAGTCTCTACTTCGCATGAAGCAAGCGTTGCGAGGTTTCTGGGATGGTATTTCAACAGTCCACGTTGACTTAACATTAACCTTTAGTGTCCCTTTAAAGGGCCCCGCACCAGGTCTGGCCATCTTGAGCTGACGAGCGCAGATCATACATTGCGCGATAACGATCGTGTCTGCTAAGTATTACGTTGCTAGGCGCCGCGGAACGATCAGAAATTTCAAACCGAACGCCGTTTTTGCGTCTCCTCGCGGCCGCCGCGCTCCAAGCCGGACGGTGACGTAGCGTGCCCCTGCGCCTACGTAGTCGTGTCCGAAGTGTGACGTCGTTCGTGGTGACGCGTGACTTTAAGAATTATTCAAGACAACATCTGTTATCTGTGCGATCTGTTGCTTGAATTGATCAATTGAAGTTTAGAGAAATAATAAAACACACAGACGGAATGTCTGCGTGTTTTTTGTTTGACTTTGCACCGAAGCAAGAGAGATCTACTTCCGCTTCGTCTGCTTGTTCCCACGGTGGTGTTGTCACGTGCGCAGGTACCGAAACTATGCCATTTTCTAGCGTGTTCCAGCGGCGTGATCATGCTCTGCGATCCCCTTGTTCTGCCTCAGTATTCGTGTAGCACTGAATTATACCGCTATTCATGTTTTCTTGTGCACAGCGCACAAAATCATGCGCTGCGCGTACGAGACAACAGCTCGCGCTCAGCGCCGTCGACGAAAAGGCGTAGCGCCGAAAAAAAAAAAAATGAAGGCGGGGCCTGTGAGTATGCGTCACGCGGTCCTCGAGACGGGGCGCGTGGAGAGAGCGCCTTGCTTGGCAGTGGAGCCCGCCTGCTGAAATCATGGGTTTGCGGCACTGAAATATTTCTATCTCGGCTATTAATGAGCCGATTTGAAAAAATTTTGCGGCAGAACGCTCCCTAGAGGACAGGTAACAACTTCCAGCGTATAACCAAACTTTTCTATGGGGCCTGGCGAGGGGCCTATCCATTTGTTCACTGCTCTATTCCATTCGCTTTCACTTTTGGTTTCCTGGAGCTTGGGGTTTGGGCCAAATTTTGTTTCGATAGAGGCGAGTCGTTGTATCCAGAGGGTCTTTATGCCCTTATACCGCAGGTGTAAGTATATTGGGCGGCTATAATCGGCTCCGGGCATAAATTTCCGGTTCCGACTTGCTGTGCACATACATGATGCCACTGCGTACGGAATATTTAAAGCCCCTAAGTTTAATACGAGTGTTACACGGCGCACTTTTGATGGCGATGAAGCGTGATCCGGATCTAATTTCTCGGTCGCGATTGGTTACTTTGCGCAAGCTGCGCGAGGGAGCCATCGCGGTCGAGAATTTCGATCCGGATCGGGCTTGATCGCGATCAAAAGTGGTCGTGTGACACCGGTATAAGGGCTTTACGGAATATTACGGAATATAGTGTAATCGTTCCAGGACATACATTTGGAAAAGCGGTTGTTTGCTTGAAATCAGGGGTACAACAGGACTCTATGACAACCAAAGGCCAGTGGGACGCCTCGCATTGGGCGCTCACGAGAAGACTACAAATGAAGCTGTGCAAGGTGATATGGGCTGGACAAGTTTTGAAGTGAGGGAAGCTCACAGTGAAATTGATTATGAAGAACGACTGAGGAATATGGAAGAAAGTAAATGGGCTGGGAGTGTGTTCAGGTATCTGTACAGGAAAAACATTGATTCACGGTGGAGGAAAAGAACTAGGAAGCTTACCAGCAAGTATGCGGCCTGTAGGGTGGGAAACACAGCAACAAATAAGGTCAAGCGGAAAGTCAGCGAGGCTGAAATAATCTCATGGGTGGCGGCAATGGAAAAGAAACCTGCCATGAGTAACTACTTAAGAGGAAAAAACGAAATCAGGAAAGAAACAATTTATGATAACTCAAAGGGAAGCTCTTTACTTTTTGAAGCGAGATCAGGATGCCTTAGAATACGCACTTATAAAGCGAGATACAACAACGAAGAAGAAGCATGTGCTTGCTGCCGCAAAGTTAGGGAAACGATGGAGCATGGTTTATTAGAATGTGAAGAAAGTTTTGTTATGGAAATTTATCGTTGTTATTTTATAACATAGGTAGGGCATTAGGCAATATAGTAACAAGGGCTTGATGGCACAACCCACCACGCCGTTCCAAAGGGGACGCTCATAGCATCTATCCATCCATCCATGGTGGCGCCCATGAAAAAAACGGTCTACAGAGAGAAAGGTGAAAGAGGGGGAGGAGTGGTAGTTGTCAGGCTTGACACAAGACCGTGAGCCCTTTTACAGGTATATTGCAGAATGCTGTCTAAGGTTTTGGGTACACCACATCACTAAGAATACTAACCGAGCGAATTTCGAAGAAAAAGCGTGAACACTGCCTGCAAGGTCATGATATTTAAAAATTAATGAACGCTGAACCTGAGTTACAAACTGTGGAGATGCAGGATTGTGCCAGCGCCATTGCGCGTGCGCATTCACCATTTCTGCCATCCCTACGCATCACCCCCTTCTCACCCGCAACCGGTTGTCAGCGGTGGCGCTCCACTCGCGATGGTTCGCGTTGAGAAATACTTTGACGTCACGAAGCGGCCGCTGGCGGCTACTCTTGTGGCGAGAGCGGGTCTCTTCACTCTTTGCACTGCACTGGGTACGTGCTTGTTTCCTCTCGTCAGCCGACACCTTTGTTATGGTATCTAGACACCATACCTTTGTGACCAGGACTTGAGCTCACGCACGGTGCCTTTGCCCGTGCGGGGAGCGCGTACCTTGTGTAGATACTTTCCCGTCGCTAAGCTGAAGAACGGCTGTCAAGTGCTCGCGCGAGATCGTACCACCGTACCACGCCGAGCCGCACTTATCAGATGCCCAAGCCGAAGGTGATTGCCCAAGCTCTCACGAGTTAGCCCATTGGTTATCGCGAGAACAAGTAGCATAGCCGGCGGGACTTTTCCTAGCGGTGTGTCCCAGCTTGAGCATGTGCTCTCGCAGTGACGTGCTAAGGCGCCCCTGTCTATATTTCGCCGTTGGGGCGAGACACCTTTTGTTCTCTGCCGCCGCTGGACCGGGCGTTTGTGCAGTGCTGGGTGCCGCCGGAAACAAACGGTTTTCGTCAACTCAGGGCAATACTGTGTTCTTGCTGGCGTTTCTCGGTAGGCCCTTGCGGCCTGAGCTCGCGCGCAGCGGCGCGCTAGCGGCGACGGCTGACGCGGTCCTGTGTATCGCTAACTCGAACCCGCGGTGGTCGGTACCACTGTGAGACTCAAACACCCACACTGGGGGATTCCCAGGGAGTTCTGAGCAACTGGGAACAGCGGACGGATGAACCAGATGGCGTGGTGCTGCTTCTGTGGGTGAGCGTGTGGTTTCTTTAAGGCGTAAGCCTTTAGTGGCTCATGAGTGTCCGTGCACAGTCCGTGGTGGACGCAGAAAAGCGGTGATCAATCACAGCCGCTGACAGCTGTCACAGCGCTTGATGGATGACCCTAAGTGAAAATGGGTGATCCATGAAAGTTGACAGGTGGTTCCGAGGCCTGCGAGAACAGAACAGCCAGAGCAGCAGTGCCCGCAGCAGTACATCATAGATCGCCTCAGAATCGCATAGCCCGCAAAAAAAAAAGAAACAAACAAAAAGAAAAAAAAAAATAACCGAGTGAGTCGGATGTCTCCGAAGAGCGCAATGGGTTCTGATCCCACCGGCGGCGCATGGGAAAAAATGAAATAAAAAACTAAAATACAAAAATAAATAAATAAGAACAAGAAACCATGCAAAATTAAATAAAAATAAAAAATAAACCAAAATATTAAAAGAAAAAAGTTAGCCGAGTCAGTCGGATGTCTCCGAAGAGCGCACGCACTGCGCTTGCATCTCGTACTCGCGGCCACGGCGGCGTCCGTTCGCAGAACAGTTCAGACAATAGCAACAGAGGCAGTCATAGATAGACGTTCGTGTTGTCCACTTCTCTTCTCTTGCGTCCGTGCCTGCATGCCTTACCCTTTTTGCATTGTGATAGGCTTTCGCCTATCGCAGTTTAGCTCAGCAAAGTGCCCATAGATTTTTCCTTTTTATTCGTCGGACTTCGCATTTTGAGCGTTTATTTTGATTGTTCTGGGAATTTTGGGTTTTCACAAATTAGTTGAGGAAACAGTTCTAACTATCAATCTGGGCAGCCGCAATGTATCTTAGAAAGTGGACGAGGTCAGACTTGTTGTGGGACGATTTGGGAGTTGAGGTGGACGAAAAAATGGAAAGGCCAACTATCGAAAGGCAATCAAAGGTAGTGGCAATGACGACGAGAGCATTGAGGGTGCTTGAGAGGTGGTACAGGAAACACGGAAGCGCGAGCGAGAACACCAAGAACGCGAGCGAGGACGTCAAGAGCGCGAGAGTAAACGTTAGCGAGAACGGCAAAATAATGAAAAGGTAATGGCAGCATTGAACAAAATGATTGAAGCTTTGATCGAACAAAGACAGCGGAAGCCTGAAAAATCTGTAGGTAGTAGCACTGAAAGTGGGAGGAAGTCGCTAGCATATTTTCGTTGAAAGCCGCAGAGAGGAGTTACACCTGTGAGGTTAGAAGCACGTTCGAAGGTGAACTCAAAAGTGTTAGCTGCTAACGAGGCCTTAGTGGCAACAAAGGCCGTAGTGAGAGCGACGAAGTGCTTGCTGTGCCAACAGAGCCCTGTAGAGAGAGTTAGGCCAGCTGTAAATGAATTGGCACAGACACCGTGTGTGGGAGAGAGAGAGAAATAGAAGAGAAGCAGGGAGGTTAACCAGACGCGCGTCCGGTTTGCTACCTGCATGTACTGGAGGAAGGGGTTTAGGGATGAAAGGGAAAGGAGATAGAGAGAGTACAGTTTCGGGCACACTCGGTTCACACCGAGTATACACGCGGTCTCCATGGTTGTCAACGAAGTACAGGGTGCTGCTGACCCGACAGGCACGAGCACTCATGTCGAGTCAGGGCTGCATGCCGAAGCGCAGTGCCGGCTGGAGAGGGTAGTTCGCAAGAGTGCCAGTTGCGCAGCTCGAGCAAAGCCTGCTGCACTGTTCCAGAGTCGGTGAAGCTGTCCGCCAGTCTAGGTAGCCGAAAGAGCTGTGATTCAGGTACGAATCATTCAGACTGTGCGGGTGAGACAGCGATCGAGACATACGAGCTGTCGCAGCGTGAGCTGGACACTGCAGTGGAGGGCATTTCGCAGGAGTGCGAGTTCCGCAGCTCGAGTAAAGACTACTGCATTGTTCCAGAGTCGGTTGAGCTGTCTGCCAGTCGAGGCAGAGAGAGATGATTTAGGTACAAATTACTCAGACTGTGTGGGTGAGACAGTGATCCGGGCCAACGAGATGTGCAACGGCCATCACGAGACGTGACAAGAAGCCACGAAAGTAAGCAATAGGAAGAAGCAACGGAGAAAGAAGCTTTGTGAAGATCAGAATGCGGCAGAAAGTGTGACGCAGCTTAAAGGGATAGAGACATCAAAATTTTCGTTCATGCGTTTGTTGATTCAAACGTTGCGTCATGCTTCAGGGAGCACGATACACACAGCGGGATTCATATATATCCGATAAATAATTTTATAATAGCATTATTATATCGAGCGATTTCGGTTTCGGTTTCTGGGCTGCGGGGGATGCTATGACGTCACAGAGGAGGAAACGCAACATGGCTTGGTCACGTGGGCCACAAAAAATAGTGACGTAAAACGATGCTGCGTCGTCTGCTCGCGCGTACGCTTGCTCTCCCAGCAGAGGTAAACTGGCGATTCGAAGTGCATGTCGCGATTATTATAATTATTGGGAAGAGCGATAACAACGGTAAGAATATATTGCGGCTTGTGAGAGTCGGTGATTCATTCCGAAGCGCCGTAAGCTTTAGCTTTGAAGTGAACCGGAAAAGGCCTAGCGACGATATCGGCGGCGCCGAACGATCAGAGGCGGTGAGGCTGCCGTCGGTGCCAGAGTGACCACTCCTCGGTCGCTCATTGGCCGCTTCGCCGTACGGCTGCCGCACAAATGGGTCCCGGGCCCGTCCTCTCTACGGCAAGGAAATCTCGCCGTTCGCGAGGAAAACCGCCGTCGCACGGTTGCCCGCGAACGGCAAACGGCGTGCGGCGAGTCTCCGTGCCGGTAACGTGCACGGGCCCTCACATTGAGAAAGGCCAAGCGAACGAGAGACCGCTCCGAGCTGCCGAACTATGGAACTGTGCGAGGAGAGAAGCGAACAACACGAACGCCGCATATCAGGTCCCTTTCGGAGTCGGCCGGCTAGTGTTACATGCCCGTCCGCACGGCAACTCGCCGCACGCAGTTTGCCGTTCGCGGGCCGCCGTGCGGCGTTCGTGTTGTCCACTTCTCTCCTTTTGTGTCCGCGTCTGCACGCCTTACCCGCTCTTTGCATTAAGAAAGAATTTTTATATGCCTGTAGCTCGGTCATAGTGGAGGCTATGCTCGGTCGCTCAGCTCAGCAGGCTCCGTAATCGGCATTTCATCGCTACTCATCATACGTAACGTTTTTGTGCTAGTGTGCTATGACGTCAATATTTTCGTTCCTCCTCTGTGACGTAGTAACTGCCGCGCTAACGATGGGTCTCGACTACGAGAAGGAGTTTTTAATGACTTTTTGGAGCTGGATTAAAATTATTTTGAAATGTTTGCAGCGTCCAAAACCTCGTTCTGGGTGTCCTTGCATACGGAAGCAGCCTACAACATGCTTTCTACAGCCTCAAAATTTGGTGTCCCAACCCCTTTAAGAAAGCGAGAAACGTCAAACAGCATGAGCGGGGCGCAAAGAAAAGAAAGGCGCGGTCGTCGTTGAAAACGTTTTCGATTGTAGCGCGTCCGACCCACCGGATAAAACGAGTCAGAGAAGCAGGCTCTGTGCGAACGCGGATAAA
The DNA here is from genome assembly GCF_023375885.2 of Dermacentor andersoni. Classification (NCBI taxonomy): domain Eukaryota; kingdom Metazoa; phylum Arthropoda; class Arachnida; order Ixodida; family Ixodidae; genus Dermacentor; species Dermacentor andersoni. The sequence goes on from NC_092814.1 coordinate 212,542,497, forward strand.
GGACACGGGGTTATTAGAGTGTTTTAGTTGAGTGTCTTTACGGTCCGCTCCGCTCTGAATCGCTCCGCCAAGCCACAGCGGAGCGGTGGGCAATTTTCATGTTTTAAGCGTAGTGGAGCGGACCTTTCGTGGTTACAGCGCCCTCTGGCCAAATACAGGGTAATCACTTTCACAAAGTAAAACGAATACATATAACTTATTTGTCCATGAAGTACCTAGACATGCGCTTTTAATGCGTTACCGCGGTCAATTTTATCCAGTGGAAAATAAAGCGCCGTCTTGGGGAACACCACGTGACAGCCAGAGAACTTGCTTTCTGCATCCAATCTAATCCTTTCTGACGCCAACGCTAGCCAACGTGCTGCAAAGCACGCTCCGGTCAGGCAGCTTGTAAGCGGACCGTGTTTGTCGCTCCGCTAGCCCGCTTGCGGCTAAGCGGAGGGCGCATGCGCATTCGCGCTTCCGCTCCGCTCAGCAGCTGAGCGGAGCGTAAAAATTGGAGGACGCTTAAGCTTCGCCTTCAAGAGTGGAACGCGATAGCCTTATCGCACCCCGTTCGCACCGCCCTCTCATTCGCTCGGCATGCTCTTCAGTCACACAAAGACATAGTTTTCATATACAACACTTCTAAGTCCACAGCACAACTTTGGGGCATCCTCGCACCGGTCCCAGCACGGCCCCAATGCGCTCAAACGAGACGAAGGGGAGAAGCGGGCGAGTGGCGCGCCACCTGTTCGGACAGCGCCGTACATTGCGAGGAGGGGGTCTTCTGTGTTTGCCGCAAGATGGATCTGCGTGTGCGCCAAGCGCAGAAGAAATGTAGCGGAAACGTACTTCGCTACTCGTTTAACTGCGACTTCTCTAATTCACATGCTCATAATTACCGATATACACCGCACTATAACTTTCTACGGCACGTTTCTATGGCAACACCGCATTCACTAGAGGCGCTTTTGTGCCGCTTTGTACCATCGAACTCATGGCTGAGTGGTAGCGTCTCCGTCTCACACTCCGGAGACCCTGGTTCTATTCCCACCCAGCCCATCTTGCAAGTTGTTTTTATTTATGAATTGCCTTCCGGGATTTTTCGCTCACGGGCAACGCCGCGGACGACACCGGCTTTTCTGCGACACGAGCTCCTTAACGCTGTCTCGTAAAAACGCTAAACTAAAACACTCTTGTAAGCGGACCGTGCCTGTCACTCCGCTAACCCCATAGAGTTTCTATGGCTAGCACGCTTGCGGCTAAACGGAAGAGCGAGTGAGCGCAAGGTGGCAGGACAAGAAGAGGTTGTAGATAGACGCGACGCGGTCAGACGAAGCCATTACGAAAGCATGTCGCCAGGTCGCCAATTGGCAGGGGACTGTAAGCCTGGAAAGAGCTGATGGGATGTCAGGCCTTTTGTTGTTCCTGAATAGCCAGGATGACTTTCAAGGCGTGACCACCTCGAGCAGGGCTCTAAAGTATGCATACGTCGTAGGATAATCGGAACGGTAGACAAAAGGAAAGGTTTTGTAGAAACAAACGTTTTGCTTTGTTTGTTTATTTCTTGAGCGTTCGAGAAGTTTCGCGATTTTAGACTAGCATTTCTATCAATAAGTAAGTTATGAGCTTTGTTTAGGTTTTCGTGTTAGAAGCTCTGAGGTTTGAAATATATGTTTTGCATAAAACTTTAGTTTTATGAAGTGATCGTTAATCAGTTCGCGATTATAAGGCTTCCTTTTTTTTGGGGGGGGGGGGAGCGACTTGCAATGTCAAGATCATTTTGTTAAAATCCTATAGTAACGCGTGCGTGTATTAGTTAACCTTCTTTTAGAAATGTTTTCAAAGTTTCCCTCTGTGGTTAAGCACACCCGCCGTGGTTGCTCAGTGGCTATGGTGTTAGGCTGCTGAGCACGAGGTCGCGGGATCGAATCCCGGCCATGGCGGCCGCATTTCGATGGGGGCGAAATGCGAAAACACCCATGTACTTAGATTTAGGTGCACGTTAAAGAACCCCAGGTGGTCAAAATTTCCGGAGTCCTCCACTACGGCGTCCCTCATAATCAGAAAGTGGTTCTGGCACGTAAAACCCAATAATTAAAAAAAAAAAAAGGTTAAGCACGTTGTTTTTCAGTGAGTGCATAATTTGCACTGAGAAGCGTTGGTATTTCCTTTAGCGCGTGTCTTGTGCAGACGGAAGGAAACCAAATGTGACCGGGTCGATTGTGTGTGTTGATGGCGGCAGAGTTCCGAGCTTTCGTTTAAGCATGCGTGAGAGTAGTTAATAGCAGACCAGTTTTTTTTTTTAGGGCTTGTGAGTGCGTAAGTCACGCAAGTTTAATTTTGTTGCTCATTTAATGTGTTTCATGTACGGAAAAAGGAAGAAACGTGAGTACACGTTAGGAAACGTCTGCAGGAGACGCAAGTATACGTTGGGAATAGTGACCGCAGAATTGACGCCATTTTGATTGGGTATCCGTAGAGTTGACGAGGCTGTTCAGTGGTACCAGTAGACGCGATTAGCATCTGTGATACCACTGTGATAGAGCATGAGCAGGCTGTTCGTGAAGTTAAGCAGCATAAGCTATGTTGAAGCATAGGTTATTTATAGCATTTGGTTCAGTTTTACGTATTACCGTCCTTGCTTTGAATAACTAGGTATGTAGTTTTACTATGGGCTGGAAGTCACCCTCATAGCTTCAAAACTTTGCTTGTGTATGGTAATAATGGTTGGTTTCATTGTTTAGTATTCTCACGGGTATTTTGCAAACGGCAATATCATGCAGTCGGCATTCGAGGAGATGTGGAAAGCTGTTTAGAAAGGTGGGTGGATCTTCATTATCAAAATTGATTTTAAAAAAAGACAACACAAGGTTGAGTTTGATAAGGTAGGTGCCTGGCGAGTCGGGAGTCAGAAGCCTGCGCTTGCACGTGGGGCAGCGCTATATTGTTTCGTTTGTTTGACTTGCATTCTCCAGGGCACGGCATCCAGGAATTCGTCACACGAAGCTCGTCGCCATTGTACTACAGGCTTCATCGGCGTTCTTCGTGGCCACTGAATTGAGTTCACAGGCCATTTCGAACTTCCGGGCTGAGGAGGCAGCGATCAGTATATCGCGCGCACACATTGAAGGGATATATATATATATATATATATCCGCATCGTGACGCAAAAGTGGTGGCTCTGCGCTCAGTATACAACAGTTCTCAGTGGCGCGTATCGTCTGCATGGTACTTGTGGCAGACGGCGCGGAGCAAAGCACGGAGAGTAAAAAATTGTCATCTGTAGACGTTAGTTTGTGCAATCAGGAAATACAGGTATCTGTTATTGCGTGTTTGCAAGTTGCTAAGAAATGTTGAAACTTCTACGACGAAAAGTGAGGGGCATGGTTAGCGGAAGCTCATCTCCGATCCATGGCGAATAAGCGGAGTCCGCACCAAATAGTGGCGGCATTTCTCCTTTAGATAAGATCAATAAGCACGCTTATTTCTTCGCGATGAAATATAAATAAAGGGGGCCTAAAGCAACATTGTTCACAGCGCCGATAGGAGTAGTAGCAGACACCACTTGTGGGCGAAGAACGCCTTTTAGGAACAGTTCCTGAAGTGCGATTTCATCCATGTTGTGGACTAAGAAATGCTTACTAAAGATGCAGTGATGTGGTGCTTACGCCCTTGTCTATAATGTGATGCCGGAGAAAATAAGAGAGAACATTTTTGGGACTGTGATCACACAACGTGATTATGACCGCAATCCCTCGGAGAGACCAGAGTTACAAGCTGCGTATATGAACCCTGCATGCGCAAATTACGACGTGATTTCTGTGCCGGCGCTTGCGGAGCTTGGCATCACGTACGTGTTATATCATGCTCGTTCACTCGATGTGGAAGTGGGAGGTCCCACGGCTGCTGCATTTTCTCTTTGAGCGAAATCAGTTTTTAACATCACGCTCAATAAAGCTTCCTTGCATTTGCGTTCCCGTACGTTAAAGTCTTGAAGGGACGCGCACCAAGACGTCCCGTAAAGGAGCTTGCGTTTAAAACGCTATTCTAAAGCTGTCTATCTTTTCCAGGCAAATATCGGTGCTCTGGCTGCCTCACAAAAATACGAAACGATGTCTACCAAGGCGAAAGTGTGAGCCAAGTGGACGCGCGCTGGCGCGCGTATTGTAGGTTCAATCCGCCATTGCTCGCGAAGCGCGGCAAACGCAAGACGCGCGGGCGCGAGTGTTCACGCGTCGGCAAGCGTACGAGTAGTTTGGCCCTCACCAGGTCTGGCCAATTTGAGCTGACAAGCGCAGTGCATACAATGCGCGCTAACGATCGCGTCTGCTAAGTATTACATCGATACGCGCCGCGGAAAGAGCTGAAATTTCAAAGCGAACGCCGTTTGCCCTTCTCCTCGCGGGCGCCACGCTTCAAGCCGTATACGTGCAAGTGCGCCAAGCCGTATAGATGACGTATACGTGCTAGTGCGCCTACGTACATGTGTCTTTGCTGTGACGTCGCTCTTAGTGACTTAAGACTTCGATAATTATTCAAGGCAACATCTGTTATTTGTGTAATCTGTCGCATCGATAGACAAATTCAGGTTTAGAGAAATAATAAAACACACAAACCGAATGCCTGCGTGTATTTGTTTTACTTCGTACCACACCAAGAGCGGTGTACTTCCGTTTCGGCTGCTTGTTCCCACGTCGTGCAGTCGCGCGCTGACACCGAAACTATGCCGTTTTCTACCGTGTTCCAGCGCGGGATCATGCTCTGTGATCCGCTTGTGTCTGCCTCAGTATTCGTGTAGCACTGACTTATACCGCTAGTCAGGTGTCCTCGTGCACAGCGCACACAATCGTGCGCTGGGCAAAGCGAGACAAAGACAACGGCTCGCGCGCGAGGCCGTCAGCGGTAGTGCGCCGCGCAGCAAAAAAAGCGAGGAACAAAAAAAAATGATGGCGAGGCCCATGACGTATGCGTCACCCGATCCTCGAGGTCCAGTATGGGACAACGTAAGGAAGGAATTTCGCTTGCGGAGGCTAGACGGGGCAAGTGGAGAGAGCGTCTGGCAGTGGCGCTCGCCTCCTGAAATTATGGGTTCGAGGATCTGAAATATTTCTATCTCTGCTATTAATGAACCAATTGGAAAAATTCATGCGGCTGAACGCTCCTTAGAGGGCACGTAACAACTTCCAGCGTATTTGCTGTGGGGCCTGGTGATGGGCCCTATAAGGCCAAATCGAACAGCGCCAAGCGTCTCAACGCCTTCGCTTGCCCGCGAGTAGTTAGTAACTCGAACGACCGCTCAGTGCCGTTCAATTGGACATTAATGTTTTCTATTTTATACACTCATGACGTGGCGCCACCTCCTTCCCATTGGCTGCGCCTTCACGTGCACAGCGACGCATGCACTAGGCCAGATGTCTGCGACGTGACGTGTGCAATGACGCACGCACTAGGCACACCTGTAGTCAACGGGAACCGTGGAACCGCCGTGGCGGCGTGGAAGCGGGCTCGTCTCGCACCCACGCGGCCCGATGTCGATTACCACCCAGATCGAAATCTACCGAATGTTCTTTTCAAAGGCGTTAATTTACTTAATTCTGTACCATCATTCGGTCGCGCCAACGACTACGACGGATTTTTCCGCAATTAAGCATATAATGATTTCGCATTAATAAGTCGCAGGATCCGGCAGTGAAACAGGTCAAAGAATAGAGGCACGTATAGGAAAAGAAATGCTGATCCCAGGCACTGTCGAAATCGATCTAAGTGAAGCTTTCTGTACTGTTTGCTTTGATTGACGATAATTAGCAGTGATGTTGACACCGAACCTTTAATTTCTTCAGCGTTCAGTCCAATACGAAAGTGATGAGTTGATGTTAAACGTTACCTTGCGTGCACCACTGCTGTTTGTATGCGTAATACACAGAACACACAGGGAGACGTGTTTGTTTGAGGCGCTGCTGTGCGCCGTTGCTCGTAATCTCTTAGAGGGTTGAGCATTATCATTGCCTCACCTGGCACATCGCACCGTGACAGCAGCGTTAAATTTGTATTGAATTATGGAGCTGTACGTGCCAAAACCACAGTCGGATTATGAGGCACACTGCTGCGGCGGACTCCGGATTACTTTTGACGCCAGTGTGTTCTTTAACGTGCACCTAAACCTAAGCGCAATAGCGTTTCGGTATTTCGCTCCCGTAGAAATGTGGCTGCCGCGATCGGGATCGAACCCATGACCTCGAGCCATAACATGGCCACAAAGCTACCGCGGCGGGCACAGGAATGTTGATTTGACGTGCGACTGCTTCCGTGGTGTCGTCTAGACCCTACGGTGCTTTAATGTGGCTTTGCGTCTGCACACTCGGCGTCTGTTGTCTGCTTGACAAACTTGCATGGTGTTTATTTTTCAGAAATAGCAGAAACGTACAGTACCGTACCATCAGTTTGCCCACAACCGCTGTCATGTCTGTAGACCGATTTTTCATGGGCGCCACCATGTTGCGTAAGCTGTGGCGCCATCTATGAGCAGTCGGCATGCTGGCTTGGGCGAGTGCTCCGTCTTTTATGTCATGTATACGCTCGGCGCCCCTTTTTGGTGTTTGGTTTCGCGTTCGCGCGGTCTATTTAGTGTGACGTGGCATCTTCTACGTGGAAAACGGTTCTGTGAGACGTGCTGAAGTGGTTTAAGTCGGCATGGCTGGACTTTCTGCTGGCTTTGAGGCGGACGGAGCACGCAGCGCGATGTGTGCGCGCGTGATGCAATCAGCATCGGAGATCACTTGTATATCTAAAAATTCCATTAACTAATCTGACCTTATTGCAGTATTCTCCTTTAGTTCAAGCTGCGGGTTAGGAGCAATTAAACATACGCGACCATTGTAACAGCGTAGGTACCGTTCTGCTACGGTAGTTGTGTTGTTATACTTTGAGAAGCGTTCAAACTGTTAGCTGTAGATGACACTGCGTGACTACTTGGTTCGGCGGACGTGGTTTCCAGCCATGAATAAAATATTTTTCCTTAGTAATAACCGCATACCTTACAGTGTGAATTGCACTTGTCCAACAAAGCGACTGTTTACGAATTGCGCGAGCGTCCGAAGCGGTGGTAGATGCTTGATTACAGATATCGTTGCTCTATATAGCGCATGGTCCAAGCATGCGACATCAACGTTTACAGATCTATAAACGTTGTGCGGCATGACCATGCGAGGTCTTACTGAGGCCTTAGCCCGTTCTCTCTCTTTTTTTTTTTTTTTCAAGAAAGAGGACGACAACCGATTTTTGTTTTCGGTTTTGTTCGTCCCTTTCTCTACGACGCACTCACCCGTACTACGGAAATTTTGTCCTCCCAAATAGCTGTCGCATTCTTTTTATGCGATCCCTCTCAGATATTACACTCTAAGAAGAATTCCGGGGAAAACGGGAGTAACTGCGCAGTTAGTCCCAAAAAGGGCGCTTTCGTCCCTCAAGGGAGTAACTGCATGGATGTGCGTGCCGTGTGCAAATTTTGGAGAGTAAGTGTTTAGTCCCTGGTCGGAAAGAGAGCAACGGGAGGACGAACGGCAACAGTTACTCCCCATGCGCTCCGCTATTTTCGTCCGTGTCGTGCAGTGATGCGGCAAAAACTGTATTGTCTATAAATCGTGAATAGTTCGAAGTTCATGCACTGTCCATTGAACTACATGCAAAGCAGCACTTTGCCTCTTCGTGAGAAAATTGCGTGAAATTTAAAGTTGGAATGTGAAGAGCCATGCCCTTCGTGCGCACCCCATAAGTGAGCGATACACATTAAACGCACAAGTCATTGATAGACTGCCAGATTTTGCTGGTCAATAGTACCTAAGTTCCTTCCGTTCCAAGGAGATTACGAACTTAACTGAAGCGATGTGTAGCTCAAACGGGACACACTAAGCGACAGAGCAATTGTGTATCTCTGTCGTCTTAGGTGCACCGTTTGAGCTCGCTACACGTTTACATCGTGTAGTGCCTCAGTTTAAAGCACCCTAAAAATACTCGGGCAGATTTCTTTTCGCACTCGCTTATGGTTTCAAGTACACTCAGCGTCACACTCTCCCCGCGCAGCATACACAAAATGCCGAGTCGCTTTTACATTGCCACACCTGCGTTCCGTGGCTTAAGCTGTCTTAATTTCCTACCCAGTGAACCAATCTGCCGTGGTGCAGTGGTTAGAGTAGCTGACATGGTATTCTGAGGACGTGAGTTCGAATCCTGCTTTTGGGCACTTTTTTTTCTTTTTTTTTTTCAGCTCAGTAATCTTTTTTATTAGCGTATAAATGCCTAATTTCATCGATTCCACCTTTGCGGAGCATCGGAAATAATGACCGTTACTCCTTTGAGGAGCATCGGAAAAGAGCAACTGTTAGTCCTCGGAGGAGTAACGGCATGGGGAGTAACAGTTCATCCCCTCGCACTTACCCCCTAAAAGGAGGAATGGTTGTGGCAGATCAGTTGCTCCCCAAAAGGAGTAACCTCAATACCCCATTTCCTCCTTTTCTTCTTAGAGTGTACGGTTTTACAGGGCAAGAAAGGCAATGCCAAAGCGCATAGGTTATATATGTATCATGCTGGTTCACCAACCGCAGTGATCGCTGTGTTGAGAAACGTCACCAGTCTCATACAGGAGGCTAGCGTAGACATGTCATAGTGATTTCAAGTCTACTAGAATTGAAATGCGTGAGAACGGTGCCGTTGTGTCACAAATATTTGACAGCGCCTAGCTGGCGCTTAAAGGTTTCGGGCTTGCCTTTGGTTGGTCGTACATGTATGCGCTTTTATGTTTTAGTTCCTACACCAAGCGATCACACAGTGAGCAGATTTTTCACTTCATGCTGGCAATACACAGATGCCGGTTCTCTTCGTTGAATTAAAACCGACACAACCAAAATAGCTTACAGCACGTACACACACTGCGGCTGACGATGCGCCTCACATGTTTGCGGCCCCGAGAGATATTTCCGCATACTGTAGTTACCAATGCACCGAAAGGCTACACACTGGTTCCCCAACGACCTTTTATGAACGGACATTGCGTGAATTTCACAAAGTACGAGCTATAACATCTCCAAATCGTTCCGCACCACGCGACAGCAATACTTTCAAGCAGCACCGCGCCGGATCACACACGCCAGGGAGAAGGAAAGGCTCGCCGCGCGCCCTCCCTCCTCGCCCCATGAAAAGGTTATAGTAGTAGCGTTTCCTTGCCTTCTGACGTCAATTTTCTTTCTACCGCCCTCCCCCCTATATTGGAATTGCGAGCGAAGAGTGGCAAGGCTGTTATTCACTCGTTCCGCAACTGCATCTTTTCTGCCCATTCTATGCCTCTTATGTGTCCTCCTCTCTGCCAATCTATCTTGCACGTTTGTTTCTAACGCACAAATGAGCGCTGCAGTTTCTGCAGCGCTTCTGCGGGGGGTCACGGATAATTACAGCGGGTCACGGACGATTACAGCTGTAAAAAGGCTAATGTGGCGACGCTCGAGAGGGCATTGTGCACATGGGACGCGATGGAAAGGTACAAACGAGTTTCTCGCGCCGCCTTCCTTCTCCGCCACGCTCCTTTCGTGTATATACACGCTCTGAACGACCCCCTTATGCGATGTGCAAGACAGCAGCAGCACGAGTGGAAAAGTCGAGGGAAGAGGCAAAGAACGCTTCGCCTTAATACCAGGATTTCACTGGCGCTTCTGCGGGGAATGTTCCCTCCGGCGGAGGTTGGCCCCCGGTCAAAACGTCAGTACCATTCTGGTATGTTTCCTGCGAGCTCGTATTCTTTAACCTATGAATGCGGCGGCGCTCAGTCGGGCGTCACCAAAACTTTCCCTCGTCCTTGGCTTCCTTCCTTCTCACTGCTCCGTAAAGTTTCCGTTTGGACGCTTGCTTTCTCTGACTCGAATGCGGAGCGCCTTGCGATTCGACTCGGAGGACTGAATCGACCACCCTAATTGACAATTAAATTTGGTAACAAGAAGAATCGCGTCATCGTTGGATGGAACATGTGACAGGAGCTCCCCGCAAGAGAGAGAGAATAAACTTTTTTATTCGGTGAATGAAGCTTTGGAGAGGCGTCCTCATTCCAGGATGCCTTGAGCTCGGGCCGCGTCCTGGGCCCTCGCAATCAGCCGTTGCTGATCCTCGAGGTCGGAGCTGGCCAAGGCTCTCTCCCAAAGCTCGTTAGTGGGGTAAGGGTCCGGAGGATTTAATGGAGCCGCTCTGCAACCCCCTACTATGTGCCTGAGGGACTCGGGCTCTGCGCAGAAGCGGCATTGCGGAGAGAATTTTGTAGGGTCTATGAGGTGATTTCTGGTTGGGTGGGGGAATGTATTAACCTGTAGAGCTCGGAGGCATCGCTCCTGCTCTCTAGGTAGTGACTTGTGTGGGGGTGCGTATGTTCTGCGGGTGAGCTTGTAGTGTTGTGTGATGTCTTGGTAAGAGACTAGAGGGTGCATGCGCTCGGGTTCAGATTCCTCGGCGTCGGCTCGGTGGGTCAGATCTCGAGCCACGTGGTTGGCGACCTCGTTGTCAGGAATGCCTTGATGAGCTGGCGCCCAGATGATCATGACTGATCTCGTTGGCGGCTTTTGATTGATGATCCGGAGCGTAGTGATATGAATTCTGCCGCTAGCAAAGTTGCGGCACGCCTGTTGGGAGTCGGTCACTATGACTTCAACCTCTGTTTGGGAGAGCGCGAGGGCTATGGCCGCTTCCTCGGCTTGGAGGGGATTGTTTCGTGTGAGTGAAATGCTGCTCCGATGTTCTGTGTTGACGACTACGGTGGCTGTTGTGGCTGCGTGTCTGGAGTAAGAAGCCGCGTCCGTGTAGGCTGTAGAGGGTAAAGTCCCGTATCGCTTGTGTATGGCCAGGGCGCGGGCCTCCCTTCGCTCTGCGTGGTGCACTGGGTGCATATTGCGAGGTAGAGGACGTACGGTGATGTTTCTCCGGATGGCATGGGGTAAGCTCACAGTCTCAGGCGGCGGATGGCTCAGAGGGGCAGAGAGCCCCAGGCGTAAGAGAATGGACCTCCCTGCTTCCGTAACCGCCAGCCTTGTTCGTTGACTGGATAAATGTGCCTCGATCAGCTCCTCGGCCGTGTTGTGCACACCTAGTCGTAGTAGGCGTTCTGTGGAAGTACTGGTTGGCAGGCCCATCGCCTGCTTATATGCCTTTCTGATCATTGTGTTGATTTTCTTCAGTTCCGTCTCGTTGAGTAGTGCGTATGGAATAGCGTAAGTTATTCGAGACACGACGAAGGCTTGGACAAGCCGAAGCGTGTCCGCCTCCCCCATGCCTCTTGTCTTGGTTGTTATTCGCCGGATCATGTGCGTAACTTGGGCTGTTGTATTCTTAAGCTTTTGAATTAATATTATATTGGTGCGATCCGACTGGAAAACCATTCCCAATATCTTTACGCTCTGAGACGGAACGATGGTGTGTCCCTCCAGTTGTATGTTGATAGTGGGCGAGTCGGATGTGTGCTTCTTTCGAGGTGAGACCAGGAGTAGCTCCGACTTTTGGGGGGCGCAGCTGAGCCCGCATGACTTAGCATAGTCGCTCACCACGTCTGCAGCTTCCTGCAAGCGGTTCTCCATTTCCCCTATGGACCCTGTGGACGACCAGATGGTAATGTCGTCGGCATATAGGCCATGCCGGATCCCTGGGATGTTATCGAGGAGCGGCGGTAGGCCTATTAGGGCGACATTGAAAAGGAGAGGGGATAACACTGCGCCCTGTGGTGTGCCGCGCCCGCCCAGTAGGAAGGGGTTTGTGGCTTTGTCCCCGACCTTTAGGATGGCTTTTCTATCTGAGAGGAAATCTCTGATATAGGAGTACGTCCTGGCCCCACAGCCCAGCGCGTTTAGCCTCTGTAAGATTGCTGTGTGCTTGACGTTATCGAACGCCCCTTTAAGATCTAAGGCGAGGATAGCCGTGGGGGAGTTGCGTGTCGCTAGTACAATCACCTCCTCTTTCAGCTGAAGTAGGATGTCTTGAGTTGAGAGGTGTGGACGGAATCCTATCATCGTTGTTGGAAGTTTCCCCGAATCCTCCAGGAATGGCTGTAGCCGGTTGAGAACGATGTGCTCTAGGAGCTTTCCTACACATGAAGTGAGGGAGATCGGTCGTAGGTTCTCAATGGCTGGTGGCTTGCCTGGCTTCGGTATCAGACGAACCTCGGCTATTTTCCAGTCCTCGGGAAGGTTTCCTGTCCTCCATACTTCGTTAAGATGAGCGGTAAGCTCTACTAGCGAGGGGCTGTCAAGATTTACAAGTGCCTTATTGGTAATTTGGTCCATTCCCGGGGCTGTGTGGCGTCTCAAGCCCATTATCGCCGCTGTTACCTCATGTAGATGAATGTCCTCATCTAGGAGCTCGTTAGGGGTGCCGGTGTAGGGTGGCAGAGGCTCCGATGTCTGTGTGGGGAAGTACTGGGCTTTGAGAGTCAAAAGGAGGTCCGCCTCGTTTCCAGGAAATTGGTGAATTACTCGAGCCATATTGTGGTGGGATTCCGTTTTGCTGCTGGCCGGGTTGATTAAATACCTCAATAACTTCCACGTCTTGGAAGTACTCAGTCTTCCTCTCAAGCTGTCGCAGAGGGATAGCCAATTCTCTCGGCATAGCGTGGTAGCGTATTCCGCAGCCACTTGTGTGAGTAGTGCTATTCGCCTCTTGAGTTTGCGATTTAATCTTTGCCTTTTCCAACGCTTCAGCAGGCTACGCCGGGCTTCCCACATGTGGAGCAAGCGAGCGTCGATGCTTGGAGTGGTGGTGGATGTTTCAAGCATTTTGGTGTGCGCCTTCACATCCTGGTGAAGCTGAGTGATCCACTCCTTAATTGACTGAAGCTGTTGGCTCTGGTCGTTCGCAGCTCTTTCTTCTCTTATCTCCCGCAGCTTGGTCCAATCCGTGAGGCGAGCCGTGCCTATCCTGGCTTTGTATTCGAGACCATGGAGAGTGGTGGCTAGCAGCGCGTGGTCGCTGCCTAGGTATTCCTCCAGATTGGTCCAGCAAGCTTGGGGGATACTTCTGGTGAGGGTTAAGTCGGGGTTCGTGTCTCTTTGCACACTTGTGCCGAGCCTCGTGCTATTCCTTGGATCGTTGACGAGCGTGAGATCCAGGTCCTCAATAACTTTGTGAAGCATGTTTCCCCTGGGGTTGGTGTACGTATAACCCCAGAGGGGGTGGGCTGCATTAAAGTCGCCCACAATTAGAAGCGGATGGTTGCCTGCTGCGTGCGTGGCTTGCTCTAAAACCAGTTTGAGGACCGATGGCGCGCTTTTCGGCCGACAGTAGACGTTTAGAACAAACATGGGACCCTTTTTCTTTGTTGCCTGTGGGATAATTTCGAGCAGAATGGCAAGCGGTTCGGATTGCTGGAGGTGGTGTTGAACGGCCACTAGCTTTTTACTGACCAGGGTGTGAAGGCTGCTCCCTGTATCGGTGCCATAAGTGACGTATCCGGGTAGGCGGACGTGTGTGTTCGTTTCTTGCAGTGCGATGATTTCAGGTGGTCTTGTTGATGTAGCGATGTATTGTATCAGTGATCCATACTTGTTCTTGTAGCCCCGGCAATTCCACTGCCACACCGTGGTTTCGCCTGGGGAGCCCCCGCGCTTACTGCATATATGTTGGGGCGGAGCCATCTTGGTTATCAAGGGGTGGTGATGCGTGCACAAGATGGGGTTCTGGGGAGCCCAGAGAATCTGGCAATTCTGGTAGGGTCTGATGAGCTGTTTTCTTGGGGCGCCGGCTTTGACGAGCTTCCAGTGCTAGTATGCGTTCCTCTAGTCTCATGATGCGTTCCGCCAACTGAGTGTTAGAGTGTTGTTGTTGAGTTGTGAATTGTTGTTGTTGTGCCGCTGACTGTTGTATAGCTGTGAGTTGTTGCTGCATAGTAGCTTGTAGGGATGTCTGAAGGCTCTGAATAGCTTTTGCTACTACCTCTTCTACCTTCTGGAGAGTGGCATATTGGACGGGTATGACTCCCTGCGGTGCAGTGGGCTGCGCGGTTGCTCAGCCCACTGCTTTGGGGGAATAAAGATCCCATTTTTTATTTGATTTGAAAAAGGACAATTAATGAAAAATCTTCAGATTCTGAACAAGACTAAACTTGGAGTCTAAAGCGATAGTGATATTGCGGAAACAGAAGAGTGTAAAAAGAAGGAAAAGCTACGCGTTGTGAAGACTGTGGAATGGCACTCCTTGTGATACTGGGTTTGATGTGTGCCGTACTAGGGCCTTCCCTCATGAGTAAATGTGATTGTATACGCGACAGTCGGTTTCGTCACAAATCTCACAGGCCACATAAGTGCTTGGGACGTTCACCTTTTGTTTACTTTATTGGCGCTTCAAGCAGGTGCAGTGAAGCCAACTTCATCTAGAATTAAACCAAATTTTTATGGGTATTCTACAAATAAAAATAAATTTCTGAGTGTATTTCGGGCGTTTGTTTAATTTGCCGATTCAATGAAGTGCTTCCAAATAAATTGGAATTTTGAAACGTTTTGCTTTTCAAAAAATGATTCGGTTGGTAAAGGGTTAAAGGTGTGTGCACTCAAGCAAATAATTCTAGCTGCAACACGGAACATTAGTTCTCTTGCGTCATTGACAACCTCAGCCACTTCAACAATATTCTATGGTTTCTCACCTACTTACCGTCAAAAGTGGACGTTTTTGGTATAACACAACATTCAAGATGCACAACTAATCGAACGAAAATTAACTGGTAACCTAGAAAAAGGAACCAAGATGAACCTTCCTTAATTCACGAGCAAGGTAGCTTCACGCTCGGGTGGCTCATGAAACCGTATGCTTTGCCAATAATCTTAGTCGAACAAAGGTGATGACCGTCATATGTGGCGCCTCAGGGAAATGCATGCAGCGGCAATACCTGCTTTCCTGTTTTGCTCAAGCCCCATCAACCGCTTATTTGCGATCAAATCATTAATCGAAAAATTGGAGAGTTAGAATTGCCCCGCTCAAGGGCACTAATGGTAACAAAATCAGCTCGCGCTTGTCGTTTGGGTGCCGAAGTGATACATTTGGCATGCTGAGGGGGGGGGAGGGGGGGGGGAGCCTTTCCTCCCTGACTTTCCGCACTGGTTCACAGTGAAGTTCATGACGTAAGCGCTGGCTTCAGCATATGACTATCAAGTTGTTCAGGATGCTAAACGCATAGCTTGCGGCACCTTGTGTAAACCAGCTGGGTAATGTTGTGTACTAAAATAGAAAGTAGTTACCGTATTTGGACATCAATAAAGCGACCATGAATATCGCAAGGGACACCTCCGAAAAAGAAAAAAAGATGCTTGCTATAGAGATTACTATACCAACATGCATTATTACTATAAACACATAAAACAACGCAAGAAATCGGATGCACCCCTAAGGCTTTATTCATGGTTACTTCAAACTGCAGTCGCAAAATAAGGGGAAATGGCGAGTGCTGACGTAGTTATCCCATCGGCGAGAACGGCATCGTCGTTCGTGACATCCAACAATGTTATTGGACAAAAGTCACTTAGGAAATGCCCGCGACGCACTTGAACACGGCAGAAAACCTTAGGCGGATTGCACGGTGATGCGCCGCGCTACTTCGAAGACCGTTCACTTGACGCGCCGCACAGCAGCGCCTATATTATCTTTCACACCAATTAGTGGGCATACAGCGATGAATGTTCACTAAGTACATATCAGACAAGCTTAGTTTGTCTATAGAGACCGTTTATAATTTAACCAAGCGAGGAATAGCGATTGGCGAAGCGTTCCGCCGATAAATTTTCTCAAAGCTTGCGGCATTAAACCGACGCCAGGAATAGTTTTATATATAACCTCCTTGGCGGCATGAGTGCAAGAAGGCTATAGGATATTTCTGGAGAGGCAGTTCCAGCCGCTGCCAACAGGAGCGAGTGATGCCGCCGGCGGCCATGTAAAACTGTCTAATAACGTACGTTATCATAGTGCACGTAAACCACAGAAACCCAATAACGTTTGGAGCATGCGCAGTGATGAAAACGATATTTTTTTTACGTACGACATGCGCTTACGTTTCATTGCAAGCGCTATTCTAAAGCTCTATATTGTCACGCAAACTGCGCAGAAAAGAAAGAAAAGATCGACTTAATTCACTCAGTCTCTCTTCAATTCACGCTAAGAAAGGTTTCATTTTGTTGAACGAACATAGCCTGCTCTGCATTGAGCGGTATACGGTGCGCGACTTTTAAAACAAAGTGACCTGTATAACGAAGAATTTTGGAGGTCCCGAGAGCTTTATTGTAAGGGCGTTTGACTGTGTATGCCCAAGATAGTTATTTGCGTGAGCACTGTATCCACACACTGAACCGTGTTGCCAGCTCCAGCTCCTGCTACATTATGAGCCGATGGTGTAATTTTACTTGCAGAACTTGAGGCTGTGCTAGGGAAGAGAGAGCTAAAAGAAAGAGCAAAGGCAGGGAGGTAAGCCAGAAGAGCTTCTGGTTTGCTACCCTACACAGGGGGTGAGGGAAAGGGGATAGAAAGAGGAAAGTAGCTGCGCTAGGCATTTAACAAGACAGTACTGAAAGAAAGCAAGACACACACACACACACATGCAGACAAGCGATTGGCAAATATTTTGTGGTTTATTATTCTTTTATTCTCAGAAATGTACAAAAAAGAAGAGGGCGCACCGCTTCTATCTTCTCTTTTCTCTCTCTTTTTATAATTTTTTTGTCGTTTTTTGTTGCCAGCGGGTGTATACACGAGCTGAGTGGTTTCATTACATAAATATATAGCATATAGGATAAGTCGGCGCTCCGCGCGTTTTCGTTTCACTTTTTTTTTTATCTCTTAGGAATCTTCCAACTCTGACTCGCGTTTGCGCCGCTCCGCAGCTCCCGCCTGCTGCTTTTAGTTTGGTGGTTGTCCACCTCTTCTCCTACCGAGCCAACCTTTCCGGTGACAACTGGAGTAAAACCACGACGACGAGTGGCCAGGCGAATCCATGGATGGTCTTGGTCGACTGCGGCCTATGCAAGTTGGTCGCTGACCGCTCGCTGTCCTCAAGAGTGTCGATTTCGGCATGCAAAGGAAAAACGTTCCATGCGGGCGAATTGATCATGGTGTGAGGACTCGCTCATTTCGGTTCGTGGCTCGATTCACTGGAAGACGTGAAGGAAGCAGGAGGATGGCGCCTTCGCAGGCAGAATCGCAGCCTCCCGGGCTTCCGTCTCGCATCTTCCTTGATTAGGGGGGCGATGGTGAAGAATCTCGGTCGACCTGCCAGAGTCCGGTCCAGTACTTCCGGTACGGCGAGGCGGAAAGCTTCAGATGACCAGAAAAGACCAGACGACGGAACCTCCGGCGGTCTCGGTGATCGGTCGTCGACGAGGCGGTTGTCGTCGGCGGGCAGCAGCGACGAGAATTGCGAAGAAGCGGTGGCGGCAGAGGCAGGCAGCGCCGCCGGTGGTTGTTCCCCGGCGGCTACGAGCTGGCGCCGTCCTGCGGCACAGCGTCGGCCGGTGCGGCGCTCTCGCCGCCGGCCGGAGCCGGCGCCGCCTCGGGCACCTCGGTGGCGGCTGCCTCAGCCTTGGCCTCGGCGTCGTTCTTCACCTCGCTGGTCTCGTTGCAGCACTCGGGCTTGCCTTCTGCGAGAGGGAAGAGAGAATGCCGTCAGGAGACGGGTATGCGAATATTGTTGTCACGCTCAGCCTAAATAGAAGCCTATCGCTGCTTATTATCGACACGTGGGGACACCGGCTTTTTGTTCACTCGCCCGTTTACGACGCGGATTCCACCGCTGCGAAATCCCGCGAGCATCGTTGCTGTCCGTATTCTGCGCTGAGCATGCGAATGAGATGCCCTTAAAAGCGACTATAAGTTGAAGCCTTTTTCCGAAAGTCCGCGAGTGGAGAGCTGGGCAGTAAGTTAAACGTGCGGTCCCGTTACCACCCGCAAATCATTGTGGTTTATGAAAGTATACGCGCGAGCCCTTTGATCGATCGCAAGTTCTATTGTGCGAGTGTTTGGCGTACTCGCCAAGTATATTCGCAATGTCTGCAGCTGCCTATGGAAGCGACTCCGTGCACCGAAAGCAAACAACCTCCCTTCCATGGACGCGGCTTGTAGTACTCGTCAACGCGACTGCAGGCGGAATACCGCGCTCGCATACTATCAGTCGTCCTTGTCGTGCGAAAACCGGAATACCTTGGCGGCTGCAAGGCAGATGCGGCGCGGAGTTGCCTACGGAGGGTCTCGCTATGCTGCACATTCTCGCCCTGCGGAGTTCAGTCTTGCAATGCTGTACCGGCAGTGACTTAGTTACGCGGAGAAAGTTATTCGAGTGAATGGCTACGACTACGGCGCGGTTCGCGGGCCGTGAGAAATGCGAAATGTAGGAATGGATTTTTGAACTTATCTGCAAGCAGACTGAACGCGAAAGCGAGGAAAAAGGGCGTAGGATTTGTGCTTATTAGCCTCGAGCCGTAAATGTCAACAGCGCAAGAGGAATAATTATCTGAGCTATCCCTGCACACGTGAGAACGTTCTGGACGTTGCGTGTTATTGTAGGTAGGGTTGAAACAGCTATAGACGGGAATATGTCCTACATAAAATAACCAAGTAATATTTTTTTTTTCGTCGTCCGGCCGCTGGCTGGTTCATAACATTTTTTTATTGAATGTAGAACCGGTGTACCAGGTTTGCACAAGAAAAATGAGTAGATTTCGTCAGATTGTAAGTGCAGTGCCTAAAACTCGGATGAACAGTACTGCGACCTTTCGTTTTCCCGAAGAGATATCTAGAGAGACAATAAAAGAAAGAAAAAGTTTTTAAAAGCAATCTATAACTGTAGGTGGCGCGCCGTCAACGTCGGCTGGGCCGCTGTGACTCGTGCCTTTAGCGGTAATGCAAAATAATTTTTGCGCTGTCGGAGCTGCACAAAATTCAATTCCTACAATGTATGCCGCAAAGCGCTCAGCGGCGTCACGGGGCGACGTACTCGAAGTGCGGAGGACGGACTCCAGGTTAGCGACCACAGATGTTCTACATATTTGCGCGAAGCTTCAACTCGCTCGCAGCAGGCGCACGTGACTGTGACGGCGACTGCGCGGCTTTTTCCTAGGCCTTCCCGAGCAGCATCTCGAGCGGTGGAAGTCGAAGCGCGTTGAGAGTCATTGGCGCCAGGAAGCTCGACAGAATAGAACTTAGAGGAGAGAACAAGGAGGAGAAGGGGTTGACGACCTTTTTTTTCCCCTTCTTTTCACCGTCAGCGACGTTGCGTGCGCCGTGGAATGAAGGATCACGTCCTCGCCCGCCCGGCGTCGTCGTCTCCCGCCGTGCGAAGCCAGAGACGGTCGCGGAACGATTAGCGCCTCCGCCGGCGGCCTTGCGTTGCCCAAAGTCATCTGGCCCAAAGGACCGCCGCCGTCGTGTGGAGGGGAGCGACGCGCTGCAAAGCGTCTGGAGACGCAGACGAGACCGAATCGTCCACGGCGCCCTCCCCCCCTCCCCCTCTTCCATTGAGTCTTTCCGCGCCATTTGCAGGTGGAACCGGGACAGGCACGGACCCTTTGTGCTCGCAGAGCGTTCACTGTGACGGATCGCCGCCGACCACAGTTGACTAACTTTCGGCCTCCTATTTCAGCTCTGCATGCCGCCACGAGGACGTCTGGCACCGCTCTCTCCCTCAGCTGCGCCTGTAAGCTTCTGTGAGAGCATGGTTTCATGGCCCGCCCGTTAGACAGTGCTCTGTTCCTCTTATTTTTCGTCGCCCTCTCCCTTGCTGAGACGGCAATTTTCTTCTTCGCCGAGAGGAGGGGACGAAAGGGGAGCGAGTGAAGTGGGTGTTCGTTGACCGTCTGGATGCCTGCATCCGAAGGCAACATTGCGTCTCGCGCAAAGAAGGCCGTTCCCACGTCCGCTTGCGCGCTGCCCTGAAATCGGTGTGAATGCCACGACCCTCGGAGTTTTTGACCGAGAGATCGCCATCGTAACGATTGTGCAGGCGCGGCTTTCGATCTTGTTCTCTGGCCGAATAGACTACGACCCTGAGACTTACTCAGTCTCATAATGGCCTGAAGTGCCGCAAGTAGAAACACGCAGATAAGACAGCACAGAGGTATACTGTGTGAGCCTGCGCGAATTTTCTCCCGTTTCTACTAAAGTGAAAATGTCTTTTTATGCAGCTATACGTGCATACAGATTTTGAGCAACACCACCTTGGCGAAGGTTATTGGTTCAGGTTCAATAAGAGCTAAAACAGCGCATCTACGTAGAAATGTGCGTTTTCTTCGCGCTCATTTAGTCGCGGAGTTTCAGCTTAGGTAGATGTCAAGTAAAATAATTATTGGTAGGGGAGATCTTCCTAGCTTGCAGCCCTTGGGGGATTTGTGCGTCGCCATTCAAAGGTCATTAGGAGTTCAGTGTGCGTTCACACTGCTCAATTGATTTCATCGTGAACATTATGCGCATTACCGACAAATACGAGTAGCAAAAAGGCTGTAGAAAAGGGCAGCTGCGACAGAGATATATCAAAAGGTACGGGAATTGAAAAAGAGGTCCCGGTAGATTATAAACAGCCGTCGTCCTAAAATGTCATAGACGGTCGTTGCTTATGTGCAATATATATATTAGACAGCAAAGTTCTGTGTAAACTGAAGCAAGGAAATGTGTAGTTAAATACATTTATATATACTTGTAGGGGATAAACGAGAAGGTCCGCCGCCTTCGCTCATTTGAGAGCCGAAAGAGAGCTTACTCCCTTATTTACTCCTTATTTACTCCCTTATTTATGCACATTCCGCCATAAATACGTGGAGGAACAGCAAAATTACAGCGCATTGCTCTCGCGCTCTCTCTCTCCGGCGAACGACGGCGAGTGCAGCCAATACCAGCTGTGCAACCGATCTACAGCTCGCTGCGCCTGCGCACCTCGTTGGGGCCGCTGGGCGCGGCTCGCCTGCTGCACTGCTGCCCGGAATGCCGCCGCCCGCAATTTCCGTCCGCACGACGGCGCCATTTCGGCCGACCGGAGGAATGCTGGCGCTACACTGCGAGCCGTCGAGGCGTTTCCCGCTTTCGCTGAGCAGCGCGGAGAAGAGCGCACTGCACAATTTCGCTTTTCACGAAGGATACCTGCTGGATCAGGCAGCTGTTTGATCTGTATCGGTCACCGTGATAACAGGTTTAATAAGTACTTTTAGAAATAGGGGATCCAGAGTCAGGGGGCATTATCGGCCGGGCGTTCAAAACAATGCAAAATGCCTAAAAATGGGGTTTTCGTTTTTGGGCACGCAAGGCCGCCTGTGGACACTATTTCCAAGACAACGGCGCAAATACGAAAATGCGGCGGCGAAGCTGCCTTGAAGTTCCTGCACCAGCTCATCGTGACGTCATGAATTACTGACGGCGTCTGCTCGCGGGACTGATTGATTTCTCATCGGTACTGTCGTATTATAGGTAAGCCAAAGACTGGGCGAGTTTCAAGAACCTTTAGAGATCCCCACGGCCCAAATACGACAAAATACTGTGAAATACATGGCTCTGGAGTGTCAGCGTATGCGTAAGGAGGTTTGGCACTCACTTTCTATCCTAGTAATTAACCTCTTACCGCGAGATTAACTGAAATAATGTTTGGATAGCATACTTTCAATCTAGCGTGATTTATTGTTTTCTGCGGTGTCTTTAGGGATACACTTCTATGCCCGCGTTTTGATAACACTTGTGCTGCGAACGAAGGAACTGAACATATGCGCTGAAGGTGGAAGGAGCTGTATCTGTTTTTTTTAATCTTTGTTGGTTTTCAATTCACAATGTTCTCCGTTTTAATACCTCCAGCTCATGTTTTCCTCTGTTAGCAATTTGACATTTTGGTTGTACCTTGTCTAGAGTATGACATCTATGCTTGCCATTTGTGATAAAAGAAAATCGTCAATTTAAAGAGCTTCCCTTTGTGTTCGCACTTTATTTTCTTTCACAATTTTCCTTTCTTTCTTTTTTATTTTTCTCGGTGCAAAAGGGACACGCGCACTTTTAAAACCCTGTTATAGTTCGCGTCACACGTGCTGCATTGCTTTTCGCGTTAGTTTAATCTTTTTCGTCGTATTTCTTAAAATTCATTTTGCATAACTTTACACAAAATAGTTCCAAGATTCGTTTAACCTTTGTCTGTTTTTGTCTCTCTCTCTCTGCTCTGATTATCTACAATAACCTCACACCGTCTATTTTTTCTCGTGGTTTATTTAACAACGAGTCGCTTATAGAACGCAATCAGATGCGCTTGAAAATCGCAATGATAGTAAAAGCTTTAACTGTAATTAACGCAGGAGAATCACTACCACTGTCACGTGGCACGCAATGAGGCGCTGGCCACGTTTTTTATCACAACGTAGCGTGCGGGTCGTGGAGTGCGGTTCAATAGGTGAACGGCTTTCGCATCAGTGAATACTGCGGCGCTGTCTCTTCTCTACCCTGCACGGCGGGATGGCCTCGGCCACCGCCTTGTCTACAGTAGGCGGCGTCGGTTTGCCGTGGCCTGTGACTTCGCTGGCATGGCAGGCGGCCGGAGGGGCGACTGCTCCGCTCCGCAGGCATCCCACGCAGGGAAGGGACCGCGCGGAGTGGCGATTCTTCCCTCACACATGGCTGTTACACTAGGCGGCAGCCGGAAGAGGAGGCTGGGCGGCGTCTGGGTGGCGGCCGCTCAGAAAGCGGCGCCGCTGTCGGGTATAGCGAAACGAGGCCGAGATGCGGCAGCGCGCCTCTCTCCCGAGGAGGAGATGCACGGTGCGTCACCGTCCCGAGGCGGAAATGCCGCGCAACTGCAGAGGAGGAGTGAAAGGTGATGGGGGAGAGGCGCCTGCAGAGCGGGTATTTTTCATGGTATTTCTTGCGAGATGCAGGGGCCAGCGTAGCGTGTCCAGGCGTCCTTGTAAGTATTAACGGCGAGGGAGAGAGAAGACAGCGGGCATAGCCGCCCCACCATTAGCGGCGGCGACGGATGCGAGGCGTCGAGCGTCTGGCATCCCATGCCCTATCTCCTCGCCCCTTTATTCACATGTCACGCGGCGCGCCGGCGGAACGCGGGAAACGCGCAAGGGTCACATCAGCGCGAGCGCGGCGAACTTTCCCGCGCGCGCGGCGCAAGTTTCTGCTGCAGGCACCAACTTCGGCGGCGGGGGCCCCACCTGGCCATCTGCATTTGCAAGTCAACGATCTCTGGTTCGGAAAAATACCACCGTCGTGACATGGCGGAGGACCCTTGTGGGAGCCAGCATACGTTACGGAGAGAGAGTGATGTTCTCTTCAGACCACTATACCGTACTTTCGAGTCGGACTGAAGACGCGTATTCGAATGTAATTTTTTTGTAGTAAAACGACTGCAATGTTTAGTTGCGAGACCGCCTAATGTGGTAAACACCCAATGAGGTTTCCAAAAAAAATGGTTCGCATAAAAAGAAAACGTCTCTTCTCTACGCGCCTAGGACAAAATTCGTAAGAAAATTTTCAATTTCTCGTCTTCAGCCGTCTATATAGAATGGTGCAGCACTGCAAAATAAAACTGGCATGGCCGGCATAGCACTACCCCGGTGACAATGCCATGATATTCGGGACATAGTTGTGTTTTTCGAACATATAGTGAATGCCATTAGCTCTATGTTTTTGACTGTCACGCGGGACATCATATTTTAGCTCTGTGGAGCTCCGCCGAGCAGACATCTGGCTAAACCGATATTCTGCAGCGGGCAGGTCGTTCCTCAATTCATTTTTTCCTCAACCTAAACAACAAAAACCACCGCAGACTTAAGCCGGGCTATTGCATTGATTTACTTAGCGTTACTGCTTCGTTTCACCCCCTCTCAACCAATGGCTACGGCCCTTCCTTTTGTTCCTGTATTCGGCGACACGAAAAAAGATGGCTTCACCACTAAATGAGTTGTTATGCGGCGAAGCGCGCTTCAAGAAATCCGGAATCTTTATTATTATTACGTGCCCTCTTGATCTATCGAGTTGCTTCACACACGCATGCTTGCGTAGATGTGGAGAACTTTCGAGGTAAGTTGGCCGCCATGGCCCGAATTATAAACTACGAGCAACTCTTAATTCCAATAAGTTATAGTATCCTTCGTTTGTTCGCGTTAACTACGCATTTGTGTTCTGAGGAGTGTTCATCATACATAAAGCCGTAATTCACAGTTCCAGTTAGCTATTAGGGATTCATTTTAATGCCATATGAGCAGCTGTTACAGGCCAACACGTTGTTATCTTCGACTGATTGTAAACGGTAGTCGCGTATCCTGTTAACACCACTAGTAGAATACACTGCGCTTGAAGCGATATTGTAGTGGCAGGCAGGCAGGCAATGAACTGTGTTTAGGTCCTGAGGAGCGACTCCGAAACCCCCTTACGAGGGAGGAGCCGCTGCGGGTCGCTCCCACGTCGGGACGGGCAGTCCGTGCCTGACCGCCGCGCCGCGATATTGTACTGGGCTGGTGTGTTTTTATCGATATTTACCCGTAGCATTCCCGAGAAATTCGCATTGACAGCGCGTACAATAGCACCATTAAATTATACAAGGGGACACAATAAGTTTGAGCTGCGGTAGTTTAGTCTGTATGCTTTAGTTTTAGCGACAATTCTGGAATGTCTTCTGGAGTTACGTAAAACTGCAGCGTCAAAACAGAACTACGGAACAGCGTCTCGTTAGCATAACCTGGTTTCCTAGTGACACTAGTACGCTTGTTTCACGCGCTTTTCTGCTAAATGAGATATCATTGGTTAAGCGGCACGAAAAGACAGATAGATTAAAGTCGACGACATATCACAACGCACATGCATTTTTTTCAAAGCCCTCTGGCTTTTCTCGTTTTCTTCTTGTTCTTCCTTTTTTTTTACCGTGGGTTAGGCAGCAGTGATAAATCGTACAGCGAAAGGGAGTGGTAGGGCCTGCTTCCATACCGCGAAGGCCGTCTTCCTTTTTTTTTGTACTTTTTGCTAAATAGCGATAATACTAACAACATGCTGTGGGAGGCTTACTTTCAAAGGAGTGTAACCTTTTTTTTGTGTGTTCAAGTGTTACGTTTAACTACGCAGTTTGCGGCACTTCAATTTATCGTGCTATAGCGGCTGAATGCTCTGCGATTGATCAGCGCGGCAGCTAGACCACGATGTAAAACTGCCGCACCTGTAAAGCCGTATTTTGGACTTGTCCACAACTAAAAAAAAAAGAAAGAAAGAAGAAAAAATAAAGAAATGAACCGAGTTTCTCGCGTCGACTTTCCTGTATGCCACGCTCCTTCCATGTATATACAGACTCTGAACCACCCCACTACGCGGCGTTCAAGACAGCCACAGCAGCAGCAGCAGTAGAAAAGTCGAAGGAAGAGGCAAAGAAAGCTCCACTTTAAAAAGCCATGCGCAGCGGTCACCTTTTACTTCGGGAGATATAATGTTTGTATCACGAGGAGTAACTGCTCGGCCATTCAGGTACTCCTTCATGATGAAACAAGCGCACCGAGGTTACTCCTTTAAATACAGAGCTGCGAGTTGTACTTCCTCTCTGAATGGAGTAAAAGTAGAGCCACCATGGCTGCATCATTAACGAATGAACTACTTATCCCTAGTTATCGAGCTCTAGTTCTCAAGATGTCCTTCCGCGAATCGATAACGCAGTGCTGGATTGCCTAAAAGCGGCATGCAACTTGCGGTAGGGTTAAAGCAGGTGGAATAGCGAGTTAGCCTACAACAGAACTGTCCCGGTACAAAGTGGCGACGATAAGCACGCTTTGTACACGAGGCAGTGAAAAACGCAGCGCGAGCTGAGGCGATTGTCGATGGTACGTACCGCAGCAGACGTCTCCGGAGCTGGACATGTTCGCTGTTGATGGGGCGGGGTCCGAAAGTCCCAAGAGAAGAGCGATCTCGATCGGAGGATGAGACACTTGCACGCAGAGAAGCGTAATTCGACCGAGCTGTGGAGGTTCGCTCGTTTTTATAACGCTCGGCAAGTGCGTAAACGGAGAGGAGGAGAGAGCTGTGGAGAGCGCGAAGAGGATCACGTGCGTCAAGGTCACGTGGGGTTTGTCACATGCTTTACGTCATGGCGCGTACGTGGTCACGTGGGGAACGAGCCTCCGCGGCGGCGGTGACGGCGGCCTTTCCGGTCTCGGAATGCGGGCGCGATGGCGTGTCACGTTTTGATTCACGAACGGCGGAGAGGAGGCACAGACGCGTCTAAGAAGTGGGAAAGAAGTATAGGACTAAAAACGTGTTGCGTGTCTGCGTGTGCGTGCGTTGGGCAGCGTGTCTGTGTGTGTGTTTGCGCGTGTGTATAGTATACGCAAAAGAAGAGAGCGCGTTCGCTGCGGAGCGAAGAGAAACGCGGGAGAGAGAAAAAAAAAAAGGCGAATGCCCAGCAAACTGGTAGTGGTGTTGGAAAACGGCGGTGGCGTCGGAGGGTGGCGACGATAGCGGGTGAGCACCGAATAAGGAACGAATAAACAGCAAGCTCGGCCGTAGCGTAATCAGCCAGACAAGCAATGCAGCAACGTGAAAGAGAAGACGCGCGAAAGCCGTGGCGGCGGCGTCCTGAATAGGGCAGTCTCCTTCAGAGCCAACCTTCTGCACAAGCGGCCGCCATCTTAGCACCATTTCGGTTCGTCCGCTTCTGCAGAGTGGCGCACGTCATCGCGCTCTTCTGCTGCTGCTGCCGCGCACGTTCTCACGACGGTGGCGCGGAGGCCGCCCATCGTCTGCCCACCTGGGCACCCCTAATTCTTCTTCCTCTTCTTTTCGTTCGCGCAAAAAACTGGCCGCCGCTTTTGTCATTTTTTTCTTCACTTTGTATTCTCTTTTTCTTTTCTCTCTATTTAGCACCAACCGCTTTGCTCGCTTTCCGCTCAGGGCAGCAGCGGCTCTTTTCATCGAAGAAGGCCCGATAATTTACGCCCAGCAAAAGAGAGTCAAAGGAGATGAAAGATAGATCGCGCGGTAGCAAGGCGGGAACTTCGGCGGATTGGTGCGTAGGTTGTCTGGCCGGCATCTTTCTATGCTTGCTCCAGCATCAGCTCCTGTACAGCGCAGGCTGGCTGGGGGGGTGGGGGGGGGTGGGGACCCGCCGATTCATCTTTCTAGATAAGGGATTGATGATCAACCGATTATAGACAGCCGTTTTGAAGGTGTTCGCGATCCCAGCGCCGCCGCATAAGCTAGCCCGCAGATAAGAAACGCCGCTGGACGGGCTTGGTACACGGAGCGACTCGATTCATGCGTCCGAAACGCACGCTAATCTTCATTTTTTTTTTATTCCTTTTGTTTCCCCCACTGTACTTGGGGTGTTCCATCCCCTTGCCCGCATTTAGTTTCTCCTGATTGAGTTCGTTTCCGAGGGGATAGGGTAAAGGGTTGGGGGG
Source organism: Dermacentor andersoni (assembly GCF_023375885.2). Lineage (NCBI taxonomy): Eukaryota > Metazoa > Arthropoda > Arachnida > Ixodida > Ixodidae > Dermacentor > Dermacentor andersoni. Next base: position 212,569,877 of record NC_092814.1, read on the forward strand.
GGGGGGGGGGGGGGGGGCGTGTAGCGCAATTTAAGCACGGTGGGGTGCACCCTGATCGACGCCTTGAAACATCGGCGTGCGCCCGTTGACTGAGGCGCACGATCCTTGACCCATGCCTCAAAGGAGAAGTGTGCCACATCGGCCGCAGCCGCCGCATAGCAGGCACAGTGTGTGTTTGTTTGCGCGGCTTGCGAGGCGCTATTATAGAAAAAGAAAACGATACAAGAAAGAAATACGCGCTCTCTTTTCTCTCTCTTTCTCTATCTCTCTCTGTCCGCCGCTTTGAAGGTACAGAGAGGCAATGCCTGTGAAGTATCCGCGCGTCGATCTTTGATCGCGCAATCGTTACCGCCGCGTCAAACTTGTCAGCTGACCCTTCAACCAGTTCATTTAGCTGCGCAGGGTAAGCGCGAAAGCGGTCGTATCGGGGAAGAGAGAGAGATAGCAACGCGGCGGAGACTAGGCCATAAGGCTGCCGCCGTGATGGGCCTTTACTGAGGCCCATCAAGCTCGAAAGAAGGGAGAAGACTGAGGTTGGTGCGAGCCGTGCCGTCAGAGCAAAAAGTGAAAAAAAAAAGAGAGAGCAGGGCTGTACGAGTCTTGCGAAATCGACTCGCCTCTCTCCGCGCTTCGCGTCAGAAACGGCGAAGCCGTTCCAACAACTTCACCGAGAAAGTTGTATGTATATCAACGGAGGGACAATACAGCCGCCTGCTATCGGTCTCGTTGCTGAGATGGCGCGACACGTTTATGCTGGCCGTGATTATCGTGTAGGCCGATCGGTTTTCAGGTCTCAAAGCTGTTCCCGACCTATCACGGACCACCTAACGTAAATTGGACAAGACTCTTCAAAGTTCAGCGCGCGCCGTAATGTAACGGCCTGGAACCAAGCCCACGACGTTGGGTTCAGCTGAACGCCATAGTCGCTGAGGCATAGCGGTGGATCTATAGCGTTCACGCTGCGCCAGTAAAAGGACATCAGCAGCGTTGGTAGGCTGTGAAAGGTTTTGCGGACTAATTACACGTACACTGAGCGGCTCCTAATCTCACTGAGTCAGGTTGTGCCGGTTCTTAGTGTATAAATAATAGATGCAGGTATGTCATCACGGCTTGTATACATTTGAGTACATATACATGACAAAGAGCTGAGCTTGTTAGTGAACATTCCTTAGGTTTTAAACAGTGCTAAAACAACACAACACGAACTTGTCTCTTGTTTATGTGTTCCTTTCTTGATATATCCTTTCTTCTAGAGATGTCTGCAAGCAAAATGAATGTAAAGACCATTGCGCAACGATTCAAAAAATATTGAATGCGAAAAAAATAAAAATAAATCTTCTGTGTTATTCCTAAAACGCACTTACACTTACTTAACACTCACTTTACGTAACATCAATACAGAGCTTTGTTCGTTGTAACCGTACCGCTATAATATTAAATGTGGTTGGGAAGAACTAGAACGTTTGTTTTTCTTCATCGACAACTTGGGTATCGCGACTGATATGACAGGTAATAAAAAACACTATTCAGCGAATTAAACGCTATGACGGACCAGTTTTTGTGTACGAGAGAGATAAATTACTATGGCGTACTTATACAACTATCTTCAATGTCATACGCTGTCGTATTAAATATGTGACAAGTGCAGCACGTAATTATTCCAATACATCGTTAGTGACAAGTGCGCGCAAGAATTCAGCGTGCAGCCACTCTAACTTGTTCGTATCTCCGCAAACAAGGCCTTAGTGGGTCCATCGAAAAATGCGCGTTAATCGCGTTTACGCACAGACATTTCTACAGACAAGGACGTGTGGCCAGTTCATTGTGTACGTCTTGCGGTTGCTGCGAGACACTTCAGCACCTGATATTGGAGTGTCCCGCTTTCAGCGACCAGCGCATGTCGCCAGGGAGAGACTATCATCTCCTTGGCCTGCGGTGTGCGACACTCGACGAATGTTTGCACCCGAGTGGTTGTGCGTCTCGACGCAATCAAGCGCATCGCCCTCTCCTTAATTTTCTAGAAGCAACTAACTTAGGTTCACGTTTCTAGCTCAGACATTATTTCTTCGATTTAACATTCTGTAGTAGTACGACCTGCAGTGACCGGCCCAACTGTGTGTGACCTGTACGGTGTGTTCTACTTTACTTTTTTTTAATTCGTCATCTTGCTCTTTCTTTCCTCCCTTCCTTCCTATCTTCTATTTCTATGTTTCTGTCCCTTCCTTTCTGAAGAGTAGGCAGGCGCTGCGCCCCTTCCAGTGGTAGTGGCCAGCCTGCTCTTCGCTTTCTCATTCCTGTCAAATGTATATATGTTTTCAAAGCAAATAATAAACTAAAATAATAATATTAATAATAATAATAATAATAATAATAATAATAATAATAATAATAATAATAATAATAATAATAATAATAAAACCAAAACACCGTACCCTGTTTCTCCCAATGGCTAGGCACATACCAGAAGTCTCACCGCTTCTTAGGTGTGATTATTGACAGGGACCTTTGATGGAGCATCCACTGCACCTACCTGAAGCAGAGACTAATTTCGATTGTACATATAATGCAGTTTCTGTGCGGAAAAACCTGAAGCACGTCGGTATGGTGCATGCTGCAGTTGTACAGAGCACCGTTTCTGGGCTTCTTACGGTACAGTTCGCCGGTTTTGGCGAACACATGTAAAATAAATATTCCTACCCTCGAAAGTTTGCAAGACCAGGCTCTACGGACATGTCTTGGGCTATCAAGATGCGCCTAGATTCACGCAACAATCATGATTTCTAGAGACTATAGTCTCTAGAAATCATGAACCAAGTATACTTGGTTCCAACATATATAACGATTGGCAACCTTAGAGCACACATTCTACATCTGTGTCGCGTACCCAGTCACTACATTACTGATTTGTCAGCACAAAGAACTCAAGCCACATTTTCCAAACTTGTTGCGACACATAAAGGCTACCTTCCGTCGGGCTTCACACTAGCAGCAAAGACCACTGTTACCCCTGTGGTGCCTACGACAGCCACAAGTACGCCTCACGATCTCGGGAATTACAAAGAAGACCCGTCATTCAACAGTGGCTCTACGTCAGTTGACACTGCCATTACTGAACGAGGCTTATAAACAAAGAACGCACATTTACACCAATGGATCTGTCTCAGCCACCAGCTTCACAGACACTGTTATCATCCCGGCCTTACAAGTTACAATTACTTTCAAAATGTTCTATAGAACGACCTCTACGACAACAGAACTTGCCGCTCTACGTGCCCTTGTTAATTACATCGCATAAGCGAAACCTCGAAAGTGGGTCGTTTTTTGTGACTGCAAGGCAGCCCTTCAGAGTCTGCAGTCAGTCTTACGACGCAAGACCCGTGAACAACTGGTGTTTGAGACTAGAGAGGTTTTCCATCAAGCCCTCATAAACGGACATGACATCACCTTCCAATCGCTTCCGGGGCACTGTGGCATCGTCGGAAATGACCTTGCTGATGATGCCGCCCGTTCAGCCCATAAATAAACCCTGACAATTCGTATGCCCTTATTAAGGACAGACGCTGCAATAGGTCTTCGTTTATTTGCTCAAAACAAGACTGAAACCTTGTGGAACACCCATATTTTCTCCAACTGCTGTCTCCACCGGCTAGATCCTACCTTGAAGCTGCAGATTCCATCGAACTTCTGCCGCCGTGATGCAACTTTACTGTGCCACCTCTGGTTAGGGGTGGCTTTTACGAAAGCCTACTCATTCCTTATTGGAATGTCGGACAAAGGGATCTGTGACTCATGCGACTGTGAAGAGAAGATCGAGCACGTGTTGTGTTTTTGTAATCTCTATTGCATCGAGCGCGAAGTTCTTCGGAGGGTATTAAACCGATTAGACAGCAGGCCATGTTGAGAGACAGATTCTCCCACCATGGCCCCGCGCGTCGCAGGCTTACAAAGCGACGCGGGCACTGCCACGATTCATGAAATCGACTGGCTTCAGTGACCGATTTTAGGCGTGAAGTGATGGACAACCGCTCGTGTTCACACTGAGAGTACCGTCTTCCCTCCCTCTCCTTTCTTTCTTTTCATCCCTTAAACCCCTTCTCCCCTGTCGCGTAGCAAGCTGGACGTGCATCTGGTTAACCTCCATACCTATCCTTCCTTCTTTTCCTCCTCCTCCTCCTCATCATACAGTGGATTTGGGGTAGCCATGTTTGATCGTACAAGGCCGCATACAAAGCTAAAAGCTGTCGAGAAAATTTTTGTAATTGGTTATTAGGTGCTACATGCGTTTTAGAATTATTAGTCATACTATGCATGACCACAGTGCAAGCAGCGATGTATCCTAGCAGGCGTAAGAAAGCGAGCGTCTCTTTCTGAATTGGCGTGTCTGAGAAATTGCCGAGAACTACCTGATCGCTGCGGCTCCACGACGAGATTGACGTCTCGTCTTGCAGTGGTAAGCTTCGTACAGATCACCGCACATTACTCGAGACCATGTAGTTTGCCCATCCGCTGGACTGTCTCTGCGAACGAGCTTTATCTGTCACACCAAGCGTGCAGCTGCGCTCAAATGTGATTTGCCTTCCTCTACAGCAAGTATACTGCTTAAGCGCTCAAGAGAGGAGTGTGGCACCTGCGCAAAGAGGAGAAGTCGGCGCTCTCACTCACGAGCGCACATACATTTCACATATGTTCTATATAGAGCCGCGACTGTAAACCTGATCGATTTCCAAATGATTGCGTAGGAACGTTAGCGCGGCCGGTTTCTGGGTGTGCGTGAGTATGCCACGGCCATTTGGCCACGGCAAAGTTATTACAACTGACAGTTATGACGCTGTGAATGACCCTGTAGGTTAGACTTCACCCCGCGACCCGCGCCACGCCCTTCGCAAGCTACTAAAGCGTCTCCGATAGCACATCGGCGCTAATGAGTTCACCACTTAGAGTGCCCGCTTGGCCGAATTGAGAGGTCAAGGCCTCGATTTAGGGATTGACCAGTGGCGCAAAGCGTTCCTTGCTTTTGTTAGACGATAGCCAGCGACTGGACGCCTTTGGAAACTCTGCAAACCTGCATAGCAGAACCTGGGTTAAGTAACCATTTCAGGCCTCGAAGGTCAGCTTGCACTGTAAGGCGCCGTCGACTCTCGGGGTTCGGATGTTACACCTGGCCCGGCTTACTGGAGCAGATTATGGCGTCTTTATCCGGGATGGCACAGAGCTACAGGAATGTAGCGGTTAATTTTACGATGATTTTACCTCCGGCCCTGAGGGAATTTCTTCCACGCTCTAATGGCTAACTGTCACTATGTTTTCTTTTTTTTCCTTTCCATTAAAAAAATCTCAATGCGATTCATGGGTCAGCCATCAGCTGCCGGTTCTTTATCGTGTCGGATGACTTAATAAAGCACGCGAGTGTATCGTGGACTGTGGCTAACGACAGAGGCAGTTTTATGCGCGCTTTTTTCGGGTTTCCGGGGTCCCTGCGTGAAATGCACTTGGGGAAGGAAAAGACGGGCCGAGAAAATGTACAGAAGAACGTTCGAAGTGGGACAGCCGTGAAGAAACAACCGCCGGCGTCGACGTTACGCAACCGAACGCTTTACAGAAAAAAAAAACCTGTAGCGCACTCGGAGGTATTTACTCAAGAAGGCAATTCTTGGCTTTTGATGCAGCAAAGATAGCGCGGCTGTGATGGGAAAATAAAACGACGAGGAAAAAAAAAAGAAAAACCTTCGAACGAGAAATGGAGGAAGTTTGTAAGCATTTATTCCTTTGCACAAGTCGTTTAATATTCTGCTTTATATGGCACCAGAGCGTGTTTCCTTATTGATATACGGGAACTACATGCTGTGCAAGCCTTATTTATTCACCTACGCACACACACGCACAGAACACACGCGGGCCAACACATAGACAATCATGCACAGCGCGCGCGCGCGTGCGTGCGTGCGTGTGTGTGCGTGCGTGTGTGTGTGTGTGTGTGTGTGTGTGTGTGTGTGTGTGTGTGTGTGTGTGTGTGTGTGTGTGTGTGTGTGTGTGTGTGTGTGTGTGTGTGAGAGAGAGAGAGTGAGTGAGTGTGTGTGTGCGCGTTCTGTAATGGTTTAATTGGTCATATGTGTGTTGATGGAGTGCTTGCTGCCTGGATTTTGCACAATAGTCAAAGTGCTCACTGACGCTTAAAATCGGTAAATGCAAGAAACGTGAGCGAGAAACTTTGGTTTGGGCTAGTTGGTTCATTTCGTGCAGTGTAGGCAGGGCAGAGATAAAGAAAAAAAAAAGAAACAAAGAAAGAAACGGACAAGGAAGGGACACGAGAAATAGGAATGCGCCCGTCCAGTTATACGTGTCCCTTCTTTGTGTCCGTTGCGTGTCCCATATGAATGTGGGCCAGCTGGCCTTGGGAAAAGGGTTGTCAAAATAATAATAATAAATAGACTAAGATTACGGGGCAAGCTCAACAGGAGTTGATCTTTCTCACTTGAAGCCATTTTGCCACGCGGTTAAGCGGTCAAATGAAGTGTTACGTTTCGCCTACAACGCGCGGTAATGCCGGCGCGGATGCAACGGACGCCGGGGCTTTGTTCAAAGCGGCGGACATTTTGGCCCGTCCGACGCCGCCGCAACGCCTACCCGCCAAGCGTGTCCAGGCGTGTTTCAGTGCCACGTGTCTTCGTGTGTGCGTGTGTGTGTGTGTGCCCTCGCTTGTCAAAGCGCGGCAGCCGGGGAGCGGAGTTCCCCGAATGAGGAGCCTGGAGGTCTCTCGGCTCAACCGTTCGCGCCGTCGTGTGGGCGGGTTGGCGATGCGTCACTGCACTCGGTTCAGCAGGTCTCTCGGCTCGACCGTGCGCGCCGTCGTGGGCTCATGCTCCGCCATCCCGTGACCTTCATCCCGTGACCTTCCCTTTTGGACCGCGACGCCGAGAGTATAAGAGCAGCTGCCCCCGGACGCCAGGAGAGAGGCTCCGATTTGTACTGTTGAGTTACGTGCTCTCCCGTCTCTCCACTTCGGTCGACCTGACCGGCCGCTCTTTTGCTATGTTAGAATAAACAAGTTGTTCTGTTACCAGTCTTCTCTTGCTTTGCCGGGACCTTCGGATGCTTCCAGTGCCCCAGGCCGCCAGGCCAACGCTACCCTTGGGGCTTGCGACCCATTGGCAATAACGGGCGTCAGCACCGAGACCCCAACAACTCATGCCAGCGGTGCGATTCCAACAACTGGTTGCCAGCGGTGAGATCGCGACAACGGAGGCCAGCAGCGAAGAGATGCGGTTGAATGTATGCTGAGCAGCACAACGACCATCCGGGAGCAGTGCAACGAGCCCTGTGTGATGACTGGTTGCCTGCAGCGGAACGACTGCGCTGAATTCTTGGCTGCGAGGTTTGGTGAGTGCGGGACTTTCTTCTTCTGAGTTTTGCCAGGCTTTTGTTAGTGTTAGAAACAGAGCTGGTAATTGGGGTTGTCGTTGCTGCCGGGTTAGTTTGCGGCAAGACAATAGTAGGCAGTAGAGAAAGCAGCATTCAGAGCAGCCATGGATTTGAAGTCGTTGCGCAAACCGAAATTGCTGGAGCTTGCGAGAGAGTTGGGTCTGGATGTCTCAGACAAACTCAGAAAACCAGAACTGCTAAGGGCTATTCTTGAGTTAGAAGCGGAGGATGACGAGCTGTCGGAATGCCTTGAGACCATTGAGGAGAGGGAGGAGCAAAAAGAGAAACAGGAGCGCGAACTTAAAGAACAGAAAGAGAAAGATGAGCGCGAACGTAAAGAACAGAAAGAGAAAGATGAGCGCGAACTTAAAGAACAAAAAGAGAAAGAAAAAGAAGAGCGCGACCGTCAACACGCTTTGGAAATGAAGCGTCTCGAGTTAGAGATGGAACGCGCTCGTAATGGAAGTCAGGCACACGGTGCAGGAGAACGAGTATTGTTCAAAATGACTGACCTGATGCGGCCGTTTAAGCTTGGAGAGGACATTGGTTTGTTCCTGGTTAACTTTGAGCGAACGTGCGAGAAGCAGGGGTTCTCTCGGGAAACGTGGCCACAGCGCTTGCTCACTTTGCTACCCGGCGAGGCGGCCGACGTAGTCGCTCGCTTGGAGAGAGAGGAGGCAGAGGATTTCGACAAAGTGAAATCGAGTCTGCTAAAAAAGTACCGGCTGTCAGCGGAGGCGTTCCGTCGGAAGTTTCGGGAAAATGAGAAAGGCAGAAGTGAGTCATATACAGAGTTTGCGTACAGGCTTATGTCAAACATGCAGGAGTGGCTCAAAGAAGAGAAAGCGTTTGGTGACCACGAGAAAGTTCTGCAGTGTTTCGGGCTAGAACAGTTTTATAGTCGGTTACCTGAGAACGTGCGGTACTGGGTCTTGGATAGGCCAGACGTTAGTACGGTGGCTAGAGCCGCTGAGTTAGCCGAGGAGTTTGTGACGCGTCGGGCTCGTGGAGCTAAGGACGGTCAAAAGGGTGAATTTGGCTCCAAGTTTGAGAGGCCAAAGTTCACACCCATGAGAGCAAAGGGGGATACACGTAGTGCGGATGCGAGTGAAAGCAGTCCGACCGAACGTAAGGAGACGGCGGCAACCGAAGCCGAACGCAGAAAGCGGTTCGAGACGAGGCAAGCGTGCGTTTGTTATACGTGCCAGAAGCCGGGTCACTTTTCGGCGCAGTGTCCAGAAACAAAAACACAAGTCGTGTTTTTGTCTATATGCAGCACTGACGAGAACATGAAGCTTCTCGAGCCTTACATGCGAGACCTCCTCGTGAACGGGAAAGAGTGCCGAGTGCTTCGCGATTCCGCAGCTACAATGGATGTAGTTCACCCCTCTTACGTAGAACCCGATATGTTCACGGGCGAGTGCGCATGGATCAAGCAAGCAGTGGAAGCTCATAGCGTGTGTCTGCCGGTAGCAAAAGTGCTTATTGAAGGATTTTTCGGAGCACTTGAGACGGAGGCCGCAGTGTCATCTATGCTGCCCCCCCAGTACCCGTACCTATTTTCGAACAGGTCCGATCACCTCCTGCGCGAGAAGGGGCTTTTGTTTGGTGAGGCTAGCGTTCAGGCCTTAACCAGATCGAAGGTTCGGGAGCTCGCTGCAAAGGCGGTAGTTGCGGGGCCGACGTTGTTGAACGATGAAAAAGGGTCAGAGGCGCAGCAAGCTGGTATTCAGAGCACGCCCGAACTGAATAAAATTGAGCCTGTAGCGTTAAAGGCAGCAGATACTGGAGAGGAAATTCCCGACACGGGAAAGTTAGAAGAGCTGTCTCCAGGTTTGCTCATCGCGCCTACGTCAGACGGACTTAACAGGTTGCTAAAAGTCAGCCGGTCGGCTTTGATAGCCGAGCAAAAGAAGGATGGCAGCCTAGAAAACATACGCTGCATTATCAAGGAAGGTATCGCCAAGAAAAATGCTCGCTTTGTGGAAAGAGGTGGGGTCCTGTACCGGAAGTATCTAGACCGCAGGGGAGTGGAGTTCGATCAGCTGATCGTGCCTCAATGCTATCGTCAGGATCTGTTGCGCTTGTCGCATGGGGGTTCGTGGTCCGGACACCTAGGAGTTAAGAAAACTAAGGACCGTCTCTTGCAGGAGTACTATTGGCCAGGGTGTTTTCGGGACGCAGACCACTTTGTGAAGACATGCGACACCTGTCAGCGGGTGGGCAAGCCAGGGGACAAATCGAGGGCGCCGTTGAAGTTGGTACCTATCATTACGGAGCCTTTTAGACGGCTCGTTATTGATACAGTGGGACCTCTGCCGGTAACAGCCACGGGGTACCGACACATTTTGACTGTGATCTGCCCAGCGACAAAGTTCCCTGAAGCAGTGCCGCTTAAAGAACTCAGCTCAGTTGAGATAGTCAATGCACTACTGTCCATATTTGCGCGAGTTGGTTTTCCTGCAGAAATCCAGTCAGATCAGGGTACAGTGTTTACTAGCGCTTTGACGACAGCCTTTCTCGAAAGGTGCGGGGTAAGGCTATTACACAGCTCAGTGCACCACCCCCAGTCGAATTCCGTTGAGAAGCTCCACTCCGTCATGAAGCGCGTGTTGAGAGCATTGTGTTTTGAACATCAAACTGACTGGGAGCTGTGTCTGCCTGGAGTGATGTTTGCATTAAGAACCGCGCCGCATGCGGCTACGGGGTTTTCGCCAGCTGAGCTGGTGTACGGTCGCTCGCTGCGATCTCCGCTTCGCATGCTTCGAGAATCATGGGAAGGCAGGGGCGACGACCCAGTCGTGGTAGAGTACGTGCTTAAGCTCCTCGAACGCTTAAGAAGGGCACAGGAGTTGTCAGGTGAAGCAATGGCAGAGGCCCAGCAGAGGGCCAAGGTTTATTATGATCGGACAGCCAGGGCCCGTCGTTTTGAGGTGGGCGATGAGGTCATGATATTGCGCACATCGCTAAAGAACAAACTCGACGTGCAGTGGGAGGGCCCAGCACGGATTGTTCAAAAACTGTCGGACGTTAACTACGTGGTGAGTCTGCCAGGAAAGCGGAAAGCACAGCAAGTTTACCACTGTAATCTGCTCAAACCCTATAAGCAACGGGAAGCAGTGGTGTGCATGATGGTAAACGTGCCCGAAGAGCTTCCGGTCGAGCTTCCGGGACTAGGCTCAGTGACAAACAGGAAAGACACCGATCAAGTCATTAGTGACTTAATAAGTAAAGCATCGCTGTCGCCTGAGCAGAAAACCGAACTACACCAGCTCTTACAAGAGTTTCAAGGTCTGTTCTCTGAGAGGCCTGGTAGGACTTCTGTCCTTACTCATGACATAGAACTTACCTCCCCAGAGCCAGTACGATCCAAGGCGTACCGGGTGTCACCCCGCCAGAGCGATATTATGGAGGCTGAGGTAAAGAAAATGCTACAGCTCGGTGTTATTGAAGCGGGTGAGAGTGATTATACCTCCCCTTTGATTTTAGTTGAGGTACCGGGCAAGGAACCTCGTCCTTGCGTCGACTACCGCAGGCTTAATTCCATCACTAAGGATCAAATTTATCCGATCCCTAACATCGAGGAGCGCCTTGAGAGAGTGAGTAGCGCTCAGTTTATTTCCACCCTAGATCTTGTCAGGGGTTATTGGCAGGTTCCACTTACAGAAGAGGCTAGTAGGTATGCGGCGTTCATTTCACCAATGGGGACATTCCGTCCTAAAGTTTTGAGTTTTGGTTTGAAGAACGCGCCATACTGCTTTTCAAGCCTCATGGATAAAGTGTTGCGGGGACAGCAAGAATTCGCTTTACCGTATCTAGACGACGTAGCGATATTCTCCGCATCCTGGCCGGAACATATGGCGCACTTGCGGGCAGTGCTAACCCGCCTGCGCGATGCGGGCTTGACAGTCAAGGCTCCCAAGTGCCAGTTAGCACAGGCCGAGGTTGTCTACCTCGGACACGTGATTGGTCGGGGTCGTCGCTGCCCCTCTGAAATAAAGGTGGCCGCTGTGCGAGACTTCCCGCAACCGCGAACGAAGACCGATATTCGGTCGTTCTTAGGTGTCGCCGGCTACTATCAGAGGTACATTCCCAGGTACTCTGATATCGCGGCTCCCTTGACGGATGCTCTAAGAAAAACAGAGCCGCAAACAGTCGTCTGGGATGAGACGAAGGAAAGAGCTTTTAGCGCCCTAAAGAGCGCCCTAACAAGCCAGCCTGTGCTACGATCACCCGACTACACAAAAGGGTTCGTTGTTCAGTGTGATGCTAGTGAGCGAGGCATGGGCGTTGTACTGTGCCAACGGGAAAATGGAGAAGTAGAACACCCCGTCCTGTATGCTAGTCGTAAGCTGACCAGTCGTGAGCAGGCGTATAGCGCCACCGAGAAAGAGTGTGCGTGTATCGTGTGGGCCGTTCAGAAATTGTCATGTTACCTAGCCGGCTCGAGGTTTATCATTGAAACGGATCACTGCCCTCTCCAATGGCTGCAGACCATCTCTCCCAAAAATGGCCGCCTCCTGCGCTGGAGCCTCGCTTTGCAACAATATTCCTTTGAGGTGCGTTACAAAAAGGGGAGTCTCAACGGTAACGCCGATGGCTTAAGTCGAAGCCCCTAACGTGGGAATCAGCCTCAAAATTGCTTGTTACTGATGTTTTTCTTCCTGAGGCAGGATTTTTAACCTATTGCTTTTGTGTAGTGTTTCAAAGTGATGATGTGCTTTCTAGTGCAATTTTCCGATTTGTGGACGCGTTCTGAGTGCTGCTAAACTACTGTAAGGAACTAGGCAGCAGTAAAAAAGGGGAAAGAGCCTGGCAGGGCTTAGTGAGGGTTGTGCCGTGCTTGCTGACTGAGCGGTTGACTTTTGGCGTGGTTCTAACGCTTGCCGGAAACGAGAACAAAAATGTCAACTCTCCCGAAGTCACTTTGCAGTGTCCTGTGTGCACCTGAACGTGAGAACGAGGCCTTCTCTGTGCGCTGCGCTCAAGAAACGCCCAAGGACGCCCAACTTCGGTTATGAGCATCATCGAGCGACATCCCTCCGGACAGCGGATGCAGTCCCCTGACCATCGGGATCTCCTTCCCCCGGCGGGGCGGTCTGTTACGTTTCGCCTACAACGCGCGGTAATGCCGGCGCGGATGCAACGGACGCCGGGGCTTTGTTCAAAGCGGCGGACATTTTGGCCCGTCCGACGCCGCCGCAACGCCTACCCGCCAAGCGTGTCCAGGCGTGTTTCAGTGCCACGTGTCTTCGTGTGTGCGTGTGTGTGTGTGTGCCCTCGCTTGTCAAAGCGCGGCAGCCGGGGAGCGGAGTTCCCCGAATGAGGAGCCTGGAGGTCTCTCGGCTCAACCGTTCGCGCCGTCGTGTGGGCGGGTTGGCGATGCGTCACTGCACTCGGTTCAGCAGGTCTCTCGGCTCGACCGTGCGCGCCGTCGTGGGCTCATGCTCCGCCGTCCCGTGACCTTCATCCCGTGACCTTCCCTTTTGGACCGCGACGCCGAGAGTATAAGAGCAGCTGCCCCCGGACGCCAGGAGAGAGGCTCCGATTTGTACTGTTGAGTTACGTGCTCTCCCGTCTCTCCACTTCGGTCGACCTGACCGGCCGCTCTTTTGCTATGTTAGAATAAACAAGTTGTTCTGTTACCAGTCTTCTCTTGCTTTGCCGGGACCTTCGGATGCTTCCAGTGCCCCAGGCCGCCAGGCCAACGCTACCCTTGGGGCTTGCGACCCATTGGCAATAACGGGCGTCAGCACCGAGACCCCAACAACTCATGCCAGCGGTGCGATTACAACAGAAGACAAATCGCCACACGCAGAGTTTATAGTTCAACTTAATTAAAGCGTATTAGGTACTCTATACAAGGTATTAAGAAAACACAGACAAAACGCTTACTCAGAAATAAAACTTTATCGTTGTCTTCTTCAGGAGGTTTTTTTTTGGGGGGGGGAGGGGGGGGGGTCTGCTCGTGTGTGTATATAATGCGCGCTTTCTGAATTAAAAGGAAATATGATGCGAGTACGCTTTTTTTTTACCCTTCTTTCAAATTTTGTGCCCAGTACTCTGTGACCTTTAATTATTCTTACAATAAATTTAGACCAACTAGCTCGCCTCGCAACCTTGTCGCCGTAAGCGAAGGTTCTTTGCAGCGAATATTCTAGGAAAGAAATCGCTGCCAATCCATATGCAGTTGGGTGCGTTGACCTTAACGAGCTGTGTACTGTTCGTTCCGCATGCATGCAGTGCAGAAGTGCATGTTCCAAAGTTCACTGTAGTTCAAACGTTGGATACGAATCTATCAGCGTCACTTTCTCCATGCGTCCATTCACCTCAGCCTTCTCGGTTGCAGAGGAGGGTATCGATTCTTTTTTATTTGCAGACTCTCGCCTCGTGTTTTAAGTTTTTTGTCACATTCAAGATACGTGATAGAGCCGAGCTATCAGCTTGTGATCAGGAAAGGGGAATGCTTCATTATACACTCAAGACACGCCAACAAAGTCTCTGCCGTTCAGTAACCTAGAGGCTAAGACCCGGGCTGTTGTTTCTCGGTATCAATCCGAATGCAGTTTCGCTTGTTGACGTTGCTCAGTCAGGATAAAAATGTGACAAATGGTACATTTGAACCATATCTTTGGGAATATCTGACATCTCTGCTGTGTTAGCTTCAGCCTCGTCCAAGTTTATTGCATTTTATAGTTCGTTGACCAAGTGTATAAGACGCTCGCTGTAGGTGTTATGCACTAATCCTGTACTTAAGCAGAATGCTTGAACATCTAGTACAAGTGTACGGTTCGCCTTTGGCGACAACGCTATGCACTTAGAAGAATAACATTATCATTACGCACAACGAATTCATGCCGATGATATATTCAGACGGCACCCCTCCCCTCGGCTCTCTCTTTTCTTTGTCTTATATAACAACAATGTCATTAAACTTTTCCCCGTGGCTCGAAGGGTCGCACCTTAATCATGATAGGCAACAAATGAGGGTTTCATCTACTCACACAAATGTCCCATCCAGTACTTAGCGCAACCCATCTGTTTCTCTTCTTCTGTGGCTTTCTTTGTATTCATATCGATCGGATCGAAAAAATTTGGAGGACGCCTAAACTTCGCCTTAAAGAGTGGAACGCGATAGCATTCAAAGATCCCTGACTGCTTCCCGACAACTGCAGCGTATGTAACCGTAATGTTTACTGGGAAACCCTCGCGGCGAACGCTATGCACGAAGGCGGGCTTTCTGGTAGAAACGCGGCCTCTTGCGTAGGCTACGATGCGGCGGAGGCGAGCGCCATCTGGAGGTGTTGCAAGGAACCGGGCGCGCCGCTCCGTGGCCTCCAAGATACTCTCGCGCCGGCGGGCGCAAATGGCGGACGCCGTGGCCAGTTTATGATTGGTAGAAACGCTGGAAACGGGGTTTGTTTGAGCTTTCGCGTAACAGAATTATGTTTTCTCGTATATTAATATTAAAAACCGACGCTATCATGTCTGTAGGCTGTGTGTAAGTCGTGCTTTACGATTCTTCTACGTATTTGAGTTTGAGAAATTCAATTAGTTCAGTAACTTCCTTGCGCCACATGGAGGACCCGTGTACGCGTGGCTCGAAATTCTTTTTGCCGTAACGTCGCGCTACGCCGGACGCTGACACGGGGGCCCTTGACGCTATCGCGTTAAAATGTAAGAAAAGTCTGAGAAAGTAAAAAAGATTAGTTAATTATGTAATTATAACTGAAATATTTGTTTGTTGAGCGAGTGAGTGAGTGAGTCAGTGAGAAGGATCTAAACTTTTCTACCCTTTGTGATAACTGCAAATTGTTGCTGGAACTGCTGTTTTCATGAATGAAGAAGACGGCGCCTGTGCACCGATCACATTTTTCATGCATAAGATATCTGCTGAAAATAGAGTGCGTATAGCGCTGCCAACATCTCCTTGTCACAGGAAGTAATAGAATAAGTATGAGTACTCGGGATCGAGTCCTAATCGCACACACAAATGTTTTACTTACTGTGCCAAAGCTATGTTCCTTGGGAACGCTTCAGCGTCGCCGAGGGCCTTTGCGCATGACATCGGCAGCTTCGCTTGCTAAGAGGCGATGCGGGAACAAATAAAAAAGCGAGGAAAGAACGAGACAACGAAAGCTAACGGCTCTTCTTTTTCTTCTGAATGACTCCCGTTGGAAAATCTGAACCTCGCTGGCTAAACGAACCACGCCTGGCCACGCAAAAAATCCGAATCTCCCCACTCCCGGCTTCATTATGCACCGCGAAAAATGCGGCAGAGCGCGCACGCCTCGAGCGCGTGTTATCCGCGTATGGAAGCGTGCCGTTACTGCCAGGCGAGGAAAAAGGCTGAACGCGTGAGAGGGAGTATCGACGTAGTTCGATACCGAAACCTTCGAGCACGCCTTTCTTTCACGGTCAAGTGTATTACGAACCACTGTATCGGCCGCCAGCCGAACCAAGCATTGCCGTACACACGAAGTATACATACATATAGTACGCGCCCTCCTCCAACAAGAAACGCGATAAGCATCGCGACGGCAATTCGGGTGGACGGCTCGGGCACTCCGCCGTACGGGCGGTGCTGTTTCTGCCAGGGATGACCGGCCCGAAAACAGAGAGCCCAGAAACTGCCGCCGCGCTTAGGTCGCGCGTGTGTGCGCGGAGCGAGTGCAGGCGTCAGCGAGCGTGTGCGTGCGTGTGCGTGCGTGAGTCGACATGAGCCTGCGGTGCGCAGACACCCGTCCTGTGCGCGCGTATGTGTGCCGCCGCCGTTGTTGTTGTTCGGGGCCGCCTGGGGTATTCGGCGGCGTCTCCTCCGACGTGGCAGCGCCATTCGCAGCGGCATCTTGATTGCTTTTCATTATAGGTTATCGAGTGGCCCGGGTTGTATAAATACGCACGCGTGATGCCGATGGCGCTGCCGATGCCGTCGCTGGACGCGAATGGGAGGAGAGGGAGGAGGCTCCTCACGGAGGCCGACCGTGCACCGAAACGAGCAGCGCGCAGGGTGGCGGGCAGACCCGTAAATGGAGCATCTCTGTCGCTCTTCGTCCGGCCGGCGTCGTCTGTTGCTCCGTCGACGGAGCGGGTCGTTTGCTTCGAAACCAGATCTAACCGGGAGGAATCGGCTCGCGTGCGAGATCGCATACCCCTTTTTTGTCCTCCGCACAGCATCTTAGTTTTCGCTTGAAGCAAGTATATCGGTTCGTACGTCGGTTACGTCTCTGCTTCAGGGCCAGACTATAACTTGAGCCTGATGGGGGAAGCGATAGAGAGGTAATTTAGCTACAGCAGTCTAAGAAGAAAAATCGGCGCGTGGCGCGACACATACGTAGCCCAAAAGCAGTTAGCTAGCAAAAGAAATAAAAAAAAAAATAAACGTATAACTGACTTAACGTGGTGCTTTTGCTAAAATTGTAACCTAGTTGCTTCGATCCCGATTGCTTAGCAAAATCGTGAGCAATAAAGCGGGTACTACACCTTGCATATAGCGGTAAGAGAAAAGTGGTAAGCAAACTTAGTAGCCGCCGGGGTGCTTTGGCGGATGTGACGTTCTGCTTGCTGCTGAACAAGTAGTTCACAAGGATCCATGGCATGGTGGTCTAGTTGGTAAAGCACTGGTAAAGTAGGCGTCTTTCGAACAAACCCAGGTGTTGCGCAAATTCAGCACTCAGAAAAACTTGGGTATTTTTGAAGTTCTTTGTATCTCCAATGAAAAAGATCACTGCGTCAGTGCTCCTTCTGTGGCGCTCGGGAAAAAAACTCGATTATCTCAGGGCATACGTGCGTGTCGCGTCAGCTAGCTATAGGGCGGGAGATGTGCAAGATTGTACGGGAGTGATGTGAAACTTTTGCCTCCATTTGGTTTTTGCCGCCTTTGATGATTGTGGCCTTGTCCAAGGAAATATCTCTGAGTGGTCGGGTGCACCAGCAGCGCCTCCCTGAGTACATAAAGCCCTGTTTTCTGTGAATAAAATTCAGTTGAATCCGGTGTTCTTGTTGTCCTTCTCTGCTCGCCCGTGTTTACTTGTGCACTGGAACGATGTTTCATAATGCTATTCACAACCAACTATCCCAGGATTTCCTCTGGTCGCCTGATGTAGTGAAATCAAATTAAAGAACCAACTAGCCCAGCTGACCACCTTGGCCAAAACTAATTCAGAGCTTTTCACTACGGCGTCTCTAATTATATAACAAAAAAAGCAGCTTTGGGACGCTGAACACCAACAAATATTGCTAACAAAGCCGAGACTACTACCATCTTCATCTACCCCCGTCGATCTCTGAGCGCTGTCAGGACTGAGCGTAGCAGTCAGAGATGACATATCGATCAGAGGAATGAATGCTCTCGATTTCATTGTTCGCATTCCGAGAATTTTGAACGTGAGGCCCTCCTTTGAGTGGCAGTGTTCAGCCCAAACGTCGAAAACATTTCCAGGTGGCTCAGTGCGACGACCATAGGCTGTATCGCATGGTGCGCAGGCGGGCGAGAATCCATGAGAACACCTTGTCCAAGGCGCGCGCTTGGCCGTCTATTTTTTTTTTTTTTTTTTTTTTTGCGGACCGCCTGATTTCCGCAAACCTGCCGTTAGTTGAAATCTTGGGAACGATCCGCGGCACGAGGCCGTGGCCTGTTACTTGCTGTTCCGACGGCGCCGGTGGCTTGGTTCTTAGCCCGTATGTTAGATCCCTATCAGGGATGTAACTTTCAGCGCGCGATGATTGGTTGAACCACTGAGAGGATGCCCATCGCTCGAGTGGGACGTCACGTTGGGCACAACGTCGCACAAAAGTGAAAATGCCCCCGAAAATGATTCGACGAGTATACCGATCCTGTCATGCACGGCACGAAGGAGCAGGTCAGTTTCTAGCTTCGAGGGATGGTTTAAACAAGGGCCTCATATAATGTAGCGGTTCTATTCTCCGTGCACGCCACCACACAATCGGCCGGCCAGAAACGGTGTAGGGTGCGAATGGAAGACAATTGGGTAAAAATAACCTGTTACATTATACAGCCAAGGGTCTTATTCCCTTGGCGATGAGATGTCGTGCGTTCTGCTAGGAACGTAGGCAGCTAGCCGATGCTTCACGGCGCACAACCTGAAGATGGTGAAATGCCGAGCCCATTGTAAATAATGCTGCTATTCAAGTGAGGAAGGCCTGGCAAAGACGGAATCTATACGCCATGCGTCCGGTTGAGTTCACTGCGTTCATTTCACATTATCATCACTGCCAGAAGGGACAGGCCGAAAATTACTGGGTGCACCGCTGCATTCAACACGACGTGAATCAAACTTGGGTTATTAGAGGCTGTAGGCGTCTCTGCTTTCCGCACGAGACCTGCAATTATACTACAGTTCCGCATCAAAGTAGTCTGGCGTTTATTAAAGCAACAACAGCCTAAAATTTCAGCGGCACTCAGACGTGCACTATTGACCTGAGGCGCAGGGTTCTGTGTATATTTATTGAGCATAGTAACCTATGGGAACAATATCAGGCGGTCTTCTCATATTGGTAGCTCACTTATTAAATATATTGTGCGTCAGATACCGTAATTCTGTCGCATGAGCTGCATTTCTTGCAATATGGAGAGGCGCAGACATTACTTAATGATAATTAGCATAGCGACATTAACTGTTTAACAACGTTCGACTAATTAAAGTTGAGGTACATGCCCCAATTGCGAGCTTGCAGCCAAGCAGTGATGAAGTCAATATACAGTAAGCAGAAATCCTCTTGAAGTAGTAAAGGCAAGGCGCAGAAGACCAGGACTCAGGAAGAAGAACACAAACGACAGGACCTTCCTGAGTCCTGGCCTTCTGCGCCTTGCCTTTACTACTTCAAGCATGAACCAACTAGCCCAGGCAAGAGTTTTACTAGAAATCCTTTTCTTGCCACTTCCGAGAAATGCGCACGTCCTCAAATTACGTGGGCATGGATGTTCCAGTTAACACTTTCAGCCCTGGCGAAAGGAAGATTTTGCATTCGATGGAAGCACTGGAAAATGAAGCCAAAGATTTTTGCTCATTAGACTATGTAGAGCAATCGGCTTCACTACGTTAAACGAAGGGATATGGGAACCTGAGAGCGTCGAGGAGACTCTTCGAGGTAACTATGCATCATGATCGAGACAATTTCAAATGCGAAAGATTAGAAATATTCACCTTATAGTTATCGTTTGCAGGTTTATCGAGAACCTTATGGCATCCGCTATTTAATTCTTCTGTTTCCAGCTTCAAAAGCACATATTGTTTCTTGTTATCTATGGATACTTTTTCACACTTCTATAGGTCTTTTGCGCGGCGGTAACTTCTACGCATTCAGTCACATATCTCATGTTTGCTGCAACTCGCCCAAATTCTTGGTAGTTAGGTCCACCTTTTGCAAAGCACTCCATTTACGATTCGTGAAATTAGTGGCACGTCACTCGAAAACTATACACAAATTGTTTAATTGGTGTGTTTACCTCCCTCCCCTCCCCCATTCAAGAACAATAGTTCGCCCCATTCCTAGGCAAAAAATAAAGTCTTATGTTCATGCAGAACACCATATGAACGTATGGGGTGGTGGGGATCCTATACACTACGAAAGCCCACCCCCTAGACTCCCATATATTGGATTATTACAGATATAGTATATATGAAGCGTAGGCTTCTTTAATAGGCTGGTATCTAGCCTGTCCTGCACACCTGCAGCGTTCCGCGAGCATGTCGCTCTCTGGAACACTCGGGTGGCCAAAAAATGCAGAAAAGGAAGCTTGGCTCGCTCCCAAGCTCTTCTTTTGTATATGCAGTCGCGCCTTTGTTTCGTTTAACGTATCATATTTGAGACCTATCGCATAACTCCCTAAAGGACGTATCTCACAAGTCATCAGTGTTTGAACGCCAATCAAGAACGCTTGTTCCACCGCTTACGGTTGTTATGAGACTATTTCAATGCCATGATTTCATCTTACCAACTGTAACAATATAGGGCGTCCGAGCTAACGTTAGCTGGGACACACGGTATATTAATAGCTCCTGGGCGTCTGACACCGAGTGCAGCGTATGTTATCAGCGCCACAAACTATATATGGTTGATGCAATGTGCGAAGTGGCTAGTATTCTTGTACGGCACCCCGTTCAAGCGCAGCTGCTGGAAGTAGGAACCGTTGCCACTGTACTGAGTCGCCCTGCCCGTCGGACCACGTACTTCCAGAGCGGGCGTGGACGCCGGATTGTACGCGAGCCGTGTCCGCGGTGGTCCGGCGTGATCGAGCGCGTGTGAGCTAGGCAGGCCTCTCTGCAAACGTCTCAATCTCGCATGTTTCCTCAATCGAGCTTATAAAAGGCTTCGGCAGTGGGGAAGCAGCGGCTGCATTTTTTTCCCTTCGCTTTTCTTTCCTTTATTATGAATATCTTTTTTTCGCAGCTTCACTGACGGCGATGCTGACTATATATGAAGGCAAGGCTCGGCACGAACAATATAGGAGCGTGCATCAAAGCGCTAACGCATTGCGCGATTAGGAGAAGAAGATGATATTTTAAAGACGTCCAGCCTTGTCTACTCCGTCCGACACCGTGAGGATTCAGCGAAGCATGCATCACCGAGTCGAGAAGGTGATAGCGCGTACGATTGACTGCACAAGTTTTTCAAAACAGGCTACTCACGAAGAGACAGAGAGAGAGAGAGAGAGAGCATGTGATAAATGAAAGGTAGGGAGGTTAACCAGGACTGGGCCCGGTTGGCTACTCACGAAAATACTAAATTTCCAACCGGCGTTACTTACGAGGCGCGGGCGTAGTAGAACGCGACGACATTCAGTCTTTTCGTAGCTTCTGCGTTCATATCCCCAGCAAAGACAACCGGACGTCAACCTCCATGCCCTTTAATCTTTCTCTCTCTCTCTCCTCTGTCCCGAAACCTTCTGTTGGCACCTGTACCACCGGCGGCAGCGACGTGTTGCAGCGAGTCCTGGCAGCGGCCACTCGGGGCCGCACGAGGGTAAAGGGGCTTTAACACGGTTGCAGCGCCCGCACTAAGAACATGCGCAGCTCGCGCATGCCAAGGCGCGGAGCACGACGCACGTATCGTAATGGCGCCCGCGCGCGGGTCATGCCGCATCGGGTTGCACGTGACCACGTTATAAAACACGCGCCGCCGATCATCTGCGGACTGATCGCTCCTCGCAGTGCGCTCCAATGGCCGCGGTGGCCCACGGGATGCCGGTGCGCTGTGCGTGCGTGCATGACGCGGTGGCCACCTGCGCCTCGCGAGAAACACGAGCGCGCGCCCCGTAGACACACAGCGCTGACCAAACAAGTGCGGACGCACAATTAAAGGCCTCGCGAGCGCGCCTGCACAGGCCCGTCCCTATTAGAGTCGGGAAAACTAATTAGCTCCGCCGAGATGAGAGGCGACGCGCCGCCGATGCATATTCGGCCGCATCCCTTCGGCTCTTTCCGCCCGATTCGCTTATCTCCATCCCCGGTGCCATCTATCACGCCTGACGTCGGCACTGCGCTGCTTCTTTAAAATGAAACCGGAACTGCGTGGGCAAGATTTGTTGAGATATATATGCATACATATATGAAAGGGGGTGGACTTTGTGCGGGTGTCTCGCCTTTAGGCCCGGAGATAAGGTTCCTGTATTTTGTTGTTGTTGTTGTTATCTTCTTCGTGATGGGAAGATTAATGCGGAGACGTAGCACGCGCTGAAACGGTAATGAAAAAAAAAAAAAGTCGTCGAGGACAAGTGTGCTCCTGAGTTGTCTAATGTGTATTGTAGTGTGAATACTTTTCGGGGGAAACGGCGCTCGCGCGTTCTTCATAACAAGCCTCGTGCGCAGGAGACCGAGTAGAAGGGCTGAACAATTTAACATCCCAAGCTTTTGCCGCCGTCGCGAGTTATCTCCATATAGCTTCGAGAACAACGAAGTTGGACGGTCCTCCGATACCAGTTGGACACGTTTCTCGCGGATAGCGGACGCACGCGCGGTATATACGTCGAAGAAAATGGATCGCCGACGCGGTTCGAGAAAACGAGTTGGAAATTTATATGCGCGCCGGCAAGTTTCGGGCTACTGCGGGCCACGCCGTAAATGAGGCTGCCGGTTGGGCTTTGAAGTGGCTACCTGGTTGTATACGCTCGGGGGGTACCCGGCGATGGACTGTAATGCTAATCTAATTATAATAATAATTCTTATTTTTGGCGTGGAGTCGACGACGCAGAAATGCTCTGGCGTCGGATTAATTTCGAACACCTCGGCGGACTCCTCCAACGAACGCTGTGCCGTTGTCGCGTTCGCGTCGTC
Source organism: Dermacentor andersoni (assembly GCF_023375885.2). Classification (NCBI taxonomy): domain Eukaryota; kingdom Metazoa; phylum Arthropoda; class Arachnida; order Ixodida; family Ixodidae; genus Dermacentor; species Dermacentor andersoni. The sequence continues at coordinate 212,592,592 of NC_092814.1, forward strand.
TCCAGCGAGCAACTGGAAGACCCAGAATTAAACTGCAATAGCGAAATGGAGGAGTCTGCCGCGTATAGCTAAAACATAATGCTGGGGCGTTGTAGCAAAATAACGTGGTTTCTTAGAAGACTGAGTAGACTATAAAAATGGATCGCTTTGGCGCAAACAAGGAAGGACGTAATGGAACAAGGGGAGCGCCAACTTTCGACTCTTTATTCTCTGTTGTGTAACATGCAATATTACACGCAGGAGAATGCGCGACATACAGAAGAGCGTCAATCGCGCAACACCCTAATCACAGCCAGCTATCAAAAAACCTTCTTTCTGCATGCAAAAGTGAAACTGATGTGTCGCACTGTGGTGCATGGGTTGCTAAGCACGAGACTGCGGGATCGAATCCCGGCTCGGCGGCCGCATTTCGATGGGGGCGAAAACACCCGGGCACTTAGATTTACGTGCACACTTAAGAACCCCAGGCGGCCGAAATTATTCCGGAGTCCCCCACTATGGCGTGCCTAATAATCATATCGTGGCTTTGGCACGTGAAAACCCTATAATCTAATTTTAATTTTTTTGCCGCAAAGTTCAGCTGTTCGTTTCGTTCGATTCTATTCCATTTTATAAACATCTGCGATGTGTAAGGCTCAGCTCAAAATGAAACAGGAAGGAAATTGTCGTCGTATGTTACGGTACCGAGGGCATTGTAAAGCTGACACAGGCAGCAGATGTACGCGCACGAACTTGAGTAGAGCTAAACACGGATACAACAGCAAGTATATGCACAAGCTACGTAAGGAATGTGTCCTAGTGTGTTTCGCGTAACTTGAACCAAGGATTTCGAAAAAAAAAAGGCGTTAACTTCAGCTGAATGAAACTAACGACACATGGTTTGCCTTGATGTGGCGCTCCTTAGAGTAGATTTATATCCCGCTTAATTAGATAATTAACTAAGATGAATTATGCAAAATATTAATATTCGCTTTAAAGCCAAGTGCGTTTCGTTACGCTGTAGAAAGGATTCAGAAACGACCGATCCAATTTTTTGTGGCAACGTACATGCTGCGTGGTGATATTTTAAAGAAAGCCCGTGAAATGTTAAATAAAACCGCGCGACTGCGCTATCGTATTGCAGCGCTCTCAATCGCGGTTCGTCTGAAAGAACCGTGTGCGCGGACCGTGGCGAAGTGAGCGGCCACGGCTCTGGGCATCGGCCACACAGTGCGTCAGCATCTTTGGCGGTGGCACACGGGAAGGAAGCGCCGTCGTCCATGATAAGCGATAGGCTCCACGCACGGTTGAGAGCACTGCAATACGACAGCGCACGAGCGCAGTCACGTGATTTTATTTCGTAATTCACGGACTTTCTTTAAACGATTCAAACGCTTTAAATGCAGGCATTCTTAGTTTGATATGGTACACTGCTACACTGCATGTGAGGAGTAGGGTCTGAAAAAATACCCGCTGTAATAAAGAAAAAGTTAAAAGAAAGATTGAGAAATGTTTATTCAATATGACGTGTTGCACGACATCAGTGAATTGGAGATAGATAGATAGATAGATAGATAGATAGATAGATAGATAGATAGATAGATAGATAGATAGATAGATAGATAGATAGATAGATAGATAGATAGATAGATAGATAGATAGATATGCGTTGTATATGCTATCACGGCTACCGCATCCGATCGAAGTTACGTGCATGCTCATGTCTCATCGCATCGCCATGTAGTAACGCACGCTGTCCCGAGTTTATCGCACGCTCACGCTCGTTTGGGGCATGTACTACAGACGTATAAACTAGCCCACCTGTTGTTGCGGCTTCAGATCTCGCCGCCATAACTGTATTAAGAAGCTCGCCTCCTTTAGGTCACAACACTCATATCGCACCGCGCTCCTTCGAAAATCCAATACCACGCAAACGGCGCGTTTGTTAAGTCATTTATGTACTACGCTGTGCTGCTCTTGAGGGCGCGTGACGAGTTTCTCAATAACACGTGCACCCAACGCCGCCTGCACGCTCGAACAAGTACGGTGAGCACAACAACAAAATGTCCTCCTGTTTACCATTTGCGCCTTGCGCGTGCGCATCAGTCCGAGCAGCCACCGAAGGCAAGAACGACAGAGCGAGCGAGACAAGGGAAAACACACCTCCATAGCGCGTCACGTGCGTCCGCGGCGGTGCCGGGCCGAGCCATCCAAACCTCGCGCTCGATGAATAGGACCTTGGTGCAAGGGCGCCCGAACTGCGCCCCCTCCCCGCCGCCCCCGCGAAGGGAGGTCACTTCAATGCGTGCCGGTCTGCACTCGCCTGGCACAACACGAGATCTAAATACGCAGCAGCTGCGTCGTATCTTAACGCGACAGAGTGAAAAGAAAGAAAGAAAGAAAGAAAGAAAGAAAGAAAGAAGGAAAGAAAGAAAGAAAGACAGAAAGAAAGTGATGATCTCCACGACTGGAGCGACTAGCCTGTCTTCGACGTTAACACGTCCTGCGTCTTCACGGGAGCGACGAACGCTTGCACACTGTAACGCAATGGTTGACAGCGCTGTTACCCTCGCTGGGTGGGACTAAAGTCCCTCCATCCACGCGCCACCGCCGCTGGTCGGTGGCGGTGGAAACCTGGTCGGCGGAAACGTGTATGGAGGGGCTTTAGGTGGGACTTGTGATTTTGTTAAGAATAGCTCTTTGAACCGTTTCCAGATGTAAAGTACGCTTAACTTCAAAAGAGAAGGCCTGTGTAGCATTCAAGCCAGTTTGACGTCTACATTTATTCAAATAGCCCCAAAGACAGTGGCTGACATGGCAAACGAGACGAACATCAGTAGATTATAAAGCTAGCTTGCAGGCTTGCATGGCCACCTAAAAGCTGTATAGTAAGTGCTCGGATACGACTCAGGCGTTTCATTTCAGAGTGGCCCATATACTATAATGCTCACCAGCGTTGCAGAGACCTTATTCACTTCATGCGTTCTTGACATATAGACGTTCATAATACCTGTTTGCAAGGATTAACGATTGTTTTCAGAAGCGTGAACGTGCGACGGCTCGCTGATCTGGTTGCCGTTCTACCTTTTTTTTTATCCTCGCATCTTCAAGTTTTATTTAAATTTTAATCGTCAACTTATGGTGCAATAACATTCGTATTGCGGCATAACTGCGGATGCTGAGATGAGTAATGCAACAAATACGCGCGATGCAATAGCGACACGAGTGTGACGGTAAGCAACCCTAGAATTATCGAACATTACAAAAGTTGCACTGTAGCAATAAAAAAAAAAAAAGAGAAAAAGAAAACGAAGTAATCCATGGTTTGGCATTTCTGAAGCGTCAGGAGCGATTCAGGCAAAAAATAAAGAAATAAATAAAAACGCGGTGTTAGTACGTCTGAACACGCGAATTTTTACGGTGGCTTACCGAACGAAGTGGTCAACGATGTCGTGAAATAAAACGGCGTCTTGAAAGAGAATGCCGCCAACTGACGTGAAACAAGTTTATTCACGAAAGAAGGAGCGAACAGGTGCATGTTGTAAGCGTTGGAGGTGCGAGTTGGTGCGCCGCGGGAAGCTGAATATCAAATGATCATTCGTGGAGCACAAAAAGAAAAAAAAAGTTTAGGCAATTGAGGAGGATGAATGTCAAAACAATTTTCGCTCAGTTCCCGAAAAAAAAAAGTAGCTTAACAACAGACCAGGGTGTTTGCTGTCGGCTTGTCACTGTGCTTGAGCTGCAAATAAAACACGTGTATCGCTCTGACATTTCTGATTCTGATCTCACGAAGGCGCACCAAGATTACGCACCACTCGCCCACTTATTTATTCATTTTTTTCGTAAAAGATTGCACGTTTCATTGCGCGGCATGCTGGTAGATAGCGTTTTGGCAAATTCTGCAATCTAATCGAACTGTGGCTCAAGCGCTCGTCATTCTTTGGTCACTTAGCAAGCGCGCACGCTGAGAAATGTGCATTTCTGTAATCATAATCCGTTAAGATCTGTGAAGTGGAGCACTAGTGTTACACTACGTGGTCACATAACAGAATGCTAATGACCACGGTAAACAAATTTTTTTTTTTTGAGTCAGATCTTTATGAACGCGTCTATAGGGGCATAGCTGGGGCGTTTAGATAATACAATGCATTTATGTAACTAACGACCCATTCGTATGATCATTTCAGATGGCTCTGACAGTGCTGCTAAGGTCAGGTTAGACAGCCTACATTTAAAGTGGTATAACGAGAAAAACTGAGTAATACAACGTTAATCCATCTTCGTTTTAAGCCCAGTTACGCTGGCAGTGATTCCGCCTTACAAAAACTTTCATCTTACCCGCCGTGGTTGCCTTGTGGCTATGGTGCCTGTTGGGTTGCTACGCACGAGGTCGCGGTATCGAATCCCGGCCACGCCGGCCGCATTTCGATGGGGGCGAAAACACCCATGTACTTAGATTTAGGCACGCGTTAAAAGGCCCCAGGCGGTCCAAATTTCTGGAGTCCCCACTACGGCGTGTCTCATAATCAGAACGTGGTTTTAACACGTAAAACCCCATAATTTTTTTTTTTACTTTCATCTTCACCGGCTTTTCATCATGGTCACGGTCATTCGGTTACGCGGAAATAAGACCTTGCCACAAAGTGGCCAAATTGCGGGAGAGACTGTGGCTGAAAGTGAGGCTGTCTAAATTTTCGCGTTTTCCAATTTCTTCCCAGTCTGGCAAAGGAAACGACGGGAATATGGCATGCTCTGACAATCCGCTGCATGCTGCGAAGTCGAAAACAACCCTACACCGTCCTTCGTAAAGCTCGAACAGGTGTGCGCCCCACCTGCCGCACTGTTCGCACGATAAGGCCTGCCAGCGTGTGCTGAATGCGTCACATGTTAGTGATGTCCTCAACGAAAACAATTGAATTGTGCCGCAAGAAAGCCTCTTACTGGTATTCTTTTTTTCTTCTCCTCGGACAAATCGGGGCTGAAGCCTCTTTCCTGTATATAACGTAGCTCAAAAGCAATGAACAATACGATATAGTATAGGTCGCTATTGTAGCTAACTTTGGATAAATAGCATGTAGTTTTTTCTTAACTATTGTAACTCAAGATGCAGTTTGTTCCGTTGGCGTTGTATTGCTTTTTAGCCCATCCTATGTGTAATGTTTTCTACCCTCATTAGAAAGGAAATAGCCGATGTACGCAACAGATAATGAATAAGGAACGTTGGTTTTTAAGGAGGAGCAATTTTGTTCTCTACAAGCCTCCGAACTCCGGGGGTCCTATTTTTACGAGCGGTAGCTCTCGCACAGCATTCAGTCCCCCGCCGCGGTAGTTTAGTCGCTATGGCATTGAGCGGCTGAGCTCCAGGTTGCGAGTTCGATCCCGGCCACGAAATGCAAGAACGCTCGAGTGCTCAGATTTAGGAGCGCGCTAAAGCGCTTGCGGTGTCCCCTCTTCTGTCGTCATTGTGTTTTCGCGCTGTACCCTTCTTTACTACGAATAAGTACCAACTCGTCCTGCTATCCACATCTCGCATGGTAAAGCACCCCAGGTGGTAAAAATTAATGCGCAGTCCCACACTACGGCGCACCTCATAATCAGATCGCGGTTTTTGCGCGTAAAACCCCAGATATAAATTCAGTTTGTCCCGTGTATGTGTGTGCGTGTGTGTGCAGCAATTTGAATATGTTGCAATTTGTATGCGTTCTGATTGAGGTCATCCTGACATTAGAGTGTCTTATATATTGTACGTTGTAGTTAGTCAGTGGCCAACATCGTTCCTATAGCCGAAAATGTGAAGTCTCAATCGGTAATTATGTTAGAACGCTTCTTTCCCATCTCATGCATATTGTGATTCATGCTTTGTTTCAGTGACGTCGCATGTTGTCATTGCCGCGTGTGCCATTTCTGTTGATCCCCTGTCTTCTGTAAATATTGAGAGGCATTTAATTATGCCCCATGTATTCTGTCTCACAACTATACGACGTGGCTATTTCATAAATAGGGATTTCCCACATAAATAACCTGTACCCACTTGCCTCCGATTGTTTCTTTAACCTCACTTGAAAACTTTCAACTAAAGCCTTACTTTGTAGGGCTTGATGATTTTGGTCGATCCCCTATCGAGTAGTTCATTAAAGGCTCAGCCGCAATTAACTTTTAACCAGATAATCGGTTCAGCCGCGTAAGAAAATGAGCTTAGCCTGCCACCAGAAAATGCTTGTGCGCATCTGAAGATACCTCCTGGAGATCGCGTCTTTCTTAGGAGTGAGGTATCCACTACAGAAATGATTATTCTTAATATATAGCATAATGCTAAAACAGCAATTATACCTCCATGGCTTCGATCACATAGAAAGAAAAAAAATGGGGTGTTTTTTCAACGTTAGTCACGTAATATTTATAAGTCTAAATTTATTAAAATGAACTTATGCTCCAACTCACACTATCGTCTTTTCTGGCAACTCCTAAAATGTAAACATTCTCAAGCACAAAATTATCGCTATACACAAGACAGAAACCAAGACGAACCAACACGAGCGTTCTCTGTCCTGTGTACTGCGCGATTTCATTGTTGGCAATGCTACACCAACTGACCTACGCTTCTACACTACTGAAACGTACACACTATGCACAAAAATCAACACGGATTCGTAGAAATACCATAACAGCGCTCCACCAAAATAACTACTCCTTTGTAAACTATTGTGACGGTTTTCAGGACGTCGCGAAGTACTGTAGATATCTGCTCGGCGCAGATAGAATGACTGCGACCAAGCGAAACGCTGCGTGCTACCAGGAAGTGTGAACAAACTAGTTTAGCGCTACAAATATAATTTCAAATCGATATACCCACGTCAACTTGGCGATAAAAGCCAAATAGTTATTTCGCTCCTTTTGTAAACGTTGTGCCAGAAAATGAACACAACTAATTAAAATGGAAAATTATTTGAACAAAACATGCCACTTAATTAGAATGAAGTTCTTAGTCTACACCAAGTACAGTTTTTTTGTTTACGAATTTATTTCTAATTTGTATTTAACTTATTTAATGTCCCGCCCTCCCCGCTGCCACTGGTAGCCAATCCGGCCCTCTGGCCAAAACGTTTCGAGACCCCTCGTCTAATGGTTATAGCACCGCAAGTTGCTATGATGAGGGAACCGGGTTTGAAACTAATCGTCAGGCCAGCCTGGGTCACGGGTATATGACTCTGTGTATAACAGAATGCAGTCATCAGGTTAACCCATTTCACGCCAACTTGTCTTACTGGGTATGTGCCGTTTCTCGATGAGCCTCGTTGACGTGAACTTGTACACTAGGTGCGGGCAACTGCGTATGTGACGCTCTTCGTGGAACCTCTTTAACACTAACTTGGGTCACTAGGCATATCGCCAGTGGATACGTACCACAACGTATGTACCGGCTTTTTAATCAGCCTGTTTGACACCAACTTGGGTCACTGGGTATGTGTCACAGGGTATGTGCCCTTGCGTATGCACCACCCTTTAATGACAACAAAACATTACTTAGATTCATCCGGTGTTGGCGGAGTCGAACCCGCGTCTTGAATATCCAGACAACCTTGTCTGAATATATACATCTCCAAACGCGCCACGCGGAAACTTCGTTGCGGCGGCCCTAGGTGATGGATGCAGCGTGTCCAGAGGAAAGCGCGAGAGAGCATCCCAGCTGCATGCACGCCTCATACACGACGTGTTTTGGCGCTTGCAATACGGTGTGTCGATACATATTGCTTCAATGTTAATCGTAGTTACGTCGACATTCGGTGTGAGATGGGTTCTGGCGCATTTTGTTTACTCCCCCCCCCACTTTTCCAAGGTGCAGGTACGCGCGGTGAGCGTTCAGCCATGCCAGAAAAGGGAGAGTTCGCATTCGGCCTGAGCACTGAGGTGCGGACAGACAGCGCACTGCTCCGCCCGTCGTTAAGCAGCCGAGACCCGCGCAACGCGATTGCGAGAAAGGGCGCGTAACCGATCTGTGGACGCTCGCGATCGCCGTTGCGATCTGCGACTCCGGCGGGCGCCGCGAGGCTCGCGCTTCCGTCCTTGCCTCGCGTGATGGACGCCAGCGCCCGCAGTCAACGTAAACAAGCCTTGACGCCTCCAACGCCGCCGCGCCGGCGGCGGCTGCCTGCGGTTCGGCCTCGCCGCCGCATCACGAGCACCGGGTCACCAGCCCTCCTTTCCCGCCCGAGATCCTCCCTTTTGGCCGGCACCATGGCGAGCTGTCAATTGCACGCGATGAGGAAGAACGCCACCACCGCCAAACTGGGCCCGTGAGCGGAGAACGAGAGACAGCTGCGCGTGTGCCGGGTGCAGCAGCAACGTTGCACTCCGACGAGAGACCCACGTGCCCGGCCCCGGCCGTCTTCCTGTTGACAGCCCGGCCGCCCATGCCTATCGATGGCGCGCTCTGAGCCATTCACGGGCACGCCTGCGTGATGCGCAGCGCGGCCGAGGAAGCCGGAGCTGCTGCGTATACGTAACACACACGAGTTGTCTCCCCACCAGCACGATCAGCCGCAATATGGGGCACGTGCTGCCCTGCATTGCGTAAACCCGTGGCAGCATGCATGCGCCGTCCAGCTCGCTGCGCCGCTTCCGTCCGACTCAATGGGGACGCGAGAAGAACGTCGAAACCATTCGCTCTCTGCGGAGCGCGCAGCTCTTTTCCAAACAGCAAGTTTCACGATGCTTGTAGCGCAGGGTCAACGCAACGACAAAAGAAGGGCTAAATACAACACAAGGCGCGACACAACGTGCCTTGTATATCCTCCTCCTTTTGTCGTTGTGCTCACCCTGCGTTGCAAATTCCGAAGATCATGTGCCAATGCGCCAAAATGTCCACTATTGTAAAGCAAGTTCCATGTGGCCCTTACAACGAATATTGTCTTTTATTTCCGGTTGAGACGTCCGCGCAGGCGTAGTAGCTTATTTTGACTTGCAGGAGAAAAAGCCGTTTGAAAATAAAATAGACTTCTCTATCACTTTATGTCACAATGCACATTCTTGCGATGGGAACTGGAAATCAGCTTGTCGGCGTATGTATTGTTATTCCAAAATGCCCCCTGAGACCCTTCTCTTAGACTACTATACAGGGGCGGGGTGACATATTCGAATAATTCATACATACAAACATCGCCCTCAGCTAACCCCCCCCCCCCCCCCCCCCCCCACACACACACACCGTTTACTCCACCTCCATGGCGCTGTCGCTACACAATCAAAACTATGCACAACTGTTTGCAAAGTGGTATGCACATTATTCCACGCTACTGCGAGCAGATTGTTTTAGAGTGTTGGGGTCGCGGCACGTGAATCAAGTGGTCGCATCTTTGCACATCATGGCAGAATAACGTCGCGTGTACTTTGTTGGTTATACCGAACCCCACTGCCACTGTGATCGGATTTCGAAATGGCCCGACTTAAAAAGCAAGCAGCCGCACTGCCGGGCAACCACCTCACTGTGCTGTTGCCTCTATTTCTTGTTTGCGCCGGGATGCTGTGGCGGCCACGTGCGCACTGACGATTGCGAAAACGTGTCATATTCATCGGGTCCTCTTGAACACCGCAGCTGTTCGACTGTGTCTGTTTCTTTTGACTTCTGCGACTAGCAACGAAGCGGAAAACGACCGCGAATTCGCCACAAACAGCACGAGGCCTGAACACGTGGAAGTTGTCCCAAGAGGTGGAACGCAATCGCGGGTGAACAAACGGTGCGCACCAAAACACGCTTCCCCGACGCGTCATAACACGCTGAAAACACAAGAGTCACGTTGCTTTTACGCGACCAGTAGAACTGTACGAGAAGCAACGTATGATGTTAGTAATGTCACAACGACAAAGCAGTACACGGATGAAAAGGGGTACTATATAGTGACGATCAGCGGTGATCTTTGGAGTAGAGAAGCATCGTCCATTTGCACTAGCGTAAATTCTGGAATGTGACATTATAAGGCCAGTTCTAGTACATGAAGTAACGTTCTTTCAGGCAACATTATTTTGACAGGGTACTTGAAGATGTGTGCTGTTTCAGAACGAGTAATTACGAAGCGATGGAGACCCCAGAAAAGCACTGGAGGAGTGATGCTCAGTGTCATGTGCTTTACCTGTCCCGTGCCTCTCCCAGCCGCGATTTAGTCACTGAGCACGAGATCAGGGTTTTGGTTCCCGGCAGGAGTAACGTCGCATTCTGATTGTGGAATGCAAAACAGTTTACAGGCACCTGAGTTTCGAATAAGCTTGATAGTGACCTAAGCACTCTAAGAACATTGCATACATTTCTTAAACAATTAAAACTCTCACTTATTAACAATGCGTAACACTGCGCATGCTCGCACATGCCCTCACTTTTCTTTTTTTTTTCTTTTCCTGTGCCGATGTTTTCGATGACGTAACAAAGAAAATTGTTAGAACAATGTATCTCATTTGTGAAATGTTCCGTACTACTGTATTTTCTTGTTTTACTTATTCAGCTATTTCAGTTTTATCTGATTTTGCAGCATAAAAATAAAACAGCTGCCATAGAAGTGTTTTTTTTTTCCTAATAACAATCGGTAGGGACCCTTTAACAAATTTGTTGGGTCCCAAAAGTGTGTACTTTGCAATTGTATACGTTCATTATGTTAAATAAACTTTCGAAACTTTCAAAAAAGCTCCCTCGTACCGTTATGTCGGTGTACGTTAAAGAACTCCGGGTGGTCAAAATAAATTCGACGTTCTCCAGTATGGCCTCCATCACCGCCCAGGTTGGTCGTTAGGGGGTGTTAAAAATTTACTTATTAAAGGCGTAAAACCGTATAATTTTGTCACTGCCTTTTATTTTCCCCCGTAAATCTTCGCTGTATACTCGTGTTCACTGATGGAGGAGAACGACGCCACAACCAGACGAGACGTCTGGTTGTGGCGTCGTTCTCTCGCGTCTCTCTCTCTCTCTCTCTCTCTCTCTCTCTCTCTCTCATATGGAGTTTCCCGTAATGGTTTCGCTGGCAGTCACAACTATTTCAAGGCCGCTTGCATTCATCGAAGTCGAGTCACCGTTGCGGGCGTGCTGCGAGAAAGGAGACATAAATGTCTAGAGGCGCCGTGCCGCCGCCGCTGTTTCTGCTGCAAAAAGTCCCACGCATTGCATCATGCATCTCCCTACAGCGTGACGGACCCAACAGCGGGGCGCTTCGAACCAGTACGTTTCCCCTTCTCTCGTTCTCCGCCTCCGGGTTCCACCGACACAATGCGTGTCGCGCGCATATCGCGTGAGTCACAATGCGCGCGCTCTGGCATCTCGACGCCTTCCTGTATAACAGTGAAGTATTCAATTGCGCGGTCGAAGGAACAATAAAGCAACCCGACGCCTCAGCCGAACGTGTTGCTCGCGCCACCTCTCCGAAGCAGGCTAGAGACGCGCTCTCCAGGTCAACCTCTCCTCCTATCTCTTCATTTAAATCTCCTCATCTTCCCCTCTTCTATATAAGCGAAAGTCACCGTTCTTCCATGACACGCATATATGCAGCTTCGGTGCAACACGTCGTTCGGCACGTAGCCCAGACGGCTGCAGCCTCGGAGCTCACCGTATACCATGGTCCGCGCTCCTGCGCGCAGCTGCGCGCACACTCGGGTTTCGACAATGGCGGCACCAGAGAATATCGGGCATCCGATGATCATTCAGTCTTGGCATGACATCACGATTGAATGAACAATTGAAACGCGAACAGCGCAGTTGAGACGCTAATAACGAACTAAAGACATTTGTATGGAATAGGCTGAAGAATATCGCGGTTGCTACTCGCTTGCGGAAACGCTCATCTCACGTCAGAAGCTATACCAACTCAAAACGTTCGTACATTGGTGACCATGTGCGAATAGCGTAGGTCGCGTACCTTTACTCGGCCAGCTGGTATAGTATACGCGAAATGGTGTATCAAGAAGCGAAATTAATCTAAACAAACACCACATGAGCGCTCGTATGGTGTTTTGTGACTGTTCTCGTTTTTTTTTCTTGCGCTGTTTTCCACGTCTTCTAAGATCAACCAACTAGCCTAATGCAGCGCCCTTTTGTTTTTGTTTAGCTCTACATGGCCGTAGGTTTGTATACCACGAGAGGCAGGTAGACTTGTGAAAGGTAAGTACCTTTCACATTTTGATAGCTTGCACGTCCCACTCGTATGCAGAATTTGCTCGCGCGCTGCGGTGAAAACGGAATCGTGGAAAGAAAACGAACGGCCCGAATGAGCTGTTTCACCTCCAGGTTAGATAGAAAAACAAGGCGACTGAGTTAAGCTTATACGACAGGTGTTCCATAGTGCTACGTTGCAGTCGATTCCATTCCACCGTTGTCATCTCTTGCACCGAGTGGACGATTCTGGTGATGAAATAGGTTAGGCACCACTGAGGGGGCCACTGGCTATAGCCGCCACTGGAAATTGAATTACATCGTTGCGTTATTCTTGACTTAGGTAGCTTAGTCTAGCATTGTCGGCTATTCTGTGGAATTGATTCAGAAAATACCACTCTTACCACGCTGGGGATACGTTGCAGAAGTACTGAAGGCAGATGGCGACAGAGGCGACATCAATTAAAACTGTCTTACATTGCCTTGTAACGTTTCTCTAAGTGCTGACTCGTGGAAAACCCAGCAAATAGCTTGATGATGGCTAGGATACGGGCTACAGTACGCAATGTTTGAAATGGGTTCGTCTTATAAGCTTAATTTAAAAAAAAAGGAAGGCGCACACGGCTTCTCTCCACGAGTGTTGACTAATCAACACGAAATTCCACGAATCTCCAAGCAGCAGCGTGGAGATGAAAAAAAAAAGGGGGGGGGGGAAAGAAAAGGCGGGGTGATGCCGGCCTCCGCATGGTATAGCTTGGAACGTCGGGGCATTATGTCAACCACTCACTCCGTATTTCTGTCTACCAGCGCAGGCATCATCGCATACCGCTTCTCTGAGGCTCGCAAATCTGGAGCAGCGCGAATCCCGTTGAACCGCCTGCGAGTTGCGAGAAAACACGAGCGAGAAAACACGCTGGATTTGTATGTGGCGACATTGAGCAAACGAAGTTCGGGTTTCCACTCGCGCGCACCCCCGAAACAACTTGGGCGGAAGAAGGAAGGAGGTAGTTCTCTTTTTTTCTCTCTCTCATTAGAGGCACACAACGGACAAAAAAGCCACACGGTCTACCGACGCATGCTGCATGCGTCTGTTTGGCGGCGCGCGATTCCTTTTTAGTTCGGACGAAAATTGCGCCAATCTAGTGCTGCCCATATTAGCGCGGGCGCACTCACACTCGCGCAAATGACTTCGCGGGTGGCCACTGGCCTGCCATAACGTAAGCTTATATCGCAACATCGCTCGGATGAGTGCATAACGTAGCCCGGAGGACACCTTTCTTACATTAGTTCGGCATCTATCCGGCACGAATTATTTCCTGCAGTATAATAGATTAATGTGCACGGAATAGAAAGCGAACGAAGAACGTAAGAGAGAGAGGACAATCACTGCGAAAGAGGTTTGATTAATCGCAATTCGTGACAGTCGTGCTTTTAATCTAATGAAAACAACCGATTCTTCGACCTCGGGAAACAGGTTCGCCCTTCTGTGGCGAATTCACTGTTCAAGTATAGCGCTTCTACAGCACACGGATCACCTTCCGGGTGACGACACCAGGAATATGAATAAAAGTAACCGTCCTTAGTTTGTGGATTTGTATAAGGTACTCATTTCTGAAGTGAATGATTTCTGTAGAACTTGTATAGTCCAGTAAAGGTTTCATAGTAGACGACTGTCGCCTGACGCTTGCTTGGCGTCTTACTACTGATTACGACGAAAAGGCTAAAGCAATGGGGACGTCCATTCTTGCGGGCACCGACTATTAGGCATTTTGGATTATTGACGACAGTCGCACAGATGAATCATCATAGTTATCATCAGCATTATGATGATAGTAATAACAATAATAATTTTTTCCCTTCAGGACGAAGGCTTCTCCCTGCAATCTCCAATTACCCTCTGTCTTCCGTCAGCTAACTATTCGCTACTTAAAAAATAAATTCAAATTCTCCGTCATATTTCTCATGAGCACAAGAAGCTTGCCTTCGTTCTCGAATATCGTTTCGAGTACCTTGGCCACCAGCGGAAAGAGGTGAAACTGATACTCGTGCATAATGACCGCACTTCTCATTCCTTCGAAGCTCGCGATCTGTCTGGATGTTGATCGAAGCTGCAGAGTAAGTTACATACTTAGCATCTGGCATTGAAAAACTATAAACGCCGAAAGAAATACGGTGCTCGTAAAAACGCGCCCGCGACTGCTGTCGACGTAGTCTTGGGAGCAACATGATGACTCGCGGAGCAGACGCGCATTACGTGCTGGTCACATGAGGCGTTTGTTTGGGTGTGTAGCGGCGGCTTGGCGGAATGCCCGCACACAAGTCACGCACTTGTTGCTGCTTCCTGGTCTCGCCATTAGCCCCTCGTCTGGCCTTACCCGCACCGTCCTTAATGAGCGTCGCTCTCTCATAGGGCATGCAAGAGCGACGACGCGTACATTTCAAAGATGGTGACAACTCGCTTCGTTATTTTTTACTGTCCCCGCTCACGTGTGCGTGGCGCACAGGCTTTCCCGCAAGTTCGGTCGCTCTCTAACTGCTCGTTCTAGCGTACGCGGAATGAAGATAACAAGCAGGCGGCTGTCCTTGCACCTGTGATCTACACCAGACAAGAGCGGCCTAGTCAGACCTGCCTGTTAGACTGGCAACTCATTCAATTCTCAGAACAAGGGGAAAGAACAGATCCCTGCATTTGAATTAAAATGCTGCAGTTTTACTGTCCCAATGCCATTCGATGGCTATGGCAGATGCCGTATTGGGGGCCTTCTGATTAATTTTCGACCACCTGAGGTTCTTTAACGAGGACCTAAAACTCTGTACACGAGCGTCGTTGCATTCCACCTCAGTTAAAATGCGACTGCCGCAGCTCGGAATCGAACCAGTGACCTCGTGCTCAGCAGCCAAGCTGTAATTACCACCTTGCCACCGCAGTGGGTATCCTTGAATTTTCTCTGTCGCACAAAACAGGAAACATCATACAGAAGAGCGCCACACGCAATAAAACAGGTAATGACAAAATCACGCTTACTGACGCAGCAAAACACCTGATAACATGCGGAACCGCACTGCTAAGGCCCTTGTCCACATTAGTGGAAAACTGCTTTTAATGACGTGATCCATCATGCAGATCACAAACGAATATTCGCGCAATGCCGTCGCTCGTTCGGTCTGTCATCACAAACTTCCACCGAGCAGAAAAAAAAAATCGGTTTCTCCGGGCGAGATTCTAACCGCTGAACCACGGCCGTTCCATTGAAGTACCGGAACAGTGGGCTCACTTATGCAGTTCGACACACGTGCGGGGAATCAATCAGACGCCCAACTTTACACGTGATTTGCGGAGGAGCAGAGTCTGGTGCTGTCATCAGGGCACTGTGCGGTCACAGTGAAAAGGCACACTTCTGTGTGTGGAGCCATTCAAGTCACTATATCGGTCTAGAAGGTCAGTCCAGACACGTCACACTACGGTGTCAACACATTGCAGATCATATAAACGTATTGCGTAATGCTTGTGCAAGCGCATTTATCAGAGGAAATGTATACGCTTGCGGCCCCTCGGTCCCTATCGCGTGTTTACGTCTCATTCACTCTGAAAAGAAGCAGTCTGTCGTAGTTTCTATTTGTTTTTTTTTTACGCTCTTCCGCTTCTAGCGTGTGCGCACAAGATGAAGAGGGGAAAGGGGAACGTGAGTTTGCGCTTTCCAATACACAGCTAAATAAGCGAAAGTGCCATTCGGGTGCAGTGATCAGCGATGATTCAGTTCGCATTGTTGTGGCGATTGCAGTCGTAGTTTCATATATCTGTGCTTGCAGACACTATAATGACGAACCTGCGTGCGTTTTGAATTTTATACGCAAAACGGGCTCTCTGCGCGTGCCGCCATTGTTACCGCGCTTCATCCTACATGATTTGGTTCGTGGAGTTTAACTACCCAGAACAACACTGGGTCTATGAGAGACGCCGTAGTGAAAAGGGAATCTTGACCCAGAGCAGCTCTTTAACGTGCACCGAACTATAAGTATACAAGCATTTTGCATTTCACCTTCATGAAAATGATGTCTTCTGGGGACTGTAATAGTGAAAGCTCAGGTACGGTGGCTAGGTCAGGGCCGCAGTTCCGATTTACATGCGCAATGACAGCATTAAAAAAAAAGCAGTTAAATGAAAAGAAAGAAAAAAGAAACAAAACAAACAAAACAAGAAGAAAAGAACACCTGGTTAGTAACACTTGTGCGTCAAAAAAAAAAAGGGACAGACGGCTGAAGTTATTTCGGAGCCTCAAATGCCGTCAGTCATAACCAGGGCCCGTATTCACAAAACAGTTCTTACACCAAGACTGTTCGTAAGAGCAGGTATCAGCGAATTGTTACGTTGGATCTATTATTATCGAATGTGGCCGGCCAGTGGCAAACAGTACTTACGAACGAAAAGCTTTGTGAATTCGGACCCTGGTGTATAAGGCTTTGACCCCCACCCACCCCCCACCCCATTCATATAAATCCCAAAATAGGTTTAATAGAAAGAATTCGTGCGCACACATCATGTTTAGAGCGAAATAATTTGGCTTTGATCGAGAGCCCTGGAGGGGTATTCTGTAAGAGTCCACCTAGTGAACTGTCCATTTCGGCCGCTGCTGACTGGATGCAGCTGTACGAGAGAGGAGGAGACGAGCGGCCCTAGCCAATCAGCGGCGGCTGAAATGGACAGTCCACTACGTGGACTCTTACAGAATACCCCCCCCCCCCCCCCCCCCCACCTCTGTGTTTATCGATCATTTAATGAGTGAATTAGCGTTTGCGACTGCATCGCATGCTCACTAGAAAAATTTAGTCACCTAAAAGAAAACATAAGGCCATATGCAAGCGACATGACTGTCACGGACTCGTTGCAAGTCAGACTGCTACACCTGCGCTCCTCGGCGCACGCTTGTTGTACTTGAACTGGCCCGCGTTCTTCCTATGTGCTTCGAGTGCCTAAATGTTTCAGCGTTTTCCATCATTATGCTATTAATTCCGCGAGCGGACGCTGACTTGCGTAGCCAGTTACAATGGAGGAGGACAGTGTGCGATGACACTGTTTGAAATCCCAAAGCCCCATCTGCGTCGCCCGCTCTCTGTACGAAGTTTCGAAATAGCCACGAAAAACACGTACCGACCGGTGAAGATTTAGCCGCCGCGGCTGCTCGGGGGGTTGTCACGCGTTCGATTACCGACCACTGCAGCCGCACGACAATGGGGGCGGATAAGCAATGACGCGTGTGTGCCGAGATTTCTGCGCGGATTAAAGGACTTGGCCCAAATTAACCCGGAGCTCCTCACTACTGCACAGCCCCTGCGTTACTTTAGGACGTTAAAGCCCATAAGTCATTAGACATCGCCGGCGAAGTTTATGCGTATAATGTGTGCCTTCGGCTCACTACAGCCAACAGCAGTGACAGGTAACCAAGTTATATAATTTCCAGCACGTTCCGACATACGTATTCCGTTTCGGATCAGCTGAATCCAGCTCGTGCCTAGATGGTGTGCACAACGCGCCTGCAGACAAAGGACGGAAATGTGCGACGGAGACAACTGCCTCACATGGAGTGAACTCTGTCTGGCGCCTTCAGACAAGGAAGGTGGATTCCTTGCAGCGCTTGTCTCCGTCGCCACTTTCTGTCCTTTGCCTCCTGTCGCACTGTGCACATCATATATTACCAACTAGCCCGGTCTCACATTATGCTTAGAGTGTACGCGCGTGCAGTTTAGTAGTAGTGACACAAAACAATAATAGTTATGATGCGTTTCGCTTTGTGTGTGTTCAGAGCGTGCGTGCGTGCGCCTGCGCGGCGGACGGCCGCGCGTGCCAGAAAGGCACGCGTGTACGATTAAAAATGATCCCGCCTTCTCCAACTAAGCTGTTCCACAAAAGCCATGGCGCGTTGTGCAAGCTAGAACAGCTTTCCGCTAATGAGGACTGGCGAAGCTATCTTTAGCTACAGACCGTTTATTATCCAGAGAAGGAGGGGACAGGGTTGTTGCACAATGTACCGGTTCTGTATATAGACCCACAACAATTTGCCGACCTTGGTCATTGGCAGTATCGCTAATCCAAAAGAAATGCTTGAGAGAAACACCCAAGTCTAAGCTATATTGTCCCTTCATGTGCTTACTAGCCTTGTAGCGCATGCGGACAATCGCGAAGTGATTCCATTATCATTTGTGCAGTTTGGGCCAAAACAGTTCTTCCAACCAATTCCACTAGAGCACTCCTTCAGTACATCAGGGACAAGTCGTGTTCTTCCTGACAAGTCATGCTCATCAAGAACTCCAGAAGACAAACGTTGTTTGCGATAACATAGTTCAGCCCTACGCCTAAGATGCATCTGAAGGAAAGTGAGTATCGCAGTTTCAGCGTTTGTGAAGTTGTGGAACTTAAAGGTGGCAGGAGTTGAGCGCATCCTGTGTGATGCTTCTGCGTGACATATGAGGCGCGATGGCATAGCCGAGCTCGGCGTCACGCCAGATGCCTCGCGGACGTCGAGCTCAACTATGCAATCCGGCCTCTTGAAGTAACATTGATGCAACGAGGGCGTGATTCTCAACTGCCCCAACGTTCCTTTTTATCTCACACAGATAGAGTGTCTGCGTCCAATTCGCACACTCTCTAACACTTCTGTTTTAAGCATGCTGTGTCAAATATGTTCTTAGTTAAGTTCACATTTTGTACAATGGTTTTCTGTGTATATCATGTATATTCTCATTTGACACTGACGTTCAAAGACATTTATCTTTTACTGCAATGCTGCCATAGTGAATCGCGGGGACGTAGGGCTAGTCAAGCTGTTTCTAATGCAGCTTGTTTTCCTCGTCCCAACTACGTTTCACATTCCCCAAATGTGAAACTCCATGTATGTGGTAAATAAAATGAACTCAACTATGTCATCGGGCCTCTCGAAGTCGCACAGATGCATCATAGCCATCCAGATCAACTATATAATCGTGCTTGCGTCTTAAATTCTCACATCTAGATGCATCGTAAGAGTCGACTTCAACTATGTCTTCACTTCTTCAAATCCCAGTACAACTTCAGCAGGCACGATGACATAGCTGACTGCGATGCCTTCTATGTACTTGTGCGCCTTTAAGAGGCGCAATTACATATTTGAGCTGGACGTCCACGATGCATCTGTGTGTCTTGAATAGGCGCGATCAGATAGTGGAGGCGGACGTCACATAATTGAGCTGCAATATAGTGACTACAGAAGGGCACTTACGACCAACAGAATGGTGACTCTCGCCGCAAGGTTATGGTTCGTCCTCACTTTTTTCCATTAGCATGAAATAATAAACATTATTGAAACAAAACAAACGAAACGACGCGTATCCATGTTGTATATAATTCCTCCGGCGATGCCGAAGCCTAACCTAAACTCCCCCCTCCCCCTCCACATCATTTGAGGCTTATTTTGAGTTGCCTCTACCTTTTCATCTAAAATATTTTGTGGCTAAAAACTTACTGTATCATTGTTGGCATGGACGTGCACAGCTTTTGATTCATACTTTCGCTCTAGTTCTGCAAATTTTGAGAATAGGAGGACAAGCGCATTAGAAGCGGCAGCTACGTCATCCGTATTTTTTCACTTCAACATTCTTTTTTTATGTTTCCACTGTCAACACCATGCACATACATAATATATTTAAATATATACGCAGGACAAAGCTTATTATATGTTTTTTTAAAAAGAAGAAGGTAGCCAACTAACAATTATTTCTTATGGCATGGATAGCCTATTCCTAGAGAATGAATATGTTCCTGTGTATTCAACTCGCTTCAGATTACTTTGCGTTCTTTTCTGACCCTGAAAAAAAAAAAAAACTGCAGACTTCAGTGACCCCTTCGGCAGAGTCTTTTATCAACGGCGTGTGAAATGCACGTGAATGATATTTGTCTCAGTACTGCTTCTCTTTCCTGTAGGCAATGCTAACGACTCATGAAAAAAAAGCTCTTGTAATAATTGACAAGATTAATTAGAGATGGAAACATCACCACTTACATGTAGAGGTCATAAATATATGTAATTCACTGAGTAACCGAAACGAGGCCAAGCCGGATTCATTCAATATCAGAACCAACAGTAGTCATGCGCAGCAGCGCTTATATTCGAAAGGGAGGCTGCAGTTTCGCCGGATACGCGAAGTAGTATTAGTGACAGCGAAGTATAAGACAATTACACGAAGGAAGATTACACCATCGAGAGACGGCAGTCTCTGGCTGCTGGGAGGAGACTCAGGATGAGGTCTTGTAACTACTCATATAAGGCCGTCATTTCAGTGAACCATTCTTGGAGGTTACACTAAGTTTCTTCAAATGCAACTACTATTAAAGGTAATATACATGTATGTACATGGGGTTCGGAAAGACGGTGGGGCCCCAGCCCCCCCTGGAAAAATGAAAACTTTCCGCCTATGGTCATTAGTAGTATAAAACTTCGTGGACATGTCAGGTCACAGTCCTCTTTCATGGAACCTTCACTCGATTATGGAAGTTCCACTGCAATCATCGAGCAACGGATACAAATCGATAGGCTAAGGCTGGATCTGAGGCTGGTTACCTTTATTTGTATACTGAGTCTCGTCAGTCAGAAGGGGTCTGTAGTCGGCGCGCTGTAGAAGCACTGCTTTAAGAGCAACCTCGCCTCAGGAAAGCAAACCAATTTCCCGAGGCCGCAGAACGCGTTCGTTTGGCTTCGTTAGAATAAAAACGCCACCATCAAGAAACGTCGTTAATCAAACTTCTTTTTGCAGTGATTGTGATCTCCTTCCTACCTACCTTTCTTTTTTTTTGTTTTAGATTCAATGCACATTAATCTATTATAAATTAAATACTTCGCATGGGCTCCGCCGATCTAATATAAGGAAGTATGTCCTCCAGGCTATGTTATTATGTACTCATGCGAGCGATGTTACGATATACGTTTAATTTATTGAAGGATAGCGGCCACCCACTCATACACGATGCTACTGCGCGCGCGCGTGCGTGTATGTGTGCGTGCGTGTGCGTGCACGTGTGCGTGCGTGTCTGTGTTTGTTTGTGTGGGTGGGGAGGAGTGCGTGCGCGTGCATGTGGGTGCATATCGTGTCGTGTCGTGTGTTCTTTTTTTAAAGTCTTAAAGCTCAATCGATGTTCTCCGCCAAACGGCCAAAATACGAAATTGTGTGCGCGCATACGGAGCTTTTTCTTTCGACAACAGGAAAATGCCCGTCAACGCGTCCGTCGCCATTACACACGCGCACACCCGAGGCTCTCGTCAGCAACGCGAGTGAGCAGCCAGCACGACACATAACAGCGGCAGCGCCCCCTGCACGCAGCCGTCAATTGACAACACGGAGGGGCTCTGTCGTCATGACGAAATG
This sequence comes from Dermacentor andersoni, assembly GCF_023375885.2. NCBI lineage: Eukaryota > Metazoa > Arthropoda > Arachnida > Ixodida > Ixodidae > Dermacentor > Dermacentor andersoni. Next base: position 212,614,091 of record NC_092814.1, read on the forward strand.
GAGGAACAAGAATTAGACACGCGACTCGTTATTGCGTCCACGATTGCGCCGACGTTGTCTCTCCGTAATGGAGGGCGCGTTCGTTGGCGGCCCGCGGCGCGGTCGCCGCTGCTTCGTTGCGCGGTCTAGTTTGCGGGGTATCAGTTCGCCGCCACTGCCGTGCCGACGTCGCCGCTGCGGTAGCTCTTCAAGACGGATAGCCCTATTCTTCACCGTCGTGTCAGAAGCGCATGCCGCGCCCCGCCGGCGTTTACCTCTGCCGCCCCGCATGACACTTGCTCTTTCACGTCGACTCCTGCAGTGCGCGGAGGAAATGTTGAACCCGCTGCATCCTCGGCTAGTGACGCAAATGGTCGCACGGCGGGGTGTGGCACGTTGCGATAGTGCAGCTGCGCAGGCGCCCGACCGCGGCAATCGCAGTCCACAGCCGCAAACAGTGCCACGAAGGTCGGTATGTAAACAGAAGCATATGCTTATGTACTTTGGAGCATACATAGCTGAGAACGCATTGCGGGTTCGATAACCAGCGGATCTCGATGTGTACACGTAGATGAGCGTTTGCAGTAGCATATCTAAAACACACACACACACACACACACACACACAGAGAAAAAAACAGGAACAGGCTTGCTGCATTGTAGCAAGAAATACGAGTACAGCGAAGACAAATTTAAATTGTTAATTTTGACGTCTCAAACGAACGCACGGGCTGTTAGAGGTGACGAAGTGGTTTTGACACAACTATTTCAAATACATGGTATTGTGGAGTGCACAACCAGAAGTGTCGCGAACAGATCTGAGGAAATTCGATGTTGCTGGTCTGATACGCGGCCTTAATCTGGCCAGCAAAGAGAGAGCAGGAAGTGAGAATATACAGAAAGATGGCTTCTTTTTTTTAATGCGAATAGCAATCTTGGCATCTCCGGATCAGTTTTCTTGCCGGCTATCTAGCTACCAACCTATCCCACAATAATGTGGCCGATCCTCAAGGTAGCGCAGTCTAAAATGTTGGCCGTTCACGTGGGTACGTGCGACTGGGCACGTGCCGCTGTGATATACATATGTACCGCTCCTCAATGAACCTCCTTGGCGCCAACTTGAGTATGCGGCACTCGTCATGTGCGCGCGTGCCTCTGGGGCCACTGGCCTCTTGGTATGGCCGCTCTTACATGAACTTACATGACGCCAACTTTGGCGCCACTGTGTATGTGACAGTGGGTACACGTTAACTTCGCCGAGGCGCCGCCAGAAGGCGCAGCGTGTCCAGAGGGAAGCGCGAGAGGGGAGCGCGGCTGCAGTACACGCTTCAAACATGACGCGTTTGGGTTATTCGCATCTTGGATAGTCACCGTGGATGAGTTGCTCCCGATCCTTTTCGTTATTACTTCACTCTTGCTCTCCGAGGGTTCAAATGCATGTAACGTGTCACTACTTGCTGTTTGGCCAGTTGGTTCATGCTTCTCTTGCATGTCCTGGTCTGACTTCCCTTTATTTCACATCCCATTACGCCGTAATGACTGTTTAACCGTTGCGACTTGACCGGTCCACCGTGCACTGTGCCTGCCTAAAGAAGAGCGGAAATTTGCGATTTAGCTGGGAACATACTATATTATGTGGCTACGAATTTCTGGAACGTCTTGCCATCGACACCGCTAACCTGGAAAAAATAAAACGAAACGCAAAGAAGTAGCAGCACTCGCCTCTAATGATCACATGCCTGTATAGTGCGCAGCAAAACGTTCGCCCGCCTCAAAGGAGAGGGGATAGGAAGGGTTACAAAGAAGGAAGGAAGAGGGATAAAAATAATTGGAAGATGAAAGAAAGAAGCAAGGATGACGCCAACAACAAACTATAGCATGCATAAATAAAACACGCGTTAATTCCACCTTCTTACTTGTAACTGCCGTTTGAACAACAATATCTGCATTGTCGCTGCGACCAAAATTTGCAAAAATGGCTCTCCCGACACAGCGCGGACATGTGCGCAACATTTGCGAAGAGCCAGTCGCTGGAACAGGCACTTAATTTGCGATTGCGCGTCGAGTTGTAAGCTGCACGTGGTGCCTGTTTACTTTGCTGGAGCTGATTATGCGCTTGTTTATCTGAGCTTGTAAAGTGTTGGCCGTTTGAGCATTTAACTTATTTCCCCCCCTTATTTTCGTATCTTCTCTGCCTTTAACTCGCAGGGAAACTTGTCAACGTTACGGTGGTGGCCGATTCTCGAGATGGACAGACAGAGACAATAACCATCTATAGTTATCACATGGGGATCAATGTGACCTTCTGTATCCAGGACGGCCTTGATGTGCGGAGTCAATTTACGTCGTGTTTTCATTTTATAATTCGCTGCTGCTTCTATCGCATATCAAGTGCAGGGCCACGTAGCTGTGCACAGTCTTCGGAACATTTATCGCAGCCTTCACTGTGCCTGATGGTCGCACATAAGAATTGATGAACCTCGGTCGGTGCGTATCACCTTCACTGTGCTTAATACTACTTACTAAGCGTAAATATTAGCTTCTTGCACTACCTGTGTTACAGTTGACGTTCTTACCTGTGCTCTCTTTAATCATATATCGGTTTGAATAACACATTAGTTTGCTAACCTCAGCTCATATCTGGGCGTAGTGCAAGTTTGTTTTCTTTAATTCTAGCAGGGGGGCCCTCTCACAGTTTTTACTTTTGGGCCTCCTACTGAAGACGCATCTTGTTTGACCTATGTTTTGCTGTTCATTTATAGTAATAAACTTGAAGTGTCTGCGCAGTGTCCGCACCGTGATCATGCAGAGCAGCGACTGAGAAGACACCCGGTGTTGACCGGTCACTGCTACCAACCAGCCCCGTACGAAGAAAATTTGGTGCTTAGCCAGCAAATAGCGCGATAAAAACGAGCTCTCACGGCTTTCAAACCATTTGCTAGGTCTACGGTCCTCGCTAGTTGTTGCAAAGGCCAAGCCTACCGGTGTGCTATTACGCGCAGACAATGATAGTTTACAGACCGGTTGTATTTTGTTTCGATGTACAGGGTACCTGCCCCAGCTAAATTTAGCCAGAGTTTAAAAATATGCGAGTGTCACGTAGCTGTAGAGAACCAAGGTAACGTTGTTTGCCGTCGATTGGAGATACTCAAATTATTATTTTAATTCGGCCTAATTAGACAATTAGTCTTAGTTAATCAACTTCTCAAATATTATAATTAGATGAATACTGTCAATGGGAAAATTGTAGAGCGACAGGAGAAACTCCCGATACAACTTTCTGTTGCTCAATACGTGCTACATAAGGCTGTTTTTCCGAGTGTGAAAGAAGCCCGCGAATACACGGAAAGTGCCTCGAGCGGCAAGTCGCGTGGCAATTTTGCGCGAATTTACGGGCTTCTTTCACGGTCGGAAAAACACTTTTATGTAGCACGTATTGGACAACAGAAAACTGTATCGGGAGTTTTATCGGGAGCGCTCGTGTTTCGTCTCTCTTCTTCTTCCGTGTTTTTAGGGCGCGCTGTGTGTAATAATAATGCAAATGTTATTTCTATTGGCATACCCTGTAAAACGGGGCGGCGACAAATAGTCACCTATCCTGCTTGAGATAATCAGGTCTTACTATGGTAAGAGAGAAATATCAAGGAGAGACAGGCAGAATACTAGACTGCAATAGGTTATATATAACTTACTGCAGTTTAGCATTTTTCCTATTTCTCCTTGATATTTTCTCTCTTCAAAAAAACATCTATCTATATTACGCAGTTACTCATGCGTGTAACGGCTCCAGCTCTGTCATCCTCTTGCCTGTTTTTTTTCCCACGAATATTCTAAACGTTGCTTGCTTAATTATCTCGACTGGTAATGCGCTCTCGTCCTCTTCGAATCCGTGCACGCTTCTGGGAGGTAGACGCCTCCTACGGGCCTTGCAGAGTGAATACCTTCGCGTTCCATTATAGGGTGTGCTGAGTTGCTTCCGGATATTTGCTGCAGCAGACACATGCCTCATCCTGCTGCGCACATCTGCTCCGGTGCATTTTTGCCCTTTAGGCAACCAGTTCGGGCCTCAAACTAAAGCAAGGCAGTGCCCTTTTTGTCAACGTAAAGATTTTCCTTTCTTTTTTCTTCTTTGTCATTCTTGTAAATCTATGTAGTCTCTCTTGCTTCCATTCTTTGCATTCCACTTCAGTGCTCGTCTCGCTCTCTTCCCTATGGCTCCTGGTTGCCTATTTACACTTTCAATTACCCTGTACTTGGTTGCTAACCTTCTGGACCTCTTCCTCCATTCTGAGTCTACGCTTTTGAGGCGCAGATATTTGTGTACTTCAACTGCTTATTTATTTACATCCACTTTTCTGAGTCTCTCTTTAAAAATAACTTTGCTCTGCGCTTCTCCGACTTCAAAAGAGGCTCAATCCATGCGACACACACAGCAGTATACCGTGCATTCACCGCCACCTTGCGCGCTGAACGCAAACCTTCTAGCAATCGCTGAACATGTGTGGGTGACAGCCAGCTGCGCATCTAGCGTACGTCAAACAATCGTTGGTTGCCGCGATCATATAAACGGCATGTGTGACATGGATACGCGTCAACGTGCAAATGTTCTCATGTTGTTCTTCTTGTAAACAGAATTAACGGCGTGAGATTTACCTCTCGCATCTGATTTGGTCGTGATAGCGAGATATTGCAGAAAACCTTGCTTTAAGAAAGTGTTGTTAATGTATCATACCAGCAAAGAATCTGCACGAGTTACGCAGAACCGAGCCTTATGCCTGCCCTGGCGTGACTTGTGCCAAGCACTTCAATCGTTGGTGGAAGAATGAAAGAGAATGACAGCGCGGGATATTATCCTGTAAAGACCGGCCTTTAATCGAGCCACACGTTTTCAAAAGATGTCTAACGCGAGAATAACTCATCTTGCCCACGAATTAAAGTGTGAAAAATATGGGTAGGCTGTATCGGGCACGCAGCCGCAGTGGGGTACGCAAAGCGTCTTGTGCGTGCTGCTGAGGGCGTATGGGCACTCAGAGTACAGAAATGTAACCACATATGCGAGTGACATTTATTCTCGCATTACAAAGTTTACATGATTAGCTTATGACACAGCTATTGAGGATCCCGCGGTCTAATCTTGCAATCGTGCTCGCGCCCTATTCGTAGTGAGACCGCCGTGGTCAAAGGTGGTGGCGCGAATCGAAATCCTTCGGTATTGATGCCCGAGTCTTTTGACGCCATTACTGGCCATTAGTGGACTCGGAAAGCTGCTCTCATTACTGGGCCATACGTGTCGAACACGGAGGTGCCATAGCAGAGCAACCGTCAAAATAGTGGAGGCAATTACACACCTGTAAGTCTTACAACTCCTGATGAGCACTGGTTTGATCTTGATGGATTATACCTATCATGGCCTGAGTGAGCTTTCTCAAACGCGACTGCTATGCCTCTCTGAACGCCGAGTGAGAGGCTAAATTTAGCTCCGATTGCGTCATGATAGGGGAGCGACAACGGCGTCATATGTGCACGTGATACATGCATGATCGAGCAATGGCTTCTTTCCTCTACACAACGACACCAACGTAAAGCGCGTGGGAAGTACGGTTGCAAACGTATAAGCGATACTATTATAATGTGTTTTCGTTACAAGTGGTTTTAGCAAGTAGCCTTAACTGCAGACTGAACTGATAGACGTTTCACGTCAAAAAATACTTCTTATGTCGTACCGTCCAGCCTGTAATACTTCAGGAAACTGCATGTTCGATAAGGTAGACGAAAGGATGCGTTCCATGCACACCTACTAAATCTTGCGCTTTTACGGCTCACCAGCAAGAGTCAGTCGCTGTGTTCATCTTTGTGCTTTAGGTTCAGGAGCAAATAACAAGAGATTCGAGCTAATGTTGCATTATACTTCACCGGAATCGACAGTGGAAATCGGCTATCAATAGAAAGCGCCTTTGCTACGTCTCATTTGACCGCACTTCGACTGCTGAATCGTAGCTCAGCTACGAGCTGAATCGCAGAGCTGAATCGTAGCTCTGCGCGGAATTCTGTTTAGATATCAAAATAGCGCATAATTAACTGCACTACAGAGACAATAATAATTCGCACTGCAGCTTGCATGTCTGCAAGCAAATTTGTACATAGTTGCCCCTTTGTGTTTCTGAGGGCGCCATCGATATCGTCAGTGGGACGCTGATTTCAAGTTGCGTCCCTCTAACAAATGAAGTGGCAGGAGGTCACTCAATCAAGCTAACACTGCTCCGGGAAGTCCCGTAATGTTGTTATTCTCGGAGCCTTATTACAGCATCAAAATACGAACACTTGGAATCTGTCTAGCTCCTTAAAAAAGTAAGAAAGAAAGGTGGGGAAGCACGCACAAATAAAATTATGTTGGTCCTCGTGGTAAGGAAATGCACGACCGCAGGGCAAAATGGTATACAATGCCAGAAACCTTCACGACCGGTAATAACCCAACTTAGTGACCTTCATTAGTGAAGTGATCTCTACCCAAAATGACAAGGCGGTCACATTCACAACGGGCGAGAATCGCTGGTCAAGCTCAAAATCCGCCTTTACAAGTTAAGATGAAAATTACGGCTTTCTCTCATGCTGTCACGGATATATATATATATATATATATATATATATATATATATTTATATATATATATATATATATAATTCGTTGAAAGAACGTCGTTTCATGCACTGAAGCACACAAGTAACTGGAACGTCAATGCATTCTCCGCAAAGTTCGGGAATTTATATCTAGAAACTGGTGCCGTCCTGAGAATTCTTTCCAAGTGGATCAGCCTTGCGAAGTCCATTGCTAGAATTTGTAAATTGCAATATGGGTCATAAGATAATTAGCTAAAAGTTCATTAGTTAATTCTTGTTAATTAGTCAATTTTTCATTTCAATTTTCTTTTTTTTGCAAGTAACGTCCGCCTCTTCGAGTAGACAAGCTCATAAACCATACCTGAGCTTTCTGCCACAGGCAACCTTTAAAAATTGTTGAAAGTGTTGGCTGAAACACCCTGTATGTGTGTGTGTGTGTGTGTGTGTGAAAGGAATAAATTTGTGTTCCAGCAGGAGTGGCTTTTCTGGGCTTCATGGGCGCGGATCTGGGTTTCGGTCATGCAGATCCTATAACATGTTCTAGTCGGAAGTTCGAGCGATGCACGCTCTGTAAAACAAGCGCTTGTCTTATAGCGCGCAGCAGCAGCCATTTTCGCTGCGCATGCAGCGCTGTAGGCGCGAGTTCAGAGCGGAGATCAGAGAGGCGTAGTGTTTGGCGGCGCGTGCAGGGAATCAGAGCAATGCCTTGCTGAGCTAGTTTATGACTCACCATCACAGGGTTGTTAGGAATCAACAGAAGCGCAAAAATGGTACAAACGAGAGGTTGACGTTTTGCATGTCGTCTTGCATGTTTTTGTCCATCTGCGCCAAATGTATACGCGTGATAGGGCTCAGAGAAACACACTATCTATAGCGGCCTCCTCCGGTAGGCGGCGCATACACACTCCGGAGCGCACTGCATGGTGCGAAGGTCCTACGCAGTTGTTTTTCGGAACTGCACGGGAAGAAACGCTCCGCGCGGGCAGGCAAGAGAAAAGCGTCGCTAAAAGCAGAACAGGGCGGGGAAACCGGTACTGTGATGAGCGGCGCTGTGGCGGTAGCTCTACATAGGCGCAGTGGTTCCGAGTCCTTTGCCATCCTTCCGGCGACAGCATTGGCGGCCCGCGCGAGTGTGGGCGCTCGTCGCGGAACAGAAGAGTCGAAGAGGAAGCGGGGCCGTGACTCATTCACCCAGGAGACGATGAACGGCCGTAGTTTTTGTTCTTCGCCCGCATCTCGCTCAGTGTGCAAAGCTCCAGCAGGCGATGCGCGTCTGCCCCTTGCGTTTGGTCATTGCAGCGGCCGCCTCGCTTGATTAATGCGCCTCGGCAGGTCACGCCTCAGAGAGCGCCACTTCACCCCTTTTGCAGCTAGGTGTCGGCCCATGTTTTACAGCCTGCCGGAGACGATGCATTAGGTAGCTGCACCCGCACTGTGCTCGTACGTAAGCACGTACGCTGTGTTCGGCGTTAAATTCCTTCCTCGGTGTTTCTGCATGGGTTTGTTTCTTTCCCGACTCGCTTATTTTCGCCGTGCCCGTCGCCCATCCTCACCTGAAGCAGTGTGCGCGCAGGGATGAGCCAGTAGCAAGGCATCTCTCTCCCCAACCTTCCTGCGCCTCTTTCATGAGAGGAACCGCTCCCTTCTTTTTTTTCTCTTTTTTTCCCCCTCTTCCGACCCTTCCTCTATCTAAGTGCAAGCATTTCCTTCAAACCGCGAGCGGAAAATTAGCTGAACGAGGACGCCGCCCATATAGCCGCACATTAATCGGGAAATGCCGGAAACGGAAGGTCTAACCAGCTGCTGTACGCGCTGTTATAGCGCGAACCAGTGCCAGGGTGCATTACATCTTCGCACATTGGTTCACTCTATAACCCCGGACGTGCAGGAAGCCATGGCGTTCGGTGCTTAGCTCATGGCCAAGGTGCATTTATTTACAGGTGGCGTGCCCGTGAGCACCAGTGAACAGAATGCTGCAAACAAGCGGCTCGGTCCCACTACCCTGAGCGGGAGCAACGTTCGAAGCATCCCGGCCAGGCGTCACCGATGCAAGCCAAGTAATCGCAGAACCACACAAAGTTGCTGTTCAGCCGTCAGAGCAGCTAATGCTCTTGTGAAAAGAAATGAGGCCACTGCGCTCATCATTGCAGCTAAGTCAGGGCTTATGGTGGCTGTCCACGATTTCTAGTTAGCTCCCTGTTGAACCTGCGCTGCCGAAAAGCAAATGTAGGGGGTTGGGAAAAACGCATATTGTTCTCAACTTCCAGAGCTTTCAATCACCAGGAGATCTACGGGCGTGAGACGTAGCAGCCAGAACTCAGCAACAACTCCTAGCACGTGGCTTCGTTTCCCTTCCCAAAACTGAGATGTGCGTCCACGTTGGCATGAGGTGCCGAGATCCGTTTCATTAATGTCGTCTGTTTGATCCTGGACTATAGCGGCTACTCGTTAGCTCTCAGCCTCACGCACTTCGAAGGACGCACAAACCATATCTCCTTGTACTGCTTTCTTTCCTTTTTATTTGGTTTCTCGGTTGCGCACCGGATTCCGTTGTTCTAAAAGCTCATTAAGTTATAGCATGAATTACATTTTAGCTTTCAAAGACAGAGACGACTTACCAAATGACAGTCTGAGAACCACCGAATGTCTCAACACGCTTCAGACTACCTTGGTGGTGTTGTACCAGCCCTTATACAAATGTCGCGACCCCCCACGGTGGCTTAGCGGCTATGGTGTTGCGTTGTTAAGCACGAGGTCGCGCGATCAAATCCCGGACGCGGTGGCCGCGGTTCGATGGGGGCGAAATGCAAAAACGCCCAAGTTTCGTGCATTGGGGTCACCTTAAAATCCACTGATGGTTAAAATTAATCCGGAGTCGTCGTAGTCCCCCCCCCCACACAAGGCCTGATTCATAATCAAATCATGGGTTTGGCACGTAAAACCCCAGAATTCAATTCAAAACAAATGTCCCGTCCGAAATCTTGTAACGTTGCTATTGAGTTTCCGTTACGTTCAATAAGCTTTCTGTTGAAGACAATGCAATTAAATGTCTTGTACGATTGTTGCGAGGGACGTAGTGTCTTATGTTTCATTATATCTGCAACTTACTTTCCTGCTGTTGTTATTACCTGTTTGTGTTATTTCATGTTGACTTTCCCTTCGTTGATCCACACTGGAGCCGAGGTATTTGTATTCTCGTACCCTTGATATATTCCGCTTCCCTGTATTAGTGAACATCATCGAGCATGACACGACTGCATTAAGCTTAAGTTTTGGACAGCTACATACAAATATCGGCAAGCATCAGAATACCTGTGCCAGAAGGATATGTCCTATGCCAAAAAAGTTATCTGCGTGGGATCTGCTCTTATCGCACATCATCTCGCTTAACGAAAGATTGTAACCTACCTTATTTGCCTCTAGCCTTCTTTCTAACCCGCCGCAGTAGCTCGAGGATACGGGTTCGATCCTGGCCACGGCGACAGCATTTCGGTGGGGAGAAATGCAAAAAACGCTCGTGCGTTTAGATTTAGGTGCACGCTAAAGAACCCTGGGTGGTCAAAATTTATCCAGGGTCCTTCACTACGGCGTGCCTAATGTTCACATCGCGGTTTTGGCGTGCATGTAAAACTGCGGAATTAAAAATCTAGTAGACTGCATCAAAGACGCACCCGCAGCTTGGTACGTGGAACGTCTTGCGCGTGCTGGAGAGTGAGCACTATGGTACAAAAATTACGTAACCAAGTACACAAGTCAAATTTATTCACACATTAGAAAGCTTACATGCTTGCTATACGTTACAGCTAGGGGGGGGGTCTAACGGTCTAATTTTGCAATCGTGCTCGCTCCCTACTCGTAGTGGGGCCGTTTGTTTTCCAGAGGGTGTTTGGGCACTAGGATAAACAAATGATCCCCCTACTGGTGGTGCACGGGACTGCCCCCGGCCGCTCGAGTCCGCCGCACTAACACATGGCTGGGGCCCCCGCGCTTACCTCAATCGACTCCGCTTCCGCCGTGGTTAAAGTGGTTGGGTGTCCCTCTGTCTTACTGTCCGAGTCTATTCTTTTCTAGATCTTACATGCCGAATTAAGGGGCGCCTTAGCCGAGCAAGCGTGGCAGTTCTGAAAAAACAAACAAACAAATTGAACACTTGTAGGCCTTATATAGCTCCTGATGGGCACATGTTTGAGTTTGATGGAATATATCTATTATAGCTGAATGAGCTTTCTCAAGCGCGACCACTCCCTTTCGGAACGACAAACGTACTGCCGCGCTACATATGCCTCTCTGAACGCCGAGCGAGAGGCTAAATTTAGCTCCGATTGCGTCATGCGTGACGCAACGATGGCCGCCATCTGTGCACGCGACACATGCATGATCAAGCAATGGCTTCTTTCCTCCACACAACGATACCAAAGTAATGTGCCGTGGGCAGTGCAGTTGCAAAGATATAGGCGATAATATTACAACGTGTTTTCGTTACATGCGGTTTTAGCAAGCGACTGCCTATACATCTTATTTTATTTGGTTTGCACAGATAAAAACAATCACAAAGAAGAGGAGGAAAGCTAGCTGGCCACTGCCACCAGGAAAGGCACAACGACTGCCGGCTTTAGAAGAGAACATGGACATATATAAAAAGAACAGTGAATGAAGAACAGGCGTGATATTAAGGAGAGAAAATTTTAAACACTGGGTCCGGGTGAACAACCACACAGAATAAGACAGGCATGTGCGTCGCACACTCGTCGGGCGACACTTAGCGTCCGGCAAATGGTCCATAAACTAGCACAAAATTGGAGGAAGATTGTTACGCTATAATGGGGAGTCTAGATTTTACGCTTTCAAAAATGCTAGAAGGGCTCTGTGCGTTTGATAACGTTTGGAAGCACGAACAATGGGAGATATAATTCAATCCAATGTAGCACATGATAAGCCAAGTGATCGGTAGTCTCTGTAAAGTGCGGAGCGCCGCGTACTGATGGAGGGACAGTCCAATATCAGATGACTCAGTGTTTCTGCTCTCCCGCAGGTAGCACAGGATGTTCAGTAATGTGGAAAGTTGGGCTAGTTGGTGACTGATCATCATACCTTACTGGTGAAGCAGCGCACTGACACAGACATGGCGAAGACACACAAGACGCTGCTTCACCAGCAAGGTATGATGATCAATCACCAACTAGCCCAATTTTCCACATTACTGAACTTCATTTCCATTACAACGGGCCCTTTTATATGTTCGAACAACTTTTCAACGAGTGTCGTCTTGTGTGTCTTCTCTGTGTCCGTGTCAGTGCGCTGCTTCACCAGCAAGGTATGAAACACAGGATGTGCCCGCCCCTGTCGGTGCAACCGTTCAGCCACCATGACACACAGTGGGTCTATGCGGACCGAACCGAAAGACCGTTTCACTTAAAAATCAATATTAGCCTCCTTTCTGCGGTTATCATGCATATAGTAAACAACACTTTTGATAAAGGGAAACCCTGCAGGTAGTGTCGCTAGAACATGCGCCGTTGTCTCGCCACTCTATACCAGGTGTTCCTGCGAAGACATTAAAGAATTTAAAAAAAATTGTCTCTGGTAAATAGCGCAATTCTGGTCCTTGAGCTGGTCTACTGGAAGAGGCGGACATTACTTGCACTAGAAATCAAAATGCATAATCGAAAAATTAACAAAAATTCAGTAATTATGTTTTAACTCGTTTCCTTACGACACATATTGCAATGTAGAAGTTGTAGTCGGTGAAACTGCAAGGCATATCAATATGAAAAACGTTGTGCAGATGACAACATTTTCGAGATATGCGCCGTTAACTTGCAATAAAAATGCAATGTCGTTCCACTTGATTTTTTAACGAAACGCCGTTTTATGCTTAGAAGGACGAAAGTAACTCTACCGCCAAAGTATTTCTTCGCAAGTCAAGTACAAGCCTACGCTCCAACATCCAGTCACGGTTATGATGAGGTAGATCAGTTTTGTGAAGATGTTGAATTAGCGATGAGAAAAGTGTAAACTCAGTATACTGCAGTAATGGGCGACTATAGCAAAAGTGGGGAAAAAGCAGACTGGTGAACAAGCAATTCACAACTACGGCATCGATTCTAGGAACGCTAGAGGAGAGATGCTGCTAGAATTCGCCGAAAGGAATAAGCTGCGAATAATGAACACATTTTTCAGGAAGCGTCGCAACAAAAAGTGGACCTAGAAAAGCCCTAATGGTGAAACAAGAAATGAAGTTGATTTCATACTTTCTGCCCATCCCAGCCTAGTGCAGGATGTAGAAGTGTTAGGTAGGGTAAAGTGCAGTGATCATAGGTTAGTGAGGGCTAGGATTCACGTCGATTTGAAGAGAGATATAGTAAAATTGGTCAAGAACAAACAGGCTAACCTAGAGACAGTAAAGGAAAAAGCAGATAAATTCAGGCTGATACTTGCAAACAAATATGCAGCTTTAGAACAGAGAGATGATGACAATAGGTAATGAATGAAACCGTAACTAGGCTGGCTTCAGAGGCAGCAATTGAAGTGGGAGGCAAGGCACCAAGGCAACCAGTAGGCAAGCTCTCTGAAGTAACAAAGGACCTAATAAAGAAATGACAAAGAATGAAAGTGTCCAATTCAAGAAATAAGATAGAATTGGCGGAACTGTCAAAACTAATCAACAAGGCGAAAATAAGTGATATTCGAAATTATAACGTGAGAAAGACTGAATAAGCCGTAAAAGGACGCAGCCTGACATCAGTGACAAGGAAACTTGGAATAGGACAAACCAAGATGTACGCAGTGAAAGATAAGCAGGGTAATATCATGAGAAATCTCGAAAGTATAGTGAAAGCAGAGGAATAATTCTATACTGACCTGTACAATACCCAGAGGAGTCAGGATACCTCCATTAGAAACAGTAATGAACAGGATACAGAAACTCCTCCTATATCTAACCTAGCGATAAGGTCAGAAGGGCCTTGCAAGACATGAAACGAGGAAAAGCAGCAGGAGAAGATGGAATAACAGTCGATTTAATCAAATATGGAGGAGACATAATGCTTGACGAAACTGGCGGCTCTCTATACGAAGTGTCTATCGAATTCAAGGGTCCCAGAAAACTGGAAGAATGTAAACACTATACTAATCCACAAAAAGGGACACGTTCAAGAATGGAAAAATTATAGGCGATTACTTCACTCCCAGAATTATATAAAACATCCACCAAGATAATTCGCAATAGAATAAAGGTAACACTGGACTTCAGGCAAACAAGGGAACAGGCTGGCTTCAGGAAGGGATACTCTACAATGGATCACATCCACGTCATTCATCATGTAATCGAGAAATCTGCAGAGTATAATCAGCCTCTCTATATGGCTTTCATAGATGACGAAAAGGCATTTGACTCAGTAGAGATACCAGCAGTCATAGCGGCATTACGTAATCAAGGAGTACAGACCTCTTACGTAAATATTCTGGGAAATATCTAAAGAGATTCCACAGCTACCTTAATTCTGCACAAGAAAAGTAGGAAGATACCTATAAAGAAAGGGGTCAGACAAGGATATACAATCTCTCCAGTGCTATTCACTGCGTGCTTGAAAGAAGTATTCAAGTTATTAAACTGGGAAGGCTTAGGAGTAAGAATCGACGGCGAATATCTCAGCAATGTTCGGTTTGCAGATGTCATTGTTCTATTCAGCAACTCTGCAGACGAGTTACAACAAATGATTGAGGACCTTAATAGAGAGAGTGTAAGAGTGTGGTTGAAGATTAATACGCAGAAAACAAAGATAATGATCAATAGCCGGGCAAGGGAACTAGAATTCAGGATCGCCAGTCAGCCTTTAGAGCCTGTGAAGGAGTACGTTTACCTAGGTCAAATAATCACAGGGCACCCTGATCATGAGAAGGAAATTCACAGAAGAATAAAAATGGGTTGCAGCGCATACGGCAGACATTGTCAGCTCCTGACTGGAAGCTTACCATTATCATTGAAAAGGAAAGTGTACAATCAGTGCATTTTACCGGTGCTGACATATGGGGCAGAAACTTGGAGACTGATAAAGAAGCTTGAGAACAAGTCAAGGACCGCGCAAAGAGCGATGGAACGAAGAATGCTAAGCATAACATTAAGAGACTGAAAGAGAGCGATTTCGATCAGAGAGCGAACGGGTATAGCCGATATTCTAATTGACATTAAGAGAAAACAAAATGGAGCTGGGCAGGTCATCTAATGCGCAGTGTTGGAATCTCAGTGCTGGCACGAGTTGTTGCAAACTCAGCGCTGACACCCGTTGTTGCAATCGGGTCGCAAGCCCCAAGGGTAGCGTTGGCCTGGCGGCCTGGGGCACTGGAAGCATCCGAAGGTCTCGGCAAAGCATGAGTCGACTGGTAACAGAACAACTGGTTTATTCTAACATCGCAAAAGAGCGGGCGGTCAGGTCGACCGAAGTGAGAGACGGGAGAGCACGTAACTCGACAGAAGAAATCGGAGCCTCTCTCTTGGCGTCCGGGGGCAGCTGCTCTTATACTTTCGCAGTTGAGGGCAAGAAGGAAGGCCTCGTGACGAGGCCACGTGACGGCGGGCACGGACACGCTGAGAGACATGTTGAGACGAGTGTAGTGACGCATCGCCGAGCCGGCGCCGATCATACCTCCTCGCTTCACACTTGGGGAGCTCCTCTCCCCGGCTGCCGCGCTTTGACAAGCGTGGCACACACACACACACGCACACACGAAGACACGTGGCACTGAAACACGCCTGGACGCGCTTGGCGGGGAGGCGTATCGGCGGCGCTGAACGGGCCAAAATGTCCGCCGCTTTGAACGAAGCCCCGGCGTCCGTTGCATCCGCGCCGGCTATACCGCGCGTTGTAGGCGAAACGTAACAGACCGCCCCGCCGGGGGAAGGAGATCCCGATGGTCAGGGGACTGCATCCGCTGTCCGGAGGGATGTCGCTCGATGATGCTCATAACCGAAGTCGGGCGTCCTTTGGCGTTTCTTGAGCGCAGAGCACAGAGAAGGCCTCGTTCTCACGTTCAGGTTCACACAGGACACTGCAAAGTGACTTCGGGAGAGTTGCCATTTTTGTTCTCGTTCCCAGCAAGCGTTAGAAATGCGCCGAAACTCAGCCGCTCAGTCAGCAAGCACGGCACAACCCTCACTAAGCCATGCCAGGCTCTTTCCCCTTTTATACTACTGCCTAGTTCCTTACAGTAGTCTAGCAGCACTCAGAACGCGTCCACAAATCGGAAAATTGCACTAGAAAGCACATCATCACTTTGAAACACTACACAAAAGCAATATGTTAAAAATCCTGCCTCAGGAAGAAAAACATCAGTAACAAACAATTTTGAGGCTGATTCCCACGTTAGGGGCTTCGACTTAAGCCATCGGCGTTACCGTTGAGACTCCCCTTTTTGTAACGCACCTCAAAGGAATACTGTTGCAAAGCGAGGCTCCAGCGCAGGAGGCGGCCATTTGTGGAAGAGATGGTCTGCAGCCATTGGAGAGGGCAGTGATCCGTCTCAATGATAAACCTCGAGCCGGCTAGGTAGCATGACAATTTCTGAACGGCCCACACGATACACGCACACTCTTTCTCGGTGGCGCTGTACGCCTGCTCACGACTGGTCAGCTTACGACTAGCATACAGGACGGGGTGTTCTACTTCTCCATTTTCCCGTTGGCACAGTACAACGCCCATGCCTCGCTCACTAGCATCACACTGAACAACGAACCCTTTTGTGTAGTCGGGCGATCGTAGCACAGGCTGGCTTGTTAGGGCGCTCTTTAGGGCGCTAAAAGCTCTTTCCTTTGTCTCATCCCAGACGACTGTTTGCGGCTCTGTCTTTCTTAGAGCATCCGTCAAGGGAGCCGCGATATCAGAGTACCTGGGGATGTACCTCTGATAGTAGCCGGCGACACCTAAGAACGACCGAATATCGGTCTTCGTGCGCGGTTGCGGGAAGTCTCGCACAGCGGCCACCTTTATTTCAGAGGGGCGGCGACGACCCCGTCCAATCACGTGACCGAGGTAGACAACCTCGGCCTGTGCTAACTGGCACTTGGGAGCCTTGACTGTCAAGCCCGCATCGCGCAGGCGGGTTAGCACTGCCCGCAAGTGGGCCATATGCTCAGGCCAGGATGCGGAGAATATCGCTACGTCGTCTAGATACGGTAAAGCGAATTCTTGCTGTCCCCGCAACACTTTATCCATGAGGCTTGAAAAGCAGTATGGCGCGTTCCTCAAACCAAAACTCAAAACTTTAGGACGGAATGTCCCCATTGGTGAAATGAACGCCGCATACCTACTAGCCTCTTCTGTAAGTGGAACCTGCCAATAACCCCTGACAAGATCTAGGGTGGAAATAAACTGAGCGCTACTCACTCTCTCAAGGCGCTCCTCGATGTTAGGGATCGGATAAATTTGATCCTTAGTGATGGAATTAAGCCTGCGGTAGTCGACGCAAGGACGAGGTTCCTTGCCCGGTACCTCAACTAAAATCAAAGGGGAGGTATAATCACTCTCACCCGCCTCAATAACACCGAGCTGTAGCATTTTCTTTACCTCAGCCTCCATAATATCACTCTGGCGGGGTGACACCCGGTACGCCTTGGATCGTACTGGCTCTGGGGAGGTAAGTTCTATGTCATGAGTAAGGACAGAAGTCCCACCAGGCCTCTCAGAGAACAGACCTTGAAACTCTTGTAAGAGCTGGTGTAGTTCGGTTTTCTGCTCAGGCGACAGCGATGCTTTACTGATTAAGTCACTAATGACTTGATCGGTGTCTTTCCTGTTCGTCACTGAGCCTAGTCCCGGAAGCTCGACCGGAAGCTCTTCGGGAACGTTTACCATCATGCACACCACTGCTTCCCGTTGTTTATAGGGTTTGAGCAGATTACAGTGGTAAACTTGCTGTGCTTTCCGCTTTTCTGGCAGACTCACCACGTAGTTAACGTCCGACAGTTTGTGAACAATCCGTGCTGGGCCCTCCCACTGCACGTCGAGTTTGTTCTTTAGCGATGTGCGCAATACCATGACCTCATCGCCCACCTCAAAACGACGGGCCCTGGCTGTCCGATCATAATAAACCTTGGCCCTCTGCTGGGCCTTTGCCATTGCTTCACCTGACAACTCCTGTGCCCTTCTTAAGCGTTCGAGGAGCTTAAGCACGTACTCCACCACGACTGGGTCGTCGCCCCTGCCTTCCCACGATTCTCGAAGCATGCGAAGCGGAGATCGCAGCGAGCGACCGTACACCAGCTCAGCTGGCGAAAACCCCGTAGCCGCATGCGGCGCGGTCCGTAATGCAAACATCACCCCAGGCAGACACAGCTCCCAGTCAGTTTGATGTTCAAAACACAATGCTTTCAACACGCGCTTCATGACGGAGTGGAGCTTCTCAACGGAATTCGACTGGGGGTGGTGCACTGAGCTGTGTAACAGCTTTACCCCGCACCTTTCGAGAAAGGCTGTCGTCAAAGCGCTAGTAAACACTGTGCCCTGATCTGATTGGATTTCCGCAGGAAACCCAACTCGCGCAAATATGGACAGTAGTGCATTGACTATCTCAACTGAGCTGAGTTCCTTAAGCGGTACTGCTTCAGGGAACTTTGTCGCTGGGCAGATCACAGTCAAAATGTGTCTGTACCCCGTGGTTGTTACCGGCAGAGGTCCCACTGTATCAATAACGAGCCGTCTAAAAGGCTCCGTAATGATAGGTACCAACTTCAACGGCGCCCTCGATTTGTCCCCTGGTTTGCCCACCCGCTGACAGGTGTCACATGTCTTCACAAAGTGGTCTGCGTCCCGAAAACACCCTGGCCAATAGTACTCTTGCAAGAGACGGTCGTTAGTTTTCTTAACTCCTAGGTGTCCGGACCACGAACCCCCATGCGACAAGCGCAACAGATCCTGACGGTAGCACTGAGGCACGATCAGCTGATCGAACTCCACTCCCCTGCGGTCTAGATACTTCCGGTACAGGACCCCACCTCTTTCCACAAAGCGAGCATTTTTCTTGGCGATACCTTCCTTGACAATGCAGCGGATGTTTTCTAGGCTGCCATCCTTCTTTTGCTCGGCTATCAAAGCCGCCCGGCTGACTTTTAGCAACCTATTAAGTCCGTCTGACGTAGGCGCGATGAGCAAATCTGCAGATAGCTCTTCTAACTTTCCCGCATCGGAAATTTCCTCTCCAGTATCTGGTGCCTTTAACGCTACAGGCTCAATTTTATTCAGTTCGGGCGTGCTCTGAATATCAGCTTGCTGCACCTCTGACCCTTTCTCATTGTTCGACAACGTCGGTCCCGCAACTACCGCCTTTGCAGCGAGCTCCCGAACCTTCGATCTGGTTAAGGCCTGAACGCTAGCCTCACCAAACAAAAGCCCCTTCTCGCGCAGGAGGTGATCGGACCTGTTCGAAAATAGGTACGGGTACTGGGGGGGCAGCATAGATGACACTGCGGCCTCCGTCTCAAGCGCTCCGAAAGGTCCTTCAATAAGCACTTTTGCTACGGGCAGACACACGCTATGAGCTTCCACGGCTTGCTTGATCCATGCACACTCGCCCGTGAACATATCGGGTTCTACGTAAGAGGGGTGAACTACATCCATTGTAGCTGCGGAATCGCGAAGCACTCGGCACTCTTTCCCGTTCACGAGGAGGTCTCGCATGTAAGGCTCGAGAAGCTTCATGTTCTCGTCAGTGCTGCATAATGACAAAAACACGACTTTTGTTTTTGTTTCTGGACACTGCGCCGAAAAGTGACCCGGCTTCTGGCACGTATAACAAACGCGCGCTTGCCTCGTCTCGAACCGCTTTCTGCGTTCGGCTTCGGCTGCCGCCGTCTCCTTACGTTCGGTCGGACTGCTTTCACTCGCATCCGCACTACGTGTGTCCCCCTTTGCTCTCATGGGTGTGAACTTCGGCCTCTCAAACTTCGAGCCAAATTCACCCTTTTGACCGTCCTTAGCTCCGCGAGCCCGACGCGTCACAAACTCCTCGGCTAGCTCAGCGGCTCGAGCCACCGTACTAACGTCTGGCCTATCCAAGACCCAGTACCGCACGTTCTCAGGTAACCGACTATAAAACTGTTCTAGCCCGAAACACTGCAGAACTTTCTCGTGGTCACCAAACGCTTTCTCTTCTTTGAGCCACTCCTGCATGTTTGACATAAGCCTGTAGGCAAACTCTGTATATGACTCACTTTTACCTTTCTCATTTTCCCGAAACTTCCGACGGAACGCCTCCGCTGACAGCCTGTACTTTTTTAGCAGACTCGACTTCACTTTGTCGAAATCCTCTGCCTCCTCTCTATTCAAGCGAGCGACTACGTCGGCCGCCTCGCTGGGTAACAAAGTGAGCAAGCGCTGTGGCCACGTTTCCCGAGAGAACCCCTGCTTCTCGCACGTTCGCTCAAAGTTAACGAGGAACAAACCAATGTCCTCTCCAAGCTTAAACGGCCGCATCAGGTCAGTCATTTTGAACGATACTCGTTCTCCTGCACCGTGTGCCTGACTTCCACTACGAGCGCGTTCCATCTCTACCTCGAGACGCTTCATTTCCAAAGCGTGGTCGCGCTCTTCTTTTTCTTTCTCTTTTTGTTCTTTTCGTTCGCGCTCCTGTCTTTTTGCCGTCTCCCTCTCCTCAATGGTCTCAAGGCATTCCGACAGCTCGTCATCCTCAGCTTCTAACTCAAGAATAGCCCTTAGCAGTTCTGGTTTTCTGAGTTTGTCTGAGACATCCAGACCCAACTCTCTTGCAAGCTCCAGCAATTTCGGTTTGCGCAACGACTTCAAATCCATGGCTGCTCTGAATGCTGCTTTCTCTACTGCCTTCTATTGTCTTGCCGCAAACTAACCCGGCAGCAACGACAACCACAATTACCAGCTCTGTTTCTGACACTAACAAAAGCCTGGCAAAGCTCAGAAGAAGAAAGTCCCGCACTCACCAAACCTCGCAGCCAAGAATTCAGCGCAGTCGTTCCGCTGCAGGCAACCAGTCATCACACAGGGCTCGTTGCACTGCTCCCGGATGGTCGTTGTGCTGCTCAGCATACAGTCAACTGCATATCTTCGCTGCTGGCCTCCGTTGTCGCGATCTCACCGCTACCAGCCAGTTGTTGGATATCGCACCGCTGCCACCAGTTGTTGGAATCTCAGTGCTGGCACGAGTTGTTGCAAACTCGGCGCTGACACCCGTTGTTGCAATCGGGTCGCAAGCCCCAAGGGTAGCGTTGGCCTGGCGGCCTGGGGCACTGGAAGCATCCGAAGGTCTCGGCAAAGCATGAGTCGACTGGTAACAGAACAACTGGTTTATTCTAACATCGCAAAAGAGCGGGCGGTCAGGTCGACCGAAGTGAGAGACGGGAGAGCACGTAACTCGACAGAAGAAATCGGAGCCTCTCTCTTGGCGTCCGGGGGCAGCTGCTCTTATACTTTCGCAGTTGAGGGCAAGAAGGAAGGCCTCGTGACGAGGCCACGTGACGGCGGGCACGGACACGCTGAGAGACATGTCGAGGACGGCAGAAGACTAAGTGGCGCGATGAAATTAGGAAATTCGTGGGCGCTAGTTGGAATCGGTTGGCGCAGAACAGGGGTAATTGTAGATCGCAGGGAGAGTTCTTCGTCCTGCAGTGGACGTAAAAGATGATGATTATGATTATGATGATGATGATACTGGCGATGGTGATGGTGATGATAATGGGTACGCCTTGCGAACTCCCCGGCTACTATTTGCAAATTGCAATGTGTGCTGTAATGTAATCACTTAAAAAATGTATTAATTTTTTTGTTAGTCGAATACGTATTTCGAATTCTCGCGCACATAATGCCAGCCTGTTTGGCCAATTCAGCTTAAGGATTAAAATTGTGCTGTCTGCCACAAGTGATTAAAAAAAAGGTTACTTAGAGTCTTCGCAGAACACCCGGTATAGTTCACAGCAGGCCAGCGTAACCGTCTTTGCCGATGGAGGTCAGCGCCTGAGGCCAGCTCCCGAACAGGCACAGTGGCATGGTGGGCAGTGGAGAGGAACGAATAACAAGGTTTTAGTCATGGTCCGAGGCTTGCTGGCCATTAATGTCAAGAAGGCCCCGGACATTTAATTTCTTATAGATGGAAACTAATGCAGCAGTGCCCGTGAAAGACAATCCAAGTTGTGCTAAACGATTGCCGGCCACTACCGCAAGTTGCAGTCGCGTGAGGAGTCCGTAGAGAGCACGTCAGGCAGAGCGCGGGACGGCGCCCTGCTGCTCCGAGTGTTGGGTGCTTAATTTCCTGTCAGCATTCCGGTATCCCGAGAACCTCTTCGCGGCGCAACCGCTCCGACCCCCCCCCCCTCCCCTTAAGACTAGCGCGGACCGCTATTCGAAACGGGCCGCAAATCAAGCGCGACGGTCCTGCCAAAATTCGCATTCAATTGCGCTCTGCTGCTGCAGTCGCGGTTCACCGGGAAGTATCGATCAGTGAAACAAGGTGTCGCTCCACGCACGTACTGCAGCAGCGAGGAGATCCGGTGTGGGCAGGGGATACATATATAACCCTAGTCGCTGTTTCGCTGACTGGCGTTAATGTACTCCGACGGCGCAGGTATATGCAGAAGGGGTACGCTCGGGCGTGAGGCCTCGAGCCGGAAGCAGACGCCACGTAATGATTTTTCCCGCAAAGCTATATACCGAACACAGCCCGTTACGAGATGGACCAGTTTAATCCTTCACATTTTATGCGATGTGAACGCGCCGAGGGGAAGGAGGAGCGGAATACATCTGTCAACGGCCGCGTACTGCTGCTTCCATTGTACGATCTCTCTCTCTCTCTCTCTCTCTCTCTCTAAACAGTGCCCTAGCAAGCCACGAGGTTACTGCACGTCTAGCGCTCGTGGCAGTGCGAATTTCTGTAGTTTAGCCCCCTCGGCATTTTCGTAGTTGTTTTCATCTTCGGGAGCTTCTTTCACACGCTCTTTTTCTCTGCCTAATAGAATGGGGGGGGGGGGACTTGCTGTTTCTTTGTTAGTGGTATTATTCCCCCCCCCCCCCTTCTCCCCTGTTTCTCGCCTACGGACGACAGCTACCATTTTCTCAGAGGCTTCGCCTCCGCTATCGTTTTGTTCACGCTCTTTTACACCATCATTATCACCATCCTCCTCCTCATCGTCATCACTATTAACAACAGCTCGAGCAGCTGTAGTATACACAACGACAACAACATCAACACCGGCCCTCGAAACGAAATGAGGCAGAACATTGGGGGCCCATCTATGCGGTAATTGCCTCATTTCGCACTCATAAAGAAAAATAAAGAAAAGGAAGGCCGCCACTGGCGCGTCATGCAAGCTACGAAGCGGTCACCCATTGCGTGCACGCGCCCGCGCACACCTCGCATCTCTTCTCGCCTCGTCCCCCCCCCCCCCCCCTTCCCCTTCAATTCGTCGTCCACCATCAACCGTGCATCCCGCTGCCAGGGAGGAGCCGGGGATCACACGCAATACGCCAGCTTGGCGGCGGCCTACATAACCCTGCAAAAACCCACGCACGCGCGCGCTCGCAGTGCTACGCCGTCGTCGGAAGCGCACGCCTTGCAGTGCAACTTTGGGGCCGCGGCGCACGCGTTCTGCACCAACGGCGTGCGGAGATATTCGTTCTTGGCTGCGCTGCTTCTTCGAGGGCCTCGTCATTAGGCGATGCGCACCGCGGTAATAACGACATTTCTCAACCTCGCAAGACGGGCTACGAAGAAAAAAGAAGACGGAAGCATGCCGAGCCCTTTGCATAGCTCGCATTATTCGGCTATCGGTCAACTTAACCTCACTGACGCCGCTTATCCCTCGTCCAGACGTTCACTTCTTTCTTACCTGCCAAGAATTCTGTTCTTACTTTGTAGATGTGCGCAGGGGTATTTCTTACTTTTTTTTTTCTTGCCTGCCCGCAGCGACACGAAACACGGCCTCTTATACCCTCGCGCCTCGAGGGTTTAGTCCTAGATGCATTTGGTTTGTTTGCATTGCTGCACTGCGTTAGCGCTGCATTAGTGACGTATAACTAGTATACGCGCTTTGCGAATAGAGCTACGTGCACGAGAGCGCGCATAGAAGGGGGGGGGGGGGGTGGCGCGTCCCAGCTTGCTGGCAAGTATTTGTGTATGGGTGGTGTAACGAGTACCGCAGGGCGAGCGAAGCTGTGTCGGGCCGATGCAGACATAATGTGCATATATATGCATATAAATAACATTAGCAGAAGGACCGCATTATCGGGGGGACAAGGCGATCGAGTGAGAGACAAGCAAGTGTAACGAAAAGGGGTGTGTACGAGGAGTTGTGCATCATTCGGGATGTTTGCAACACATCCGTCTTATTTCGCGTGTTATCGCAAGAGCGATAAAGCGAGAACAAAATATATAGCACATGGAAACTATTAATAAAGTCAGAAAGTGATTTGCCGTGAGCGCAAACTATTTTGTGGGCAATTACATAATTTATGTTCAATATTATTTTCCTTACCTAGCCTTCGTAAGTATTGCTACATGATGGTAGGGACTTCGTAGTAACGCGTATGACTAGCGATTAATTCGCTTTAAAGAACAGCAGCGTGTAGCGTCTTCAGTTATACACCGTAGCGCTACTTTCAGCAATACTGAATTTCAACCCACTGGCCCATCACGTTGGTTGGATGCATTCTGATGCCGAGCACGAGGTTGCGTTTTCGATTCCCAGAAGCGACGGCTGCATTCCAATGGTGGCTGTACGCAGGCAAGCTCGCGTTTATTTATTCATTTATTTCAATACCCTCAGGACCGAATTATTACAGAGCGGGGTGGGAAACAAGAAATACAAAGAAAAAATAGATATACTAAAAGCCTGTGAAACATAACAAATCAAGCATGATTAACATGTTTTATTATAAAATATAGCATGGTACGCAAATTGGTTTTATCATACGTTAGCTATAACGAAATAAAGAATAGAACATATAAAATTAAAGCAAGATTAAAGCAATTAAAGCAAGCAAGAAGGGGAGTGAACGAGGACGACGACGTGTGGCTGGCTGGCTGAATCTCGACAGGCGCTCAATTGACCAAGGCCATCGCTTCTAACTCTACCCGGCTTCAAGTAACGCCTTTTGTGGGCGTAACAATATAAACAGCAGATATCAAATGGGTTTTATGTATACAATATTAGCTATGACGTTTTTAAAGAGTTCATGATTTAAAATTGTAGCGACATTTCCGGCAAAGCGATTCCACTCGTCAGATGTGCGTGGGAGAAATGAAAGTGAAAAGGAATTAGTTCTGAAAGAAGGTATGCCGACCTTGTTAGCATGACCTAATTTTCGGGATATGCATTGCGGTGACTGAAGCAGTTCTTTGTGTAATTCTAGGTGATGAAAGATTTTATGAAAAAGACAGAGATGAAGTTGTTTGCGACGTGATGCGAGAGAAGGTAAGCTCAAACTTGATTTCATGGTGGTTATGCTTGGACTTCTATTATAATGAGACAGGATAAAACGGACTGCGTTATCTGGATCATTTCAACGGAATACGTTAGGTTTTCATGAGCTGGATCCCAAACAGGCACGGCGTATTCCTGCTTTGGACCTATTAGTGTTTTATAGAGCATCAGTTTTAAGGCAGTTGGGGATAGCCAAAAGTTACGACGAAGGAAGCCCAAAATTCTGTTAGCGTTGCTTACGACGTAAGCGCAGTGATTAGTCCAGGCAATGTTGCTGTTAATATGTACACCAAGGTATTTGTAGCTGGACACGGGGTCTAGGGGAACGTTGTTAAGACGGTAAGTGTGTGCGGCTTGATTGCTTCGTGATACACGCATGAATTTGAACTTGTTAACGCTTAGTTCCATACACCATCTCTTGCACCAATTTGAAACAGCGTTAAGATAATTGTGTTGAATAATTATACCTTTCACACTTGTTATTTCCCGAAAGATTCTACAGTCGTCAGCAAACAAATGAATATGAGAGGAAACGTAGGATGGGCAAATCGATAATGTAAGTAACCAAAAGAGCGCCAAGTACCGAGCCTTGCGGTACACCGGAGTGAACGCCACTAAGCTGCGAGTCAGTGTTATTGATCGAAACGTGCTGGGGGTGGTTAGTTAAAAACACTCAAGCCACGTAACTTTTTATCTATGTTTAGAAGACGAAGCTTATGTAGTAGTAGTTTATGGCATACCTTGTCAAATGAGGTTTCAATGCACATCGAGCTTTCGAATTGTCAAGCCACATAAAGTATATGAAAAAAAAAGTCGAAGGCAGAGGTAACAAAAGCCTCTCTTTAAAGAAGATTTTGACTTTGAAGCAACGTGGACAGCTGCAAAACACAGCGATAGCTTCAACGCACATGGTACGTTACGGCCAAGAAAATGTTAACATGGTGACCAAGAACAGCAACATAAGGAGCACGATCGCGAGACACATGGCCTACAGTATAATGTCCTGTGTTTTACACATTCCTTCAGTGCATGGCTTAACACGTTGTGTGGGTAACCAAACGACCACAAGTGGCGTCATCTGTAGCGCTCGCTGTAAGACTCTAAATGATGACCAAGGTTCAGTTACTAGAGATGCTTATTGGCCTAAATAGGGTCGATGGGACGTGAAGTGGGCCAGCCGTCAAGAGGTGCCTCGAACTTCGGGCAGTCAAACAAAAACACGAGACGCTCGCATGATTACTAGGTGTACTGACCACCTAAACACATCGTCGGGACAGGAGACGACTGCTGCATTACACTGTCGAAAGTTGGTGTGTTTCATGTGGACTGTTCTCCCTCTTCAAGTATAACATTGAGGAGCATCGCAACCTTGGCTACACGATCGCCGAGAACTTGTCGGAACGAGAGCGATGTTATCAAGTCAGACCCTGTCCGGCATCGGCCGTGAAATTATTAGGAATTAACGAAGAACGAGTTACTGTGGTTAAAAAAAAGGAAAATCAATAACCATATCTGCAGCTCTCTCGACTTAATTATGGGTTTTTTTTCGTGCCAGAACCACGATCTGATTATGAGGCACGCCGTGGTGGGAAACTTCGGTCCACCTGTTTTTTTTTTTATTATTGAAATGAATATTAGGAGAGGTTGGCGCCTCTATGGCGGCACCGGCTACTCCCTGTCACTTGGCAAAGGAAATAAATTTGCGTAAAAAGGGAGAATAGTGAAACAAAATTTGACACTCAGTAGAACACTGGATGAATAAAACCTATACAGCCCAACAGTACATGGATCGCAAGGTTTTGTGCATGAGTTCAGTACACATCATCATCAGCCTGGTTACACCCACTGCAGGGCAAAGACCTCTCCCATACTTCTCCAACTACACCAGCCATGTACTAATCGTGGTCATGTTGTCCCTGCCAACTTCTTAATCTTATCCGCCCACCTAACTTTCTGCCGCCCCCTGCTACGCTTCCTTTCCCTTGGAATCCAGTCCGTAACCCTTAATGACCATCGGTTATCTTCCCTCCTCATTACATGTCCTGCCCATGCCCATTTCTTTTTCTTGATTTCAACTAAGATGTCATTAACTCGCGTTTGTTCCCTCACCCAATGTGCTCTTTTCTTATCCCTTAACGTAAAACCCATCATTCTTCTTTCCATAGCTCGTTGCGTCGTCCTCAATTTAAGTAGAACCATTTTCGTAAGCCTCCAGGTTTCTGCCCCGTACCTGAGTACTGGTAAGACACAGCTGTTATACACTTTTCTCTAGAGGGATAATGGCAACCTGCTGTTCATGATCTGAGTATTCCTGCCAAACGCACCCTAGCCCATTCTTATTCTTCTGATTATTTCAGTCTCATGATCCGGATCCGCGGTCACTACCTGCCCTAAGTAGATGTATTTTCTTACCACTTCCAGTGCCTCGCTACCTATCGTAAACTGCTGTTCTCTTCCGAGACTCTTAAACATTACTTTAGTTTTCTGCAGATTAATTTTTAGTCCCACCCTTCTGCTTTCCCTCTCCAGGTCAGTGAGCATGCATTGCAATTGGTCCCCTGAGTTATAAGCAAGGCAATATCATCAGCGAATCGGAAGTTACTAAGGTATTCCCCATTAACTCTTATTCCCAGTTCTTCCCAATCCAGGTCTCTGAATACCTCCTGTAAACACGCTGTGAATAGCATTGGAGAGATCGTATCTCCCTGCCTGATGCCTTTCTTTATTGGGATTTTGTTGCTTTCATTATGGAGGACTACGGTGACTGTGGAGCCGCCATAGATATCTTTCAGTATTTTTACATACGGCTCGTCTACACCCTGATTCCGTAATGCCTCCATGACTGCTGAGGTTTCGACTGAATCAAACGCTTTCTCGTAATCAATGAAAGCTATATATAAGGGTTGGTTATATTCCGCACATTTCTCTATCACCTGATTGATAGTGTGAATATAATATATTGTTGAGTAGCCTTTACGGAATCCTGCCTGTACACATACGCATATATAAAGTCAGATATCTTGAACAGCCAAAACACACAACACATGTAATTACACTGCAAGTATAGAACAGAATTAAACATATTGCGTAAAAATTGCGATCACCACATAAATCAATTTTGAGCCCAGAACAACATTTATGTTACTCATTTAGCATATTAGGATCATCTGAGATTTAATATTTTCCCAAAATGTTGGTGTCCTCTAAAAACTTTTTCAAAGCAAGAAGTGCTCTTTTCTGAAGGCCCGCAGTTGGCCATGGGCCAAGTATTGTTTTAGGGTGAATGGTCTTCTCTCTAATAGCAATAAATTTGCTTGCAGTACCCTTCTTTGTAGATCGTATTTCGTGCACTCGAGGAGGAGATGATGCACATCTTCGTCTGGATGGCCACAAGAACACTGCGGACTAGAGATGTTTTATCCTGTACAAGAAGTGTCTCGTAAATGCAGTACCAAGACGCAGGCGGCGCACCAATGTTTCAAATTTTCTGTTGTCTCTTAGATTTTCCGGCATTGATAAGTTTATACATGGATCTATAAAGTATAACTCCGAGTTCTTAGATTGCTGATCAAACCAGGTAGTTTCGCTGAGACGACAGGAAATCTGTCTCAGGATCAGACGCAATTCACTACGCAATAGGGGAAGAGCGCTCGATTCGCAGCTGCGTCCGCTGCAGTATTACCGGGAATATTGCAGTGCCCAGGTATCCATTGAAATGCAATTATGTGGTTCATTGCGCTTGCTTTTGTAAGTTCTTTGAGCGTCTCATACTCAAAGAATTTTTCTTATTGCTCTGTAGTAATGTGAGAGCGGCTTGCGAATCGCTAAAAATAACCCATTTTTGCGAATACTTTTCTGGTGTTATGAAACGCAAAGCACACAGGATTGCAAACAGTTCTGCCACGGTGAAAGATGTCCCTCGGGATAATTTAAATGTTTCCACTAGCACTAAATGTGGAATGACGAATGCTGAAGTCGAGGAATTTTTATGACATGAACCATCTATATACACGTGGATGTACTGGGGATATAATGAGTAAATTTGGAAGAGTGCCAGTTGCTGTGTGGCTACCATGAACATGTCTCTCTTATATAATCCCGTCGACCGATAATTCTATTTTAGGACAGGTTAACATCCAAGGAGGGTAACTAACATCCACTTTGCATAATTCAAATCTTGGTAATAATGCTTTATGTTCTCGAACAACATCGTCAATTTTGCTTTTGTTTCTTTCGGTAAGCGCGAGGTTTAATGGATGTTTCTCGTGTTGGGTTAAGGTGCGATAAATATGTCGGCATGTTTCAACCGTTCGTATGACTGGAAATTGCGGGTGACGAGCTTCAGCAATTACTAAAGAACTCGAGGTAGCCTGCGGAACCCCAAGACACACTCGCAGCCCCCTTGCCAGTAAACGTTGAAGACGTTCCTCAGAAGTTTGCGATAAACTATGGAGAATAGGTGCCGAATAAGCAATTTTTGTTTTATGAGTGCGTTATGAACTTGTAATAGTGAAGAGATTAGAATAGACACTTGAATAGTGAAGAGAGAGGGAGCAGCCGCCCATCGCCGACCGGACTCAGTACATGTCACGTGACGTTGACGTGAGCAAAATCCCGCCTACGATTCTAGCGGCCCTATTTAAGCGGCCCCGCAATGTATTTTGATTATTATTCTCTTCTTTTATATCCTTCACCAACCATGGAATAAACAGTGCAAGTTTCGCACTAGAAATCGTCTCGCCCCTGCCTGGTCGCCATGGTCTACCGGACGCCTGCAGCCTGCTGACAACACCACGCTACCAAGTAGTAACGCCGGTAGAGGTTCTTGGGGACTCGGTGCTGACGCCCGTTATTGCAAATGGGTCGCAAGCCCCAAGGGTAGCGTTGGCCTGGCGGCCTGGGGCACTGGAAGCATCCGAAGGTCCCGGCAAAGCAAGAGTAGACTGGTAACAGAACAACTTGTTTATTCTAACATCGCAAAAGAGCGGCCGGTCAGGTCGACCGAAGTGGAGAGACGGGAGAGCACGTAACTCAACAGAACAAATCGGAGCCTCTCTCTTGGCGTCCGGGGGCAGCTGCTCTTATACTCTCGGCGTCGCGGGCCAGAAGGAAGGTCACGGGATGAGCCCACGCGACGGCGGAGCATGAGCCCACGCGACGGCGGAGCATGAGCCCACGCGACGGCGGAGCACGGTCGAGCTGAGAGACATGTTGAGACGAGTGTAGTGACGCATCGCCAACCCGCCGACGGACAGACCTCCTGGCTCCTCACTTGGGGAGCTCCGCTCCCCGGCTGCCGCGCTTTGACAAGCGTGGGCACACACACACACACGCACACACGAAGACACGTGGCACTGAAACACGCCTGGACACGCTTGGCGGGGAGGCGTTGCGGCGGCGTCGAACGGGCCAAAATGTCCGCCGCTTTGAACGAAGCCCCGGCGTCCGTTGCATCCGCGCCGGCATTACCGCGCGTTGTAGGCGAAACGTAACAGACCGCCCCGCCGGGGGAAGGAGATCCCGATGGTCAGGGGACTGCATCCGCTGTCCGGAGGGATGTCGCTCGATGATGCTCATAACCGAAGTCGGGCGTCCTTTGGCGTTTCTTGAGCGCAGCGCACAGAGAAGGCCTCGTTCTCACGTTCAGGTGCACACAGGACACTGCAAAGTGACTTCGGGAGAGTTGACATTTTTGTTCTCGTTTCCGGCAAGCGTTAGAACTACGCCGAAAGTCAACCGCTCAGTCAGCAAGCACGGCACAACCCTCACTAAGCCCTGCCAGGCTCTTTCCCCTTTTATACTGCTGCCTAGTTCCTTACAGTAGTTTAGCAGCACTCAGAACGCGTCCACAAATCGGAAAATTGCACTAGAAAGCACATCATCACTTTGAAACACTACACAAAAGCAATAGGTTAAAAATCCTGCCTCAGGAAGAAAAACATCAGTAACAAGCAATTTTGAGGCTGATTCCCACGTTAGGGGCTTCGACTTAAGCCATCGGCGTTACCGTTGAGACTCCCCTTTTTGTAACGCACCTCAAAGGAATATTGTTGCAAAGCGAGGCTCCAGCGCAGGAGGCGGCCATTTTTGGGAGAGATGGTCTGCAGCCATTGGAGAGGGCAGTGATCCGTCTCAATGATAAACCTCGAGCCAGCTAGGTAACATGACAATTTCTGAACGGCCCACACGATACACGCACACTCTTTCTCGGTGGCGCTGTACGCCTGCTCACGACTCGTCAGCTTACGACTAGCATACAGGACGGGGTGTTCTACTTCTCCATTTTCCCGTTGGCACAGTACAACGCCCATGCCTCGCTCACTAGCATCACACTGAACAACGAACCCTTTTGTGTAGTCGGGCGATCGTAGCACAGGCTGGCTTGTTAGGGCGCTCTTTAGGGCGCTAAAAGCTCTTTCCTTTGTCTCGTCCCAGACGACTGTTTGCGGCTCTGTCTTTCTTAGAGCATCCGTTAGGGGAGCCGCGATATCAGAGTACCTGGGGATGTACCTCTGATAGTAGCCGGCGACACCTAAGAACGACCGAATATCGGTCTTCGTGCGCGGTTGCGGGAAGTCTCGCACAGCGGCCACCTTTATTTCAGAGGGGCGGCGACGACCCCGACCAATCACGTGTCCGAGGTAGACAACCTCGGCCTGTGCTAACTGGCACTTGGGAGCCTTGACTGTCAAGCCCGCATCGCGCAGGCGGGTTAGCACTGCCCGCAAGTGGGCCATATGCTCAGGCCAGGATGCGGAGAATATCGCTACGTCGTCTAGATACGGTAAAGCGAATTCTTGCTGTCCCCGCAACACTTTATCCATGAGGCTTGAAAAGCAGTATGGCGCGTTCTTCAAACCAAAACTCAAAACTTTAGGACGGAATGTCCCCATTGGTGAAATGAACGCCGCATACCTACTAGCCTCTTCTGTAAGTGGAACCTGCCAATAACCCCTGACAAGATCTAGGGTGGAAATAAACTGAGCGCTACTCACTCTCTCAAGGCGCTCCTCGATGTTAGGGATCGGATAAATTTGATCCTTAGTGATGGAATTAAGCCTGCGGTAGTCGACGCAAGGACGAGGTTCCTTGCCCGGTACCTCAACTAAAATCAAAGGGGAGGTATAATCACTCTCACCCGCCTCAATAACATCGAGCTGTAGCATTTTCTTTACCTCAGCCTCCATAATATCGCTCTGGCGGGGTGACACCCGGTACGCCTTGGATCGTACTGGCTCTGGGGAGGTAAGCTCTATGTCATGAGTAAGGACAGAAGTCCTACCAGGCCTCTCAGAGAACAGACCTTGAAACTCTTGTAAGAGCTGGTGTAGTTCGGTTTTCTGCTCAGGCGACAGCGATGCTTTACTTATTAAGTCACTAATGACTTGATCGGTGTCTTTCCTGTTCGTCACTGAGCCTAGTCCCGGAAGCTCGACCGGAAGCTCTTCGGGAACGTTTACCATCATGCACACCACTGCTTCCCGTTGCTTATAGGGTTTAAGCAGATTACAGTGGTAAACTTGCTGTGCTTTCCGCTTTCCTGGCAGACTCACCACGTAGTTAACGTCCGACAGTTTTTGAACAATCCGTGCTGGGCCCTCCCACTGCACGTCGAGTTTGTTCTTTAGCGATGTGCGCAATATCATGACCTCATCCCCCACCTCAAAACGACGGGCCCTGGCTGTCCGATCATAATAAACCTTGGCCCTCTGCTGGGCCTTTGCCATTGCTTCACCTGACAACTCCTGTGCCCTTCTTAAGCGTTCGAGGAGCTTAAGCACGTACTCTACCACGACTGGGTCGTCGCCCCTGCCTTCCCATGATTCTCGAAGCATGCGAAGCGGAGATCGCAGCGAGCGACCGTACACCAGCTCAGCTGGCGAAAACCCCGTAGCCGCATGCGGCGCGGTCCTTAATGCAAACATCACTCCAGGCAGACACAGCTCCCAGTCAGTTTGATGTTCAAAACACAATGCTCTCAACACGCGCTTCATGACGGAGTGGAGCTTCTCAACGGAATTCGACTGGGGGTGGTGCACTGAGCTGTGTAACAGCCTTACCCCGCACCTTTCGAGAAAGGCTGTCGTCAAAGCGCTAGTAAACACTGTGCCCTGATCTGACTGGATTTCTGCAGGAAAACCAACTCGCGCAAATATGGACAGTAGTGCATTGACTATCTCAACTGAGCTGAGTTCTTTAAGCGGCACTGCTTCAGGGAACTTTGTCGCTGGGCAGATCACAGTCAAAATGTGTCGGTACCCCGTGGCTGTTACCGGCAGAGGTCCCACTGTATCAATAACGAGCCGTCTAAAAGGCTCCGTAATGATAGGTACCAACTTCAACGGCGCCCTCGATTTGTCCCCTGGCTTGCCCACCCGCTGACAGGTGTCGCATGTCTTCACAAAGTGGTCTGCGTCCCGAAAACACCCTGGCCAATAGTACTCTTGCAAGAGACGGTCCTTAGTTTTCTTAACTCCTAGGTGTCCGGACCACGAACCCCCATGCGACAAGCGCAACAGATCCTGACGATAGCATTGAGGCACGATCAGCTGATCGAACTCCACTCCCCTGCGGTCTAGATACTTCCGGTACAGGACCCCACCTCTTTCCACAAAGCGAGCATTTTTCTTGGCGATACCTTCCTTGACAATGCAGCGTATGTTTTCTAGGCTGCCATCCTTCTTTTGCTCGGCTATCAAAGCCGACCGGCTGACTTTTAGCAACCTGTTAAGTCCGTCTGACGTAGGCGCGATGAGCAAATCTGGAGACAGCTCTTCTAACTTTCCCGTGTCGGGATTTTCCTCTCCAGTATCTGGTGCCTTTAACGCTACAGGCTCAATTTTATTCAGTTCGGGCGTGCTCTGAATACCAGCTTGCTGCGCCTCTGACCCTTTCTCATCGTTCAACAACGTCGGCCCCGCAACTACCGCCTTTGCAGCGAGCTCCCGAACCTTCGATCTGGTTAAGGCCTGAACGCTAGCCTCACCAAACAAAAGCCCCTTCTCGCGCAGGAGGTGATCGGACCTGTTCGAAAATAGGTACGGGTACTGGGGGGGGCAGCATAGATGACACTGCGGCCTCCGTCTCAAGTGCTCCGAAAGGTCCTTCAATAAGCACTTTTGCTACCGGCAGACACACGCTATGAGCTTCCACTGCTTGCTTGATCCATGCGCACTCGCCCGTGAACATATCGGGTTCTACGTAAGAGGGGTGAACTACATCCATTGTAGCTGCGGAATCGCGAAGCACTCGGCACTCTTTCCCGTTCACGAGGAGGTCTCGCATGTAAGGCTCGAGAAGCTTCATGTTCTCGTCAGTGCTGCATAAAGACAAAAACACGACTTTTGTTTTTGTTTCTGGACACTGCGCCGAAAAGTGACCCGGCTTCTGGCACGTATAACAAACGCGCGCTTGCCTCGTCTCGAACCG
The DNA here is from genome assembly GCF_023375885.2 of Dermacentor andersoni. Taxonomy (NCBI): domain Eukaryota; kingdom Metazoa; phylum Arthropoda; class Arachnida; order Ixodida; family Ixodidae; genus Dermacentor; species Dermacentor andersoni. Next base: position 212,648,554 of record NC_092814.1, read on the forward strand.
CTTTCTGCGTTCGGCTTCGGTTGCCGCCGTCTCCTTACGTTCGGTCGGACTGCTTTCACTCGCATCCGAACTACGTGTGTCCCCCTTTGCTCTCATGGGCGTGAACTTTGGCCTCTCAAACTTGGAGCCAAATTCACCCTTTTGACCGTCTTTAGCTCCACGAGCCCGACGCGTCACAAACTCCTCGGCTACCTCAGCGGCTCGAGCCACCGTACTAACGTCTGGCCTATCCAAGACCCAGTACCGCACGTTCTCAGGTAACCGACTATAAAACTGTTCTAGCCCGAAACACTGCAGAACTTTCTCGTGGTCACCAAACGCTTTCTCTTCTTTGAGCCACTCCTGCATGTTTGACATAAGCCTGTAGGCAAACTCTGTATATGACTCACTTCTGCCTTTCTCGTTTTCCCGAAACTTCCGACGGAACGCCTCCGCTGACAGCCTGTACTTTTTTAGCAGACTCGATTTCACTTTGTCGAAATCCTCTGCCTCCTCTCTATTCAAGCGAGCGACTACGTCGGCCGCCTCGCCGGGTAGCAAAGTGAGCAAGCGCTGTGGCCACGTTTCCCGAGAGAACCCCTGCTTCTCGCACGTTCGCTCAAAGTTAACCAGGAACAAACCAATGTCCTCTCCAAGCTTAAACGGCCGCATCAGGTCAGTCATTTTGAACAATACTCGTTCTCCTGCACCGTGTGCCTGACTTCCATTACGAGCGCGTTCCATCTCTAACTCGAGACGCTTCATTTCCAAAGCGTGTTGACGGTCGCGCTCTTCTTTTTCTTTCTCTTTTTGTTCTTTAAGTTCACGCTCCTGTTTCTCTTTTTGCTCTTTAAGTTCGCGCTCCTGTCTTTTTGCCGTCTCCCTCTCCTCAATGGTCTCAAGGCATTCCGACAGCTCGTCATCCTCAGCTTCTAACTCAAGAATAGCCCTTAGCAGTTCTGGTTTTCTGAGTTTGTCTGAGACATCCAGACCCAACTCTCTTGCAAGCTCCAGCAATTTCGGTTTGCGCAACGACTTCAAATCCATGGCTGAATGCTGCTTTCTCTACTGCCTACTATTGTCTTGCCGCAAACTAACCCGGCAGCAACGACAACCACAATTACCAGCTCTGTTTCTGACACTAACAAAAGCCTGGCAAAACTCAGAAGAAGAAAGTCCCGCACTCACCAAACCTCGCAGCCAAGAATTCAGCGCAGTCGTTCCGCTGCAGGCAACCAGTCATCACACAGGGCTCGTTGCACTGCTCCCGGATGGTCGTTGTGCTGCTCAGCATACATTCAACCGCATCTCTTCGCTGCTGGCCTCCGTTGTCGCGATCTCACCGCTGGCAACCAGCTGTTGGGGACTCGGTGCTGACGCCCGTTATTGCAAATGGGTCGCAAGCCCCAAGGGTAGCGTTGGCCTGGCGGCCTGGGGCACTGGAAGCATCCGAAGGTCCCGGCAAAGCAAGAGTAGACTGGTAACAGAACAACTTGTTTATTCTAACATCGCAAAAGAGCGGCCGGTCAGGTCGACCGAAGTGGAGAGACGGGAGAGCACGTAACTCAACAGAACAAATCGGAGCCTCTCTCTTGGCGTCCGGGGGCAGCTGCTCTTATACTCTCGGCGTCGCGGGCCAGAAGGAAGGTCACGGGATGAGCCCACGCGACGGCGGAGCATGAGCCCACGCGACAGCGGAGCATGAGCCCACGCGACGGCGGAGCACGGTCGAGCTGAGAGACATGTTGAGACGAGTGTAGTGACGCATCGCCAACCCGCCGACGGACAGACCTCCTGGCTCCTCACTTGGGGAGCTCCGCTCCCCGGCTGCCGCGCTTTGACAAGCGTGGGCACACACACACACACGCACACACGAAGACACGTGGCACTGAAACACGCCTGGACACGCTTGGCGGGGAGGCGTTGCGGCGGCGTCGAACGGGCCAAAATGTCCGCCGCTTTGAACGAAGCCCCGGCGTCCGTTGCATCCGCGCCGGCATTACCGCGCGTTGTAGGCGAAACGTAACAAGGTTCGAGTAACCGGCGTCCAAACAATACGTAACACCATCTATCTGGGCCTGCGGTTGCCTTTGTACGGTATGACGAAAGAGCACATTTCAATTCATTTAAACTAAACTCACAGTCAAGTTGAGGATGTGGTGACATAAAGCACGCACGAACTTTCTGTTCTACTAGTGTTGTCGAACTTGTAAATTGTAGGCAAGTAAACGGAATTCCTGGTCTGGATATAAGTTGACAGAATTAGTCAGCAACAGATGTTTCCGGAGTGCTTCGACCTACGGCAGGGGCCTGGAAAGGATGGCTCTGGGTAACTGGACCACTAAAAGATCGGACAACGAACCATATTCTGGGAACTGGAGTAAACGGAGACAACGACGCGCACTATTCTCGCCATCTTCTCGTACCTAATTTTTGTAAGCGTCTGCGCGAAGTTTACTGAACTTTCTGTGCCATCTTGTAGTCATCCAGTTTTCTTCCACTGCGGCGGTAATCACGTTCTGGGCGTCTTCTAATTGCTCTTACACATTCATATTCCCCGTCAATTGCAGCGTATTCATTTGTAACAATAACGTGCTGATCTTGTAAGACTCACACAATATATTTGCAAAGCGTTGAAAGTTCGGATTTTCGCCCAATGAGTTACTTAAATAGTGACGAAAACTTTGCCAATTAGTATATTTAGAGTAGCGCCGGGTCCCTTCACCTTCACTCCGTACGACCACCTTGGGTTCTTTAACTTGCACCTAAATACACGGGTGTTTTCGCATTTCGCCCCCGTCGAAATGCGGCCGCCATGGCTGGGATTCGATCCCGCGACCTCGAGCTTAGCAGCCCAACACCATATACACTAAGGAACCATTACTGCACAGTCGCTACTCTCGTAACTGTAGTACGCCATGGTGATGTCGAGGTCGAAGAGACCCTGGCTTCGGCCGCAGAAGTGGAAAGTTAATGCTCAATAATAAAGTTTTCGAGAAAGTATTGCAAGCGGCCTTTCAAAGTTACATGTTGCAAGTTAGATGCCAGTCGTGGAACGCATATACCTATGCTATGAACCACTGCCGCAAAAGCTTGCGTTCTTCGAGCTAACTATATGCTGCAGTGCGGCAGTGTGTGCGGTGCTGGCTAGTTTCTCATGTAATTGATCGCGTAGCACTTCTCAAGCGGCATGTATATCTCTTTGCCGTTGCTACTACTTCCTTATTTTTTCTAGTTATTTTTTTTGTTACTATGCTCCTTTTTTGCTGTTTGTTTCATCTGCGTATGACGGCACGAGCGGTTCGAAGTAGCGCTTGGTAATTATATGCCGCAGCAAAATGACCGAAGAATGGTGACCGCTTCGAGTAGCAGAAATATAAAGGGAGAACAAAGTAATCAGGAATATAAACGAGTTCGCGAATAATAATCGCAGTATTAAGACGACGCCAGCCGATTGGTTTTCCGGGTCACTGCAAGGGTCTATGCATCAGCAACAGGTACATCCAACTTCCCTCTTCCTTGCCCTCCACCGCCATTTTTCTTTCGGTTCTTCGTGGACGACCTAATCGACTCCGCGCCCAAACCGTATAAATCTGCCCTCGGACGCCTCTCCCATGCGAGAAGAGAGCGCGCTCACTAAGGCACGTGCGGATGCACGCTTGGGCGAGCCCACGTCGTTTTATAACATGCGCCATGCGTTCCTGGAGCTTCGCACCGGCCACGCTTGGCTGCTGCTTCGATGTTCTCGCACTACGCAGAGCGTGCTCGCGTAGCCACGGGCGCCACTGTGGCTGCGGTGAGGCCGTGGGCTTGATTCCTCGATGCCACTTGTGTATCAGCTTTCCTAGCTTTACAGACCTTCACGATAAGGGGTTAGAAAACGCTCCATTAATTGTGGAGGAGGTTACGTCGGGGGTTCTTTCGCTGCAGCTTTCATGGTTGCATGATGCGATTAAAGAACGGACAAATATTTATTGCTATTTATTTCAAAAGTGAACAGGCTGATTACATCACTACAGGAGTGGGCAACTTGCCTGCCTCTAACGTAGTCACATGCGGCAAAAAACAAAAGTTGGCATGCATCAACAGAGACCATCGCGTTTGACTACTGTGTAGTCGTCATCGTCGTCGTCGTTGCTGTTGTTGTTCTTGTTTATCTTGTTGTTTAGAACAAGAGCAACCGGAGTGTGCAATAGCCCGCTTATGGGTAATCTTTTCTCCTCGCTGGTTCCACGAACTTACAATGACCACTGAGATGTGGAAGCGGCTGAGAGCTGAAGAAACGCTCGTTGTCGGCTGTACGAAAAGCCTGACTTACGACAAGGCAGCCGAAAAGGGCATTCCTCTACTTCCTCTATCCTTAGATTTCGTACGTAACCATGCTCCTTTGCTTGAGAACAGCGAGAGAAATTAAGGCTTTTAGCGAACTAAACTAAGTTTCCGAGTAGTGGTTTTATTTTTTATTTATTTATTCGGTATACCTACATCGCCTGTACGGCATTATCGTAGGGGGGTTAAAATACAGGTGGTCACAATGGAAACATATTCAGCAACATCAAAAGAATACATCAGTAAATAGAACATAGTTTAAGCACTGAAATTCGCAAAAGCGGTATAGAAACTAACAAAGTACAAAACAAAGTGAGTGACAAAGTAACTAACTAACAAAACAGAAAAAAAGTAGCGTATGTGTAGAGATGAATAACAGAACAATCAAAGAATATGACTCTCAATAGCATTTTCAAAACTCGAAGCTGCCATCACTTCATTAGGGAGCTCATTCCAATCGCTAATCGTGTTAGGAAAAAATGAATACTTAAACACATTGGTACGGCACTGATAAGCTCTAATTTTGTTAGCGTGGTCTCTCCTAGATGAAACGTAATGCGGCTCCTTTCGATCTACACGTTTAAATTAAAGCGTTTTGAATTACTTCTGTTCATAGCTAAGCCTCTATTATTTCCTAAACTCTGCCTATAGGGGGCTGCCGAGGTTACCTCCACTGCCAGCCTAAAAACAGCCCCAGACAGGAACGTCGTGCTCCAACTTTCGAGCCAACCAGCCAGCCAGCAATCAAGCTAGTCAGCCAGCAGGTCAGGTGGTCGGTCAGACGGTTTGCCAGTTGGTCCGTCCGTCCGTCAGTTCCGACCGACCGACCGACCGACCGACCGACCGACACCGACCGACCGACCGACACCGACCGACCGACCGACCGACCGACCGACCGACCGACCGACCGACCGACCGACCGACCGACCGACCGACCGACCGACCGACCGACCGACCGACCATCTGTCTGTCTGTCTGTCTGTTTATCTGTCTGTCTGTCTGTCTGTTTATCTGTCTGTCTTATTCTTCACAAATTAATTCTACGTAGATCTTGAAAGTGGGGACAGCAAGAAAGAAAGGGCCGACATCGTACCAAATTTTCCTCTTTAACGCCACTGCGATTGCTTGAGAAATCAATCAGTCAATTAATTATTGCTCAGTAGTTCTCTCAAATGTATACACTTGATAAACAGAAACGGCAATGCCAACATCAAGAGGCACGAATGCCAAAACGCAGAAAATGAAATGACAGAAATTGCACTACAGCAATGTTGGTTTCTGAGGAAATGTAAGAGTGGCATAATAAAGAATTGATTGATTGATTGATTGATTAAATAATTTATTGATGGCGTTCAAGATGCTAATACTATATGAAGTTCAAACCCACAATATTGCTTGCACGTGGAATAATTGCATTGGCAGTCGTTGCATACAAACTGAATATCACAGAATTTCCTCATTAAGCTGGTGCCAAAGCCGCGTGAATGGAGACAGTACAGCGCACATTTTCTACGACATTACGCGTACGATTTGCTGTTTACACGATGCGCACCTACTGATGAAGTCATATTTCTGTGAACGCGGCCATCCTCGTAATGCTATGCGCTTTCCTACAATATACGTGAGCGAACATTCTACGGGTGTGCGCACACTGACTCTCCTTCCTTTCTCCCAACCTTTCTTTCCTGCTTCCCTACGAGCAGGTTAGCCGTCCGGGCGCTATCAAGCATGGTTAACCTTCTTGCCTCTCTTTGATAATAGCACGATACTACTATTTTTTTGTATATAGCTCGACGATACCAAGCACTATTTAATGCAATATACTAGTAGTCCGATGCGGCACCAACCGAACCACCAATTTCGAGATATTTCCCAAAGTGTGGGACGAAATACATGGATGGTCCAGTTACTTTTGTGCTTCAATGCACAAAAGAGCGTTTCTTTCTTTTTTTTTAATGCAAGTGGAACAACAGTGAGTCTGATGGTGAGTTTGATGGCGTATATCTCCAAACTAGTGTCATTCGCGAAATTCATTGCAAGTGGACACGCCTTGCAATCTCACCAGCTACAATTCGTAAATGGCAATATGTGCCGTAACGTAAATATTTAAAAAGTTAATGACATAATTTGTGTTAATTAGTTGAATATGTGCTTCACTTTCTCCTGCAAGTAATGTCCGCCTCTTCCAATGATCCAGCTCAAGGATTAGAATTACCTGCGACAGCTGATTTTTTAAAAATTCCGGAGAACTTAGAAATGACCACCCCGTTTAGTCGTTAGCCTCGAGTCAAATATAATTCAAACGCATAGGCGCCGGCACGCAGACGTGACAAGCAAAGTCATGTTCTGTGTGGAACACATTTAGCGAAGTCGCATGCGTCTCGTTGGACGCTGAATGACGCATGTGTCTTGTCTTGTCTTTAAGGGGTTGAAATGCGTGAACCACACATTTGGCCTACGAGCACGGAAGGTCATTACCTATCGCACATAGCTCAGGCGCTCCGTTCTGTAAATAACTTCCTCGATTTCTGTCTTTCCCTCATGCATTTTAGGGCAAAACCCTCCCGGACAAAGCATAGGCTCTCTGCTCGCACTATATAGCGTAAGAAAAAGCCAGATAAATAAAATATATCCTGCAACTCCCTAGGTTAAAGAAAAAAAACTAAGAAGAAGCAAAAAGAAAAAAGAAAGAAAGATGATCGCAGAATGGTCCCGTGAACAAAGACGGGCCGTGGACGCCGCAACAAAATGTGCTGAACTGACTTATTATTCGGAACATCGAAGACTGTGCGATAAAGCGAAGAAGATATCGTGAATTGCTCGGACCTGCGACGAAATCGAGTTAATGGTCTGTAAGGCCATAGATGCACAGATAGAGCAAGATAGCAGTCGACGTTAACTATAGAATAGTATGCCGTTTGCTACCCTACACTTGGAAAAAAAGAGGCGGGGAGTATAAAAATGGGAGAGAAGGAGAAAATTAAGATCGAATCGACATGCGTGCGTATGCAAGGAACCACAGCGTATATAGTCGAAAGCGTCCGCGCCCACAGGGAAAACAGTTTGTGCCTCGATTGCCTTGTGATCTCACAACATGCGAGGTCGGTGTTGAAGTGTCACCGGCCGGTGCGATATGCACACGCCACGTATGTTATTGTCGTATATGATCTCAGAATAAGAATAAAAAAAAATCCCTGACAAGAATCAAACACCAGATATTAACCGTCATCTTATTTTTAACGTCTGTTTTCAGTCAATACTCGCTGGATCGGCAAAGAAGCACAACATCATGCAAACATCTGGGCCTGCGAAGAGCGTTTCAAATGACAAGCGAATCTGAATTCAAGTTGAACGCCGCCGTCAGCGTAGCTTGAACTTACGTCAGTGTGTACAATTGCATTTTGGGAAGAAGAAGCGGTGGTCGTTCAAACGAACATCATAGAATCAGCCAGGCATATCACGCAATTTAGGGAATGGCTCTTCAAACGACGATGCCGTTCCGGCTTCTCGCGTCCGCAGATAGCTGTAATCCGTGTCCTGCTCTGTGGATCCGTGGCTGCTACACAGAGCGCCAGATATGCATCGCATGGCCGTCTGCATTAAGTTGATTCATTTGAGCTGCGGGCGTTTTCTAACACGCACGCGAACACGGCATGCTTCCGCGCTGCGGACACCCCAGACAAAACGCGCGCCCTCCTGAGCCGGTAATCAAGCCCACGACTTCGTCGTGCTCAGCAGCGGGGCGCATTTAACCACTCCGTGGCGGAGTGGGCTCGACTCCGGTGAAACCGGATTCGGTTACTCTAGGGGGCGAGGACGCCCATTGGTCAAGGGCTGCCAGCCATGCCGTCGTTATCCTAACGAATGTTTACGCTGGCCGCTGCGCGCGTCCTGGTTTGTGTGTGTGTGTTTGTGACAGCGTACGCTATACACGTAACACGAGCAGCGTGACTTTGGGTGAGAAGGCCCGCAGTTGACCCCGGCTGCTCGCGTATACCTACACGCTGTAGCGGCTCTCGTCGGCGCGCGTCGGGTTACAAAAGGGGTGTCGGTCTGGGTGGTCCCCGCGGACTGTAAGGCTCGCGGTGCCTTCGCCGCGTTCTCCTTTCGGTGACGCTACGCAGCCGCCTGTGCTGCGTGCCCGTGCGTGAAGCTTGCACAATTATTGAGCACCTCCTTATGCAGCCGGCTGGCTATCTTCTTTCACATCTGGCTCCTTTACCAGAGCCTCGCGCTGTCCCGATTCGCGCTGTCTGACGTCGCATTGGTTTCAGACGCGGCCGCGTAACCGCGTATCACCACGCTTGACCAGCTCAGCGTCCGCAAAGATGAGAGCAAGTGCCACTGTGTGGGAAAATTCGTATGTTTGCATGTTCCTTATCATTGGAACTGAACGTAAATACCGAAAACCGATTCTCGTCGCTATCAGTTAGATCACTTACCATCTGTTGTACTATCTTCGCTGCACTTCACACAGCGAAGGCAGTGCGATGCAAGATATTTGCCTCCATTTACGTCCCTGACGGTATGGCAATATTTGCGCTGGTTCTTCGTAAATGAAGAGTAACGCCCTTCTTACCGGCTATTCCGGCTATCGTGTGACCTCTTAGTTAAAGGGTTTCCCCTCGCTAATCCCGCTTTCCGGAATCCTTTTTTCCCCCCTTCTTTCTGTCTGGTGTGTGCAAGGAAGTGATGGTTCACGGTGCAAAGCTGGCGGTGTCAGCGCTAGGGGCAATCGTCACGAGTTTGTTTTCTGTGCTTGGGACGAGAGAAACATTTCCCCGCGGCTTCCTCGACGAAGCCCGCACTTCGCGAGGCGCAACGTACTAGCAACGCGTTCCTTCGAACTCGGGATAACCGACCGGCGCGCACAAATTTGCCGACATTCAATTGATGAGTCAGTGCGCCGCTCGTTGCTGGCGCTGACGAGCGACGGGCAGCATCGCGTGCAGGCGTCGCCGCCCTTCCACGGCGCGACCGTACAGCCTTGGGGACACAAAATGCGACGAGGAAGCTCGGCGGTGCTGCTGTGTACATAAAACTAAGCGCGCTTTGGGAAGTCCACCACGGCAGTGGCGGTGCGCAGGCCGTTTCATTATCCAGGAATTCCGGCAGCTTCAAAACTCTTGTGGCTGCCACAAGAGCGCGGGGTAATCCCTCTCGGTGCCTAATGAGCCTGGCCACTTTGGCCGTCTCGTGTACGTGTACACCTATACTTAGCTATCTCGCTCGTGCGTTGTCCTGCGCTCAGCCGCCGCGCTGTTAAGCCGCCGTTCTTCGATGAAGAAAGACAAACTAGAAAGGGGAGAGAATTCTTTGCATCCTCCCTTGGCTACGCGTTTCCTTCTTTCCACTTCGTCTGGCACTGCAGCGCGGTTACCGCGTCGCTAAACGGGAGAACCTGCACCAGGGGCTCCAGGAAGTGGAGGGGATTGGAGTAAGTTACATTGGGCGGGAATGCAGAGAAGGATAATTAAAAGCCATTTCACGTTTTTTTTTCTTCTTTCTTTCGTGTTATATTGCCAGACGGGAGAGCGTCGATTACGGCTCTGGTTGCAGCGCGCGTGCCACTTAATGTGTCTCGCACGAAGGACGGATCGCTCTCCGATGATAATATACGCGGAAGAGACCGAAGTAGCCGGGGACAAAAGACGGCCGAGGCGGCTCGCCGGCGCACGTGACGAGAAAGAAGTGTACGGGGCGAGCAGGCTACAGGGAGGTAGCAGCGGGGTGCCGGGACGTTCCGAATGCGCGCCCGCGAGTGTCACGATCGCACGCGCGCAGCGCGCCGCGTCACGCACGCTACGGGAGGAGGCGCGGCGGCGTCCATTCCGAGCCGGTGACACACGCGAACCGCTTCCCACACTCTCGAGGGGCGCCGAGCGAGGGAAGCCCGGCGGCACGCACGGGGAAGGGGCGCGCCGCGTACAATAACAGCCGCCAGATTAAGTCATTGCGCTTTCTTTATCCTCGCAAGTCTAGACACGCCGCCGCAAGGACGGCGGCATTCGTTACGACCGACACAACTCGCGTCACAAACAATAGCGCCGGAAACTGCGACGACGTTGCAGCGATCCGCGCACGATACTGGCCTAGGCGCCAAACAGGGCGCTACAACATGATGCCGCACTGGCAGGAGCGAGGGCGAAGACAAACTGTCTTATGTGCTTTCTTCTTTCAGTCAACGCAGGAGTAGCTTTCGTGGCAGTTCACACGCAAAAGAATGGCTACGCTACTCAGGAACAGCGCGACAGAGAGAGCCAGAGAGAAAAAAAAGAAATCAGATGTTGCGTGTTCTCCTTCGATAGGATTATCACGGAAAGCTATTTAGTACAGGCATAGCGCAAGCCACGCCAGAATGATCAGGGCACATATTCACAAAGTCCTTCATACGCTAAAGTGACTCGTAAGAACAAACACCGGTCAATCGCGATAGCGAACGTAGTAGCGAAGGCGCCCGGCCGATGAGAACGTGTTCTCATAAAAAAAGGAAAAAGAGAAGTTCAATGTAAAGTGCCACCATAATATCTTGTTGTATAAATTTGTCAAATGAAGTCACCACGCGGTTGAGTAAGCAACACGAACGAACGCACGGCGATACCGGGCAAGCACGGTTGCTGCATGAAAACTTGCGCAACACCTCACCAATGTCGGTGTCACTCCTTTTCCTTAATTCGTTACAAATAACCAGCCTTATACATGTTGTCTCAACTACCATGCACCAAAATTTAAAAAAAGAGCAATTGCGTTAGTCGAAGAAAACCTAGTGCATATTGTTTCCAGTACTGTGGAGTAGCCGCTAGTAATTTTTTCGTCACTGAGATTTAATTAGGTAATTGTAATTATTTATCTAAGTCGAGAAGTACTGTCTTAATTATCAAAGTGTAAATGAGGCATTTGTAGGCGCCGCTAAATTACATCTAACTGCGGTATTTTCAGCGACGTACTAATTGCGTAGTAATTTTTTCCAACTAGTAAACAACCCTCACTAAATATCAAAAATACCGCGTGACTGCACTACCACCAGCATAGTAAAGCAGCGCCCTCAAATAACCTGATTAAAAGCAACTGTCGCAAATCAGAAGAGAGCGCATCACCTTGATAATGGTATACGGAAGGAGCACCGACAGCAGGTTTTGCAGCTTCGCAGCGATTCCTTCCTCTCATTTCCACGTCACACTTATTATCCGTCTCTCAAGGCCGACTGATCGCATTGATCACAAAAGCCCCTTGATAACGCGGCCGAAGCGCCGCTCTGACCAGGGACGAAATGCCAAGAGCAATGTAATGGGCATATACGGTTTCCAAATCCCGGCTCTGCCCGCACCGAATAGAAAGAGTGCGCGTGCAGCTATATTTCATGCTAGAAACTTGCTTCGCTCGCAAGCCGAATTAAAGTTACGGTTTTGTCACTTTTTCTGGAACTTTTTCTGTTTCAAATCTGTGTGAGCAAGAACAATTATCATCAGCAATGGCTAGTGCCACTGCTCGCCCGCATTCGTCGTCGTCGTCTTGTTCCACAGCTGGCTCCGTTGCCGCTCATCATGCTAACATTCCCATGCGCTGATGGCACAAATGGCTCCGATGCCGCTCATCACGCGCTGATGGCACTGCCCCACTGCCAGTCGGTGCGGTGATTTCGGTCTCAAATTCTTTGCCTCAGTATATCGCTCACGCCTTCGCCGTCGTCTTCTTCCACAGCTGGCTCCGATGCCGCTCATCATGCTAGCGTTCCCATACTGCCCATACAAAGGCGCTGATGGCACTGGCCCACTGCCAGTCGGTGCGGTGATTTCGGTCTTTTCTTGTCTTGTCTTGTGTCCCAGACAGTGGCGCGTACCCACTATGGGGGATTGGCCAAGAAGCAGGCGGTTTTCCGTAAGGTTAGAAGTATAGAGAAACTAGATTTGAATAGTGGAGCGTGGGACGATAGAACTGTAATTTAGACTTGCAATGAAAGTATTGGTAAGAATTTTGATAAAATAATTTAACGTAAAGAAATTAAGTAATAGAAACTATGGATAATTGTAGAAAATCTGCAAGGTACTCTTTTTGTATCTCTAATAAAATTGTAAACAGCAATTGGATTGTAAAACTTTATTTGTCCAACAGATGTAGGGAAGGTTTTAAGCCTTCCCACCTAGACGACGGCCAGGAGTCCTTGGACCCTAGCGGCGGTTTCGGCCAGTTGGACGGTCTTCAGTTGAATCTCCGGATCGGAGCTGAGTAATAAGGTCTCCCATTGCTCTAAAGACTTTATCCTTCCCTCAGCAAGAAAAGCATCCCTGTGGCTGGTTCCCAGTGAAGTTGCCCCAAAAGAAAGAATGTTTGTCGAGGTTAGTGATAGGCCAAGTTTGGTAAATGAGCATTCTAATATTCTTCTTTGTCTTAGAAAGCGGCGGCATGAGAGAAAATAATGTTCGATAGTTTCAGGTGCACTGCAATGAGAACATAGAGGGGACATCGCGAGACCAGACCTGTGTAAGTAAAAATTTAGAGGAGGTATACGGCATCTCAATTTTGTAAAAGATACTTCCAATTGCCTTGAAGGACACCAATTAATATTCCATGGGAAGCCAAGATGGTGGAATTCAGAACACGGTGTTAGCATGGATATTGCAGAATTTTGAGATATAGCGAAATTTCTGTACCTTGCCGCGGTGACATAAGCTGATGTCGGCAAAACAGATATGATAGGGCCGTTAAGGGATGCTCGTGCGAGTGAATCTGCCATTTCATTCAAGTGCAACCCACGATGTCCCGGTACCCAAAGCAAACATACTTTTCGTAAGTACGGAGGTATCATCGAACGAAATGTTCTTTGAATTGCTGAATTTAATGATGCAGTTAGTGCGGTGCATACAGATAGCGAGTCGGTCACGATAACAGCTAATGGGTCTTTTTGGGGGAGTTTTCGTAATGCTAATATAATCGCTAATAGTTCTGCCTGAAACATAGGTGTGAAGTCGGGAAGGCGAAGGGAGTAGGACCATTGAAGAGATTCAGAGAAGATCCCCACTCCTGCCTTCTCATTGCAAACAGAAGCGTCAGTAGCTACTACGTTGTCAGTGGTTAGCTGGTGCAGGTGGCCGTGTAAGATATTAATTAAACATCGCCTTGGTAATAGTTTAGCATGATTAGGAAATATGTCCTCGAGCTCAATTTTGAGGTCTGTAAAGGCATCATTTGAATGGTAAACTTGGCGTATGGATACATCCAGTTTTTGTAACTGTGCTTGTACGAATACTATCTGAGGGCTGTGCAATCTCGACCACGATACTTGGAAAAACTCAGCAGGTTCAGTGATAAAGGCATATTGCGTACGTCTTTTTGAAAACTCATAAATTTTAAAAAATGTCTGAACCGTAAGCATGCGGAATCTGCAATCTAGGGTGGGTATATGAGCTTCCTGATATAAAACAGCATTGGCAACAAATCTAGGAAGCCCGAGGCATGACCGTAGAGCTTCTCTTTCTAAAAGTATGAGAGGTTTAATTTTGTAGGCGGGGCCACCGGAAAGTATCACGCAGCCGAATTCTAATATGGGCCGAACATACATTTTATAGATCATCAGTAGGGTACCCCTGCGTAGTCCAGAGCGACGGTGGCTGAGCCGGCGGAGCATAGCTACGGCTCGTTCTGCCTTTGTTTTAATATGTTCAATGTGACTGCGCCAGGTGAGTTTGCCATCGTAAATTACACCAAGGTACTTGACTTCGTCAACTTGAGGAATGATTTCCTGTCGGTATTGTAAAGTAATTTGCACCTGTGCAGTTAATGGGAATACCAATACCGCACTTTTGCTAATATTTAACGACATGCATAACCCCTCTAGCCATGTCTCCAGCATTCCTAAGTAATTCTGCAACGACTGTTGTAGTGAATGTATATTATTTGCGGACGTAAAAAATGTGATATCGTCCGCGTAAACATAAACATGTACTTCCGGACACAAACGAATTGTGCTTAGCAAAATATTAAATAATATAGGGGAAAGAACGGAACCCTGTGGTACACCTCTTGTCTGCTTGTGTTTGGACGTCGAAATACTGTGTTGGTAACAATAAAACTCTCTATCTCTTATAAACTCATAGATCCAAGCGGTTATATATCTTGGGATATTCGTAGACTGGACGTTTATCGAATAGAATACAATGTTCTACAGAGTCGTATGCTTTTGATACATCTAGCGTCACCAAAGCTGCGTACTCTCGTTTGCGGCGAGCAAGTTTAACGCGGCTCTCTAAGTCTACATGGGCGCACCATATGGAGTGGCCGGGACGAAATCCAATTTGGCAAGGACTGAGAAGGGTGTCATCCTCCATAAAATTTGTTATACGGCCGTGAAGAACTCTTTCTATTAATTTGACGACATTGGAAGTAAGAGAAATCGGTCGTATGTTGTCTAAGTCAAGTCCAGCTGATTTTTTCTTTAATAGTGGAATAATTTTAGCTACTCTCCACTCTCTTGGAACCCATGCATTCTTGAGAGAGAAATTTATTATGTTTAGAAGGTCCTGAGGTGGGCATTATCAAATAAGACTTTTAATGTTGTAATTCCATCTGGACCGGGGGATGACGCTGGCAGCGAACTAATAATGCGTTCAATCTCTGTCGCTGTTATTATCTCAAAGTCGTCTGCCAAGGGAGGTTTCTTTAGGTTTAAGGGCAATTTATGTTTGAAACGTTGCGCAAGTCCTTGAGCAATTTTTTCAAGTGATTCCGATACTTCTTTTGTAGTTAAAACGACAGAATCGACATTCACGGGCGCGGGTATAACTTTACGAGATCTAAGAAATTTAAACAGGGCCTTTTTATTGCAAGACTTTGAAAGGTATCTGTAGTGCTTGGAATCATAATGCTCCTTAGCTTTTGAGACTGTTCCTTTAAATGTAGTAGCTATATATGTATAATCAGCCCAATTAACAGGATTTTGGTTGAATAAAAGTTTCTTCCACGCTGCTTTTCTACGTCTAAAATCTCGCTCGCAGTCAGAATTCAACCAGGGACAATATGATCCACCCTTAGTGGATTGCACAACAAACTGAGCTTTTTTTTATGACTGTTTTACAATGGAACATAGGCTCATTGCTTTAATATCCCTTTCCATGCCCTCCTGAGCGTGTAAAGCTGATTTTAATGCATTTTTAAATTTTTCGCAATTAACAAAGGTGCGCACATTACTATCTAAATTAGTTAACGGGGTAAGCAGTTCAAAAATTATAGGGAGGTGATCACTGTTAGTTCCGGAGTCTATAGTCTTCCAGGAGGTGACAGACATGCTCGAGGTAGCAAACGTAAGATCTAGGGCAGATCGCGACTGACCCCGTACGAAAGTATGTGCTCTCGAATTTAAACAAGAGAATTGATTCGTTAAGACCCAATCCCACAAGCGTTTGCCACAAGTGTCCGTTCGGAAACCCCACGATACATGATGAGAATTGAAATCTCCCACCAGTAGGATGTTTTTCTGACTACGTGCATTACAGGTATCCAGATAGCGGGTATCTTGCACTCCAGCGGGGAAGTACGTGTTAATTATAGAAAAAGGTGTGCAACCAGGGAGTATTATATCCAGTGCTAAGATTTCACAGTCTGGGGACATTATCTGGTATGTTATAGTAGCTCTATGACAGATTTTTGATGAGATAAACAAAACTAAACCACCGCCTCGGTATAGGCGATCCAATCGAAACATCGGAAATTTTTTAGATGAAAAGCCTGACCTGCAACAAGCCAAGTTTCCTGTAAAATAATAATATCTGGAGAATATTTAGAAATAAGATATAACAAATCTGTTGCAGCGGAAAGTATGGAACGACAGTTCCACTGAATTACTGTTAAAGTTCCTATGGTGAATAAATCCGAGCAGTAGAAACTGCTTGGTCTAAAACGCTCTCTTTTAAGAAGTCCTTCTTAGTAGGAATCTCTCTATCGTACTTCTTTGCCTTGGACTTGGTGGGAGAGCTAGGTTTTTTCTCTGTCGGTGACCTTGTTCGTTTAAGAGATCGGGGGTCCATATCTACATCTTGATTTTCCATCCCGTCTGTGTCATAAAGACAGATCTGGTCGATTTTCTTCGAAGTTGATGGCTTAGATGGCTCGTTATTTGTGGATGTCTGCGCGGTCGATATTCCAATTGGTGGACTCCGCGGTAGATCTCGCACCGGATCCTCACTATTGGCTTTATTAGTTAGTTGAAGCCACTGAGTTAGTTGGGAGGACAGCACCTGAACAAGGGAGTCGGTGAGATTTGTCATGATACGCTCCATTGCTATTAAAGGCAATGGGGAAACCATTGCCTTTTCTACGGAAGCTGCCACAGCCTCAGAGATTGAGTTTTCCATAGACAATGTTTGACGGGCCGTTATACCAGCATACCCTTGAGATCTGCTCTGAATTTCTCCAATGGCCTCACGACGAGAGCATCGACGTCTGTCAATTATTTCGAGGATTTGCGTTTCTTTTGCCCTTGCAGGGCAATTAGGTTCATTTGCGGGGTGGGGACCACTGCAAAGGCAGCAGGACTCTTTTCGGGAAGAACAATCATTTGAGTGATGGCCTTCTCCACAAATTCGACATCGTGTGTTGGATCTGCAGCCTTTTATCGAGTGCCCGAACCGCCAGCACTTTAGACACTGAAGGACGCGAGGTGATAGAGGCTCAACTCGGTATATCAGTGGCCATGCCTTGATTTCCGATGGGCGGTTCATTCCAGCGAAAGTAGCAATGACTGTTTCAGTGGGCATGCGCTTATTGTCAACGACACGGCTGCAACGATACACAGAAATCACGCCTGCTGCTGAAAACATTTCCAAAATTTCTGCCGGACATAGACTTATGTCGACACCGCGGACTAGACCTTTGGTACATGCAGGGTGATGAGGAATGAAACTGCTCACCGGATGTGTCGCGAAAACATCGCACTTCAGTAAATCTTGAACACAAGCCTGGTCTGACGAGCAGCGAAGAATCCCCCCTCGGCCGAACTGTCGAATCTCGGTGATTTGTTGAAAATTGGCCGAGGCCATCCGGAGTTCGCTTTGAATTGCTTTGGGATTCTTCATGCGAATCGCACCGCCATCACTCGGAACCAAAGCCACAGGTACGCTGCTCGTCCCACTGCGTAAGAAAAGCTCCACCGGCAAATCAGAGTTAGGAACAGAAGCCGACCAGGAGGAAGCCTCCTGGCCTGGCGATGAGAGTGACATTGCAAAAAAAAAAAAAAAACAGGAAATTACTCTGTAAGGTTAGCAGATATTGAAAGAAAAGGTAAAAACAAATACGTAAAATACACAGATTAAAAGAAAACCGCCAGCTACTTGACCAGAATCAGTGTTCGGGAGCTCAGGAACCAGGCCACGTCAGCGCGGTGTCACGAGAGCCTGTCTTCTTCGCATGTTCTCTTCCGCGTTATCAAGGGGCTTTTGTGATCAATGCGATCAGTCGGCCTTGAGAGACGGATAATAAGTGTGACGTGGAAATGAGAGGAAGGAATCGCTGCGAAGCTGCAAAACCTGCTGTCGGTGCTCCTTCGCCTCAGTATATCGCTCACGGCTTCGTCGTCGTCTTCTTCCACAGCTGGCTCCGATGCCGCTCATCACGCTAGCGTTCCCATACTGCCCCTCCCTCTACAAAGGCGCTGATGGCACTGGCCCACTGTCAGTCGGTGCGGTGATTTCGGTCTCAAATTCTTTGCCTCAGTACATCGCTCACGCCTTCGTCGTCGTCTTCTTCCATAGCTGGCTCCGATGCCGCTCATCATGCTAGCGTTCCCATACTGCCCCTCCCTCTACAAAGGCGCTGATGGCACTGGCCCACTGTCAGTCGGTGCGGTGATTTCGGTCTCAAATTCTTTGCCTCAGTACATCGCTCACGCCTTCGTCGTCGTCTTCTTCCACAGCTGGCTCCGATGCCGCTCATCACGCTAGCGTTCCCATACTGCCCCTCCCTCTACAAAGGCGCTGATGGCACTGGCCCACTGTCAGTCGGTGCGGTGATTTCGGTCTCAAATTCTTTGCCTCAGTACATCGCTCACGCCTTCGTCGTCGTCTTCTTCCACAGCTGGCTCCGATGCCGCTCATCACGCTAGCGTTCCCATACTGCCCCTCCCTCTACAAAGGCGCTGATGGCACTGGCCCACTGTCAGTCGGTGCGGTGATTTCGGTCTCAAATTCTTTGCCTCAGTACATCGCTCACGCCTTCGTCGTCGTCTTCTTCCACAGCTGGCTCCGATGCCGCTCATCATGCTAGCGTTCCCATACTGCCCCTCCCTCTACAAAGGCGCTGATGGCACTGGCCCACTGTCAGTCGGTGCGGTGATTTCGGTCTCAAATTCTTTGCCTCAGTACATCGCTCACGCCTTCGTCGTCGTCTTCTTCCACAGCTGGCTCCGATGCCGCTCATCACGCTAGCGTTCCCATACTGCCCCTCCCTCTACAAAGGCGCTGATGGCACTGGCCCACTGTCAGTCGGTGCGGTGATTTCGGTCTCAAATTCTTTGCCTCAGTACATCGCTCACGCCTTCGTCGTCGTCTTCTTCCACAGCTGGCTCCGATGCCGCTCATCACGCTAGCGTTCCCATACTGCCCCTCCCTCTACAAAGGCGCTGATGGCACTGGCCCACTGTCAGTCGGTGCGGTGATTTCGGTCTCAAATTCTTTGCCTCAGTACATCGCTCACGCCTTCGTCGTCGTCTTCTTCCACAGCTGGCTCCGATGCCGCTCATCACGCTAGCGTTCCCATACTGCCCCTCCCTCTACAAAGGCGCTGATGGCACTGGCCCACTGTCAGTCGGTGCGGTGATTTCGGTCTCAAATTCTTTGCCTCAGTAGATCGCTCACGCCTTCGTCGTCGTCTTCTTCCACAGCTGGCTCCGATGCCGCTCATCACGCTAGCGTTCCCATACTGCCCCTCCCTCTACAAAGGCGCTGATGGCACTGGCCCACTGTCAGTCGGTGCGGTGATTTCGGTCTCAAATTCTTTGCCTCAGTACATCGCTCACGCCTTCGTCGTCGTCTTCTTCCACAGCTGGCTCCGATGCCGCTCATCACGCTAGCGTTCCCATACTGCCCCTCCCTCTACAAAGGCGCTGATGGCACTGGCCCACTGTCAGTCGGTGCGGTGATTTCGGTCTCAAATTCTTTGCCTCAGTACATCGCTCACGCCTTCGTCGTCGTCTTCTTCCACAGCTGGCTCCGATGCCGCTCATCACGCTAGCGTTCCCATACTGCCCCTCCCTCTACAAAGGCGCTGATGGCACTGGCCCACTGTCAGTCGGTGCGGTGATTTCGGTCTCAAATTCTTTGCCTCAGTACATCGCTCACGCCTTCGTCGTCGTCTTCTTCCACAGCTGGCTCCGATGCCGCTCATCACGCTAGCGTTCCCATACTGCCCCTCCCTCTACAAAGGCGCTGATGGCACTGGCCCGGTGCGGTGATTTCGGTCTCAAATTCTTTGCCTCAGTACATCGCTCACGCCTTCGTCGTCGTCTTCTTCCACAGCTGGCTCCGATGCCGCTCATCACGCTAGCGTTCCCATACTGCCCCTCCCTCTACAAAGGCGCTGATGGCACTGGCCCACTGTCAGTCGGTGCGGTGATTTCGGTCTCAAATTCTTTGCCTCAGTACATCGCTCACGCCTTCGTCGTCGTCTTCTTCCACAGCTGGCTCCGATGCCGCTCATCACGCTAGCGTTCCCATACTGCCCCTCCCTCTACAAAGGCGCTGATGGCACTGGCCCACTGTCAGTCGGTGCGGTGATTTCGGTCTCAAATTCTTTGCCTCAGTACATCGCTCACGCCTTCGTCGTCGTCTTCCACAGCTGGCTCCGATGCCGCTCATCACGCTAGCGTTCCCATACTGCCCCTCCCTCTACAAAGGCGCTGATGGCACTGGCCCACTGTCAGTCGGTGCGGTGATTTCGGTCTCAAATTCTTTGCCTCAGTACATCGCTCACGCCTTCGTCGTCGTCTTCTTTCACAGCTGGCTCCGATGCCGCTCATCACGCTAGCGTTCCCATACTGCCCCTCCCTCTACAAAGGCGCTGATGGCACTGGCCCACTGCCAGTCGGTGCGGTGATTTCGGTCTCAAATTCTTTGCCTCAGTACATCGCTCACGCCTTCGTCGTCGTCTTCTTCCACAGCTGGCTCCGATGCCGCTCATCACGCTAGCGTTCCCATACTGCCCCTCCCTCTACAAAGGCGCTGATGGCACTGGCCCACTGTCAGTCGGTGCGGTGATTTCGGTCTCAAATTCTTTGCCTCAGTACATCGCTCACGCCTTCGTCGTCGTCTTCTTCCACAGCTGGCTCCGATGCCGCTCATCACGCTAGCGTTCCCATACTGCCCCTCCCTCTACAAAGGCGCTGATGGCACTGGCCCACTGTCAGTCGGTGCGGTGATTTCGGTCTCAAATTCTTTGCCTCAGTACATCGCTCACGCCTTCGTCGTCGTCTTCTTCCACAGCTGGCTCCGATGCCGCTCATCACGCTAGCGTTCCCATACTGCCCCTCCCTCTACAAAGGCGCTGATGGCACTGGCCCACTGTCAGTCGGTGCGGTGATTTCGGTCTCAAATTCTTTGCCTCAGTACATCGCTCACGCCTTCGTCGTCGTCTTCTTCCACAGCTGGCTCCGATGCCGCTCATCACGCTAGCGTTCCCATACTGCCCCTCCCTCTACAAAGGCGCTGATGGCACTGGCCCACTGTCAGTCGGTGCGGTGATTTCGGTCTCAAATTCTTTGCCTCAGTACATCGCTCACGCCTTCGTCGTCGTCTTCTTCCACAGCTGGCTCCGATGCCGCTCATCACGCTAGCGTTCCCATACTGCCCCTCCCTCTACAAAGGCGCTGATGGCACTGGCCCACTGTCAGTCGGTGCGGTGATTTCGGTCTCAAATTCTTTGCCTCAGTACATCGCTCACGCCTTCGTCGTCGTCTTCTTCCACAGCTGGCTCCGATGCCGCTCATCACGCTAGCGTTCCCATACTGCCCCTCCCTCTACAAAGGCGCTGATGGCACTGGCCCACTGTCAGTCGGTGCGGTGATTTCGGTCTCAAATTCTTTGCCTCAGTACATCGCTCACGCCTTCGTCGTCGTCTTCTTCCACAGCTGGCTCCGATGCCGCTCATCACGCTAGCGTTCCCATACTGCCCCTCCCTCTACAAAGGCGCTGATGGCACTGGCCCACTGTCAGTCGGTGCGGTGATTTCGGTCTCAAATTCTTTGCCTCAGTACATCGCTCACGCCTTCGTCGTCGTCTTCTTCCACAGCTGGCTCCGATGCCGCTCATCACGCTAGCGTTCCCATACTGCCCCTCCCTCTACAAAGGCGCTGATGGCACTGGCCCACTGTCAGTCGGTGCGGTGATTTCGGTCTCAAATTCTTTGCCTCAGTACATCGCTCACGCCTTCGTCGTCGTCTTCTTCCACAGCTGGCTCCGATGCCGCTCATCACGCTAGCGTTCCCATACTGCCCCTCCCTCTACAAAGGCGCTGATGGCACTGGCCCACTGTCAGTCGGTGCGGTGATTTCGGTCTCAAATTCTTTGCCTCAGTACATCGCTCACGCCTTCGTCGTCGTCTTCTTCCACAGCTGGCTCCGATGCCGCTCATCACGCTAGCGTTCCCATACTGCCCCTCCCTCTACAAAGGCGCTGATGGCACTGGCCCACTGTCAGTCGGTGCGGTGATTTCGGTCTCAAATTCTTTGCCTCAGTACATCGCTCACGCCTTCGTCGTCGTCTTCTTCCACAGCTGGCTCCGATGCCGCTCATCACGCTAGCGTTCCCATACTGCCCCTCCCTCTACAAAGGCGCTGATGGCACTGGCCCACTGCCAGTCTGTGCGGTGATTTCGGTCTCAAATTCTTTGCCTCAGTACATCGCTCACGCCTTCGTCGTCGTCTTCTTCCACAGCTGGCTCCGATGCCGCTCATCACGCTAGCGTTCCCATACTGCCCCTCCCTCTACAAAGGCGCTGATGGCACTGGCCCACTGTCAGTCGGTGCGGTGATTTCGGTCTCAAATTCTTTGCCTCAGTACATCGCTCACGCCTTCGTCGTCGTCTTCTTCCACAGCTGGCTCCGATGCCGCTCATCACGCTAGCGTTCCCATACTGCCCCTCCCTCTACAAAGGCGCTGATGGCACTGGCCCACTGTCAGTCTGTGCGGTGATTTCGGTCTCAAATTCTTTGCCTCAGTACATCGCTCACGCCTTCGTCGTCGTCTTCTTCCACAGCTGGCTCCGATGCCGCTCATCACGCTAGCGTTCCCATACTGCCCCTCCCTCTACAAAGGCGCTGATGGCACTGGCCCACTGTCAGTCGGTGCGGTGATTTCGGTCTCAAATTCTTTGCCTCAGTACATCGCTCACGCCTTCGTCGTCGTCTTCTTCCACAGCTGGCTCCGATGCCGCTCATCACGCTAGCGTTCCCATACTGCCCCTTCCTCTACAAAGGCGCTGATGGCACTGGCCCACTGTCAGTCGGTGCGGTGATTTCGGTCTCAAATTCTTTGCCTCAGTACATCGCTCACGCCTTCGTCGTCGTCTTCTTCCACAGCTGGCTCCGATGCCGCTCATCACGCTAGCGTTCCCATACTGCCCCTCCCTCTACAAAGGCGCTGATGGCACTGGCCCACTGTCAGTCGGTGCGGTGATTTCGGTCTCAAATTCTTTGCCTCAGTACATCGCTCACGCCTTCGTCGTCGTCTTCTTCCACAGCTGGCTCCGATGCCGCTCATCACGCTAGCGTTCCCATACTGCCCCTCCCTCTACAAAGGCGCTGATGGCACTGGCCCACTGCCAGTCTGTGCGGTGATTTCGGTCTCAAATTCTTTGCCTCAGTACATCGCTCACGCCTTCGTCGTCGTCTTCTTCCACAGCTGGCTCCGATGCCGCTCATCACGCTAGCGTTCCCATACTGCCCCTCCCTCTACAAAGGCGCTGATGGCACTGGCCCACTGCCAGTCTGTGCGGTGATTTCGGTCTCAAATTCTTTGCCTCAGTACATCGCTCACGCCTTCGTCGTCGTCTTCTTCCACAGCTGGCTCCGATGCCGCTCATCATGCTAGCGTTCCCATACTGCCCCTCCCTCTACAAAGGCGCTGATGGCACTGGCCCACTGCCAGTCGGTGCGGTGATTTCGGTCTCAAATTCTTTGCCTCAGTACATCGCTCACGCCTTCGTCGTCGTCTTCTTCCACAGCTGGCTCCGATGCCGCTCATCATGCTAGCGTTCCCATACTGCCCCTCCCTCTACAAAGGCGCTGATGGCACTGGCCCACTGTCAGTCGGTGCGGTGATTTCGGTCTCAAATTCTTTGCCTCAGTACATCGCTCACGCCTTCGTCGTCGTCTTCTTCCACAGCTGGCTCCGATGCCGCTCATCACGCTAGCGTTCCCATACTGCCCCTCCCTCTACAAAGGCGCTGATGGCACTGGCCCACTGTCAGTCGGTGCGGTGATTTCGGTCTCAAATTCTTTGCCTCAGTACATCGCTCACGCCTGCGTCGTCGTCTTCTTCCACAGCTGGCTCCGATGCCGCTCATCACGCTAGCGTTCCCATACTGCCCCTCCCTCTACAAAGGCGCTGATGGCACTGGCCCACTGTCAGTCGGTGCGGTGATTTCGGTCTCAAATTCTTTGCCTCAGTACATCGCTCACGCCTTCGTCGTCGTCTTCTTCCACAGCTGGCTCCGATGCCGCTCATCACGCTAGCGTTCCCATACTGCCCCTCCCTCTACAAAGGCGCTGATGGCACTGGCCCACTGTCAGTCGGTGCGGTGATTTCGGTCTCAAATTCTTTGCCTCAGTACATCGCTCACGCCTTCGTCGTCGTCTTCTTCCACAGCTGGCTCCGATGCCGCTCATCACGCTAGCGTTCCCATACTGCCCCTCCCTCTACAAAGGCGCTGATGGCACTGGCCCACTGTCAGTCGGTGCGGTGATTTCGGTCTCAAATTCTTTGCCTCAGTACATCGCTCACGCCTTCGTCGTCGTCTTCTTCCACAGCTGGCTCCGATGCCGCTCATCACGCTAGCGTTCCCATACTGCCCCTCCCTCTACAAAGGCGCTGATGGCACTGGCCCACTGTCAGTCGGTGCGGTGATTTCGGTCTCAAATTCTTTGCCTCAGTACATCGCTCACGCCTTCGTCGTCGTCTTCTTCCACAGCTGGCTCCGATGCCGCTCATCACGCTAGCGTTCCCATACTGCCCCTCCCTCTACAAAGGCGCTGATGGCACTGGCCCACTGCCAGTCTGTGCGGTGATTTCGGTCTCAAATTCTTTGCCTCAGTACATCGCTCACGCCTTCGTCGTCGTCTTCTTCCACAGCTGGCTCCGATGCCGCTCATCACGCTAGCGTTCCCATACTGCCCCTCCCTCTACAAAGGCGCTGATGGCACTGGCCCACTGTCAGTCGGTGCGGTGATTTCGGTCTCAAATTCTTTGCCTCAGTACATCGCTCACGCCTTCGTCGTCGTCTTCTTCCACAGCTGGCTCCGATGCCGCTCATCACGCTAGCGTTCCCATACTGCCCCTCCCTCTACAAAGGCGCTGATGGCACTGGCCCACTGTCAGTCGGTGCGGTGATTTCGGTCTCAAATTCTTTGCCTCAGTACATCGCTCACGCCTTCGTCGTCGTCTTCTTCCACAGCTGGCTCCGATGCCGCTCATCACGCTAGCGTTCCCATACTGCCCCTCCCTCTACAAAGGCGCTGATGGCACTGGCCCACTGTCAGTCGGTGCGGTGATTTCGGTCTCAAATTCTTTGCCTCAGTACATCGCTCACGCCTTCGTCGTCGTCTTCTTCCACAGCTGGCTCCGATGCCGCTCATCACGCTAGCGTTCCCATACTGCCCCTCCCTCTACAAAGGCGCTGATGGCACTGGCCCACTGTCAGTCGGTGCGGTGATTTCGGTCTCAAATTCTTTGCCTCAGTACATCGCTCACGCCTTCGTCGTCGTCGTCTTCCACAGCTGGCTCCGATGCCGCTCATCACGCTAGCGTTCCCATACTGCCCCTCCCTCTACAAAGGCGCTGATGGCACTGGCCCACTGTCAGTCGGTGCGGTGATTTCGGTCTCAAATTCTTTGCCTCAGTACATCGCTCACGCCTTCGTCGTCGTCTTCTTCCACAGCTGGCTCCGATGCCGCTCATCACGCTAGCGTTCCCATACTGCCCCTCCCTCTACAAAGGCGCTGATGGCACTGGCCCACTGTCAGTCGGTGCGGTGATTTCGGTCTCAAATTCTTTGCCTCAGTACATCGCTCACGCCTTCGTCGTCGTCTTCTTCCACAGCTGGCTCCGATGCCGCTCATCACGCTAGCGTTCCCATACTGCCCCTCCCTCTACAAAGGCGCTGATGGCACTGGCCCACTGTCAGTCGGTGCGGTGATTTCGGTCTCAAATTCTTTGCCTCAGTACATCGCTCACGCCTTCGTCGTCGTCTTCTTCCACAGCTGGCTCCGATGCCGCTCATCACGCTAGCGTTCCCATACTGCCCCTCCCTCTACAAAGGCGCTGATGGCACTGGCCCACTGTCAGTCGGTGCGGTGATTTCGGTCTCAAATTCTTTGCCTCAGTACATCGCTCACGCCTTCGTCGTCGTCTTCTTCCACAGCTGGCTCCGATGCCGCTCATCATGCTAGCGTTCCCATACTGCCCCTCCCTCTACAAAGGCGCTGATGGCACTGGCCCACTGTCAGTCGGTGCGGTGATTTCGGTCTCAAATTCTTTGCCTCAGTACATCGCTCACGCCTTCGTCGTCGTCTTCTTCCACAGCTGGCTCCGATGCCGCTCATCACGCTAGCGTTCCCATACTGCCCCTCCCTCTACAAAGGCGCTGATGGCACTGGCCCACTGCCAGTCTGTGCGGTGATCTCGGTCTCAAATTCATTGCTTCAATATATCGCGAAATGAAAATACGAATGTATATAACGAGTGCATAAAACGAATGAACGCGGATGTATAAAAATAAATGTGTGTGCCTACCTACATTGTCGCGATGACCACCGATCAAGACAATAAATGTGTTCGCACCTTTGTTCAAGTTCTGTGTCACCTCTTTGTCGTGTGCTGCACAGCTTCGCTTGTCATCCACCTTCACAGAGTGGGATGGCTCATGATTTTCTTTTTTATGATAGTGTATACGTGCTGCCAAAAAAAAAAAAAAAAGTAGGTTCGCGACAAAAAAATAAAAGCGAAATAAACAGACCGTGAAGCGAATCACGTGTAGAGAAAAGGCAGAACCGATGCGTTCAAAAATGTAAATGGACCACTTCCAAATGTGCCGAATTGGCAATCGGGACGTCTGCACACACGCACCAAAAAAAGAATAAAAAGCAAAAGAGAGAGAAAGAGTGAGTGAGTGACTGAGAAATAGAAAGAGAGAGAGAGAAGGAGTGAGTGAGTGAGAGAGAAAAAAAGAGAGAGAGAGCATTTCAGTGTGCCGTTAATCTGTGCATTCGTGAGTGAGAGAGAGAGAGAGAGCATTTCAGTGTGCCCTTATTATCTGTGCATTCGTAAGCGCCGTTGAACCCCAGCTGCCGCCTAGAGGATGTGTTCGAATTCGTCTCCTTTTGCAGCTACGCAGTACTGAGTCCACTTTATGACACTTTAAGTGGCTTTCTTGATGACCGACGCTGGTATTCTAAGGTAGACATCCGTTATCCTTGCCTTGAGCTCATCTGACGTCGTCGTCTCGATAATGTAAATACGATCTTTCACAAAATCTCAAAGAAAGAAATCGAGTAGAGAGAGGTAAGGTGACCTAGCCGGCCAATTTACAGGCCTGTGCCTTCCAATCCAAGCTAATCGCCAGCCGAGAGGAGAAGGGGGACAGTTATCATCTTTGCCAATGCCTCCGCCTCGTTGTCAGAATAAACGCGGCCCTGGGGTGACGCAACAGCCGCGTCACATCAGGGAGGAGCTTTGCGCCGATCCTAACTGTCTTGCATGCGTAATCATGCGAACGACAATTTGGAATCGGATATCTCGGAGTACAGACACGCTAAAAGAATTCTTCCAACTTATACTGTGTCGAAACACGACTGCCCTACAACTTTTCAATACAAACATACCCACTTACTGCATTCAACAGAAAATTATTTATTCAATTTTATTTAATTGACAGCTGGCTGACAGCGATAATTATCATCTCACTTTGTGTCCCCCTGGCCACATAACTTATTTGCGCTGGTGGTCTTCGCGTGCCTCCCAGTGCCTAATTTTAAAGAAACCATGAAGCTGAATTTGCTTAAGTTTGCTTAACTAATGAAATGTTTTTGTCTTGTCATACTTTGTCACTTTGCATTGTGCGATACAAATGGTTTTTTTTCTTCACCTACTGTACACGTCTGTGTTAACTTAGTTGTGTGAATGTTGACAATGTACATGGCTTGAGCCATATCTGTTTTTTTTCTTTTTCTATGCTTTTTCTCCGCTGTGAGACATATGTTTTTCTCGAAATTATTAGAGGTACAATATTGTGTCATGTACATCGGCCTGTCTGCCGAACTGTTATAGGAGTAGAAGCCTTTTGTCAGGCTATGTAGCCTTTAGCCTGTGCTCCGGTTCCTGTAAGCAGGCAGGACAAATAAACTTCAAACTTCAAGTATCGAATATCGAATCCAATTGTCAGACGCAGACGCGTATATTTACTGCAGGAATATTTATTTTAGTATAATTGGGTACCATGTGCATGTACTAATTAGTGCAAAAAATACAGCTCGCTATCAGGGACTAAGGATCAGCTTAATACACGAGGTCAGTAATCGTGAATAATAATAAAAAATATCTGCTAAGAGCATCTCAATAACTTTAAGAACCTGGTTGTAACCAACTTTCCATGAAGGAATTTCCGCTGTATGACTAGGTTAGTTCCTAGAAACGTTAAATTAATGGTTGTCAGAAAGATATCAGAAGTTGTCGAAGAAGAAAAAGCACACGTAAACGGGCCCGATGCAAGGAAAACACCACTGGTGGTAGCGTAAAAGAAAAAAACTTCTACCTGACTAGACTTCCAAAAACATAGAAGTATCACGCAAGGGGGCACTTGCCCCCCCCCCCCCCCCACTCGTTGTCAAAAGTAGGGGGGGAGGGGCACAGTAGGTCATTCGCGCGCCCTTTTTAAAGCGGGCACTGGCACTTCAGGCTGCACGATGGAAAGTCCATTAAAACCACAGCTGAAACTAAATTTCCTTTCTTAGTATAGTGACCACATAAGTAATGCTTTTTTTCTTCACTACGCATATCCCTGCTTGGACAACGAGGATTGTATTTTGTGCCTTCTCGAGACGCCCTGTAGCGGACGACGCGCGGGATTCGCCGTACACGTTCGCCTTGCGGATAACGCCTGGCACTGGGCAGTTCAACAAACTGTCATCTTGCGCAACTTGCGTCATGCCCAGTTTTTTTAGACCGCTATATACGTATTCTAAAACACAATGAGCTTGTTACATTAAATCTGCAGATGGGGGGGGGGGGGGGTCCAGATAAAGTATTACAATCAGCCGCGCCCAACGACTGGAGTGCCTTAGTCCTTGAAATCGTTGGGTTATCAGTTGCTAAAGCTATTTAATCTCTGTCCGCTGCAGTGTTCCAGTCTCAGTATCTTATCGCAATCAGAAATCTAATGAAATCTCTTACAGGTATAACAGTCGAATTTCATTGTGTAATCACGACTTATCGCAGATATGCTCGTAAAAATGACCTTGGTCCAACTCGCAGAACCATTTCAATACCAATGGAACACTGACTTGAATTTCTTCTAAAGATATGTGTCATTTCTGACTGGCTATTTCATTTTCAGGCTGTTTCTAAATAATAGCTATACTATTGCTTGTTTTTCGGCAGGAGCAAACACAGCAGATACTTCGTATTTTGAAAAAATGAGGGCCACTCCAGAGTGTTTGAGCGTGTCTAACGAGCGGGGAAGAATTGAGCCCGCTTCCCTGGCAGAACTATGACAGCCGCCAAGACCAATACTTGAACTAGGAAAGAACAGCGCCAACTAAGACAATCACGAGCGGGAGAATGACACAGAACAAAATATAACTGACGTGTCGTTCTCCCGCTCGTGATTGTCTTAGTTGGTGCTCTTTCCTAGTTCAAGTATGCACCATCTAGCCGAAATGAATGTTGTTCTGTGTGTGTGTGTGAAAACTTTTATTGTAATGAGGTCTGGAGGCTCGACTTCTCAAGCCAAGGCGGGCCTCTCCCACGTCGGCACTATCAGGCCAAGCCTTTCAGCGACATCATGTGCCCTCTGGACTGCCCTTAGTTGGTTCTGAAACAATGGGCTTGGAATCCTTTTCTCCCACGGTGTCCATTCTTCAACGAGGTTGGGGAGAGTCGCGGGACACCCCGCCAGCATATGTCTGATTCCAATGATGCCATTATAATCATTGCAGTCCATTTTAATCTCCCTCTCTGGATACATATTATTAATGGTGTACGGTGTGGGATATGTACCCGTTTTCAATAAGCGCAGTGAGACTGCCTGAGCCCTGTTCAGTTTTGAATGTGGCAATGGGAATTGTCTGCGTCCTAAATAGTAATGTTTGGTAACGTCATTGTATGTTATTAAATGATCTCTAGATTCACTGGCTTGATGGTGAACGGCTCGGTTGTGACTGTCACGGTTAGCAAGTCCTCGTGCCAAGTCATGAGCAACCTCATTGAGGTTTACCCGTGTCTCGCCCACTTTTCCCATATGCGCAGGAAACCATCGGATTTCGGTTGTCATAATCCCAATGTTTTCGAAAAGTTTAGCTGCAACTCCAGCTACGTAGCCTTTATCAAAACACTTTACAGCGGATTTCGAATCACTGTAAATGCAGGCCCACTTATTACTCCTGATGGCTAGAGCAATTGTCGCTTGTTCCGCCACCATGGGGTCCTTGGTAAAAATAGTGAGAGCGTCTTGCACCTTCTTCCTTGCATCCAGCCACATAAGTGAAGTGACAGAGAGCAAAGGCATGTATTAGCCGCAACGCGCTGTGTTCTCCTAAGCCTCCGTGTCTATTGGTAATTCTCCTTAGTAACCTAATGACTTCATCTGTTTTATTCTATATATGTTGTATTGTTCTATAGTTAGTATTGTTTGCGTCTATGTGATACCCAAGAACCTTGATTTTTTTCAACTAGCCTGATTGCGGATCCTTCATAAGTGTATAAGCACACTCTTGGCTCATCTTCCGGAATGTAACCTCTTTATTTACGACCTTTTCTGCGATGTTTAATGACTAAGAGTTCTGATTTGGCTGCCGAGCATTTCAACCCCATGTCTTTCAGTGTGTTCTCTACAACATATAAGCTTTCCCGTAATCTGGTCTCTGTCTGTCCCACATTGCCCTTGGCACTCCATATGACTATGTCGTCGGCATATATCACATAATGTATATCCTCAATTTTCTCCAAATTTCTTGCAACCTTGGACATTGCTAAATTGAATAGCATGGGTGAGAGCACAGCCCCTTGTGGAGTGCCCCTATTTCTCAAATTCTTAGCTTCTGCTTTAAGCTCACCCAGCATGAGTTGTGCAGTTGTATTTCTAAGAAAGTCCTTAATCATGTTAAAAAGTCTCTTACGTGGACCCATCTCTGAGAGAACGTCAAGTATTGCCTTATGTTTTATACGATCAAAAGCTTTTTCCACATCCAATCCCAAAAGAGCTTTCGTATGCGCTGGGCTGGCCTGTATAAGTTGATGTTTGATCAGCAGCATAGCATCCTGAGTTGACAGCCCTGGACGAAAGCCGATCAAGTTGTATGGGAGGATGTCGTTCTGCTCAACGTACTTCGTGAGTCGATTTAGGATGACATGTTCCATAGCTTTGCCTAGACACGACGTTAAGGAAATAGGACAGATGTTGTATAGAGTGAGTTGTTTGCCTGGCTTTGGTATGAGGATAGTATTGGCCACCCTCCATTCCTCTGAGTATACCCCCTTTTCTCCAACATTCATTGAAGTGTTCAGTTAGATAAGAGATTGATTCATCATCTAGATTTCTTAATATCTTGTTAGTTATCCCGTCAGGTCCAGCCGCCGATCTACCATTAAGACTGTGAAGAGCCGCCCTCACTTCACTCTCAGTGAAGTCCCGGTCAAGTTCTTCACATATGCCTCCCGTATACTCGGGGCTCTCGTCTCCTTCGTTTGGTTGTTTAAGTGGCAGATATTTGGCTGCGAGACTATCCATGATATCCCTCTCTGTTTTATCTTGGCTTTCCTGATGAACCAACTTAGCTATAGCTGTTCTCTTGCTTGTCCTTGTTTCATTCTCGTTGAGCAAGTGCTTGAGGAGGTTCCAGCTACCTCCATGTTTGAGTCTACCATCAGCCGAATTACAGATCTCATCCCACTGTTGCTTCCCGAGGGTCTTCGGATGATCACCAATTTATCTGTTTAATTGCGCTATTTTTTTCCTTAGGCTTCTGTTAAGTTCTCTGCGTTTTCCATCTCTGTAATATAGCCTGTTTGGCCTCAATCAGATGCGCCAGCCTGCTGTCTATAGCTTCAACAATAACGGTTGTCATGTAGGCTTGTGCGGCGAAGCCTATAAAACATAGCTTGCAATACTCAACTTGTATCTGCATTGCTTCGAAAAAGTTTGCTGTTGTTCCCCTTCTGATGATTTGCGATACGTTGTTGAACAGACGGACAACAATAGCAAGACTTTACCACAAGATTGTTGCGAAATATTACGTTAGTTGGCATATTCGAAAATGCCGAATAGTACCTTTTCGAATACGAATACGAATAGTTAGTGTGTGATATTCGATTCCTATTCAAACATTCGCCCGCCCCTACTATTTAGTAATTGCTGAATTACTCTAGTGGGGTGGTCACTGGTAACTGTAGTTAATTACAATTTTTTAATGAAGTGATTGTACTAGTTCTCTATAACTTATTTTCGAGAACGTGTACACGTCTGCGCTTGACAAACTTAACAACCATTCCCTTACGGAAAACATAATTCTTGGATGCGCTACGGACCCAATGAACAACAGGCCTCAGGAATTCGACAGACGTATCATCGCAGCCACGACAAGGGACATGACATAACCTTTCAATAGCTGCCGGGGCACTGCAACATCAGCAGGTACGACCTCGCCGATGATGCCGCGCGATCTGCACATGAAAGTGGCTCAGCGTGTTTTCATTCCTCTTTTGCGAAGAGACGCGGTTGGGCTGTGATTCATGCCCCGTGAAACGTTGCCCGTGTGGCACTCGAACGTTTTCACCATGTGTCGTTTACGTTCCTTGTCTCCGGATATACAGATACATGTACCACCTGGTTTACCACTACGTGAACGGACCATGCTGTGCCGTTTCTGGCTAGGCGTCGCATTTACAAACTCTTGTGTCTTCCTTATTGGAATGGCCAACAGCCCTACGTGCGACACATGCAGCTGTGATGCGAAGCTCACACACGTTGCCTGTGTGTGCCCGCGCTGTAGTGCAGAGAGGCATATGATGTGCAGAGTGCTGGACGAATTGGACAATCGCCTATACTATCAGAACTCTTTATAGCGTACGCGGTTTGTTTGTACTCGTCTCTCTTTCTCTTTATCTCTCCTCTACCACTCTCTTTCTCTTTTTATCCTCCTGGGGCCCTATAACGCAAAACTATTCCAATATGTTTTTATTCCAATCTCCTGACGTCAAATTTGCGTAGCCGCACACGCAAGCATCGGGCGGTGACCCGCAGGGTTGTCGCAGTAGACCAATCAAACGCTCTCCTCGTTTATAGGTGGTCACTTTTGTTTGCTTTAAAAACGAATAGCATTGCCTACACTGTGCGGCTTGTCTCATCTCATTGGCCGACAAGAGGCGAGGAGCACGCTCAGCTGGAGAGGGCTTCGATGGAACCGAGCCAGTGCACTGAAAATTGATAACCGGATGAAGAGGATGGTGCCGGCGTCTGTGAGTGGTCCGCTTTCCCTTACTTATCTTGCGGTGGCTGGTTAAAAATCGCGACGGCATGCAGCGGAAGGTTAAGAATGCCGTTGAACGGATCCTCAGCAAATAATAGTTGGCAGAACGAGGTTGTAAACATGCCGAAAGTGCTCGAAAACGTCACACGGCCACACAAAAAGCTTTATTGTATGCAAATAAGCCCATGCTCTCCGGCTGGTGCGAGCAGCCAGTGCCAGAGCCATCGGCGGCAGCCATCTTTTATTCCTTTCGGAACGGGGCAGCCTGTGCCTATTCAGAAGAAAACTCGGTTTTGTTCGGCATATTAATTCATCTTTAACGCGTACACGTCACTTTGACGTGGTGAGTTCCCGCGGTTCTGTGACGTCGCGTGACAGGTAGTTGAAGTGGGTGTCGCCCGAAAACTTTTGACCAATAGCGGAGGGCTAATGGCGAAAAGGCGTCGAATCATAAAACAACCATTTTTCTTTCGTTCTTTCCAGTCATGCATAATCAGTGTGTTCGCTTCATATCAGATGGGGAGCTACCGCGGTTTTCGTGACGTTGCGTGACAGACAGGCAAATTGGGGGTTGTTCAAAGAAGTTTTTGACCAATGCTAGAGGGCTGATTGCTGTATTGGAATAGCTTTACGTTATAGCGCCCCTGCCCCTTCCCCCCGTGCAGGGTAGCCAACCGGAACTACCTCTGGTTAACCTCCATGCCTTTCTATGAATAATTTCTTTCTGTCTCTCCCTGTGCGTGAGTGTGTGCGTGTGAGTGCGTGTGTTTGTGTGCGTGTTTGTTTGTTGGTGTGCGTTCGTGTTAGCTAACTGGACAGTAGTGATTCTGCTTGCCGTCTGCCTTTCATCTTATTTTCACTCTCCGTCTCTCTCTCTCCCTCTGCATGCTCACAGTATAATCCTGCACGAAGCGTGATCCTACAGCTTGTTTAGCGAAACGTTTAGAGGTAGAGTTACTATGTAGGTTCCCTAAAGGGAGCCTGTACAGTAACTCTATCTAGAGGCATCGCAAAGCGTCACAGGCGCCCCCCATGTGAAGCTCAAAATATATCACAGATATTTATCGTGTGCAAACACTTTCGCGAATGCTTTGACCGTTCAGGTTTTTTTCAGCGAAGTTTATGTGCAGTGCGCCTTTTACTCACTCTGACTCGCGTATTGTTCACGCTTATGTGCCACTTCCAGCTTTTTTCTGTCATTATGAGCGCATAGAACTAGCAGCCGTCGTCGCAATATGCAAGTAAGTATAGTGGGTCGCTGGGTTCGTATTTTGCAACGCTCCATTTAATTTTCCTTGCTGCAAAGAGCTTCGCACCCCTGGAGTGACTGACGATGTTTTCGCAACATTTCGTGAAGTCATGAGTGTAGTTTGCTTCCAGCGCGGAGTGTGGAGTGGCCATCCGGCGCGCTTTAGAGACCACCGAAAATAAGTGAAATTTCTTGCAGCCAGCCTGAGGGCCAACTCACTAAGGGCGCCGCCAAGATGGGCGTACTCACTCATAGTGAACGCGTACTTTCTGGCTGCGCTGCCAGGAAGAGGAAATGGGGATGGGGGTTAAGTTGTTCACTTTAAGTTGAAGACAGAGGAATCGTCGGAAGTATGGCACGGCTTGCGTTTCTCGTAATTGTCGACATTAACGAGCCAGTAACTCACTCACCTGCCTGACAGCGTTTTAGTGCAGCAAAGCGAAAAAGTTGCCGCGGCCGGCTGCGACTCGTTTCACAACATACACCTTCTGCGACGGTCAGTGGCACCTCTTCGGCTTAGTGTCGTTGTGCGTAGTAAGGCGCCACTGACGCGTTGTAGGAAACTGCGGCGAACACTGACCGCGCGCATTAATGCTAAAATCGCTTCTGGCGGCCGCCGCCGCCGAAGGGTGAACGTGAGCGCGGGTAGGCTCTCGGCCAAGGCTACGGATGTTCGCAGTTGCGCTTGCACTGCCTGGAGCAGGTCGCCCACCCGTCGCCCGCCGCCGCACATCGTAGCGGTGGCCGCGGCGTAGACGCTCTGGCGCGGCAGTGAGTCATAACGACACGGTGCTTGTTCCGCTTATAGAAACGACGCTCGTCGGTCTGCCGCTGCTGCTGCTTGTGAATCGCATTTCCATACCAAAGCAGCCGTTTGCTCGGCCGCTGGTCGCTGGGGCATGTTGGCGGAAACGCCTCAACCGGCGTCTACGTGTCCTCAATCGTCGTCGCGGTGGAGCAAAGCGCTCCGCGAGGTCGGAGCGATGTCCTGTATCCGTATTTGTGTGCAGCGAAGTTCAAGCGCGCTGTGTGAGCGCGGGCTCCCGCATGTGGGATGTGCTATACGGGTGCCCACAACTTGTCACTGAAACCAATGATGACAGCCATTAAAAAAAAAAAGAAATATGTAGGACAGCACCAATGGCGAAATTTCGGAATCGAATGGAACACATATATTCGACAAAAAAGTACCCCAGAATATCGAATCGAATATCGAATATTTTCTAACTTCTGAAGCGACATTAAATACGAAGCTTGCGCAGAGTGTGCTTCACAAAACAAGAAATCGGGCTTATAATCATTCACAAGTATGCATAACACCGTTCGCAATTAGACGTCCGAAAACTGAGGAGCTGATAGTGATAAGACCACTGCTTTGAATTATACCATGGCATTGACAGTAACGAAACAAGGAAACAGGATGTTACCAGGTGCAAGTACAGTGTTGTATTCTCTGAAGGAGAGAAACGTAATAATACAACACTGCATATAATGTTCCAAATAGATGCAAATATGGCGAGACATGGCAAACAATAAACCGGCACAAATTCTTATACGGGCTGCCTAAAAGCGACCAATTCCGATTGATTCAACAAGAATGGCTTAGGAAGCCTATATAAGAATTTGTTCCAAATATTGAATGATTAAAAATTATTAAGAAGTGGTCATCTGAATCCGCACGTTCGCTCAGGAACTAATGCAGCTGCAGAAGAATCCTTCGGAACCTTCCTCAGATCCATCGATCTGTCTGCCTCACGACTACAATAGGGTTTATTTTGTGGGCTTATTCGAGAAAAACAAATCGTATCTTTAAGCTTTTATTCGAGAAAAAAAAGCGAGTGTTCGACAACTTTGAATAGTGAATTCTTGAATCGAATGCGAATTAATAGCAAACACTATTTGATTCGCGTTGGAAATTTCGAATAGTCACACACCCCTAAATAGAGGAGAAACACAAGACCTTAGGCGCACAGCTCGTGGTATCGAGGAGTGTACACTACGCGTAGATCACTAGCATAATTAAGATACAGCATCGGTATTGCGCGACAGGACAAGAATGGGTGGTATATTCCTTTTGTCTTGTCACGCAGTAGTTAGTCAGTGTCGGTTTATCAACTTGCCTAAGGTGGCTACATGCTTCTTACGATAATAAAGTGCGATAGAAGTGCAATACAATGTAATAAGACTACGGTGCAATAATATACCATGCGCCGTATTCAACATGGTTTGATCGTCCGATCATACAAGGTATACGAAACCATGTTGTGCTTGCGCGAATAAAACAGTGTATGGCGGCTGAGTGGCACTGCTGCTACTTCAGGGCAGTGTATACTTCCTCGCGGTGCCCCCGCGCCGCACTGCAGGCAACTACTGGGGAGACTCGCTCTTTAGGATTATTCTGCTACTCGATCGTTTGCAGTGGGCCACGAGACCCGAAGGACAGGGCAGTTGTGCAAGTTGCGTCACGGCGGAATTCCGCTCGTCGGACGTTTTGCGTGTAGCAGAATCTCGCGC
Organism: Dermacentor andersoni; assembly: GCF_023375885.2. Classification (NCBI taxonomy): domain Eukaryota; kingdom Metazoa; phylum Arthropoda; class Arachnida; order Ixodida; family Ixodidae; genus Dermacentor; species Dermacentor andersoni. The sequence continues at coordinate 212,685,561 of NC_092814.1, forward strand.
AAGCGATTGGTCTTCTGCTTGCGTGTCCGGCCAGACAAGCTGGGTCACGAGGCTCACCTGCTTCAAAGGAGACACGGTTCATTTCCAAGGATGGAACTTGTGCCTCTCAGCTGCACCGCCAGAACGGCGTGTGCCTGTGGTGGTCACCTGGCAAAATGAAGAGGCGTGGTTGAGATGAAGACATTTGTTTATAAACGGGAACGCTGACCGTCTACAAAGAGCCGGAAACTCCAAGGTTTTCAACATTGCCAGGGCGGAGAGATACATTAAGTACGCGTGTGTGTGTGTGTGTGCGTGTGTGTGTGTGTGTGTGTGTGTGTGTGTGTGTGTGTGTGTGTGTGTGTGTGTGTGTGTGTGTTCGCGGCATCTGTGTAAAAAAAAAAAAAGAGGTACGCACAGAAAGAGCGAGAGAAGGAAATGGAAAAGTTTAGTCAATGGATAGATTAGAGACCTCACCCAATCGCGCATATATAATGAACAGTGATTGTGTGCCACTTGACGGCCGTTATATGTTCTTTGTTTCTTATTTATAACACTTTTCCAAACGTGCCAACAAATAAACAACTGTATATGGTATACTGTCGACCAGGGATGGAACAGCTAAGGTTATGCATGATATAGATGCAGAATCAGCGACGTCATTAGTCGCATGCGCTAATCACACGATGCCGGAAGCATATGTGATTCGCTACGCTGCGTATCAACGGGTTAAGACTCCGATTAGGGTGCTTTCATCGTTGCTGTCTGTCATTGCACGCAACATTACGTCGCTCCGTTGTGGCACAGAAAAATAAAAAAGTAAGAGAGAGAGAGAGAGAGAGAGAGAGAGAGAGAGAGGTAAGGGAAGGAAATCTCAACGCGACAGGCCATAAATGCACGACGCCAAAGGAGGATGTGGTGCTTGTCTGCTTGTCAGCTTACTAAACATATCGCAGCCCACAAACTGTGCGAGAAACTCCCACTAATTTGCTCCATGATTAATACCTTGAACATGCCCATCTGACAAGAAGTCAGAGTACTTTCGGTACATATGCAGTGAACTGCGTAAGTTATCAGGCACGCTTCTTTGTATGATCAGTGGAAAATGCTTCTGAGCGCGACGCATGCGTGCCTCACGGCTGCAACGACGGGTGCTTCGGATTAGTATACATCACTGTCGGTTCAGGCAAAGAATGAATTCCTTCGAGTGTGTACTGTGAAGCTGGGTAGAGAATAGTGTGCCAACGTAGCGATGCTTGCTAATCCGACAAGGCGCTCTACTAGTTAAACCGTAGGCGTATCTACCTGAACGGGCGGCAAGGGGGTACTTGCCGCCTCTCCCCCCCCCCCCCCCCCCACAGCCCTGAAAGTGGGGGGCAAAGTAGGTCATTTGCCCCCCGCCCCCCAACTTTTGAAACCCGGGAATACATACGCCTAGCGTTCCAACCAAGATCACTCGGGTCTACAGAAAGCGGCTTGAAGCCCTGATAATGGGGGTCTGGCCTCTCCACCAGCTGCAAGTGGTGTATCGGCCACATTGGTTCTTCAGTGTGCTCATCACTAGTATTTATGTAGCACACAGTGTCTACTCGGTAACAGTTGGTAAATTTCCCCACCTCTGCAAGTCTGCAGTAGTCTTTCAAGTCTTGATCTAGACATTAATTCGGGCTACTTGATTTATCAATAGCGCAACTGAACCTGAATAGTGCAGTTGAGGTTTTCAGTACTTTCAAGAGTGCTTTCACTCATTTGGTCGTGAAAGGTGTTCTCGCGGTGAAACTGAGGCAGCACGAAGCGTTCGCTTCTCGCTGCCGGCACTCTTCACCACTCAGCGTTGTGACAGCGAGTGCTCGTGGTTAAAACACGTTGGCGGGCTAGTTGGTTAGAATCCATGGTAGTGTGTCTGTGTATCTGTTTCTTTCTTCGTCCTCGTCCAGTCGCGCTTAAACACACTACCATGGAATGCTCGTGGTCATCGAATGAGATGGGTTTATATTTGCCTGTACGTGTGTGACACCACGCTTGCGTATCTACCGGTTCGGGGGGAGGTATGACCCTCCCCCACAGTCAGAATTGAAAAGTAAAAGTAGGCCATTTATCCCCCCGCCCCATTGGCGTAGCCAGAAATTTTGTTCGGGGGGCGGGGGGGGGGGGGGGGGGGCGCTCACGTTGGAGCTCAGTCTCCTCCTGACAGAATTTCTCAAAGGATCCAATACATGAATAATAACTGCATTGCCATTGCCAAAGATGCTGCAAAGGAATTCTTGGACGCTAGAAACTGTCAAGACGAGTAATATATGTATTTTTTTCATAAAAGAATATATTGTAAGCATTATTTTACCCCTTCATCTTCTTCATCTGTATATGTTCATCATCCTGGCCAGCGTCATCGTCTTCAGCGCGCGACCTGCGAAATAAACCGTTGAGGCTTAACAGCTGTCTCGCAAGTGGTGGAGGCTGCTTTCGATCCCTTGGTCCTCTACGTCTTAGAGTTTCCCTGGAGCTTCGTTCAGGCCGCCGCTTGCTCCGCCTTTCCGCGAGGATGCCCCAAGAAGATCCTCCAGGAGCCTCCGGCGTCACCGTCACTGCCCCACCGGCCGTTCCTTCATGGACCGTCAGCACGCGGCAGCGCGATCCCACCATGTTCGCTGGCCTTCGTAGTGACGACGTTGATGACTGGCTGGACAATTATGACGGCGTGAGTGAGTATAACCGGTGGGATGATATGCACAAGCTTCGCAACGTCGCATTCTACCTCACTGACGTTGCCAGGACTTGGTTTCTCAACCACGAGAGCACCTTGCCTGACTGGGCGGCATTCAAACACGAGCTTCGGCAGATTTTGGCGCTCCCAACGTCCGTTCTGAGGTCGCCAAGAAAAAGCTTGATGGACGCACGCAACTTCCCGGAGAAACATACACCTCTTATATCGAGGACGTCCTCGCCCTTTGTCGCCGTGTTGACGCCACCATGACGGAATCTGGTCGTGTTCGTCATATCCTAAAGGGCATTGCCCAAGTCGCGTTCTACGCACTGGCGATCAAGAATCCAAATACAGTTAACGATGTGATCGCGACTTGCCAACACCTGGACGCACTGCAGGCAGTCCGTTTACAACCTGTCGCCGGTGACGCGCCTCCTTCGTCGGATACCGACCTGCATATGCTGATTCGGACTCTCATACGCGAGGAGCTCCAAGCGTGTGGCCTGCTCAGTCCTCCTGTTGTCCAGCCTCAACCTTCGGTTCCTGGCCTGCGCGACATCGTCAAAGAGGAGCTGTCCTCCATGACATGCGCTGCGAGCTGTGGCCCTCCTTCGCCATCCACCTCGTATGCTCAGGTTGCGCCTATGCAACCGGCGTTCGTTCGGACAGCGCCTCCTGCTCCTGCTACTGCGCCCAACCATCTGGCGACTCTACCACCCTGTCCGCCTGCCACAGCATTTTACACTACCCGGCCTACGCCCCGCCCCATTTGTTATTATTGTGGTATTCGCGGACACATATCGCGCTTTTGCCGAAGATGACAACAGGACGAACGCCGTGGCTACGATATTTATGAGTGAGACCCGTTGCTTCCTCCGAGTCCTTACCAGCGCCGGCTCTCCCCACGCTCCCTTTCTCCACTTCCCGAAGCGCCTCGCAACTACCGTCCAGGGCGCCGCCGCTCGCCCTCCCCTCTCCGACGCTCGACATCACCCCTACAACTGGCCACCCGCACTCCTGACTACCGATCGGAAAACTAGATGGTGCAGTTTTTGGAGGGAGAGCTGCATGGCTCGCACAGACTACAATTCCTCCAGCGTGCCCGGCCAATACTATATTCGTTTGTGTAGAAGGTGTACCAGTCCTAGCATTGATTGATACGGGAGCAGCTATTTCTATTATTCACTCTGGCTTGTGCTCTCGTCTACGCAAAGTTACTACACCTTACAGTGGAGCCCTTCTTCGTCGTGTAAATAATGTTGTGATTCGGCCATCGGCGCAATGCACCGTTCGAGTTTCGATCGACGGGATACGCCACCATATCCAGTTCGCAGTGTTGACTTCCTGTGCTCACATGCTTATACTAGGGCGGGACTTTCTCTCTTCGGCGTCTGATTTCATTTCGTGCCCTCAACGCCTCGTTAACTTGACAGAGACCGACAATTCCGACGACGTGCATGAACCGCGCCTTCGCTTACGAACTGCTGACGATTGTATGGTGCCCCCTGGCCACGAACTACTCCTTGCAGTTAACTCTGACGTCACCGATGGTGACGTTTTAGTTGTACCGTCAGCCCGTTGCTTATCCAAAGGGATTGCTCTGGCACCCAGCCTTGTTCACTTCACCAACGGCACGACCACTTTGGCTGTACTCAATACAACCAATGAGCCAGTCCTGCTTTCTAAAGGCGCCGTTCTCATGTGCGTCTTGGACACTCAGCCTGTCTCGGTGCTTACCTCCACTACTGCTGTTTCACAACCACCCACAGCTATGGATCCGGTCCCTGCTTCTGTTCTCGCTAGTACCATCAGCTCCGATTTAACGCCACAGCAGACGGGGGAGTTACTGGCGTTGTTATTTGAACTTGAACTTTTATTTGTATCTATACAACGTACAGATAGCAGGGGCACAGACAAAAAGCCATAAAATCGGCTTGACTAGGTCTGTGTCCCTTATTGGTTTCTTTGGCATCACGTAGCAATGCGTGCACAAGTACAAGATGAACAATAAAAAATATAAACAATATGTGGATGAATGGGACTATTTATACAAAGTTACTTCGCACTGCGGCGAAAAAATTGACATGAATGCAGATATACTATTGTCATACAAGTTACGAAAAACACGAACAGGAAAAAAAACAAAATGCAGACATTATGAATCCCTTTTCATTTAGGGGTAACATTCACAGAAATACAAAACTAAAAGGTAACTGTGCAATTACAGCTTAGAACACGTATACATCAGAACAAAACACAAAGAAAAACACTAAGCATTCACGTGAATGCTTTTGCGCATTACAGGTGTTCCTGCCGCTTTTCCTGCTGTCAACCACAGCCTTGCCTCCTGGTGAACCCGAATGCCCTTCCAGCCCGATACCATTGACGCCGCCCTACTATCAACCGCACTACCCCTACCGTACTGCTCCGCTCGTCATCTCCGCCTACTGCGCATCATCCAAGTCTACGATGACGTCACCAACCACAGTCCATATAAGAAGGCGCCAGTGCGACAGTTTCTTCAGTGGGCGCGGGACCATCACTGTCAACATGTCTCACACTCCGCGCTTTTGCGCATTACAGGTGTGTAACGTTTTTTCCATGTATGCCAGAAGGAGCGACGACCGTTTCCTATTATTGTTCCCGCGCCCACGAGTGCTCCGTGATATTGCTGTTGATTGTTTTTCAATGAGTGTTTTATTACTATGCTCTGGAGATATTGAGTCGAACCCAGGTCCTCCGACTCGTTCTCAGTCCTTGGCTGCACTGCAGTCCTTGCCTGACGAGCCAGGCGAACAGATGAAAGTCATATTTCATATTCTAAAAGATCTTCAGGCTCGATCCGTGCAAGCAGCAAAAAGCCAGTCTGATATGGTCACTGACATTAAAGCCATCAAAGCCAGCCAAAAAAATATCGAAATCAAAATTGGCGCCATCGAAAAAAGACTAGATGACCTAGAAGATAAAACGGGCTCAATTGACCAAATTGATCACGAAATAGCCACCATCCAGACCTCGGTACAGTCGCTGTCAATCAATTCTGCTTCTCTGCAATCACGGCAGACCGAACTTGAAGATCAATCACGACGCTGCAACCTCATTTTTTATGGATTAGATGACCACCGGGAATCATGGGCTGAATCGGAAGAAAAAATTAAAGTAGTTTTGGCTGACGCACTTGACATCCTTCCGGATTCAGCCATTGAACGCGCTCATCGCCTAGGTCAATATTCGCCAGGAAAACAACGTCCGATCATTGTAAAATTTACTAACTTTAAGATAAAAGAGATAGTCCTCTCTGCCCGGAAAAAGCTGAAGGACAAAAACGTCACAGTTAATGAAGATTACTCACCTGCTACACGTCACGCTCGGAAGAAATTAACCGAGTTTGCCAAAAGTGCATCCGACGGAGGTCCGTATCAGCTCCGATATAACAAATTACTAATGAATAAGAAATACTACATGTACGATCCCGAATCTAACTGCGTTAACGAGCATACGAAGCAACCGCCATCACATGATAGTCATCCTACTAACTCTGTTAAACAGCACGCGCAGAAACCGCCCTCAGCTGATAATGCCGCCAGTTCGGCTCACGCCAGTCCGTAGGGACGCGTGAGGGGATGTGGACGCTCTTTTTCGCAGATATCCGTTCTTTTTACTAACATCCGCAGTATCATCAGCAAACGTGACTGCCTTAACTCCGCCATCGACACCTGCAGCGCTGATATCATAGTATTAACTGAAACCTGGTTACGACCTGAAATTCGAAACCACGAACTCTTTCTTATTGCAAATAATTTCTCCATTTATCGCTGCGATCGCATTGGGCGACAAGGAGGAGGCGTACTGCTCGCTATCACGAAAAATTGCGCTTCACAGTGCATCCACGTCAACACCCCTTTAGAAACTGTCTGGGCATGCGTCGCCCTAAATCATAAAAAAGTTATTATTGGGGTCTGTTATCGGCCCCCTACCTATACACAGAACTTCGTAAATGAATTACACGATGTTGTTAACATCGTTTCATCCCGTTACCCAAACTGCCCATTACTTTTGCTTGGTGATTTTAATATGCCAAACATAACCTGGTCTAACACTGTCCCCACGATACACACACCTTCCACGCTAGCTAAAGAATTTTTAGAAATGTGCTCCGTTTTCTCTCTCGAACAGCTTGTAACTGAACCGACTAGAACCACAGACTCTGCTGCTAATACCCTTGACCTTGTTCTCGCTTCACAGCCCGACCTAGTTTCCCACATCACTCACGTTCCAGGAATGAGCGACCACTCTTTACTCTTTTTTCACTTAAATCTCGCACAACCTAAACATGCCAAAAGGACTGTAACCATCCGTAATTACAATAAAGCAGACTTTGACGCGATTAATAGAGAATTATGCTCATTCCTTGATGTTTTCCTCCAGGATTTCGACAGCCGTACAGTGGAAACTAACTGGGCAATCTTCGCAGAAAAAGTTACTTACCTAACCAACAAGTACATTCCCATTCGCATCGTAACTAGCAAGTCAGACGCTCCCTGGTATAATGTTCACATAAAACGGTTATCAAATAAAAAAAGTCGATTGTACAGGTCGGCGAAGTTTTCCTCGAGTGAAGCTCGTTGGAGCGCCTACCGATTGGCTTCAAGCGAATATGTATCGGCGCTAAGAAATGCCAGAAACAATTCTTTATGTCACACGCTGCCGTCCATGTTAACAAATGATACCAAAAAATTCTGGCGCGTTATTAACCAAAAAGATGATCACACCATAACTCTTGTAGATAACTCTGGGAATGCCATACCCTGTGATCATATCGCATCCGTCCTCAATGAAACATTTATCCAAAACTTTTCTGTAACCTGTAATGTTTCCCCACCCACTGCACCTTGTTATGATTACCAGGCTATGTTTCCAATTACAATTGAACCCTGTGGCATAGAAACCGTGATTAAATCATTGCGTCTCTCCTCTGCTCCTGGCCATGACCTAATTTCCGTGAAATTTTTGCACAGCACCGTTGTTTATTCATCTATTTTACTAGCGAAACTTTTTCAACAGTCGCTTGACACAGGATACCTGCCCCTTGATTGGAAAGTCGGTAAGGTGATTCCACTTTATAAATCAAGTGACAAGCATTCTCCTCTCAATTATCGGCCTATTTCACTAACCAGTATCCCATGCAAAATATTAGAACATATCCTATATTCACAGCTTGCTAACTTTCTTGAGTCAAATTCATTTTTTTCAAGTTCACAGCATGGCTTTCGAAAAACATATTCTTGTGAAACGCAGCTGGCTTCCTTCATACATAAGCTACACCTAATTCTTGATACTGGTTCAATGGCGGATTGCATTTTCCTAGACTACTCCAAAGCTTTCGACAAAGTGTCTCACAAACTGCTACTTCACAAACTACAGCTCATGAACATTGACCCCAAACTTCTTGCTTGGATTGAGTGTTTCCTGAAAAACCGTTCACAATACGTGTCAGCTAATAATCTTAACTCTCACTCAAACCCTGTCCATTCCGGCGTCCCACAAGGCTCCGTCCTCGGGCCTCTTCTTTTTCTAATCTACATCAACGACTTGCCTTCTTCTGTTTCCTCTCATATCCATTTATTTGCGGATGACTGCGTAATCTTCAGAGAAATAACAAGCAGTGACGATGGAACCGCTCTTCAGACTGACCTGAACGCTATTTCATTGTGGTGTAAAACATGGCTAATGGAACTTAACATCACAAAATGTAAATCTCTTCGTGTATCAAGAACTTGCAACAGTATCCCCACTTATTCCTTAGATCATGTCCTCTTAGAATCGGTAGGCTCATACAAGTACCTTGGTGTACACATCACTTCCACTCTCACTTGGTCTGCACATATCACATACATAATTAACAATGCTAATCGTATGCTTGGCTACATCCGCCGCAACTTTTCTAAAGCGCCCTCTTCCCTTAAACTGCTGCTGTACAAAACATTAATACGTCCGAAACTAGAGTACGCCGCATCCATCTGGGACCCTCATCATGAAAACCTAATATATTCACTAGAAATGGTCCAAAATAACTCGGTTCGCTTCATTCTTTCCAACTATAACAGGACCGCTAGCATATCTTTAATGAAATCAAGCCTTAATCTACCATCCCTAGCCTCACGTCGCAAAGCGTTTCGTATCTGTTTGTTCCATAAGATGTTTCATCATCCACACCTGCGTAGCGAATTAATCCCTCCCCCACGTCACCTATCAGCTCGATTAGATCATGCCTACAAGGTCGGTGTCCCATTTTGTAGAACTAACGCTTTCTTCCAGTCATTTATACCTCGTACAGCAGCAGAGTGGAATCACCTTCCCGCACTGACAGCCACCATCAAAGATTACCAGCTTTTCAAGAACGCCTTAGCTAATATTGTATGAGTAGACACACTTGTTAACTTTTATTGCAATATTCCTATTCCTTGTATCACATTTCCTATTTTTTCTTGTTTTGTATGCCTGTAACCACTCCCCTCTCCAATGCCAATGGCCCTGAGGGTACATGAAATAAAAAATAAAATAAAATAAAATATGAGTGGCAAGTTTGGCCACCCAATTGAAATGATAATAAGTAGGGTGATTAATGAAAAGAGTTAAGTAGAGATGGTAGTTCATGGCGCAGCATTTGATTCCCGTAGTTAGTTCTTGAGTGCGGAATATGCCAAGTTTCTCTGTGACGTGTACTGAAACTGCTTGTATTTAGTGTTAGCCTTGACAAGTGCACAAGAAAATGAGTGCTACCTTTTCTTTCCGTAAAAAAGCGTTTCAGCAAAATTGTATTGTAGACCGATTTTATCGGCGCTATATCTAATTGACAAAAAAGAGGATCAGTATGCGCATCGAATGAAGAGTTTGAAATTGCACGGATGGCTTTCTTTTGCAATAAATATAGAATGTTGATGTTACTGCTAGTCGTGTTGCCCCATACGAGGTGACAATAGTTAACATGAGATAAGAAAAGAGAATTATAAAGTAGGAGCTTCACTCTTAATGGTAAAAGGAAGCGTAATCTTATTAGTATTCCAACAACACGTGCAAGTTTGTTAGCAATAATGTTGTCATGGTCATTCCACAGCATATTCTCTTGGAATATGACACCTAAGCTTTTAACCGATGGTACTATGTCTATGAAAGATGTGCCTATTTTTAGATGTCCGTCAATACTGTGCCTTTTGTTTTTTGGCTGGAAAAGCACGCCTTTTGTTTTGGTAGTATTAATAGTTAATGAGTTGAATAAGCTCCACTTGTTTATTTGGGCTAGTGTATCATTAGCAACACATAGTAATTCTTTCACGTCCTTAGAAGTTATGAACAAACTAGTGTCGTCGGCATAGATAACAAATTGGGCGTTGGTATTGATATTAGTTATGTCATTTATATACAGGTTAAACAATAGTGGTCCTAGTATGCTTCCTTGAGGAACTCCAGCGAATATAGGCAAATTTTTTGAACAGTTGTTACCTACGACAACGGTCTGATACCTGTACTGCAAATAACTTCTAATTAAGTTCAGGAAAGTTCCCCTAAAGCCATAAATGTCAAGTTTTGTTAGTAGAGTGTCGTGATTAAGGGTGTCAAAAGCCTTCGAAAAATCAATAAAGACACCGAGAGTAAGTAAACTGTCTTCAAAGCCTCGTAAAATTATCTCTTTTTGCATCAGTAAAGCTATTTCTGTTGAACAACCTTTTCTAAACCCATACTGGTAATCCGCAATTACATTGTGCTTTTTACAAAAAGAGGTTACTCTGGTATTAATCAATTTCTCAAGACATTTAGAAAAAATAGGCAGGATCGATATCGGCCTATAATTTGAGAGGTCGTTTCTGTCGCCAGATTTGAAAAGTGCTGTTACCTTCGCTATTTGCATGCGCCGAGGAAATATGCCATTCGCCAATGAAAGATTCTACACGTGCTCTAAGACAGGACAGATTAGGTCTAGAACATGCTTAGCTGGGCGAACCTGCAAATCATCAATATCGCAACTTTTGCTATTTCGAAGGCTGAGAAACGTGCTGTAGATTTCATGAGTGTTAGTGGGGCTTAGGAATGCACTTTCGACGACTTTTGGTTTTACGTATTCTGTGCAACGAGGATCGTAGGAACTATTCACCAGCGATACAAAGTGATTGTTAAAAGCGTCAGCCAATGCCGTGCCTGATGTCGGCTGATTATTTATTTCTAACTCTTCTGCATTCTCTGGCTGATTGTTTACACGAAGTAAACTGTTTAGTTTTTTCCAGGTGATATCGGTTCGCATTATCGTTTCTTGATTAAATAATTTCTCGAAATATTGCGCTTTTGCTGCCCTTAGAGTACCATTAACTTTATTCCGGAATTTTTTGAACTCTGCTAAATCTGTTGCATCCCTTGTGCCTAGGAATTGCTTGAAAAGAGCATCTTTTTGTTTGATCAACTTCAACGTACTGTCAGTAATCCAAGGTTTCCTTGCTTTTCTGGCTTTTTTTGTTTTGCGTTTAAACGACTTTCTGTAAGCGCTCTGAAAAAATGATAAAAACAACTCGTACGCTTTGTCACAGTCTTTTTCGTTATACACGTCTTGCCAGTTTATGCGCAATATTTCGTTGCGAAATTTCTCAAGTGTGAATGGGTTAATATCCTGAAATGTGAAGTGTTGATCTTTAGAAAGACGCGAGGGCAACACAGGTGAATTAATAAGTAGAAAGATAGGCAAGTGGTCACTGACGTGAGCAGTGATTACGCCCGATTCAATGTTTTCTGTGTCAAAATTCGTAATGAAAACATCGAGTAAACTTTGGCTGTCACCTTGAACACGAGTAGGAGCAGTAATTGTATTAATGCAAGCATTTGATTCAAGTACCCGCAATGTGTCTCTGCGAAGTGGGCTATCGTGTAACATGTTAATATTAATATCACCACCCAAAACTAAACTGTAGTCGTTATCGTTAATCCAGGATAGCAGGTTGTCGATGTATTTAAGAAAATTAACCACATTCCCTCCCGGTGGGCGATATACCACAGAAAAAATGCTGCGACCATGAAGAACAGTCAAAATTTCAAAGTCAGCAGTAATTTGAGTAAAGTCTTTCAACAATTCGCAATGCAAGTTAGTCCTTGTAAGCAACAGGACACCGCCGCCTTTTTTATTGCAGCGATTCAGATAATGAGAGACATAGTCTGATATTTGCAACACTTCTTCGTTGCGATACCATGTTTCGCACAGCATGACAATGTCAAATAAAAAACCAAAAGAAGACAGCAATGCGTTGAGATCATCGTCCTTATTGCGTGCAGATTGCGTGTTTAAATGTAAAAAGGACGTGCACTTACTTCTCTTAGAAAATATTTTACCAACGTCAGTTGGTGTGAACAGTCTTTCAGCCATGTTTAACTGCTGCAGTAAGGACGACGCCCGATGCACACTAGCAAGTGCTTACTCCATTTTATCAAGGTCTTGAACTGCAGATATGCGTAGTGCCCGTGACGTGTCAGTTTTCCGCGCGAAAATTCTACCATACCGAGTCCACGCGTACTTCCACTGTTTGTCTTTCTTCCGCGCAACAACTTGCCCAAGAAGCATAAAGACTCCTTCGACGTCCACTCTCCTCTTCTGGGACAGACTTCTGCGACGGCTCATCGCATACACACAGATGGAACTTCCATCGTGCGCCTGCGGCCATATCGCGTTTCTTCCGCTGAACGACAGATCATCGATATCCACGTTGCCGACATGCTGAAACGTAGCATAATACGCCTATCTTCAAGTCCTTGGTCGTCACCTGTCGTTTTGGTGCGTAAGAAAGACAGCTCAGTGCGATTTTGCGTAGACTACCGTGCCTTGAACAAAATAACCCGCAAAGATGTATATCCACTGCCCCGAATCGATGATGCGTTAGATTCATTACAAGGCGCGGAGTATTTCTCCAGCCTTGATCTACGCTCCGGATACTGGCAGATACCCATGCACGAAGCAGACAAGGAGAAAACTGTCTTTGTCACACCCGATGGACTTTACGAATTTAACGTAATGTCTTTCGGCCTGTGTAATGCTCCCGCCACATTTGAGCGGATGACTGACACTGTACTACGGGGCCTAAAGTGGAAGACTTGCTTATGCTACCTTGACGACATCATCATATTTTCGTCGACCTTCCATCAGCACTTGCAGCGCCTCGACGAAGTCCTGACATGCCTCTCAGCTGCTGGCCTTCAGCTGAATACAAAAAAGTGCCACTTCGCCAGCAAAACCATTAGAGTGCTCGGACACCTTGTCAGCAAGGAGGGCCTTCGACCCGACCCCAACAAGATTACCGCTGTCCTCCGCTTTCCCAGGCCTCAAAGCGCCAGAGACTTGCGTAGCTTCCTTGGCCTAGCTTCGTATTTCCCGCGCTTCATACGTAACTTTGCCACTATTGCGGCACCGCTCCATCAACTCCTTCCTTCTGGAGCTCCCTACGTATGGTCGGACGAATGCCAAACTGCTTTTGACGCCCTCAAGCGTGCCCTCACGTCCGAACCTGTGCTTTGTCATTTCGACAACACCGCACCCACTCTTCTACATACTGACGCCAGCGGACACGGTATCGGCGCTGTTCTCCTGCAACGTCAGCAAAATTCTGAAGAACGTGTGGTTGCATATGCAAGTCGCACGCTAACACCTGGAGAGAAAAATTATACGATTACCGAGCAAGAGTGTCTCGCCGTTGTTTGGTCCGTCCAAAAATTTCGGCCTTATCTGCACGGCCGCCACTTTACGGTCGTTACTGATCACCACGCTTTGTGCTGGTTGGCGACGCTAAAGAATTTAACGAGGCGTCTCGGCCGTTGGATACTCCGTTTACAAGAATACGACTTCGACGTCACCTACAAGTCTGGAAAGAAACACCAGGATGCCGATGCTCTCTCTCGTTGTCCCCTACCACCGTCTTCAAACGCTGCTTCCTTACCACCTTTCGTGAGCAAACCGCAGGGCGCGTCGCCTGCATTCCCTTCTCTCGCAGCTCTCGACCGGCTCCCTTCCAGCCATTCTGATACGTTTGCCTCTAGCCAACGTAATGACTCCTACTGCCACTCCGTTATGGAGCGTATTCGCGGATCATCTTGCCCACCTAACGCTCGGCTCCGTCGGCAGTTGAAGAACTTCAAGATCGAAAATTCGGTATTATACCGATACGTGTTTCATCCCGAAGGACACCGTTGGGTTCCTGTCATTCCCCGATCACTTCGGGCCCAGATATTGGAGACTTTTCACGACGATCCCACTGCCGGTCACTTTGGTTTCCATAAGACCTATGAGCGAATTCGCAGCCGCTTCTCTTGGCCTGGACTTGCAACCAGCGTAGCGAAATACGTGGCTTCCTGTTCGCTCTGCCAACTTCCTGTTCGCTCTGCTCTGTCTCGCAATATTCGTGTGTCCTGTTGTAATCGTACCGCTGGCCCGAGTTGTTGGGGTCTCGGTGTTGACGCCCGTTATTGCCAATGGGTCGCAAGCCCCAAGGGTAGCGTTGGCCTGGCGGCCTGGGGCACTGGAAGCATCCGAAGGTCCCGGCAAAGCATGAGAAGACTGGTAACAGAACAACTTGTTTATTCTAACATAGCAAAAGAGCGGCCGGTCAGGTCGACCGAAGTGGAGAGACGGGAGAGCACGTAACTCAACAGTACAAATCGGAGCCTCTCTCCTGGCGTCCGGGGGCAGCTGCTCTTATACTCCCGGCGTCGCGGTCCAAAAGGGAAGGAGGGAAGGTCACGGGATGAAGGTCACGGGACGGCGCAGCAGGAGCCCACGACGGCGCGAACTGTCGGGCCGAGAGACCTGCTGAACCGAGTGTAGTGACGCATCGCCAACCTTCACCCACACGACGGCGCGAACAGTTGAGCCGAGAGACGTCCAGGCTCCTCATTCGGGGAACTCCGCTCCCCGGCTGCCGCGCTTTGACAAGCGAGGGCACACACACACACACGCACACACGAAGACACGTGGCACTGAAACACGCCGGGACACGCTTGGCGGGTAGGCGTTGCGGCGGCGTCGGACGGGCCAAAATGTCCGCCGCATTGAACAAAGCCCCGGCGTCCGTTGCATCCGCGCCGGCATTACCGCGCGTTGTAGGCGAAACGTAACAGACCGCCCCGCCGGGGGAAGGAGATCCCGAAGGTCAGGGGACTGCATCCGCTGTCCGGAGGGATGTCGCTCGATGATGCTCATAACCGAAGTTGGGCGTCCTTGGGCGTTTCTTGAGCGCAGCGCACAGAGAAGGCCTCGTTCTCACGTTCAGGTGCACACAGGACACTGCAAAGTGACTTCGGGAGAGTTGACATTTTTGTTCTCGTTTCCGGCAAGCGTTAGAACCACGCCAAAAGTCAACCGCTCAGTCAGCAAGAAGGCACAACCCTCACTAAGCCCTGCCAGGCTCTTTCCCCCTTTTTACTGCTGCCTAGTTCCTTACAGTAGTTTAGCAGCACTCAGAACGCGTCCACAAATCGGAAAAATTGCACTAAAAAGCACATCATCACTTTGAAACACTACACAAAAGCAATAAGTTAAAAAAAATCCTGCCTCAGGAAGAAAAACATCAGTAACAAGCAATTTTGAGGCTGATTCCCACGTTAGGGGCTTCGACTTAAGCCATCGGCGTTACCGTTGAGACTCCCCTTTTTGTAACGCACCTCAAAGGAATATTGTTGCAAAGCGAGGCTCCAGCGCAGGAGGCGGCCATTTTTGGGAGAGATGGTCTGCAGCCATTGGAGAGGGCAGTGATCCGTTTCAATGATAAACCTCGAGCCAGCTAGGTAACATGACAATTTCTGAACGGCCCACACGATACACGCACACTCTTTCTCGGTGGCGCTATACGCCTGCTCACGACTCGTCAGCTTACGACTAGCATACAGGACGGGGTGTTCTACTTCTCCATTTTCCCGTTGGCACAGTACAACGCCCATGCCTCGCTCACTAGCATCACACTGAACAACGAACCCTTTTGTGTAGTCGGGCGATCGTAGCACAGGCTGGCTTGTTAGGGCGCTCTTTAGGGCGCTAAAAGCTCTTTCCTTCGTCTCATCCCAGACGACTGTTTGCGGCTCTGTCTTTCTCAGAGCATCCGTCAAGGGAGCCGCGATATCAGAGTACCTGGGGATGTACCTCTGATAGTAGCCGGCGACACCTAAGAACGACCGAATATCGGTCTTCGTGCGCGGTTGCGGGAAGTCTCGCACAGCGGCCACTTTTATTTCAGAGGGGCGGCGACGACCCCGACCAATCACGTGTCCGAGGTAGACAACCTCGGCCTGTGCTAACTGGCACTTGGGAGCCTTGACTGTCAAGCCCGCATCGCGCAGGCGGGTTAGCACTGCCCGCAAGTGCGCCATATGCTCAGGCCAGGATGCGGAGAATATCGCTACGTCGTCTAGATACGGTAAAGCGAATTCTTGCTGTCCCCGCAACACTTTATCCATGAGGCTTGAAAAGCAGTATGGCGCGTTCTTCAAACCAAAACTCAAAACTTTAGGACGGAATGTCCCCATTGGTGAAATGAACGCCGCATACCTACTAGCCTCTTCTGTAAGTGGAACCTGCCAATAACCCCTGACAAGATCTAGGGTGGAAATAAACTGAGCGCTACTCACTCTCTCAAGGCGCTCCTCGATGTTAGGGATCGGATAAATTTGATCCTTAGTGATGGAATTAAGCCTGCGGTAGTCGACGCAAGGACGAGGTTCCTTGCCCGGTACCTCAACTAAAATCAAAGGGGAGGTATAATCACTCTCACCCGCTTCAATAACACCGAGCTGTAGCATTTTCTTTACCTCAGCCTCCATAATATCGCTCTGGCGGGGTGACACCCGGTACGCCTTGGATCGTACTGGCCCTGGGGAGGTAAGTTCTATGTCATGAGTAAGGACAGAAGTCCTACCAGGCCTCTCAGAGAACAGACCTTGAAACTCTTGTAAGAGCTGGTGTAGTTCGGTTTTCTGCTCAGGCGACAGCGATGCTTTACTTATTAAGTCACTAATGACTTGATCGGTGTCTTTCCTGTTCGTCACTGAGCCTAGTCCCGGAAGCTCGACCGGAAGCTCTTCTAACTTTCCCGCATCGGGAATTTCCTCTCCAGTATCTGGTGCCTTTAACGCTACAGGCTCAATTTTATCCCGTTCGGGCGTGCTCTGAGTATTAGCTTGCTGCGCCTCTGACCCTTTTTCATCGTTCAACAACGTCGGCCCCGCAACTACCGCCTTTGCAGCGAGCTCCCGAACCTTCGATCTGGTTAAGGCCTGAACGCTAGCCTCACCAAACAAAAGCCCCTTCTCGCGCAGGAGGTGATCGGACCTGTTTGAAAATAGGTACGGGTACTGGGGGGGCAGCATAGATGACACTGCGGCCTCCGTCTCAAGTGCTCCGAAAGGTCCCTCAATAAGCACTTTTGCTACCGGCAGACACACGCTATGAGCTTCCACTGCTTGCTTGATCCATGCGCACTCGCCCGTGAACATATCGGGTTCTACGTAAGAGGGGTGAACTACATCCATTGTAGCTGCGGAATCGCGAAGCACTCGGCACTCTTTCCCGTTCACGAGGAGGTCTCGCATGTAAGGCTCGAGAAGCTTGATGTTCTCGTCAGTGCTGCCTAATGAAAAAAACACGACTTTTGGTTTTGTTTCTGGGCACTGCGCCGAAAAGTGACCCGGCTTCTGGCACGTATAACACAGGCGCGCTTGCCTCGCCTCGAACCGCTTTCTGCGTTCGGCTTCGGCTGCCGCCGTCTCCTTACGTTCGGTCGGACACTGCGCCGAAAAGTGACCCGGCTTCTGGCACGTATAACAAACGCGCGCTTGCCTCATCTCGAACCGCTTTCTGCGTTCGGCTTCGGTTGCCGCCGTCTCCGTACGTTCGGTCGGACTGCTTTCACTCGCATCCGAACTACGTGTGTCCCCCTTTGCTCTCATGGGCGTGAACTTTGGCCTCTCAAACTTGGAGCCAAATTCACCCTTTTGACCGTCCTTAGCTCCGCGAGCCCGACGCGTCACAAACTCCTCGGCTAACTCAGCGGCTCTAGCCACCGTACTAACGTCTGGCCTATCCAAGACCCAGTACCGCACGTTCTCAGGTAACCGACTATAAAACTGTTCTAGCCCGAAACACTGCAGAACTTTCTCGTGGTCACCAAACGCTTTCTCTTCTTTGAGCCACTCCTGCATGTTTGACATAAGCCTGTAGGCAAACTCTGTATATGACTCACTTTTGCCTTTCTCATTTTCCCGAAACTTCCGACGGAACGCCTCCGCTGACAGCCGGTACTTTTTTAGCAGACTCGATTTCACTTTGTCGAAATCCTCTGCCTCCTCTCTCTCCAAGCGAGCGACTACGTCGGCCGCCTCGCCGGGTAGCAAAGTGAGCAAGCGCTGTGGCCACGTTTCCCGAGAGAACCCCTGCTTCTCGCACGTTCGCTCAAAGTTAACCAGGAACAAACCAATGTCCTCTCCAAGCTTAAACGGCCGCATCAGGTCAGTCATTTTGAACAATACTCGTTCTCCTGCACCGTGTGCCTGACTTCCATTACGAGCGCGTTCCATCTCTAACTCGAGACGCTTCATTTCCAAAGCGTGTTCGCGCTCTTCTTTTTCTTTCTGTTCTTTTCGTTCACGCTCATCTTTCTCTTTCTGTTCTTTAAGTTCGCGCTCCTGTTTCTCTTTTTGCTCTTTAAGTTCGCGCTCCTGTCTTTTTGACGTCTCCCTCTCCTCAATGGTCTCAAGGCATTCCGACAGCTCGTCATCCTCAGCTTCTAACTCAAGAATAGCCCTTAGCAGTTCTGGTTTTCTGAGTTTGTCTGAGACATCCAGACCCAACTCTCTCGCAAGCTCCAGCAATTTCGGTTTGCGCAACGACTTCAAATCCATGGCTGCTCTGAATGCTGCTTTCTCTACTGCCTACTATTGTCTTGCCGCAAACTAACCCGGCAGCAACGACAACCCCAATTACCAGCTCTGTTTCTAACACTAACAAAAGCCTGGCAAAACTCAGAAGAAGAAAGTCCCGCACTCACCAAACCTCGCAGCCAAGACTTCAGCGCAGTCGTTCCGCTGCAGGCAACCAGTCATCACACAGGGCTCGTTGCACTGCTCCCGGATGGTCGTTGTGCTGCTCAGCATACAGTCAACCGCATCTCTTCGCTGCTGGCCTCCGTTGTCGCGATCTCACCGCTGGCAACCAGATGTTGGAATCGTACCGCTGGCCCGAGTTGTTGGGGTCTCGGTGTTGACGCCCGTTATTGCCAATGGGTCGCAAGCCCCAAGGGTAGCGTTGGCCTGGCGGCCTGGGGCACTGGAAGCATCCGAAGGTCCCGGCAAAGCATGAGAAGACTGGTAACAGAACAACTTGTTTATTCTAACATAGCAAAAGAGCGGCCGGTCAGGTCGACCGAAGTGGAGAGACGGGAGAGCACGTAACTCAACAGTACAAATCGGAGCCTCTCTCCTGGCGTCCGGGGGCAGCTGCTCTTATACTCCCGGCGTCGCGGTCCAAAAGGGAAGGAGGGAAGGTCACGGGATGAAGGTCACGGGACGGCGCAGCAGGAGCCCACGACGGCGCGAACTGTCGGGCCGAGAGACCTGCTGAACCGAGTGTAGTGACGCATCGCCAACCTTCACCCACACGACGGCGCGAACAGTTGAGCCGAGAGACGTCCAGGCTCCTCATTCGGGGAACTCCGCTCCCCGGCTGCCGCGCTTTGACAAGCGAGGGCACACACACACACACGCACACACGAAGACACGTGGCACTGAAACACGCCGGGACACGCTTGGCGGGTAGGCGTTGCGGCGGCGTCGGACGGGCCAAAATGTCCGCCGCATTGAACAAAGCCCCGGCGTCCGTTGCATCCGCGCCGGCATTACCGCGCGTTGTAGGCGAAACGTAACAGTCCCAAAAATTGTCGCAGAAATAACTGATATCAATGCTTCCATGTATTTTGTCTATTTAATAAGTAAAGAAATTATCACACGAACTTTAGAACTATATCAGTTCGAAACCAGCAAAGCAGTGCATGCCACTGATAAATGTAAAGGCCGTGAAATGAACAAGTTAAGGACAAATATTTTAATGACACTTTGTCGTTCAAGAACCTTGTTTACATTTTTGTACATATGCAACGGCCAGGGAAAAATCTGAATGACGCTCTGCTTCGTTGCAATGTATTGAGCAGGAGTAGCTGTCCCCGGTCGTGTAGTGTAATAGCACCGAAATTATAGTCGCAACAGAGATCACATACAAAAAGCAGCAGTTCTGCAAAATATACACTAGAAATGTAAAGATACGATGGGATACACAAATGCGAAGATAAAGGTTGATAAAGGGCAAAAAAGTGTCACGGGAAACAACGTTCACTGCATGTATCCACAAAATCTCGCAACAAGGTATTTAAATATACGTATAAGTCTCCAATAAATATACGTATCTAAGCAAAGTCACCGTATGCAGTGTGTTTCAGCTAATTTTAGCCAGAGTTTAAAAATATGCCGATGCACTCTAAGACAACGCTACCAAATGCATGTTGCTTACTTTTGTGTGTAGTGTGTCAAGCTATTTTTTGTATATTGCCTAATTCGATTTTTAGCCAAGATTAATTAACCACCTTCTGAAGTAACGAAGTTAGGAAGAAATTCCAATTTGGAAATTTGCAGAGCGGTTTGCAAAACATCCGAATAAACAGTTTCTGTTTTTATTAAGTATTAGTGTATTTCAGCTTACTGATAATGCCTGAGAAATACAAAACGCCCCGTGACATGCCCGCTTGCGCGTCGTGATTGCACGGCTTCCAAATGTTCCGCGCATAAGCAGCAATAGGCGCCCTGCCACTTAAAAGGCGACAGAGTTGTGACGTAGGCATTGGCTGTGCCATTTGCGCTAGCGATGTGCTCGCCTCGCGATAGTTCGTTATATAGCGATAGGCAGACGCAGGGGTTATCGCTTGAGCTGCCGAAAGCAACAGGTCCGTCATTTCGCGACAGCTGTAAGCAAATTGAACATCCCTAAATTTAAAAAAAAAACTCAACAAAAAACAACTCAAAGCTGACAATGGTAGAATAAGAGCATCCTAACTGGCCAGACGCAGTCTTTCACTGAAGTTACGTTTATTTTTCATTTTCTCATGCGCTTTCACAGCAAGCGCTCGAAGCGATAACCTTCTGCAGCGATACAACACTGGGGTCTTCTGAGAAGGCTTGCTGTCGCTGCCTCGAGCACCGTCGGTGAAATGCTGTGGCAGACTTCAGTTATCTTCTCCTGTGAGTCTTCTGGAGTCGTCGTTTCCGTCGTGCATACCTGGGGTGCGATCGCAGATCGTTGTTCGGCGCGTTCGTTCGGTTACCGGCGCGCGCGATTGGCCTGCTCCGCGCCGACGTCGCCAGCCGCGGGGCGCGGCCACGTTTTTGGTGGCGTCAAAATGACGACACGCTCCTGTCAATCATCTTGCCACGCGATGGGAGTTGGGAAGTTTGGAGTAAGGGTACGCCCCAGGGATCAGTGCTGTCTCCCCTACTCTTCAACGTGGCTATGAGAGAACTCCCCGAGCAATTGGCAAAGCTCGAGGGATTAAAATTTAGTATATATGCGGATGATATCACCCTCTGGGCCAACCGGGGAAGTGATTCAGCCGTCGAAAGCCTGCTCCAGGCCGCCACCGACATCACAGTCGATTACGCGGCCGAGAGAGTCCTAGCGTGCTCGCCGCAGAAATCAGAATTGTTTATATGCAATCCGAAACACTTAAGGTGCAAGGCACCGTCGGAGATCAAAATTAAAGTGGCGGGTAAGGAGGTACCAATAGTCGAGCAAATTAAAATCTTGGGCCTGATTCTCCAGTCACACGGTCACAATGGCGAAACCGTCAAGAGGCTGCAGAATCACGCAATACAGACCCTGAGCCTAATTAGGCGGGTGTCCAGCAAAGGCCGAGGGCTAAAGGAGAAAAATTTGATTAAACTAATACAGGCGTACATATTCAGCCGGGTGAGCTATGCAACACCATATCTCGATTTGAAAGTGGTGGAAAGAGAAAAGATTGATTCTCTAATGAGAAAATGCGTAAAAGGACCGCTGGGACTGCCCATGTGCACATCCACAGAGAGACTGATGGTTCTAGGATTGCACAACACATGGGCAGAACTGGCGGAAGCGCTGCGAACCTCTCAAATTGAGAGACTTAGCACCACGAGGACAGGAAGAGCCATATTGGCCAAAGTTGGAATAAATCCGGACAGAGGCCCCACCCAAAAGGTGGAAGTAGATAGGGAAGTGAGAAAAAATCTGATTATCCCCCCCCCCCCCCCCTTCCAAAAAACATGCACCCGGAACATAGCAAAGACAGGAGGCATAAACGAGCCGCAGCATTAAAAATTAGATTCGGTAAAATTTCGGAACATGAGGTGGCCTATGTAGACGCGGCGGGAGGTAGCGGCAGTTTTACGGTGGCAACGGCCGTCAGCGGCCGGGGTATTCCCGTGACCGCTGTCACTCTGCGCGGGCGCAACATAGAAGTTGCCGAGGAAATTGCGATCGCATTAGCTTGCGCTGGGACGGACGCGAAATTTGTGATCAGTGACAGCAAAACTGCCATACAAAATTTTAGCAAGGGAAGGATCTCGCCCTTAGCACCCAGAATCCTAGGCCAGAGAAAGTTAGATAGAAAAATTCAAATAATTTGGACTCCGGCGCACGAAGCCGTCCCCGGCAACGAGGCGGCCCACGAGCTGGTTCGAGATCTCTACCGCCGAGCCGCTACAGGGCCCCTCGATCACCGAGGGAGCGGAGAGCGCATGCTAAAATATGGGGAGATCACGCAGCATTATAGATTGGCTCGTAGACTGGTATCCCCGCCAGACCCAAAATTAAACAACAGACAAGCAGTCGCGTGGAGACGACTACAAACCTATACGTATCCGCACCCGGTTACGGCGAACCACATGTTCCCCGAGGCCAGGAGCGATAGATGTAATCTTTGTGGGGCGAGAGGGGCCCTCGACCACATAATATGGGAATGTCCGTACTCTCCCAGGAGAACGCACAAAATAGGTAGTAGAGACACCTGGGAGACCCTGCTGCGCAGCTCGGACTCTGAGCTCCAGCTCCGGCTCGTCCAACTGGCTGAAGAGGCTGCTAGGACCCAAGACCTCCCAGCCTGCATCTGAGGCGGCGGCACTCGCCCCCTGACCTGCGTGTCGGGGGGTGGGTAGATCACCTTATCCGTTGGACAATAAAGTTTATTCTATCTATCTTGGAGCGATCATCGCTCGTTACGAGACTGGCTTCGCATGGCGAGTGTGTTGGATTGGATTGGATCCAAACGGCGGCTTCGGCAGCTGAATATCACGTTCGGATCCAATCCATAGTTTAATTCGAGAAAAATGGCGCTTGCGTTGGGAACTTAGGTTGTTGCGCTGGCGTTGCTCGAGGAGGAAGGAGAGCGCGTGGCGTTGCGAAACGCGTTTGAAGAAATGGCAGAAAGCGAATTTCGGCGTCGCTTTTGTTTCTCGAAACAAATAGTGCATTGGTTGTTCAGCGAAATCGGCCCCATCATCGGTGCCAGCGAGCCACTGGAATGTTGTTGCTGCCTCTTGAAAAGTGCGCCGCTGTTCCCGTCGTTTCTTCTTTTTTTTTTTCTTCTCGCTGTGCGCGACACCACCTAGGAACGACGCAGAGAAACTAATAATTATAAATTGCAGTAGTCACACGTACTACTAGTTGAAAACGTGTTTGAGCTTGAGAAGAAAAAAATTAATTTTTTAGATAAAGATTTTATTCATTGGTAGACGAGAAACATTTCGATTTGTAGTATACTGTTGCAAGCAGACGACAAACGAGGGAAGTAAACTTAAGGGGAGTTCACCGCTTGCTGATTGGCTGCTCTCTCCACCCCATTCTCAGAAATTTTGCATACTGCCACTTTGTGACGTTGCAGCAACCGAACAGAACGCGTATCGAACAAAGATCTCCGATCGCGCCCCTGATCCTTAATATAGCCCCACAAGAAAAAGTCAAGAAGGTAGAGGTCTGGTGACCTTGCCGGCCACAGGACAGGCCCCCTTCTCCATATCTATTGCCCTAGGACGGTAACCTCAAGCCATGCTCGTGCTTCACTGCAGTTGAGGGCTGGGGCCACCTGGTGCTGATACTACTACACTGCGTCAAGCCGAGGTAGTGGCATGTTGCAGCAGAAGTCTTCAACCGGCCCTTTGAGGAACTCTCATACCTCTTGCCGGTCGGAGTGTTGTTTAGAAACACTGGGCCAATGACCGTGCTGTCATATATTCCTCACGAAACGTTAAAAGAACACTCATATTGGTGGCGGGATCTTCCTAGCCAGTGGGGATTTTGCTCACTCCAATAGTGTGCGTTGTGGATATTTACTTGGCAATTTAGGGAAAAGTTCGCCTCCTCAGCCCAGAGTACCTCGGTGAGAAAGGAAAAATCCTACTCCTCCTGAATCAAAATTCAATTCGCAAAGTCGAGCCTCTTTTAGAGATCCCTTGACTCCAGTCATTGATGCAACTGCACATGATAGGGGTCCAGTCCAGCTGTTTTCAAAATGTTCCGGCAGTTCAGTTGGACACACCGAGCTGTGTGCTCACGTGGCGCGCGCTAGCGTGTAGACTAGCTGCCATGAACGACAAAACGTTGGAGCGAACCTCATTATTTATGACTGGAGCTCTATGCCTCTTTCTTGTGAAGCTGCCGGTTTGCTTGAGCGACTCGTAGGTGTTGAATATTGTCATCGAGTTCGGTCGTGTACCCGGGTGCCACCTTCAAAATATTCTTGCAGCCTGCAGTCTCTGTCCGGCTGCAGTTCCTAGGGCAAGGATCATATCTGCTTTTTCCTCGCTGAAAAAAGGCGTCACGAAATTGCTCACGCTCTAACAGCCGATGCACGATAGTCTATTTATCGCTGTCCGGAACTACCATCTACCACCACCACCACGTCCGTCAGTCGCTTTACGCAGCGCAAGCGATAACGGTTGCTAGCTTAAATCCAACAGCCAACGCTTACGTCGCTGCCCTGTCACTTTTTAAGCGGCAGCGCACCTATGGCTGTTTGTGCGCAGAACACTTGGGAGCAGTGCAATAATGACGCGCAAGCGGGCAATGTCACGTTATGTTTTTTTTTTTTATATTTCTTGGGCATCCACATTAAGCTGAAAAACACCCGCCGTGGTTGCTCAGTGGCTATGGTGTTGGGCTGCTGAGCACGAGGTCGCGGGATCGAATCCCGGCCACGGCGGCCGCATTTCGATGGGGGCGAAATGCGAAAACACCCGTGTGCTTAGATTTAGGTGCATGCTAAAGAACCCCAGTTGGTCGAAATTTCCGGAGTCCTCCACTACGGCGTCTCTCATAATCAGAAAGTGGTTTTGGCACGTTAAACCCCATAATTTTTAATTTTTTTAAGCTGAAGAACACAAATACTTAATAGATAGAAAGACAGAAACTGTTTATTCAGACGTTTTGCAAACCGCTCTGCAACCTTCTAATTAGAATTCTTTCCTAGCTTCGTTGCTTCAGAAGTCGGTTAATTAATCTTGACTAATTATCAAATTAAACAAAATACAAAACATAGAGTGACACACTGCATACAAAAGTTAGCAACATGCATTTGGTCGCGTGGTCTTAGAGTGCAACGGCATATTTTTAAACTCTGGCTAAAGTTAGCTGAAAGTCCCTGTATAATGCGTCAAACAAGTCAAATAAACATGTTGCGCAATCACAGATTTACAGATTACGGAATCCTAAGCCCTCCCCCCCCCCCCCCCCCCCTTCCGCTCTCCCCGATGCATCGCGCGCGAAGGAAGGCGGTGCACTTCCTCCCCGCTTTTCTCCGTTGCACACACAAAACTGATCCGCAATCGTCAGCCCACATCATCCCCCACTCCCCTACGCTGAAAGCGTAGGGGAGTGGGGGTTGCAGTGGGGGGTGCGCGCGCCGCATGCACAAACAGCAAGCGGCGCGCGGTGACGATATCATCGCCCTTGGCCTTCATACGGAACATGACGGCGACGGCGACAACAGGAATGCGCCTTGAGTGTTCATATAATTGCTATCGCAACGATATAATAAGAGTATCCGGCAACTGAAGAGTCCCGTGGCCCATTACTTTCCGCAAAAGAAGAAGTAACAAAACCGAACTTTCACCATGCGACAATTCGCTGCCCCGCAACAATGTCTTTGTTTTTTTTTTTTTTCTTTTGTGGGGCGGTGGCACCGAAATGAAAAAAGAAAAAAAAACGCAAAGGAAAGCATGTGTGCCACAATCGAATGCCTATTTTGGGCACCTAATCTGGCTACCGAAGGAATATCAAAGAAAACGTGAGACGCTTAGTCCACAGAGAACCATATGCATGCTGCTCGTTATCCTACACTGGCGAAACAAAAAACTTTCCGGAGAGGTTGCGATAACATTGAAATGAAGGTGATGCCCTTAAGCGAAGGCGTTGCAATCCGTCGTGTCCCCACGGTGGTGGCGGCGAGCGATCATTGCTTCTTTTTCTCGTCTGCTAGCCAGAAAGCGTCCAAAACTCTGTGAGGTCAAAATCCACTCGGTCAGAGAAAAACGAACCCCCACCGAAGTGCGCCGCGCGGTTGTCAAGCAACACGTGAAAAACGCATGACCTCTGGTAGGCTCTGGCAGCCCGCGGGTAGCGAGAACAAGAAAATTCAAGAGGATCAATGCATTCTTGCGAATAAAAGTCAAAGTATAAAAAATAAATAACGTAGTTACCTTTGCTGGCTTTAGTGTCTTGACATGGATGCTTTGGCGCAGGTGAAAAAAGTGTTGATATTCTTTTCTGTGACGTGACGGCACAAATGAACCATCACAACGCTTCGTCTCATCGCACCTCGCTGCGTGCTTTGTGAACTTGTCTAATAATGTGTTGATTTGGCTTCTCTCGTTGTATGGTCCGACGTACGACTTTAGAAAAGTCAATGCTCCTTTGACGTCAAATATTTATAATAACTTTAAACCCACACAGATCCGGAATTGAAAATCTAAAGCACGACTTTGTAGATGTAAATGCACCTTTCGCATCAAAAGGTCATGTGATCTGTATACCCATAAAGTTTCGTCATTGAAATCCATATGCTCCGTAGATTCCGCGGCCTCCGCGACATGCCGCGACGAGCCCACTCGCCATCAAAGCGCCCTCGAAACTTTGTGTACGGATGGGGTTCTTTGCGTTATGTGACTCCAGGTGCATGGGAGTGGCCATGAAATCCAGCCCGAGTTCACAATCATTGCGCCGAAATGTCTTTTCGAGTGTGAAAAATACATTCTAGAGAAAATCCAGAATGATTTCCGGCAGCGGGGGTTGTTTTCGTTTGCGGTGCATGACAGCACGAAAAAATTTCGGGGTGGGCTGGAGCCCCATAAGCCCCCCCCCCCCCCCTCCCCCCCTGGCTACGCCCCTGCCCCGCCCCTACGCACACACACTTGTGAAAGCGGGCACTGTCGGCTGCACGCTTCACAAATACAACAAAACAACAGCTGAGGCCAAGTTTTCTCTCAGAATTGGGCTCACATAGGTACGAATTATTTATTACATATACCCTGCTTTCAGGCGTCGCCTGCACGTGCTGTCGCAGACGACGCTCGGCCGGCCGTCCTAAACAGCTAAGGGTTACCCCGTACTTTGCGGTGCGAGATGCCTGCGGGACGGTCTTGCAAGTCTGCATTGCTGATCAATCTATCGCTAAGCTGTCCAAAACAAGTTTTATCTACCATCACTTGCATCATCCCGTGTTTGTTGGGGCCGTCTGAACTAACCACCTTAGAAAACACAAAATCAAATTTGTTTTTATAATTGACCGGTATTTTATCAGTGTTGCCATTTTAGCGATTTTGACGCTAGATTAATCACTTTTTTGTCTGTTTACGGCAAAGTTTCCTATTTAGCAATCAGCGACTTTTTTAGTGACTTGAACGAACAGTCGATGATATTTTAACGAATTATAAGTTAGAAAGATTGCTTGGAAAATGCCCTTCAAGAACGCGCTTTGATATACAAAAACCTCATGTAAGTGGCCGAAATTCGCTGTACGACGCATAGGCTCCGTAACCATTATGAACCAATGGTTGCCTTCAAATTGCTAGCCTTCATATTGTGACTGTGCTTCACAGCACAGTGGTCATCATAGCCTTGACATTAACCGCCGTGGTTGCTTAGTGGCTATGGCGCTGGGCTGCTAAGCACGAGGTCGCGGGATCGCATCCCGGCCACGGCAACCGCTTTCTATGGGGGCGAAATGCGAAAACACCCGTGTACTTAGATTTAGGTGCACGTTAAAGAACCCCAGGTGATCCAAAATTCTGGAGTACCCCACTACGGCGTGCCTCATAATCAGAAGGTGGTTTTGCCACGTAAAACCCCATAATTTAATTTCTTATTAGCCTTGATATTGTGGTCATAAAATTTAAATTTCTTTATTATTTACAAAATCTATTTGAATGCGTTTATACACTGCGGGTTCAGCGGTGTCACTAAATCCATTCGTTTAGTAGATGCTTGGCAAGCGTGTCAGAGAACTAATTTACCAAAACCAAGTCGAATAAAATTTCTGTTCAGATTTAGAACACAGCAGATGAATTAGCCATATTGACTGCGTAAAAAGGCGTAAATATCAGATTGGCTTAGCTCGTTGACGCGCGACTGAACAAATCGCCTACATTTCTCACGCCTTTCGGACCAATCAGATCTTCACGGCGGCTTTCAGCTACATCAAGGGCGAAAATATGGTATTTAACTTGTACAGAGCTCGGGTAATTGTCATTGCCATGTTAACAACGTGCGGCCAAGCGCATTCCACAGAATCTAGTTATGCTACCGCGAATGTCGAGAAGCACACAAAATTTAGGGATAATATGCAGACTAAATGAATTTTCATGCTAGGAAAACTACGTTGCTTGTGTTCTTTTGAATCGTGCTGTATTTGCAACCTTCCAATCTGAAGATAATGAAAAATTTAAGCTGTCATAATCCAGTATGTAAATATTAGAGGTAGACGATCGAATATTGACTTTTTCAAATACAAATCGAATGTGAATAGCAAGTATCGAATATCGAATAGGCAAACGCAGACGGACATATTTACGTCAGGAATATTTGTTTCAGTATACTTAGGAATATGCTTGCACTTAATAGACAGTCAACTATCACGCACAATTAATATCGTTTTAAACACAGGTGGTAACAACTTTATTTCGTCAACAGAAAAGATTTGGTTAACTTTAGTGGGCTTCCAGGGTGCGTGAGGTGGCCGTCCGATCAGTTCCTCTAGTGCCACCTGTTATGGTAGTGAGGCCCTGTCTGTCGGCGACTTCCAAAGCCCAGCTGACGGCCTGCAGTTGAACCGCTGGGTCCGAGCTGGACACCGCATCCTCCCACTCTTGCTCGTTAGAGAGATGCCATTCTCTTTTCGGTTTTAGATTGTCGCAATCGAATAAAATGTGTTTTAAATCTGCCTTTGTGACCCCGCAGAGCTTACAAGATCACAACAGTCACGAAAAGAAGTACACGAGTGGCCGCTTGACACGTTTAAGCCTGGTGGCAAACAAGCTTTCCAAGAATGATAGGCATTCGAAACTGACCAACGTTTAAAAAACGCATAATAAATAGTTGTTGAAAAAATATCAGAAGTTATGGAAAAGGAAAATAAAACGCTCAGGAAGTATTTATGTGCCTTGGACGTAACACAGATCCTTTTACAAGAAAAAACATCGCTGATTGTAACGTAAGAGATAAAACTCCTACAAGAATAGACTGCAAGAAAGACTAATTGGCAGGCCATAAGCACAATATAGCCGTTTGTCATGTGTTGGACGAAAAGAAGGGAAACTGAGGGGCCCGGTATTGTAAGGGCACCGTTTTTATAAGAACGCTCGCACGTATTTGTTAGTCAGAACCATATGAAACCAACAGAGAATGAAGAAACGGAAATGGTATGATAAATCATTTGTAGTTTCTAATTGAAGTGCAAAAATGAGAACCTAATGGAAAATGGACGCACACTCAACTTACTGACGGTGAGAACCTAATCCACGACCTCTAACCTCTGCATTACGCGAGCGTTGCAATACAAATTGTGCTACGGCGACGGCAGTTCCCACGTCATGCATGCATTCTTGGCTATTTATGTATTCGTACAAGACCTAAGCCAAGGAGTGTTAACCAGCGCCACACTTCCACAACAGAACCGAAAACAAAGCTTGGATTACCGATTTTGCTTCTGCATTGCTTCACAAACTTTGTCGCTGTTTTACTTCTGATAATTATAATTTGCAATACTTTATTTGTTCAGCAGGTGGAGAACAGTAGCCCGATTTGAACAGTCGGTTGTTGCGAAATATTTGGTTAGTTTTGATGTAATATGCGGATAATGAATACCTTTTTCCGCAAGCGGGTTGGCCGAAAGTGGACGTGGAGGAGCCCGAATGGTGAGACTAGAAATGAAATCGACTTCATACTCTGCGCGAACCCTGGCATCATACAAGATGTAGACGTGCTCGGCAAGGTGCGCTGCAGTGACCATAGGATGTTAAGAACTCGAATTAGCCTTGACTTGAGGAGGGAACGGAAGAAACTGGTACATAAGAAGCCAATCAATGAGTTAGCAGTAAGAGGGAAACTAGAGGAATTCCGAATCAAGCTACAGAACAGGTATACGGCTGTAACCCGGGAAGAGGACCATAGTGTTGAAGCAATGAACGACAATCTTATGGGCATCATTAAGGAGTGCGCAATAGAAGTCGGTGGTAACGCCGTTAAACAGGAAACCAGTAAGCTATCGCAGGAGACGAAAGATCTGATCAAGAAACGCCAATGTATGAAAGCCTCTAACCCTACAGCTAGAATAGAACTGGCAGAACTTTCTAAGTTAATCAACAAGCGTAAGACAGCGGACATAAGGAACTATAATATGGATAGAATTGAACAGGCTCTCAGGAACGGAGGAAGCCTAAAAGCAGTGAAGAAGAAACTAGGAATAGGCAAGAATCAGATGTGTGCGTTAAGAGACAAAGCCGGCAATATCGTTACTAATATGGATGAGATAGTTCAAGTGGCTGAAGAGTTTTATAGAGATTTATACAGTACCAGTAACACCCACGACGATAAGGTGAGAGAGAATTGTCTAGAGGAACTTGAAATCCCACAAGTAACACCGGAAGAGGTAAAGAACGCCTTGGGAGCTATGCAAAGGGGGAAGGCAGCTGGGGAAGATCAGGTAACAGCAGATTTGTTGAAGGATGGTGGGAACACTGTCCTAGAAAGATTGGCCGCCCTATATACACAATGCCTCATGACCTCGAACGTACCGGAATTTTGGAAGAACGCTAACATAATCCTAATCCATAAGAAAGGGGACGCCAAAGACTTGAAAAATTATAGACCGATCAGCTTACTGTCCGTTGCCTACAAAGTATTTACTAAGGTAATCGCAAATAGAATCAGGAATACCTTAGATTTCTGTCAACCAAAGGACCAGGCAGGATTCCGTAAAGGCTACTCAACAATAGACCATATTCACACTATCAATCAGGTGATAGAGAAATGTGCGGAATATAACCAACCCTTATATATAGCCTTCATTGATTACGAAAAAGCATTTGATTCAGTCGAAACCTCAGCAGTCATGAAGGCACTACGGAATCAGGGTGTAGATGAGCCATATGTAAAGATACTAGAAGATATCTATAGCGGTTCCACAGCCACCGTAATCCTCCACAAAGAAAGCAACAAAATCCCAATAAAGAAAGGCGTCAGACAGGGAGATACGATATCTCCAATGCTATTCACAGCATGTTTACAGGAGGTATTCAGAGACCTGGAGTGGGAAGAATTGGGGATAAAAGTTGATGGAGAATACCTTAGCAACTTGCGATTCGCTGATGATATTGCCTTGCTTAGTAACTCAGGGGACCAATTGCAATGCATGCTGACTGACCTGGAGAGGCAAAGCAGAAGGGTGGGTCAGAAAATTATTCTACAGAAGACTAAAGTAATGTTTAACAGTCTCGGAACAGAACAGCAGTTTACGACAGGTAGAGAGGCACTGGAAGTGGTAAGGGAATACATCTACTTAGGGCAGGTAGTGACCACGGATCCGGATCATGAGACTGAAATAACCAGAAGAATAAGAATGGGCTGGGATGCGTTTGGCAGGCATTCTCAAATCATGAACAGCAGGTTGCCACTATCCCTCAAGAGGAAAGTGTATAACAGCTGTGTCTTACCAGTACTCACCTACGGGGCAGAAACCTGGAGGCTTACGAAAAGGGTTCTGCTGAAATTGAGGACGACGCAACGAGCTGTGGAAAGAAGAATGATAGGTGTAACGTTAAGGGATAAGAAAAGAGCAGATTGGGTGAGGGAACAAACGCGGGTAAATGACATCTTAGTTGAAATCAAGAAAAAGAAATGGGCATGGGCCGGACATGTAATGAGGAGGGAAGATAACCGATGGTCATTAAGGGTTACGGACTGGATTCCAAGGGAAGGGAAGCGTAGTAGGGGGCGGCAGAACGTTAGGTGGGCGGATGACATTAAGACGTTTGCAGGGAGAACATGGCCACAATTAGTACATGACCGGGGTAGTTGGAGAAGTATGGGAGAGGCCTTTGCCCTGCAGTGGGCGTAACTAGGCTGATGATGATGATGATGTTAGAAAATACCGAATAGTTCATTTTCGAATACGAATAAAATATTACACACCAACTATTCGCATTAAAAACTTCGATATTAGCCTGCCATATAATATATATAATAAATACACTACTAAAGCTAAAGCCCTCTCTACCCTTGGTAAATTCACTGTTTTACTTCACCTGCACGGACATGAGACCAAGATGACACGTCTAGGTAATTTTTTTACATCGCGCTAGCTTATATTAGAGTGTTTCAAAACACCTACATTCTTAAAATCTACTTCACAATTATAACGAGAATTTTATTGACTTTTCTTGTCTCCCTTCAGTGACACGCTTCCTAAAATGTTGGCAACACTAGACTGCAATAGTTCATAATGTATTAATGAAAAAACTCAGTGCACTTCCACTCTGTGAAGAAGGATGACAAGCGAAGCTGTGTATGTGGGCCCCTTAATGGCGAACTGCACCTCCGCCGCGGGTCGGGCCGGTATTGAACTATGTTCGGGATCGGCCCACATATGGGGAGTGCTTAACGCCTGCTTCACCTCCACCGCCAGTCGGCCCGGCATTGCACCAGCTTCAGGATCGGCCCACGTATGGGAAGGGCTTAACGACTGCTTCACCTCCACCGCGGGTCGGGCCAGTATTGAACTATGTTCGGGATCGGCCCACGTATGGGGAGTGCTTAACGCCTGCTTCACCTCCACTGCCAGTCGGCCCTGCATTGCACCAGCTTCAGGATCGGGCCACGTATGGGGAGTGCTTAACGCCTGCTTCACCTCCACCGCCAGTCGGCCCTGCATTGCACCAGCTTCAGGATCGGGCCACGCATGGGGAGTGCTTAACGTCTGCTTCATCTCCACCGCCAGTCGGCCCTGCATTGCACCAGCTTCAGGATCGGGCCACGTATGGGGAGTGCGTAACGCCTGCTTCACCTCCACCGCCAGTCGGCCCTGCATTGCACCAGCTTCAGGATCGGACCACGTATGGGGAGTGCTTAACGCCTGCTTCACCTCCACCGCCAGTCGGCCCTGCATTGCACCAGCTTCAGGATCGGGCCACGTATGGGGAGTGCTTAACGCCTGCTTCACCTCCACCGCCAGTCGGCCCTGCATTGCACCAGCTTCAGGATCGGACCACGTATGGGGAGTGCTTAACGCCTGCTTCATCTCCACCGCCAGTCGGCCCTGCATTGCACCAGCTTCAGGATCGGGCCACGTATGGGGAGTGCTTAACGCCTGCTTCACCTCCACTGCCAGTCGGCCCTGCATTGCACCAGCTTCAGGATCGGGCCACGTATGGGGAGTGCTTAACGCCTGCTTCACCTCCACCGCCAGTCGGCCCTGCATTGCACCAGCTTCAGGATCGGGCCACGCATGGGGAGTGCTTAACGTCTGCTTCATCTCCACCGCCAGTCGGCCCTGCATTGCACCAGCTTCAGGATCGGGCCACGTATGGGGAGTGCGTAACGCCTGCTTCACCTCCACCGCCAGTCGGCCCTGCATTGCACCAGCTTCAGGATCGGACCACGTATGGGGAGTGCTTAACGCCTGCTTCACCTCCACCGCCAGTCGGCCCTGCATTGCACCAGCTTCAGGATCGGGCCACGTATGGGGAGTGCTTAACGCCTGCTTCACCTCCACCGCCAGTCGGCCCTGCATTGCACCAGCTTCAGGATCGGACCACGTATGGGGAGTGCTTAACGCCTGCTTCATCTCCACCGCCAGTCGGCCCTGCATTGCACCAGCTTCAGGATCGGGCCACGTATGGGGAGTGCTTAACGCCTGCTTCACCTCCACCGCCAGTCGGCCCTGCATTGCACCAGCTTCAGGATCGGACCACGTATGGGGAGTGCTTAACGCCTGCTTCACCTCCACCGCCAGTCGGCCCTGCATTGCACCAGCTTCAGGATCGGACCACGTATGGGGAGTGCTTAACGCCTGCTTCACCTCCACCGCCAGTCGGCCCTGCATTGCACCAGCTTCAGGATCGGGCCACGTATGGAGAGTGCTTAACGCCTGCTTCACCTCCGCCGCGGGTCCGCCCTGCATTGCACCGCGGGTCGGCCCGACATTGCACTATCTTCGGGATAGGTCCACGTATGAGGAGTGCTTAATGCCTGCTTCACCGCCGCCGCGGGTCGGCTCGGCGTTGCACTATCTCCGGGATCGGTCCACGTATGGGGAGTTTTTTTTTTTCGCTTAGTACGCCAACGACGCAAGAATTTTCTCGGATGGTAGAAGTATACAGCTTCGCTGTAGGACAATATCTGTCGATGACAAAGATAACTTTCACTGACGCATTTTTCAGCCTTATTTATTGCATGGCAATCGGGTAATACACCAGGGAGGCGAACTTTACAGCCACCTGAGCCCGCTCTGAGTATGCATGCTCCGCCCAGTCGTGAACCTCCAACGAATATTTTCCAACAAATCAACACATTATTAACACATTAAATAAAAGAACGTGTCATTGTTTGTTGGTAAGTGGCCGCTAAAGCGGCATCTATCTCACCCCCCTCCCACCGCGCGCCGGCTCGCTCCGCTCCCCTTGGAAGAAACCCTCCCTGTCTGGCTTTGTGGTTAAAGCATACGAAAAACGAACATGTACTGCAGAGAAGTGAAAGGGGACATTATGTGCAGGTTTATAGTGCAGTTGCCGTTGTTGGCGTGGTGTCAAAGCAGACAGAGTAGCGGCGGCAGAGCGATCGCAGCTGGTACGTACTGCAAATTTCACTTTCCAATATATATATATATATATATATATATATATATATATATATATATATATATAGAGAGAGAGAGAGAGAGAGAGAGAGAGAGAGAGAAATTACTTGCCCCCTCCCACTCGAAAATAGTTGGTACGCCAGTGAATTGAACTGACTGCTACGACAGCCACCAGTGATAGGCCACGTGCGCACGAATTGCCTCCCAGACGACGGTGAAGCCGCGTGGCAAACGTGCCTACCCCGCTCCTTTCGAGCAAAGCAGAACAGTAGGTTGAGGCATAAGCTGAAAGTGAAAAGTTTGTGTTGGTGAAATTTAGCAAGAAAGTAGGTGGGGAGGGTGGGTTGAGAGGGTAGAGATCATTGTATCAGTAACCCAGCTATTTTTGCTTTGCCAATTTTAAGTTATATTTATTAGTTTTCTTTAGCTTTGACGCGTCAACCTATAACTATCGCCACATCGAGCGCTTGTAACATCGTAGGTCATTTGTTAAGAAAAGTAAACCTGCATAAGCAGGTATGTTACTTTTCTTGTCAGTTATTGCATGCTGAGCGAACCTCGCAGTTAAGTGGCATTCAGTGCCGCCATTTCGCGTCTGTACGGTTGTCCGAGTCTCATCAGCCACGCGCATATTTGTGGGTGACTGATTGACCGAGTGAGTGTGTGACCCGGAAGCATATGTTATAAACAGTATACCTGGCTGAGTTTATGAGTTTCACCTTCAATTGAAGGGGACCTCCTGATGGATGATGTTTATAATGTAGCAAAGCAACGACCACGCTGAGAGAGGCGTTGTAGTGGATGACTCCGAATCAATTTATCACCGCCTGGGGTTCTTTAACGTCCACTCAATGCTCAGCGCCAGAACGTTTTTGCATTCTGCCTTCCCCCATCTAAATGCGACCGCCGTGGCCGAGCAATTTTCTAATTTTTGCTATGTATAGTTTGATTCCACTTTCCCATCTGCATTATATAAATTGGGCAAGTTAAAGCACTGCCCAGTACTACCTAGCTGTAATGTTTTCAATCTCGATCTCGGTTGTATCGGGAGGGAAACTAATGCGGAACTCCTTACTCCGTCAGTAGCAGGAGTCGCGCAGCGAAGCCTCTGCGCAGAGGGCTGCTTCCATCGCTTCGAACGCTCCAAGCGCGTCGGCAGCCAGGGAATTTGTAAACACCCACCTCGGCTGGCGAGCGTAACGCAACGACTGTAGAGCATCCGCCGCGCTCATTCCGCCCGCTAGCCTCGCCCGGCGGTGGTTCATCTGTGTTTGATCGCGGAGATAGCCGACCGTGCTGGTGGAAGCTCTTTGTTTTAGCGCCGCGGCCGCAATCTCCCACGGTGCGCGCGGCCCTTTGTCGACGAGATGGCGCGCGGCGGGCTTGACCCTCCCACAAGTACGGTCAACGAACTGCCTGCCAGCAGGCCACCGCGCCAAGGGGGTCAGAAAGCAGCCACCGCCAACAAAACGGCTCTCCTCCGCGCTTTCGCATGGCCAGCAGAGGTGCGAATGCCGGCGCATGCAGACGGGAGAAAAGCCGCGCACGCACGCACACAAAAAGCGACGCCCACTGAACTCGCGCCGGGTTCAGAAAGAACAACGATTGGGAGAGGGCGGCCTGCCGCCAGCGCGCATTCTCTTGCGTCTGGTGCGGCGGAGCCCGGGTGACGCTTGACCGAATTTCTTCCGTCAAAAGCCAGCCGCTGTCTGTGGCAGCAGTGCTCGCACGCCGGGCAGCAGCTGGGCTTGGCCCCTTTCCCCTTCCTCGCCGACGCTGCTGCCGCGGCCAACACTGCACGCTGCGGAGGCGGGCAAGACCTCGCGAGCGGGCCCGCGCCAACTGGGATCACGCGCTGCTTTTCGGAACTTTTTCCACTCGTCACCTGTAAACGCCGTGTCCATTCTCGTGGTTTATTTCCGTCACGGGGCGGAGGGCAGCCCAACGACTATTCTTTCCCTTCCCCGTGCAGCAGCGCGCCCAACTGTTGCGCTACTTTACTGTTGTCTCAACCGATGGCAGCTCCCCAGAAGGCACGTAGTTTTCCATTCGACTCACGTGAACCAACCTGAGCTCAGTGGGGTTTCACTGGCGAAGGAAGGAAAAAGAAACAAAAGAAAACACGGCTTCCCTGCGGGACGGATTCTGCGACGTAAGCGGCGCGTTGTCTGCTGCGTTCGCGACCTTGGTTCCTCTAGCCGACGACGTGAAAGGGCGACTCGTACGAGATGGTGCAGGAAAGGCCTCATTCCCGCCTTCCGGTCCCTCCTTCTTTTGCTTCGCACAGGCACGCCGGCGCACTCGGGAGCCGGGCACACACGCGAGAAGGACATAGTACCTTGCGTCCGGTCCGGGGCTCCCCTCAAGCTTCTACCTTGAACTCTGTTCCATGAAGTCTCAATTCCCTCGAGCATGCTCTTCCACAAGCGTCTCTCTCTGCTTCGTCTAGAAAGGTGCACCTGAAACTTGCGCGACATTCGCCGGATGCTTTCTTCCGGTAGACGAGAACAATTTTCTCGGGCCAGTTCAGCACCGCCTGAACCCTTTGCGATTGCCACACGCTTATTCACAGTTATCAGGGCCTATAGTATATGAATGAGGGGTCATTCATATTCCCGTGCGCTGTGGTACACAGAAATTTTCCGAAGGTTGCCTTACGCACGCGAAAGTGCGTTCTCCAATTTTGTCTAGATCAAATTCCACACAAGAATGATGATAAAGAGCGGTTATCACTGTCCTTCGTTGAAACTGAGTTGAAGCGACACCACCTATCTTATTGGCGGTGGATTGTCAGTGATATAAAACGCCCGAAACGTAATCACAACAGTTTGAAATATGTGAGACACTTTGGCTGTTATACGTGATTTAGAGTGGGTATCGGGTTTCGTGCGCGTGCATTTGTGCAATAAAAGCTCATGAAAGCATGTTCCGGAACGACTTACCTATGAAGATGTCAATCTGTCCAGGAGCATTAAATGTTCCATAACCACTAATTATGCACCGGTAGCGGCACTTGAAAATTTGTCTGGAGTCGGGAGTTGACAAATGGAGGTCCGGATCACGGCTTCATTCGTAATGAATGGTTTCATTTGCAGGGAGCGATAGGTGTATACGTTGGTCTGAGTGATTTTACTTCATTACTAGTCGAAATAAAAAGAAAGGAAGAAAGCGACGGCTTTCCCGGAACGGAGGCCGCGTTTCAGTGGAGGCAGAACGCAAGAACACTCGTGGTGAAAATTGATCCGAAGCCTCCCCCTATATGGCGCAACACATAGCTCATGTGTTATACTTTGGACGGTGATGTTCACAATTTAAATAAATAAATAAATAAATAAATAAATAAATAAATAATGAGACAGCGCCTCAGAGCAAGGGTTGAGTGTATTCATGTAAAAAATTCCTTCTTATGCCAACCAAGGAGGCTTGAGTAAATCCAAGAAATGCGCATCGCAGTGAGAGCAAGCGCCAAATTCGCAGCTTTCTTCAGCGAAACTAAATCTAACGATCGGCACCACGCTGTTTCCTGCTCTGTACCTGCTCTGCTCTGTACCCGCTCTGCTCTGTATGGTTTCTCAGAATGCTCTGAGAAACCATTTTATAGGAGGAGCACTTGTCAGCATTCTCTGCATCGATGTCATTGTCCCCTATGTAAAGTTCAAAACAAAGTGCTGAAGCGAAGTTGTAACGCTAGAAGAAATCATCAGTGTAACAAACTTTGGGGACCAGCACAAGCAAAATAGGGTCGACATTTTTCTATCCATGCCTTTTCCGATGCTGTTCTTTTTTCGCGATTCGTCAGTGGTCAGAGCGACGCTCCGCCCGCGTTATCAATGCGATCAACCGACTGCGAACGGTGGATGTTGAGAATGGCATAGAATCGAGCGGAAGACATCGCTACAAAATCGTGGCCCAGATCGTCTGTAACA
Organism: Dermacentor andersoni; assembly: GCF_023375885.2. Taxonomy (NCBI): domain Eukaryota; kingdom Metazoa; phylum Arthropoda; class Arachnida; order Ixodida; family Ixodidae; genus Dermacentor; species Dermacentor andersoni. The sequence goes on from NC_092814.1 coordinate 212,724,602, forward strand.
GGCGAAGTCACTATACGAGGGCCCAAATTTAGGGGACACTTATTTATGTATTAAAAGTACCTACAGCGCCAAAAGGCATTATTGCAGGCAGGTTACATTGAGGGGGGTGCTATAACGTTTGTAAGGAAAGCGACAAACACCATTTCAATGCGAATCAGCGCAAAACATAGCCGCAACAATAAGCAATACTTGTGAACGTTCGAGGGTAAAAAAAAAAAAAAAGCGAGCGAGCGAGCGAGAAGAAGAAAGAAAAAAAAATCACGTGCTTTAGAGCATATCTTGTAAAGCAGTAAGAAGATTGGAGGCATCAACTGCTTCCTGTGGTAACGATTTCTTATTGTTAGTCATGCGGGGAAAAAAATGAATACTTAAACGAGTTATTACGACCGCTTGTATGTACATATTTTTTTCTTCTATGTATTCTGCGATCGCTTCTATACGATTAGCAAAGATTAAGGGAAACTGCGAAAGCGTCGAGCTCGCTTCTCCCTCAGCGTGAGAGCCCACACCGGAAAGGCGCAGCGCACTCAGTCCCCGACGCAGGAAATAAGAGAGCTCCGGCGTAACATAACTGCGTGGTTACGTTGTCAGTAGCGCGATGTAACGGGCGTGCAACGCATAGATGCGCATGCCCATCGTTCGCCGGGAAAATGTAGCGTAATTAATTACATAGTGCTCTTACGTAGCCACCGTGCCCGAATGGTAACCGTCAAATGCACGTCTTTTCCCCTTCGGCGCATGGACTGAACCAGCTATTGGACCAGCATGGAGCAGCTATTACGCTGGTCAGTGATGCGCACACGGGGGCAGCTGCCGACTGCGCTTGAGCTCTGTGCACTCAAGCGGGGCTGTGCCGGCATGCGAACTCAGGCTGGGCTTAGCTGCTTGGTGGTGATATTCGAGAGCGATCTGCGGTATGTTCAAAGCGAGAGCGAAAAGAGCAGCCAGAGAGCGCTTCTTACACAGCAAATAGCCGTTTAGGCTACCAGCGCGTAAACGAATTATTAGCGTAATATTGGAATTATTACGTGGAATAAGTGGAATTATTAGTGCACTACAGACAACATTTTTCAGACTCAACATGCACACAATAAACTTAACGGAAACGACGAAGAAGACAATCACCAGCGAGTCATTCGAGTATATTCTTGCGCCGCAATCGCAAACATGAAATCATATGAACTCGCCCATCTATCTGTCATTTTAAATTCAATGCCAAGCCACAAACGCTAAGCAATACATTTCGCAACATTAACGAGCACCGGTACAAAAATTTTAATTGTTTATTTTTGCAGACCGCTATGCGCATGTAATTATTGACCGCAAGCCGCAATGAAACGAACTACCCACCGGCGCACAATAATTTCATTTTAAATTCAATACACCCTTTATTACACATTTTGCGGAAACGGCGTTCTGATGCTGACGGCAACGTCGCGGGTTCGACTCCTGATGCGGCGGAGTATTCCGATAGACGAGGCATACAAAAAACGTCCGCGTTGTTCGCGCTCACTCTGCATGTATACTTGTCTATTATCTTCCCTTTCGTCTTCCTTTGCGCAGCTTCAAAGAAAGAAGGAAAGAAAGATAAGAAAGCAGGAAAGGTAAGAAAAAAAAATGGCCACGAGACTGAAGACCTGCACTGCGATGTCTCTCACAGCCCACGCCCAGCTTTGGAATGTAAGGCTGGCAATACTAAGCTTAAAGGGACACTAAAGAGAAAAAAATATTTCTTCTGTATCAGTCAATTGCCCTTCCACAATATCGAAAACACCACTCTTACCATGCCAAGACGCTTGGTGTTATTACCATGCCAAGTCTCAAGTGTTATTTCGGCGTGCTGCAACTCGCAAGTACAGAGAGCACCAGGTTTGTCTATAGGCATATCAGCATAAAAATCTAAGCATTTCAAATTGGTTCATATTGAATATGTCCTAAACACAAGACTTAAGTATCTCCTATATTTTTATGTATTTTATCGTAATTTTTCGTCTCGCAATTATTTAGAGAGAGTAAATAGCCTTTTCCAGGGCTATTTCATAGCCCTGGAAAAGCCTTTTTCCAGGGCTATGCCTTTTCCAGGGCAGCAAACATAGCCTTTTCCAGGGCAGCAAACAGAAAACGTTTTCCAAGGCAGCAAACAGCGTGCGATCATAACGAAAGTAAGCTTCCTACAGTGCCTATGCGCTGCATCTTTCTTTCGCGCAGGAGCTACAGCATCGCTCAGTACCTTAATTTGAACCTTTCGCAGACGCTTCGAGCAACAAGCGCGCACAAATAAATGTAAATAAACGCGACATTTTTTTCTTTACACACGTGCGTTGCTTCGCAGTTACTCATCCAGTGCTCCTACAGCAACTTTATTGTTCACATTTGAAAAACACAATCGAGCAGGCTCAGCACATTGCGAAGCGTGCTCGTTCTATCGGCGCAGGACATACAAAATACCGAAAGTAGAAATGAGCTCGCAATACAACGATGCTCTAGAACAGGATTTTGAATTCATAAACGAATCAAAATGTTTGGTTAAGCTGACCTGCCAAATCTCTCCGTTCCACTTGTTGAGTCAAGCGGAGGCGGACATCTGTTAAAAGGCGGAGATATCAATGGCACATAAGCAGGATGGTTCGCAACGTTGTTTTTTCTGTTACCAACTAAGTGGCGGCTGCATATTCTTGAGTTTTCGATTGGTTACCACGGTCCTCCATCAGGGCTACGTAACACAATTACAGAAGAACAAAATTGTCGCACTTTCTCATGCGAGCCGCTGTGTTGTGGTGAATGCAAGTAATCCGATTACCCAACAGGTTGAACGGCCCGTATCCAGCGCTCTCGCCTTTCCCCTTCATACGATCGCGATGGAAATCGGTAAAACTGAACGTTGTTATTCCGTCCTTCACGTTCATGGCAATTTACAACACAACAGTAGCGTCGATTGCGGCGTTTCTTCGTAGCGTGCGGAGCTATCGCGGTTGCCGTCGTTTCCACCATCAGTCTGAAGAGTGAGCCAGCAAGCGCTTTATGGCAGTTCGGCGGCCCGTCCGACTATCGTAGAAATCCATAGCTCTCTGTCTGGGTGTTAAATGCGCAAAACACTCGCAATATGGACCAAAATCTACTTAAATCGTTGTTTCGCAGTCGCTAGCTGCCTAGGCAACTTAGCAAGGGAGTCGGGCTTCGCACTACTCAACTACTACCTCTTCGCACCGGCAGGTAGCGATATGCGTCTTGCAAAACTCTAGGGTCTGACGTCCATACGCCTACCTAGTGAAGGAGTCACGTTACACGCTGGTCTGGGTGCGCACAGGAAAACCGTAATGATCGATACGCTTCGTAGTCATTGTCCTTCCTGTGAGAACAGGCTCTTGCACATATGGACGCTACCGAGTACGTTGGCAGAGTAAGTCTTAACATTTTTGCTGCTATACTGTATTAACCAACCAAGCGAATAGATAAAGTAGGGTGTCTCGGACGTGAAGCACCGGCGACCAGCCGTGAAAGTGCCTGACGTGACCCTCGCGGTCGGCGGGAGAGGGCGCCGCCGGGCGCATGCATTCCGGCAGGACGCGATTGCACCATCAGAAATCCTTCGCACGTCTCTCGGCACGGAAGCGTCTTCCGCGACAAATATAGTATCTTGCCCAATATGTGACTCATTAGCACGCTGTCTTGCTCAATCATTCACTCTTTCATTCACGTAGTGGCTCACCAAGTGACTCACTCTCCAGCGCCTTATTAGCTGACGTGTCCGTTCACTTTCAGATGAGGCGTCGGCTCACAAATTGACTCACATGGTCTTTTTCACTAGCTTGTGAGCACATGTTCACTCATTCCTTCAACTGCCTTATCCGGCTTAGGTCGTTGCGAGTCACTCACTCGCTCATTCACTCGCTCAATGAGTCACTCATTCAGTCGCTCATCCAATCTCTCGCTCACCTCTCCCACTCACCCAATCGGACTTTTTGGCGACGGTCATTCTGCGCGCTCTTTTTTTTCTTTCCTCGTATTACGGTTGTTTTGCTTTTTCCTCACTGGTTGCACTTTGAGGGATGGGGTTCAATTGTGGCAGGTGTCCTGCGGTGCATTCGTCGAAAAGGTAATCGTCCGGTCGTTACGCGGACCTGAGCGGAATTTTCCACGACCGCAGGGGCCGCCGCCTTTGTGTTCGGCTGGGGCGGCGGCAGCTGGCTGCGGCGACCGTTTGTTCGCATGCCTTTCTCCTCGCTGTTTCCGGAGCTGCGCTTCGGTCGCCGCATGTCCGCAACTTTAGCAGCAGAGAAGCGAACATGGGCGCGCACATCCACTGCTCCTCAAAGGGGGACATGTCATTAGAGGGCGGGGAGGGAAAGTAAAAAAGCGGGCTTGCTGCAGCAGACTCGGCAGCTCGCACGAGGCTGTCCTCGAATGTGACCTAAAGAACACTCGCAGTCTCGCATGCCAGCCAGCTCATTGCGTCTTTGCTAGCGGTATTTTTTCGTGTGGTGTGCCATTTCCGCTGCTCCCTTCACAGGAGATTTCTGTAACGGACATCCGTCATGCTATCTCATCTCCTGCCTGTCTGGGACTCCGCCCTTTTCATGCTCCCTCCTTTCTTCCCAGGCGTCCTGCATCGAGCAATTCCGTCTCGAAGTTCGCAGTGGAGCAGAAACTTCATGTAGAGAATTTCTGACTGCATCGCGGCTTACCAGTTCTCCGCTGTCACACTGCGTCGGCTAAAACTGATGCTAGCTCTTTGCGTTTTTTGTGTGTGTGTGTCTTGGCCATGGGTTACAAAAATGGACCCCTCTTAAAAAGTTGCAGTTTTGTCGGAATTCTCGTTATATGTTATACCTGATGATCCTCATAACCAGCAACTATGCGCGGCAAGTATAACAACCGCAACCATGTGCGAATTAAATCACAGCGTGTACGCGCCTCCATTCTGACTTAACTGAGAGCCGCGTTTTGATTGAAAAAGAGGAGGGAACATTGCCTTAAACGTTTGCCCCTCACATTGCGCAATCACCCCAGTTTCAATGAAAGCTGCGTCATGCCTAAAGAGTGTTCTTTTTTTATCTGCACAAAAATTTTATTATTAGGGCAATTCTATTGGTTACCTTTAGTTTAACATTTGGGTGTCCAGCATGGTTGATTCTAGGTAAGGAGTAATTTTTGCGGCTACGCGAGTAATTAACTTTATATGTATTGACTTTGTTGGGCTAACGCATTGGAGTAGTTGTAAGGTTCGTTTTCGAAATTTTCTGGCCAAGCGATGAAAGGTTCAATAAAGCAGCTCTTGTGGGAGAAACACGGACAGTTATTTGACGATCATATGTGGGGTTTTGTGGCGCAAGGGCCAATGATGGCCAAAGAGTGCCGAGAAATGGTATGATGTAGTCGATGGTGCGGTCAATGACAGTTCTTTCACTTTCGTAGGCTCGCTGAAGTGGAAACTGGATGGGAATAAAAACGCTTATGACGTTGATCTTACTTGCGCTAATAATTATGAATGAAGAAACGTTCCTTGCACTACTAACGATGCTGATGACTTCAGACATTTCTCGCGCCAGCCCACGCCAGCGCTTTGTTTCCATAGCGCTCGCCGCATGCCTGGTCGCAGCCGTTGAGTATGTCTCGTGCGGCACTCCGCTTTCCTCCTCACCCTTTCGCCATACTCTACTCCTCGGTTTTTCTCCTCATGCTTCCGCTGAACCCTCCTGCTCCGCTTTCCTCCTCGTGCCCTCTTCGTTCTCGCCGTCTTTCATCTCCCGCTGCGCTCCGCGTTCGCTCTTCCATCCTTCGCTTCGCTCTTTCGCTAGGTTACAAGGGACGCCGAGGGACGGCGACGCTCAGCTCAGGATAGGGCGGCTGCGCTCTAAAAAAAATACGTACCATATCTGCTCTTGTAGAAATCGAGAGGGGACGAGTAAGAAAAATAAAGTGCTCCAACAATGTAGAGAAAGTACAGATAGTATTGGTCGGTTATAATTCCGTACTGCTTTCAGTAGCAGTGAGGCAAATCACAATGATTCAGGCTAACAGAGCTCTAGAATAGCCAGAAGTATATGAAGGCTGGGTCCGGTAAAGAATGCCGTCAAAGAGAGTGCGCTATGGATTACGCGGAGCAGGAGAGAGAAATTGCCGACTGGAAACGTCAGCCGGTCAGGCGATGAAGCTCGAGGCACCTGCTAAAATCGTTAGGGGTGTGCGAATAGCAAATTTTTAAACCGAATCGAATGGTGCTAGAAGCGAACCGAATCGAATACTTTTCGAGTGGTTTTCGAATGATGAACAGCATTTCCCGTCATTAATGTTCACATCCTATAATATTCTCAACATAAGCAAGCTTCCCTCAATGCACGGTACCTTATCAAGCACGGTTTATTAAACTCACGAATAGAGTATTTACACACACAATTTGGTCACACAAGTTAATTGTGATGAGGTGGGGCAAAACAAGTGAGGACTCTTCACGAACACAAGTCCCCTGGTTGAAATGTTGGCTCCAGTGACATTCCTTGTTACAACGACCACATTAGCATGGAACATTAGCAACAAGCAAGCAGCTTGTTCGCATATATTTACTCAAGACACTTCGCAGCGTACTTGCTCATGAATTATCACAATTAAGTAGGGACATTTCAAGGAGGAGGGGGGGTGTATAGGGGGCAGGACATACCAAGATTTTCGAATTGCGCCTTCCAGTATGCGCGCAACTAGTGCTCTTTCTTCCCCCCTCTCTCTTTTTGCTCTTACGTCCCCTCTTCTCCAGTGCAAGGTAGCAAACCGCACGTGCGTCTGGTTAATGCCGTTTCATTTCTTGCCTTCAGTTTCCCTCTCTCTTGAAACGAATCGACTCGAATCGAATACTGAATAATTCTCATTCAACGTCGGCTCAACTCAGGAGCTTGTAAATTAGAAGCAACTGAAAGGTGATCGTATCTGCCTCATCATTCCAACGACGGTAATGAAATACAGGAACAGCACGCCACCATGCAGCAGCACATACAGTATTGCGTTCGTTAAAGAGAGAGAAAGACAGAAGAAAGGCATTGAAGTTAACAGAACTAAAAGTCCGGTTATATAAATATATATATATATATATATATATATATATATATATATATATATATATATATATATATATATATATATATATATATATATATATATAATGTAAAGGGGGGTTTATTCGGCCCGTAGAGCAGCAGCGACAAACTCTGCACCAGCAGGTAGGGCGCTGCCAGCAAACGAACTGGGTACGAGCCACGCGATGGCGACGGGGCTTTTCAGCCTGTCGATCTTCTTCGTCACAATCACCCCCGGAATTGAAGAGTAGCCATCCTGGCGACCTAGGAAGAGGTGGGCGGATCGTAATACTGCTTCACCCGGTCAATGTGCACATTCTCTCGCGCCCGACGACGCAGATCGGAAGATGGCGCGGCAGGTTCTACCACGTGGCAATTATGAACAGCTGGTGTCACAAATCCACGAAACCTGCCATTGCGCTTCTGAAGGAGGACATAATATCATATTTCAGTGGCTGCCGGGACATTGTGGCATCGTTGGTAATCACCTCGCCGATGACGCTGCCCGACGTGCCCAGGCTGGCTCACCGACACTCCTTATACCTTTATCTAGAGTCGACGCTGCAAGAGAGCTCCGCAGTCTTGCTCGTACAATCACGTTAGGTTGCTGGCATACACCTCAGAACTCTAAGTGTCGTTTACACAGCCTCGACCCATCACTGAAACTTACATTACCAGCGAACCTTCCACGACGTGACGCAACACTGCTGTGTCGGCTGTGGGTAGGAGTAGCATTCACCAACTCCTACAGCTATCGTATTGGAATGGCGGATTCACCAATGTGCGCGAAGTGCAAGTGTGAAGAGACCATCAGTCACCTTCTGTGCCACTGTTCTCGCTTCGATAATCAACGCGAGACTCTCCAGTGTGCCTTAAATAGACTGGATGACAGGCCATTTACGGAAGCGAAGATCTTGGGGGCCTGGCATCATAGTTCATTGGCCCAGAAAGCAGTTCGAGCGCTTTTTCGCTACCTGAGGGAAACAGACTTGAGTGCCAGACTGTAGACATCCTATACCTAAGTTCTCTCTCTCCCTCTTTCACTCCCCATTCCCCTCCCCACGTGTAGGGTAGCAAACTGGACTCAGTCTAGTTAACCTCCCTGCCTTTCTGTCTTCCCTTCTCTCTCTCTCTCTCTCTTGTGCAACCACGCGGTAGGGCCCGTGGTACTTCGGGAGGAGCTTGGACGAAAGGCCAGGAGCAGCAACAGGCGGGACCGAAAGCCACACGAGTGAGTCGACGGGGAAGGAGTGAGGGGCAGGATTGAGTTCATGGCGTTCTTTTTGGCGGCACTGTTGAGCAGACGTCAAAGAACGGGCCAGTTGATGGCATTTCTCGGCGTGCTGAGCAACCGCAGAAACAGGTGAGCATTCAGCAGAGTCCGGCCGGTACGGGAGAACCGTATCAATGGTGCTGGAGGGATGGCGGCCGTAAAGCAGAAAGAATGGTGAGAAACCGGTAGTGGCTTGAGAGGCAGTGTTATATGCGTAAGTGACGAACGGAAGTACAAGATCCCAGTTGGAGTGGTCAGATGCAACATACATTGATAGCATGTCACCAAGAGTTCTGTTGAATCGTTCTGTTAAGCCATTGGTCTGTGGATGATAAGCAGTAGTAGTGCGGTGAATAATTTGGCATTCAGATAGGAGTGACTGCAGGACATCCGAGAGGAATACGCGGCCCCGATCGTTCAACAGTTCACGAGGTGCGCCATGGCGGAGAACGAAGTTGTTTAGAATGAACGAGGTGATGTCTTTTGCTGATGCGGCAGGCAAGGCGGCGGTTTCAGCATAGCGTGTCAAATTATCTACGGCGACAACAATCCATCGGTTGCCAGCGCCAGTAGATGGAAGAGGCCCGTATATATCAATGCCGACACGGTCAAATCGCTGAGCTTGGCAGGGAAGTGGTTGGAGAGGTGCGGTGGAGAGATTCGGGACACATTTGCGTCGCTGGCAGGCAATGCAGGAGCGTACGTATTTGTGGACGAAGGTGTACATCCCTCGCCAATAATATTGTAGGCGAAGCCGTGTGTAGGTTTTTGACACTCCGCCGTGACCACACTGCGGGTCAGAATGAAAAGCGGAGCAGAACTCTTGTCGTAGGTGGCGAGGCACTACTAAGAGCCATTTGCGGCCGTCATTGTGGTAGTTGCGGCGGTATAAAAGTCCGTCGCGGATTGTGAAATGCTGCGCCTGTCGGCGTAACGCTCGAGGTGCCGAAGTTGCCGGAGGATTCGACAAAAAGTCGAATATCATGACGATCCATGGGCCTTTTCGTTGCTCCGATGCCATGTCCGGGATGTCAATTGGTGAGATGTCATCTCTGTCGGTAGAAGTGCTGCTGTCTGAGGTAACTGGGGAGCGCGAGAGGGCATCGGCGTCAGCGTGTTTGCGTCCAGAGCGATAGACGACACGGATATCATATTCCTGGATTCGGAGGGCCCACCGAGCGAGGCGGCCCGACGGGTCTTTTAGGTTGGACAACCAGCAAAGAGCGTGACGATCCGTCACAACGTCAAAGCGTCGACCGTAGAGATATGGACGAAATTTTTGAAGAGCCCATACGATAGCCTGGCTCTCTTTTTCTGTTACTGAGTAATTGGCCTCCGGTTTCGTGAGGGCACGACTGGCATAGGCGACTACGTATTCGGCATTAGTGTTCTTGCGTTGTGCGAGCACGGCACCAAGGCCGACACCACTGGCGTCAGTGTGAAGTTCTGTAGGTGCGCTTGGATCAAAATGGCGCAAGATTGGAGGAGACGTGAGTAGGTGACGAAGAGTCGTAAATGCATCATCAGAGGCTTCCGACCAAGCAGAAAGTTCATTGTCGCCTTGAAGAAGTTGGTTGAGTGGTGCGATCACAGTAGCGAAATTGCGAACGAAACGTCGAAAATAAGAGCATAGGCCAATGAAGCTGCGTAGTGCTTTCAAGTCAGTGGGCTTCGGAAATTCGGATACGGCGCGAAGCTTAGCAGGATCAGGAAGAGTGCCTTCTTTGGAGACAACGTGGGCTAATATAGTCAGTTATCGAGCCGCAAGTCGGCACTTTTTTAAGTTAAGCTGGAAACCAGCATTCCGGAGACAGGTCAAAAGTTGATGTAAACGCCGAAGATGGGTCGGAAAATCAGGGGAAAAGACGACAACGTCGTCGAGGTAGCAGAGGCAAGTATGCCACTTCAGGCCGCGTAGGATGCCGTCCATCATGCGTTCGGAGGTGGCGGGCGCATTGCACAGACCAAATGGTATTACAGTGAATTCATACAAGCCGTCTGGTGTTACAAACGCGGTTTTCGAACAGTCAGCGTCAGCCATGGGCACCTGCCAGTAGACAGAGCGGAGATCTAAGGAGGAAAAGAACTCCGCTCCTTGCAAAGAGTCAAGTGCGTCGTCAATACGTGGCAACGTGTATACATCCTTTCGGGTAATCTTGTTAAGCCTTCGATAATCGACGCAAAATTGTATGGTGCCGTCTTTCTTTTTAACTAGGACGACTGGTGATGGCCAAGGACTATTAGAAAGCTGGATGACACCGCGATTGAGCATATCGTTCACCTGGTCATTGATAACGCGTCTTTCAGTCGCCGATACTCAGTAGGGACGCTGTCAAATTGGTGCATGGCTCCCAGTGTCGATAGTGTGCGAAACAGTCGTTGTGCGGCCGAGTGATGTTGCTTGGCAGTCAAAAGACGAAGAGAAGCCTTGGAGCAAGCGAAGAAGTTCGTCGCGCTGCCTCGTCGTAAGGTCACTGGCAATAGCTGGCGTAAAAGAACGCGGCAGTGACTGAGGAGGCGATGCCTCGAGAGCAGCAAGATAAGTGGAGTCGTCCATCGTGTCAGATATTGAAGATGAGGTCAGTGGCTCTGCTCTGCCAAGGCTTTCACGGCGGCGTAAAGTAATTGGTTCAGCCGATGGGTTTGAGACGCACATGAGAGAGGCGCCAGCTTTGAACTCAAGGACGGCGAACGGCAGTGGTAGTGAACGGCGGCGAACTAAGAGTTCGGACGGAGCGAAGAGTACTGTGCCGTCATCTACAGATTCGCAAGAGATACTGACAAGAGTGGAAGACCAGGCCGGTATAACAGTGTCTTCTGAAACAGCGATTTTGCGACAATGGTCCTTATGGTCAGTGATAATATCGGTCGAAAACTGAAACAGCTCGATTTCGGCGCGGGCACAGTCAATGATCGCACGATGTGTGGAGAGAATGTCCCAACCTAATATGACGTCGTGTGAACATGATGACAATACGATGAATTCTATGATATAGAGGACCTCCAGAATTACGACACGAGCAGTGCAGGCGCCGCATGGCTCGACGTGCTGCGCGTTGGCAGTTCGAAGAGACAGTCCAGAAAGCGGCGTCGTCACTTTTCCTATCTTGTGGCAAATACGGGCATCTATCGCTGAAAGTGCAGCGCCGGTGTCAACAAGTGCTAGCGTCAATGTTCCTTCTATTGCGACTTCAATAACGTTCTTCGGAGAAGTGTGAGGCCTTATACATTTCGCTGGCACCGCAGTTCTCGCCTCCTGAACTGCGATATTTAGTTTTCCTGGCGCAAAGGGCTCCGCCGCCGGTGCATGGGTGAAAGCGAGCGGCGGCGAGGAGAAGGTGAACGGCGAGCGGCGGAGAATGCGGTGTCGACGGCAGAAGGAGATTGTGTCCGAATAGTTGCGGCGTTGTTGGAAACGTGGCGCATACAGACGCACATTGTTCGGGACATTCGGTGTAAGAAGGCGACAGTGACGTGCCACGTGTCCAGCACGGCCACAATAAAAACAAATCGGACGGTTGTCTTCCGTGCGCCAATGGTCTTGAGGACGTGCATAGTGCACCAGTGGACGGACCGGAGGGTGGGTGGGTGGGCGCAAAGCTTGGCGAAGGGGGCCGTAGGTCTGTGGCGCAGGCCTCATCGCGACTTCGGCGTACGTCAGGGGAGCGGCCGTCGGAGCCTGCTGAAGAGAAGGCGAAATGTGGTCGGCTACCTGCTCCTTGATGACAGATTGGAGAGCGGGCGCCAACGGAGTACTCGACTGGCCGTGTGCAAGTGGAATCAAGGAAAGCTGACGAGCCACCTCTTCACGGACGAACTCCTTGATCTGTAGCAGCAGCGAAGTGTTATCCGGGGCAGCAGCCAAGCTGGACATTGAAGTGGCCTGACGTGTAGATTGGCCGATGGATACCCGTTGTTTGCGCAGTTCGTCGAAGCTTTGACAGAGACTGACGAGTTCAGAGACTGTCGAGGGATTTTTCGCCGACAGCATCTGGATGGCGTCGTCTTCAATACCATTTAAGATATGGCGGATCTTCTCGGCATGAGCCATTGCGACGTCAACGCGGTTGCAGAGGTCGACAACATCTTCTATATAGCTGGTAAATGTCTCCCCGCACTGTTGCGCACGGCCACGCAAACGTTGCTCGTCGCGAAGCTTGCGAACCGCGGGGCGCCCAAATACCTCTGTCACGTTAGTCTTGAAGGCCGTCCACGTCGTCAGCTCACGTTCGTGGTTGCGGTGCCACACGCTGGCGACACCGCTCAAATAAAACGACACGTAATTAAGTTTTTTTGGTGTCGTCCCAGTGGTTGTGGATGCTCACCCGGTCGTAGTCAGCGAGCCAGTCTTCTACGTCATGGTCTTCAGTACCACTGAAGATGGGTGGGTCGAGTTGACGCAACAACTTTGACCAAGAACTTCTCGAATCGAACACAAATCCAGTAGCGTATTCAATTAGTATTAAAAAATTCGAATATTCACACGCCCATAATTATATAATTAAGTTCAGAAATGCAGTCGTGCGATCAGTTAGCATCTGCGCTTACCGTAGAAGCTAAATAGAAAATTCCTTATTTATTTAGTTATTCCTAATACCTGTAGCGCCCTAATGCATTACTGCAGGGGGGGGTAGGGGGAGAATACATAACTAAGCAAAAGGCGACAAGCACAAGGCATGACAAAGCAAGCACTACAAGGCATGACAAGCCATGACAAGCAACTGACCCCATGACTACAAGTAACATGACTACAAGGCATGACAAGCAAGCACTAAATGAAGACAACTGCGCTCGTTCATACTTCTGATAACAAGGCCCGAAACATTGGTTCAGATCGGCACTCGACAACTTGTTTGGGCAACAGGTTCCATTCACGAATTGTAAGTTGAAAAAATATGCTTTGATAAGTGTTAGATTTACATTTAATTTCTCTTATTTTCCATCCATGGTCAAGTCTATTCGATATGAAATGCGGTGGAAGCAAATAAATATATTTGTCTATTTTTATTTTACCGTGATAGATTTTTATACAACATTTCTAACTGAAAGTTCCTTCGGCGAGTATACATAAAAGCTCCCATCCCAACGTTAGTTTAATGTTAGTAACACTACTACGGAAGTTATGATCTTTTGATACAAATCTAGCGGCACAGTTTTGTACACGTTCAAGCATATCGGTTAAATATAAAGTTCGCGGGCTCCAAACAACACAAGCGTACTCCAATATAGGCCGAACATAAGTTAAATATAAAATCTCTTTAACTTTTAGCAGGGCCGTTTTAAAATTCCGTCTTAAAAAATTCCGAATTCCACACGTTTTAGATGAAACATGCTCAACGTGCTTATTCCATGTGAGGTCGGAGCAAAAGTAAAGCCAAAGTATTTGTAATCAGATATTCCTGAGAGTTGGACAGAATCTAATCCATATTCGGCCAGGAAAGGATGATGTCTGCGCGCGAAAGACACTTTTTCTGACACTTTTTTTTATTGAAGTACATTTTCCACTTCGAACACCATTGTTGGATATGGTGCAAGTCGCTCTGCAAATTAAATTAATCTGAATAATTGTTTACATCGCCGTAGACAACACAATTATCTGCATATAAACGTATCTTAAAAGTCACATCTTTCACAATATCATTAATATACACTAGAAATAGCAGGGGCCCTAGAACCGACCCATGAGGCACTCCCGATGATATAGCAACATAATCAGACTGGGAATGATTAATCATCACACGTTGCTTACGTCCCCGCACATAATATTGAAGCCAGTTTAGGAGAGAAGTAGGCATGTTAAGTAACGACAGTTTATATAGTAGCAAGTCATGAGATACCAAATCAAACGCTTTTTTTGAAATCTAAGAAAATGCAATCAGTTTGTAACCCAAGGTCAAATGATGAAAAGATATCATAGCTAAATTCTTTGAGCTGCGTTGTACAAGAAAACCTGAACTAAAACGGTGCTGAGCATTAGTGAAGAATTGATTTTGTTCCAAATGTTTCATCATTGCGCTATAAATTATGTGTTCAAAGCTTTTGCAACTGATATTAGTAAGCGAAATTGGCCTGTAATTACCAACTATGTTTTTAGGGCCACTATTATGAATGGGCACTATATCAGCATTTTTCCATTCCTGTGGTATTACTCCTGTATCCAAAGATTTTGAGTATAAGATAACCAAGTAATGCGCAATAAGTTCAGCACAGACCTTAAAGACATAACAAGGAACGTCGTCGGGCCCACTGGCCGAAGAAACGTTTAGGTTAGTGAGCAAATTTAGCACACCATTGTACGTTAAAATTAGTTCTGGCATTGACCCTTTCACATGGACGCCCATATCTGGAATTTCACGGCACAAATTCGCCGCGAAGACGGACTGAAAATACTGATTGAAAGAACATACTTTATCATAATAATTAGTAACAGGTTCGGCGCCATTATTCAGTGCCAGAATGCCGACTGATTCACGGCCATTGCTTTTAAGAAATTTCCACACTTCTTTTGGATTATTCTGAAGTTTGAGGCCCAACTCATTTAGGTACCTCTCTATTGAAGCTTTAGTTTTTACTTTTATTTCTGTACCAAGGCTTCGCACCTTTTCTAGTACTTTCGGATCCCGAGATCTTCTGAACGCGCATAAGAGAGGACGCTTTTTTTTTATCAGTAGTTTAGTTTCACGGGTTACCTACGGTTTGTCTTTGCGCCGCTTAGCTGATATGTACTTAAAAGGAACGTATTTAGCGATTAGCATTACAAGCTTCTGCCTAAATATCTCACATAACGCATTAGTATCTAAAAGCTGGTTCAGGAATTCAAAATATTGTAAGAAGTTAGCAAGCTCACTAGATAGTGATGTGTAATTGCCTTTATCATAGAAAAAGATTTTTCCGGGGTTCCTGCGTGGAACTGAAGGCTGGATCATTGGCACGTGTGCAACCATGCAATCGTGGTCACTGATACAGGAGTAATATAGCCATCGCCCACAAGCGAATCTCGGTTAGAAAAAGAGCAGATCTAAAACAGACGAGGAACCATGGCTTGTCCTGGTTGGCTCCATTACACACTGATACAGATCGTTTGTAATAATGTGGTTGCGGAAGTCAATGTGCAGTTTGGATAAGTTCGTAAGGAATAGTTTATTGTCGATCCATGTAATGTCAGGCATGTTAAAATCACCTCCAATAATGAAATCATTGAGTGTCGTACTTATGAATTCAGAATGAGATACAAATATATCTGGATTAGCTCACGTACCACGTATAGGGGAACGATAGAAGCACCCAACTGTCAAGAGCTGCCCGTTTTCCAGACGAAGATTACACCATACAGATTCTTCGCAGCCTTTAGGTGTGGCCGAAGCAGAACAACGCATACTCGAGTGAATACGCAGAAATACGCCACCACCCCGGGAGTGTATATCACAGCGGTAAGCGTCAAAATCAGCCGGAATGATTTCAGGGTTGTGAATTCCAGCCATGACTCTGTACCCATGACTATATGTGGTTGAACTGAGGAAACGAGCGTGGTAAGGTCATCAGTATTATTCTTTATACTGCGGCAGTTCACAACAAGAATAGTAAGATCAGATATGAAGCTAATAGTGCGCGGACCGCACTGAATGTGGCGTTGGAATCCACTGCGCAGTTACCGTTCCTTTCGCTAGGGTTTATGTTCGATGACTTGGTCCTGAACTGCGTCATAAACGAAGCATTTTTTTTTTGTTGAAGACCATTTTGTCGCAACGAAGTTTGAAAGAAACTTTCTTGGCACGAGCATAGTTTACAAGTTTAGCTCGAGCTACTCGCACAGCCGGAGTGAAATCCTCTAGGATCACGAAGCCTGTATCTTTCAATTTACCTCCGAAAGACAAGAGGCGTTTCTTGTCTTTAAAGTTCCAGAACCGAATGATTATAGGACGTTTTTTATCATCTTAGAACTGGCCAATATGATGAGCGCGTTCAATACTTTCGGCATGAACGAGTTCACCCAACTGCTCTTGAAAGAATGCTCGAGGATTTTCTTCGGATTCACTCCACGTTTCTGTAGCCGAGTCACCCAAGCCCAGAAGAACCAAGTTATTTCTTCTCGATCTATTATTCGTATCATCAAGCGATGTCTTGAGCTCGGCTAAGTTCCGCGCTAGATCGTCAACAGCTTGTGGCTGAGCTAACACAGAAGCAGCCTCATCTCGTTTTAAAACTCCCATATCCTTTTCGAGAAGAGCTACTCTACCTAGAAGACCGTCCAAAGATGCGTTCATCGCATTTAGTTTCTCTTTTATAGCTTGTAATCCTTGAAGGAAACTCGTTTGACCTAGCTCTAAGCGCTTAAGCACATCAAAGATCCCAGCGATACTGGCAGCATTGGTAGTCACACTCGATGTACTTGGTCGGGCGAACAGGGCCAGGATTACGTTCAACATCCCCGGATAGCATCAATAAAAGCTGGCACAAACCCCACGATACACAATCTGTCAAGGCAAGGCACACACTCATGAAATGGAACAGGTCACTATATGCGTCGTCCGCGGCGGCGCCAAAGCAAGAAAAAGATACTTTTTGTCTACTTAAAATTTTCGGATAACGAATCAGCGTTGCGTCGTATTTCGAAGGGCCGAAATTCCGCAACCGATGATGATGATGATGATGATGATGATGATGATGATAGGCATCCTCTTGAAACGGGGTGGCGACCGATAGTTACCTAGCCTTCTAGAGCTAATAAGGTTTTACTACATCTATCGCAGTCTATAATTTTGCCTATTTTGCATTTCCTTTCTTCATTAAAACTTCTATCTCTATATTGTACAGTCACCTTTGCGTGTAGCGTATATCAATCTCTCTCATCCTATTTTTGTACCAATACTCTAAACACTTACTAGTTAATGCTACCATCCTCTTTGTATTCCAGCTTTTCTGGAAGGTCGATGTTTCCTGCGGGACTTTTGCTATAGCAGACACATGCCTCATCTTGTTGTGAATATTTCCTCCGGTGTGTTTTTGTCCTCAGGCAACCAGATCGGGCCTCAAATAGCAAATTAAGACATCTGCCTACGTGTTAGCACACAGATTTCCCCCCCCCCCCCCTGATTTCTCTCTTGCCATGGTCTTTTTCCATGCACTCTAAAAACTAGGAAGGGTATCGCAGGAGTGAAGCTGCCGGTTCACTCTTCAAAGCGTCGTTTTACTCTCGCAAAATGTCGAGGAGAGTGAAATGCATTGTTCACTCTGTCACCAAGGAGAGAGTGAAATGTGCTTTTCACTCTCCCCTTCAGAGAGAGAGAGTGAAAAGACTCTTGCGACAATAGAAAAGAGAGACTCTTGCGGCAATAGAAAACAAAACGTAGCGTAATCTTCTGCTTCAACTGTAGGTGGCTGGCCCCGAACATGGCAATGTATCATTCATGCACGCTGAGCAAAGAACACATCGTTTTGCTTCTAAGAGAACAGGCCGCCGCAGTTCAAAGGAACGCGTAGCGAGCGCTCTACTTTTTCACTCGGAGTTGCTCCACCGCGCGCGCGCGCGCTCAAGATCGCGGAACAACACAGCACCGGAGAAAGGTGATCCCTCCGCCGAGCAACACAGCAGCAGCAAAGGCCAGCCAAGGGAGATCGTATGTCAGCCATCTCGCGTCGCCACGAAAACACGACAGTCGTTTGTCATGCCTTGGATATAACAGCAAATCCTCCACGGTAAGTGAATTCTAACTTAGGTGCACATTGTCCGTATATGTCATGCTATCGCCAGGAAGTCGTCGCTGCGCTTAGCCGACGCGATTGACAAAGGACTAGGCATACGCGCTGTGTCTCTCGATGTGAATCGAAAAAGCCAGTCGTCGCGATAACTGCATGTGATTTTATCACTTTGCCGTTGTCCGTAAGAGCTTTAAAAATCGCAAACGCTGCCAGAACTATGGTATGTTCAATAAGACGCCAGGCGAGAGGACGCTTAAAATGGTTAGTTCACCAGCCCGTGATTCCGAGCCTATGCGGAGCGTGATTAGCGTGCGTTTTGTGTGTTTGAATTTATTCAGTTTGGCAGTCTACTGTGTACGGAACGCTGTTGAACTAAGGAATCACATAATAGAAGGCGTCATTTTGCTGGCAGCATGCTTTTTTTTTATAAATAAACCGCGCGCTTGACGGTGTCTCGCGCAGGGGGAATCTGCGACCACTGAAGTTACGTGCAGCACCAGTGCTAGTTAGAAACTTTGCCGCAGGCATTCAGCTGCATGCTGCAAGAGGTCAGTTGGGCGCGTTATCTTGAACTTACTGAAAACGCATGAGGAATCCATGTTTTATGCTGAAAAAAGTATAAACCCCATATAAGCGATCTTGCGCGCGGCAGCTACAAGCGACGCGACGGAGATGGCTGTCGCGTTCGCTCGTCGCCTACAAGTCGTACTCCGTCCGAGCGACGATTTTGAGCGACGCCTCCCCGGTGTTGCCGGCATGAGGGCTGCAGTCACGCGTGACGCGTGCTTTAGTAATTTACGTTGATGTATTTTACTATAAAAAGTAGCATAAAATATTTCCGGAGGTCTTGCAGTACGTTCTTATCCTTGCACGTATAAAAATTGAATCATTTGCTCGTTCCGCGCGACAATCGGTAGTATTTGAGCGATGTATGTACATCCAGTTCCGGCTTCGCGCTATTGGCTAGTCGATCATAGCACTTCTGGGCGACGAGCGACGATTTCTAGATTTCCAGAACCGAGCCATCTGTTCAAGCGACGGCCCGTTTTGTCGCTCGAAGCCGTCGCTCGTCGCCGTCGCGCACTAAATCGCTCTCACAGTGTTTATCCCTAAGACTGAACTGTTTTTGCTCATGTTGAAATGGTGTGATTATAGGTCTGGTTTTGTCTCCTGTTGCGGTTTTCGTGCACGGTGCGAAACTGAAAGGATGCTTATGTCTACGAACTCGGTGAATTGTCGAGCAGCTAGTTACGCATCGGCATCGAATATAACGGCTGCTGTGTGGAATTACAATTGCAGGGGCGCTTTGCATACGCTTATTGTTTAGGACATGCCTGTGCATTTGCTAATATGAGTTGGCGTGTCAGAGTTATGTCATATGAACAGCTAAATCAGCCTTCCTCTGGGGGTTACAAGCGTAATGTGTGCATTTTGCTATAGCATGGCAGATCAAGATGTGTTTATCGCTTGAATATTTTTAGTAGAGAAAAAATATCAAAATAAAATGTTGCTTTAATTCCGTGTTACCAGTCTGTCCTACACAGAACAATAGGTTGGTGTAATAAACTAATAACTGCGGTTTAACTGCAACTTTTACATGCCGACAAGAATCTAAAATGCTAGATTTCAAACTGCAGCAGTAGTCGGGTCTGTCAAAAATGAACTCCACTGCGCACCTCATGCATGAAAATAAGTTCATGCCTTTTAGTAAGCTTAGATGCAGGCCGCAGTGAACTTGTTAGTATTGAAATGTGGGTAAGCTTGCCATAACAAGCCTTGTTGCCCTTTTTTATAGGCACATCCATATATCCATTGAGCTGAAGGACAATATTTTCATCCGTACTGAGCATCATGTTTGCAGCTATAATCCTCAAATTATGGCTTCAGCAGTGGCACAACCAGGGATGGTGCGGGGGGGGGGGGGGGGGGCACACTGGGCACGTGCTTAGGATGTGTCACAAGTGGTGTTTGCTATACACCAGACTCATGACAGACCTATGACGTCTGAAAATGACCAATATTCTATTCATTAGCAGGAGTATTCTAACATTCATGAAAAACAAGGATGAACTGTGGTTTATTTGTTTTTTTGCTTAAATCTAAAAATTGAAGTTAGTTTAGCAGTTGACTGTTGCAGTCATTTGGATGTTTTGCATGCATTTCACTAGGAAGACTAAGAGCTAAGACTTTTTTATTGCCATGGCCTTGACTTTCTTGATGTTGTTTTGCACCATGCCCTTGTGTTGACTTTTGCATACGATATTTTTCAGGCACCCGCTTTATATAACGCAAGAAGGCAGCTGCAAGGACACGAGGATGTGAAAGAGCCAGTGCAGCGCGACTTCACGTAGTGCAGAGGAGCCAATGCCAAAAAATCAAAATACATTGGCATGTTATTTGGACAAGAAAACTAGTATGTGGGTATATTGGGTGTACCATTTGACCAAATGTCAACAAAATCAAGATACAGTATGTTACACGAAGATGAAAATTCTCACGTGCTCCAGGCAGTCATCTTAACGTGGTATATTTATGTAATGTCTCTGATTGGAAAGTCAAATCAAGTATGCTCTCTGGAGACAAACACATAGCAGCAAGTGTCATTGAAAAGTTAAAAATGTGTTTTAAGAAAGCTGATTAGTTCTGAGAAGTGACTGCTTTTTGTCTTGCCTCTCAACAGATATATCCATGTGTTAAAAAAATAGTGGTACAATGAAATTGCATATTTGCTTAGCGACATGATACATACTTGCAATGAGCACGGTGCCTGTGTTTACTATAAAAAGCAACAGCCCATGCTTGGTTAGGTTAGGCCCACTACAACATGCAGGCATGGGTGATTGGCGCTTTTTTTATTTCTGTGTCGTGAGGTTTATTGACGTGCGTATAGGTGCAGTGGCACGCAGTATGGCTAGTACAAAAAAAGGGGGGGGGGGCAGATATATGTAGCTCACTGTACACGACACAGGGCAAAGGAAATCCGTGTTCAGCAACTATGTTAAATGCCATGTACGTAAATTTTACAACGCTACTCGTTCGAAGCGCGCACAGGTGCATATTGAAGAAAAGTTTCCAGGGTAGATAATTTAGTTCGTAATTTACACTAATTTTGCTCTAACCACGAGACATAATAATTTGAATATACTGCACAGAAAAACCTAGAGCGAATTAAATTGTGTGTCAGCTTCGTGTGTATACATATAGTCTTTACTATGCATTAGGTTTTTTGCGTAATGCATTAACAGTTGACAGCCTATCATATGATGTGTACTCTGTTTACATTACAGTTGTTTATTAGTTTACTCGTTTGTTTGGCGACTGATGAAATGCCGGCATATATATATTTTCAACATTTGACATAACCCTGTATGTTTTGCAGGGACAACCCAGGACGTGCATTTCTCAGCACCCAGTCAACTGCCAAAAGTGACTCAAACACAGGCCACCAGTAAGTGGACATCAGTTGCAATTTCACATTATGCAGTTGGCGGCTGCCTTGTACGGAGGCTTTTTTTTTTAATGAGATGGTGATGTCGTTCTAATGTACATTTTGACCACAAAGGTGCGATCATGTCTCACAGAGGCATATATGGTTGCTATTCTCTGCGAGGGACGTGTTCTCGTGTTCGTGAAGCATTTGTGTTTGGCAGTATTGTCGCCCAATGAGTCGGATATAAACACTAACTCGCCACTGCCGGCAAGTAGTTGCGAGAAACGCATTATGACGCTGTAAAGTTATTTCATTAATTCGAAGGAAAGTTTTGCAGCAGGAAAAAAGGTTGCTATTCCAGGTAAACATGTCTTTTTCTCACAGGTTATTTAGCCAAACTGTGGATGCATGAAATTCGTGACTTATGGATAGATTTTAATTTGTTCTTTAGTAATGCTTCTAAAAGAGACTAGAAATAGCATGTGACTACCTCTGCAATCAGCAGACCATACATTTACAGTCATAAGTGGCAGTTCCATGCAGTCTCGCACTTTATATAACCTTTCCTTTCAGCACCATTGGAACTGGTGGCTGCGTTTTCAGAAGTGCACTTGACACTGTATATGTATGTGTGAATTCGGTTTTCTTTGTATGTGTCGGCTCACTGACAAACAGTGCAAAAATCTGTTGTACCATGAGCCTGACGACGCCTTCTGCTGCTAGAAATGCGGCACTTCGTATTTTATAGTACTGCATGACATTTAAATCAAAGCTACCACATAAAATGATCAAGAAAACTAACCGCTGTTATAGCTGTTTTCCTCAAAGAACGCTTGTCCTTTATGGGCTATGTTAATCTGAGCTCTCCACCGATGTTTCAGTAGTATTATCCCTTAGTGAGTGAGAGATTGGGGGCAATTAATCGTGTTAGTGTTTAAGTGGTGTCCTAATTATGTGCATTTGTTCCAACAAAGTTGTCTAGATTACTTTATTGTGTAGTGTAAAGCTTTGAAACCATCAGCAACTACTGAGTTCCTAACACGCATATGGATTTGTCACTATACAGGTGGAACTCGGCTGTACCACTGCAGTGCTGCGGAAATTGCCTTCACCAGCGGCTTTGCAACAGCTGTTTTGCAGCATGTCGGTATGTGTTAATTTATAATTATGTTGGGATGGGCTAGTATTATGGACCACTGCTACTCTGTATTGTGACAGATCCATATGATAAGGGATGTAATGGGTACAGCGAAAACCTTTGAATTTTTTACTATGGTACATAAACAGGCTCTCCTTTTCGTCACTGGAGCAGGAGAGAAGGGCATGCAGGCACTCCTGAATGTACATATATTTCAAAACATGAGAGAGACATACACACACACACACACAGACACACAATTAAACTAAAGGCAGGGACGTTCCATCTTTCATCTTGAATTGAATTGTGCAGCGCAAAAATACAACACAGACCACAGAGAAGCACACATGTTAACAGGTTTGATACACACGTTAGTTCAACAGATTTGATACTTCAAGTGTGCTATTGTACACAAGGGGGAAGAAAAAGGGGAGAAAATCTGGAAAAAAAAGTGGAGTGGAAAAAAAGGAATCGTGCCAAAAAGCATGAGAAGCATCGCGCAGCCAGGATCACCAGCAGGACATCTAAAAAGCACTCTGATAAAATTACATACAGGACAACCTTACGTATAGTTTGTTTCAATCAACTCAGATCACATGCAGCCATTACTGCAATCAAGTTGTTTCCTTATGTCATATGAGGGAATGATGTGAGCCCAAAAAACTGTTTAGAGCTGAAGGATTATGTTCCATTCTAGCCTCATTGCCTGCTTTTTTATCATATTGTTATCAGCTGCTTATGTTAGGGACAAAAAGTAAGAGTACGAACTGTTTCCCGATTCGCCATTCCACACAACATGTCTGTGACTATATGTACATGCAGATGATCCATAGTTGAAAAATATTCAGTACAGTAGAATCTCATTACAAGATGCACTTGGTTGTAAGAGACATCTGAAAATGGTTTGGTTGGTTTTCCGATGTTTGCCACGTTAACAATACTGTATACAAGAGACACCTTTGTTACTAAGGATGACTTTTTAAGTATTCACTACTTCGAAGGGACACAACCCAGACACATTCACTTTGTGCACCTTGTGTGCTCCGAAGGGCGTAAAGATCACGCAATCCTTACACAAGTCAATCGCGCATGTCTCTTTTAGCATGAACCAGAAAAGGAGGGCAACGAGGACAGTGCAGGGCAGAAAGTGTCGGCAGTTGAAGCTGACGAGCGTCTAAGAGCACCTCAAAGGTACTGCGAGCAACAAGGCTTGCAAAGTGAAGTGTTTAAATTCCAGAAGTTGGGAAGGAAGCTAACACAATCTACAGTCACTAAAAAGCTGTGAATGTCTTCTTTAAAGGGCCCCTAAACCACCGAGGTTGAAATTTAGTTGCGGTGTTGCAGTTCTACACAATAAGGCAATGAACAGGTAGCCATGAGAATTTTTCGAAACGGTGCAGTAATAGTGGAGCTACGTGTGTTTGATTATCGAAAAGTAGTCCCCACTCATTTTACTCTTTCATCTGGTACACGCCATATGGACAGTATCGTCTTTTCCTTGCCTAGTACACCTCCAAATGTTACGGGACAGGCCAACACCAACGAGCTCTGTTGCTGCCGTGCTGGCCCGTCGTCCTGCGAGGGGTGGCGCTAATACAACGGAACTGTATGGTGACTCGTGTTGAAGAGCCTCATAGGGAGACCCTTCTGTTGCCGTTTCTGTTCTTTGCCCCCATTGGCTGCCCACAATGGCATCGCGCGCAACGCGACGAGGAAGGAGTGTGTGTATTTGCTTGCAGGCCTTGCCGGCAGTCGTACACTTTCGTTCGACCAATCGACAGCACCGGAAACTGGTGACATCATCAGAGACAGCCTGGTGACGTCAGGACAAACTGGGGGGTGCAGGATAGGTCCAGAGAGGCGCACGGGGTCAATTTCTTCATATTGTGGTGCTCCGGCAGTGCTACGCACTCTGGCATTTGGCTTCGTCGATCGTGACGGCATTCTGATTTCGATACGCGTGTTTACTTGAAATGTTCAAAAAATGTCGAGAAGTGGTTTAGGGGCCCTTTAAGCCACCCTGAGCATTTATTCCTTCAGATATATCAAAACATACTTTAGTGATGATGCATAATAAAGTGATCTAGTCTGGCTCCTCAGTGTCTCAAAATTTTTGGTTTCGAGAGACATGTTTCCCGTGCCTCTTGAATATCTTCTGATGAGACTTTACTGTAATATACACAAACAATTGTGTAACTCCTCCTGCAAGTATTATTCATTAAGCCCGGTCACTTATGTGCAAAGCTAGTGGTTAAGTCTTGATGTCCGTACTTTTTAGAGCTATGTTTATTAATTCATGCTGTTCTTATTGGTTCTTCGATGCAGGAGACAATGCCTACGAAATTATTGGCCCTGATCATGAGAGCCCTCAAGGGGCAAACAACATCTCTGTTGCAGAAGTGAGCCTGATACCACTTGGAAGTTACCATGACAGATGACACGGCAGCAATAGATACAGAGACTGCCATGTCTACTGCAGCTGCAACAGTGTACGAGGCAAGCAGCAGCACGTCAGCATCAGCAGCAGTGTCAGAAGGAACCACACCAGGCCTGGTAGAGCAACATGTGTGCTATCACTGACTTTTTTAGTAGTGGATACAACTCATTTGCTCAACATACAAAAGCTTTTCACCACGACTGTGAGCCAGTGTTATTGTGCAGCAAGTGCAAGACTAAGTTAGGTGTTATAACACAGTACAAGCATCACTTTAATATATGCAAATGCAAACATATTACAGTTGTTGCCTCCCCAGCCAGCCCACATAGTGACAACAATGTGGAACACATGGTGGGACACACCTCTCCCCCATTACAAGATAGTAGAGACTGTCAGTGTTGTTGCTAGATTGACTGGTCTTTGTAGGCAACTAGAAGGACAACACAGGTGTCATAAGATTGTTGTTGATGTTGTTGTTGAAGAGGTAAAAAAGAAGTTTGATGCAGCTGAAGTGCCAACTGATATTGAGCAAATCAAAAGCAACCACCTGCGAAAGCAACACTATCGAAATTTGGGTATCTGTGTGCCGCCAACTCTGGTAAGAATGGCATAGGACAGAAGTGTAATGAAAATCACACAGACACTGCTGTTGCATCACTGGCCACAGTGAGCAGCGACTTGTAGGGCAAGAGAGTCAACTGAAACTAACATTATGATATAGTGTCATGCTCCCATGTGACCACTTTTCAAGTTATTTTGCAAGATACAGCTCAACCTCCAGAAACGAGACTGCAACTTGTCTGTAAAAAAGCTTTCACAAAAAATTATTCATAACACTATTAACATAGCAGTATCTTTTTTTTGTGTCGGTTCGAGGTTCCCGGCTGTCCATTAATGCAAAAATTGAGGAAAAAAAGAACATGTGTCGTACTTACACCTTTTTAACAAGTACGAGGGGGACAGAACTTTTCTAGTCATGCATCTTCATCATACTATCAAGTTTTTAAATGCCTTTTATAATTATTATCACCAGTTATATCTGAGTGCATTGTATGCATGTAGCAGGTGCAAAATCAGGTCAGTTGGATCAGATGCCTTATCTGCAAGCGAGCCCTATATTCAAGAAATTTGAATTAAAATAGTTACGTTAGAGACGCAGTCTTTCAGCACTTTATTGCCTGTGGTTTAAGCATTGCTCAATACTTTTGTGGGTGGCAATTTCAACCGGCACAGCACTGCGCTTTGCCGCAGTCACATTTGTCTTCAAAGCGGTGTTTATCATTTGTGTTGGTCTGTTTGTGTATGCATAGAGCAAGTTTTTAATTTATATTTTTCTGCATTCTTGTGCTTGCACTAAGCTTGTATAAGGCAGTTACAAAATGTGCGTCACTATAACGAACTGTTCTGTTGAGCTTACACTTGCAAATAATCGTGTTAAGATGGCCGCACTTCTGTGCGGGTGCACTGCTAGCTTTGTGTATGTTCTCATGTTTGTATAAAGCTTATATAAGCTAGTTAGAAAATGTATGCCACTAAGCATTGTGATATTCTTTAAAGAACTGCTTGGTTGGTTTTACACTTGTGAATTAGTATTGAGGCAGTGGTATTCCCATGTATGCCCACTGCTAGCTTTCTGTGTCCTCACGTGTTTGTATTAAGTTTCTACAAGGGAGTTACAGCATGTACGTCACTAAGCACTGTGATATTTTTTAAAGAACTGCTTTGTTGGTTTTACACCTGTGAGTAATAGTACTCGGGTGGCACTAGTCATCACAAGTAGTTACAAAGTGTATGTCACTAATTACTGTGATATTTGTTGAATTGCTGTGATGGTTTTACACATGTGAATAATAGTGGTCAGGACACAGTACTTGCGGTGTATAGTTGAATTTATACACTGCCAAGACATGGGCTGTATACGTACCAAACGAAATGTATGCCATTATATTGTTGTGATTATTACTGTTTGGATTTTATTAAACTGTAATAAAATTGTTTCTTGTATCTCTTGAGGTATCGCAATTTGTCATGCAACCAAACTTAGGACCTGAACTTGTGCATACAAATAAACAGCTAATTTAAGAGTATACTGCTCATATTCTGCTAAACCAGTTTAACAAATCTTGTACTACAATGCTGGAAAAATGACAGAGCTGACTCGGATGTACAGAAAAAGTTCTGCACTGGCTGAAGGACTGCCCCACACTGGAGTTCGTAATGTTGCGTTTATTGGAGTAGAACAGAAAGTGCACTTCTATTAAAAATGCGACAGTCGGTGCAGAAACATAAGGCAGACGAGCGGATGTGGCACATTTTTTTCAGGGCCCTCCATGCCTACTACTGCATTTCTAGTCTTCCTGTGCTCTGCGTATAAGCCCCTGTTCAGCCAAGGTTTTTACTCCATGACAGTTGTTCTACTGAGTTCGTAGCAATATTGAAGAAAAAAATTCAATGGTTTTCAAGGACTTTCGAGGCCCCGACACAGTAACTTCAAGGACCTCGTGCAATGTGTGTAGTAGTTTGGACAGGCAATAACTTGTTCAAGAACACCGTTAACTTTAATGCAAACAAAAGAAAACAAAACAAATTGCATTTCAGTGATTTCAAACATTTGAAAGACTGCTAATTTGCCTTTCACCGCCCACCACTAAACGCACACAAGGAAGCATTTCAAGAAAGCGCTCAAAGTTTTTCTGCAATAGCACAATTAACTACTTGGACCTGCAACATTTGCAGTTTTTGAATACTGTTTGGTTTGACAGTGTATGTGATGTCATCTGTTGCCTCTGCTTTTTTCACCATCAAATAAGCAATAGTCATTTCTAATTTCTTTTTATTGTGTCTGTCGCTCTCAATTTACTCTTCACGGCTTCTCTTCGAATGCCTCAACTGTTGAGCTTCCTGCTTCTGCTCCTCCAAGCACATTTGTAGCCGGTTCCATGTGCATAAAACTGGTATCTGCAGCTCCTTTGTAATTTCAACTTTAAGGATGTCGCTTTCCTTCTATTACCTCCAGAGACAATTTTCTGTGACATGCGAAAGAGTGTCACAGAAGGGAAAAAAAGCGCTTGGCAATGTCTGCTAAGTCTAGCCAAGTGTACAAGTTTAAGGACTTTCCAGTACTTCTAAAAATTCAAGGGTTTTCAATGCCTTGAAAATGGCATTTTAGAAATAAAGGATTTTCAAGGATCGCTACAAACCATGGAGTCTAGCACCTAAATAATTTTACAAGCTTATTTTGGCATGGAGTTAGGAAATTCATGCTTTCTAGCTAACGCTGCACTATCTCTGTACAGTGAAGCCACGAGAGCGCAACTATTTTGGAGTAAAGAAAAATACTGAAAGCTTTTAATACCACTCTTCTTTTTTTCTATGGAGCTTCGTATTGCCTAGTTAAGTTTACGAATGTGCCTGGTTTTGGCGGGCGTTTCTTCGACATTTTCTGGAAGAAGCAGATGTCTAGCCCCCGTATTCAGAAATGTATCTTAATACAAAGCTCATGCTTGACTTGATATAAACGACGCCTGGTGCGAACGTCCCCCAAGACGCTCACTGCCTTTCTTTTGGTGCGTTCGCGACTTGCGTCGTTTAGATCAAGTCAAGCATGGGCTTCAAGTTATGATGCATTTCTGCATATGGGGGTAAGCGTGCACAATTCCGGGCAACGCACTGTGCCATTGACACTGAGCGAAAACGGGGAAAACAGAGTTCACCACTTATGCTCCTAAACTTTCGCGTACCTGTGGTGTGCGTGTATCGTGGAAGAAGAAACAGCGCAAACACAAGGACGAAAAAAAGCATCAACCACACCAGCGCTTCGTGGTGTGGCATGTTTTTGCGTCGTCCTTGTGTTGCGCTGTTTCTTCTAAAATGCTCAACCAACTAGCCGGCAAGTCCATCCTGTGCATATATAAATTGAACACACGCATGAGTGTAGATGGTCTTCGAAGCTTTTAGAACGAGCACTGCCACAGGATACGAGCAGTGCACGCGTAACAAGTGGACACATTAGTCATTTAAACATGCGTGCCAATGCATTTGACGCGGCTATCGGCATAAGCAGTCTCCAAATGCTGGAATGCATGCGCTTCAAAACGCTAACGATCCGCTGCTAATGCAGGACAACAGCTCACAGCGGACTGAACCAAACTCTAAACTAATGCACTTGAAAAGAACGCCTACACGGCAGCGTGAGGCACGTCGAAATGCCTGGTACTGGCGTCGCAGTTGCTCACCAGTATACGCGCGGATTAAATTCACATACGTGGATGGTTGGCGCAATACTTTGTATCCGCGTATTTTGGAGAACATGGACTGGAGAAGCACTCAATCATGAGCTGAACGGCGCATTTGTTATTTTCCTGCGGTGACGACAAGCCGTGAATAGTTCTCACGTTGTCGTCTACGTTGTCTTCCTTCGTTAGTCGTAGCAAGGAATGGAAATGATGCAAATGCACACGTATTCCAGTACACAACAGCACAGCACACTGCAGAGAAACCGCACCCACCACAGCAGATTCATCAAATACGTTTGGTATATATATAACCTCTAAAAGAACACGACTGGGTGTGGCGGCGCTGTGGTGTAATGGTTATGATGTGTGTTTTGAATTGTACAAATGCGTAGTACGCGGGTTCGAATCCACATGATGTATAGAGCATTGTGATTCTTGATAAGTATGTGATCCTCTTGGCAATTGTATTCTAATTACATTGTGTGATTCCTGATTGTGAAATTTGCGAAGATATTTGCAGATTAAGTGTTAATTCGCTTTTTTTTTTCTCCTCAGTGGCGTTCGTGACGCATACGCATAGGCCGCTTCAGAGCAGTCACGCCTCACGGTAGGCAGCAAATAGCCAGGAAAAAATGACTTTAAAATCCTGCATAACTTTGCTCACGCCTATTCTGAAGGCCGCTTGGAATCGGGCCAGTGTCTCTGAGGAGCCGCCTACGGAACAGTATATCAGCGGCCCTAATTTGATCTGATTTCCTGCCTGCATGCGTGACCAGGACTTGGCTAAGAGGGTATTGGGAAGAGTACTAGCACTCTGTTCTGAAGGAGTACAAGCACTCTGTTTGGGGGAGTAGAAGTACTCGGTCTGGCGGTGTACTATTAACCCTGCGGGGAGAGTATTAGCACTCTGCGGAAGAGTACTAGCACTCCCTGTGGGAAGAGTATTATCACTCTGCGGAAGAGTACTAGCAATCCCTTGCGGTGGAGTAACAAAACTCTGTCAGGAGGAGTTGACCTACTCTCTCTCAAAGAGGGTCGATCTACTCTCGAAAAGAGAGTGAAATATGGGACAAGCAGCTACTCCCTCAAAGAGAGTGCCCGGCACTCCCTTAGTTTTTAGAGTGTGGTCTCTTCCCTTCTTTTTGTTTTCGTTTCCATCCTCTGCATCCAATTTAGTCCTTGTTTCTCTCATTTCTTTTTGTTGACTCTTGGTTGTCTATTTACACTTTCCTTTACTCTGTACTTGGTTGCCAACTTTCTTGACGTCTTCCTCCATTCCGTGTACGCGCTTTTGAGGTACAGATATTTATGCACTTTATGTACTCGCCGCTCATTTCTTCTTATGCATGTTCCCGAGTCTATGTTCTAAGATAATTTTGCTCTGCAAGTAATTGGCTTCAATAGGTGCCCAGCCCCTTGTCATCCTACACTACCTCATTTGTGGTTACCGTGGGCCCCCAATGCCAATCGACCTAACGACCTTTGGTTTACTTTCAGCCCCGACAGGATTTCGGATTTTAAGCACAGAATGGCATTCGCCAACCTTAGCGCTGGTACCATTACTCTTTTCTTCGTGCTTTCCACCACCTTAGACATTCGAATGTGCCCCATTTTACTAACTCTAGATAATATTCACTGAACCCTCATATGGGATTTCACCTGCAACCCAGATTCTACTCTCGTGAAGCAACTTTAGTGCGCCGCTTATGTTTGGGCGTCGCATTCATGAACGCTTATTCATTCCTCATCAGAATGGCTAACATCCCCGCTTAAAATTGTTGCGGACGGGGTGAGACCGTAGAACACCTTCTTTGCCATTGCTATCCTACAACTCTCAACGAGAAGCTCTGCGACATACCATTTTGGGAAGCTATGATCCTGGGACCTTGGCCGCAGACCTCTAGTATTTTGTCAGCCCGCCAAAGCAATGGTGCTCTTGAGCGGTACTGAGCAGTGCTATGGCCCGAATGACACAATTTTGCGCTCTAAGAATAGAGGAAACACTAGGGTGAAAAGGTGCACAAGGCCACCAAAGCACTAATGCGCTTTTTGAAGACAACCGTACTAGGTCAGCGCTTGGGAGTGAATATTGATCGAGAGTGAACGTATGTGTGAGGGAATTTTCATCTGCGAGTTCGTGCACAATGACTCTCCTTCTTCTTCACTCCTTTTTCCTTCTTATCTTTCTTCCCACATTCGCTCGTGTTATCCTTATGACTTTTGGCTTTATAGATAAAGTTCACCTTACTTTCAGAACGCCCAATAGGGATTTTCTTAGTTTGAATGACTTACTCTACGGAACTAGTCAGCTGTGCCTTGCTCTTTGGATCTAGCTGTTTTATTCGCTGGATTGGGATTTTATCTGGTCCTCGCTGCCGTGTTATTAGGGACATTTTCTTGTGCCTTTTTCTAGTAAGAGTTGTCTACGTTAAATTTTGAGCTCTCAGGCTCTCTCTTGCTGGATATGTTTGAGTCTGGACTACGCTCTTTTGGCGGTTATCACTAATAACGTCATAATGTAAATGTATAAAACAGACTAAAGTGTTGTGTTCTTTCTATTTGTTATTGGTGACTGCTACTCTTCCAAAACATTTACTACTATATATAATGAAATAGAGGGTTGAGCTGTACATATATATTGCTTCTGTAATATGTCATTGCTTACACTATTGCTCGTGCAGGAACAAATCTAGAAATTAGCCGAGCGATGGAGGAAAAGGGAAAGAGTATAATGGGAAGGAAGGAAAGAATTTGTGTACTGTAATTATACAGTGGTTCGCATAAAATCATCGATGCTTTCGCAGACTACAGTATACATGTTTGTGGCACCTATAAGAAATTTAATTTTGCTATTGCACTTTTTTCCCCTATAGTTTCCTCTGTTCTTAGAGCGCAAAACTGTGTCATTCGGGCCATAGCACTGCCCAGTACCGCTCAAAAGCACCATTGCTTTGGCGGGCTGACAAAATATTTCATTTGTATACTTTATGTTAAATAAATAAATAAATAAATAAATAAATAAATAAATAAATAAATAAATAATCAAAGAAAGAAAGAAGGAAAGAAAGAAAGAAAAAATGTGCGACCAGCTCCATCGTCTCCTTCCAAGATATTACCGTCTTCGTTTCACTGGAGCTGCCTGCGAATTTTTAGTTCGTACTCCTATAGTGCCCTTATATGGTTCCGGAATTTTTTTTGGCGCACCTTGATATATTTTGCGAATGTCATGCACCCGATGTTCACTTGAGTGTTAAATTTTTTTCTTGCACTAGCTCACTCAACACTCTTTTCCCGTACTTGTTTCATGTAAGAGATATCTCTTACTCGTGTAATTCCAACGTTTTGGTTTCTCTATGATTCCTTGACGGCTGCTTACGCTCTTGTATTGCTTGCTTTAATTCGTTGATCATGAATTACCAGAGCCACCGCACACAAATAACCAGCGCATCTAGCGGTCACGAGCTTGAGACAGGCGTAGGAGCGCCGTTTATCACGAATATCTAATCACAGAAGCGCGAAACTGAAATGTAACGAGGAAGTGATTTTTGCGCGTCATTAGATGGAACATCACATGCGCAGCGCTAGTGTACTGTATAGCAGAATGTTTTGGGTGAAATGCACGCAAAATTTCAACTTTAGAAGTTCGTGGAAATCAGTGTTTTGCGCAGAAAAGAACGACTTATGCATAACGCAATAGGTGAATGGGATTGTAGAAGTGGCTATACGTATATAGTTTACGAATTCGGTTGTCGTGTCCGGCACTCGGCGGGTCATCAAAGTGCGTAGAATTCCAGAAACACATTTTTCAGTGTATAGTCATAAAATCTTGCCTGCAGGCACGAATCTGTCCGAGTAATGAAAAATAACGTGTTTTTATTTATTTATTTATGTATTTTTTTATTTATTTATTTAATATACATACCTACATCCCCCGGGGGCATTGTTGTAGGGGAGTACAAATTTACACACACACACACACACACACACACACACACACACACACACACACACACACACACACACACATATATATATATATATATATATATATATATATATATATATATATATATATATATATATATATATATATATATATATATATATATATATGCACGGCGCCAACTTATTCCAACAGGCACAAACATCGTCAAGCAGTGTCAACCTCACTCAGAATACGCGATGCCAAAACATCCCACCGATAGGACAAAGCCAGAAAAGAAAGGGAGAACGTCTACATAAAAGAATCAGGACAGAAAAGCAGTAAAAATGGACACGTGCCTTAACAGACGCAATTGCAGTAGTGAAGCAAGGCATCAAAAATAACTCCACAGGGAGCTCATCCCAAGCACTAATAGTATTACGAAATCATGAAAATTTGAGTACGTCAAGGCGACATTTATACTCCTTAATTTTTTTATGATTACGCCTTGCTGACACATAATATGGTTGCTTAATGTACCTATTTTTGTCTAGTCCGGTTTGCTCATTATAAATGCTAAAGAGAGTCTTATACCTTTGCAGCCTTCGACGAGAGAAGATTTGCTTCCAGCCCAATCCGTCTGCAGTCTTCGAGCTTTTTATTGTGGAATCATGACTGCCGGTCACAAAACTCGCCACCTTTTTCTGTACTCTTTCAAATTTATTCTTTGACACGGCTTTAAAGGGGTCCCACGCATCACAAGCGTTTCCTAAATTGGGTTTGATGTCCGTTAAATACAAGGTTTCCTTTATATTTATCGGTGCACGTTTGACATTTCTTTGAAAAAAAGTGCAGCAACTTAGAAGCTTTGACAGCCATTTTATCAACGTGAGATGTCCACTGCAATGTGGAACTGAATGTTATGTCGAGGTATTCGACGCGATCATTAGCTTCTAATGGGTTAGATTCGAAGACATAGGACCTGGACCTGGACATAGGACATAGGACCTGTTTAGAGGTTTTTTTCTTATTGGTAAATCTTACGTCGAAACAATTTGCTATGTTTAGATTTAGATGTTTAGATAGATGATTTAGATGTTTGAGCAACATTATCCAATTTGCTATGTTTAGATTCATTTTCCAGTCAACAACAAAGACGAAACATTTTGGAGGTCGCAGAGCATTACAGTAATGCCGTTGACACATCTCACCGGATAATACAATACACAGTCATCAGCATAAAGTCTACCTGTTCATTTCAGGTCAGTTGGGAAATCATTAATGAAAATCAAGAACAGCAGGGGACCTAAAACTGAGTGCTGGGGTACACCTGGGGATGATTAGGCCGAATCATTTATAACCACATGCTGCTGACGGTCAGTCAGAAGTTTTTCAGCCATGCTAACAGATATTCTGGAACTCCCAGAAGAGATAACTTGTACAGAAAGAGGTGATGGGCGCCGAAATCAAAATCACTCCTAAAATCGAGCAAAATAGCATCCAGTTGCACACCTTTATCAAAACATAAGACAATATCATGTATGAACTCGGTTAACTGCATTGTGCAAAAAAACCCTGTGCGAAAGCCATGTTGGGATGGATGAAAAAAAAATTATCTTGAAGCTGTTCCATAAGACATGGATAGATGATGGGCTCAAGCGTTTTACATCATACTGAAGTTAACGATATCGCGCTCTAGTTCGATACCTTTCCTCGATCACCTGCTTTGTGTATGGGTGCAACATTATCCATTTTTCATTCTCGATGTAGATTTCGTTGCCGCAGTGATAGGCGATAGAGTACCACCAAAAAAGGAGCAATCTGATCGGCGCAGCGTTTCAAAATGTGGTTCGGTATGCCGTTTTAGTCGGGACCATGCGCAGAATGCGGGTTCTGATTATGCAAAAGATTCCTGACGCCTGTTTCTGTTATCAAAGTTTCGTTAATTACTGCCAGCTGCGCTAATTCCGTATTGACAGATGCTGCTGATACACTAACTGGCGCAGAAAAAAAAGGCAGGTAGAAAATACACGTTAGAACATTTAGCTTTGCGGACGTCATCTTTAAAAATGTCATCACTCTTAAGTATGATTGGGATGCCATTGCTTGAAACTCCGCTCATCTTGTTCTATATTTCTCGTAGCCATGCTCTGGTAGATCCGAAAGTTCACGAAGTGCTTAACGAGTACATATCAGACTATTAAGTGTCCCATGCCCTGACAACTCCGAAATCCAACAACGTAACCACGTGGATAAGTGCGTGTTAATATGTAGTCACTTAAAGAAAAGAGATGAAAGACCAAACAGGTAATATTGTTCAACTCTCCAGAGTAAATAACACTGCATGCTGTTCGCGAAGTATTCAAAACGGATTCATAAGTTGTACGAAAGTATCTGACTTGTATTAGATTCGTTTTCAACATTTATATAGTGTTAGCATGATATACCTCTAGAAGTGATCTACAGTGCTTGAACAAGGGATGTCTCAAGTTAGAGTTAGCGTTCCCACAAGGGCGCTTGCCACCAAGAGAAGACCCCGGGTCGAAACGTTGGCTTCAGAGGCATGCCTTGTTCTTCCACTGTCAATAAGTTCAAGCCTTCACCTTCTTGTGAACCTCCGTATTTTTGGATTCATAACTCTAGAAGTTACAGAATCCCGCTGCGCCATATCTTGCTCGCCGTATAGATAAGTACAATGTAGAACAAGACGTGGAGTAAGATACGAGGCAGGACACAAACAAACAAACAACGGGACTGGATCCATAGCATCATTCGTAATTGTATTGCTGTGTTCTCCCGCTAGGTGGGTGTAGGTGGACACTTCACAAGTCAGTAGCAAAGCCGATGTCACGTTAAATGTTATACCGGTAGGTGGCGGCAGTTTTTCCAACTGCTGTCCCGCTGCATGTGAGAAATCGTGACGTCCACAGAGGAAGGAAACTCAGGAGAGGCCCTGACGTCACTCTTTGTGAAGCAAAAGTGAAGCCGGAAGTTGGCGTTGCTCATAGCGTTGCTCCGCCTATCGGGCCAGCTCTCCTCTCTTGTTTACATTTCTCGCGAAACCACGCCGCGCTGCGCTCAACCGTGCTGTTCGGACTCGCGCGCTCCGCAGCAATACTAAACAATCGTTAGCACCTTAGCATGATTCCGCCAAAGAGGGCAAAATTTCCCGCGGATATTCCTTCGTCCGTTACCATTGCCGTGGTGCGGTACATTGCGTACAGCGTTGCATGCGCGTTCATTTCACGAAAGTTCCTCCTGTCCCACCTGGCCACAGCAACATCCGGTAGAGCATGGTCCAGATAACGCAACGCAACAAAACACGGAGACCAACGCAAACCTGCGCGCACGGCGCCTTTGCCACGGTACGAAACCTACGGAGCAACACGTGTGAGCGCATAGAACAATAACAAAGCCGCCATTGTGGCCCGAAAGGCGGGGCCACTACAGCAAAGAAATAAAAAAAAAAAACAGCAAAACAAAGGAGAACCTACTACGTCATTTCCTCCACACTTTTCTCCTAGCGCGCGGAGGGGGTAGGGCCTCTCCTCAGTTTCCTTCCACCATGGTGATGTCTCTTCGTAGCGAGCAGGGTACCTCCTTAGGATTTCGATTACTCCTTGAAAAACCACTAAAGAAACACTTCAAATGCTTCAAACCACATTTATGGAAGATGCACCATACATGAGTTCTTGAGCGGTTTGTGTGGTTTCAAGAGATGAAATAACCGCTAATTTTTTCTTTTGAAATGAAAATAAAAGAAAGAGACGTAGTCACCTTATAATGGTGACGGGTACTCCTTTTGGCATAGCGTAAACAAAAATATTTTAAAAGATATGTAAGAAAGTGAAACGAAACCACGTCATAGGGTCGTAAATCCACAGCACACAGTCCTATACACGCATGTGCATACCAATACAAAAGGCAAATGCAAGTTGAACCACAGTGAGTTTGCAAACAAAGTCACAAACACACATAAGAGGCGTGGTATAAACCGCCATGAGCAGTTGGAAGTTGAAGCAGTTGGAAGCAGTTGGAGCAGATGGAGCCGCCGATGGAAACTGACCCTATCAACCTTTATTTGCCAAACTCTGTCGAGTGAGGATAGCTTAGCAGGACTCTTTGAGGAACTATTGGACATTGTTTGGGATATCATCGGCCTTGGTGAGATCAGAAGAACGGGTGAGGCTTATACATTGCTGAATAACGGACATGACCTCTGCTATAAAGATCTCCCAGATAAGAAGCAATACGGGGTAGGATTCCAAATCTATAAGGTTATAGCGGGAAACATTGACGAATTCTACAGCATTAATGAGAGGGTAGCTGTAGTCGTAATCAAACTTAATAAGAGGTATAGATTAAAGGTAGTACAAGCCTACGCTCCAACAGCCGGTCACGATGATGATAAAGTAGATCAGTTTTATGAAGACGTTCAATTAGCGATGAGAAAAGTGCAAACACAGTATACTGCAGTAATGGGCGACTTCAACGCAAAAGTGGGGAAAAAGCAGGCTGTTGAACAAGCAATTGGCAACTACGGCGTTGATTCTAGGAACGCTAGAGGAGAGATGCTGGTAGAATTCGCAGAAAGAAATAGGCTTCGAATAATGAACACCTTTTTCAGGAAGCGTAGCAACAGAAAGTGGACCTGCAAAAGCCCTAATGGTGAAACAAGAAATGAAATTGATTTCATACTTACCGCTGATCCCAGCATAGTGCAGGATGTAGAAGTGTTAGTTATGGTAAAGTGCAGTGATCATAGATTAGTGAGGGCTAGGATTCACCTCAATTTGAAGAAAGAAAGAGTAAAATTGGTCAAAAACAAACAGGTCAACCTAGAGGCAATAAGGGTAAAAGCAGACAAATTCAGGCTGGTACTGGCAAAAAATTATGCAGTCTTAGAACAGAGCGATGAAGATGACATAAAGGTAATGAATGAAACTGTAACTAGGCTGGCTTCAGAGGCAGCAATTGAAGTGGGAGGCAAGGCACCAATGCATTCATTAGGCAAGCTCTCCCAAGTATAACTAAGGGCCTAATAAAGAAACGACAAAGAATGAAACTGTCCAACTCAAGAGATAAGATAGAATTCGCGGAACTGTCAAAACTGATCAACAAGACGAAAATAAGTGATATTCGAAACTATAACGTGAGAAACACTGAAGAAGGTGTAAGAAATGGACGCAGCCTGAAATCAGTGAGAAGGAAACTTGGAATAGGACAATCCAAGATGCGTGCACTGAAATACAAGCAGGGTAATATCATCAGCAATCTCGAAGGTATAATAAAAGAAGTGGAGAAATCCTATACTGACCTGTACAGTACCCAGAGGACTCAGGAGTACTCTATTCGAAACAATAATGAACAGTATACAGAAACTCCTCCTATATCTAGCGATGAGGTCAGAAGGGCCTTGCAAGACATGAAACGGGGAAAAGCAGCAGGAGAAGATGGAATAACAGTCGATTTAATCAAATATGGAGGAGACATATTGCTTGAAAAAACTGGCGGCTCTCTATACGAAGTGTCTATCGAATTCAAGGGTCCCAGAAAACTGGAAGAATGCAAACACTATACTAATCCACAAAAAGGGAGACGTTAAAGAATGGAAAAATTATAGGCGATTACTTCACTCCCAGAATTATATAAAACATCCACCAAGATAATTCGCAATAGAATAAAGGCAACACTGGACTTCAGGCAACCAAGGGATACTTCAGGAAGGGATACTTTACAATGGATCACATCCACGTCATTCATCATGTAATCGAGAAATCTGCAGAGTATAATCAGCCTCTCTATATAGCTTTCATAGATGACGAAAAGGCATTTGACTCAGTAGAGATACCAGCAGTCATAACGGCATTACGTAATCAAGGAGTACAGACCTCTTACGTAAATATTATGGAAAATATCTACAGAGGTTCCGCAGCTACCTTAATTCTCCACAAGAAAAGTAGGAAGATACTTATAAAAAAAGGGGTCAGACAAGGAGAAAATATCTCCAATGCTATTTACTGCGTGCTTGGAAGAAGTATTCAAGTTATTAAACTGAGAAGGCTTAGGAGTAAAGATCGACGGCGAATATCTCAGGAACCTTCAGTTTGCCGATGACACTGTTCTATTCAGCTGCAATGCAGACGAATTACAACAAATGATTGAGGACCTTAACGGAGAGAGTGTGAGAGGGGGGTTGAAGATTAATATGCAGAAGACAAAGATAATGATGAATAGCCGGGCAAGGGAGCAAGAGTTCAAGATCGCCAGTCGGCCTCTAGGGTATGTGAAGGAGTACGTTTACCTAGGTCAATTAATCACAGGGAACCCTGATCATAAGAAGAAAATTCACAGAAGAATAAAAACGGGTTGGATCGCATACGGCAGGCATTGTCAGCTCCTGATTGGAAGCTTACCATTATCATTGAAAAGGAAGCTGTACAATCAGTGCATTTTACCTGTGCTGACATATGGGGCAGAGACTTGGAGACTGACAAGCAAGCTTGAGAACAAGTTAAGGACCGCGCAAAAGGCGATGGAACGAAGACTGCTCGGCATAACGTTAAGAGACAGAAAGAGCGCGGTTTGGATCAGAGAGCAAACGGCTATAGCCGATATTCTAATTAACATTAAGAGAAAAAAATGGACCTGGCCAGGTCATGGTCACCATTAGGGTTACAGAATGGGTACCAAGAGAAGGGAAACGCAGTCGTGGACGGCAGAAGACAAGGTGGAGCGATGAAATTAGGAAATTCGCGGGTGCTAGTTGGAACCGGTTGGCGCAGGACAGGCGTAATTCGAGATCGCAGGGAGAGGCCTTCGTACTGGAGTGGACATAAAACAGGCTGATTATGATGAAGCAGAAGAAGATGATGATGAGCATATAAACTGATGAGGAATTACACAGAGTTAAGATAATGCACGCACAGAATACAAAAAAGTACAACACGTAATATGCAAGCGCTAATAATTACAAATAATGGAAGCAAGTTACAGTAACATCGTGTGACTATTTAGTGCGATATCTAGTACTTGTTAAGGATGCCTGTCTCTTCGTAAAAATTTTCAAGTGCGTTCAATGCTTTTCGCTGTGCTATTTTCGATGGCCATGGGCCCAGCAATTTTGCGAGTGAGAAAGGTTGGTGAGGATCAATGGAGTGTAGCTCTCCTTGTAGCTGCCGTCTTTGCGTCGCGTATATGGGGCATTCGAGTAGATGGTGAACATCCTCATCGTCGTGGCCACAGGTGAAAGCCGGGGAAGAAGCCCGTTTTATGCGATATAGGAAATGTTTGGTGTATGCTGTCCCAAGGCGCAGTCGATTAATTAGTGTCTCGGTACTTTTCGAAAGTTCTACATACAGCTGGAATTTGAATTGAGGGTCCACTTCGTAAAGAATTGATTCCCTAGTACGTTCATTAAACGAGGTTGACATACACAAATCCTTCTTTAGTACGGTCAATATGCGTTTCGTGTCCATTGCCGATAACGGGATGAGTTGAATTCCTACATCTTTATAGGCCGATTTTGCCAACGAGTCCGCTTATTCACTGCCTGCTATACCAGCATGTCCGGGGACCCACTGTAATATCACTTCATGTTTTCTTTCATTAGCCTGAGTTAAACTGCTCAATACTGCGTATGTTATTCGTGCATGTCATCAATTATTCGTGCTGTCATCACTATATTCAAGACATGCTAAAGCCGATAAGGAGCCCGTACAAATTACCCACTTTGTTGGTGTCTCATATGTCTTGATAAAATAAGTGGCTTGGAGAATTGCCACTAATTCCGCTATTCTGACCGACCTTCAACCAGCCGTAGCTACGATATTGTCAAAAAGATTCGACAAAAGACCAACGACAGTCACCGCCATACAATTGACAAGGTTTTAGAGGCTGCTAGCATAAGCTGGAGCTCTTATGAGTGGATATTGAGAGTGCAATTCGGAATGAGACGCGCCTCCGCGATGTTTGTTATCCTTCTGCTCACAGAGGACAAAAACAACTCCAAGAGCACTTGTTTTGTTTTGTACCAGGACTTGAAAGATCACCACGAAAGTGACGCAGACCTTCTTTCGAAGATCATCATGGGCGACTTAAGATGGTGCTATGGCTATGACTCCCAAACCAAGCAAGTTTCGACGCAGTTGAAGACGTATTCTTCCCCAAGACCGAATAAAAAAAAATGCAACAAGTGCGCTCGTGGGAAGACGATAACTATCGTTTCTTTGGTTTCTTCTATGGCGCTTGCACATTTATGCCGCGGAAACACGCTCCTTCTGGACAGACTGTCAATCAAAAATTTAAATTTTAATTATTAAGGCGATTAAGAAATAATGTGTGAGAGAAACGTGGGAAGTTGTCGAATCCGGGTGACCGGTTTTTCCATCGTGACATCACCGCAGCTCCAACTGCTTTGGCTATGACGTCGTGTAATTGGCCTCTCAGTGATGGAAGCTACATGCCCTGCTCATCGGACAGAGCTCCCTGTGATTTTTCCTTTATAGCTATAGAAGAAAATTCAATAAATGAAGGAGATTTATCACTGTGCACGAGGTGAAGACAACGTTGCAGTGGACACGCAACGGCATTAAGCTTGAGACGCTCCAGAGTTGTTTAGAACTGTAGGAGAAAAGGTTGTACAAGTGTATTGACTTCGTTAGAGATTAGTTTGAAGGGGACTAAGTGCTTTCTTTCCCTATATAATTTTTTTTATTGGGGCAAAGGGGGGTGATGACAGTCCGGGTTCTTTTTTGGGGTCCCCTTCCGGTAGTCTTGCTGATGCTGCTTTAAGCGCATTAGAGAGAATATACATTGACTTCCAGGTACACGGAACGAGCGGTCACCTTGCTTTTCTTTCCCCGCTTACAAACGCAGGAATTCTCCGACACAGCGTCTTCCATTCACCGAAGAATGTGATCTGCACTAGTGGCAAGTTTTGCCGTTATGAATATAACTTCCGTTGCACAATTTCTCACTGCGCGCCCTCGTAAGCTCACCCTCTTGATCGATCAGCTCGAGAAGACCTGCCAGAGCACTTGTACACGCCCGTCTTTGTTGGGCCGCGCGTTTTGCCGCGTGCGGCTCACGGCTCATTAATCTCTCGGCCCATGCGCGGTCATTTCCGCGCGGGCGGTCTAACAAACACCGTGCATCCATCGTGACGGGCTGGCAGGCAACGGCGTCCGCCTAACGTTCGAACAAGAAACATTTCTGGCAGGCCGTCTGTATACACGCCGTCACCGCCACGTGTCCGAATGGAGCATGCTGGGTGAGGGTTAACAAAGGGCTGCCCGAATGCGCGGGCATGTCTCCTCTTGCTTGGACACGCTCTGCTGCATGTTTCTGCAGGTGGTACCGTGTGTTGCCACCGAGGGAACCTTCGTGCCCGGCGCCACCACTTGCCAGCTGCCGGTGCTCACCAGCGCTGCCTGCGCTGCTCGCGCAGGGTTCGCCGATCGCTCAGTGCACCTGGAATCCCGCGGATGGAGGGGTCTCGAGAGAAACGGTCTTCTTGCGCAACACTTGATTGCACGACCGGCACATTGCGAAGTGAAAGAACATTAGCGATATTGCCGAGAGGGAGAAGAGCGTATCTTGTTTCTTCACGGTCCTCGCCATCCATTTCAAGTATATGCGCGGTACATCTGTGCGTGTGTGTTTTGATTCGTTGCGAAACGGTTCACCTTGGACCACATGCCTGGCCACCTGTGTTTCTTCGGCTTTGCGAGATTATGATCCTTACATTTTACTTATAGTGCGCCTAATGGAGCAGCCGCTACCACTGTACAATGACCTGATTGCCTCCTCTTTTATTTTTATTCTCGAAAGCAAGAATCCTAGCAGGAAAAAAAAAAAACATTGTTAGTTTTGTGTCCTTGAGTTATGGAGCTTCGAGCCTGCACTGATCAAATATGCGCGCCTCACCGTACATGGGTGCGATGCTTGTCTTGACGCATGCAATATTTTTCTTGGGAGATACACGTTTTTTTTTTTTTTGTCGAAATTGTGGTAGCTGTGAACGCTTGAGGGAATGGCCTCCCAATTTTCAACTGCTTCGATCGCTTGTCGTGCGGAGCAGGTTATCACACGGTGAACGCAGTCATTTGCACCATCAAGTGCGCCTTGTTTCATTCTCAGTTTAATGCGAAACATTTTTTTCCTTCATTCTTGGCACTTTGCGGTAGGTAGGTTCCACTCTCGCTTCGTTTTAATTAAAAGGAAATAATGTGTGACCCATGTGGGAATCAAACCTCTGACGTCGAGCGCAACAGCCGTGTGCTTTAACCTTTTGACCATGATCGCACTATTTTTTTTTTTTTTTATTACGTCGGAGCAGAAGTTTCCGAGACACAAAGCACTACAGAAACTTAACGTAGCTGAAAACAGATTAAAAGTCAGGCAAGCACGTGCAAGCGTCCAATCAAAAGGTCCAATCCGGCGGTGTTCCTTGTGCATTACGAACGCAAGCAGCATATTCCCGAAAAGAGGACAGAGGGCTTGGTTCAGCGTGACTGTCACACATTCTATTGGGCCAAAGGCTACCTAGGCCAAGTACCGTGGACATGTCATATAGTGGGTCACAGGGGATATTTTGAAGGTATGAAACGAATTGTGTATGGTGTGATATCTAAATCTTGTATAAGTGTTCTTTGTAGGTTTAGTAGAGTAGTTTGCTGGGCTAGTTGGTGCATGGTGAACATATAACGGTTTCCAGCAAGTACGGATGCGAGTGCAAGAAGTAGAAACGGACAAGACAACGCTGGACTTACAACTGAAGTTTATTGTGAATACATTCCACAAATATCCGCCACGCATGCGCATACACCCATGAACAATAACAAGGTTTGTAGTCAAAAGATATACACGTACACAAAAGCCAATTTACACCC
Source organism: Dermacentor andersoni (assembly GCF_023375885.2). Classification (NCBI taxonomy): domain Eukaryota; kingdom Metazoa; phylum Arthropoda; class Arachnida; order Ixodida; family Ixodidae; genus Dermacentor; species Dermacentor andersoni. The sequence continues at coordinate 212,768,695 of NC_092814.1, forward strand.
CTTCCCGACAAGGGCAACTACACTTGGATGAACATGATAAATTTAGAAATTGAAGTTCTTTATCATTGAACAGTCCAGCGTTGTCCTGTCCGTTTCTACTTCCTTTGCTCGCGTCCGTACTTGCTGGAAACCGTTATATGTTCTTTGTAGAATGCCCCAGAAGAACACGGTATCCATAGAGTGTAAAAAAACAGTGATCAATGGTTTCATCATGCGAACGCAAATGGCAGTTTGTGGACCACGGCATGAAGCAACCCCTTTTCTCCAACAAGGTCTTGATAGGAAAGATTGGCAAATGTAAATTAAAGAAAAATTTTTGATCCCTGGAGGAATGATCGTTCGACGGACACGCTTAAGTACATCTGGGTAATAGCATTAAAAATAAGGTGCACGATAAAGGGGAACAGGAAACAAGTGTCTATGAGTGCAACAGAAATTTCTTTACGGGAGGCAGGGAAACTATAATCCATACTAAAGTGAGCCTTTAGAACGTGAAAGACTTCAACAACCTCGTTCAAGAGGCCCCAATTGAATCTCTGACGTACATTTCTGGTGCATCTCTGACAGATGACGAAACAACTATTTCTGGAAGGTAACTGATTAAGCGAAGTTGTAACATCTGTGTTAGAAATGGGCTGTTTACATCACGAAAGAAGAATAATCGGCAGACAAGTTGCATAACAAAAAGGTGAACCAGGCGAATACTCCCATTCTCAAAAGGAAGGAAAAGGTTATCACGCCGCATGGTCTCAAAACGTGAGCTCCATATATAAGCAGCAAACACACGATGGAAAGCTTACAACCTAAGGCGCGACCAGTGTAACACTCGTAGGTCATACATAAGTCGAGCTGCTAGGAACACATGGTAAACTTCAGCTCGACTAGTTATGAACTGGCGCCCCTGCCAGTTGTCAACCTTACGTTGTACTTCTACAACTTCCGCTGACCAGTGTGATAATACTATTGGGATATTGAGAGAGGGGTACACCTAAGTACTTGAACTCCTGCCTCCACTGACTACCTGCGAAGTGAGTTGGCATCGTGCACTATAGAACGAACCAAAACCCTGAACTTTTCCTAAAGTTTACTGCTGCACTGGAAGCTGAACAAAACTGCTGCCTTATGGCAAGGACCGTCTCTACACTTGTTTCTTCCAGCACAGAAGAAGGCTATGCCATCTGCATAGACAAGTACACGAACCTCATTGGATGGCAGTGTGAACCCGCGAAATGTATGATCCTTCAGAATTCCGGCGCAAAGCTTTTCCAAGTACAAAGCGAACAAGAGTGGTGACAAGGGACAACCGTGCCTTGCCGGCGCTTTAAGGTATATAGATTCGGACAGACAACCATTGACTATTAGCCTTGTTGTGCCATTAGCATAACATATGGCGATACCTTTACAAGGACGAGACCCAATGTTTATGTGCTCTAACACGCGAACGCTTCTGTCGTTGCAAAGCCAGCCAGCTCTTTGAAACATCCGGCGCGTGCAACCCGCGTCCCTCGTGCTTTGAGGCACTGTGTTGACTACACCATCTCCGGGACCGGCCCTCTTTGCCCAGTGCTTTTCTCACGGCAGCTTACGCTACGTGGAAACTGTGCGACGTTGTACAGGCTTCGTGATCGTCCAAGTGTATCGAGTTCTAACATTTTTTTGGCCTAAGTACAAATGTCATCGTGGTTTTAACATAGACCACATGAAATAGCCATATGTACGCACGATCGTATAACACGTAGTCGCTGATGAGCATGTTTCTCTCGCTTCCGCTCGTCCACTGCAGAACCCAACAAGCGCCATGTCGCGGGCTCGCGTCCAACGGCTGCAGTAGAAGTCACGCTGTTGCCACCACACAATCGTCTACAATGTCGTTGTCGTCGTGCTGCTGTCCTCACACACACGCATGCTCGCGGTCCACACGCACGCGACTGCTCAATGTCCAGGAACATGTTGGTCCCCCTGGTGTCGCTCTGCGGAACCCCAAACAATGGTGGATAGCCAGTTACCTGCAAAATGCTTCGCCACATACATTCCCACAATGCGTGTGATCTGCAAATTTATTTTCACTTCCATTTTATTGCTCTCAAAGCAGATCAAGTGTTACAGACAGAGTGGAATTTGGAAATTAGGCAAAAACGTTATTTGTATACATGTAAGTTTTCGAAACGGGATTGGAAGCTGCATTTTTGAATAGTAGATCCATGAGGGAGACGACCGATGCGGGCGGGTGGTTCCATCCGGTGCGGTCGTCTGAACGAACAAGTCGTTGTACTGGTCAGTTCGGCATTGTGGGATATACTGGGTGCTTCAGCGAACACTTTCAAAAATTTTTGAAGGTTGCCTGCAGCAGTTAGCACAATTGAAGTTCATGAGCTGTTCTACTCGAACAGACGGACGTTACTAGCATAAAAAATTGAAATGCACAATTGACTAATTAACAAAAACTCACTAATTAAATTTTTAACGAATTACATTATGGCCTATATTTCAATTTACAAATTCAAGCCGTGGAGTTCTCAAGGCGGATCCCCTTGGAACGAATTCTCAGGATGGCACCAGTTTCGAGATATTAATTCCCGAACCTTGCGAAGAAATGCATTGGCGTTCCAGTTACTTCCTTAATAAAACATCGTTTTATGCATTCAAGCACACAAGTAACTGGGGCGCCAATGCAGTTCTCCGCGAAGTTTGGGAATATCTCGAAATTGGTGTCGTTTTGAAAATTATTTTCAAGTGTATCCGCCTTGCGAACTCCACAGCTAGAATGTGTAAATCGCAATATGTGCCACAAGGTAATTAGTTAGAAACCTAATTAGTGACTTTTTCTTAATTCGGCGATTATGCATTTTTGTTTTTGTTTTTGTGCAAGTAATGACCGACTCTTCGAGTAGAACAGCTCATGGACTGTAATTGTGCTATCTGGCAAAGGCAGCCTTTAAGAATTTTAAGAATTTTTAAAAGTGTTCGCTGAAACACCCTGCATACTATGGAGTCGTGGTCTCTGCGAGATGAAAAAACATGTCGGAGTAGCAAAAAAAAAAAAGCACCAGCTTTTTAGATTGTGGCTGGTGTAATATATCTTGTGGAAAGTACGAAAATGAGAGATGCGACGCCGTGTGACGAGATCTGCCAGATTAAGCGTCTTTTTCATTTGCGAGATGCTATCATAGCGGGAATAGCTAGACAGAATAAAGTGATTCAAGCTATTTCGAATGTATTGTAGTAAAAGTATAAGTGGTGCTCTTATGGGGGTCCCATGCAGAGAAAGCATGCTCTACTTTTGGGTGCAGAGTGTCTTGTACAATATTAGCTTTGAAGATGTAAGGGCGGAGTAAAAGTTACGAAGCATATAAAACCAAGCGTGCGGCTGGCATTGTCACTCATATACAGTTGGAAGCCTCTACATCGAGCGCTCTTACAATGAAATGACCGCTATAACGTAGAATTACGTGTGTCTCAACCGAACTCCTATCTTACATATGTATTGTCGACGCCTCTACAGTGAGAACCACTGAGACGAGTTTGCCTGTGCAACTAATGAATTTGGGCGTCCTCGACGGGGGGATTTGTTGCTTTACAACGAACGCACGTAGTGGCGCTCTCCCTGAGCAGCAGTGCACTCAGTGGACGCCGGTCAACACAACAAAGACCGCGCGAGCGTGTCCGGGTAGTCCTGGTGGCCATGGCTACTCTCTCCTTTTCCTCACTACCCACGATGGGGGAAAAAAAAAAAGCCCAGCGAGCGACATGGCCGAATACTTTTGATGGCTCGTAGTGCCTGCCGCGGACAGAACAAACACGGTTTCGAGCTTTTTAACTGCTATCTCCATCCACAGAAGTTCCCGTCGCAGTGTACATTTACGTAGTTCACGTTCTTGTGAGAACACCTCTTCTCAACGAATAAATCATGTTCACTGCAAAATTGTTTTGTAGTTGGTATACATACGTCTAAAGCTAATGTGAGTAGCAGGTAGCTCAGGCCGACCTCCCTGCATTCTTTGAAATAAATTATCTCCGTCTATGTCTAGACTAACTGCGGTATACTTGAGTGATTCGATCATTGCACTTTAATCGATGAGTCATTATCGAGGCCCTTCCGTGTTAACAGAGCATGTGCCATATTTCCAGCTGATGATTTAAGTTCAGACTGGTAATCTTATTACTTGGGCTTAGCGTAAAGCGCGCACAGAAATACCTTTCGAAACCGACGTCGAGAGGCATGGCAAATGACATGCAAGCTCTAATTGTGCTCTATCCTCCTCACCAAGGAACGAATTTTGTCTGCTGAAGATTGTTCGTTACTTGGTCACCCTGCCGAACATTTCCTGCAACTTGATCGTGTCTGTTCAACGTAGCGAAAGAGCACTTCATACCGTGCTTCATAAGCAACGATATCGATCACACTGTTCTTGTTCTTGTGCCACCTATTCAGTCGCGCACCTTGGAGCTTCTCATACCTACATTACGCCACGCCATATTACAACCTCTACGGATATGCTGAGCTGGAATCACTGCACAGACTTCCGTTAAAAACAAACCAGGTTACGCCGAATTATCGGACATTCGAAACAGTGCAAGGGCGTTTTGTAAGCTTCCCATAAACATCACAACGACAAAAAAAAAAAAAAGTTAGCACGAACCGCTACGCAGTCACCGTTCGGGTAAGCCGAACATCCGCAGCGACCGCCGACACCTGCGATTCGGTGTGCAGCGAAGCTCACCCGGGCTGCGTTTATGAGCGCATCGTTGTGCGAGCAGGCGTGCCTATACGTGTCGATGGCGTCAACACCCGCGACGCTGCCCATGGCTTGCGAAACTGGCACCGCGCCAACGTCGGAGGCCATGGACCCCGCACAACGGGGCTTGCAGTGGCAGCGCACTTGCAAGAACAGAGCCACGCGGGCAGGATGACCCCCTGCAGCTACAAAAAAAAAAAAAAAAAGACGCAGGAAAAGAAACAGTGCGCGGAAAAGCAAGTAACAAGGTCCATCCAAATAGGTCGCGAAGCTTCGGGCGAAACGCGGTTCAGAACAAAGTGTCACCGACGTCAGCAAGGGTGGTTACGGGAGCAGCGATTGAAGCGCGACTATATTTGGAGGGAACAAACATTGCGAAAGAAAGAAAAGGTTTTATTTAAAGCGAGACAGAGCTATAAACGAAAATAAAATTCCTAATAAATTTTATGTGTGCGTGACAAGTAAAGACAACTCTATTTTATTTGATTATTATCAATAAATACCTTTTTTTCCAGCACACACGCGGCTGTCACTTGGAATGCAATGCAGCTCTTGAACTGTGCAAGAAAGGCCCGCTCGTAAAGTTCGCCTGTTACATATACGACTAAGTTTGCAAAAGTTTATATTTGTTCCAGCGCACGCCTACATTCCTACGAAACGTAGGTTTTCCAAGTACAAAAATAAACAAATTATAGGCATGTCCGTTTTCATTTCCGTCCTGTCATCGCCATTCCATTCCATTCCGAATTCTAATAAGCTTCGTTCAGATTCAATTTGCTATGTCTGCGGTGGACCAAAAATTCTACCGCCTTCTATTACAGGCTGTCAGCAACAGATGCCTAAAGCAGTGCCCCACACTTCATATAGCGCAAAGAAGGTCGGTCCTTCACCTTGCTTTAGGCCACCGGGAGCTAGCGGAGGGGCAGCTCCATCTTGAGCTGCGCAAGAAGTTTTGTAGCGCAATAAACTTTTAGTCCATATCTAGCTATACAACTACGTATTCCCGCCACAGGATTAAGGCTGTCGTTATTGCTTGTGCGTTCTTATAGTTTTCGCACAGAATAGTTCAACTCCGGTACGCTGATTCACCACGAGATCTGCTAAGATTAAATATGCACAAGTTCTATGTTGAGTTGCTTCTGATGTTCCAACAAGGTGTAGAAAGAAACACTGCGTTGAGGACACGAACGTCGAGGACGAAGCATATACACTTTTCCAAATGTGATTGATTTGCGCTGGTAACGGATTACTTCATTACTTACTGTACCCGCGGTGCACCCTCCACAATGATGCGCCCCCTGATCCATGCAAGTCCCCCCTCCTCCCCCCCACACACACGCGCGCGCACGCACACGCACGCACACGCACACATAGACAGAAATGTTCTAGGAGCACTCGGGAGGATCATTGTGCTGAATAGGGACGCATACTTACACGACGGTTCATAAGCACGTAAGTGCAACTGCACTAAGAGAATTAAAAAGGATACTGTCTCTCCCGTAATCTAGAGTAGGTGTTGTGGGGATTTGGAAATTCACCGGCGAATTGGTGCGGGCGCATTAACCTGTTCTGCCATCTCTACACCTCACCCCCTTCTCGCTCCGAGCCGGTTGTCAGCGGTGGCTCTCCATTCGCAATGGTACGCGGTGAGGGCGGGAACGCTGACGTCACGGTGCGGCTACTGGCGGCTACTCTCGTGGCGGAAGCGTGTTTCTTCTCCCTTTGGACCGCACCGGGCACGTACATGCTTCCTTTCGTCCGCCGACACCTTTGTGACTGGGACTTGAGCTCGCGCAAAGTGCCTTTGCCCGTGAGGGCAGCGCGTACCTTGTGTTGACCCTTTTCGGACGCTAAGCCGAAGAACGGGTGCCTAGTGCTCGCCCGAGGTGTAACCGCGCCGAGCCGCACTTATCGGAGGGCCAAGCCGAAGGAGATTGTCCGAGCTCTCGCGAGTTGGCCCATTGGCTGTCGCGAGAGCAAGTAGCATAGCTGCCGGGACTTATCCTAGCGGCGTGTCCCAGCTTGAGCCTTAGCCTGTGCTCTCTCAGCGACGTGCCATAGGCGCCCTTGTCTGTATTTTCGGCCTTGGTGCGGGACCCGTTTTGTTCCCCGCCGCACCGGGATCGGGGGTTCGTGTAGTGTTGGGTGCCGCCAGAGACAATAAACAGTTTCCATTAACTCAGGGCAATACGGTGTTCTTGCGTGCGTTTCTCGGTAGGCCCTTGCGGCCTGAGCTCGCGCGCAGCGGCGCGCTAGAGGCTGACGGCTGACGCGGCCCTGTGGCTCGCTAATCTCGAACCTGCGGTGGTCCGTACTCCTGTGAGACCCAAAGACCCCACAATGTAAGCATGGACGCAACAGTTTCCTGTCACAGGCAGAACCTCATTGCAAGCCTCGTCTCGGTCAAACAGCTATCCGCGGTGCGCCGAACGCTACCGGCTTGGACGCTGCCGGACGCTACCGGCGCTGCCGGCGCGCCGGACGCGCCGCGGACCTCACGGACCGCTGGCGTTGAAAAGAGCACAGGCAACTCTGTCTCAGCGCCAAAAAAAAAAATTTAATGACAATCAAATGTATAGTACGCTGTATCTGCCTTTTGAACGTCGCTATTGGAAATAAAAAATAAAACTTCAGCATACTAGAAGTTACAGCTTGAGTGATATTGTGAACAAACATTTGGAAGAACTCGAAAGCAATATTTCTATAACTTGTTTGGGAAGTAACTAGTATGTGTAATGTGATCTTGACTGGTTGTCCGGATGATCTCGTTTTGTTCTCGCAACTTGCCCGGATGTTCTCGTTTGAGTGCCCGGATAGCAACTCTGGCTTTTGGCTCAAGGTCAGTTGAAGGTCGCCGACAACGGGAGCTAAAGGCATTTCATGCTTAAAAATAAAAACTGTTGATTCAACTGAAATATCAGTGCAGCGAACGAATCGTGGACAGAAGGCTGCAAGCAGTAACAGGTATCGAACTTCAACATTTAGGATTCATCCCTGGTAGACCTGCTGCAGATATAGACTTCGCCCTGAGGCAAATGATAAGATTTACAGGAGCTCCTGAACAGTATCTGCATATTACGTTCGTTAACCTGGAGAGACGATGTACGACATGTAAGCAATGTAAACATGTAGGCATGTAAAGACGTCCGTGGAGGCCTTGGAGATTGAACGTCCGACTCAGAGAAGTATGTCCAGCTAAGGAAGGAAAAGAAGCAGCCTCGGTGAAAGCGGAATTTACGAGGTAACGTTAGGACTTCCTTAAGGCTAACACGGCCAAGCATGTTCTGAAGGATAATTTACAGATAAACATTTCAATATTTTCTATGCAGATGACGTTGCCCTTTATACAACGTTAAAAGAAAGTGGTAGAGCTAAGTTAGACGAATATAATCTTTGGAAGAGGCTTGAGCGCCTATATATATATATATATATATATATATATATATATATATATATATATATATATATATATATATATATATATATATATGACAGGTTTGTGGCACTCTGCTGACAGCCGGAGTGCACTGCGTTACGTTTTTGTCCCGAATTGGATCAACATCGTCACATCCGCTGTCGCCGCTGATGAACTTCGCCTGTTGCAGCGCACGCTTTGATAAGATTACTTCTTGAGCGAATTTTTCGGCATCTTTCAATCCTTAGGCGAGAGGCGCGGGCCTTAGATGAGGGCGACTATTGCGCAAGTGAATGCGGTATTTCTACCATTCTTTGCCTCCCAAATGGTGTCGGCATGTTAAACTTTCGTCACGAATACGAGTCAGTCTTTATCGTTAGTATAGCAGCTTTGTTAGAATTTTTAGTGTTAAATCACGTATATGATAGCCGACCGGCACGGCTGGAAGACGAGATTTGATGCCATGATCACTAAGTGAATGCCTTGAGGCATCATATCTAACGTATAAAGGCTAAATCAGTTAGGATTATTGCTTGTTTAATGCTATAGGCTTTCAGTGGGAGAGACTTTCAATGTCACACTGCAGACTTCAACATCCATGATGCACTATTGTCACTCAAGAAGTCTCAAAGTCTTGATTCTTATTGAGGCTGGTCTGTATCCAAACTTTTCTGGCGAGATTTAAGACGATTCTTAAGTGAGCATAATCAATTCGGGCTTAGAAATCAACAGTGGATCGACATTCAGTTGTATCTACATGACTGAGGCGCTTTCGTTAGAGCCGCTGTGGCAGATTAGCAGTTCACTGAGTTTTACAACTCTAACGATAGTTTTTAATGGCCCTTAAGATTCTCATTTGTGCTCTATGGTAGATCACTTAGCAAACCAGCATTCAACGCGGAATAGCGATAAGGCGCTCAATTTCTCCTTATGCACATTGTGCGATCAAGAATGGTGAATGGTGTTTCCTTGTCACCACGCTGTCATACTCAAATAAATGCGCTGCTTGACAGTTTTGAGACGGAGAAGCATTACACAGGCGTAATTCCAACAGTCCAGACTACTTGTCCTGTGAAGTCCTGCGCCTTTTGCTCGCATTGTTGAGTCAGACCTAATCCTAGACACCTTGTGAATATATTTTTTTTTTATGTAGGAGAGGCTCAGACAGAACACTTGGCGATTCAGTTTTTCATGTTAAATATGCCTACACCAGGGCTACAGCAACGACCATATCATCATTTAATCAATGACCTTAGGAACGGATATTGATATTGAAAGAAGACACAGAGCTCGAAACTTAGTAAGGAACTTGACTTTGTTAATCAGACATTCCGAAACGCGAGCGATACTTTATTCATGAAACGTTTGTCACGCACTGCTCATTTCCATGGTCGAATAACTGGAGTCAAAGACCGGCTCAGAACTTTGACACGATAGCGGACTTGTTTCGAACCAGCGAAGCTGTCAGTCAGCCCGAAGAAATCGCCTTACGGATACCGTAATAAATGATAAGATGCCCTGTGCGCTCCTTTGCTACTGAAATTCCTTTCCAGTACGCTTACGCTTCTTCGATAGATGGGGATATGGAGGATAGATGAGTGGGCCTCATTAACGATGCATGCAGCCGTGCAAACGCACCTGTCCTTCTTATAGTAACGCACGAATGTATGGAGGCTGTTGATCGTGGCCAATAATTTCCACTTGGTGTGATCACCCCTTCTAAACACAGCGGAATATTTTTTTTTAATACAGCACTATTAAGAAAAGAGAGAAATGGCGCCTACTTTTTGGATGTGACAGTTTGCAAAGGTTGATATTTGCTCCAGCGCACGCCTACATTCCTACGAAACGTAGGTTTTCCAAGTACAAAAATAAACAAATTATAGGCATGTCCGCTTTCATTGCCGTCCTGTCATCGCCATTCAATTCCATTCCGAATTCTAATAAGCTTCGTTCCGATTCAGTTTGCTATGTCTGCGGTGGTCCAAAACTTACACCGCCTTTTAATACTGGCTGTCAGCAACAGATGCCTAAAGAAGTGCCTCACACACTTCATATAGCGGGAAGAAGGTCGGTTCTTCACCTTGCTTTAGGCCATGAGGAGCTAGCGGAGGGGCAGCTCCATCTTGAGCTGCGCAAGTTTTGTAGCGCTAGAGAGAAAGAGAGAGAGAGAGAGAAAATAACGCAGAGAAAGGCAGGGAGGTTAACCAGAGGTAGTTCCGGTTGGCTACCCTGCGCAGGGGGAAGGGTTAAGGGGGATAAAAAGAGAAACAGAGTAGAAGGGGAAGATAGAAATTTTTAGTTCACATGTAGCTATACAACTACGTATTGCCGTCACAGGATTAAGGCTGCCGCTATAGTTTATGCATTCTTATAGTTTTCGCACAGAATAGTTGGTGGTGGTGGTGATAAACTTTATCGAAAGGGGAAGGGTAAAAAGGGACGTGGCTGAGGGTTTGGGCTCAAGTAAGGCCCTGGGCCTGCTTGGCCTTTTCCGCACAGTCCACCAGTTCAAGTTGTCGGTCGACGTCCCCGGAACTGAGCCAGGCTGTCGAGTCAGTCTCGCTGCTGACGGGGGGATGAGAGAACGGGAGCAAGGTGCATTCCCACATTCAACTCAGGTATGCTGATTCCCTACGAGATCTGCTAAGATTAAATATGCACATGTTCTATGTTGAGTTGCTCCTGATGTTCCAACAAGGTATAGAGAGAAACACTGTGAGTTGAGGACATGAACATCGAGGACGAAGCGTATACACTTTTCCAAATGTGATCGATTTGCGCTGATAACGGATTACTTAATTAATTACTTACTGTACCCGCGGTCCGCCCTCCACAATGATGCGCGTCCCGATCCATGCAAGTTCCCCAAACAGTACATGCGCTGATAACAGAGACGTAATTACTTACTGCACACACACACACACACACACACACACACACACACACACACGCACACGCACACGCACACGCACACGCACACACACACACACACACACACACACGCACACACACACGCACGCACGCACGCACACTCGTGCGTGCGCTGAGTTTATAAGCTGAGCGTATACGCTGAGCACCTGCGAGGCCAACAAGGCATGTATACTCAGTCCCGCGCTCTGGAGGTGGGATGTACGCATTGCAAGCACGTCTTTTGGCCGGCAATAGGCACAATGTTAACGATACCTCCTGAACAAGGCCTCGTGATTCGACGCGAAGTGAGACCCCTTATAAAATGGGCGCCAGGAGGAAAGGGAGGTGCGATGAAATATAAAAAAAGAAAAGGGGGGTATGGGAAGACGAGTCGCAAACACGTGCGCAAATGGGAAGCGAAGTGGCCGCTGCTATATGGCTTTCCACACGCGTGCACCGGCAGACAGACAGACGCGAAGCCCGGCGAGCTCGACCACTGTGGCGCATTGTGAAGCGCGCGCGAGCGGCGCCGTGCGTGATGCGGTTTGACGACACCGTTTTGAGAGCGGCGCGCATCTGGGACCCCTAAATATAGTAATTGCGCCGCCGTTGCCATTTGTCATCGCCTGGCGCGCGCGGCACCGCGCTTCTCTCTTTTTGATCGACCCACTTGGCTAATTGCCGTCCTTGCCGAGAGGCACCATTCGCGCCGACGGCCCCCGCGCTGAAGTCCCGATTCGTCTCGTTGCGAGCGCGACGACGATACGCAGGCGCCGCGCTCGACGACCACACTGACACCCACACGAGCCGAACTGCCTTGCGCTCTGCCTGCATGGCCAGACTCGCGCGGCCCACTGGCCCAGGAAAACGCCCTGTCGTGGCAGGTCGCCAGTGGCCCTCAATATGCGTAGCCCTGCTGTCGAATTTATCGATGTGGTGGACATGTCCTGCTGCGTGGGCAATCACGGTGTTCGTCCAGCACACCCTCCCGCGGCGCGCCCTCCACGATGATGCGCCTCCCGATCCACGCAACTTCCCCAAACAGGGGCGCTATAACGTAAAACTATTCCAAACTTTTCTATTCCAGTTCTGCTATCAGCCCTCCACGATTGGTCAAAAACTTTTTTCGACCGCCCCCACTTCACCTGTCTGTCACACGAAGCCACAAAAACCGCGATACCTCCCCATCTGATATGATGTGTACACACTGATTATGCATGATTTGACAGAAAAAAGAAAAACAGTTATTTCTGATTCGACCCCTTTTCGCCATTAGTCCTCGGCTATTGGTAAAAAGTTTTCGGGCTGCACCCACTTCACCTGCCTGTCACGCGACGTCACAAAAACCGCGATACCTCCCCATCTGATATGATGTGTACACACTGATTATGCATGATTTGACAGAAAAAAGAAAAACAGTTATTTCTGATTCGACCCCTTTTCGCCATTAGTCCTCGGCTATTGGTAAAAAGTTTTCGGGCTGCACCCACTTCACCTGCCTGTCACGCGACGTCACAAAACCGCAAGAACTCACCGCGTCAAAGTGACGTGTACGTGATAAAGATTCATTAATATGCCGAACAAAACTGAATTTTCTTCGGAATAGCCGCAGGCTGCCCCGTTCCGAAAGGAATAGAAGATGGCTGCCGCCGATCGCTCAGATGCTGGCTACTCGCACCTACCGGAGCGCATGGGTGTATTTGCGAATAATAAAACTTCTTGCGTGGCCGTGTAACGTTTTCGAGCACTTTCGGCACGTTTACCCCCTCATTCTGCCAACTCTTCTTTGCTGAGGGTCCGTTTTAGCGTCATTCTTGAGCTTCCGTTGCATGCCGCCGCGATTTTCGACCAGCCACCGCAAGCTAAGTAAGGGAAAGCCGACCGATCGTAGACGCTGGCACCACCCTCTTCATCCGGTTATCGACTTTCAGTGCAGTGGCTCGGCCCCATCGAATCCCTCTCCACTTGAGCGTTCTCCTCGCCTCTTGTCAGCCAATTAGATACGACAAGCCGCTCAGTGTAGGCAATGTTATTCGTTTTTCAAGCAAACAAAAGTGACCTCCTATGAACGAGGAGAGCGTTTGATAGGTCTGTTCAGACAGCCCTGTGGGTGACCTCCCGGTGCTTGCGTTGGTGGTTACACAAATTTGACGTCAGGAGATTGGAATAGAAACATATTGGAATAGTTTTACGTTATAGGGCCACAGGACGCTTTGTGACTTATAACCAGGGCAGCGTTCTGCAGCAAACCTTCTGTGAGACCTCACTTTTACTGCATTCCGCTGCTATATAGTGCAGCTGGGTGCATTGAGCCATGACCGCCACTAATGTTGACATGTTTCGTGGTGAAACTCATGGGCGCTATAACGTAAAACTATTCCAAACTTTTCTATTCCAATTCTGAAAACAGCCCTCCGTGATTGGTCAAAAACATTTTTTTGGGCCACCCCTATTTCACTTGTCTTACTTACTGTTCACATATCTCTTACTGTTCGTGTGGGAGGATTTATGCCATTTGTCATGATCCTGTGCCCCCTTTCACGTAATTTGCTGCTGGAATGGCGCTGGAACCGTCTTCCGGCATCTCTGCTGATCTTTATAGTAACGCCTGATCAGCCACTCCCGCGCCTTTGCGATTTCTCGTAAGCTGCCAGAATCATCTGCGCAGTCCTGTGGCCATCCAAGTAGCTGTGACCGCTAGACGTCTCCTATATCGTTCATGTGCGCGTTTTCGCAAATTTCTCCGCGTGTCTCTACAAAGAAAACGAGACAGAAGCAGTCTCGAGTTAATTCGAATTCGAATTCTGGGGTTTTACGTGCCGAAACCAGAATTTTATCTTGAGACACGCCGTAGTGGGGGATTCCGGATTAATTTTGACCACCAGGTGATCTTTAACGTGCCCCCAATGCACGGGACACGGGCGTTTCTTCATTTCGCCCCCATCGAAAGGTGGCCGCCACGACCGGGATTTGATCCCGCGACCTCGTGCTTACAGCTCAACACCATAGCCGCTAAACCACCGCGACGGGCAATCGAGTTAATTAGTCACGAATGCTTATAAAACATGCTGCAAAAGCACACTCTAATTCTGTGTCGATGAAATTCGAGTTGTCGATTAATTCCGCCTCGCTCTGTGACCTGCTAGCCTTCTGGTTAGCTCAGATACAGCGACCGCCTTGGAAAGGCGTTGGTTCCGCGGGTTCGATCCCCGCGGACCAGGATGAAATTTTCTTCAACTGCAAAGCTTTCTTTCTGAGGAACCCCTATGGGTTTCCTTTGTAGCTTCTTCTCTTAATCTTTCCCTCCCCTTTTCCTTCCCCCAGTGTAGGGTAGCCAACCGGGCTCAGTCCTGGTTAACCTCCCTGCCTTTCATTTATAATTTTTCCTCTTTCTCTTTCGGGCTACAGTCGGGTGGATGACAATACTCCATTTCATAGTGTAGAAGGTACCTTAACGTAGCCTGGCTGTCGCTTTCCATCTTGCCAAAGATAGAACAGTGATTTAATTCCTCGCTTATTCTGTGAAGGGCACATCTGAGCATATGATGGGGGCTCCCAGACAGCACTTTAAAGGGAATTGCTAGATATTCAGTGCGAAACTCCAGTTCAATCTCAAGCACATTGATGCAACATGCACCACGTCTGTGTCTTACAAAGTTCAAGCAATGAGAAGGCAAGGTAAGCTAACATCTTATTCATAAACAAAAAACGGAAGCAGCAAATCCTCCTCCTTTTTCTACCTCGAATTGTTTTTGCCGAGGTATCAGGGATGCTTCCACGAAAGAAACAAATAAGCAAAATTTTGTCAATTGGCTCATCTGAGAAGGGCGTTTGTCAAACAGGCCAGCAGCTAGCTGAATTTCTAATATGTGAGAGTACGACGAAAACTCGTCTGGTCAGGGAGCATATATTTAAAAAAAAAACTTTCCACTTGACAAGTCCTTTACCAAGGTAAAAGTTAAGTGACATTTGGAACCCACACGCGTCCTCTGTTCAAAATTCAGTAGACACAAGGTTGTCGTGAGGTTAAATGATCGGGAATAAATTTGGTGCTTGGTGCCATCCGTTAGGCTCATGGTATTCGAGTAATAACGTCTCCGTCACGTTTCTTTCTTTGGCGATCAGGGATGCATTGTCTCATACGATGACATGGTTGCGCTTGTGTGCATGTTCCGCCAATGCGTTGGACAGATGCTTGTTGTCATCGACTTCACGTTTGTGCTCGCTCAGTCGTCTCGAAAATTTCGTCAGTCCAGGCAGGAAATTTTGTAAACAACGGCTGGAAAATTTTCCCTTTCTAAGCAGTCGTTTACGTCGGCAACATTGTTGCAGAGCTCGTTTGAAGGGATGTGCGCCACACACACGTCATACTTGGCAAAAATGCACGACAAAGCTTCCGGTTCCGAGACCGCATGGGATACTGGCGCGCCTCAGTTATACAGGGTGTGTGTTTCTTTCTATCAATAACACTTTTTTTTTAATCACTCGTTGCATGCAGCACTATTCTACTTCTTGAGCTGCATTGATCTCAGAGGCGGATATTATTTTGCACGACAAATAAGATATTCGCCCGCATCCCATACCCCTGTATGCCCTGAGGCATTAACCCTCGCTTTAAAATAATATTAATAAATAAATATATTATTTATTAGTAAAGTTTCCCTAATTATCTTTCAACTAATTGCTTTACGGCACAAATTGCAATGCATGAATCGTAGCCACTGACTGCGCAAGTCGTATGCTCTTGGAACAAATTATAAGTATGATACCAGGGGCGCTATTACGTAAAGCTATTCCAATCTGTTTCTGTTCCATTTCTGGCACTAACCCTGGGGCCCTATAACGTAAAACTATTCCAACATGTTTTTATTCCAACCTCCTGACGCGAAATTTTTGTCACCGCCGATGCAAGCATCGGGCGGTGACCCGCAGGGTTGTTTGAACAGACCAATCAAATGCTCTCCTCATTTATAGGAGGTCACTTCTGTCTGCATTAAAAACGAATAAGACTGCTTACACTGAGCAGCTTGTCTTATCTAATTGGTTAAGAATAGGCAAGGAGCACGCTCAAGTGGAGAGGGGTTCGATGGGGCCGAGCCAGTGCACTGAAAATCGATAACCGCATGAAGAGGGTGGTGCCGGCGTCTGCGATTGGTCCACTTTCCCTTACTTAGCTTGCGGTTGCTGGTCGAAAATGGCCGCGTCATGCAATGGAAGGTTAAGAAGGCCGCTAAAACGGATCCTCAGCAAAGAAGAGTTGGAGGAGCGAGGTCGTAAACATGCCGAAAGTATTAGAAAACGTTACACGGCAACGCAAAAACTTTTGTTGTAGGCAAATAAACCCATGCTCTCCAGCAGGTGCGAGTAACCAGAGCCTGAGCGATTGGCGGCAGCCATGTTTTTTTTTTCCTTTCGGAACGGGGCAGCCTGCGGATATCCAGAAAAAAATCAGGGACGCTATAACGTAAAACTATTCCAAACTTTTCTATTCCAATTCTGCAATCAGCCCTCCGCGATTGGTCAAAAACTTTTTTGAGCCACCCCCGCTTCACCTGTCTGTCACGCGACGTCCCGAAAACCGCGATAGCTCCCCATCTGATATGAAGTGTACGCACTGATTATGCATGATTTGACCGAACAAAAGAAAAATAGTTATTTCCGATTCGACGCCTTTGCGCCATTAGCCCACGGCTAATGGTCAAAAGTTTTCGGGCTGCACTTACTTCACCTGCCTCCCACGCGACGTCACAAAACCGCAAAAACGCACTGCGTCAAGTGACGTGTACGCGTTAAAGATGCATTAATATGCCGAACAAAACGGAATTTTCTTCTGAATAGCCGCAGGCTGCCCCATTCCGAAAGGGATAAAAGATGGCTGCCGCCAATCGCTCAGGCACTGGCTAGTCGCACCTGCCGGAAAGCATGGGCTTATTTGCATGCAATAAAAGTATTTGCGTGGCCGTGTAACTTTTTCGAGCACTTTCGGCACGTTTACGACCTCGTTTTGCCCACTTTTCGGTGCTGAGGATCCGCTTTAGCGTCATTCTTAAGCTTCCGTTGCATGCCGCCGCGATTGTCAATGAGCCACCGCCAGCTAAGTAAGGGAAAGCGGACCAATCGCAGACGCCGGCACCACCATCTTGATCCGGTTATCGATTTTCAGTGCACTGGCTCAGCCCCAGCGAATCCCTCTTCACTTGAGCGTTCTCCTCGCCTCTTGTGAGCCAATTAGATAAAACAAGCCGCTCAGTGTAGGCAATGTTATTCGTTTTTCGAGCAAACAAATGTAACCTCCCATGAACGAGGAGAGCGTTTGATTGATCTGTTCAGACAACCCTGCGGGTGACCGCCCGATGCTTGCGTCGGCGGTTACGCAAGTTTGACGTCAGGAGTTTGGAATAAAAACATATTGGAATAGTTTTACGTTATAGGGCCCCAGTTTTGTTTGGAATATTAATGCATCTTTAACGCGTACACATAACTTTGACGCCGTGAGTTTTCGCTGTTTTGTGACGTCTCGTGACAGGCAGGGGAAGTGGGTGCAGCCCTAAAGCTTTCGACCAATAGCCGAGGTCTAATAGCGAAAAGGCGTCGAATCAGAAGTGACTATTTTTATTTTGATTGGTCCAATTATGCATAATCGGTGTGTCACGTCATATCAGATAGGGAGCTATCGCGGATTTCGTGACGTCGCGTGACAGAGAGGCGAAGTGGGGGTGGTCCAAAAGAGTCTTTGACCAATCGCGGAGGGCTGATTGCAGAATTGGAATAGAAAAGTTTGGAATATGTTTGCGTTATAGCGCCCCTGCACGTTTTCTCAAAAATGTTTCGGGCTGCCCAGATTTCGCCTTTCTGTTACGCCTCGTCACGAAAACCGCAGAAACTGCCCACCTGATACGACGTGTACACACTGATTATGCGTGATTAGGGCGGGAAATAAAGAATTATTTTCGACTCTACGCCTTTCACGCCATTAGCCTTCCACTATTGGTAAATATTTTTCGGGTTGCGCCCACTTCACCGGACTGTCACGCGACGTTATAAAACCGTGAACACTCACCACGTATGTAAAAGTGACGCGCACGCACTAAAGCTGCAATATTGCTACGGAACAATATATGCGATCACGAAAAGGCGAGCAGTGTGAAGACGACGACGACGATTAGAAGCTAGCGCGGGCTGTTGCCTCTTGGCCAAGCGCAGCGTATCTTCTTGTAAATATACTTGTACATAGCTTTTCGTCTGCGTCTTCCTACGTGACAATATTATGCCGAACAGAACTGATTTTTTTCGCAATAGCCTGAAACTGCCCCGTTCCGAAAGGAATAAAAGATAGCTGTCCACCGATCGCTCTGGCATTGGCTACTCGGAGCTGCCGGGGTGAATGGATTTGTCTGCATATGCTAAGAACTTTTGCGTGAGCCTTTTCGGCATGTGTACGAAATCGCTCTGCCCACTCTTCTTTGCTAGGGGTCCATTTTAGTGGCATTTTTAACCTTCCGTTGCAGGCCACTGCGATCTTCTACCAGCCACCGCAAGTTAAGTAATGGGAAGTGGACCAATCTGAGACGGCCACACCCCTCTCCTCACACGGTTATGTACTTTCTCTGCTATAGCTAGGCCACACCGAAACCCTCTACACTTCTGCACGCTCCTCGTCTCTTGTCAGCCAATCAGATAAGAAAACTTTTCAAGGAGGCGTTGCTATTTGCTTTCAAAACAAACAAAAGTGACCTCTTATGAACAAGGAGAGCGTTTGATTTGGCTATTCAAACAACGCTGCCGGTCACCGCCCGACGCTTGGGTCGGCGGTTACGTAAATTTGAATTGAGGAGATTGGAATAAAATCAAAATTGAATAGTTTTGCACTATATGGCCTCAGATTCCGCGCATGCGTTCCCAAAGTTTGCGACGAAATGGATCGATTGGTGTTCCAGTAACTTTTGAACTTCAACGCATAATAACATGAAAAGGCGTTTTGTTAAAAATGCAGTCGGAACAAATGCATTTTTTACCGCAAGTTTAACAGCGCTTATCTCAAAATTTAGGCTAGTTTCGAAACCCATTCTAAGTGTATGTGCCTTGTGAAATCACTGACTTATATTCGTATATCGCAATATGTGCGCTAATCTAATTAATTATAAAGTTGATTAGAAAAAAATTGAATTAACTGGTAATGCATTTTGATTTATAGTGACGTAATTAAGTGATGCCCGCCCCTTTGAGTAATTCGGCTCAATGAGCAGATTTTGGCTATATTATACAGACGATCTTCTAAAAGCTCTGCTAACGACAAGAAAAAAAAACTGTATATAGTTTCTCTTGTTCGTCGGTTGGTAATTGAGAGCACGCTTTGTGATCTTTGAAGTGAAGGCATCGGGCGAAAGTTCCTTTCGTAGCCTCTGTAGCTCTTTTTTGAAATTCATTTCTCCGTTAGAACATATGCGCGTTGCTGGTGTCGTATTAGGACTGATACAGCGAACACCTTGTGGCTGACTCGATTGCACGACTCAAAGTTGAGGCAACGGCCAGTGTCTTCCGATAAACGGGAAACGAGAGGCTGTCGTTATAACGACACGTGAGTGCGTCGAGTTTCTTCTTTATTTAGTTCGACGCTAAAATATCACCGGCTTATGACTGCGTTGAGGCTCTGCAGAAGGCGGTCGACGTCGCCCTTGTGTAGTATGCAAAAAGAGTCATCCATATTACGTCCGAGCAGTTTTTTACCGCATGTGTAAAGCTTGCCAGTATATTTCCCTGCTCCAGTGCTTCCATTAGGAGTTTAGCCGTCGTTACCAACATGGAAGCACCCATAGCGGTCCCCTATTTTGCCTGCATCTTGGAGGCGTATAGGGAAAAATACGTGTTGCTCAGGCAGAGATAAAGCAGTTCACCGAGTTCGGGAGTATCAAAAGGCGCCCTGTACGCGAGGTTGAAGTCGCGATTCAGGGCTTTATTGCATGTTTGTACGGCCAAAATGATTGGTGCGCCAGTGAACGATGATGATGATGCGCCCTCGGACATGGTATGCGCGCCCGCTGATGGTCGTCTGTGCATGCACCACGGTTATTTGGCAACATCGCCCGCCACCAGAGCAGCTGTATTAGAAATGGTTCAATTTTCGGTGTCTGTGACGCAGCTGGAACGATGTAACCATCTCAGTCCGCTGCGCTTTCGCGCGCCCGGTTCGTCGCAGAAACCTTTATGCAGCCGCAGGGTGTCAAGCCGGCAGACACCTATACTAGGCTATTTTTATTTGCGATGCGCATAACGCGCACGAATTTAGCATGCTTTAGCCGATGCTTCTTGATACGGTCCCGAGTGGAGCGCAAGATGAGGCATTGGTTGGATAGAGCATTCGTATATGTATGTACTACGTCAACCAGTTCAAGAAAAAAGCAGGGATAGCGTCATAGATAAACAACACTGCGACTTTCAGGCATATAACGTTGGAAAGCAACATCTTTCTGGCGAGGTGCGGGAAGCTGTAGAAAGCCATTACAGCGCAAGAATCGGCCTAGAGTAATCGATGTCTTATTTTCATTCCTGATTTGTCTTCTTTCTTTCTTTCTTTCTTTCTTTCTTTCTTTCTTTCTTTCTTTCTTTCTTGGACAGGCAGCAAATTATTCACGCTGTGCATTTGACCTCGTCGCAGGTGCTTCTGTTCTGACGGTCCATAACTTTAAGCAACCCCAGCTGGACGAAGTGAATTGTGCAGCCATGCACTAACGACATCTCCCATAGCCAAACTCCTGTTTTGAGACGTCCCATCAACCACTGAACAATCAATAGTCTAAACAAGGCTGCCTTCATTCTAGTGGCTAAACCATGGAATGCAATGTGAAGGTTATGACAGCAAGTACGAAGCGGTCCAGTCAAGGGAAGCATCCGCAAGCGTTAATCGTTTTCTTCAAATCGCACAGATTCCGGAGCCAATCGCTGCTGGTTGCACAACCAAAAAACGACCAGCTGCTTCATCCGATCAACTATATCAGCCTTCATATTCAAGATTGGCACCATGGTAGCTACCGACTGCGCCTGCGTCATGGAATGACGCTGTGATCGTCAAGTCATGGACGCCCCCACCCATCAGCTATAAAGGAGCTGTAACAAGTGCGCAATTCGTCAGTACAGAGTGGTCCAGGCAACTGGAAGCGTCGGCAAGCGTTAATCGTTTTCTTCAAATCGTGCAGGTAAACCAACTTGCATCTTTTCACAATTACCGACCAGAAGTACCTGGATCGCTGCGTGGCTCTTTTAGTGCGTTATTTGACTGTCTGACCAGTGCGAGTAGCCTTTGATAATGACGGACAAGCCACCGACTACAATTAAGGAATTAGCAAAGTTGCTTACTGATCTATCAGGCAAGGTTGGCTAACATGGATCTACTCTGAGAGATGAGATGCAAGAGGTTAGGCAATCCCTTCATTTCCTGAACTCTCACTTTGAAAGTTTCAAGGCAACGATTGATGATATGAAGAAAGAACAAGCGCTGGTAAAAAAAAGAAAATAGTGAACTACGAAGTAAGTTTGAAAGCACCCGCTATGAAATAACCGAGCTGAAGCAATATACACGACAGCAAAATTTGGAAACCAGGGGACTTCCCTTAAAACGAAACGAAAACCTCGTCGAAGTATTGACATTTGTTTGTCAAAAGCATGACATTTCTGTTAGGGAAACAGACTTTGATGTGATTCATTGTGTTCCTAGTAAAGACAATGATCGGCCAAACGTTGTAGTTAAGTGCATATCTCGTTCTGTTCGAGAGCGCATAAATAAAGGGTTCAAGAAGAAAAAGCTAAGCCCTCAGGATTTTGGATAAGATGGCTCAGTGAACTTATACATTATCGAGCATCTCTGCCCTGAAATAAAAACACTGTTAGGGAAAGCTATCACCAGAAAAAAGGCAAACAACTGGAAATTTGCCTGGGTTGCAAAGAGAAGAATTCTTGCCCGAAAAGCTGAGAGTGCACGGGTTGTCAATATTCGTAATGATAATGACCTATCACTTATTTGTTAGTTCTTGCATTAACATGGCTACCATAGTTCAGTCTGCTAATGACTTCCTGAACAGTTCCTCCTGTTACACTTTAATTCATTGTAATGCGCGTAGCTTGCTCAAAAATATTGTCAATCTTTGCTCTCTTCTGTCATTGCATACTTTCCAGTTCGTTGTTATTCCTACCTCAGAAATATGGCTGCGTTAAGACGAATTGTACCATATACCCGGATACGCATTCCTTTCCAATTCTCGAAGTGCGGTAAATAGGGGTGGCGGCGTTGCACTATTTGTGAGGTCTTCTATATCGTGCTTGTCATTAAGGAGTACTCTTACTCATACGCGAATGAATTTCATATGCTTGTTGTGAATTCTCAATGCTTTGTTGCAGCGGTAATTTATTGGGCTCCTAAAAAGAACAAATCAGCTTTTATGCAACATTCAGAACATTTATTAGTTCATTTAACCAATTTAAGAGAACGAATAATAATACGTGGAGACATTAATATTGATGCTATCAAGGAACATGACAGTGATTATTTTAATCTTGTTAGATCATATGGATTTCATAACGTCATTAAAATCCAAACACGTATAACTTTATTGACATCCACACTGATTGATCATATATTGTGCAACTTTAACACCAATTCAAGCTGGTGTAATGTTTATGACTCGGCTGTAACGGATTATTCTGCTACCGCCGTCTTTTTTCATCGATCCACTCATTCTCAGGGCCATTCTCATATTTCTCATCGAGTTAGTTATCCAGTATTACGTGATCGCCTTTGTTCATTAACTATAGATACGCAGAAAAATACAAATCAGCAATTTGACAGTTTCAGCAAAGCGTTGTGTGATGCATTAGCGCAATCGTCAAGCACCTTAGAAAAAAGATATTATAGCACTCCTATCTGTCCTTGGATGACGAAGGGACTGCAAAAATTAAAGATAAGAACTTTTGGCACACTAAAGTCACATAGGGGTAACAAATATTATGAACAAAAATTTCGCATGGCTCGAAATATAGTAACTAGCGCTACACGTATTCATAAAAAAGAGTATCACACAAATTTAATAGTCCGTAATTCTGGTAATCCAAAGGCTACATGGCGCATTATCAACTCGGTAATTAAGCCATCGGTTAGAGAATCTACAATGCCAGACTTGAAAATCTTAGGAATATCTATGGAATCTTTAGTATCGTCGTTTAACTCGTACTTCTGTATGATTGGTCAAGCAATATCTAATAACGTACCTCTCCTTTCGTCTATTACTTACCCGGAAAGGACGACAAACTCATTTGGTTTTGTGGACATTACAGTGGAGGAGATAGTGCCCGTAGTTAATGGTATGCCATTCAAACATTCTGCTGGTCACGATGGAATATCCACAGTGGCCTTAAAGCATTGTATTGATATACTGTGCAAACCATTAGAAAAAATATCCAATCTCTCTTTCTATACTGCTACCTATCCAGACTTATTAAAGATCGCTAAGGCTATTCCAATTTACAAAAATGGGGACCATGATTTGTTAGAAAACTACCGTCCTATATCTGTCTTAAGTTGCTTAAACACAGTCTTTGAAAAACTTATCGCCCAACGAATCACTTCACTTCTTGAACTTGAATCCATTTTGGCTTATTGCCAGCATGGTTTTCGAGCTAAAAGATCGACAAACACAGCAGTATTAGCTTTGTCTGACTACATAAATTCTCACTTGAACAACAACAAAAGTGTCCTAGGCATATTTCTAGATGTGCGAAAAGCGTTTGACACTGTAGATCATAACATACTGCTGAATAAGTTAGAATGCTATGGTTCTCGAGGTATAACTCTTCAATTTTTCCGCAGCCATCTCAATAACAGAAAACAATTAGTTGCCATTGCAGATACCAAATCCGACGTTTTTGACATTGCTACAGGGGTCCCACAAGGCTCAGTGCTGGGGCCAATATTTTTTTCTTTATTTGTATACAATCTTCCTGATGCCTTAGAGAACTTCTCTGCTGTGATGTATGCAGACGACACTGTTTCACTTCGTGCGCTAGACTCCTTGGACAAAACATTTCAAGTGGCTAATAATGAACTTCGAAGTGTTAACAAGTGGTTCGCTTCAAATTAGCTAACTCTGAATACCAAGAAAACTAAATATCTTCTCTTTACTTCTTCGTGGAAAGCAGCTCTAAGAGAATGTCATTCGCTTTCTCTAAACCATAATATACTTGAGCGGGTGAGTTCAATTCAATACTTGGGCGTCACACAAGGTGAGCATCTTCATCGGAAGCCTCACATTGCATTGCTGTGCAAAAAGTTAAGCTAAGCTTGTTTTATGCTGTACAAATGCCGTTATTACTTCGACACTGCCACTCTGAGAGCAATTTACTTTAGAATATTCCATAGCCATCTATCCTACTGTATTGCATCTTGGGGTAACACGCACGTTTCATATGTAGAGCCTATTGTATTTCTTCAAAAAGGGCCTTGCGATTTATGACTTTTTCTAATTACAATGCTAAATAAATGCTGCTGTTTCAAAGTTTAAATATACTGCCTTTTAATTTATTACTGCATTTTAAGACTACATTGCATACTTATAATAGCATAATAATTCCATTGAAAAAAAAAGAACGCGTTCGATCCTCCCGCACGCGCATTGCGCAGTTTCTATCTGATCCTACCGATCTTTCCCAACGTTACGTGGGACAGCTGCTTTGCTTTGATTGCCCACTAGCGAAGCGAGGCCCGTACCAACTCCGCTCCCCACAATAGGGTCGCCTTACGCCACAGTGCGCAGCAACGTCCGCAGCCACCCGCACAGCCGACCGGGAGGGGCACTGTTGGGCACAGATTAACGATATATATGCAGCTCAGGAGATGCACTGTCTGCATATTATGCTGTGGGCGCGCGCTGGCGTATTCATTCAGCCGCATGTTTATTATGTATTACTTAAATGGGAAGGCGGGCAGGGAAAGCGTCGCGCAACAGGTGGTTACCAACACTCGCATCTTGCGAGTCACCATCACGATGCCCAACACGTATGGAGGGGTCATACACACGCTCTGCTCTAGTCTAGTTGCGTTGCGGCTCCATCCGTCCGCTCCGGCGTCTTGAATGTTACTAGAGCACCTCATTTTTCTTTTTCGCTCACTGGCAAGCAGTCCTTATGAATGAACGCGCGGGTTTGACTTTAGTCCGTGACACGTGGCCAAATGCCCTGAGCGCGCGCACACACACACACACGTGTGCGTGCGTGCGTGCGTGCGTGCGTGTGAGCGTGCGTGTGAGCGCGCGTCCTCGGCCCCTCTCTCGCCTGCCGCTGCGTGTGATGGATGGAACGCCAGAAACAGTTTTCGGGGGTGCCGTTTCCTGCTCTATGCGTCAATGCCAGCTTGCCGCCTGTTACGCGGGGGTGAGCGCCCTCGCCGAGCCAAAGCGTCGAAATGGGGCGCAGTCATCGTTGCTCCTCTTCCGCTTCTAAACTCGGAGCTGCGGCGCCCAGTGCAGTAGCATCGCAAAAACTAGAAGGGAGGACGGGCAGCGCAGTCTTTGTTCCCACAACGATTGGTTTAGTTTTAATGTGAGCGAAGAGAAATTAGCGAAAAAGTAAAACGAAAACAAGCGAGGGAAAGCACGATAGCGTTTCTAAGCGGGATTCTTGATCTTAAGTAATCTTTGGGACATGGCAATAAATGTTAACGCCTGGACTTTGTTCCAGCTAAACTGAGCTCGTGTAGCGTGATCGAGAGATCTAATACTGCTCAGCAAAAAATTACCGACGATTACGTTACTTCCTAATGCGAAATTTGAGCGCAGCAAATAAGCTGTTTCACCTTTTCGATAGATTGAGGCAAAGAAATCGAGCAACACATGTATACGCTATCACAGAATTTTTTTTTTATTTTTCACACGTATTCCTTTAACAACGACTCCACTAACAGTTCTTGACAGTCATGAAGGAAGCTTTGTGGTCGGAGAAATAGACTGATATATGTTCGACTTGGTACACCAATGCTTGATTCTCAAAGACGAGATCTATACAAGTGCCTCGCGAGGTTGTCACAGCCGTGGGACGCGTTACGAGCGAGAGGAACGGGATGTTCTCCCGCATAAGTGTTAGGAAATTGCTGTTTGTCTTTATGTCAACATTAAAGTCCCCCACTACTAACATCGGTGTGGATCGATGGACGGTTAATGCGAGTTGCAGGAAGTGCACGACGTCTTTCGTGAGTGCGGTAGGGGCGAAGTAGGCAGCTACTACCAGCAAGCCGTTGGGCAACTTTGCGGCGCACAGTTCGCCAACTTCATGTGACGTGCCAAACATTTCGACTGGTATTGCAGAGAGACCTGTGCGCAAGTAGATAGCGACTCCCGCCGCTCTGTTGTGGTCTCTGCGAGCACCACAGCAGTATAGGAAATCTATGATTTCGAGAGGCTCTTCGGGATCCATCCAGGTTTCAGCAAAGCAAAGTACAGAGGAATGGCGCAGAATGTGATCGTGGTGTACGTCCTTGGCATGTGCGGCAAGGGAGCGTACGTTAAGAGCGGAGATCAACAAGTAGTGCGGCTGTTCAGTCATGGCGAGGCACTTGGCGGTGATGGTGTCAAGTTTGTGGGACTGCAACCGACGAAATTCATCGGCTAGCTTTCTGTCCGGATTGGCTTTTCCGTGGTAGAATGTGAAGTCGAAGAAAGGAATTAAGTTCGAGCCGGCGCTTTGACAACCGGAGACTCGCAGGAAGAGGGGGGAGGGGGGCGGCGTGTACACCCAGCGGCAAACGATGGGGGCAGAAGCGCGCGCAGCAAGCGGACAACACGATAAAGGGAGGAGGGAAGAGATAGCAGCGACTGACTGATGCCGCTGACGCCGATAGTGAGTCAACCCCAGCTGCGGAGTTGGTTTCAGGGACAACGCCGCCGATGCCGACACAAACAATATGATACCCTCGCTTCCGCAGCGCTAAGAACCAGGTCTAGCCGTGGGAAGGTGGTCACGTATTCGTCGACGTGCCGGGGCCTACGTGAAATAACCGGCGCGTCGGCAACTGAAGAGCACCCTATCCTCCACACAAGAACAGGGGGGGGGGGACCCTTTCCTCCTCTTTCTGCATGGCGGCGACGGTGTTCTATGCAGTCACGTTATCTTGACTCTCTAGCGGCGTCAGCGGCATCCAGCGGTATCAGTCGGTCGCTGCTAGCGATGAAAGGGGGGCGGAGCTGGTTACGAGGCCGACGACAACGCCGACCACGACGCGAAACCCAGGAACGGACGCCAAAGAGCTGCGCTCTAAAATAGACTGCGACCTCCGTGGACTGGCAATATAGAACGATTTAGGCACGGTTGTGCTATTGCGTCCGGTTAGTCTCTATTCCATCCGACTTTAGAGGGCTCGTCACACGGTGATAATGACGTGGGCTACAACCTTCTCAAGCAGTTCTCGCGCGCGTCGAGTACCCCGCGATATAACCGAGAACACCGGAAAAAATTATAGCCTGTAGAGGAAACCAGTGAACTACTCGCGCTGGTCCCCTCTGTATAGTGTCCCTCCCACACGCATTCAGTGCTTACTCTCTCCCTTTTTTAGAGCGCAGCTCTTTGGCGTCCGTTCCTGGGTTTCGCGTCGTCGTCGGCCTCGTAACCAGCTCCGCCCCCCTTTCATCCCCCCAGCGCTAGCAGCGACCGACTGATACCGCTGGATGCCGCTGACGCCGCTAGAGAGTCAAGATAACGTGACTGCATAGAACACCGTCGCCGCCATGCAGAAAGAGGAGGAAAGGGTCCCCCCCCCCCTGTTCTTGTGTGGCGGATAGGGTGCCCTTCAGTTGCCGACGCGCCGGTTATTTCACGTAGGCCCCGGCACGTCGACGAATACGTGACCCCCTTCCCACGGCTAGACCTGGTTCTTAGCGCTGCGGAAGCGAGGGTATCTTATTGTTTGTGTCGGCATCGGCGGCGTTGTCCCTGAAACCAACTCCGCAGCTGGGGTTGACTCACTATCGGCGTCAGCGGCATCAGTCAGTCGCTGCTATCTCTTCCCTCCTCCCTTTATCGTGTTGTCCGCTTGCTGCGCGCGCTTCTGCCCCCATCGTTTGCCGCTGGGTGTACACGCCGCCCCCCTCCCCCCTCTTCCTGCGAGTCTCCGGTTGTCAAAGCGCCGGCTCGAACTTAATTCCTTTCTTCGCTCCTCCTCCAATGCAACCCCTGTGCGGTGGCAATCAGAGAGCCAGATCGGTGGCGGCGGATCTGTATATGTGCACCGCCCGAGCCGAAATTGCCGCTGCCGTTCGCCCTGTGCGGTGGCAATCAGAGAGCCAGATCGGTGGCGGCGGATCTGTATATGTGCACCGCCCGAGCCGAAATTGCCGCTGCCGTTCGCCACTGCGAAATTATCTGCCAGTTCTTTCTGAGCCATGAGCGAGACGACCGATGGGACTTTAATGTTGACATAAAGACAAACAGCAATTTCCTAACACTTATGCGGGAGAACATCCCGTTCCTCTCGCTCGTAACGCGTCCCACGGCTGTGACAACCTCGCGAGGCACTTGTATAGATCTCGTCTTTGAGAATCAAGCATTGGTGTACCAAGTCGAACATATATCAGTCTATTTCTCCGACCACAAAGCTTCCTTCATGACTGTCAAGAACTGTTAGTGGAGTCTTTGTTAAAGGAATACGTGTGAAAAATAAAAAAAAAATTCTGTGATAGCGCATACATGTGTTGCTCGATTTCTTTGCCTCAATCTATCGAAAAGGTGAAACAGCTTATTTGCTGCGCTCAAATTTCGCATTAGGAAGTAATCGTCGGTAATTTTTTCTCTTTCTATTCCCCTTTCCCCCACCCCGTGTAGGGTAGCAAACCGGGGGCTCTTATGGTTGACCTCCCTGCCTTTTCTGTCCTTGCTTTCTCTCTCTCTCTCTCTCTCTCTCTCTCTCTACTCGCGCTGGTCAGCGCTTTGAAGCGAGGCTTATTTAGTCTCGTAAATATTCCTTTGCGCCAGGAAGTAATGGTGGTCGTTGACACGGTAAAACGTCTGCTGCTATAAATTTCTTGGACAGCGCTGGCGACTGATTTGACAGTGCTGCTGTTTTTAGCACGGTATTCAGGCGTCATGAAGGGGCATGTGGTGGCAAGCTTCTGCGACGCCTTATCCACCCGCGCTTTCGACACCATTCGGTCGGTCGTCTCCTATTGCATCCCCAAAGGTCACCTGTTTCTGATCTGTACAACGTAAATCTGATCAGAGATGAGGTGGAAGCGCTTGCAAAATTGGGGCCAGGAATTGAGAGTAAGCGACGTGCGCCGGTCTCTAATTCCTTTATTTTCATGCATAGTTAATTGTGCGGTTTGTCTGATCAGCTTCGCAGGACCAGTAGCATGCAATAATATCAAAAAGATCAAGGGACTAATTGTCACGAGGTGTAAACTTAGGCAAGCCGCGTCATGTTCATTATGACATCCGCGCAAACAAGACGCACACACGGATAAACAAGAGGCCCCACGACAAGGTGCAGCCGAGAACACTTTCTTGCATCTTTTATTATTTTAGTGCGTCACTATGTTCGTTCAGCTGGGGCGCTATAACGTAAAACTATTCCAAACTTTTCTATTCCAATTCTGCAATCAGCCCTCCACGATTGGTCAAAAACTTTCTTGGACCACCCCCACTTAAGCTGTTTGTCACGCGACGTCACGAAAACCGTGATAGCTCCCCATCTGATATGACGTGAACACACCGATTATGCATGATTTGATCAAACGAAAGAAAAATAGTTATTTCTGATTCGACGTCCTTTCGCCATTAGCCCTCGGCTATTGGTCAAAAGTTTTCGGGCTGCACTCACTTCACCTGCCTGTCACGCGACGTCACAAAACCGCAAAAACTCACGTGTCAAAGTGACGTGTGCGCGATAAAGATGCATTAATATGCCGAACAAAACTTAATTTTCTTCTGAATAGCCGCAGGCTGCCCCGTTCCAAAAGGAATAAAAGATGGCTGCCGCCGATCGCTCAGGCACTGGCGACTCGCACCTGTCGGAGAGCATGGGTTTAATTGCGTAGAATAAAACTTTTTGCGTGGCCGTGTAACGTTTTCGAGCACTTTCGGCGCGTTTACGACCTCGTTCTGTCAAATCTTCCTTGCTAAGGATCCGTTTCAGCGTCATTCTTAAGCTTCCGTTGCATGCCGCCGCGACTTTTGACCAGCCACCGCAAGCTAAGTAAGGGAAAGCGGACCAACCGCAGACGCCGGCACCACCCTCTTGATCCGGTTATCGATTTTCAGTGCAGTGGCTCGGCCCCACAGAATCCCTCTCCACTTGCCCGTGCTCCTCGCCTCTTGTCAGCCAATTAGATAAGACAAGCCGCTCAGTGCAGGCAATGTTATTCGTTTTTCAAGCAAATAAAGGTGACTTCCTATGAACGAGGACAGCGTTTGATTGGTCTGTTCAGACAACCCTGTGGGTGACCGCCCGATGCTTGCATCGGCGGTTAAACAAATTTGACGTGAGGAGATTGGAATAAAAACATATTGGAATAGTCTTACGTTATAGGGCGCCTGCCGTCAATACGTCCAGAAAACAACGATTTAGAATAGCTAATTGAAAGCTAACTACGGATTTCCAATGATGGACGTGTCTTCAAACTAGGCACCTGTGCTACGCTCGGCGTACAGTCCAACTACTTCGTCACATGGCGCCCCGAGGAACGGTGACCAGTGCAATTGGAGGGTGATAAGTAAGACGGTCATTTGCAACTTACCCCCTCCCCTCTGCGTAATCCCGGTGGCACCCAACCCTCTATAGTGTAACGCAGTGGCAGAACAAAGAAAACAACGAAGATCACCTCACTAAATAGTGTCCTTGTTCTCCAGGCAACCCTGTTTTTGTTGATCTATCCTCGATGGTTCTTTTTTTTTTACCCATTTCACCAAGCGAACGATCGACTTCGCGACAAGTGATGGTTGCAGACTGAGGCTGCAGTTTCCAAATTTTTGTCACTGCAGTATCCTTACATCTTTTCGAATCCTTCGAATCAGTTACTGTGTGACAAAGGGCTCAAACTGGGAGAGGGCTAAGTACAGGCATTGACCCGAGGCCAAGCTCGTAAGATCGCGGCGCTTTCGGTTGAAAATGCACAAGCTCCTCCAGCGGAAGCAGAAAAGGGGATAACTTCAATACCCGAATCCGAGCTAGGCCCAAGGGACAAAAGAACAGTTGAGGAGAGCCTGCCAGCTGACCAGCTCAATGAGAGCGTAGCACTAGAGTGTCAAAGTTCTAGCCTGCAGGAAGAGCACGCTGACGCACTCACAAGCGAGACAGGGTCGTTATTAACACCGGCCTCAAAGAACTTTGATCAGCTCTTACGTGTGGATAGAGAGTCACTGGCAGCCGAGCAAAAGAATGATGAGAGCTTAGCTAAATTACAAGACACAGCTAAAGAAGGCATTGCTAGGCGCAACGTGACGATACATGAGAGAGGAGGATTGTTGTATCGGCACTACAGAGATCGAAAGGGTAGGATTTTAGATCAGTTAGTCGTACCTACTAAGTACAGGGAGGACCTTTTGAGTCTCTGTCATGGAAATGGGTGGTCCGGCCACCTAGGCATAAACAAATCAAAGGAAAGATTGCTTATGGAATACTACTGGCCTGGCTGTTTCAAAGACGTAGAAAACTTTGTAAGATCATGCGACGCCTGCCAGCGTTCTGGTAAGCCAGGAGAGACATGGAAAGCTCCACTGAAGGTAGTGCCCTTAATAATAGAGCCTTTCAGACGACTTGTAATAGACGCGGTAGGGCCTCTTCCAAAAACAAAATCGGGCTACAGGTACTTGTTTACCACGCTGTGTCCGGCTACCAAGTTTCCAGAAGCAATCCCTTTGAAAGAGCTCAGTTCCACCGAAGTAGTAGACGCGCTTTTGACAGTGTTTGCACGAGTTGGGTTTCCAGCCGAAATTCAGGCAGATCAAGGGTCAGTATTCACGAGCGCACTGACTTCCACATTCTTGCAAAAGTGCGGGGTAAAGTTAATACACAGTTCTGTCTGTCACCCTCAGTCAAACAGTGTAGAGAGGTGGCATTCGGTGCTTAAGCGAGTTTTCCGTGCGCTCTGTTACGAGCACAAGGAGGACTGGGAGAATTCTCTTCCGGCCACTTTGTTTGCTTTGCGAACGGTTCCACATGAAGCGACAGGGTTCTCGCCAGCAGAACTAGTGTATGGGAGGACACTCCGTTCTCCACTGAGAATGTTAAGAGAGATGTGGGAGGAAAGAGGGGAGAGTCCAACAGTGGTTGAATACTTGCTAAATTTGCTGGAACGGCTAAGCGCAACCCAAGAACTAGTCGAAAAAAACATGGGAGTAGCTCAAAAGAACGCCAAATTCTATTACAACAAGAATGCGAGGCTTCGTACGTTTAACGCCGGAGACCAGGTAAGGATCCTCAAACCTTCAAGAAAGGACAAGCTTGAAGTTCACTGGGACGGGCCCGTTAAAGTGTTGCACAAACTTTCAGATACTAACTATGCTCTGAAAATGCCCGGTCGCAGGAAGGAAGTGAAGATATATCACAGTAATTTAATGAGGCCGTACGTAGAGCGGAGCGGAGTCGTTAACTATACCATCAAGGAGCAGGATGGCACTAGTATTAAGTTTAAGGAGTATAGGGCGACCTCCAACTCTGAAA
Source organism: Dermacentor andersoni (assembly GCF_023375885.2). NCBI lineage: Eukaryota > Metazoa > Arthropoda > Arachnida > Ixodida > Ixodidae > Dermacentor > Dermacentor andersoni. The sequence continues at coordinate 212,801,447 of NC_092814.1, forward strand.
TCGGCCTAGAAGAAGTAGTAGAACACTCGGTAAGCTCGCACGCTCTAAGACCCGAGCAGCTAGATGAGCTAAAAGGGGTGTTAGGGGAATATATCGACAGGTTCAGCCATCGGCCAGGTAGAACCGAACTAATAACGCATGAAATAGAGCTGACATCAATCGAACCAATAAGATCAAAGCCTTACAGGGTGTCTCCAAGACAGAGAGAGATTATGGAGGCAGAGATACAGCGCATGCTAGAGTTGGGAGTTATTGAGCCCGCTGAGAGTGACTACACGTCACCGCTAATACTGGTAGAAACCCCTAACAAGGACCCTCGTCCGTGTGTTGACTACAGGAAGGTAAATGCCATCACTAGGGATCAGCTGTACCCCATACCCAACATTGAGGAACGAATTGAAAGAGTTAGCGCTGCTAAATACATTTCAACTATAGATCTCGTGCGGGGGTACTGGCAAGTTCCCCTTTCAGAAAGTGCCAGCCGCTATGCCGCATTCATCTCACCTGTAGGCACTTTTCGCCCTCTCGCACTCAGCTTCGGGCTGAAGAACGCGCCGTTTATCTTCTCTAAGTTAATGGATATTGTCCTAAAAGACTTGCAGGAGTTCGCCTTGCCCTATCTTGATGATGTAACAATTTTTTCGGACAGCTGGGAACAACACGTATCGCACCTCAAACAGGTGTTCTCACGGTTGAGGGAAGCCGGCTTAACGATGAAAGCGGAAAAGTGTAGGTTTGGTTGTTCACAGGTTACTTATCTGGGCCATGTTGTCGGCCAAGGCATGAGACGGCCGGCCGAGCTGAAAATAGCTACGATTGGAGAATTTTCTCAGCCGGGCACGAAAACAGACCTTCGTTCATTTTTGGGACTTGTGGAGTACTATCAACGGTACATTCCGAATTACTCGCAAATGGCAAGTCCATTAACGGACGCCCTCCGAAAGGGAGCACCGAGTAACGGACACTGGGATAAGGACAAAGAGAACGCTTTCCAAAGTTTGAAAATGCTATTGGTTTCTCGTGCTGTGCTTCGCGCGCCAGACTACACAAAGGAATTCATAGTTCAATGCGACGCAAGCGACAGAGGTATGGGCGTGGTACTTAGTCAGGTCGGCGACGATAACGAGAAGCATCCTATCCTCTATGCCAGCCGTAAACTAAAGGTAAGAGAGGAAGCCTACAGCGCTTCAAAGAAGGAATGCGCTTGTTTAGTTTGGGCCGCCCAGAAGTCTTCGTGTTACTTGTACGGAGCGAAGTTCATCTTCGAGACCGACCACTGTCCTCTGACGTGGCTCAATCAAATGTCACACAAAAATGGCCGCTTGCTCCGATGGAGCCTCACTCTCCAAGAGTACAACTTCTCCGTTAGTTATAAGAAGGGAAAGTTGCATAGCAATGCTGATGGTTTGAGCAGACTAATTTGAATTCTGCGTTTGAGGGTCCCACCTAAATTTTAGGGTTACTAGTGTTAATTTTTTAAGCCAAGAAGATCTCCTCTCATTTAGCAGGATTCCCTCCATGATTGCTGAATTTGTCAGCACGAAATTGCTTCAGAAATTGGCATAGCGAAATGCAGCATTTTTTTTTTGTTTCTGCACTTATGTTGTTGTTTTTTTTTTTTTTTTTTTGAAGCCTAGCGGGTCTAAGGTGAAAGCCAATGTACGTCATCTCGGCGCAGAGCCGTGTTGTGGGGTTCATTTTGCTGTTGCCTGTCCTTGTTGGATGTTTTGGGGCGGTGACATCAATACACAAGTGGTCGCTGCGAGCCAAGGCATCAATCACCCCCTGACCACCAGCCGTTCTCTTCCTGCCCAGCGGTTGTCAGCGCTAGACAGTCGAGATTTTTCGGGCCATGGAGGCGCTGTTAAGAACGGCCAGCTGCAGTGCAAGTTTGCCACCCACTTACGACTATGACGGCAACATTCCGGGAGCGTCGCCGCCAACTTCTAGCCACAGCGTGACTAAATCGACTTTGTGACGGAATGAGTTCGGCGGGCCAACTATTGTTCCCAAACTCCCCAACGCGCTACTCGGAACGGCTCCGAGTTCTACGGGGCCCCTCTGACGTCGGTTCCGGACCTTCGAACGTGTGTGCTTTTGTGCGTGTAGACCGTCCTGCGAAGAGGCGGCTAGTTTGCGATCACCAAACGAACGTTCGCGCCGCCTTGTATCGCGGGAGGACCGAGTGTTTAAAAACTGCTGTTGTGCGGATGTTGGACTGACACTCTCTCTCAACCAGTCATGTTAGACTGATGTACTTTCTCAAACAGTCATGTTAGATTGATATAAATACTGTAAATAAACCCATATTCCTCGTTCTCGGTGAGAAGCAGTCCTTCCCTTCATCAACGTCCTCAGCGTGGATAAGTTGGACGACGGCATGGGCCAGCTACCTTCTAATTCATGCCCGACTCCAATCTTGACAACGGATCACGAGCGATGAGATTGAGCCCCCAATCCTGACACATTGCTGCGATAAAACTCGTTTGCGTGGAAAGAAATATGCGTTTATGTTTCCGCAAGAGTGGTAAGCTGGGCTTGTTGGGTCTGGCGAAGCTTAAGCATTGTGCTAGAGAAAATACAAACGGATGAGCGAGAGGAATCCTGCTTCAGCTTAAGCCGTTGGCCACGACCAAGACCAGTAAGTTATCAACAGGATAAGGTGTGTGATACCAGATGTATTTGTTTTTTCAACACCAGCTAGCGCTTGTAAGATAGATGTTCTGCAGCGATAGATGTTGAAAAACCCGATTAGCTCAAGCACGCTGGGGCTCTATTTGTCATAGTCACGTTTCAAAGGGGGTGCCAGTAAAAATCATTATCATTATCATCATCATTACATAAGTTACCATGCCTTTCAGTAAAAGAACAGTTGAGAGTTGGCGCTCGTGTCGTCCAATCTTTCCTTTTCATCCGTGTCGTTTTTTTTTTAAATTCAGTTTCTCTATATGGCAATACACACCCGCCGCGGTGGCTTAGCGGCTATGGTGTTGCGCTGCTATAGGTCTGAGGTCGCGGGAACAAATTCCGGCTGCGGCGGCCGCATTTCCATGGGGGCGAACTGCAATAACGCCCGTGTCCCGTGCATTGAGGGCACGTTAAACATCCCCATGATGGTCAAAATTAATCCGGAGTCCTCCACTGCGGCGCGCCTCACAATCAGATCGTGGTATTGGCATGTACAGCCCCCTATTCAATTCAATAAGGAAATACATAAGAAGAGGAGGGGCTTTTAATCTGCATCGCCAACGACGCAGGTCAAAATTACATTGCCTCCTGATTGGGTACCGACCGCGCCGCGCGCAGCAGCAGCAGGGGCTTCGCACAATATTAGCCATAATTTACAAGACTTAACAATAAATGCTAGTCACGTAGCAAATGTGAAAAAAAAGGAAAATTACTAACTGTAAAAAAAAAGGAAAAAACTAACTGTAAGAGCAAAGAGCTATAATGGCTTAACTCATGCCATGTAATGCGCAAAAGAAGTGTGACTACTTGCACCAAACAAAATTTATGCAGTCAAGGTTATGTGAACCTTGCGAATTTATAAGAAACAAAAAGTCAGTATACACTTCATCGCTATCAGCCACCCTGGCAAATTCCTTTCTCGCGCACAACTTACGGCCAACAACGCATTAATCATTCACAATCAACCACACTTAACTACCCAGATAAGCAACGCATTGACATCTTAGCAGATAATAATGACCTTTTAGAAATATTTTTTGTAGTCGTAAGCAATATTTCGTTCTCTAGATGTAATCCAAAGCTTTTGTTACACACGTTGAAACAAATGATCTATTCTATCTGATCTTTCGATGGTTGTATGTTACACATTTGGCACTGTCCCTTGCATGGCTCTACGCTGATACATATGTACTCTTTTTTTTTCCCTTGCTTAGTAGCGCCCGCTTGTCACTGTTGTGTCGGTTGTCCAGAGCTTTGTCAAACCGCCGCAAAACGGCTTTTTCTCCGGTCGCCCTTCTTTTTCACCATATATCGTCACTAGGGAAATAAAACTAAATTGATTGATTGATTGATTGATTGATTGATATGTAAATTAAATTATACGTAATTAAGTTATATATAAATATGTAAATTAAATTAATAAATGTAACCTACAACGTAGTCGGAATGGCTCCATAGCCCCTCCAACTACTGTGTTTTTCATAGCCCGTATGTTGATTTGATTTGAGACATTAAACCACACGCAGATTTTCTTCGTTTCCACTCTTCGGAAAAAGAAGATTTAAGCATCTTCCAAGCCACTAAATACCTTTTCGAGTACTTTGCACTCTAGTCAAATATTTTATCCACATGGCATTTCGTATTCTGTTCAAATAATTTTTTCATGTGGTACTTCGTAAGTTATCTTAAACACGTTTTTTTTTTTAGTATCTTGAACAAGCAAGCGCCACCTCTCAGTTTAAGCTTGAGCCCTAAAGCTATAGTATAAGAACTTCGGGTGCTTTACTCTGACTTCAACCATAAGGGCATGAGCTGGCGCCTTAGAGGCTACTTCAGAACGAGGGTCACTTATAGTCACCGTGAAATAACTCCGTGAAAGTCGAGGTGTTGGCCTCGAGGATACACCATGGCTGCCACCTGGCGCGAACGTCACCGTTACATCGAAATTAGGATACTGCGCTGCGGAAGGCCGTAGGCAAGACGCCGTGTTTTTGACCACGTGAGTTCGATTTCATGGCACCAGGAATTAGTTCTTGCTAAATTTGAGAAAACTTTCAGACAAATTAGGGTGGCTCACTACGAAATCACTTGTAGCGCAACAATTCGAAAAATCAGTAGGAGAACCTATAGCCTTACGATTATGTGACGGATGCGCCAAACAATTAACCAGAAGCTCGATATTCTGGCACCACTCAATGAACCAAATGACGTTATAGAAGCTTCAGTGCAGTTTATGTCTAACCAGCTTAGTGATCTAATCAGGAGGACAGAAAATAAGCTTAAAATCAAACATCATAGGGGGAAAAGATAATTGCATGCGGTAGCATACTTAGATGCTGACGCGTTGACAGCTACGTGCGCTACCAATTGCACACTCTTATCAAAGAAACGTTTCTATACCTCGCGTATCTCGCAATTTCTGGCACACTGTGACGCGCTGGCGTATATACGCTCAAAAACACCTGGAACTTTCTCTGTTCGATGCCTCCAAGGTGGATGGCGTGGGCCTATAATGCTATAAAGAGATACGCGACCCACGGAGGATGGAGTCTCTATCTTTCAGCACAGCAGCCCAGTGCTCTAAAACCATTCAGCCACACGCGCACGCATGCTTCTCTCGTGCTGAAGTCGCTCGTTGAAACTTCTGGCGCGTACGTCACGTGCCAGTGTCTCACGTTCGTGCCTCGTGACAGCTATAGTGCTTCTAAAAGCTGTGTTACACTGCCCTGCCTTTTGGATTGGCCCATATGGAGACGCTGTGTTAGACTGCACTTCCTTCGGGATGGGCCCATATCTTCTGCTAGATAGCCTCAAAGTGGTCAAAGTTTGACTATAACGCTATCGCATTAAAAAAAAAAAGAGCGTCTAGAAACAGAGAGCACGAACTTGGATTTTTTACGGAACACCACCACAGCCCAATTATTTAAATCTTCTGCGTGAATAGAAAGTGACGTAAACTAGAATGAACTATCGGATCTGTATGATATGGTCGATGGGGGCGAAATGCGAAAACGCCCGTGTACTTAGATTTAGGTGCACGTTAAAGAACCCCAGGTGGTCGAAATTTCCGGAGTCCCCCACTACGGCGTGCCTCATAATCAGAAAGTGGTTTTGGCACGTAAAGCCCCATAATTTATTTTTATTTTGTATGATATGGTATGATGGCTGTCCACAGATCGTCATCACGACGTGATAAGGCAGCAGGCTTCATTTGTCGTTTGCCAAAACAGAGCGCCAGATACCTGTAGTTGTCAGCAGCGAAAAAAAAAATGAGTAGCTCAGACAAGGAAGCGCGTATTCTGAAATCCCAACAACGCGATGTCAGGAACTACAAAAGAAGGTGCTTAAGAAGGATGCAAGTACGTATGACACGCTAATGGAATTGTTCTGGCCCTACAGACTGATGCTCCTCAGAAAGTGGCTGTGCCATAGCATCAGGAGCTCGATAAGCCTTCCTGAGCTGTTGCTATTTTCCCCCACAAACGTAAGGATGGAACGCACGTCGTGTACGTATTTCTCAATCGATTCTCAGACTACCTTGGTATGCACTTCCTTAAGTCGTTAAATTGCCTTTATCTTAACTCCTAGTCGATCAGAAATAAAGACACCAATCTATCTAGTCGCATTTCTGAATAACATAAATACGACAGTCAGTCGCTAGGATCACCAAAGCATAGTCCACAAATGAGTTGGATGTCTTGCGTGTCCAGCATTGCCGAACGCTTTACTTGAGTCGTTAAAGCTGCTGCAGTGGCGGCGTTTGCGTGCTGCATCGTGATTAACTGCTGCCGGACTTCTTATCCCAGGTCGCTGTTTCTACTGGTTTCTACGGTTTATTATGAAATGCTATCCGCATGCGCAACCATTACTGTTTTTTTCAGGCGTGTCACCGATTACCACATGGCTGCACTGAAAATGTTCTTGCGTTTTTTCTAATCACTGCTTCCTTTTGTTTATCGAAAGAAACCTGAACATTGTATGTTGTGGCAATTTTTATATTAGCACGCTAGACACGGCTGTCCATAATAAAATTTGTTTAGATTACTAGTCGAACATAAATGGTTTTTCAAATGTTGCGGGTTTGGCAACGTGCACAACAAATTAATGTTTTTCACTGATATATTTATTTATTACCACTTTGGACAGTAGCATAATGAACTTAGGAGTACGCGTTTTTTTTATATTACAGTGGCCACCTTTCTATATGGGGTCTCCGGGAGACGGTGATTCGAATTGTCCGACAGCGGGTGAGCAAGTGAAGCCCGGTGCCAAAGTTTCGACAGGGGGGCTTATACTCGGGGCATGCTTTCGCTGTGACGACGACGAGTCCTCTTGTCGGCGCGTCAGCGCTGATGTGAGGCTTCCTTTGTTATCTCACTGTTGATACAAACGTCTAAGTAGATAAATAAGCCGAACCATAAGTAAAGGATATCCCAGCAGCCACGCCAGTTATTTTATATATGTGGAAATGATGCGGTGATGCAACCCTTATTAGAAAGCCTTATACGTAACACCATTTACGTTCCAAGACTCATGTTCGCAACACTGCTCCTTTGCAAAGAGGCGATTGTTCTGCTACTCCCGGCTCAATAGGAAAACTTCCCCAGACATTTAAGCCATGGAAAACTGGTCAGATCTTTGTTACCCCTCCAAAAGTTGGATATTCTGTTTAAGTACAATTTTTCTACAACTGTGAATAGTAATTCTTAATCACTTGACAGTCCTCCTTTCCTATAAATTGTTAATTGATCCGGAGCTTGTCCGTAGTCATTCTCAGCAGCTGTTCATTGGACTTGAGTTTGGCCGTAGTCTTTCCCACGGCAGTAGCGCAGCACTTATTAATGCGAAAGTATTATATGCCCTAGACACCCGCCGTGGTGGCTTAGCGGCTTTGGTGTTGCACTGCTAAGCACGAGGTCACGGGATCGAATTCTGGCCGCGGCGGCCGTATTTCCATGAGGGCGAAATGCAAAAACGTCCGTGTCCCGTGCATTGGAGGCACGTTAAACATCCCCAGGTGGTCACAATTAATCTGGAGTCCCCCACTATACGGCGTGCCTCATAATCAAATCGTGGTTTTGGCACGTAAAACACCGGTGTCGTAGTCGGCGGCATGACCGAGTACCCGGGGCGCCCGGAGTAATAGGCGCCCCCCCCCTCGCTACCCTCCCCCGGAGCCTTGCGCGCGACGGAAGACGGCGCGCTTCGATACCGCTTTACTCGCTTGTGTGCGCGAGGTTGAGCCGCGATCGCCGGCTCACCCTCGCACGCTTTCCCTCGCACATACAGCACACGGCGCGCGGCGACGATTTAATCGCCCTTAGACTTTATACGGAACCTCACGGCGACACCGACGCAGACGACAGAATGCGCCTGGAGTGTCCATATAATTGCTATCGAAATAAAAAGCATTAATGTCCAATTGAACGGCAATGAGCGGTCCTTCGAGTTTGAACTCTTCGCGGGCAAGCGAGCGCGTTCAAACGCTTGGCGCGTTTTGATTTGGCCTTACCGAGGCGCTGTTAGAACCCAGGCAGGAGCTTGCGCGGACAAGGAACGCGCGAAAAAAAAAAATAACATCTCACCAAAGGGATTATAATGCTCTCGCATACACACACGTAAGCAGACTTAAGTGTCACTGCTAATTTTTTTTTTTTTTTTGTTCCTGTAAGTCACCGTTCTCTCCCGCCTTCGGCCATCCCCGCAGGCACGGAGCGGCGTGAGAACCACCACTGCGATGCCGGCATCGTCGTCCGTTCTCAGAACAAGCGGCCGCACACAGAGACTTCGCTCCCACTCCTGGGATCACTCGCCGGTATAAATAGTCAACGCCAACAGAGAGCGAATGTGAGTATTCGGCCCTTGGGGATCGCTTTAACGTAAACGGCGTCTCCTGGAGGCGACGACACCCGCACAAGCAGACCTTGCAGACCCCTGGCTGCCGAACGCCTTTCCCACGACCAGGCCCGCTCCGCTCCTGAAGACGAGACGCCAAGCAGAAGGAATGTACAGGAACGGTGCGCTGCGAGTTGTTTGGCTGTCGTGCAAGTTGAGCCACCGACTCTTGTAGCAGCACCGCCGTTGACTCTCCCGTTTCGCCGGCAGTACTACGTAAAGCCCCTCCATACCCGTTTCCGCCGACCAGGTTGGACCAGGACCGTGGATGGAGGGGCTTTAGAAAGCGGCGGTGGCGCGTGGATGGAGGGGCGTCGTACGCCCGCTCGTTCTCCCGTCCGGAGAACACTCTGCGCCAGCGCGGTCGATGTTTACAACAGCGCAGTCGTAAACAGCCCGTTGTCTGTACGCTGCGTTGGGCGTGACAACGCCGTTTTACGGTAAATGGTTACCTGCTCGGGTCCCGCTGAAAGGAACGTTAGAAGCCGTAGTCACGTTATCCTACCTATAACGTCACGCCGACGAGCAGCACTGGTTTATTTAGTGGTCGAGCTCGACACCAATAACCAATGGACCGGCTGCTTGCCTCACACGTCTCTCCTACCTCTGCCATGGTCTCGGTATCAGAGCCCGTACTCACAAAAACGTTATTACGCAAAAACCGTTCATAAAAGCAGATGTCAGCCATTGCTGATGCTGGAAATGCGAAGACGACCGGACAATGGGGAACAGTACTTACGAACAAAAAGCTTTGAGAATTCGACCCGAAATTACTTACATGCTACCCCCACCTCTGCTTATGTTGTATTGAGATAAAGCAAACATTTTGTGTAGTTAAGCCAACACCTAAAACGATGCCAATTTCACGTCGTTTGTTCAGTCGTTACATATATCGTACTGAAAACAACCAAAAAGACGCTGTTTTCACTATGGAACCTGAGCAACTAGCCTGTCGACAAGTTAGTGGTCTTATGTGATGTGCATACAGAAAAATGCGCATAACGAAAAGAAAAAGGAACAGAGGGCCAGGTGGGAAGTTTCATGTGGGCGTTTTTGGTAAGACAGAATTTCGGAGCTTACATCAGATCACAGAATTTTCCCTTCTGGCGGCGTTTTGTTCTAAGGAAACATGATGAGTATATCTGCGGGAGAGACGGTCACGAAATTTGACTGAAGCACCCATAAATAACGATCGTCGTATAGTGCTCGAATCAATTTTTATCTTTCCAACGACATTTCAAATTTTATTATTATTATTTTATGGGCTTTTACGTGCCGAAACCACTTCCTGATTATGAGGCACGCCGTAGTGGAGGACTCCGGAAATTTCGACCACCTGGGGTTCTTTAGCGTGCGCCTAAATCTAAGTACGCGGGTGTTTTCGCATTTCGCACCCATCGAAATGCGGCCGCCGTGGCCGGGATTCAATCCCGCGACCTCGTGCTCAGCAGCCCAACACCATAGCCACTGAGCAACCATGGCGGGTGACATTTCAGATCGCTGCCGCACTTTTCATATTACTGGTTTGAGCCATGATCTACACAACTGTGTACGCGACTATCTGAAAACATCACAACAAAAAATGAGTTTGCATGATCTTACATACTTAGTTTCCTGACGCACTACTTAATATGAAGAATTTTCATATTGTTACTGTAGTGACTATAGAATGCATGGTCCAAACTCCGGCTTTATTTACATGTTTATTTTCCGCGGCTTCCTTCGGAATGACTTTTTTTTGTTCGTTTTCGCTAGATCCTATAGCGGCCATCATACGATACTACGAGTTCTTGAACAGCTGTGTTAAACCCATTAAAGTTAACGGTTAATGTACATGTAAAGTTCGTCTAACTTTGTTGACAGAATACAAATAATCGATCAGAACCCATTTATAAGGCAGCCACTGGGCAGCTTGTTTTTGAGTATCACTGCGCTATGCCTAGCGATCTCGCATCGTTTTATAACTTTTCGTACTTTGTTGCAGCGTACCTCTTAGTGTGGTGCGTGAATGTTTTTAGCGAATCTTTTCTGCAATAACAATAGTTGGCGCGAACAGAACCTCACTTCTTCAGCTATTCCCAGCAGCGTCTAGTCTAATTTTGCGAGCTACTTATAATGCATTAGGAGAGAGTAAATATAAAGTTGAAGTGGTAGCACTTTCAATGACCGTCCTGGTCAGTTTACTTCATCTAGGGTTCCTTTTAATTTGTGAGATCGTTCCTATTAAATCCAGCTCATGTACAGCCTGGTGGATTCACTTCATTACATAGCACGTCAATAAGGTTGTTGTCCGATTCGCGTTAAACATTTCGGCGTTTCGTTGATCAGCTGAAACACTTAGGCGGGGGGGGATTAACTTAGCAGCATTTTCCGGTCACATACAAGTCGTTTTCTCCAGCCTTCTATGATCACGTGGGTTAAGCTGTGCCCACGTGACGGGAAATACGGAATAAATGCACGTTGGATCACTTTGATTCGAGCGAAACAGCGCGAAACACGTTTATCGATATACGTTGACCTGCATGCACGTTGATCGCTTTAGTAAACGATTTCTATAAGGTATACGCAAATGGCGAAATATTCCGCCCCTTTCTGGTATTTTTATTTGTATTTTGTTTAATTTCTATAGACATAGCGAGAGATTCAGCAGACGTACCGCACAAAATACGTTGGGTTTCATAGGGAGTTTCTGCAAAACGTTCCTTGGGACTCGAACCTGTTACCATTCGCTGCCGCAGCTGCACACGCTTTCAGGGCAGAGAGTGGGAGTGCTCGGCGGGTGTCCATCTCCGTTCCAGCGAAGGAAATCTTTGACCGAGCAGCACTCGACGATCGCCCCAGCTGCGCGTACGTATACTATAACGGGGCGCAACAGTGGCACTCAGTGTACGATGATATATGCGTTGCTAGTCGAACATCACTCTTCGGCGTGCTCAGAACGGCAGCCGCGGGTTGTTTATGCACCACCCAGGCACGCATCGGCGAGTGGGTGCGAAATAAAGGGACCCCAAAATAGGTACATGTGCCGAGCGAAATATAGAAGGAGCTGGTGAAATGCTGAGAGGCTGCGCTGCTGTGATGAACCAGCAACGAGGAGCTGCTGATAAGTATTGAACCTTACCTAGAAAAAAAAATTGCTAGGATGCTTCAACTGCCACACTATTCTACATATTCCACCAGGAAGCCAATGCGCTTGCGACATTTGTCCTGTGTCTTTTTTCCCGTTTTGATATTTTCGTGTTACGCGGGTTTTCTTTTACACTTGAAAAAAAAAAAAAAGAAGCGTTTATGCACCTCGTATTGAGCAACAGAAAGCTGGAACTGGAATTTTCAGGGTGGTCTACAATTTTCTAATTGACACTGTATTGCTCCGAATATAATATTTGAGAAGGTGTTTCATTAAAACTTACTAATTATGTAATTAGACAAAATATATGAAATTGTCGGACTTGCTCCATGTGACGGCAAATAATATTACCTTGGTTCTGTCAAGCTACGTGGCATATGCATATTTTTTTGAAATTTTGGCGCAGATTACTTGGGACACATTAATATTCATAGCTAAGAAAAACGTTAAGCATACAAACAAAGTAATCTTAATTCTGATAAAAGAGAATTAAAACGTGATCAAACATACAAGTGGGTCCCGATAAACACGAAATAAGCTTTTTTTTTCTTTTTTGCTCGGACAACAGTAAGACAACAATAGCCTCTTGAAATTCGCCTCTATCTATAGCCACGACATCTCGCGACGAACTATGTAGCGGGGTTTTATTCGCTCAAACATGAAGCGAAGACGCGAAGAGCAGGCATATACTGAGTGTTCTTCGCACCGGGCAAATGCTTGAGCGAGTTCAGAGTTGGTTCGCCTGAGAGAATTAGTACAAAATGCTTTCAATATTTGCATGAATTAGAGCAATATAAGTTACTTTTCTAGAGTTAACTAACTTAGGTTCACGTTTGTAGCGTCTAAACTATTTTATTCAACATTCTGTAGTAGCGTAACGTTCAGTGACCGGCCCTACTGTGTGTGATCTGTACTGTGTTCTACTTTATTCTTTAGACTTGTCCTGTTGTTCTTCGTTTCCTCTTTCTCCCCTCCTTCCTATCTTCTATTTCTGTGTTGCTGTCACCTCCCTTCTGAAGAGTAATTAATTAAATTATGGGGTTTTACGTGCCAAAACCACTTTCTGATTATGAGGCACGCCGTAGTGGAGGACTCCGGAAATTTTGCCCACCTGGGGTTCTTTAACGTGCACCTAAATCTAAGCACACGGGTGTTTTCGCATTTCGCCCCCATCGAAATGCGGCCGCCGTGGCCGGGATTTGATCCCGCGACCTTGTGCTCAGCAGCCCAACACCATAGCCACTGAGCAACCACGGCGGGTTTCTGAAGAGTAGGCAGGCGTTGTGCCCCTTCCGGTGACAGTTGCCAGCCTGCTCCTCGCTTTCCCTTTCCTGTTAATTGTATATATGTGCTCAAAACAAATAATAATAAGAAGAATCCAAGATATACTGGAAAATTTTACAGATAGCATACCCACAGTTACCAAGTACTATCGGCCTTATATATATAAACGAGATTAGAAGGGAAACCGAGGGACTAGATTTTGTTAATCATTACCTTATAAAACGCAGGGAGGGTAACCGGAGGCGAGTTTCCGGTTCGCTACCCTGCACTGGGGTGGGGAATATAGGGGTTGTAAAAACGACAAAGAGCGAGAGGGAAAAAAAGTTTAAAACAAGAAAATGGTTAAAAGAAAGAAAGATGAAAACAGGTAACAGGAAAGGCGCTCCAATCACAGGCGTTCACGCAGGCCGGTCCATCTCAAGAAGCGCAGTAGCGCTTGTACGGCCTCCTGATGCGATGTCACGTTGATGTTTCAAAATTCTTTCTTCCGACAAAGGCTGGTTGCCCAACTGGTTCAGCACGACGAAAAGCGATTGTCTATGCACAATGTACTGCGAGCACTGGCAAAGAACATGACGAATCGTTCCCGTGTCGCCGCAGTCGCCACTTGCTGCGGTGTCGGCCATGCGGAATGCGTAGGCATTGGTAAACGCGACGCCCAACCATAGCCTACAAAAAAGGGTCGCGTGTCTTCGGGGAAGTCTTGGTGGAAGTCGGAGGCTTAAGGTTGGGTCCAGGGTGTATAAACGGGCGTGCATAAAATGTGGTTCATTCCACTATGATGTAGTGCATTGCCGTGAAAGTAGGCGGAGCATCATTGCAGCATCTGTCCTAGACAGCGGGATCGATAGGCGGTTGTCTTCTGCGTGAGCAGAACGAGCAGCTTGATTGGCACATTCGTTGCTGATGATACCCCAGTGACTTGGTAGCCACTGAAAAAATTATTTCATGTCCTTTCTCAGTCAGGGGGTGCCTGAATTCTGTGATGTCAAATACCAACTGTTCATGGGGACCGCGTCGTAAAGCTGACAATAAACACTGTAGTGCCGTCTTCGAGTCGCAGAAAATCGGCCATTTGTTTTGATCTTCGGAATTAAAAAAAAGAGTCTATAAGGTTACCTGGAGGACGAAGCAAGTGCTGCACGTATTAACAGCTAGCATAGTGATGTAAAACAAGCCAAATGTCCACATTTAGAAGGAATTACCGTCGTAGAAAAGCTTACTTGCAGCGCGAGGGATGCAACTGGACACCACTACGTGGATTCCACGGCAACACGCCGAATGGGTGCTAAACGTTAGGTCAATGCTGTGGGCTACCAGCCGCTATTCAGCCGAGGTTAACAGCGAGGCATATAGTAGCTCGAACCGGTCTGGTAACGTTGGACTTCGTAAAGAAGTCACCCGACAAATAGGTTTTATTTCTCCCAAGGTACACGCTCAGGTTTCTCTAAGCTTTGCGAGAGCGCATTCGTGCGTGACCAGGAGGAGCTGTCTGCGTGCCTACTGCAGCGAAAAATGGCCGATAAAGAGCGCGAAGAGATAAGACGAAAAGAAACACGGTGTCGCCGCATTTGAAACTGCTTGCCAATACGGGGTAGCGCGTAAAGCAAGGACTTCACGGGGGCTTGCTGATAGCCGCCTGCACTTCGCGGGGCCGTCTTAACGCGGGAGACCGCGCTTCGTGAGAGGAAAACAAACAAACAAACAAACAAACAAACAAACGCACAAGCAAGTACATACTCGCGCGTGCGGGCTACGTACAACCTTACGCGACGGCAGCGTGCCCTGTTTGGTCAGGCTCTAGATTTATGGTGCGATGGGCAGTTCACGATGTAAATCCTTGTTCTTCCCCCGGGGTCTCCCTCTACGTTCTGTGATTCCTTGCCCACAGCGTTTTCCTCCCTCTGCAGCGCATATTTACCTTTTTTTTTTTTTCTTTCTTACTTCCATCAATGTGAGATGTTACGGGCTCCTCTCTGTATACACGTTCGTATGCTTAGATTTTTTTCCCCTCTATGTCCGTAAGGAAATGCATGTGTGTCCTCGATTTTCCACGAGTTTATATTCGCAGTAATCCATTGCCTGGGTCTCTTGCCTTCTCTCTCCTCGCACCAAATTCTTATTGTCGTCCGCCTTCCTGTTGACGCATTATTTCCTTCTTTCTTCCTCCCTGTGTAAGGCTGACCCCTTCCTTTACGCAAGCTCCAACTCCAGTTCAGAATTTCGCAGTCGTAAACCGCAGGCTTGTACTGATACAAGCGGTAGCGTACACGTTAAAAGGATAGCAACTACGTTTACGGCGCGATTTCAGTTAAAGCCGAGCGTAAACACGAAATACTGCGGTGGACGCGGAACATTAATCCTTCGCTGCCTTTTAGTCCAGCTGCGCGCTGACGGCTTAGTAAAACACGGAAGGCTTGAAGTACACCAGGGATAAAAGAAGTAATAAATACGAGCATTATACAAGGCGCAATATAAGACGACGATGCTGGAAAAGCTACATTTTGGGAGTGCGCAGAGCGTATACCTGTATCGCCGTGTATAAGTTCACAATATACCTGCATGGGCGGCGAATTCGCGGAAGAACCGCCTTGCTCCTTTAAGCGGTGCTGAGAATCTGTTCTTGTCTTAAATCCATGCTACGCGGCGGAATATACGCATGCGTACGCAAATTTCATGCTCCAGCGCTGGCCGCGAATAACCTACGCGAAGCGAAGCAAGACGAAGAAGATGCGCGCAAAGGACACATTCGTCATCATTTCAACAAAACGTAAGCCACTTTTTTAAATAACAAAAGAAACGCATCCACTACACTAATCATTTTGTTTAGTGTATTTTCCTAAATTTAGGTACACTAACGGGATGACGCTAATGAATTTAGTTCGTCCGTGATATGACAGCTCCGCACCTCTTAAATGATTTTGCGTGCATTCGTGGTATCTATGTAGAATAGGGAACCCATGACCATCGTGGTGTTTTTTTCTTGTTAGCCTACTCCTGGCGCTGCATTTCCCTGGGCTCCGCTTTTCGTGCATTTCTTATTCGTTTGCTGTGCAGCGAAGATTACCAGAGCAAACGACTCTTTTAAACTTGCGTAATAAAAAAAAAATAGACGCGAGTTGCCCAACTTGCACAATTGTGCTCAGTTTAGCGTACACAGTGCCGCGAGTGGCTCGTCTACAGAGACCAGAAAAGAAAATGGCGATCAACTGAAGCGCGATCAAGGTCAGACACTTTTAATAGATGAAAGGGTTAACGAGAGAGATGCGAGTGCAACGCGAACGCATCGACTGGCTGATTCGTGGGGCTTACTAAAACAACGCAGGCGCCGTGACAGACGCCGTAGTTGAGCGCTACGGCTTAATTTATGTCACGCGCAAATACTTGATGTGCTCCCAAAGTGCTCTGCATGAGGTGTTCTTGCAAGTCGCCATCATCGAAACGTGGCTGATGCGGCGTGAATCGAACGTGTGACCTTGTGCGCTGCAGAAGAACAATGATAGCAATTGAGCCACCTCGGCGGTTGTCGACCGCGTTCGCAGTAGCTAGTTTCTTCGTGAAGAGCGCGAAAAAAAAAAAAAACGCAGAGAGAAGTTAGACGACAGGAAGAGTGATCACTCACAAACGATTGTGCATAACGAACGCCGTGTCATATACACACATATCAGGACTAAACCGGCAGGGCACGAAAAGCGCAGCGTGCACCCGTGATCTGAAAACTAACATCTAGCCAGATGCATTCGCTGGAAGAAAAACAACACAGCAACACAGATGAGTGGATAAATGCGCCAGCACATTAGGCCGAATCATTATTATGTTGCGTGAGCCAATTATTTAAACAAAATCCGGTCTGGCTATGATACATACTTTTCTGCGTGATAGTGGAATGCGATAGACATATCCTGTACGGCATAGCAGAAAATTTATCTACTGGCTCACATCTATTTGATTTCTTGCATGCCGCTTTTTACGTCCCTCCGCTCTGGTAGTCCGGTGGACATGGCGTTGCGCTGCTGAGGTCGCGGGTGCGATCCCGGTCGTGGCGGCCGCATTTCGATGGGGACGAAATGCAAAAACGCTCGTGTACTTAAATTTAGGTGCACGTTAAAGAACCCCGGGTGGTCAAAATTATTCCGGATCTCCCACTATACGGCGCGCCTGATGTGGTTTTGGCACGTAAAAGCCCTGAATTTTTCTTTTCTGTCTACCATTATTTAAACGTGTCTTAGCTTGGTGGGAGATGTCCAGGCGACAGCGACGCCATATCAGTAGGCAACATTTTCTTTAATCCGTGTGAACATAAGCTATCACTGCTACTTTCTTCTGTTTGTCCCTATCACTTCTTGCCAACGTCTGAGTAGTACTGTTATTTATATGCCTGATTAATTGTTCGGAAACTTGAGTAATTACCTTGGCTGGCTTCCAGTTTCTTTTCTTGCGCATATAAAAGCTGTCGTACAGAACGAACTCGAACTAGCCATATTTTTTGTACTCCTTCACTAGCTTCTGGCGCTTAATTAAACTTAACGCGAAGACAACGTTACATTGGCTGATGCTCCACTCAAAGCAGTCGTGGTTATACTATACTTTACTTATACGATCGTGGTTATACTAGCCGCTGCAGCTGGCAACCGTTTCGAACCAGCATATAGCTTCCGTAGGCTCCTCAATATATTTGTTCAATTAGCGAATTACGCGCCATCCCTTCTTTCTATCTACAATTGCATCGTTTTTGACTATTCGCGTAACGCAAGGACGCGCCATCTACGTTCCACATTCTGACTCGTACTACATAATAATAAATAAAGTGCTTACTGTGAAACTTTGTGCCATATACTCTCAGTCTCATTGTGATTACTTCAGACTGCGGTCTGCAGGTTTTATCTGATGGCAATAAGTCGTTGAACAAACATGCCGCTATTGCAACTGGCTGTTATAAGGATCACCCCTTGAGAAACGCCTCGCTTAGACGACCTTGTCACGCCACACTGAATCAGACTAATCCAAAATGGAAATGGGAGTTTCAAGCGTTTGTATTCTTTACTCTCGAGATCTGAAACGAAATGCTTATCTTCGATCAAACAACATGTCTACTTCTATAGAGGCTAAGCGAACAAAAGCAGTTCGCAGTATATAATCGTGTACGTTACAGCTAATAGCACCATTTCTATTTCTGCAACTCTGTTCACATCATCGCGGGAGAAGAAGTAAAATTAATGCACGAAATAAAATAACGCAAACACGTGGAACGAGAGAAGTGCGGTTAAGTGTGGCGGGCGGCCGGTCGGACGGCAGTGCGTGCAAGCTCGAACTGTACAGGAATGCTGCCGCGTAGCCAAGCCGCGTCAGTCACGCCGAACGACGCCAACGAGTATTTTCGACCGGGACGGCATGAGCTGCAAACACAGAAGCAAATCCACGCGCACTTGACACTCGTCTTACGAGCCACCGGAGAGATCGCCACTGCCTCGCAAGAAACCACTTGGGAATCAGCGAGGGCCCTGTCTGACAGCGATATCTCGTGCCCGGTCGTGTTTGTACAGCGTGTACGCGTTTCGATATACTCGCGTGCCCATGCGCGGCTCGGGGAAAAAAAGAAGGAACGAAGTCGCGGATATATTCTGCGCTCACATTTGTGTATGCATATATACATTCTGGCGCCGCCGCAAAGCGCGACCGGATCGCGTCCGACGGTAGCAGCATCAAAAGCGTACAAGTTGCACCCTTGCCGCGGCTGGCTGCCGGGCTGCGTGCGGACGACACGCGCGGCAGCAGCACCGCAGGGCCGGGCGCTGCTGCGGGGAAGAGCACCGGGCGGCAGCCACGCATGCCGCACGCTCGGTCGAGTGGAAGCGGCGGCGATGGACAGACCGCTCTCGCGAGCACTGCTTCCGAACAAGGACCTGCTTGGCGGACGGGGAGAGCCCGGGCGGCCAATGATTCGGGTCAAGAGCGTGAAACAGGAGAACGAGCGGCGCGGTGCCCGCGTTGTTTTTTTGGCGGTCGTAGCCATACAACGCATCCGCGACGCGTTGAGGGCTACCTCGCGAGTTCGTAGTTTAGTGGCCGCGTAGAAATTCCGACGTGGCGCTATGAACGCGATATCAACGGCATGTCGTGTATAGCATAAACGTTGTGCGTGGTGCAATCCGGCGCTAAAGCATGTAACGAGTATTACACCCGGTTTTTTCGGCTCAAGATAGATTATGCGCGTTTGCTCAAACCGCGCATCGGAATGCAGCCAAACCTAGGTTATATAAACTCCTTGGAATTATATCTCGTCTAACTGCGGCGTTTTCGGACGCCTGATGCCTTAATCCACCTAACTTGTTCGCTGGTCAGATCTCGTCTAGACTTCGCATCTGTTATTCGGAACAATTTGGGAACGCTTTGTAATGAGCTAATCGCGGTAGTACAGAAACGTATTGTTCTGTTTGTGTCTTGCTCGAATAAACACATCTTGTTCAAATAGACACTTTCAGCGTAAGGTGTACTTTGACTGCTAATAATGGATGGAAACTTGGTACGCTCAGGTACGGCGCCTAGATAAACCAAACCCTGATCTTAAGCTCCTGAGGCTACGCGCCTGTCGACGCCGCGGTTACAGGAAGGCGCAGCGCTCTAAACGAATCTCTGATTGGACGGTATATAACCGCCTAGATGCAGCTATACGGCGGCACACAAAAGAACTTCGACGAAAGAGCTGGGCCTCACTTTGTAGTTCGCTGCATACGGCAAGCGGTTTCGGAAGTTTATGGCGCAAACTGAATGCTCTCTGCACTCCCGAAATCTGCAAGAATCCTACGGCTGCATTGTGCATAACGACCGGCCGGTCGCCGAAAATTCTCGCGGAAGCATTTGCCAACCTTTTCGTATCTGCTATGTCAAGAGACAACACAAACGGCGACCTTAATTCCCTGACAAGAGACGGTACCATAACGTCTTGCTATAGATGGCCCTGCTTGCGAAATGGATGAAGCAGACTTTACTCTCGAGGAGCTAAGCTATGCGTTTAGCCTTTCTAAACGCCGCACTGCCCCATGCGAAGACAGTGTCACATACCAAGCCTTACGAAACATCGATGAGGCCTTTCATCAGCTTATCTTGGACGAATATCATCCGTGGTGATACCTGTTTTAAAGCCCGGGCGTCCTGCAAAACACCTCAAGTCATACCGGCCAACATCACTAACATCTAATGTTATCAAGCTGATGGAACGAATTGTACTGTTTCGTCTAGATAGCAGATTCTGCTGGAACTGAATTTCTTTCCTGATGTCATGAGCGGCTTTCGTCACGATCGTTCAGCCCTTAATAGCATTGCAGACCTCGTATCGTCGCTTGAATCTGCCCGAGAAAACAAGCACTCTGCATATATACTATTCCTAGACATATAGCATGCATTTGATTCGGTACCACATAGGGCGATTGTTTTCGCACTTATGACTGCGGGAATTTCGGGTGGCTTGCTTCGTTTTGTGCGCCATTCTCTATCGGAGCGCAAAATGAAAGTGCGTGTTGGAGGAGCAACAAGTGAATCTCGCACTGTTAAGGGTGGTGTCCCACAAGGCAGCGTCTTATCGCCGCTTCTCTTCAACAGCGTACTTGCTTGACTTCCAAGCCGAGTGCCTCAAGAATGTGGCTTTCCAATAGGTGTAACAATTTATGCTGATGACATCGCGTTGTGGATCAGCGGTCCTTCGCACCGCGGTCCACGTCTTCGTGGAATCTTGCAGAGAGCTCTGAATGTCACATCACAGTACATGGATGAAGTCGCTCTGCAGATTTCACCCGCTAAGTCAGCCGCAATTGCGTGTCATCCTAGACAACGTGGTCGTCGAACCATGAGCCGGCTATGCCTCGAAGATACACCGATAGATTGGGTACAACAACATTGCTACCTGGGCGTAATCGTCCATGATCGTCTGTCATGGCGCCACCCGCCGCGGTTGCTCAGTGGCTATGGTGTCAGGCTGCTGAGTACGAGGTCGCGGGATCGAATCCCGGCCACGGCGGCCGCATTTCGATGGGGGCGAAATGCGAAAACACCCGTGTACTTAGATTTAGGTGCACATTAAAGAACCCCAGGTGGTCGAAATTTCCGGAGTCCTCCACTACGGCGTGCCTCATAATCAGAAAGTGGTTTTGGCACGTAAAACCCCATATATTATATTATGCCATGGCGCCCTGCCGTCCCCTCTGTGCGGCGCAAATCGCAGTCCCTACTCAGATATCTGGCCGCCTTGACTGCTAAGGGCGACGGCTGTGACCACATGACAGCAAGCAATACAGGTATATCAATTATCTGTACTTTCTGGCATGATGTATGCCTTGCCAGTGTTGAACATGCCGCCTAGTTTGATGTCTAAATTGGAACGGGACCATCGTGTAGCCCTCCAAGTCATTCTTGGCTTACCTCGCGAGGCGCAGTCTGTTCCATTACTCACTGAAGCACACCAGCTGCCCCTGAGGCTGCAAGC
This sequence comes from Dermacentor andersoni, assembly GCF_023375885.2. Classification (NCBI taxonomy): domain Eukaryota; kingdom Metazoa; phylum Arthropoda; class Arachnida; order Ixodida; family Ixodidae; genus Dermacentor; species Dermacentor andersoni. Next base: position 212,822,920 of record NC_092814.1, read on the forward strand.
AGACCAGAGAGCGTTAAATCACGTAGAGCGTCTGCGCCGAGCATCAGATGGACAAGCACCTTTTAAGTGGCTGATTCAGCGACCGCTCTCTCGCATGGGAAAAATGACGGCATTGTTCGTTGCCATTGCTGACAGTTCACAAGATACTGCCTGACTGACAACTCCGAAGGAACACAACAACAAATGCCCCTTCCCTATTCATCTTTCGATTCCCGAGATACACAAAAAGTTTGACCAACCTGTTTCGGCACTATCCCAGTAGGCCCAACTGCACTTATTTGAAAAATACGGAGACCATCTTAAATTATTTACGGACGCATCGGTAAGCAGCGACGCTCAAGACGCTGCAGCAGCTTTCTTCAGCCCTTCGACTGACATGAGAAGAGGGTTTCGAATACCTCATCCATCCTCATCAACAACTGCGGAGCAAATTGATGTCGCTCTCACGTACGTACAGGAAGAAATACGCATATCGAAGGTCGTCATCCTTACAGACTCCCGTGCTGCCCTGAGAAGGATGGATGGATGGATGAAAAACATTATTAGGGTCCTTTAGGGCGCGCCCTAGCGCGCAGCGGGCCGCTCCCACGTCGGGACAGAGAGGCAGGCTGTTGAAAAATAATGCCAATAGCCAAACTCTACGCAGTATAATAGAGACCACCGACAAAATCACCTCATTGCCCAGTGGATACCTTCGCACATGGGTATTGCTGGAAATGAAGAAGCTGATCTGCTCGCTTCAACCTAAAGCAGCACGCAAACGGCTCGTTCCCTCCCCGTGTTCGTGGTAGTGGCTTGTCTCGTAGTGCTAGAGCACTGATAGCAAAATTAAGAGTTGGCTCTGTGTTGGTGCGCGAACGTCTGTTTCGTCAAGGACGTGTGCACAGTCCGTCGTGTACGTCCTGCGGCTTCTGTGAGACACTTGAACACCTTGTACTGGAATGTCCCGCATTTGTCACACCACGTGCACCGCTATTTAAGGAATATGGACTGATTGGACTCAAGTGTACGAACCTTGATGATGGCCTGTTTCCGAGAGGGAGTGCTGCTCAACGGCGACCAGGCCCATAGAGCCTTGCTAAGTTTCATGCAGAAAACTGATTTGGCCTCCCGTTTACAGACATTATTTATCGTGTTCCTACTTCCTTTTGTCCGTGTCTCTGTAATTTGTTTATATCGTATTTTCTTTCCTATTTCTTTGGTTCCTATCTTCTTCTCTTCTCCTCTTTTCATTCCCTCTTCCCGAAAGGGTAAGCAGGCGTTGTGGCCCTCTCACTGTCAGCTGTCAGCTTGCTCCCTCCGTGTTTCTTTTGTGTGTTTGTATGTTCCCATGAATAATAATAATAATAATAATAATAATAATAATAATAATAATAATAATAATAATAATAATAATAATAATAATAACAATAATAATCAGCTCGAGGAGCCAGTGTATAAAGTTATTCAGGGAAGTATTGACGCACGTGACTTACTACGTGACATTACCTCGCACGTTCTGGCGAGGCTGAGACGACATTTGTGCCCTCTGCCCACCACAAGCAAATGAAAGGCTCGCCTTTATAAGAAATACAAATACCGTCTTTCGCTTACATTGATTTCTTTTTAATGGGAAAGCGTTATATGCCCCATGAAGCGGAAAATCCAGCATCCGGCCGGCGTTAACATCTGATGGTACCTAAACCCGCGTCACCAAAGATGACGTCGCTGGACCTGCTGCAGCTCGCACAGCGAAAGCCATTTTTTTTGCGGTGTGTTGGACGCCGTGGCCCATACCCAAAAAATTTGCTTTGCCAAATTCGAAACTTGAGTTGACCCCCGTTCAAAACCGGCCTGGTCCACTCGAAAAATTGAATTGACCCACCCCCAAAATTGACTTGGCACACCCACAAATTTCGAGTGGCCCACCCTCAAAATTTACTTTGCCCAATTCGAGCACATGACAAAGTGAAAGGTATCTCGCGGAAGAGTCATCTGCTTTCGCATTCAATACACGTAAGGAGACTTTAGTGCTTCTGGGCACATAATAAAGGTATGTATGTATGTATGTATGTATGTATGTATGTATGTATGTATGTATGTATGTATGTATGTATGTATGTATGTATGTATGTATGTATGTATAACGTGCAGAAACACCCCAAAATGGACTGTCTTCTCCAATCCCGGGTGGTTGCGTCATCAAGACATTGTGATGCGCACGATATTTCAGCATCCAGTGTACCCTCATGCTATAAGGCAAAACTCACGAGATGCGTCAGTTTTTCTAAAGAAATCGTCCTTCAATGTCAGCACTACAATACATAGAGCGTGACTGTGGCGTAGCGATAACGACAACTGGTTCATAAAGCCCACACCACACGTACATTCGCGATCTTTGTGAGGGTGAACACGGGAGCGCGTGGCTCCCCGTACTGCCAGCGCAGTTTAGCGGCGGCACCGAGAAGCAGTGCGCATGCGCAGTGCGTCCGGCGTGTGAGAATTCTACATTCGTGCGCATTGGGAGACGTACGCTTCAAGAGCAGTAACAAGAGCAGCAGCCCCATCCGAGCACAAACTTTCAAGGGCGTTTTGGCGAACGGGGTCGGCGCGGCATCTCGCGGAGTCCGCGGAACCTACGGAGCGCATGGATGTCAATTCCGAAACATTATGGGTATAAAGTACTCATAAACCTTTGATGTGAAAGGTGCATTGGCATTTCCAAAGTTGTGCTTTAGATTTTCAATTGCGGAACTTTGGGGGTTTATTGTTGCTATAAACATTTGACGCCAAAGGTGCACTGACTTTTCTAAAGTTGTACATCGGAACATACGAGACAAGCCAAATCAACACACTATCAGACAAGTTGCCAAAGCACGCAGTGAGGTCCGATAAGACGAATCGTTGCGGTGGTTCATTTGTGGCGTCATGTCACACACAAAAATATCATAATTTTTTTTTTTTACCTACGCCAAAGCATCCATGTCAAGACACTAAAGCCAGCAAAGGTAACTACGTTCTTTTTTTTTTATTGAAGTGAATGTTAGGAGAGGTTGGCGCCTTTATGTGGTGGCACCGGCTACTCCTTGTCACTTGGCAGACGAAATAAATTTGCGCAAAAAGGGAGAATAGCGACACTAAATATAACACTCAGTAGAACACCGGATCAATAAAAAATATACAGTCCAAACAGTACACGAGTCGCAAAGTTCTGTGCATTAGTTCAGTCCACGTACGCATATATAAAGTCCGATGTTCTTATTTATTTTTTCTACTTTGACTTTCATTCGCGAGGGCACATTGAACGGCTTCAATTTTTTTGTTCTCGCTACCGTACCCGCGCGCTCCCAGAGTCAGCCAGAGCGCATTCTTTTTTCTCGTGTTGCCCCGACCACCGCGCGGCGCACTTTGGTGCGCGTTCGGTTTTCTCTGGCCTAGTGGATTTTCGCCTGGCAGAGTTCTGGACGCTTTCTGGCTAGCAGACGAGAAAAAGAAACAATGGTCGCTCGCCCGCATCACTGTGGGGACTCAACTGATTGCACCGCGTTCGCTGGAGTGCAACCTCTCCGGAAAGTCTTGTATCGCCGGTGCAGGATACCGAGCAGTATGCGTAAAGTTTTCGGTGGACCAAGCGTCTCACGTTTTCTTCGATATGTCCATGAAATTATCATGTATCGGATGCACCCCACCAAATTCTCATACATATGCAGATATTGTGATGTACCAGACACCCTCCAACACATGGTGTTGGTGTGCCCACACTGCGAGAAGACCAGTCAAGATGGTGCCTCAGAACCGCTACAAGCGATCGAAGAAACGCTGCAGGTAATGTTAAAGGCACAGAGCCTGGAAGATCAGCGAGGTCTGGTGGACCCGGCACGGGCTGCGGCATTAGCCAACGGCTTTCTGGACTAAGAGATCCGCCCACCTAGGGTGAAGAAAGAACACTTTCTCGTTGTTTCTCACAATAAACGTTCATTCCTCCTCATTCCTCCTTCAGTAGCCACATTAGGTGCCCAAAGTAGGCATTCAATTGTGGCCAAGATACTTTGCTTTTTTTTTTTTTATTTCGGTGCCCCCGCCCCTAAAAAGGAAAAAAAAAAAAAGACATTGCTGCGGCGCAGCGAATTGTCGCATGGGGAAAGTTCGATTTTGTTACTTCTTTTGCGGAGTGTAATGGGCCGGGACACTTCATTTGCCGAATACTCTTATTATATTATTGTGATCAATTATATGGAGACTTCAGGCGCATTCCTGCCGTCGCCCTCATGTTCTGTATAAAGTCCAAGGGCGAAAACATCGTGACCGCGCGCCGCATGCTGTATGTGCGAGTGAAAGCGTGGGGGGGGTGGCATGGTTGAGCCGACGGTGGTGGCTCAGTCTTGTGTGCGCGAAGGAGAAAAGCAGGGAGGAAGTGCACTGCCTTCCGTCGCACGCGTACATCGTGAGGAGTGGATCGAATGGGGGCAGGATCTATGATAGTGTGAATCTGTGATTGCGAAACATGTTTATTTGCCTTGTTTGACACATTATGTACAGTAACTGTTTCTGAGATACGTAGATTTATTGGAGACTTATACGTATATTTAAATATCTTGTTGCGAGGTTTTGTGTATACTTGCAGTGAACGTTGACACATTTTTGCCTTTTATCAAGCTGTACCTTCACATTTGTATATTCCATTGTATCTTCGCATTTCTAATATACGAGGGCGAGTCAAATGAAAGTGAGCCTACCCACCCCGCGCAATAATGGTTCGGTTCATTATCTGCGAGGCATGCGCGTAGCAAACAGGCATCTCTAATTTACAAAAGTGACACGCAGGTGTGAGGATAAATGTTCTTTAATGCTCTCATACCCTGGGTTGAACATGATTGCGTGACGCTCCAGAACTTGAGCAGCGTGGTGCGGTGACGGTTTTGACAGCTGAAGGTGTTTCCTAAAAAGAAATTAGTCGCCGTACTGCTGCCGTGTACGTTGAACAATGAATTTCATTGGCCACTGTGAAGCGTTGGAGCAAACGGTTCAAAGAAGGACGGGAAAGTTGCAAAGACGATCCAAGACCGGGCCAAAAACCACCGTGCAATCACCCCCGACAAAATTGCAAAGGTTGATGAGTCGATGAAACAAGAACGGAGGAAAAGCATCGATGAACTGGCAGAGCGTGTGAACATCAGTCACGGTTCGGTTCACGCCATATTTATGAACATCTCGGTTATCGGCTCTCGTGTGCGCAATGGATGCCCAAGATTTTGAACCACCGCCAGGAGACGGAAAAGTTCGGCGCTGCCTTGACTCATCTGATCCGGTATGAGAATGACGGTGACGATTTCTTGTCTGCAATTGTGATCGGAGACGAACCATGGTGCCACTTCTGCGAGCCTGAAGCACGACGGCAAAGCTTACAATGGAAACATTCGAATTCATCCCCCCCCCCCCCAATAAAGTAAAAACCGTAATTTCCGCCGGAAAGGTGTTGACTTATTTTGCCATCGTCAGGGGCCATTGGTGATAGAATTTGCTAAATCTTGAGAGACTATCAATTGTTTCCGATATTGTGAAATGTCAGATCGGCTGCGTGTCGCAATCAAGAACAAACTACGTGGAAAATTGACGAACGGGGTCATCTTGTTCCACGACAATGCCCGTCCCCGTGTCGCTGATGTGTTTAATACAAAACTGACAAAGTTTAAGTGGGAGACGCTGCAACATCCGCCATACACCTCAGACTTGTCGCCTTGCGACTTCCACATTTTTGGGCACCTGAAGAAACAGCTCAAGGGAACTAGATTTGTGTCGGACGATGACGTGAAAGAGTCAATTGCAGACTTTTTGAAGCAGTAACCCAAGGAGTTTTATGAGACGGGAATCACACGACAACTCGTTAGTCAATGGAACAAATGTCTAAATGCTCATTAAGACTACTTTTAAATAAAGTACCCCATTTGTCATATATTCGCACTGGCTCACTTTCATTTGACTCGCCCTCTTATATTTTGCAGAACTCCTGCTTTTTATACCTGCTTTCTGTTGCAACTATAATTTCAGTGCAATTACTCACGATACACGACTGGCGACAGCTGCTCCTGCGTAATACATTGGAACAAATGACAGCGTCATTGAGATTTTTCACTGGCTCTTGCATGTGTACAAGAATCTAAACAAGGTTCTTCAATGACAAAGTCTCATTAACATATTTGTCCTCAACCTGTTCATCCCGCCGTGGTTGCTCAGTGGCTATGGTGTTAGGCTGCTGAGCACGAGGTCGCGGGATCGAATCCCGGCCACGGCGGCCGCATTTCGATGGGGGCGAAATGCGAAAACACCCGTGTACTTAGATTTAGGTGCACGTTAAAGAACCCCTGGAGGTCGAAATTTCCGGAGTCCCCCACTACGGCGTGCCTCATAATTAGAAAGTGGTTTTGGCACGTAAAACCCCACAATTTAATTTTTTTCAACCTGTTCATTTCATGGCCTTTACATTTTTCATATCAGCGGCATGCACTGCTTTGCTGAGTTCGAACTGATATAGTTCTAAAGTTCGTGTAATATTTTCTTTACATAGAAGCATTGATATCAGTTATTTCGGGCACAATTTTTGGCACCATACGGGTATATTCCTTTATGAAAAAAAAAATACATATTTTACTTGTTTTGACAGTGCGTAGCGTTCAACAGTGCGTTTGAAGCATCTTTGGCAATGACAACGCAGTTATTATTTATGTAATTGATCCCTCGACAAATTGTTTAAAAGGAAGCTTTAGCTCGGGTCCAACTCCGACGCGGCCTATTCAAATACGTGTAAAAGGCAGAAACGCTTTTCTGAGATAATATCTGGATCGCATTTAATAAAATTTGCTGCATTTGAGAGAGAAAGTTGAATTCTAGTGTCTGTTGAAAGCGGAAATTCGATTTATGGCCTGAATTTTGTTTAAAATATTTTGAGAAATTCGAAAGTTCGAAAATAATGGAAGAACGACGTTCACTAACTAATAGCTCTGCATCAAGAACAGATATCGCGCTTCTGTAAACGTCATCTACTATAACAGTCAAAACGGATAAATTTGGTATGTCAATTTGTATCTTACGTGAATTGGTTAGGTTGTGTGCAAGGGTTCTGCAATAGCCTTATTATCCATAATACTAATCTTTTTAGATTCACGTTTCACATATCAATTTTTTTCCGCTCTAAATGTACTATTAGAGGCGATTCACAGAATTGTGACATCATTTTACATTGTTGAGCTACAGTTTTTTAAACTTGATAGTTTCGTTTACTGAAAATTGGCGATTTTTGCCAATCTTTATTAAAGAATTCACAACCTAAATGAAAAATTAAAAAGAAGACAGTTACTAGAATTTAAGTTTTTTTTTTTTTTTTAATGCTACAAACTTCGTCAAATTTGGCGAAGTGGTTGCCGAGAAAAACTAATTATCCTTCTACATGTCTTTAGATTGTAGCACCCGAGCTAAAGCTTCCCCTTAAGGAGGAGGGCGAGCAGTCAGAACCTTGCCCCTTCAGACACAGCGATCACCAAATGGGGCGTCCGAGCCCACTGCCTCACTGCGCGGGCAGCCAGCGGCGGAGCGTAAACAAACACGACCGCACTCCGCAATGCCAGCGTGTCTGGGGGACAAACGCATATAACATGCTTTAAGAAACCTCGTCCGTAGTGCCTAGGCAGTCATATATTCAAGGAGCAAAAGCCCCCAGATTTTCTCTCTCACGCCCGCTCTTACTCGCGCCTGCGCACAAACGGCTGGCGATCCCTCAAATGAACGTCTTGTGTGCGGCAAGGCTCGTACGCGTCGAAACGCGGCGCGATCTCGCTGAACAGCTGCTCTCTGTTATCGCGCGCTTGGGCTGCTTCGCGTCGGCGCACCTGGTACATTCAACTCTCAGTGAAGCAGATTTATATCATGCAAGAAAGTGCTTAATCTTTCCTTTTGTTCTGATCTAACAGCTCTAAAAATATAACAATTACGTTTCTAGATATCGAAGCATTTTGAAACATTAATTGTCAATAACAAAGTACGACGTGACGTTATGAGTGAGCCCAATGAATGCGTGCTTTCGTGCGCATGGAAGCGCTTCTTTGTGGAAGCAAACCACCATTCCTCGCGAGGCGCGGCAGGCGCACGGCGCGTAGACGCGAGCTTGCACGCGTCTGCAAGCGTACGTGTGGTCTGAGCTCAAGGTTAGCGGAAGATAGTAGACAGAAGTAATACAAAGACAGCGATGTTTATCTAAGGTTACAATGACTTGTCTTCCCTGCATTGGGGAAAGGTTATCGAAGACAATGAAGAGGTTGTCAGAAAGAGGTGAAAAAAGGCGGTTGAAAGGGTGCAAAAGGCTACGCTGTACTGTAATTAGTGCGAATAATCACAGTATTTTTTAGCGCGCAGCTCTCAGGCGCCCGTTCCTGCGTTTCGTATCGGCGTCATCCCTCGGCGTAAACGAGCGAACGAGCGCAACGAAAGATGAAAGAGCGAACGCGGAGGACATCGGGGGATGAAAGACGGCGATAGCAAGAGAGCGCGAGGAGGAAAGCGGAGAAGGACGGTGCAGCAGTACCATGAGGCAGAAAGCAAATGAAGAAAAGCGTAGAGCTGTACAAGACGGGCTCCGCGGCGACGTCTGCTAAGAGATCGCGCCAGAGTAGCGCGCCGTCATCTGCTTAGTTATGGCATGCGGCGAGTGCGTCGACCCATAGCATATATGGAAACAAAGTGATGTATGGTGGAGGTCAGTTTGCCGCGGCTGCTGTGAATCGCGCTCACGCGTCACCCACGCGCTGTCTCTCCCGTTCTCCCGATTAGCGGGGCAGTCACGCCGCACTTCGCTCCATTTGCAATGTGCCGCACGAGACAGATTGTCTGCGCCAGCCAATACACCGCGAAATGAAAACACGTCTACAGCGGTGCTCAAATTTCGCATTAGGGAGTATTATAATCGTCGCTGATTTTCTTTTTTTTTGCTTCCCTTTCCTTCAGCCTTCCTATAGATAAACCATTGTTAGTTGACTTGGTCTGAAGTCCTGAGCTCGACTTCGGATCAAGGGCGACATTAGAAAGTGAAGTGATGTGGATGCGACTGGCTGGGTTGTGCGCTATTTGTTGAAGATGCCTTAGTGGGTGAGGTCAGCAATCGTAACTTCAACCTCGAGTGAAACCAGTCCTCTGTAAAGTCCAAAAAAGTAACGTCCAGACATTTTTTAATGTCTTCGCTAGTTCCTTGTGCCATTATTCTGATGTCTTTTTTTTCTGCCACTAGTGCGAGATCACAAACAAAATAAGCACACGATTAGTGTTGAAATTTGGGCTTGCAGGTACACTGTCTTGAAGGTTTTTCAGTGCAGCGCAGCGAGTACAAGGACGCAGAGAAGGAACAAGACACACACACACACAAATATGGCAGAACTCAGCTCACGATGAATATCGACAGTAATGCGAATAGCAGCCAAGCAGTACAGCGACAGACCATATTAAGACACATTTATTTAACCCGTGCAGTGGCAATCCTGAGATTTTCGTTGCTTCGACTACATGCCACTTTGCTATGGCACTCGCCTGCCATGGTTGCTCATGAGTATGGAGGCATGACAATGACTGTATGAAGTTGACGCAGTGACGATGGAATGAGGAAGAAGGAACGATACCGGTGGAACGACGAAGGCGTACAACGACAACAGCATGACGACAATGACATGTCGATCTTTAAATTATGACAGTGGTATGACGATGACGGTGATGATGGGAATGACGACGATGGCACGACCAAGACGACATGATGACGAAGGTATGACAACATATGAATGATAGCGTCTGCGTAACGATGACGCAATAACGACGATGGCATGGCGATGGTGGCATAATCACGATTGAATGACGACAGCTTGATAACGATAGAAAGAGAATAAGGAATGACGTCGATGGATCTACGAAGGTGGTATGACGACGACAGCATGACGACTATGGTATGGCGATACTGAATTGATGACGGAGGTGAAACAACAGCGTGACGACGATGGCATGACGACAACGATATGACAATGACGTCATGACGAGTCGAATGTCGAAATTACAATGATGACGATGGAATGACCGCGACGGTCTCCAAACGACGGTATGACAACGAATACCTGACGACGACTGTATAACGACGATGCAGTGATGACGATATCAAGACAACGGCATGAAGCCACTGGAACGATGACGACTGTACCACGACGATGCAGTGTCGGTGATAGCAAGATGGAGTGACGATGATGGCACGATTACGAAGGCACTACGATTGCGGTCGGAATGGAGGCGTGTTAGCGAGTGACGATGACGGCATGACAAAGGCGGTGTAATCACGATTGAATGACGAGCGTATGATTACAATACAATGATGAACAAAAATTGACATCGACGGAACGACGGATGCGGTATGATGACGATGACAAGACGACGACTGTGTGACGATGATGGCAGGATGACGACAGCTTGACGAGAGTCGGATGACAAAGCAGGAATGACGACTACGGAACGACCACGACAGCATCGCCACTCCGAACACATACTTATTGGCCTAAGCTATTAGACAGCTTGGACCACTGGGTTAGAGTAGAAGGTGTGACAGCGACAGCATGGCGAGAGTCAGACCACGAAGCTGGAATGACGACCATTGAAAGAGCACGACGGCATCACTAAGATGGTGTGACAATGAATGCGTGACGACTGTACGACGACGACGGTATGACGACTGTCGGATGACAAAGCTGGAATAACGGCGATGCAACGACCGCGACGGCATCACGACGACGACCCCATACCTAGGTACTAGGCAACTTGGGCCACTGGGTCGGAGCAGAAGGCGCGACGACGACAGCATGACGAGAGCAAGATATCACGAAGGTGCAATGACGACAATGGAACGACCTCGAAGGCATCACGACCAGGAGCACATACCTAGTGGCCCAAGCAGGTAGACAACTTGGGTCACTGGGTTGGTGTAAGAGGATGGATGGATGGGTTGGATTGGATGGATGCGTAGGATGTAATGTAATGTAATGCGTAGGATAGATAACCGGTGGACCATGAGAGTTACAGAATGGATGCCAAGAGAAGAGAAGCGCAGTCAAGAGAGAGAGAGAGAGAGAGAACAAGGATAGGAAAGGCAGGGAGTTCAATCAGAACAGCATCCGGTTTGCTACCCTACACTGGGGGTGGGGGAAAGTGGAATAGAAAGAGGAAGAAAGGGAGAGAGTAAGCACTGAGTACGTGTAGGAGGGACACCATACACAAGGACACTATAAACGGTCTCTTAAACCGGTGCACTTCAAGTACTGCACTAGTGCACGAATCGCTTTTCGAGCCAGTGACGGGTGTGGCCACGGTCCGAGTATCTTTGACTCGGTGAACGGTCTCGAGTCTAGTCGGTGTAAAGTTGCCCGCAGAGAGAGGCGTTGGACATCGTAGCGAGGGCAGGTACACAATAGGTGCTCGATGGTTTCCTCGTACCCACAGGAGTCGCACATCGGGCTCTCGGCCATTCCCATACGGTAGGAGTATGCGTTCGTGAACGCTATTCCCAGCCACAAGCGGCACAGCAAGGTTGTTTCGCCGCGGGAAAGGCTAGATGGTAGTTGTAGCCGTAGCGTGGGGTCCAGTTTGCGTAATCTGCAACTGAACGCACTGGAAATCCAGAGATCTTGTGACTTCTTGCGTGCAACTAGGCGAGAGAGAGAGAGAAGGGAAGACAGAAAGGCAGGGAGGTTAACCAGACTGAGTCCAGTTTGCTACCCTACACGTGGGGAGGGGAATAGGGAGTGAAAGAGGGAGAGAGAGAACTTAGGTGTAGGATGTCTACAGTCGGGCACTCAAGTCTGTTGCCCACAGGTAGCGAAAAAGCGCTCGAACTACTTTCTGGGCCAATGAACTGTGAGGCCAGGCCCCCAAGATCTTCGCTTCCGTAAATGGCCTGTCATCCAGTCTATTTAAGGCACACTGGAGAGTCTCGCGTTGATTATCGAAGCGAGAACAGTGGCACAGAAGGTGACTGATGGTCTCTTCACACTTGCACTTCGCGCACATTGGTGAATCCGCCATTCCAATACGATAGCTGTAGGAGTTGGTGAATGCTACTCCTACCCACAGCCGACACAGCAGTGTTGCGTCACGTCGTGGAAAGTTCGCTGGTAATGTAAGTTTCAGTGATGGGTCGAGGCTGTGTAAACGACACTTAGAGTTCTGAGGTGTATGCCAGCAAGCTAACGTGATTGTACGAGCGCGACTGCGAAGCTCTCTTGCAGCGTCGACTCTGGATAAAGGTATAAGGAGTGTCGGTGAGCCAGCCTGGGCACGTCGGGCAGGCAACTAGGCGAAGTTCCCTGGCAGCGTCCGACCTCGCTAAAGGTGTTGGACGCGTCTTGGTATCTTCGTGGGCACACCGGGCAGCCTTGTCAGCTAGGTTGTTGCCGACGATGCCACAGTGAGCAGGAATCCATTGAAATATAATGTGGTGTCCTCTTTCCAGAGCTTGGTGGTGCACTTCCCTGATGTCAGATATCATCTGCTCATAAGTTCTGTGATGTAACACAGATTTTATACTGTGAACTAGCTGCCTTAGAATCACAAAATACGACCCACTTCTCTGTTGGCTGTTCGGTGATGTACGTCATAGCGGCATGGAGAGCTGCAAGTTCTGACGACGTAGATGTAGTCATGCGTGACAATTTGAATCTAACTGTAACCTGCCTAGCTGGAACGACGAAAGCGGCAGTTGAGCTGGTAGGTGAGGTCGAACCATCGGTATATATATGAATGTGGTCATGATACGTCTGGTGCAGTAATAGGAGCGTAAGTTGTTTCAGAGCCGGCGCTGGATGATTGGACTTTTTTGTAATTTCAGGAATAGCAAAATTCACTTGAGGCTGTCGCAGGCACCATAGGGGAGATGAAGGCTTCACCGCCGGTGTAAAAGATGTCGGTATGCACTCTTGATGAGCGCTGATCACTCGTGAAAAGGTCGCTTGAGGTCTCTCGACTGGTAGAGAGGCCAAATGATGGTCGGGGATCCTTGACAGATGGCGAATATGTGCTCTGAGAGAGTCGACAGCTACATGTGTCTGGATTATATGGTCTCCCGCGATGGCAATTGTTGCTGCTGTTGAGGTGCACCGAGGCAGACCTAAACACGTGCGTAGGGCTTGACCTTGTATGCTCTCCAAGGCGCGAAAGTTCGTCTTGCACGCATTTGACAACACTGGTAGACTATAACGTAGGAGTCCGAGAAACAATACCCTGTACAACTGCATCATAAAATGGACTGGTGTACCCCAGTTATTCCCGCAGAGAAATTTGAAGACCTGAGCAATGGCGACTAACTTCTTCTTCAGATAGACGCAGTGAGGGCTCCACGAGAGGTTGCGGTCAATGATGACGCCCAGAAAGCGATGCGTCTTAACATAGGATACAGCTTGACCATTGATGGAAACAGGATACAATGACATTTGTTTGCGCGTAAAGCCAACCAATGCGCACTTTTCAGGGGACACACTGAGGCCTTGTTCTCGGAGATAGGATGCCGTCATGGTTGCCGCCCGCTGAAGCCTGGCTCTTAGCTGAAGGCGAGTCACCGCAGAGGCCCAGATGCAAATGTCGTCGGCGTATATTGAGACATGAACTGTCTGTGGTAGGTACTCCGCTAGTCCTACCAGGACAAGGATCAACAAAATAGGGCTCAACACTCCACCCTGCCGCACACCACGGCAGGTGTAATGGTCTGAAGTTGGGCCGTCCTCAGTCTGTAAGAAAAAGCGCCTCTCAGTCAAATAGTCCCGAATCCATTGATACATCCGGCCACCAACTACAACAGCCTCCTCAAGTGAGTTCAGTATGGCCTCATGGGAAACTTTGTCATATGCTCCTTTTATATCAAGACAAAGTGCTGCAGATAGGCGCTTGAGGCTTTTTTGATTTTGGACCCAGGTTACGATGTCAATGACGTTGTCAATGGACGAGCGACCTCGACGAAAGCCTGTCATGGCGTCCGGATAGATGTTGAATCGTTCTAGGTACCATTCCAAACGAACAAGAATCATTCTTTCCATCACTTTGCCGACGCAGCTCGAAAGCACAATCGGACGATATGATGAGATCTCAAGCGGAGACTTTCCAGGTTTCAGAATGGGGATCAAGCGGCTCGATTTCCATTGTTTAGGAACGGCGCCGTTCTGCCAAGACTCATTGTAGTAGTTGAGCAGCTCATCACGTGCGTCACGTCCAAGGTGGCATAGGGCAGCAAACGTGATGCCATCAGGTCCTGGTGACGAAGAACGCCTGCAGGTCGCCAACGCAGCATCGAGCTCTTCGAGTGAAAATAGCACGTTCATTTCTGGTATACGTGCCTCAGGGATGTCATTTAATGCTGCGTCAGTATTGATGGCCACGGACCCAGCAACCCGTGCACAGAACTCTTCAGCCACTTGAAGTTCCGAGCGGAGTTGGTAGAGGGCCAGAGCAGCAAAGGCCTTCCTTTGATGCGGAGATGAGCGAATACCCCTAACCGTTCTCCATATGTGCGAGAGCGATTTTCGGGGATCAAGCGACTGACAGAAAGTTTTCCATCACTTACCTTCCAATTTATCCATGCGACGCTGGACTTTCTTTTGTATGCGTCGTGACGCCCTCAGATCCAAGACGGACTTCGTGCGCCGATACCTCCTCTCCGCCTGTCGGCGTGCCGCACGCAGCCTCTCCAGTTCCATGTCCAAGTCTGTTCGCCTTGCTGACCTTTTAAGCGAGCAGATGGATGTTTTCAATGCCTCTGCGATTGCTTCTTCGATAGTGTGTGAAATTCCTTCCCGACATGTGTCATCCATATCCTTCTTAAACTTTGACCAATCAACTGTACGCAAGACAGTAGAGGAGCGTTTCTCAACTCCTCTAATCTTTATGTATGTTGGAATATGGTCGCTTCCATGTGTTTCTATGTCCGTAAACCATTGGACGCTCGAGGCAAAGCGCCGTGACACCAAAGTTAAGTCCAAGCAGCTACTATAGGTCGTGCCTCGCAGAAATGTAGGGCTGCCGTCATTCACGCAGCACAAATCATGGTCGGCAGCAAAGGAGGCAAGACTCCTCCCTTTGGAGTCAATTTTAGTGCTTCCCCATAGCTGGTGATGCGCGTTGAAGTCACCTGTGATAACCCAGGGGCCATTGTTCATTCGTAATATTTTCTTAAGTCGTTCGCCGTCAAAGTGACCCGCTGGGGATATGTAGGCTCCATTAGTGTAAATGACACTTTCTTCTTTTGGACATTTAGGCAGACATATTGGTTGTCGTCATGAGGCTCTACCGCGTTAGCGACATATGTTAAGTCCGTGCGCATGTAGATGATTACTTTCGTGCTCGCACCGCATGTGGACGAGACGAAAGATTCGTAACCGGACAGTCTGAGTGGAGTTGATGTATTTGGTTCGCAAATGACCAGTATGGGGAAGCGATTTGTAAAAATGAATTGGCGAAAGTCTGCTATACGGGTCCTTAGACCCCTGGCATTCCACTGAAAGATCCACGCACTTTTAACTTCAGTGCGGAAGGGGACTATTGGTCGAGCCATGATGCTTAAACGATACTAGCAAGCACTGGATTTAGTGCATCCAGTATTTGCAGAGCACTTCGAGCTGCTGGTGTTTTCAGCTTGTTCAGTATAATGCGCATCGTATTAATTAGGGATTGCAGCATATCAGCCACCTGCCTGTATTGGTCGCACAAATCGCCTACAGTAGACGTCGGGGGTTGTCCAGCGAAAGCTTGCTGTGATTCTGTTGGTGAATGCTGTCGTTTCGGTAGAGCCGGCCAAGATTATGCAGATGTGGTCTTCTCAGTAGCCTTGTTCTTCGCGGTCCTTTCCACAGTGTCTGGCCTGGGCGGCAGAGGAGGAAGTGGTGTTGTAGGAAGTGGCATGCGCGTCGCAGAGACGCGCATGCCAGCCTTCCTTGAGGAGCGCCGGCGACGTGAACGTCGCTTCCTGATTTTATCGGCGGCTTGGCGATGAGATGAATGAGCTCTCACCATCTTATTCAAGATGGCCATTTCCTTCTTAATATGTGGGCATTTCTTCGATGAAGCTTCATGTGATCCTCCGCAGTTTGAACACTTCATTACAGTCGCGCCACATTTATCTGCAGCGTGGGTCTCGGCACAACGGGGGCATGCTGCCTGATTTTCGCAGACGCTGCTCACGTGCCCTAGTTTCATGCATTTGCGGCGCTGAAGCGGTTTCGCAATGAAAGGCCGCACTGCATGTCTGAAGTGTCCCACCTTAACATGCGAGGGTATATATTTACCCTTGAATGCAATCTTCACGCAGCGTGAACTGCCTAGCCGCTTAACATCAACAATGACCTCATCATTGGCTGGCTTGATAAGAATCGGCAAGTCGTTATTAAGGATGGCGACATCTACGTCGTAGATAACGCCGGTGACTACGTCAGATCCCAGAGGGATGTAAGAGCGCACCTGAATGCCATCGATGTCCGTCACGCTGCGTAGAGTGGTCAGAGCAGCTGCGTGCTGGACATCAACCGCCGTTAGATTTTTTCGGGTGTTGACTCGAATGTCTGATATTTCATTTGGCACCAGGGCTTCCAGTGACATCGACACAGATTGCCTGTTGAGTAGCTTCATGTTGACGGTGGGAAGCAGGGGCACAAATATGATGGTATTGGCGTCCGGCCTCTGCGTGTGTCTTACGGTTTCCGTGCTTGACGATGAGGTCGTCCGGGTGTTCCTTCTCTTCGCTCTGCGGCTCTGCACAAGCTGGAAGTCGTCATCGGAAGTGTCCTCACTGCTTAGAGAGTAAACATGGGTGTCTTCGCTGTCGTTGTCGCTCTGCTGACCGATGCGCTTCCTGGAGGCGGCCGCCGCTGACGCCGCCGTCGCCGGCAGACGTGCGGGGTCGTCCACTTCCATCACGACCGAGCAGGGAGCGAGGGCCAGCGGATGAACTTGGGTTTTCACAGAAATAAACCGGAGCTAGAAAGAACAGCGCTGTATCCAGCGCAGTTAAGGACGGCGGAAAACTAGGTAGGGTGATGAAATTAGGAAAGTTGCAGGCGCAAGTTCGAATCAGTTGGCGCAGGACAGGGGTAATTGGAGATCGCTGGGAGAGGCCTTCGTCCTGCAGTGTACGATGATGATAGATGTAGGAATGCATGGAAGGAAAAGATAGGAGGGAGCATCGCGCAACGCGATTGAAGCCAAGAAGGTCGTCCCGGCACGTGACCAAAGATACAGGCAGAATGTGACCAGAGATACAAGCTGCGCAGCCGAGTAGCTGCCGGCCGAGCGCTCATCGATTAATAACTACCCATAGAATAAAAAACCAACTACCGGGCACCAAACGTGTCTGCAAATCTTGATTCTTGCTCGGTGATCTCGATGCAAGGGGTCACGTGTTGGGCCGACACTGAGCAATGCACTGAGCAAAGGGACTGGCGTCACGGAGCGTTCGCTTGGCAAGGCTGGCTGCTGACGTTACGCTCTCTCCTATCTTTTTCCTTCCTCCATGGATGGATAGATGGATGGAAGCGGCTGAAGTAGGCAAAGAAATTACATGCGTTGTGTGTTTGGCTATTCAATATATCTGTCTTTATATACGCAAATGTGTACTGAACTCATGCACAAAACCTTGCGATTCGTGTACTGTTAGACTCTATAGTTTTTATTCACCTGGTATTCTACTGAGTGCCATATTTTGTGTCATTATTCTCCCTTTATGCGCATATTTGTTTCCTTTGCTAAATGACAAGGAGTAGCCGGTGCCGCTATAAAGGCGCCAACTTAATATATATATATATATATATATATATATATATATATATATATATATATATATATATATATATATATATATATATATATATATATATACACACACACACCCGGAAGTGCACTGAATGACGAAGTGTATAAGCTATCTCCGAGACGCTGTCTAATGAAGAACGCAGAAAGTACGCAAAGGAAGCGAGATCAATGTTGGCAATATGAGTCAGTTTCTCTCGGGACAATCGGCATCGCTGGCTGAACCAGTTTTCATACCACCGAGCTGTGAAACCTGACGAACAATTCTTTGATTTTGTTCGCTTAAACTCAACATTACACGCAGTACGGTCCAAAACGTGCAGTAAATTTCCACTTGTCATATCCTTATTCTCTTCTTCAGTTCTCCTCCTCCTCGTTGTCAGACTGTACCAGTTTATACCTAAACGGTTTCTCTAGAGTGGGTCACCAACCGCGATGAATAGGGTTGTTGCCACCGCTTTTCAAGTTGCTGCTGTTTTCTGCGCCGCTGTCAGAGCAAGGAATTTCGGGCACGGCTCTCGAGCGAACAGCGGCCCCACTGCATCGTTCCATAGCGGCGAACTCGCCGCCGCCGCCGCCTCTGTCAATCCTCGCCTCATTCTTCCAGCTGACCCGCGCAGCTCACCGTCGTTCGCTCAGGTTTCGTAAGTCAGCTGAACAAAATCAAAAGAATACAAAACTGAACGCCTGCAAGAGCTCCGGTCAACGTGATGGGTGCCAAATACGGCTGTGAACACGAGTGAAGCGTAAACACGCGTGAACGCGACGTTTATGGTGTGGAGCCGCTCGCATTCAAGGCTTCGTTCCGTCTTGACGTGGCTTTTAGGCTGGGAGGGCCAACTCAGTTTGAAGCGCCATCATGCCTAACCGTAAGACGTCCTCGGTGCTTAAAACTGCAAATAATTTTCCGAACTTCGCTCTTCGAGTTCAGTTCACTTGATAAACAACAAGTCGCTCGATCATCAAGAGAGAGAAAGAAACGGGATGGGAAAGGAAAGGAGGTTAACCAGAAGGGAGTCCGGTTTGCTACCCTGCACTGGGAGAAGGGTAATGTGAAATGAAAGACGGATAGAATAGCGGAGAGATAAAGCAAAGGCACGAAAAATAGACAAATAGAGAATGTGTGGAACGTCCGTGAGAACTATAGTCTCTCAATAGGCCACTCGAACACAAAAACTTCAAGATTGCCTTGACCTACCTGTTGTGTGATGACAGTATAGGCTGGCGTTCAGGACTGTCTGCTCCGAAAGCGGCCAGTCGTCAAGACGGGCCAGCGAGGTCGCGAGTGACTGCCTGTTTGCACTGTATCGCCTACCAAATACGGTGAAGTTGTCAACCTATGCCGACGACATCTGCGTCTGGGCACCTGGGGTGACACGTCTTCAGGTACTTCCAAGGCTCCAGAAAACTGCGACGTTGATATCGACGTGCCTTAGCGAACAAGGCCTCAAGATTTCCCCTGAAAAATGTGCATTGGTCGCGCTTAGCCAGAAATCAATGACTTTGTACACCATAGCCATCGATGGACAAGATATCTTTTATGTCAAGACGCGCAGGTTGTTTGGGGTAATCATCGACCGTGACCTTCTGTTGGAGACCCCATGTGGCCTACCCAAAAAACCGCATGACAGCCATCTGGGATCTTTTCAAGTTTCCTGGAAGAAAAACCTGGGGTACTTCGGTACACGTGATGATGCAACTGGACAGGACGCTCTTTCTCAGGTATCTGAGGTACAGCTTGCCAGTTCTGACCAATACCTGCAGAACTAATACCCGTAGAATCGAAAGTGCTCAGGCCCAGGCGCGTACGATTTGCCTAGGGCTGCCACGATTTACATCAACAGCTGAAACCACTGCTAGTGCGCATGACTACTCAGCCGTGATTCACATTGTTACAGAAACACTCAGAATGCATGTCAGGCACCTTGCTTGCGCCCCTTTTCACTATCTCGCCTCACTGCCTGAAGACCGACCACGCGCCTGTTTTTGTCAGACGATACTGCCTTATCGTGTATACCTTCGGTCAGATTACACATCTGCAGCAAGATTTCTATTTCCCCCTTGGTGCTTGGTTCAGCCACAAGTTCGACTGACAATACCAGGAATTCGAAAGAAGACGCGATTCTCATCACCAGCTCTCAAGAAACTTTTGCTGCTCTTGCTGTACAAAAAAATACAACGATCATACCCCTCTGTACACTGATGGTTCAACCACCGTGGCTGGTTCTGTAGGACCAGTGGTCTTTCCTGCGAAAGTCACCACCGTAAAGCTCAAGGCATCTTATCAGACGACATCGACAGCCGCAGAGCTTGCTACTCTTCGTAGCGCACTTCACATAATTCGTGAGGAACCACCTCAAAATTGGAGTGTTTTCAGTGACTACAAAGCAGCTCTGCATGCTTGCTTTGCGCCTTACACCATGCACCCTACGAACAACTAGTTCTAGAAATCCTAGACCTCCTTCATCGTGCCGTGGAGAAAGGGCACGACGTCACATTTCAGTGGCTCTCTAGACACTGTGGTGTAATGGACAACGAACATGTCGATGAAGCTGTTCTATCTGCTCATGAAGACGGCGTGCACGAACCAACTGTCAAGAACAGATGCAACACAGCGAAACTTCGAATGCTTGCAAATGATGCCACACAATCGTTGTGGAACACACCGAGCTTTCAGCACACACGTCTATATCGATTGCACCCTGTCTTTGACTTCGTCCTCTACCTGGACAAATATTACAGACTACTTCAAGCAATAAAAAAATCAATCCTTTCATTTTGCCGTTGTTTGTTAATTCGACCTTTCGGATAATTCGATCAAATCGCGGTCCCGCAAGGGTCTCAAGGAACAGAGCGTGTAAGGATAAAAAAAATACATATAGCTTACATCACCGAATGATAATTATACTCCTCGCCGTGCTTCTTATGGTGACCGCGCCTTCTCTTCCTCTGTGATGTTCTTGTGAGGGAGCATGGCTTCATTTATGCTATTGAAGGCTCGCTGTTAGAAAGATAAGACTCGTTATGTACAATGTATACTTTGGCGCAAATTCAGACACACGAACGCGCGCGCCCGCACGCACGCACAGAGGTGGAGATGGCCGAGATATATGCGCATATTAATCATTAAAATCAACCGATCATCCCACAAACAACTGTTCCTGAGCACAACACGTCAGCAGCGGCAACACTTACGAAGGGCCGTTGGCCTAAACGGGCGATCCGATCTGAAATAGGGCACATAGTACAACGGCGTCTGTAGTCTATCACGTTGGAGTCTGCGTTGAGTTGGCGAATGATTGATGACTATCCCTGCGTGATCTCAACAAAAAGTCGCGCACGTGGCAAGACAGTGTGGTTTTTCGGCAAGATATTATCCTGTAGGGTAGCGTCAGAGGAAGTTTTCGTTGTTTACAGGAAGCGGCCGGGCTGGTTTTCTTAGCGCTAGCACAGCCGCTTCATGAAACTCCATCGAGCGGCCGAAGCACAGTAACTCCGGGCGCGTCTGCATTGTAGGCGAACCGTGAAGTCGTCCTATAGCGTACTTTCCAGCATCTGCGAAAACCATTTCGACAGAACGGTTGGCGTGGCTGACCGCCTACAAGACCAGCGCATCTCCTTTTCGGACTCACTGCGATAAACGTACAGCGCGCGTGAAAGAACATGCCAACATTTTCGCCAGCAAATGCAAATTCCCATGTTCCTACCACACATTACTGCTAGCACGGCGGCTTCGCATCAAGGCGCGATACACAGCAGCTGCAGTGATATTTGTGGCCACGTAAGCGTCTAGCCCTTTGTGGACGCCTTCTCTGAGTCTGAGTGGAACTGTCAACTTCACGCACTCCTTTACTTCTTCATGTCCCTCACTCTCTATCATATTTAACCCACCCCCCTTTCTTCTCTTTAAAAAATTAATTTCTGGAGCTTTACATGCCAAATACATGACATAATTATGAGACCAAGGCAGAAAGCTGGGCTAGTTGGTGTGTCATCATTAATCAAAAGACTAGCGCATATAACAGCGACACAGACAGAGAAGACGACAGGAATTATGAGGAATTATGAGGCACGTCGTAGTGGGCGCTCCGGATTAATGTTGACCACCTCGGTTTCTTCAACGTGCACCCAATGCATGGTACAAACGGGTGTGTTTTTCCATTTCGCCCCCATCGAAATGCAGCCGCCGTGGCCGGGATTTGATCCCGTGAACCCGTATTTAGCAGCCCAACGCCAAAGCCATCGCACCACCACGGCGGGTCTTCTCATTCCCATGCTGCTGACCGATGTTCCGGCGTTAGCCGCGCGCTAAGCAACTACGGTGCTGGCTGCCGGTTCGCCCCTGCGGTTGTAACAAATCCATCTCACACGTGTCCAGCGTGATTAGAGTAGGCTGGACGCTTTGCTGAGGCGGCGCATACCCACTCCAAGGGATTGGTAAAGAGCCGGATAGCGCTGTAAATCAGTTCCATTACCTGTTCAGTACACCTTTTATTTCAGTTTCAGAGAAGAAACCGAGGATTGCGAGGAAAAAAAACAGTGCTAACCAACGCTTGACTATCCTCGTCGCCCCGTACAGTAGGACAGTGTGAGCGCATCATACAAAAGTTATGCGCGACAGTCGTTGCGCATTCTATACAAAACTGCGAAACGAATTGCACTGTCCAAAGCAAAACATTTTTTTTGTTTACAATAAAACACAATTCAACTAATAACTCTAACTGATTACAAAGAATATTAGATATTTCATATACATGTACAGGCCAAAAGAAAAAGAAGGACAAAGAAACAAATTCAGCTATTCTACATTACAGAAACGATTTGTAAAATTACGCATCTACGACAATATGCAATAGTAAGAGAACTACTAGACCATATAAGAGGTCATTTACAGTAGTGATCACAAATTGCAGAAAAGGACATAGCTCTCATGTGCTCACATACCGATGCTGTTACAGATATTGGCAGTATAGTATACTTAAGTATCGCAAAGCTGTAATTTGTACACTTTGGTAACATAAAGGTATCAGGTTTTTTTGTTCTTGTACAGGGATTTTTTGTTGTACTGGCAAGGCAAGTTGCATTCCGGCGGGAAATTGTCCAATCGACATTGGCGTGTCTTAATTAAACGCGGGGCATGGCGCGATTATTGATAGCACATGTTTTATCGGCCGGCTTTGTATTTCCTTCTCCTTTTATTCCCTTTACCCCTTTCCCCAGCACAGGGTAGCCAGCCGGTATTTACACTGGCTAACCTCCCTGTCTTTCCTTCCCTTTTGTCTCTCTCTCTCTTGTATTTCACACAGGTCAAGGATAGTTATATCCCTCATGTTTCTACATATGGAAACAACTTCGCGTTCATCGGTTGGTTCTAAATACAAGGACTGCGATAGCCTTTCTCCTAAGAATTCAAATGCGCCTGGATTGTAAATTTTATTTATTTATTTATTGTCAATATTACCAAGGTCCACAGGGCATTACAGAGAGGAGTGGGAAGACGTGATACCGTTGCGGCACACTTTCTTAAAGTTGGTACTGTCGCTGATAGGAGCGATTGAGGCAGGGAGGTGGTTCCATGCTGTACTGGTGCGCGGGATGACGGAGTTCAGATAAGCACCCGAGTGGCAAATCGGCACTCCAACCTTGGACTGATGGTCAACAAGTGACGCGAAATGTAAGACGGACGAAGTACAAGTTTCTCCTTAAGTTCCGGGTTAGTGTAATAAATTTTATTAAAAAGACGCAGACGAGAATTCTTGCTCCGCAACGCAAGGTGAGTTTAATTCAAGGCAAGGGTAAATTTCACAAAGACAAGGATAATTGGACGTTTAAATGGACGCCTAAAGGTAAATGGCGAAGAAATGAGGATGCGAGGCTGGCTACGGTATTCAACAACATTTTTGTGTGAAGTAGGCGGAAGGATTTGTACCGTCTTTTTGCTTATCTCAGAAAAAAGCAAAAGAAAAAAAGTTATTGAATACCGTAGCCAGTCTCGCATCCTCATTTCTTCGCCATTTACATTTAGGCAAGTTTGATGTGATGTGATGGTTTGTGAACGCCCATTTAGCAGATAATAAGGTTGTTTTTATCCTTCTTTTGGGTTTCCAGAAAACTAATCAAAAAGATTTTTGCAATAGGCTACTTTTGCCGCTCTTAGTTCACGGTTAAGCAGGTTTCAGAGTGTTTTAAAAAACCTTGCTAGAGTCCCCTCACTTCTGCATTTGCTAAATCAGTTATCAACTTTTTATTGTTTAATTAGGGTTCAGCTATTTACTTTTCAATCCATAGCCTTAATGTAGATGAAAGGGAAATCGTTCATGAAACTGCCTCCACTTAGCGTATTTCAGCAGAATACATTTGTTTAAAACACACGTTGTAATTGCAGAACAGAAGCCCACCAGTGATTACGGGTATCACAGAGGACGCCTTCCCATTTACACGGATGGTTCAGTTTCTTCTGCAAGCTCAGCAGGAGCAGTGGTTATTCCGGCGAAGTCCATCACCATAAAATTCAAGACATCGCGTTTTACATCATCGGCTGCTGCAAAACTCGCCGCCCTCCGTGCTTCTCTAGAGTTCGTAATTGAAGAGCCGTCACAGACATCGTCAATCTTCTCCGACTCCAAGGCCGCTTTCCAGTGCATTATGTCTCCATTTCGTCATGGACCAAATGAACAATTAGTCGCTGACATAAGACTTCATCACCGCGCAATAGAGAAAAAACACAACATAGTTTACGAGTGGATACCGGGTCATTGCGGTATCTACAGAAACAACCATGCCGATGATACCGCCCGATCTGCTCACGATGGCCTCCACTGTGTAGCTACACCGTTATCCAGAACAGACACAGCTACAGGTCTTCGTTCGCTCGCTAGTGAATTTACACTTGCACAGTAGAACTCGACGGAATTTACGAACGCTCGCTTCCACAACTTGGGTCCGAATCTACGGCTACGTCTTCCGTCAGGACTATCTAGAGCTAAGGAGACACTTCTGTGCCGCTTGTGGCTTGGCGGGGCCTTCACGAATGCGTACTCATTTCGGATCGGAATGGCCAACAGCCCTACATGCGATAACTGTAGCTGCGAGGAAACAGTCGTCCACCTTCTCTGTGAGTGTCCCCGTTTCAGCGCGCCCAGGAAAGAACTTTCAAGAGTATTAGATAGTCTTGACAAACGCCCTTTGTCGGAGGAAAGGGTCCTGGGACACTCGCTGAGACCGTCCTCAGCACAGATGGCTTTGAAAGCATTTTTGCGCTTCTCGCGGAGTGCCATGTTCTCCTTTCCTTTTTCCTTCTTTTTTGTAACGTCTCTTTTCTATTATATTTTATTCCCTTTACCCCCTTTCCCCAGCACAGGGTAGCCAGCCGGTTTGAGAACTGGCTAACCTCCCTCTCTTTCCCTCTATTCCTGCTTCTTTCCTATCCCAAGATTAGCACAGGTTCCTAAATAACTCTCCGCAAGCTTACAGCGAAACGAATTGGAGTTCCGCTTATTTGCCAGTAAAGCCGGTCCCGTGCACTCTTTCACGAAACTACATCGGACACCAATGTGTTTTGTGAGAGGTTTTTCAGACGAATGTGGTGCTAAATTGATGCTAATCTCGGACTTCCCGCATACTCGATTTGCCTCGAGTACTTGCTGGCTTCGGATCAGCAGGTGAAACCAGTGCCTTAAGTAATTATTTCAATGTTGCTGAGCAAAACTTAGTCCCTTAAATAGTTAATTAGCAACTATCACTGAATTTTCCATATCCGTCGGCACCCCCCAATAAGTGACATCTTTATCTCTACTACGTCGCTTTTAAGTGCAGCTTGTTCTTATTAAGACAAACTCAGAGGAGCCATGAAAATCTGTTCGTTTTATCAGACGTTCGTGTCAACAGAAGTGAGACACAAAATTCAAGTTCACTACTATTTTCCGTGCACGCAAATATTAACGAGACAAAACATCTCGAAATAAAAGAAAACCAAAAGTAGACATTTGCATGGTACAAAGCCCCGCTTTATGCACTCTGCAGAGGCACCTCGAGGACCGGCTTGAATAATGATTCTGTATGGTGTCAGCCTTGCAGTTTTGTATGGTTCAGTAGTGTTCTTCTTCTTCTGCTCCTTATTTTCCTCTCTTTGCCTTTTTTTTTTTAGCTCCTTCGTCTTCTCTCTCCCCTTCAAGCGCGGGTGTGCGTGATTTCGGCCTTTATTATTATTACTATCAATGGCGTCAGTCTCGTAATGCGTACCTCGTCTGTCGTGATCCCTGACAGTGTGCTTTTGTAAGTGCCGCACTTACGAGAAGTCTCGGCCTTTCAATGTCGTCGCTACTCACCTCACTCGCTAGCTCAACGTACATCGAACAATTACGACGCGGCGTTGCTTTCGCAAGCACTGCCCATCCAGGTCTCTCGCTGAGTCGAGTCGCAGGCGCCACTGACCGAATTAACTGTACGTGTTAAACTGCTTCTTTTTCTTCTTCTTTTTTTCCCTGTAGGGTCTATGGGAAACAGCCAAATGTTCACACATTGTTTCGCATGTCTGAAAATTTGTCATAACCTCGTTTGTCTTAACAGTAGTCTATTGTATTGCATCATATGTTCGCTCAAACACGTGGTACACAAACATACAAGAAAAAATAACTGCGATGTATCGTCGAAGTCAACCTCTAGTATTACTGTTCGTCAGCATAACGACGTTTTTGTTTAGAATTATGATGAGCATGTGGAATGTGATGATGCGTAGGGGAGCAAATAGGGCCTCTTGTCGCGAAGTAAGAAGCTTTGGCGTTCACCTTATAGATGCCAACCTTCCTTTCACTAATATTCCTTCACCTTAAGAATTCACGCATAATTATTTTTCATAATTATTTCTGTTCACGTGAGTTGTCGCGCTGCACAATGTGTAATAGAACGACGGATGCTTGGCGCTCTGGCCTCAGGTTTTGAAAAGCGCTGTCCGCGGCTCGCGTGTTCCGCGGCTGCAGATAATCATGCTATGACGGGGCTTTAAAAACATCACCAAACAACCGCAATCGCCTTCACCCCAACTGTTTTTCCCTAAAGAAAAACTGCCGTTAAATGAAAGGCACTATCCGGGGGGGGGGGGGGGGGGGGCTAAATTGCCGGAACCGTGCTAGTAATTAACTGTTGCAGCATGCAGAGTATAAAGCAAAAGCATGATTGATTGATTGATTGTTTGATTGAATAATTAATTAATTAATTGATTAATTAATTAATTACTTGATTGATTGATTGATTGATTGATTGATTGATTGATTGATTGATTGATTGATTGATTGATTGATTGATTGATTGATTGATTGATTGATTGATTGATTGATTGATTGCCTTTCACACTGCAGCTGCCGATGCTGCGCTCAGAGCACATGTCGCTTTCAGTACGATGGGATAGCTAACCATATATCAATGGCACAAAAAACGTTGGGGTCGGGGGAGTGCATGCTGCCGTTTCAAAACCCTCGAGATACGACCTCCACGATCCATAACTCTTGCGCTTCGCGCTCGACTCACTTGAAGGGCAGAATTAATCGCACCTGACCCTGGTCGTGACACTCCGTTGTAGCCTGCGTTCGTGTTTGATTCTGACCTTACTAGCCATTCCGACGTGCTCTGAACCCTCCGCTTTTAGGCTAATTTTAGTGTTGTTTAGTGCTAATTTCAGTGTGTTTTAGTGTTTTAGTGTTTTAGTTTTAGTTTTAGTGTTAGTCTGCATATTCTGCATCTGACCATCGACTGGCCTGCACGAGGTGCTGTTAACATGCAAACAGTTGGAAAGATGCATGCGCTTATCCGCATGACAGGAGACACGTGGGCGCTACGACCATAACTGATTGGGTGCACATGCGAGCTGTCCGCGTTGGCCGACTCTGCTGCTGAGCACGGGAGTCACACGACGTGTTTCGATCCCCGGCAGTGCCGACCGCATTTTGATGAGATTCGGATGCAACGACGTTCGCGTATACTTGTACTGCCGCGCACGTTGAGGAAGCAGCGGGTGGTCGGGGTTATTAACGGCTAACCGTCTCATGCGCGGCGTCTCTCAAAGTCTGTGCGGTTGCTTCGCGGATCACCATTTGTATGCGTAATGGGTTTCTGGTCAGGGATTACTATAGAAGGATGCGCTGCGGAAGCAACATAGTGCTTCACACAGCACAAACAAGGAAAGAAATGGACGCCTCCGCGAGGACCTGCAGCCAGCAGCCAGCAGCCGATCCACTCGGCGGGAGAAGCATATACTGCTCGCGCTCTTGTTCACCACGTACGGCGACGGCACTCACGGCAAAAAACTGCGAAGTCATGCGTGATGCGCACGAGACCGGTCGACGAGAGTTGAAGAAACCAAGTTAACCAACTTGTACATATATAATGTGCGTAGTCTTCCTTTGTATTATACAAGAACACTTCCTTTGTGCAGCGTGCCACGCCCTTAGGGAACTCATTGCAGTCTATGCAGAGAACACCTGTGCAGAGCGCGCTGTGCCCTCAGAGAACGAAAACGAGGATGAGGGCCTTCTACTTTTGAGAGCCCATAACAGCTATGCATGTAAAATTGTGAGACCCTCCTGCTCCCTTTTGGGATAGCAGTGAGCTTAATGTAACTGAATAAATAACCGAACAGCAGACAGCAGGAAAATTAGCAAAGACCAATCTCGTCATCGTCTAAAAGCATTATTAATATTGTTGTTGTTGCTTTTTGCACAAGACCCAGATGCCATGTTGGTCCTGGGCACGTTAAGTCAATAATAATAATAATAATAATAATAATAATAATAATTATTATTATTATTATTATTATTATTATTATTATTATTATTATTATTATTATTATTATTATTATTATTATTATTATTATTATTATTATTAAATGCAGACGAACACTCCGGCTCGTCGTTGCCTGAACCTGTAGACAGCGGTAGCCGTGATAATGCATCAGAGACGTCCATTTTCTTGCCGTTTCGGAACTTGAGATCATATACTGACACGCTGTTAACGTCAGTGCCCATCTGTGCATTCGGGCATCCGCTAAACATGGCAGCGGCTTATCATGCCCAAGAAGCCAAGGAAGAGGCGATGGTTCGGTACTTGCGCCCATACAAGTAACGATGGATTCGTCACAGACCAAATATGAGCGCGAGGGCTTCTTTTTCTCCTGGAGCATAGTTACATTCACTGCTGGTTAAAGTGCGTGAAACGAATGCGATGGGTCGTTCTGTTCTGTCAGGCATTTCAGGAAAATCACAGCTCCCAAGCCGTAAGCGGAAGAATTGCAACTAAGTCCGATTGGCTTTCTGACCTCATTGGGAGGCTAACACTTCACTGTTCACAATCATTTTCTCAGTTGCTTCGAATGCCTTCTTGCACTGTTGCAGCCATTTCCACTTGTGGCCTTTTTGAAGAAGCTCATAAAGTGGTGCAACTACAGTTGCCAAATTCCGCAAAACTTGCCATAGAAGTTTAAAAGACCCAAGTATAGGTCCTGAGTTCTGTGATGTTGCTGTGATCTGGCGCACCTCGCAATGTCTTTATCTTTTCAGCGGTGTGGTAGATGCCCTCCTCCGAAACCTTGTGCCCTATGTAGACAACATAATGTGGGCACGGCAGCACCGCAACCGCCATGCCGTCTAATCGGCGATTTTTGTTCCTCGAGCAGGTACTGCTGCTTTGCGCATCATGTCAAGCGCAAGCCCCGGACATGTACATCGTCGGATCGGCTGCTGACGTGGCCGGTATCAGCGTTGGAACGTTGGACAGCCTCAAACCCGGATGCCATGGAACGACGACTGCTGTCTGGGACAAGCCTATAAAGCTGGCACCTTTGGGAGTCGGCTTCAGCGGGCACGGCAGCACCGCAACCGCCATGCCGTCTAATCGGCGATTTTTGTTCCTCGAGCAGGTACTGCTGCTTTGCGCATCATGTCAAGCGCAAGCCCCGGACATGTACATCGTCGGATCGGCTGCTGACGTGGCCGGTATCAGCGTTGGAACGTTGGACAGCCTCAAACCCGGATGCCATGGAACGACGACTGCTGTCTGGGACAAGCCTATAAAGCTGGCACCTTTGGGAGTCGGCTTCAGCGGGCACGGCAGCACCGCAACCGCCATGCCGTCTAATCGGCGATTTTTGTTCCTCGAGCAGGTACTGCTGCTTTGCGCATCATGTCAAGCGCAAGCCCCGGACATGTACATCGTCGGATCGGCTGCTGACGTGGCCGGTATCAGCGTTGGAACGTTGGACAGCCTCAAACCCGGATGCCATGGAACGACGACTGCTGTCTGGGACAAGCCTATAAAGCTGGCACCTTTGGGAGTCTGCTTCAGCGGGCACGGCAGCACCGCAACCGCCATGCCGTCTAATCGGCGATTTTTGTTCCTCGAGCAGGTCAGTTACTATACCAAATTTGGTTACAGAAACGACAACCGTTTTGTTGTAGTGCTGCCGTGCCCGAGTGTGCTTTTTTCCGAATTTGCATCTATGTGCCTCTTGTTGTCGGGTGATGTAGAGCTAAATCCCGGGCCTGACACTAAGGTTTTGTTGAAGGAGCTTTGCGATGGGCAAAAAGCAATTCAAAAGGATCTAGATAACCTCGGAAAGCGGCTCGAGTGTGTAGAAAAGAGCATTCAAATTGTTAGGGATCAAGCAAATAGCATAGTTAAGTTAACAAAAACTGTTAAAGAACTAAACGAGACCGTCGTGAAGCAACAGGAGAGGTTGACAAATTTAGAAGACAGAAGCCGGCGAAACAACCTCGTGGTCTTTGGAATCAAAGAAAGCGAAAAAGAATCCGCTGATGACCTTAACACAAAAGTTCTAAGTGAAGTTTTTGAAGAAACACTTGGTGTGACGTTGACTACGGTAGAAAGAATTCACAGAATTGGCAAGAAGAATAGTAAGCACCCTCGACCAGTGATCTTGCGACTTTATGACTGCAGAGAAAAATCAAAAGTTTACCAAAACTGCAAGAAACTTAAAGGAAGTGGCATTTCGATTGGCGATGACTTTTCCAAGGAAACACTGGCAAAACGCAAGCTGCTCTGGAATTCGGCAAAACAGGAACGTGATGATGGTGAACGAGTCCACTTTAATTATGACAAGTTAACAATAAACGGCGACGTGTTTGCCTGGGATTACTCTAAGAACCGCCGAGTACGAATACGCCGAAATAACCCTCCGCCGGCCGAAGGCTCGGAATGAAGCCATGTGAGCATAAAGTGTTCTGATTTTAGATTAATTAACTTCAATGCTAGGAGCCTTACGAATAAAATTACTGATCTAGAATACTTACTGGCTAGCTACGATCCACATATTGTAACTATTAGTGAAACATGGCTTCGCCCCGAAATAAAAGATCATGAAATTATACCCCCCGGCTACAAAATATTTCGCAATGATCGAGAATCGCGAGGAGGAGGTGTAGCCATCATAGTGAAAGAAAATATTCAGTGCCTACAGATGCAAGGCATTCCGAATCACGAGAGTGTTTGGTGTCAAATAAACTTTGAAAATTCGTCATTTATTGTTGGAGCGTTGTACAGGCCACCAAGCGCGCACGTATCATATTTAGAAGATTTACAACGCCACTTGGAGGTACTTAAACCCTCGAAATGTAAGCTGATTCTCGCGGGTGATTTTAACCTCGGGGGTATTGACTGGAATAATTTGACAATTGATGCGAAAGAGCGGGCTTCCTGTGAAGTTCTTCTTGATATCGCCTTCAATCATGATTTGACACAGGTTGTTCGTGAAAACACACGTATAGCAGGATCAGCGCAGTCTACGCTTGACTTAGTTTTTCTTGATGCGTGTTTGGATAATTACAAAGTATTAATTCGAAGTGGGCTATCTGATCACAAACTTATTTCTGTTGAAATTAAAACCGATCTTGCTTCTGCCCGAATTAAAGAAAAGACCACATTTGTTCGCCAGTATGACAAAGCCGATGACACAAGCATTATCGACTATCTATCATTTATGTTGGACAGTTTCAGAGCGGAAAGTGACGTCAATGACTTGTGGCTGCGGTTTAAAGATATTGTCTCGTATTGTATCTCAACATTTGTACCATTGCGAAAACAAAGACAAAGGAAACAAAATCCATGGGTAACCAGAGAAATAATTCATTTAAAGAGACAGATCGCCCGCCAAAGACTCAAGAGAAAAAGGAACCACGAAAAAATAGCTCTGTTATCACGGCAGTTACGAACTAAGCTTTACACAGCCAAAGAGAAGTATTACACCGAAACCTTGTCCAACTTTATGGTCTCCTCCCCACACCGTTTTTGGCGTCACTTATCACAGCCCGAAAATAACCCACATAGCATTATCGTGAACGGTTTGGTCCTGCACGATCACGGAACGATAGCGTCACATTATAACACGTTTTTTCAGTCTGTCTTTTCCCCGCGGTCTGTTGGTGATGCGTCGCAATATCAGATGCCTGGTCATCGTTCTTCGGAAATGCCGGACGTAAACGTAACGTACGAAGGCGTCGTTTCCCTCCTGCTAAACATTAACATAAAAAAATCTAATGGTCCCGACGATATACCAAATGCTTTTTTACGTAGATACGCGGAATGGGTTGGACACTATCTTACGATCATCTTTAAAGCGTCACTTGAACAAAAACGCGTCCCAAATGACTGGTTAGTGGCCAAGGTTGTTCCGGTTTTCAAATCAGGCGACCGGCAAAAAATTGAAAATTACCGCCCCATTTCCTTATCTTGTGTATGCTGTAAACTTCTAGAGCATATAATATCAAAATCAATATACACCTACCTGGAAGACAAAAAACTTCTGTATTCCAATCAGCATGGTTTTAGGCGAAATCTTTCGACAGTGACGCAACTGGTTGAAACAATTGATGATTTTGCGAGGGCTTTGGATAACAAGGGGCAAATTGACTGCATTTGTCTTGACATGTCCAAAGCCTTCGACAGAGTCCCTCATTCAGAACTCATTGATAAGTTGGTTCATTTTGGCATAAACTACAATGTAATACAATGGATTCGTGCATACCTAACAGGCAGAACTCAGTACGTAGAAATTAATGGCTCCAAATCAGAATTATTAGACGTCACATCGGGTGTTCCACAAGGGTCTGTGTTGGGTCCAGTCTTATTTCTTGTTTATGTTAACGATATTGTGCAATGTATTAGCAAAGACATAAGGGTGCGACTTTTCGCAGATGATTGCCTTCTTTATAAACAGATAAACAACCAGGACGATTCGAAAATTCTTAACGAAGCTCTGCAGGTGGTTGAACAGTGGTGTGAAGTTTCAAAAATGAAAATTAACAGAAATAAAACTTTTGTATTTCGTGTCACAAACAAGACAAAACATGTTGTTGACTTTAACTACACCCTGGGTTCATTTACACTTGCCGCAGTTGATAGCCTTAAATATTTAGGCGTAACTATTTCCAAGAATCTGAGTTGGAAGGAGCACGTTAAAAACATTTGTTCGACAGCAGAAATGAAACTCTGGTTTTTGCGTAGGAAGCTCAAGCTTGCTTCGAAAGACGCTAAGTTAACTGCCTACCTATATCTGGTAAGACCCACACTGGAATACGCCAGCATTATTTGGGACCCCTATGAAACAGGATTGATAAACATGATTGAAAGAGTCCAACGAAGAGCTGCTCGATTTATTCTATCTCGTTACTCGCAAACTGATTCTGTTACAGAAATGCTGCAATTACTTAACTTACCCTCCTTAGCCGAACGACGCCATGTAGCCAGACTTAAGTTTCTTTTTTTGCTTTGGAAAGGACATTTCAACATAAATACTACTCCCTATTTAGCACCAAAACAAGGCAGAACCTCAAGAGGTACACATGAACATAATTTCCGGATATCTCAACTGCACATTAATGCGTACGCCAATTCTTTCTTCCCCAGAACAATAAATGAATGGAACAGACTACCAACAGCCATTATTCAATGTGATACCGTAACACAATTTGAAAACAATCTGAGGCAAATCATGTCCTAAACAAAATTATGTACATTATGTTAGATTAACACAGATTGTGTTTATTGTTCCTGCATATTGCTTTTGTATTTGTGCTGTTACTGGTTTCCTGGTTCTCTTTATGAATGTATGCTCAAAAAGAGTGTTTTATGTATAATTTGCGTGCATTGTGTATAATGTACATTATGTTTTTTATTTTCTGTGCTGTACCCCACCCCTGTAACGGCCTCCGGGCCAACAGTATGACTAAATAAAATAATAAAATAATAATGAAAAAAAACCTGCATTTTTCTTCTTTCGGTGTTATGTTGTGGTCGCCGAGTCTTTTCAGAACTTTTGTGGCAGTTATGTAGCAGTCTTCTGTACTGTGACCAGTGATGATGACGTCGTCTATATAGCATCCGACGTTAGAAATTCTTTGAAAGACTGTCCATCATGGCCTGAAATAAGGCCGGTGCGCTGGCTATTCCAAATGGAACCCTTCCGAATTCGTACAAGCCTTTATGTGCGTTTATCGTTAGCAGTGGCTTAGAATCTTCCCTGAGAGGCACTTGCTGGTACACCGATGATAAGTACAGCAGACAAAATACTTTCCCACCGGCTAGCATCGAGTATAAATCCTCAGGAAGAGGTAGCAGGTAACTTCATTGATTGTTACTTTGTAGTCTCCGCAGATTCTGATTGCGCCACCACGATTCGGAACGGGTACGATGGGAATCGCCCACTTGCTCGTAGTTACCTTCCTTAAGATGCCTTGACTCTCCAGCTTTCGAAGTTCTTCGCCCACTGGTTCTTTAGTAGCGAAAGGCATATAGATCTGTCTTTGCAGAACACAGGCGTAGAATTTGGGTCTATGGCCATTTTGGCTTCGAAGTTTCGGACTACTCCCGGTGTCGCACGGAAAACTTCAGGAAATTTCTCCCGCAGAGAATTAACGCCCGCGTTTTCGGTGACAGCAGTGACGGTATTCCAGTCCAATTGCAACCCTTCAAGCCAATCCAGGCCTAGAAGAGTAGGCGTAGCCTTTCCCTTGTCCTCTACTATGTAGCGGAAGCTCAGTTCTGCAGCCGTCATGCTCAACGGTTACGGTCACCTTCCCTCTCAGTTTCGCAGGCTGTCCTTTGTCGGTTTGAATTCAAGTTGCGAAAACAATTGCTTGAGTGTATCTTCAGGCATCAATCACAGCTGCGCCCGTATCCAAAAGCATAGAAATACGCTTCCCTTCAATCTGCAAGAAATCTTTGTAGCCTCGTTTTTCATCTCTAGCACAAAGCACAACGTGATATGTATGGGGATCCTCCGATTCCTCGTCTGTCGCTTCAGCGTAGTTCTATGGTAGGTCACCGGACGGCTTCTCTTCTCTCGGCACATCATTTGTAGATGCCCTGTCCTTGCACACGCGCGGCACATGCGCGTTGCGATACTGCACTTGTCTGAGTCGTGCAGCGATATCATGTACTTTTCCTTTGCCCCCTTTCTTTTTTGCGTCCCGACGGCCTGGCTATGGCCTAACTGTCGCTTCTGTTTTCCCTCGGACCACATTCACATCGGTCAAGCATTCTGTTAAGGAATGTAGCTCCTTAGTTTGCTTCGCAGCGAGTTCCTTTTCAAGCGCAATCTTGCGCGCCTTTTCAAAGGTTAAGTTTTCCGTTTCGAACAATAGACAGTTTTAGTACTGCGCTATGACGATACGTACGCAGCATGCAATTGCTTTGCGGAACGTAGGAGCGCGTGTCGCGTTAGGGCTTTTAGTACTGCGAAATGCCTACGTACCTAAGCGGGCGAGCGTTAGACGCCGGGCGCGTCGGAGCGCACTAGCCGCGTCCGCCAGTACGTCGAACCGTCGGTAGAACTAGACGCTGTTGATCTCGCTAACGTGATGTAACGTGTGGGCCTGTTCCAGCTTCGTCGAACTATATTTAGGCCTTTAAGATACTCTACTTTTAATACGGATGAAATACACGAATCACATCGAGAAAAATAAAAACCTAGTACTTGCTTTCTGAGGCCATGGCACGGTCATTTGCGACGAACTGCGTCAAAGCAGGTCGAGCCTTTCGCGGAAGCAGCACACACTGAACACTTTCTCAAAAACAAAGTTCCTATTTTTGCTATGCTTTCTCACCGTGCAGGATCCGGGAATGGCTCCTGCGCGTTCACTTCACACAGCAAAGCCAAATCGTAGGCCATGAGAAGTACAGCCTTCCGCTGGTCGCCTTCGACGCTGACATTTTGCGAAACTCCTTTGTCTTGCGCTCTCCCGAACAAACGAGAACCACGAGAGCAGCACGCAAGGCTCCCTACGTATACGCACGCAAGAATCGGATGCGTGCGTACGCAGCGGCCGCGTACGCAAGACGTACCGTTCGTGTTGCGTTCTGCACATGCGTACTTCGCAGAAAGCAGCCATCTTACGTACGCAACGCCGTTGCATACGCTACGTACGCAGTACTAAAACTATCTAATATCCTTTGAGTCTCTTGGTCGCGTAATCCTACCACGAGTCGATCTCTCAACGCATCGTTCAGAAACGCCTTGAACTCGCAATTATGCACCAAATGCTTAAGTTCTGTCATGAAATCTTTAACGCATTCTCCTTCCTTCTGCGTGCGTTTGTCGAACTTGCAACGCTCGGCGATTACTGAGTACTCTGGACTGTAGCGTTGTTCTAGAACCGCCTGTATTTCTGCGAAGGTTTTTTCAGTAGGGCTGTCAGGAACTAGAATGTTCTGGAGCTCCCTGTACACTGTACTTCCTACTACTTTCAAGAACAACCTCAGCTTCTTTGTCTCCGGAACCTCGTTAAGTGCTACAAAGTTTTCAAACATTTCCAAATACGACTTGATGTCGTGGCTTCTCGGGTTAAACTATGACATGCTTCCGAACCATTGCGAGGCTAGGGGAATTGCCATTCCGGAACGCTTGCCTTCTGTTCGTGGGCCGGCCGTCCGTTCCGCTGCAGCCGCTGCGCCGGTGCTTGCTTCAGAATGGTACCATAGAGAAAGATATTCAACAAGAGCGGACACTCCCATAGAGCCCAGCGGCCGAATCGACTGTAGCGACTGTACACTCATAAACAAGAGTGTACACTCTAAACAAAATTACACCCTTTGGGTCGTATCTTGCCGCAGAACAATAATCGTCATCTGTCTTGTCCGCATTTTTTTTTTCCTTTAACGCTGCGAGCCCGGCACTTCCAAGTCACGAACCGCACGCGCGTTATCAGCATGACAGAGCCTTCTCGACAGGAAAGTAACGAGCGCAGCGTTTTCAAGAAAGGAAATGCAAGACAGATGACGATTATCGCTGTGGCAAATGCACACCCCAAAGGGTGCAACTGTTTTTAGAGTGTACGGCTCCCATCGACAATATTTTCCGCTACTGAGAAGAGCACATAGCAGTTATACTCGTAGTAAACGATTCAAGGCAAGGATCTGTAGGCCCATTTCAGTGTCGTTACAGCAAAGCTACGCACTTACAGTCGTGCACCAACAACATTGTTGAATGACAAAATGTTGCATAGTAAGTGCAGCTGGTGAGTATCTGCTACCTTGGTCCTCGTTTCGT